>NC_140737.1:770000-2105833 GCF_050655825.1 Lonchura striata
AATTTATGGGGATAAAAAAAGTCCTTTTTATGGGGTGGAAAAGGTTCCATGGATCTAGGATGGGTCAAAATATGTATTTATTAATTGGGGCAATAAACGTATTGGGGCAAAAAATAATTCTATTTAACGGGGTGAAAAATTCAATTTTTTTATACAAAAATATCTTTATGGGGACCAAAAAAATTCCATTTATGGGGATAAAAAAGTCCTTTTTATGGGGTGGAAAACGTTCCATTGGTCGAGGTGAGAGTTTCCATTTATGGGTCAAAATTTTTTATTTATTTATCGGAGCAATAAACGCATTGGGGATAAAAATAATTCTATTTAACGGGGTGAAAAATTCAAATTTTTTAATACAAAAATATCTTTACGGGGACCAAAAAAATTCCATTTATGGGGATAAAAAAGTCCTTTTTATGGGGTGGAAAAGGTTCCATGGATCTAGGATGGGTCAAAATATTTATTTATTTATCGGAGCAATAAACATATTGGGGAAAAAAAATAATTCTATTTAATGGGGTGAAAAATTCAATTTTTTTAATACAAAAATATCTTTATGGGGACCAAAAAAATTCAATTTATGGGGATAAAAAAGTCCTTTTTATGGGGTGGAAAACGTTCCATTGGTCGAGGTGAGAGTTTCCATTTATGGGTCAAAATTTTTTATTTATTTATCGGAGCAATAAACGCATTGGGGATAAAAATAATTCTATTTAACGGGGTGAAAAATTCAAATTTTTTAATACAAAAATATCTTTATGGGGACCAAAAAAATTCAATTTTTGGGGATAAAAATTCCTGGTTATGGGGTGGAAAAGGTTCCATGGATCTAGGATGGGTCGAAATATTTATTTATTAATTGGGGCAATAAACGCATTGGGGAAAAAAAATAATTCTATTTAACGGGGTGAAAAATTCAATTTTTTTAATACAAAAATATCTTTACGGGGACCAAAAAAATTCCATTTATGGGGATAAAAAAGTCCTTTTTATGGGGTGGAAAACGTTCCATTGGTTGAGGTGAGAGTTTCCATTTATGGGTCAAAATTTTTATTTATTTATCGGAGCAATAAACGCATTGGGGCAAAAAATAATTCTATTTAACGGGGTGAAAAATTCAAATTTTTTATACAAAAATATCTTTACGGGGACCAAAAAAATTCCATTTATGGGGATAAAAAAGTCCTTTTTATGGGGTGGAAAACGTTCCATTGGTCGAGGTGAGAGTTTCCATTTATGGGTCAAAATTTTTATTTATTTATCGGAGCAATAAACGCATTGGGGATAAAAATAATTCTATTTAACGGGGTGAAAAATTCAAGTTTTTAATACAAAAATATCTTTAAAAAATGCCGATCCTGACGAATTCCTTATTTTTTTTTCCCCTTTTTCCAGGGCGTCGTCCCGGCTGGCGGCGGGTGAGTGATCTGGGTGAATTCGGACGCTCTGGTGGTGGGTGGAGCTGGTGATTCCGATGGAAAATTCCTTAATTTTGAATCCCTGCATCCCAAAAATTCCCTGCAGCTTGGAGAGCTGGATGTTCCTCAAACCCGAGCCCGGCTTTTCCGAGCTGGAGAAGAAACTCAAGAGTTTTTCCCAGAAGAGCGCCGTGCTCAAGGAAGTGCTGTTGGAATTTAAGGGTGAGCACGATCAGAGCCTTCCTGGAAAAAATAAAAAAAATGGGAAAAAATTAAGGATTTGACTAAAAATTTACCAAAAAAAAAGATTTCTAGATCCCACGTGGAAATCCACAATAAAATCGGAGGTGGGATGGTTGGGAGAGCTCCGGGTTGTTTGAGCGTCGCTCGTTGAGGGAGGGAAGAGGTGGAAAAGCGATTTCCTTGGGAATTCGAGGGTGGAAATGTGGAGTAGGGATCATTCCAATGTTTCGGGGAGTTTTGGGATTGAATTCCTTCCTTCTCTTCCCGCAGAAAACCTGCGCTTTGAGCTGGAGAACGACACAGGTGAGGCCCAGCGGGGTTGGGACAAAACCTCTTATTTATTTTTTTTTTCCCCCAGGGGTTTGGTTGGGATTTGAGGCTCTTTTCCAAGAGATAATGTGGGAATTCCCTCGGGATTGGCGGATACGGAGGCTCTGACCTCCCTTTTCAGGTGGGAATTCCCAGGTTGGGGCTTTCCAAGATGCTACAGCTCACCCGGATCCTTAATTTTTTTTTGGTTTGGGGGAAATTTTGGGATCAAACCACGTCGCGATTCCGTGCCGGGCTCATCCGAGTGGCAACTCGCCAATCCGATCCTGGTTTGGGGCAAATTTTGGGATCAGTCCTGGTTCGGGGGAAATTTTGGGATCAATCCTGGGTCGGGGCCAATTTTGGGATCAAACCACGCTGCGATTCCATGCCGGGCTCATCCGAGTGGCAACTCGCCAATCCAATCCTGGTTTGGGGCAAATTTTGGGATCAATCCTGGTTTGGGGCAAATTTTGGGATCAAACCACGCTGCGATTCCGTGCCGGGCTCATCCGAGGGACAACTCGCTGATCCAATCCTGGTTCGGGACAAATTTTGGGATCAAACCACACCGGGTTTATCTGAGGGCTCGACCAACCGAGTCACAACTCGCCGATCCAATCCTGGTTTGGGGCAAATCCAATCCTGGTTCGGGGCAAATTTTGGGATCAAACCACGCCGGGCTCATCCAAGTTGCAACTCGCCGATCCAATCCTGGCTCGGGGCAAATCCAATCCTGGTTTGGGGCAAATTTTGGGATCAAACCACGTCGCGATTCCGTGCCGGGCTCATCCAAGTTGCAACTCGCCGATCCAATCCTGGCTCGGGGCAAATCCAATCCTGGTTTGGGGCAAATTTTGGGATCAATCCTGGTTCGGGGCAAATTTTGGGATCAAACCACGCCGGGCTCATCCAAGTTGCAACTCGCCGATCCAATCCTGGCTCGGGGCAAATCCAATCCTGGTTCGGGGCAAATTTTGGGATCAAACCACGCCGGGTTTATCCGAGGGTGTGACCAACCGAGTCACAACTCGCCAATCCAATCCTGGTTTGGGGCAAATCCAATCCTGGCTCGGGGCAAATCCAATCCTGGTTCGGGGCAAATTTTGGGATCAAACCACGTCGCGATTCCGTGCCGGGCTCATCCAAGTCACAACTCGCCGATCCAATCCTGGTTCGGGGCAAATTTTGGGATCAAACCACACCAGGCTCATCCGAGTTGCAACTCGCTGATCCAATCCTGGCTCGGGGAAATCCAATCCTGGTTTGGGGCAAATCCAATCCTGGTTTGGGGCAAATTTTGGGATCAAACCACGTCGCGATTCCGTGCCGGGCTCATCCGAGTGACAACTCACTGATCCAATCCTGGCTCGGGGCAAATTTTGGGATCAATCCTGGTTCGGGGCAAATTTTGGGATCAAACCACGCCGGGCTCATCCAAGTTGCAACTCGCTGATCCAATCCTGGCTTGGGGCAAATCCAATCCTGGCTCGGGGCAAATCCAATCCTGGTTCGGGGCAAATCCAGTCCTGGTTTGGGGCAAATCCAATCCTGGCTTGGGGCAAATCCAGTCCTGGTTTGGGGCAAATCCAATCCTGGTTTGGGGCAAATCCAATCCTGGTTTGGGGCAAATTTTGGGATCAATCCTGGTTCGGGGCAAATTTTGGGATCAAACCACGCTGGGCTCATCCGAGTCACAACTCGCCGATCCAATCCTGGTTCGGGGCAAATCCAATCCTGGTTTGGGGCAAATTTTGGGATCAAACCACGCCGGGCTCATCCAAGTCACAACTCGCCAATCCAATCCTGGTTTGGGGCAAATTTTGGGATCAGTCCTGGTTCGGGGCCAATTTTGGGATCAAACCACGCCGGGCTCATCCGAGTGGCAACTCGCTGATCCAATCCTGGCTTGGGGCAAATCCAATCCTGGCTTGGGGCAAATTTTGGGATCAATGCTGGTTCGGGGCCAATTTTGGGATCAAACCACGCCGCGATTCTGTGCCGGGCTCATCCAAGTCACAACTCGCTGATCCAATCCTGGTTCGGGGCAAATCCAATCCTGGTTTGGGGCAAATTTTGGGATCAATCCTGGTTCAGGGCAAATTTTGGGATCAAACCATGCCGGGCTCATCCAAGTTGCAACTCCCCAATCCAATCCTGGTTCGGGGCAAATTTTGGGATCAAACCACGCTGGGCTCATCCGAGTCGCAACTCCCCAATCCAATCCTGGTTCGGGGCAAATCCAATCCTGGTTTGGGGCAAATCCAATCCTGGTTCGGGGCAAATCCAATCCTGGTTTGGGGCAAATCCAATCCTGGTTTGTGGCAAATTTTGGGATCAAACCACGTCGCGATTCCGTTCCGGGCTCATCCAAATCGCAACTCGCCGATCCAGTCCTGGTTCGGGGCAAATCCAATCCTGGTTCGGGGCAAATTTTGGGATCAAACCACGTCGCGATTCCGTGCCAGGCTCATCCGAGTGGCAACTCGCCGATCCGATCCTGGTTTGGGGCAAATTTTGGGATCAATCCTGGTTTGGGGCAAATTTTGGGATCAATCCTGGTTCGGGGCAAATTTTGGGATCAAACCACGCCGGGCTCATCCGAGTCGCAACTCGCCAATCCAATCCTGGTTCGGGGCAAATCCAATCCTGGTTCGGGGCAAATTTTGGGATCAACCCCCACGTGGTTGGGATAACGATCCCGACGTTGCCGCTGGGGCGCAAACCACGCCGTCCTCATCCGATGGCGCGACCGTCCGAGCCGCAACTCGCTGATCCCGTGGCGACAAACTCCTCCTGATTTTTTAATATTTAATTTTTAATTTTTCGTTGGTTTTTCCCCCCCAATCCAGCTGAGCTCTGCCTGGACCCCGACACCGCCAACCCATACCTGGTGCTGTCGGAGGACAAACGGAGCGTCCGTCTCCGCGGGGCGCCCCAGGAACTCCCTCCTCACCCCAAACGCTTCGACTACGCCTTCTGCGTCCTGACCTCCGAGGGATTCTCCGCCGGACGCCACTACTGGGAGGTTGAGGTGGGAGACGGGGAGAGCTGGGTGCTGGGAGCCGCCCGCGAGTCCGTGCGCCGCAAGGAGAAAGTCGACTTCGCCCCCGAGGAAGGCATTTGGGCGGTGGGCCTCAACTGGAAGGGCAAAAATTGGGATCAATACCAGGCCTTCACCTCCCCGGAGACGCCGCTGTCGCTCTGCGAGCGGCCGCGCAAGGTCGGGGTGTACCTGGACTACGAGGGCGGGTGGGTGGCGTTCTACAACGCCGACAGCATGGCGCCCATCTTCACCTTCACCGCCGCCTTTTCCGAGAGGATTTTCCCATTTTTTTGGCTCTTCTACGTCGGCTCCTCGTTGTCCCTCTGCAACTGAGCCCGCCGCGCTCGCTGGTGGTGTGTGTCCACCCCTCTTCTCTCTTTCTCCATCCTTAAATTTTCCTTTTGCTTCCCAAATCCCATCCGCGGCTGTTTTGTTGGATTTTTTGGGGTTTTTTCTCTTTTTTCCCCCCTGTTGCAGTTCAAAATTTGGAGGTTTTTTTCCCCCCTCCCTCAAAATCTTCCTCGCGGAGGGGTGGAGTTGGTTGGGAGGCATGGGCTCGACTTGAGCATCCTCCTCGTTGTTAATTCCCAATTTAATTTTTGTGGGTTTTTTTTTGGAGTTGGAGCCAAGTTAATTTTTAATCTCTTTCTCTTTCTCCATCCTTAAATTTTCCTTTTGCTTCCCAAATCCCACCCGCGGCTGTTTTGTTGGATTTTTTGGGGTTTTTTCTCTTTTTTCCCCCCTGTTGCAGTTCAAAATTTGGAGTTTTTTTTTCCCCCCCTCAAAATCTTCCTCGCGGAGGGGTGGAGGTGGTTGGGAGGCGTGGTCTCAACTTGAGCATCCTCCTCTTCCTTAATTCCCACTTTAATTTTTGTGGGGTTTTTTTTGGAGTTGGAGCCAAGTTAATTTTTAATCTCTTTCTCTTTCTCCATCCTTAAATTTTCCTTTTGCTTCCCAAATCCCACCCGCGGCTGTTTTGTTGGATTTTTTGGGGTTTTTTCTCTTTTTTCTCCCCCTGTTGCAGTTCAAAATTTGGAGTTTTTTTCCCCCCTCCCTCAAAATCTTCCTCGCGGAGGGGTGGAGTTGGTTGGGAGGCGTGGGCTCGACTGGAGCATCCTCCTCGTTAATTCCCAATTTAATTTTTGTGGGTTTTTTTGTTTGGAGTTGGAGCCAAGTTAATTTTTCCGGTTTTTTTTTGTTTGGAGTTGGAGCCAAGTTAATTTTTCCGGGTTTTTTTTTTTGTTTGGAGTTGGAGCCAAGTTAATTTTTCCAGTTTTTTTTTTTTTTTGGAGTTGGAGCCAAGTTAATTTTTCCGGGTTTTTTTTTTTGTTTGGACTTGGAGCCAAGTTAATTTTTCCGGGTTTTTTTTTTTTGTTTGGAGTTGGAGCCAAGTTAATTTTTCCAGGTTTTTCTTTTTGGAGTTGGAGCCAAGTTAATTTTTCCAGGTTTTTTTTTTTTTTGGAGTTGGAGCCAAGTTAATTTTTCCAGGTTTTTTTTTTTGGAGTTGGAGCCAAGTTAATTTTTCCAGTTTTTTTTTTTTTGGAGTTGGAGCCAAGTTAATTATTCCGGTTTTTTTTTTTTGTTTGGAGTTGGAGCCAAGTTAATTATTCCGGGTTTTTTTTTTTTTTTTTTGGAGTTGGAGCCAAGTTAATTTTTCCGGTTTTTTGTTTTTTTTGGAGCCCCGTTGGAATAGGGAAAAGCTGATCCCATCCTAATTTCAAATAGTAGCCAAAGCTTTTTTTCCACCCTAAAATATGGAGAGGAGAGGGATGTTGTCCCCGTCCCCCCAAAATTTTGGCTTTGCGAAACCATCCCGCCTCACCCCATCCTTGGGGAAAGGCCCAAACCCATCCCCAAATTTCCTCGATTTCCCCTTAATTTCTCTCCCCTATTCCCCAAATTTCCCCTTTTTTTACCCCCTCACCTCCCCCATTTTCCCCTCTCACCCCCCCAAATTCTGAACCCCACCCCCGATATTCCGAAATCCCAACAAAAGTGGGATGAGGATATTTGGGATCACCTGAAATCCGGGCTGAGGGTGATATTTTTTTGGTTTTGGGGGTGATTTTTGGGGGGTTTTTCTGTGTTTTAGGTGTGATCTCGCGCTTGCCCGCTCCCCTTGTGCCCCCCCTGCTGCTGTTGGTGTCCTTTGCCCTGTCACTGTTAGTGGGGAAATAAAAGTTGCTGTGCAAAAACAAAAAAAAATAATCTTAAAACACAATAATTTAATAATTTTGTGTGTGTGGGGGGGGTTTGGTGCTGGGAGAAGAAATAATCACAATAATTTAATAATTTTGTGGGGGGGGTTTGGTGCTGGGATAAAAAATAATCTTAAAACACAATAATTTAATAATTTTGTGTGGGGGGGTTTGGTGCTGGGAGAAAAAAATCTTAAAACACAATAATTAATAAATTTGTGGGGGGGGTTTGTTGCTGGGAGAAAAAATAATCTTAAAACACAATAATTAATAAATTTGTGTGTGGGGGGTTTGGTGCTGGGAGAAGAAATAATCTTAAAACACAATAATTTAATAATTTTGGGGAGGGGTTTGTTGCTGGGAGAAAAAAATCTTAAAACAATAATAATTTTGGGGGGGGGTTTGGTGCTGGGAGAAAAAATAATCACAATAATTTAATAATTTTGTGGTGGGAGGTTTTGGTGCTGGGAGAAGAAATAATAAAACACAATAATTTAATTTTGGGGGGGGGTTTGGTGCTGGGAGAGAAAATAATCTTAAAAACAATAATTTAATAATTTTGTGTGTGGGGGATTTGGTGCTGGGAGAAAAATAATCACAATAATTTAATAATTTTGTGTTTGTGGGGGGGTTTTGGTGCTGGGAGAAAAAATAATCTTAAAAGACAATAATTAA
Organism: Lonchura striata; assembly: GCF_050655825.1. Lineage (NCBI taxonomy): Eukaryota > Metazoa > Chordata > Aves > Passeriformes > Estrildidae > Lonchura > Lonchura striata. The sequence goes on from NC_140737.1 coordinate 777,890, forward strand.
TAAATTTGTGTTGGGGGGGTTTGGTGCTGGGAGAAGAAATAATCTTAAAACACAATAATTAATAATTTTGTGTGGGGGGTTTGGTGCTGGGAGAAAAAATAATCTTAAAACACAATAATTTAATAATTTTGGGTTTTTTTTTCGGTGATGGGAGAGGAGGAAAAGCTGCTCCAGATCAAGAGGGAATGGAAATAAAAATATTTCCTTATCTCCAAATCTGCTGAGGGGGGAAAAAACGCCACACTTGAAATTCCTGTTTTGGAGCTCCTGAGTGGAAGTTCAAATTTGGGTTTAAATCGAGTTTTAAACGGAAATTTAATGAAGTTTCAAGGAAAATTTGATGTTTCCCACCCGTCCCAGTTTGGGTCCCCAAATTTTGGGGTTTTTGGAGTCTCCAACCCCTTTTTTCTGTGTCCAAATCTCACTTATCCATAAAAATCTGACAGCAAATCCCACTTTTTTACCCAAAATAATCATTTATTGAGGATCCACTTGTGGCAATGTTGGGCTCGAGGGAAACTGGGATTTAACAACAAAAAAAAAGGGATTTGGCTGAAAATTTGAGGTTTCATTTAGGATTTGGCTGAAAAACTGGGATTTTTCCCCAGATTTGGCCAAAAAAAAAAAGGATTTGGGTGAAAACTTGGGGTTTCAACTGGGATTTGGTTCAAAAACTTGGATTTTTCCCCATTTTTACCTCTTCCATGTATTTTTTGTCACCTAGAGCTGCCTCACACAACCCAACATCCTCCCAAATTTTTCCCCATCGCCCAAACTGAAAATCTGGGATTTTTACCCATATTTGGCCAAAAAAAAACGGATTTGGCTGAAAACTTGAATTTTCATTTAGGATTTGGTTCAAAAACCGGGATTTTTCCCATTTTTACCTTTCCCACGTATTTTTGGTGCCTAGAGCTGCCTCAAACAACCCAACACCCTCCCAAATTTTGCCCCATCGCCCAAACTGAAAATCTGGGATTTTTCCCCATATTTGACCAAAAAAAAAAACGGATTTGGCTGAAAACTTCAATTTTCATTTAGGATTTGGTTCAAAAACAGGGATTTTTCCCATTTTTACCTTTCCCACCTATTTTTGGTACTTAGAGGTGCCTCACACAACCCAACATCCTCCCAAATTTTGCCCCATCGCCCAAACTGAAAATCCGGGATTTTTCCCCCATATTTGACATGAAAAAAAAAAGACGGATTTGTCTGAAAAACTGGGATTTTCCCCCAATTTTACTTCTCCCACGTATTTTTTCCACCTAGAGCTGCCTCACACAACCCAACACCCTCCCAAATTTTGCCCCATCGCCCAAACTGAAAATCCGGGATTTTTCCCCATATTTGACCTTAAAAAAAAACCAGATTTATCCGAAAAATTGGTATTTTTTCCCAAATTTTACCTCTCCCACGTATTTTTTCCACCTGGAGATACCTCCCACTGCCCAACACCCTCCCAAATTTTGCCCCATCGCCCAAACTGAAAATCCGGGATTTTTTCCCCATATTTGACCAAGAAAAAAAAGGATTTCGGTGAAAACTTGAATTTTCATTTAGGATTTGGCTGAAAAACTGGGATTTTTCCCATTTTTACCTCTCCCACCTATTTTTGGTGCCTAGAGCTGCCTGACACAACCCAAAACCCTCCCAAATTTTGCCCCATCGCCCAAACTGAAAATCCGGGATTTTTCCCCATATTTGACCAAAAAAAAGAAGGATTTGGCTGAAAACTTGGGGTTTCATCTGGAATTTGTCTGAAAAACTGGGATTTTTCTCCAATTTTACCTCTCCCACATACTTTTTCCACTTAGAGCTGCCTGACACAACCCAAAACCCTCCCAAATTTTGCCCCATCGCCCAAACTGAAAACCCGGGATTTTTCCCCCATATTTGACATGAAAAAAAAAAGACGGATTTGTCCAAAAAACAGGGATTTTCCCCATTTTTACCTTTCCCACCTATTTTTGGTACTTAGAGCTGCCTCACACAACCCAACATCCTCCCAAATTTTGCCCCATCGCCCAAACTGAAAATCCGGGATTTTTCCCCATATTTGACCAAAAAAAAAAAAGGATTTCGGTGAAAACTTGAATTTTCATTTAGGATTTGTCTGAAAAACTGGGATTTTCCCCAATTTTACCTCTCCCACATACTTTTTCCACTTAGAGCTGCCTGACACAACCCAAAACCCTCCCAAATTTTGCCCCATCGCCCAAACTGAAAATCCGGGATTTTTCCCCATATTTGTCATTAAAAAAAAGACAGATTTGTCCAAAAAACCGGGATTTTCCCCCAATTTTACCTCTCCCACATATTTTTTCCACCTAGAGCTGCCTCACACAGTCCAACACCCTCCCAAATTTTGCCCCATCGCCCAAACTGAAAATCTGGGATTTTCCCCCAGATTTAGCCAAAAAAAAAGAGGATTTCAGTGAAAACTTGGATTTTCATCTGGAATTTGTCCGAAAAACTGGGATTTTCCCCATTTTTACCTCTCCCACGTATTTTTGGTGCCTAGAGCTGCCTGACACCGCCCAACACCCTCCCAAATTTTGCCCCATCGCCCAAACTGAAAACCCGTGATTTTTCCCCCCCATATTTAACCCTTAAAAAAACCACAGATTCATCCGAAAAATTGGTATTTTTTCCCAAATTTTCCCTCTCCCACCTATTTTTGTCACCTAGAGATGCCTCACACAACCCAACACCCTCCCAAATTTTTCCCCATCGCCCAAACTGAAAACCCATTTTTCCCCCCCATATTCACCCTTAAAAAACCCCCAGATTCATCCAAAAAAATCGATTTTTTTCCCCCAAATTTTCCCTCTCCCACCTGCAGCTCTACCTCCCACCCCTCACCACCCTCCCCAAATTTTTAACCCCATCCTTCCCTAGGACCCCGCCTGTCCTTCCCGGTGACTTTGGGGCGATCCCGGCTTTTCCGGCTTTTCCGGCTCCGGAATTCCGCGTTGGATTTGGTGGATCCCGTGGTCGGGGTGACTTTTGCTCTTGTGGGCGGCGACGTTGTCGCGCTTCTCGAACCTTTTCCCGCAGACGTCGCAGGGGAAGCGGAACGAGGAGTCGGCGTCGTGTTTCCGCATGTGCCAGTTGAGGGAGGCTTTTTGGCGGCACGTGAAACCGCAGATTTCGCACCTGGGAGGGGGAAAAATCGAAATGGAAATGCAGGTGGGGGTGGTTTATAAAGAAAAAAAAATTAAAAAATTAAAATTAATGAAAAAAAGGGTGAGGTGAAGGGTTAAAGTAAAAAAATCCGGTGAGGTGAAGGGTTAAAAAGCAAAAAAAATAAGGAATATGGTGAGGAGAAGGGTTAAAAAAATAAAAAATCCCGGTGAGGAGAATGGTTAAAAAACAAAAAAATAAAAAATAAAAAATCCGGTGAGGAGAATGGTTAAAAAACAAAAAAATAAAAAATAAAAAATCCGGTGAGGAGAACGGTTAAAAAAATAAAAATATAAAAAATAAAAAATCCCGCGAGGAGAACCGTTAAATGGAACTGGGATTTCCTGGGAAGGAACTGGGATTTCCTGGAAGGAACTGGGATTTCCTGGGAATGGAACTGGGATTTCCTGGAAGGAACTGGGATTTCCTGGGAATGGAACTGGGATTTCCCGGGAATGGAACTGGGATTTCCTGGGAATGGGACTGGGATTTCCTGGGAATGGGACTGGGATTTCCTGGGAATGGAACTGGGATTTCAGAACTGGGATTTCCTGGAAGGAACTGGGATTTCCTGGAAGGAACTGGGATTTCCTGGGAATGGGACTGGGATTTCAGAACTGGGATTTCCTGGAAGGAACTGGGATTTCCTGGGAATGGACTGGGATTTCAGAACTGGGATTTCCTGGGAATGGGACTGGGATTTCCTGGGAATAAACTGGTTTTTCCTGGAATGAACTGGGATTTCCTGGAATGAACTGGGATTTCCTGGAATGAACTGGGATTTCAGAACTGGGATTTCCTGGGAATAAACTGGTTTTTCCTGGGAGGAACTGGGATTTCCTGGGAATGAACTGGGATTTCCTGGAAGGAACTGGGATTTTCTGGGAATGAACTGGGATTTCCGGGACTCACTGGAGCGGCTTCTCCCCGGTGTGGATGCGCCGGTGGATGATGAGGTTGCTGCTGGTGCGGAAGGAGCGCGCGCAGAACTCGCAGATGTAATCCCGTTTGTCTGGGAAAAGGGGAAAAAACCAAAAAAAACGGGAAAAATCGGGGTTGATCCAACCTGGAAAAACCATCGGGATCCTCGGGATGGGAATTTGGGAATGGGTGGGATGTGAAAACCCAAAAATGGGAGGTGGAACTCCAAATGACACTGTGAAATTCCGTAAATTCTTGGGAAAACACAAAAATGGGAGGTGGAACTCCCAATTATCCCGTGAAATTCCATAAATTCTTGGGAAAACCCAAAAATTGGAGGTGTAATTCCGTAAATCCATGGAAAAACCCAAAAATGGGAGGTTTAACTCCCAATTACCGGGTGAAATTCCATAAATTCTTGGGAAAACCCAAAAATTGGAGGTTTAATTCCCAATTATCCTGTGGAATTCCATAAATCCATGGGAAAACACAAAAATGGGAGGTGTAATTCCCAATTATCCCGTGAAATTCCATAAATCCATGGGAAAACCCAAAAATGGGAGGTGTAATTCCATAAATCCATGGGAAAACCCAAAAATTTGAGGTTTAACTCCCAATTATCCCGTGAAATTCCATAAATTTTTGGGAAAACCCAAAAATTGGAGGTGTAATTCCGTAAATCCATGGAAAAACCCAAAAATTGGAGGTTTAATTCCCAATTACCGGGTGAAATTCCATAAATTCTTGGGAAAACCCAACAATTGTTGGTGTAATTCCCAATTATCCCGTGAAATTCCGTAAATCCATGGGAAAACCCAAAAATTGTTGGTGTAATTCCCAATTATCCCGTGAAATTCCATAAATCCGTGGAAAAACCCAAAAATTGGAGGTTTAACTCCTGATTACCCCATGAAATTCCGTAAATTCTTGGGAAAACCCAACAATTGTTGGTGTAATTCCCAATTATCCCGTGAAATTCCATAAATTCTTGGGAAAACCCAACAATTGTTGGTGTAATTCCCAATTATCCCGTGGAATTCTGTAAATTCTTGGGAAAACCCAAAAATTGTTGGTGTAATTCCCAATTATCCCGTGAAATTCCATAAATCCATGGAAAAACCCAAAAATTGGAGGTTTAATTCCCAATTATCCTGTGAAATTCCATAAATCCATGGAAAAACGCAAAAATTGTTGGTGTAATTCCCAATTATCCCGTGGAATTCCGTAAATTCTTGGGAAAACCCAAAAATTGGAGGTGTAATTCCCAATTATCCCGTGAAATTCCGTAAATCCATGTGAAAACCCAAAAATTGGAGGTGTAATTCCATAAATCCATGGGAAAACCCAAAAATTGGAGGTTTAATTCCCAATTACCGGGTGAAATTCCATAAATTCTTGGGAAAACCCAAAAATTGGAGGTTTAATTCCCAATTACCGGGTGAAATTCCATAAATTCTTGGGAAAACCCAAAAATTGGAGGTTTAATTCCCAATTATCCCGTGAAATTCCGTAAATTCTTGGGAAAACCCAACAATTGTTGGCGTAATTCCCAATTATCCCGTGGAATTCCGTAAATTCTTGGGAAAACCCAAAAATTGGAGGTGTAATTCCATAAATTCTTGGGAAAACCCAAAAATGGGAGGTTTAACTCCCAATTACCGGGTGAAATTCCGTAAATTCTTGGGAAAACCCAACAATTGTTGGTGTAATTCCCAATTATCCCCTGAAATTCCGTAAATTCTTGGGAAAACCCAAAAATTGGAGGTGTAATTCCATAAATCCATGGAAAAACCCAAAAATTGTTGGTTTAATTCCCAATTATCCCGTGAAATTCCGTAAATTCTTGGGAAAACCCAACAATTGTTGGCGTAATTCCCAATTATCCCGTGAAATTCCATAAGTTCTTGGGAAAACCCAAAAATTGGAGGTGTAATTCCATAAATTCTTGGGAAAACCCAACAATTGTTGGTGTAATTCCCAATTATCCCCTGAAATTCCGTAAATCCATGGGAAAACCCAAAAATGGGAGGTGTAATTCCCAATTATCCCGTGAAATTCCGTAAATTCTTGGGAAAACCCAAAAATTGGAGGTTTAACTCCCAATTATCCCGTGAAATTCCATAAATTCTTGGGAAAACCCAACAATTGTTGGTGTAATTCCCAATTATCCCGTGAAATTCCGTTAATCCATGGGAAAACCCAACAATTGTTGGTGTAATTCCCAATTATCCCGTGAAATTCCGTAAATTCTTGGGAAAACCCAAAAATTGGAGGTTTAATTCCCAATTATCCCGTGAAATTCCGTAAATCCATGGAAAAACCCAAAAATTGGAGGTTTAACTCCCAATTACCGGGTGAAATTCCATAAATCCATGGAAAAACCCAAAAATTGGAGGTGTAATTCCATAAATCCATGGAAAAACCCAAAAATTGGAGGTTTAATTCCCAATTATCCCGTGAAATTCCATAAATCCATGGGAAAACCCAAAAATGGGAGGTGTAATTCCATAAATCCATGGGAAAACCCAAAAATTGGAGGTTTAATTCCCAATTATCCCGTGAAATTCCGTAAATTCTTGGGAAAACCCAACACTTGTTGGTGTAATTCCCAATTACCGGGTGAAATTCCATAAATTCTTGGGAAAACCCAACAATTGTTGGTGTAATTCCCAATTATCCCCTGAAATTCCGTAAATTCCTGGGAAAACCCAAAAATTGGAGGTTTAACTCCCAATTACCGGGTGAAATTCCGTAAATTCTTGGGAAAACCCAAAAATTGTTGGTGTAATTCCCAATTATCCCGTGAAATTCTGTAAATCCATGGGAAAACCCAAAAATTGGAGGTGGAACTCCAAATGACCCCGTGAAATTCCATAAATCCATGGGAAAACCCAACAATTGTTGGTGTAATTCCCAATTATCCCGTGAAATTCCGTAAATTCTTGGGAAAACCCAACAATTGTTGGCGTAATTCCCAATTATCCCGTGGAATTCCGTAAATTCTTGGGAAAACCCAAAAATTGGAGGTGTAATTCCATAAATCCATGGAAAAACCCAACAATTGTTGGTGTAATTCCCAATTATCCCATGAAATTCCATAAATCCATGGAAAAACCCAAAAATTGGAGGTTTAACTCCCAATTATCCCGTGAAATTCCATAAATTCTTGGGAAAACCCAACAATTGGAGGTGTAATTCCGTAAATCCATGGAAAAACCCAAAAATGGGAGGTTTAACTCCCAATTACCGGGTGAAATTCCGTAAATTCTTGGGAAAACCCAAAAATTGGAGGTTTAATTCCCAATTACCGGGTGAAATTCCATAAATCCATGGAAAAACCCAACAATTGTTGCTGTAATTCCCAATTATGCCGTGGAATTCCGTAAATTCCCGGGAATTGCGGCCTCACCGCTGTGCAGCTTCTCGTGTTCCTTCAGGTGCTTCTTGAAGTCGAAGGATTTTCCGCAGCTCGGCTCCGAGCACCGGAACGTTTTCTGCTGCACGTGCTGGTACTTCCGGTGGTGCTGCCAAGGTGACAGGAATTAGAAATTAAATTAAAATTTAAATTAAAAAAATAAAAATAAAATTAAAATTAAATTTAAAAAAGAAATTTAAAATGAAATTAAAAAGAAAATTAAAATTAAAATTAAAATTAAATTTTAAAAAATTAAAAATAAAATTAAATTTAAATTTAAAAAAGAAATTAAAAAGAAAATTAAAATTAAATTTAAAAAATTAGAAATAAAATTGAAAATTAAATTAAAAAAAATTAAAAATAAAATTGAAAATTAAATTAAAAAAGAAATTAAAAATAAAATTTAAAATAAAATTTAAAATGAAATTAAAAAGAAAATTAAAAAGAAAATTGAAATTAAATTTAAAAAAATTAAAAATAAAATTAAAATTAAATTTAAAAAAATTAAAAATAAAATTGAAAATTAAATTTAAAAAAGAAATTAAAAATAAAATTAAAATTAAAATAAAAAAGGAAATTAAAAAGAAAATTGAAAATTAAATTAAAAAAAATTAAAAATAAAATTAAAATTAAATTTAAAAAAATTAGAAAGAAAATTAAAAATTAAAATTAAAATTAAAAATTTAAAATGAAATTTAAAATAAAATTTAAAATGAAATTAAAAAGAAAATTAAAATTAAAATTAAAATTAAATTTAAAAAGAAATTAAAAATAAAATTGAAAATTAAATTTAAAAAAGAAATTAAAAATAAAATTGAAAATTAAATTTAAAAAAGAAAATTACAAAGAAAATTGAAAATTAAATTTAAAAAAAATTAAAAAGAAAATTAAAATTAAATTTAAAAAAGAAAATTAAAAAGAAAATTTAAAATTAAATTTAAAAAAGAAAATTAAAAAGAAAATTGAAAATTAAATTTAAAAAAAATTAAAAATAAAATTGAAAATTAAATTTAAAAAAGAAAATTAAAAAGAAAATTTAAAAGAAAATTTAAAAGAGAATTTAAAAGAAAATTAAAAAAAAATTAAAATTAAAATTAGAAATTTAAAATGAAATTTAAAATAAAATTTAAAATGAAATTAAAAAGAAAATTAAAATTAAAATTAAAATTAAATTTAAAAAGAATTAAAAATAAAATTGAAAATTAAATTTAAAAAAGAAAATTAAAAATAAAATTGAAAATTAAATTTAAAAAAGAAATTAAAAAGAAAATTGAAAATTAAATTTAAAAAAGAAAATTAAAAATAAAATTGAAAATTAAATTTTAAAAACATTAAAAAGAAAATTGAAAATTAAATTTAAAAAAGAAAATTAAAAAGAAAATTTAAAAGAAAATTTAAAAGAGAATTTAAAAGAAAATTAAAAAAAAATTAAAATTAAAATTAGAAATTTAAAATGAAATTTAAAATAAAATTTAAAATGAAATTAAAAAGAAAATTAAAAATAAAATTAAAATTAAATTAAAAAAAATTAAAAATAAAATTGAAAATTAAATTTAAAAAAAATTAAAAATAAAATTGAAAATTAAATTTAAAAAAGAAAATTAAAATAAAATTGAAAATTAAATTTAAAAGGAAATTAAAAATAAAATTGAAAATTAAATTTAAAAAAGAAATTAAAAAGAAAATTTAAAAGAAAATTTAAAAAAGAGAATTTAAAAGAAAATTTAAAAGAAAATTAAAATTAAAATTAAAAATTTAAAATGAAATTTAGAATAAAATTTAAAATGAAATTAAAAAGAAAATTAAAATTAAAATTAAATTTAAAAAAATTAAAAATAAAATTGAAAATTAAATTTAAAAAAAATTAAAAATAAAATTGAAAATTAAATTTAAAAAAGAAAATTTAAAAGAAAATTTAAAAAAAATTAAAATTAAAATTAAAATTTAAAATGAAATTTAAAATGAAATTTAAAATGAAATTAAAAAGAAAATTAAAATTAAAATTAAAATTAAATTTAAAAAGAAATTAAAAATAAAATTGAAAATTAAATTTAAAAAAGAAATTAAAAATAAAATTGAAAATTAAATTTAAAAAAGAAAATTTAAAAGAAAATTAAAAAAAATTAAAATTAAAATTAAAAATTTAAAATGAAATTTAAAATAAAATTTAAAATGAAATTAAAAAGAAAATTAAAATTAAAATTAAAATTAAATTTAAAAAAAATTAAAAATAAAATTGAAAATTAAATTTAAAAAAGAAAATTAAAAAGAAAATTTAAAAGAAAATTTAAAAAAGAGAATTTAAAAGAAAATTTAAAAGAAAATTAAAATTAAAATTAAAATTAAAATGAAATTTAAAATAAAATTTAAAATGAAATTAAAAAGAAAATTAAAATTAAAATTAAAATTAAATTTAAAAAGAAATTAAAAATAAAATTGAAAATTAAATTTAAAAAAGAAAATTTAAAAGAAAATTAAAAAAAATTAAAATTAAAATTAAAAATTTAAAATGAAATTTAAAATAAAATTTAAAATGAAATTAAAAAGAAAATTAAAATTAAAATTAAAATTAAATTTAAAAAGAAATTAAAAAGAAAATTGAAAATTAAATTTAAAAAAGAAATTTAAAATAAAATTGAAAATTAAATTTAAAAAAGAAAATTACAAAGAAAATTGAAAATTAAATTTAAAAAAAATTTAAAAGAAAATTGAAAAGAAAATTTAAAAAAGAAAATTAAAAAGAAAATTGAAAATTAAATTTAAAAAAGAAATTGAAAAGAAAATTGAAAAGAAAATTTAAAAAATAAAATTAAAAAGAAAATTAAAATTAAATTTAAAAAAGAAAATTAAAAATTTAAAATGAAATTAAAAATAAATTTAAAAATAAATTTAAAAATAAAATGAAAAATAAAATGAAAAAGAAAATTAAAAAGAAAATTAAAATTAAAATTAAAAATTTAAAATGAAATTTAAAATGAAATTTAAAATGAAATTAAAAATTTAAAATGAAATTTAAAATGAAATTAAAAATAAAATTAAAAATTAAATTTAAAAAAGAAAATTAAAAAGAAAATTAAAAATTTAAAATGAAATTATAAATTCCATAAAAATAAAATTAAAAATAAAATTAAAAAATAAAATTAAAATTAAAAACTTAAAATGAAATTTAAAATGAAATTTAAAATGAAATTTAAAAGAAAATTAAGAATTTAAAATGAAATTTAAAATGAAATTTAAAATAAAATTAAAAATTTAAAATGAAATTTAAAATTAAATTTAAAATGAAATTAAAAATAAAATTAAAAATTAAATTTAAAAAAGAAAATTAAAAATAAAATTAAAAAATAAAATTAAAATTAAAAACTTAAAATGAAATTTAAAATGAAATTTAAAATGAAATTTAAAAGAAAATTAAGAATTTAAAATGAAATTTAAAATGAAATTTAAAATAAAATTAAAAATTTAAAATGAAATTTAAAATTAAATTTAAAATGAAATTAAAAATAAAATTAAAAATTTAAAATAAAATTATAAATTCCATAAAATTAAAATTAAAAATAAAATTAAAAAATAAAATTAAAATTTAAAATTTAAAATGAAATTTAAAATGAAATTTAAAATGAAATTAAAAAGAAAATTAAGAATTTAAAATGAAATTTAAAATGAAATTAAATATAAAATTAAAAATGAAATTAAAAATTAAAATTATAAATAAAATTAAAAATTTACAATGAAATTTAAAATGAAATTAAAAATAAAATTGAAAATAAAATTTAAAAAAGAAAATTTAAAAGAAAATTTAAAATTTAAAATGAAATTTAAAATTAAATTTAAAATGAAATTAAAAAGAAAATTAAAAATTTAAAATGAAATTATAAATACCATAAAAATAAAATTAAAAATAAAAGTTAAAAATAAAATTAAAAATAAAAATTTAAAATGAAATTTAAAATGGAATTTAAAATGGAATTAAAAATAAAATTAAAAATAAAATTAAGAATTTAAAATAAAATTAAATGAAATTAAAAACAAAATTAAAAATTTAAAATGAAATTTAAAATGAAATTAAAAATAAAATTAAAAATAAAATTGAAAATTAAATTTAAAAAGAAATTTAAAAAGAAAATTAAAAATTTAAAATAAAATTATAAATTCCATAAAAATAAAATTAAAAATAAAATTAAAAAATAAAATTAAAATTAAAAATTTAAAATGAAATTTAAAATGGAATTAAAAATGAAATTAAAAATACAATTAAAAATAAAATTAAGAATTTAAAATGAAATTTTAAATGAAATTAAAAATAAAATGAAAAATAAAATTAAAAATTTAAAATAAAATTAAAGATAAAATTAAAGATAAAATTAAAAATTAAAATTAAAAATTTAAAATAAAGTGAAAAATAAAATTAAAATTAAAATTAAAATTGAAAATAAAATTAAAAATTTAAAATAAAATTAGAAATGAAATTAAAAAGAAAATGAAAAATGAAATGAAAAATAAAATTAAAATTTTAAAATAAAAATAAAAATGGAATTAAAAATAAAATTAAAAATTTAAAATGAAATAAAAAATGAAATAAAAAATGAAATTAAAAATGAAATTAAAAATAAAATTAAAAATTTAAAATGAAATTTAAAATGAAATTAAAAATAAAATTAAAAATAAAATTAAGAATTTAAAATAAAATTAAAATGAAATTAAAAATAAAAGTAAAAATAAAAATAAAATGAAAATTAAAAATAAAATTAAGAATTTAAAATAAAAATAAAAATAAAATTAAAAATAAAATTAAAAGTAAAATTAAGAATTTAAAATGAAATTAAAAATGAAATTAAGAATAAAATTAAGAATAAAATTAAAAAATAAATTTAAAAATAAAATTCAAAATTAAATAAAAAATTTAAAATGAAATTTAAAATGAAATGAAAAATAAAATTAAAATTAAAAATAAAATTAAAAATTTAAAATAAAATTAAAATTAAAAATAAAATTAAAAATAAAATTAAAAATAAAATTAAAAATTTAAAATAAAATTAAAATGAAATTAAAAATAAAATTAAAAATAAAATTAAGAATAAAATTTAAAAGACAATTAAAAATAAAATTAAAAATTTAAAATAAAATTAAAATTAAAAATAAAATTAAAAATAAAATTAAAATTAAAATTAAAAATTTAAAATAAAATTAAAATGAAATTAAAAATAAAATTAAAATTAAAATTAAAAATAAAATAAAATAAAAATGAAAATGAAAATCCAAATGTCATAAAAGCACCGATCAGCTCACGTTCAGGTACTGGCGGTTGGAGAAGATTTTTCCGCATCCCTCGAAGTCGCACAGGAGGATTTCCCTCTTCGCCGCCTTCCTGCCGAGAGAAATTCGGGATAAAAAGGTTGGGAAAATCTCGGAATTCCTGGAATTTTTCCCGGTTTTTTTGCCCCAAAAGTACCTGATCCTCTTGGGGCCGATCTGAGCCGTGTCTGCGTCGCTCGGCCGCCGGCAGCTGCGAGGGGAAAAATTCATTTTTGAGCGAATTTCAGCTTTTTTTTTTAGCACAAAACATTGAATTTTTGTACGTTGAATTTTGTGTACATTGAATTTTGTGTACGTTGAATTTTGTGTACATTGAATTTTCTGCACGTTTAATTTTTTGTGCATTGAATTTTGTGCACTTTTAATTTTGTGCGCATTGAATTTTTGTAGATTTAATTTTGTGTGCATTGAATTTTGTGTACATTGAATTTTGTGTACATTGAATTTTTGTAGATTTAATTTTGTGTGCATTGAATTTTGTGTACATTGAATTTTGTGTACATTGAATTTTCTGCACATTTAATTTTGCGCGCTTTTAATTTTGTGTGCATTGAATTTTTGTACGTTTAATTTTGTGTACATTGAATTTTGTGCACATTGAATTTTGTGCGCATTGAATTTTGTGCGCATTGAATTTTGTGCACTTTTAATTTTGTGTACATTGAATTTTGTGCACGTTTAATTTTGTGCACTTTTAATTTTGTGCGCATTGGATTTTTGTACATTGAATTTTGTGTACGTTGAATTTTGTGCACTTTTAATTTTGTGCACATTGAATTTTCTGCACGTTTAATTTTGTGTACATTGAATTTTGTGCATTGAATTTTGCGCACTTTTAATTTTGTGTGCATTGGATTTTTGTACGTTGAATTTTGTGTACGTTGAATTTTGTGCACTTTTAATTTTGTGCACATTGAATTTTCTGCACTTTTAATTTTGTGTACATTGAATTTTCTGCACATTTAATTTTGCGCGCTTTTAATTTTGTGTGCATTGAATTTTGTGCACATTGAATTTTTGTACATTGAATTTTGTGCACGTTTAATTTTGTGCGCTTTTAATTTTGTGTGCATTGAATTTTGTGCACTTTTAATTTTGCGTACATTGAATTTTGTGCACTTTTAATTTTGTGCACATTGAATTTTGTGCGCATTGAATTTTGTGTGCGTTTAATTTTGTGTACATTGAATTTTGTGCACTTTTAATTTTATGTACATTGAATTTTCTGCACATTGAATTTTTTGAAAATCCATCTGGATGTGTCGGATCTGAATCCATCCCCCAGCAAAGCCCCGAGGGACCAATTTAATCTTTTTTTTAGCACAAAAAATTGAATTTTTTTGAATTTTGTGCACATTTAATTTTATTAAATCCATCTGGATGTGTCGGATCTGAATCCAACCCCCAGCAAAGCCCCGAGGGACCAATTTAATCTTTTTTTTAGCACAAAAAATTGAATTTTTTTTAATTTTGTGTACATTTAATTTTATTAAATCCATCTGGATGTGTCGGATCTGAATCCAACCCCCAGCGAAGCCCCGAGGGACCAATTTAATCTTTTTTTTAGCACAAAAAATTGAATTTTTTTGAATTTTGTGCACATTTAATTTTATTAAATCCATCTGGATGTGTCGGATCTGAATCCAACCCCCAGCGAAGCCCCGAGGGACCAATTTAATCTTTTTTTTAGCACAAAAAATTGAATTTTTTTGAATTTTGTGCACATTGAATTTTATTAAATCCATCTGGATGTGTCGGATCTGAATCCAACCCCCAGCGAAGCCCCGAGGGACCAATTTAATCTTTTTTTTAGCACAAAAAATTGAATTTTTTTGAATTTTGTGCACATTGAATTTTATTAAATCCATCTGGATGTGTCGGATCTGAATCCATCCCCCAGCAAAGCCCCGAGGGACCAATTTAATCTTTTTTTTAGCACAAAAAATTGAATTTTTTTGAATTTTGTGCACATTGAATTTTATGAAAATCCACCTGGATGTGTGGGATCTGAATCCAACCCCCAGCAAAGCCCCGAGGGACCAATTTAATCTTTTTTTTAGTACAAAAAATTGAATTTTCTGCTTCTTCCACCACGTCGCGCCCCGAGATCTTCTTCATCCCCTCCCATGGCCCCCCAACCTTTGGCTGTCTCCTCCTGGATTGTCCCCACGAGGGGACGAGGTTGGGAGACACCAAACTCAACGAAGGCCCCAGACGAGATTTTGGATTTCCAAACCCCTCGTTAGATCGACGAGACCCCAAAAACACAACTCGGACCCCAAAAACACAACTCGGACCCCAAAAAACTCAACTTGGACCCCAAAACCACAACTCGGACCCCAAAAACGCAACTCGGACCCCAAAACCGCAACTCGGACCCCAAAAACACAACTCGGACCCCAAAAACGCAACTCGGACCACAAAAACACAACTCGGACCCCAAAAACCACAACTCGGACCCCAAAAACACAACTCAGACCCCAAAAACACAACTCGGACCCCAAAAACGCAACTCGGACCCCAAAAACACAACTCGGACCCCAAAAACTCAACTTGGACCCCAAAAACTCAACTCAGACCCCAAAAACTCAACTCAGACCCCAAAAACCACAACTCGGACCCCAAAACCACAACTCAGACCCCCAAACCACAACTCAGACCCCAAAAACGCAACTCGGACCCCAAAACCACAACTCGGACCCCAAAACCACAACTTGGACCCCAAAACCACAACTCGGACCCCAAAAACAGAACTCGGACCCCAAAAACGCAACTCGGACCTCAAAAACGCAACTTGGACCACAAAAACACAACTCGGACCCCAAAAAACACAACTCAGACCCCAAAAACACAACTCGGACCCCAAAAACGCAACTCGGACCCCAAAAACACAACTCGGACGCCAAAAACACAACTTGGACCCCAAAAACCACAACTCGGACCCCAAAAACACAACTTGGACCCCAAATACACAACTCGGAACCCAAAACCACAACTTGGACTCTAAAACCACAACTCGGACCCCAAATACACAACTCAGACCCCAAAAACTCAACTCGGACCCCAAAAACACAGCTCGGACCCCAAAAACGCAACTCGGACCCCAAAACCGCAACTCAGACCCCAAAACCCACAACTCAGACCCCAAAAAACTCAACTTGGACTCCAAAAACACAACTTGGACCCCAAAAACGCAACTCGGACCCCAAAAACCACAACTTGGACCCCAAAACCACAACTCGGACCCCAAAAACACAACTCGGACCCCAAAACTGCAACTCGGGCCCCAAAACCACAACTCGGACCCCAAAAAACACAACTTGGACCCCAAAAACACAACTTGGACCTCAAAAACGCAACTTGGACCCCAAAAACACAGCTCAGACCCCAAAACCACAACTAGGATCCCAAAACCACAACTTGGACCCCAAAAACACAGCTCGGACCACAAAAATGCAACTCGGACCCCAAAAACACAACTTGGACCCCAAAAACACAACTGGGACCCCAAAAAACACAACTGGGACCCCAAAAACAAAACTCGGACCCCAAAAACACAACTCAGACCCCAAAAACCAGAACTCGGACCCCAAAACCACAACTTGGACCCCAAAACCACAACTCGGACACCAAAACCACGACTGAGACCCCAAAACCACAACTCAGACCCCCCCAAAAACTTGAGGACGCCCAAGGTGACGACTCCGACCGCCGTCCCCTCGCCGCGGTGGCCACCAGGACTCACCTGGCCCGGCCGCTCTCCTCCTCCAAGGGGACGGAGCCGGGCAGGGGCGGCTCCTCCTTGATGGGCTTCCGGCACGTTCTGGGTCGGTTCTGGCGTCGCTGCGGCGCCGAGGGGCTGTTCGGGGCACAGAGCGGGTGGGGTGAAGGGGTTTGGGTTGGGTTGGGGTTGGGTTTGGGGTTGGGTTTGGGTTTGGGTTGGATTTGGTGGAACTGAGCGCGTTATGGTTGGTCATGGAGTGGATTTGGGTTTGGATTTGGGTTTGGGTTGGGTTTGGGTTGGGTTGGGTTTGGGTTGGGTTTGGGTTTGGGTTTGGGTTGGATTTAGTGGAACTGAGCGCGTTATGGTTGGTCATGGATGGGATTTGGGTTTAGGTTTGGGTTGGATTTGGGTTTCGATTTGGGTTTGGGTTGGGTTTGGGTTTGGGTTTGGGTTTGGGTTTGGGTTTGGGTTTGGGTTGGGTTTGGGTTGGGTTTGGGTTGGGTTTGGGTTTGGATTTGGGTTTGGATTTGGATTTGCGTTTGGATTTGGGTTTGGGTTTGGATTTGGATTTAGATTTGGGTTGGGTTTGGGTTTGGGTTTGGGTTGGGTTTGGGTTGGGGTTGGGTTGGGTTTGGGTTGGATTCGGTGGAACTGAGCGCGTTATGGTTGGTCATGGAGTGGGTTTGGGTTTGGGTTTGGGTTTGGGTTTGGGTTTGGGTTTGGGTTTGGGTTTGGGGTTGGGTTGGGGTTGGGTTTGGGTTTGGGTTTGGGTTGGATTTAGTGGAACTGAGCGCGTTATGGTTGGTCATGGATGGGATTTGGGTTTAGGTTTGGGTTGGATTTGGGTTTCGATTTGGGTTCGGGTTGGATTTGGGTTGGATGTGAGGTTGGGTTTGGATTTCGGTTTGGGTTTGGGTTTGGGTTTGGGTTTGGGTTTGGGTTGGGTTTGGGTTGGGTTTGGGTTGGGTTTGGGTTTGGATTTGGGTTTGGATTTGGGTTTGGGTTTGGGTTTGGATTTGGGTTTGGATTTGGGTTGGGTTTGGGTTTCGGTTGGATTTGGTGGAACTGAGCACGTTATGGTTGGTCATGGATGGGATTTGGGTTTAGGTTTGGGTTGGATTTGGGTTTCGATTTGGGTTTGGGTTGGGGTTGGGTTGGGGTTGGGTTGGGGTTGGGTTGGGGTTGGGTTGGGGTTGGGTTGAGTTGGATTTGGGTTTGGTTTTGGATTTGGGTTGGGTTTGGGTTGGGTTTGGGTTGGGTTTGGGTTGGGTTTGGGTTTGGATTTGGGTTTGGATTTGGGTTTGGGTTTGGGTTTGGATTTGGGTTTGGGTTGGGTTGGGTTTGGATTTGGGTTTGGGTTGGGTTGGGTTTGGGTTTGGGTTGGATTTGGTGGAACTGAGCGCGTTATGGTTGGTCATGGAGTGGATTTGGGTTGGGTTTGGGTTTGGGTTTGGATTTGGGTTTGGGTTGGGTTTGGGTTTGGGTTTGGATTTGGATTTGGGTTGGGTTGGGTTTGGGTTGAATTTTGGTTTGGGTTGGGTTTGGGTTTGGGTTTGGACTTGGATTTAGGTTTGGGTTTGGATTTGGATTTGGGTTGGGTTTGGGTTTGGGTTGGATTTGGTAGGAGATGAGCGAGTTCTGGTTGGTCATGGATGGGATTTGGGTTTGGGTTTGGGTTGGATTTGGGTTTGGGTTGGATTTGGTGGAAAGGAGCAAGTTATGGTTGGTCATGGAGTGGGTTTGGGTCTGGATTTGTGTTTGGGTTTGGGTTGGATTTGGGTTGGATTTGGTGGAAAGGAGCAAGTTATGGTTAGTCATGGAGTGGATTTGGATTTGGGTTTGGGTTTGGGTTCGATTTGGGTTTGGATTTGGGTTTGGGTTTGGGTTTAGGTTTGGATTTGGATTTGGGTTTGAATTTGGATTTGGGTTTGGGTTGGGTTTGGGTTTGGGTTTGGGTTTGGATTTGGATTTGGGTTTGGATTTGGGTTTAGGTTGGATTTGGGTTTGGGTTTGGGTTGGGATTTCGGTTTGGATTTGGATTTGCATTTGCATTTGGATTTGCATTTGCATTTGGATTTGCATTTGCATTTGGATTTGGATTTGGATTTGGGTTTGGGTTTGAATTTGGATTTGGGTTGGATTTGGGTTTGGATTTGGGTTTGGATTTGGATTTGGGTTTGGATTTGGGTTTGGGTTTGGGTTGGATTTGGATTTGGGTTGGTTTTGGTAGGAGATGAGTGCGTCATGGTTGTTCACTGAATTTGGTTACACGCTGGCTGAACATCGGTTGGATATGCCAAATCCCTTCCCTCAGCTGAGACCCAAAAATCCCTCTCCAAAATTCCCTTTTGACCCCAAAACCGCCTTTTTACTCTGTCCCCACCTCCACCCCGCAAACCGCCGCGCCCGAAACCCTCCCAGTGCCATACTGGTCTGAACTGGTCTCCGTGGAGTTCCCCACCCCATCCCCACCCGGAGCTCCCTTCCCACCTATCCGAGGACGGGTGATAATTCTCATCGCGCGCATCGTCGCCGTAGGCCAGGTCAGAATCTTCATCCTCCTCTTCCTCTCGGGGTTCATCCACCTTGTCCCCCGGCTCGGCGCTGCCGGACAAGGAGCGGGGTCAGCCCGGCGGCGGTGGCGAGGACGGCGCCGGACGGAAGCGCCGGCGTCGCCGGGGGTTTGCCGCTGCTCACCTGTCGGAGGTCGCCAGCGCCGGGTCCGGGTCCGGCGGCGCCTGAGGGGCTGGAAGGGGACAGGAGGGTGGTGAGGTGAGGAGGAGGATGGAGAGTTGGGTGGATGGGGGTGTTGGAAGGGTTGTGTTTGGGTTTGGGTTTGGGCTTGGATTAGGAAGGGTTTGGGTTTGGAGAAGTTTGAGTCTGGGTTTGGGTTTGGGTTGGGGTTGGGTTTGGGTTTGGGTTTGGGTTGGGTTGGGGTTGGGGTTTGGATTTGGGTTGGGATTGGGATTGGGGTTGGGGTTGGGGTTGGGGTTGGGTTGGGGTTGGGGTTGGGGTTGGGTTGGGGTTGGGGTTGGGTTGGGGTTGGGTTGGGGTTGGGTTGGGGTTGGGGTTGGGGTTGGGTTGGGGTTGGGTTGGGTTGGGTTGGGTTGGGTTAAGGTTTGGGTTGAGGTTGGGTTATGGTTTGGATTAGGAAGGTTTTGGGTTTGGAGAAGTTCGGGTCTGGGTTTGGGTTTGGATTTGGATTTGAGTTTGGGTTTGGGTTGGGGTTGGGTTTGGGTTGGGTTTGGGTTGGGTTGGGGTTGGGTTGGGGTTGGGTTTGGGTTTGGAAGGTTTTGGGTTTGGAGAAGTTTGGGTCTGGGTTTGGGTTTGGGTTTGGGTTTGGGTTGGGTTTGGGTTTGGGTTTGGGTTAAGGTTTGGGTTGAGGTTGGGTTGGGGTTTGGATTAGGAAGGTTTTGGGTTTGGAGAAGTTTGGGTTTGAGTTTGGGTTTGGATTTGGATTTGAGTTTGGGTTTGGGTTGGGGTTGGGTTTGGGTTGGGTTTGGGTTTGGGTTGGGTTAAGGTTTGGATTAAGGTTTGGATTAGGAAGGTTTTGGGTTTGGGGAAGTTCAGGTTTGGGTTTGGGTTTGAGTTTGTGTTTGGATTTGGGTTGGGATTGGTTTTGGGTTTGGATTTGGGTTGGGATTGAGTTTGGGTTTGGGTTGGGGTTGGGTTTGGGTTTGGGTTAAGGTTTGGGTTAAGGTTTGGATTAGGAAGGTTTTGGGTTTGGAGAAGTTCGGGTCTGGGTTTGGGTTTGAGTTTGGGTTTGGGTTTGGGTTTGGGTTGGGTTTAGGTTTAGGTTTGGGTTTGGGTTAAGGTTTGGGTTAAGGTTTGGATTAGGAAGGTTTTGGGTTTGGAGAAGTTCGGGTCTGGGTTTGGGTTTGAGTTTGGGTTTGGGGTTGGGGTTGGGTTGGGGTTGGGGTTGGGGTTGGGTTTGGGTTGGGTTGGGGTTGGGGTTGGGTTGGGGTTGGGTTAGGGTTGGGGTTGGGTTAAGGTTTGGATTAGGAAGGTTTTGGGTTTGGAGAAGTTCAGGTCTGGGTTTGGGTTTGAGTTTGGGATTGGGCTTGAGTTTAGGTTAAGTTTTGGGTTTGGGTTTAGGTTTGGGTTTGAGTTTGAGTTTGGGTTTGGGTTTGGGTTTGGGTTTGGGTTTGGGTTAAGGTTTGGGTTGGGTTAAGGTTTGGGTTTGGGTTTGGGTTTGGGTTTGGGTTTGGGTTTGGGTTTGGGTTGGGGTTGGAGTTGGGTTTGGGTTAAGGTTTGGGTTTGGGTTTAGGTTTGGGTTTGAGTTTGGGTTTGGGTTGGGGTTGGGGTTGGGTTTGGGTTTGGGTTAAGGTTAAGGTTTGGGTTGGGTTAAGGTTAAGGTTTGGGTTTGGGTTAGGATTACAGTTTGGGTTTGGGTTAAGGTTTGGGTTTGGGTTTGGGTTGGGGTTGGGTTAAGGTTAAGGTTTGGGTTAAGGTTAAGGTTTGGGTTTGGGGTTGGGTTAAGGTTTAGGTTTGGGTTAAGGTTTAGGTTTGGGTTTGGGTTAGGATTACAGTTTGGGTTTGGGTTAAGGTTTGAATTTGCGTTTGGGTTAGGGTTCGGTTTTTGAAAATTTTGGAGTTGGGGCGGTTTCTGATCCTTCTGGGATGGTGGAACTGGGTCAGGATTTTTGGGTTAAATTTAGTCAGGTTTTGGGGTTAGGATTAGGATTAGGTTTAGGATTTTTGGGTTAAATTTAGTCAGGTTTTGGGGTTAGGATTAGGATTTTTGGGTTAAATTTAGTCAGGTTTTGGGGTTAGGATTAGGGTTAGGATTTTTGGGTTAAATTTAGTCAGGTTTTGGGGTTAGGATTAGGGTTAGGATTTTTGGGTTAAATTTAGTCAGGTTTTGGGGTTAGGGTTAGGATTAGGATTTTTGGGTTATTTTAGTCAGGTTTTTGGGTTAGGGTTAGGATTTTTGGGTTAAATTTAGTCAGGTTTTGGGGTTAGGATTAGGATTTTTGGGTTAAATTTAGTGAGATTTTGGGGTTAGGATTAGGATTTTTGGGTTAAATTTAGTCAGGTTTTGGGGTTAGGGTTAGGATTAGGATTTTTGGGTTATTTTAGTGAGGTTTTTGGGTTAGGATTAGGATTTTTGGGTTAAATTTAGTCAGGTTTTGGTGTTGAGGCCTCGCCTCATTTTCCATCCACCACGCTCCAACTGGGAACCCCCCGGAACCGTCGGAATGCCGAACGCGGCGCGTTCCCGAACCATTCCCGGGATTTCCTCACCCGCTCCGCCGCTGCCTCCCCCATCTCCCATCTCCTCGTCACCCTTGGGTGCCCCGGCCGTTCCCTCCTCTCCGTCCTCGTTGGTTCCCACCGCGTCCCTTCTCCGCCGTCGCCTCCGCCCGAAATCTCCGGAATCTCCGCCGGAATCTCCGCCGGAATCTCCGCCGGAGTCGCCGCCCCACGAGAAGCGGTGCCCGGCGGCGCATTGCCAAACCAGCGGCGCCGCGCCGCCAGATGTTGGCAGCTGGACGTCGGGCACGAGCCCGCACTCCTGCCCGTGCCGGTGGGACAGCACCACCAGGCGCTGCAGCCGCTCCGCCTCTGCCGGGAAAAGGCGGAAATTTGGGAAAAACGCCTCCGAAAATTACGTTTTTTAGGTGTTCGGAGACGGCTGCGAGGTTCTTTCCTCTGTTTGAAACCTCTGGGTGTTGTCATTACCAACAACCACCAAACAGCTTCCCAAAAAAAATAAAATAAAAATATGGTGATGACAAAATTTGGGAAAACGGGATTTGCTCCGTGCTTGGGCCTAACCCAAGAGGAATCCACCAGCAGGAACTCCAAATTCAGGAGAAATTAGGGAAACACCCACCTGAGCTCCAGGTGGATCCGTGAGCGCTGTACCTGAGCGGAGAAAAATTCGGATTTTTTTTCCCCCCTGTGCCACCGGGTTTTTTTAAGGATTTCAAGGTTTTTTTAAGGAATTTTCCAGCTTTTTTTTAGGCACCTGTCGAGGAGGAACTGCGCCAGCTGGGAGTGCAGGGAGAATCCCAGCTGCTCCTTGAGGCGGCACCAGCGCTCCAGGTGCCCCCCGATGCGGATGCGGCACTTCCCGCGCCGCGCGTCCAGCTCCCGGCGCTTCTGGCGCCGCACGAGCTGGCGGGGAGGAAATTTGGGGGGGTTCGTGGGGGATCGGTGGGAAATTTTGGGGTTTGGTTGGAAATTTTGGGGTTTGGTGGGAAATTTTGGGGTTTGGTTGGATATTCTGGGGTTTAATGGAGGATGGGTGGGAAATTTTGGGGTTTGGTGGAGGTTCGTTGGGAAATTTTGGGGTTTTGTTGGAAATTTTGGGGTTTGGTGGAGGTTCGGTGGGAAATTTTGGGGTTTGGTGGAGGATCGTTGGGAAATTTTGGGGTTTTGTTGGAAATTTTGGGGTATGGTGGAGGTTCGGTGGGAAATTTTGGGGTTTGGTGGGAAATTTTGGGGTTTGGTGGAGGATGAGTGGGAAATTTTGGGGTTTGGTGGAGGTTCGGTGGGAAATTTTGGGGTTTGATGGGAAATTTTGGGGTTTGGGGGAGGTTCGTTGGGAAATTTTGGGGTTTTGTTGGAAATTTTGGGGTTTGGTGGAGGTTCAGTGGGAAATTTTGGGGTTTTGTTGGAAATTTTGGGGTTTGGTGGAGGATCGGTGGGAAATTTTGGGGTTTGGTTGGAAATTTTGGGGTTTGGTGGAGGTTCGTTGGGAAATTTTGGGGATTGGTGGGAAATTTTGGAGGTTCCTGGAGGATGGGTGGGAAAATTTGGGGTTTTGTTGGAAATTTTGGGGTTTGGTGGAGGTTTGTTGGGAAATTTTGGGGTTTGGTTGGAAATTTTGGGGTTTGGTGGAGGTTCGTTGGGAAATTTTGGGGTTTGGTTGGAAATTTTGGGGTTTGGTGGAGGTTCGGTGGGAAATTTTGGGGTTTGGTTGGAAATTTTGGGGTTTGGTGGAGGTTCGGTGGGAAATTTTGGGGTTTGGTGGGAAATTTTGGGGTTTGGTGGAGGTTCGGTGGGAAATTTTGGGGTTTGGTGGAGGTTCGGTGGGAAATTTTGGGTTTTTGTTGGAAATTTTGGGGTTTAATGGAGGATGGGTGGGAAATTTTGGGGTTTTGTGAAGGATCAGTGGGAAATTTTGGGGTTTCATGGGAAATTTTGGGGTTTCATGGATGATGGGCGGGAAATTTTGGAGGTTCGTGGAAATTTTGGGGGTTCCTGGAGGATGGGTGGGAAATTTTGGGGAGGGGGTTTGGTTGAGGAATTAGGGTCCCCTAATTAATTATGGGGATGCTAATTACGGGGGTGGCGGGGTCCTCTATTTAATTATGCAGACCTTAATTATGAGGGTGTTATTATGGGGTGTAAGGGACACATGGAGGGCGTCACCAGAAGGGTGACGGGGGGACATGGCG
Source organism: Lonchura striata (assembly GCF_050655825.1). Classification (NCBI taxonomy): domain Eukaryota; kingdom Metazoa; phylum Chordata; class Aves; order Passeriformes; family Estrildidae; genus Lonchura; species Lonchura striata. The sequence continues at coordinate 801,855 of NC_140737.1, forward strand.
GGGGTCCATGAGGGGGATTGGGTGAGGAATTAGGGTTCCCTAATTAATTATGCATACCTTAATTATGAGTGTGGTATTATGGGATGGCGTTAAGGGGGCAAGGGACACATGGAGGGGGTCACCAGAAGGGTGACTGGGGGACATGGTGGGGGTCCATGAGGGGGATTGGGTGAGGAATTAGGGTTCCCTAATTAATTATGCAGACCTTAATTATGAGTGTGGTATTATGGGATGGCGTTAAGGGGGCAAAGGACACGTGGAGGGGGGGGGTCACCAGAAGGGTGAAAGGGGGACATGGTGGGGGTCCATGAGGGGGTTCGGGTGAGGAATTAGGGTTCCCTAATTAATTATGCAGACCTTAATTATGAGGGTGGTATTATGGGATGGCGTTAAGGGGGCAAAGGACACATGGAGGGGGTCACCAGAAGGGTGACGGGGGGACATGGCGGGGGTCCATGAGGGGGTTCGGGTGAGGAATTAGGGTCCCCTAATTAATTATGCAGCCCTTAATTATGAGGGTGGTATTATGGGATGGCGTTAAGGGGGCAAGGGACACATGGGGGGGGGGGGGTCACCGGAAGGGTGTGGCCCCCCAAGCCCCACCCCCAAAACCTCGCCCTCCCATTGGCCACACCCACCAGGACCACGCCCCCTTAAGCCACGCCCCCTTTAAGCCACGCCCCCCCTCCACCCCCCCATCCCCACCGCCGCGCCTTCAAGCGGATGGCGCAGGCGGAGAAGGGAGAGGGGCGGAAGGCGGAACCCCCGCGGCTCTTCCGCCACCCCGCCGCCCTCGCCGCCCCCTCGCCGCCGTTCCCGAACCTCCTCCGCCGCTCCGCGCTCCATCCCGCGCCCTGTGGGCCCCACCGCGGGCCGTGCCCCCTTTAAGAGCCGCCGGGAGCCGCTCGCGGAGCGCCGAGAAGATGGCGGAGGCCACGCCCGCCGTGCGTGCCGTGCGTGCGCGCGCGGGGGATGCTGGGAGTTGTAGTCCGGCCGCGGGGTGTGGTGGGAGACTTCCGGGTTCTGATTGGGCGGGAGGGGGAGGAAGGCCGGAAAGGGAAATTTTTAATTTTTTAAATTTTAAGGATTTTGGGGAGATTTTAATTAGGGATGAGCGCTAATAATAGAGTTAATTAAAAGAAATGAGTAGGCCTTGATGAGGTGAAGAATTGCTAATTAATTGATAGTTGGTTGCTCGTCAGCACGATGTTTAATTAGCTGGGTTGATAATGAAGAATATAAAATAATAAATTGGGGGGTTTTTTAGGAACATAAAAACCCTAAAAATTCCCCTCAAATCCCATAAAAAATACCCCAAAAATCCCCCAAATCCCATTAAAAATCCCCCAAAAATTCCCTAAAAATTTCCTCAAATCCCATAAAAATCGCCCAAAAATTTCCCTAAAAATCCCCCTCAAATCGCATAAAACTCCCCCATAAAATCCCATAAAAATCCCCCCCAAAAGTCCCTAAAAATCCCCTCAAATCCTATAAAAATCCCCCAAAAATTCCCTAAAAATCCCCCTCAAATCCCATAAAAACACCAAAAAAATTCCCTAAAAATCCCTTAAAATCCCATTAAAAATCCCCAAAAAATTCCTAAAAATCCCCCTCAAATCCCAATAAAAATTCCCCAAAATTCCCCCTCAAATCTCATTAAAAAACAAAAAAAAATTCCCAAAAAATCCACTCAAATCCCATTAAAAATCCCAAAAAAGTCCTTAAAAATTCCCCTCAAATCCCATTAATTCGGGGTTAAAGGAAATCCAAGAGAATTCTCATTTACATTAAGCATTTGCATAAACATGAGGGAGATTTGAATATGCAACATTTTATTGTTTCAGGTAATTCCTTATTTGAGGGGGATTTTGGGGAATTTTTTGGGATTTTTATGGGATTTGAGGGGGATTTTCGGGGAATTTTTTGGGATTTTTAATGGGAATTTTTGGGGTTTTTTGGGATTTTTAATGGGGTTTAGGAGAATTTTGGGAAATTTTTTGGGGATTTTTATGGGATTTGAGGGGGATTTTTGGGGAAATTTTGGGGATTTTTAATGGGAATTTTTGGGGAAATCTTCAGGAAATTTTGTGTTTTTATGGGATTTGAGGGGGATTTTTGAGGGAAATTTGGGGATTTTGGGGGGGTTTTGGGGCAGATTTTTGGGGTGATTTTCGGGGTTTTTGGGTCTCGTCGCCGTCATTGTCCTGGGAGGATCCTCAGATGCTGCCTGGGAAGGGAAAATGATAAAAAATGGGGGAAAAAATGGGGAAAAAAGGGGAAAAAAAGTAAAATTGGGGTCCCTCACCTGCGTGGGTGTCACCGGGGAGTGGGGAGTAACCTGCAGGGAGAAAATGGGGTGAAAATGGGCAAAAATGGACAAAAATGAGAGAAGAAAGGAGAAAAAGGGGAGGAAAAAAGAGCAGAAAGGGAGAAAAGGTGAAAAAATGAGAAAAGGGAGAAAAAAAGAGGAAAAAAGGAGAAAAAAGGGAGAAAAAAAGGAGAGAAAAGGGAGAAAAAAGGAGAAAAAAGGGAGAAAAAAGGAGAGAAAAGGGAGAAAAAAAGGAGAAAAAAGGGAGAAAAAAGAAAAAAAGGAGAAAAAAAGGAGAAAAATAGCATAAAAAAAGGAGAAAAAGAGGACAAAAAAGAAGAAAAAAGGGAGAAAAAAAAGAGAAAAAAAATTAAAAGGGACAAAAATTGGGGAAAAAAATTTGGGAAAAAATGAGAAAAAAATGGGGTAGAAAAGGGACAAAAAGGGAAATGGACAAAAAATTATAAAAATTGATAGGAAATGATAAAAAAGGGACAAAAATATGAAAAAAGGGTCCCTCACCTGCGTGGGTGGCACCGGGGAGTGGGGAGTAACCTGTAGGGAGAAAATGGGGTAAAAATGGATTAAATTGGGTAAAAGTGGGCAAAAAAGGACAAAAAGGGACAAAAAGTGAGAAAAAGCGACAAAAAGTGAGAAAAAGCGACAAAAATCAACAAAAATCAGCATAAATCAGCATAAAAATGACAAAAAAGTTACAAAAAGCACCAAAAAGTGACAAAAAAGCGACAAAAAAGTGACAAAAGTGAGACCAAAATGAGACAAAAAGCAAAAAAAGCGACAAAAAGTAACAAAAAGTGACAAAAATCAGAATAAAAATGACATAAAAGTGACAAAAAAGCGTCAAAAAGCAACAAAAAAGTGACAAAAAAGCCCCAAAAACATCCCAAAAAAGCCCCAAACATCAGAATAAAAATGACATAAAAGCGACATAAAAGTGACAAAACAGCAACAAAAAAGTGACAAAAATCAACATAAAAATGACATAAAAATTACATAAAAGCGACAAAAATCGACAAAAATTGACAAAACGCCCCAAGAAGCCCCAAAAATCAGAATAAAAGTGACATACAAGTGACAAGAAAAGCGACAAAAAAGCGACAAAAATCAGAATAAAACAGACAAAAAAGCACCAAAAATCAACATAAAATTGACGTAATAATGACATCAAAATGACAAAAATTGACCAAAATTGACAAAAATTGACCAAACACCCCAAAAAGCCCGAAAACATCCCGAAAAGCCCCAAAAAGCCCCAAAAACCCCCCAAAAATCAGAATAAAAATGACATAAAAGCGAGAAAAAGCGACAAAAACGTGACCAAAAAAGCGACAAAAACAAGAACAAAAATGACATAAAAGCGACAAAAAGCCCCAAAAATCAGAATAAAAATTACAAAAAAGCGACAAAAATGTGACAAAAATCCGAATAAAAATGACATAAAAGTTGACATTAAAGCGACCAAAATTGATAAAAAAATGACAAAAATCGGAATAAAAATGACATAAAAATTACATGAAAGCGACAAAAATTGACAAAACGCTCTGAAACGCCCCAAAAATCAGAATAAAAGTGACAAAAAAGTGACAAAAAAAGCAACAAAAAAGCGACAAAAATCAGGATAAAACAGACAAAAAAAGCGACAAAAATCAACATAAAAGTGACGTAATAATGACATCAAAATGACAAAAATTGACCAAAATTGTCAAAAATTGACCAAACAGCCCAAAAAGCCCGAAAACATCCCGAAAAGCCCCAAAAAGCCCCAAAAATCAGAATAAAAATGACATAAAAGCGACAAAAAGCGACAAAAAAGTGACCAAAAAAGCAACAAAAATAAGAACAAAAATGACATAAAAGCGACAAAAAGCCCCAAAAATCAGAATAAAAATTACAAAAAAGTGACAAAAAAGTGATAAAAAAGCGACAAAAATGTGACAAAAATCCGAATAAAAATGACATAAAAGTTGACATTAAAGCGACAAAAATTGACAAAAAACGACAAAAATTAGATTAAAAACGACATAAAAATGACATAAAAGCGACAAAAATTGTCAAAACGCCCTGAAACGCCCCAAAAATCAGAATAAAAGTGACATAAAATTGACAAGAAAAGCAACAAAAAAGCGCCAAAAATCAGAATAAAACAGACAAAACAAGCGCCAAAAATCAACATAAAAATGACAAAAAATGACAAAACTTGACGGAAATTGTCAGAAACGGACCGAAATCGCCAAAACGTGAGAAATGTCCCCAAATCACCTGCGCGCAGCCAGCGGCTCAGGCCCAGCCCCAGCAGCGCCGGCCCCAGGAGCAGCGCCGGCACCGCCAGAGCCACCAGCAGCGCCAGGCGCGGCGACGGGCCCGGAGCTGCGGGGGAAATTTGCATAAATTTGCATCTCATTTACATTGATCAGCATTGAATTTACATTAATTAACGTGATGTTTACATTTGTCCAAGGGACATTCGAATTTGTCGACGTGAAATGAAAATTATTCCAGCAGAAATTCAAATTATTGCCGCCTGAAATTCAAATTTATCAATGTGAAATTCAAATTATTCCAGCAGAAATTCAAATTTATCAACGTGAAATTCAAATTATTCCACTAGAAATTCAAATTATTCCAGCAGAAATTCAAATTATTGCCGCCTGAAATTCAAATTTATCAACATGAAATTCAAATTATTCCACTAGAAATTCAAATTATTCCAGCAGAAATTCAAATTTATCAATGTGAAATTCAAATTATTCTACTAGAAATTCAAGTTATTCCGGCAGAAATTTAAATTATTCCAGCAGAAATTCAAATTATGCTACCTGAATTTCAAATCTATCCAACAAAAATTCTAATTGATCAGCACAAAAATCAAATTTATCAGCATGAAATTCAAATTATTCCACTAGAAATTCAAATTATTCCAGCAGAAATTCAAATTATTGTCGCCTGAAATTCAAATTTATCAACGTGAAATTCAAATTATTCTACTAGAAATTCAAGTTATTCCGGCAGAAATTTAAATTATTTCAGCAGAAATTCAAATTATACTACCAGAAATTCAAATCTATCCAACAAAAATTCTAATTGATCAGCACAAAAATCAAATTTATCAGCATGAAATTTAAATTAATTAACATGAAATTTAAATTTATTGACATTAAATTCAAATTTATCGACGTGAAATTCAAATTATTCCAGCAGAAATTCAAATTAATTCCGCCTGAAATTCAAATTATTCTACTAGAAATTCAAATTATTCCGGCAGAAATTTAAATTATTCCAGCAGAAATTCAAATTATACTACCAGAATTTCAAATCAATCCAAAAAAAATTCTAATTGATCAGCACAAAAATCGAATTTATCAGCATGAAATTTAAATTAATTAACATGAAATTTAAATTTATTGACGTGAAATTCAAATTATTCCAGCAGAAATTCAAATTAATTCCGCCTGAAATTCAAATTTATCAACATGAAATTCAAATTATTCCACTAGAAATTCAAATTATTCCAGCAGAAATTCAAATTATTGCCGCCTGAAATTCAAATTTATCAACATGAAATTCAAATTATTCCACTAGAAATTCAAATTAATTCCGCCTGAAATTCAAATTAATCAACATGAAATTCAAATTATTCCACTAGAAATTCAAATTATTCCGGCAGAAATTTAAATTATTCCAGCAGAAATTCAAATTATGCTACCAGAATTTCAAATCAATCCAAAAAAAATTCTAATTGATCAGCACAAAAATCAAATTTATCAGCATGAAATTTAAATTAATTAACATGAAATTTAAATTTATTGACATTAAATTCAAATTTATCGACGTGAAATTCAAATTATTCCAGCAGAAATTCAAATTAATTCCGCCTGAAATTCAAATTTATCGACACAAAATTCAAATTAATTAACGTGAAATTCAGATTAATCAGCATGAAATTCAAATTTATCGACGTGAAATTCGAATTTATCGACACGAAATTCAAATCGATCGACATGGAATTCAAATTATTCTACCAGAAATTCAAATTTATCAACACGAAATTCAATTTTATCCACCCGAAATTCAAATAAATCAACCCGAAATTCAAATTATTCTACCAGAAATTCAAATTTATCAACACGAAATTCAAATTTATCCATCCAAAATTTAAATTATTCTACCAGAAATTCAAATTAATTCTCCCTGAAATTCAAATTTATCAACATGAAATTTAAATTAATTGACGTGAAATTCAAATTTATCAGCATGAAATTCAAATGTATCCACCCAAAATTAAATAAATCAACCCAAAATTCAAATTATTCTACCAGAAATTTAAATTATTCTAGCAGAAGATCAAATTAATTCCCCCTGAAATTCAAATTTGTCCACCTGAAATTGAAGAAAATAAAATTCTAAAAAAATTCAAAATAAACGCTAAAAAATCCCCAACAAATTCCTAAAAATCCTAAAAATACAAAAACTGAAAAAACCCTAAAAATCCTCCCAAAAATTGTAAAAAAGGTAAAAATAAAGTTAAAAATGCAGTCAAAATTTGTAAAAAAAATCAAAATAAACCCCCAAAAAAGCCAAAAAATCCACAAAAATTCCACAAAAAAATCCTAAAAATCCCTGAAGTCCCAAAACAAAAAATCCCAAAAAATCTTCCCAAAAATTGTAAAAAAGGTTAAAAAAAATTGAAAAAATTCAGAATTAAAAAAAAATCAAACTCAAAAAAATGCCCAAAAAATCCCCAAAAAATCCCTAAAATCTCCAAACTAAAAAAACCCAAAAAATCCTCCCAAAAACTGTAAAAAAGGTTAAAAAAAATTGTAAAAACTGCAGTCAAAATTTTAAAAAATCAAAATAAACTCAAAAAAATGCCCCAAAAATCCCTAAAAAATCCACAAAAATCCTAAAAATCCCCAAAGTCCCAAAACTAAAAAAATCCTAAAAATCCTCCCAAAAGTTGTAAAAAAAGTAAAAAAAAATTGTAAAAAACGCAGTCAAAATTTTTAAAAAATCAAAATAAACTTGAAAAATGCCAAAAAAAATTTCCAAAAAAATCCCTAAAAATCCCCAAAAATTCCAAAAAATCCCCAAAATCCCCAAACTAAAAAAACCCTAAAAATCCTCCCAAAAGTTGTAAAAAAGGTAAAAAAAATGTGAAAAAATTCACTCAAAATTTTTTAAAAAATCAAAATAAACTCAAAAAAAAAGGCCAAAAAAAATTTATGAAAAATCCCCAAAAAAATCCAAAAAATCCCCCAAATCCCCAAACTTAAAAAACCCAAACAATCCTCCCAAAAATTGTGAAAAAATTGTAAAAAAAATTGTAAAAAACGCAGTCAAAATTTTTTAAAAAATCAAAATAAACTCAAAAAAAAAAGCCAAAAAAAAGTTATGAAAAATCCCCCAAAAAATCCAAAAAATCCCCCAAATCCCCAAACTTAAAAAACCCAAACAATCCTCCCAAAAATTGTGAAAAAATTGTAAAAAAAATTGTAAAAAACGCAGTCAAAATTTTTTAAAAAATCAAAATAAACTAAAAAAAAAAGCCAAAAAAAAGTTATGAAAAATCCCCCAAAAAATCCAAAAAATCCCCCAAATCCCCAAACTTAAAAAACCCAAACAATCCTCCCAAAAATCGTGAAAAATTGTAAAATATTGTAAAAAACGCAGTCAAAATTTTTAAAAAAATCAAAATAAACTCAAAAAAAAAAGCCAAAAAAAATTTATGAAAAATCCCCAAAAAAATCCAAAAAAATCCCCCAAATCCCCAAACTTTAAAAACCCAAACAATCCTCCTGAAAATTGTGAAAAATTGTAAAAAAAAATTGTAAAAAACGCAGTCAAAATTTTTAAAAAAATCAAAATAAACTCAAAAAAAAAAGCCAAAAAAAATTTATGAAAAATCCCCAAAAAAATCCAAAAAATCCCCCAAATCCCCAAACTTAAAAAACCCAAACAATCCTCTCAAAAATTGTGAAAAATTGTAAAAAATTGTAAAAAACGCAGTCAAAATTTTTAAAAAAATCAAAATAAACTCAAAAAAAAAAGCCAAAAAAAATTTATGAAAAATCCCCAAAAAAATCCAAAAAATCCCCCAAATCCCCAAACTTAAAAAACCCAAACAATCCTCTCAAAAATTGTAAAAAACTGTAAAAAAAATTGTAAAAAACGCAGTCAAAATTTTTAAAAAAATCAAAATAAACTCAAAAAAAAAGGCCAAAAAAAATTTATGAAAAATCCCCAAAAAATCCAAAAAATCCCCCAAATCCCCAAACTTAAAAAACCCAAACAATCCTCCCAAAAATTGTAAAAAAAATTGTAAAAAACGCATTCAAATTTTGTTTAAAAATCAGAATAACCCCCCAAAAAAGCCCCAAAAAATATCCCAAAAATTCCAAAAAATCCCCAAAACTGCCCAAACTGTCCCAAAATCCCCCAAATTGCCCCCGATCTCCTCACCCCAGGTGACTCGCAGCGGTTCCTCCAGGCTGGGGTGCAGCGCCAGGCACTCCAAGGTGTCCCCGGACGTCCCCGGTGGCACCTGGATCGTCACCTGCGCCCGGAACGTTCCGTCCCCCACCGGCAGCGCCCGCCACGGTCCCGCGGCGTCGCCCGCGGCGTCACGCGTGTTGTCGCCCGCGGCGTCACCCGCGGCGCCGTCGGGGACGACGCCGTTGCGGAGCCACCTCAGGGTGATGTCGGCCGGGGAGAAGCCCCAGGCGTGGCACGTCAGGGCCAGCGCGGCCCCCCAGCGCTCGGGGACGATGCGCAGCCGCGGCGGCGCTGGGGGGACATTTGGGGACATTTGGGGATGGTTGGGGACGTGGTGGAGGTGGCACTGTGGCACCGAACGGCCACAAAATGGTGGGAAATGGGCTCAAAATGGTGGGAAATGGGCTCAAAATGGCGGCAAGATGGCTGCCAAGGTGCCTCAAAATGGCCGCCAGTGTGCCCAAATGTGTCCCCAAAATGTCCTAAAAGTGTCCCCAAAATGTCCCCCCAAAATGGCCCCAAATGTGTCACAAAATGTGTCCCAATATGGCCCTAAAATGGCTCCCACAAAATGGCCGCCAATGTGCCCAAAACGGCAAAAAATGTTTCACAAAATGGGCCCAAAATGGCCCAAAAGTGGCCACAAATGTGACCCCAAATTGTCCTAAAAGTGTCCCCAAATGTGTCCCTAAAAGTGACCCAAAATATGTCCCCAAGTGTGTCCCAAAATGGCCCCATAATGGCTCCCACAAAATGGCCGTCAAAGTTCCCAAAATGGCAAAAAATGTTCCACAAAATGTCCTAAAAGTGGCCCCCACAAAATGGCTGCCAGTGTGCCCAAATCTGCCCCAAAATGGGCCCAAAATGTCCTAAAAGTGACCCCAAATGTGTCCCCAAAATGTCGTAAAAGTGTCCCCAAAAGTGTCACCAAGTATGTCCCACAAAATGGCCACCAATGTGCCCAAAATGGCAAAAAATGTTTCACAGAACGGGCCCAAAATGGGCCCAAATTGTGCCCGAAATGTGTCCCCAAAATATCCTAAAAGTGTCCCCAAAATGGCCCCAAATGTGACACCAAGTGTATCCCAAAATGGCACCAAAATGGCTCCCACAAAATGGCCGCCAATGTGCCCAAAATGGCAAAAAAATTTCCCCAAAATGGTTCCAAATTGTTCCCCAAAATGGCCCCAAATTGTGCCCGAAATGTGTCCCCAAAATGTCCTAAAAGTGTCCCCAAAATGGCCCCAAATGTGACACCAAGTGTTTCCCAAAATTGTCCCAAAATGGCCCCAAATGTGTCACCAAGTGTGTCCCAAAATGGCACCAAAATGGCTCCCACAAAATGGCCGCCAATATGCCCAAAATGGCAAAAAATGTTCCCATAAAATGGCCCCAAAATGGCCCCAAATTGTGTCCCAAATGTGTCCCCAAAATGTCCTAAAAGTGTCCCCAAATGTGTTCCGAAATGTGTCACCAAATGTGTCCCAAAATGGCCCCAAAGTGGCCCCAAAATGGTTCATACAAAATGGCTGCCAATGTTCCCAAAATGGCCCAAAATGTCCTAAAAGTGGCCCAAAATGTGTCCCTAAAAGTGACCCAAAATATGTCCCCAAATGTGTCCCAAAGTGGCCCCCACAAAATGGCCGCCAATGTGCCTCAAAATGGCTGCCAGTGTGCCCAAATCTGCCCCAAAATGGGCCCAAAAATGTCCTAAAAGTGGCCCCAAATGTGTCCCCAAAATGTCCTAAAAGTGTCCCCAAAATGGCCCCAAATGTGTCACCAAGTGTGTCCCAAAATGGTCCCAAAATGGCCTCAAATGTGTCACCAAGTGTGTCCCAAAATGGCACCAAAATGGCTCCCACAAAATGGCCACCAATGTGCCCAAAATGGCAAAAAATGTTCCCACAAAATGGCCCCAAAATGGCCCCAAAATGGTTCATACAAAATGGCTGCCAATGTTCCCAAAATGGCCCAAAATGTCCTAAAAGTGGCCCAAAATGTGTCCCTAAAAGTGACCCAAAATATGTCCCCAAATGTGTCCCAAAGTGGCCCCCACAAAATGGCCGCCAATGTGCCCAAAATGGCCGCCAGTGTGCCCAAAATGGCCGCCAGTGTGCCCAAATCTGCCCCAAAATGGGCCCAAAAATGTCCTAAAAGTGGCCCAAATGTGTCCCCAAAATGTCCTAAAAGTGTCCCCAAAATGGCCCCAAATGTGTCACCAAGTGTGTCCCAAAATGGCACCAAAATGGCTCCCACAAAATGGCCGCCAATGTGCCCAAAATGGCCGCCAGTGTGCCCAAATCTGCCCCAAAATGGCCTAAAATGGGCCAAAATGACCCCAAAATGTGTCCCCAAAATGGCCCCAGTGTGTCCCCAAAATGTCCTCAAATGTGTCCCCAAATGGCCCCAAACTGTCCCAAATGTCCTCAAAGTCCCAAAATGTCTCCAACATCTCCAATGTCCTCTGGATGTCCCCAATGTCCTCGATGTCCCCAACTCCTCAATGTCCCCAATGTCCTCAAAGTCCCAAAATGTCTCCAACATCTCCAATGTCCTCTGGATGTCCCCAATGTCCTCGATGTCCCCAACTCCTCAATGTCCCCAATGTCCTCAAAGTCCCAAAATGTCTCCAACATCTCCAATGTCCCCAATGTCCCCAACTCCTCAATGTCCCCAAAATTCCCAATGTCCCCAATGTTCTCAAAGTCCTCAAATGTCTCCATCTCCAATGTCCCCAAAGTCCCCTTGATGTCCCCAACGTCCTCGATGTCTCCAGCTCCCCAATGTCCTCAACGTGTCCAATGTCCCCAATGTCCTCAAAGTCCTCAAAGTCCTCAAATGTCTCCAACATCTCCAACGTCCCCAATGTCCTCAATGTTCTCAAATGTCTCCAACATCTCCAATGTCCCCTTGATGTCCCCAATGTTCCCGATGTCCCCAATGTTCCTGATGTCCCCAATGACCCCAATGTCCCCGACGTCCCCAACGTGTCCAACGTCCCCAATGTCCTCAAAGTCCCTAAATGTCTCCAACATCTCCAATGTCCCCAATGTCCCCAAAGTCCCCAATGTCCTCAATGTTCTCAAATGTCTCCAACATCTCCAATGTCCCCAATGTCCCCAAAGTCCCCAATGTCCTCAAAGTCCCTAAATGTCTCCAACATCTCCAACGTCCCCAATGTCCCCAAAGTCCCCAATGTCCTCAATGTTCTCAAATGTCTCCAACATCTCCAATGTCCCCTTGATGTCCCCGATGTTCCCGATGTCCCCAATGTCCCCAACTGCCCCGATGTCCCCAACACCCCCAATGTCCCTGGCGTCCCCAACGTGTCCAATGTCCCCAATGTCCTCAAAGTCCCTAAATGTCTACAACATCTCCAATGTCCCCAATGTTCCTGATGTCCCCAATGTCCTCAAAGTCCCCAATGTCCTCAAAGTCCCTAAATGTCTCCAACATCTCCAATGTCCCCTTGATGTCCCCAATGTCCCCAACATCCCCAACCGCCCCGCCGTCCCCGCTGTCCCCTGACCTCTCAGCGGTGGCCACACCATCTTGGGCAGCTCCTGGCAGAGGCGCTGCCGCTGCCGCAGCCGCCGTTGCCAGCGGCCGTCGCGGGCCAACCTCTGCGCCAGGATGTCCCCAAGTGTCCCCAAGGGTCCTCCATGCTGGCATGGGCCAGCGCGGGGTCCCCGCAGGTCGCCGCAGACCAGCGGCATCCGGGACAGGGCCACCTCCAGGTCCTGCGAGCCGTTGGTGGCCACCAAGGAACCGTCGGTGGTCAGCCAGCAGCTGGAGGTCACCTGCAGCACGAAGGCGGCTAAAATCGACCAAAAAATGGCATTTTTAAACGGATTTTTGGGGTTTTTTGGGGTGTTTTGGGAGTTCCTGGTTTTTTCGGATTTTTTTGGGGGGTGTTTTGGCATTTTCGGGGGGGTTTTTTGGGATTTTCTCGGATTTTTTTGGTGTTTTAGGGGTTTTTTGGGGTATTTTTTGAGAATTTTTTGGGATTTTTTTCTCGGATTTTTTGGGGGTTTTGGGCGACTTTTTGGGGATTTTTTTAAAGGGATTTTTGGGATTTCTTGTGATTTTTTGGGATATTTTAAATTTGATTTTGGGGGATTTTTGGGTTTTTTTGGGGTGTTTTGGGAGTTCCTGGTTTTTTCGGATTTTTTTTGGGGGGTGTTTTGGCATTTTCGGGGGGATTTTTTGGGTTTTTTTTGGATTTTCTCGGATTTTTTTGGTGTTTTAGGGGTTTTTTTGGGTATTTTTTGAGAATTTTTTGGGATTTTTTTTCTCAGATTTTTTGGGGGTTTTGGGCGACTTTTTGGGGATTTTTTAAAGGGATTTTTGGGATTTCTTGTGATTTTTTGGGATATTTTGAATTTGATTTTGGGGGATTTTTGGGGTTTTTTGGGGTGTTTTGGGAGTTCCTGGTTTTTTCGGATTTTTTTTTTTTTGGGTGTTTTGGGATTTTCGGGGTTTTTCGGGGGGGGGTTGGGGTTTTTTGGGATTTTTCTCAGATTTTTTTGGCAATTTTTGGGGTTTTTTGGGTATTTTGTGAGATTTTTTTAGGATTTTTTTGAGGATTTTTTTTCTGAGGTTTTTTTTTTGGGATTTCCCCAAATTCCCAATTTTTCACCCCAAAATCCGCTCCACCCCCCCAAACCTCATAGGGCGGAGCCCCCCCAGCCCCGCCCTCAATCCCCAACTTTCCCTTTCCCAAATTTTCCGAAATTCTCCCCAAATTTTTTCCCGCCAAAACCCCCCTCAAAACCCCACTGGCGCAAGGCAGAACCCCCCCCAAACCTCCCCAAAATCCCAATTTTTCACCCCAAAATCCGCTCCGGGCTCCCCAAACCTCATAAGGCGGAGCCCCCCCAGCCCCGCCCTCAATCCCCAACTTTCACTTTTCCCAAATTTCCCCAAATTTTCTCATTTTTTTCCCGCCAAATCCGCTTCCCACAAGGCGGCACCCCCCCAAACCTCCCCCAAAATCCCAATTTTTCACCCCAAAATCCGCTCCGGTCTCCCCAAACCTCATAGGGCGGAGCCCCCCCAGCCCCGCCCTCAATCCCCAACTTTCACTTTTCCCAAATTTTCCGAAATTTTCTCAATTTTTTTCCCGCCAAATCCGCTTCCCACAAGGCGGCACCCCCCCAAACCTCCCCCAAAATCCCAATTTTTCACCCCAAAATCCGCTCCACCCCCCCCAAACCTCATAGGGCGGAGCCCCCCCGGCCCCGCCCCCATCCTCGACTCCCCCTTTTCCCAAATTTTCCCAAATTTTCCCCATTTTTCCCAGTTTTTCCCCCCAAACCCGCGCTCCTCACCCGCCCCGGGCGCTCCGAGCGCCGCCAGCAGCAGCGGCAGCATCGCGAACTGGGAGGAACTGGGAGGAACTGGGAGGAACTGGGACGAACTGGGAGGAACTGGGAGGGACTGGGAGGTGCTTGGGGGGCCCCCCCTCCCCCCCGGAGGTTTGGGGACATTTGGGGACATTTTGGGGCAGCCAATGGGAGCGCGCGGAGCGCGCGCGTCACTCGTTGCCAGGCAGGGCTGAGGCGGCGGCGGCCGCGAGAGGGACTTGGAGCGAACTGGGAGAACTGGGAGGGACTGGGAGGGACTGGGAGGGACTGGTTTATACTGGGAGGGACTGGGAGGGACTGGGAGGGACTGGGAGGGACTGGGATTGAACTGGGATGGACTGGGAGGGACTGGGAGGGACTGGGGGGGACTGGGAGGGGACTGGGGGGAACTGGGAGGGAACTGGGAAGGAACTGGGAGGGACTGGGAGGGACTGGGGGGAACTGGGAGGGACTGGGATGGACTGGGAATGGATTGGGAGTGAACTGGGAGAACTGGGAGGGACTGGGAGGGACTGGGAGGGACTGGGGGGGAACTGGGGGGGAACTGGGAGGGACTGGAGGGGACTGGAGGGGACTGGGATGGACTGGGAGGGACTGGGATGGATTGGGAGCGAACTGGGAGAACTGGGAGGGACTGGGAGGGAACTGGGAAAGAGCTGGGAGGGAACTGGGGGAGACTGGGAGGGAACTGGGAGGGAACTGGGAAGGACTGGGAAGGACTGGGAGGGAACTGGGAGGGAACTGGGGGAGACTGGAGGGGACTGGGAGGGACTGGGAGAACTGGGAGGGGACTGGGATCTTTTACTGGGAGCACTGGGAGCCGTTACTGGGAGCACTGGGAGCTACTCCGGGATAGAACCGGGATAAAACCAGGATCAGGATCTGGGACCGGAATCAGGACTAAAACCAGGATCAGAATCAGAACCAGAACCGGGATAAAACCAGGATCAGGATCAGGATAAAACCAGGATCAGGACTAAAACCAGGACCAGGATCAGGACTAAAACCAGGACCAGGATCAAAACCTGGATGAGGATTTGGATCTGGATCAGGGTCAAGGACTGGGATCAGGATCAGGATCAGGACTAAAACCAGGATCAGGATCAGAACCAGGATCGGAAATAAAACCAGGACCAGGACCAGGACCAGGATCAGAACCAGGATGAGAACTAAAACCAGGACCAGGATCAGGATCAAAACCAGGATCGGAACTAAAATCAGGATCAGGACTAAAACCAGGACCAGGATCAGGATCAGAAACAAAACCTGGACAGGGACTTGGATTGGGATCAGGATCAGGACCAGGACCAGAACTAAAACCAGGACCAGGATCAGAACTAGGATCAGGATAAGAACCAGGATCAGAACTAAAACCAGGATCAGGATCAAAACCTGGATGGGGATTTGGATCTGGATCAGGGTCAAGGACTGGGATCAGGACCAGGATCAGGACTAAAACCAGGATCAGGATCAGAACCAGGATCGGAATCAGGATCAGAACTAAAACCAGGACCAGGATCAGGACTAAAACCAGGACCAAGACCAGGACCAGGATCAGGACCAGGATCAGGACTCAAACCAGGACCAGGACCAGGACCAGGACTCAAACCAGGATCAGGACCAGGATCAGGATCAGAACCAGGATCAGAACTAAACCCAGGACCAGGATCAGGACTCAAACCAGGACCAAGACCAGGACCAGGATCAGGACCAGGATCAGGACTCAAACCAGGACCAGGACCAGGATCAGGACTAAAACCAGGACCAGGATCAGAACCAGGATCGGGACTCAAACCAGGACCAGGACCAGGACCAGGACTAAAGCCAGGACCAGGACCAGGACCAGGACTCAAACCAGGACCAGGACCAGGACTAAAATCAGGATCAGAACCAGGATCAGGACTCAAACCAGGACCAGGACCAGGACGAGGATCAGGACTAAAACCAGGACCAGGACCAGGACTCAAACCAGGACCAGGACCAGGATCAGGACTCAAACCAGGACCAGGACCAGGATCAGGACTCAAACCAGGACCAGGACCAGGACCAGGACCAGGACTCAAACCAGGACCAGGACCAGGACTAAAACCAGGACCAGGATCAGAACCAGGATCAGGACTCAAACCAGGACCAGGACCAGGACTAAAACCAGGACCAGGATCAGAACCAGGATCAGGACTCAAACCAGGACCAGGACCAGGACCAGGACTAAAGCCAGGACTAAACGAGGCCCGTGCCAAGCGAGGCGGCGGGCTCTGCCAAAGCCTGGATTTATTTGGGACAGGCCGGGGTTCACTACCAGGTTCCCGCGGGGACGAGCTCAGCCTGTGAAGAGAAACCCAAAATTGGGGACGGTCCCACCCGGACACCCCGGATTGGGAATGGGATTGGGATTGGGACTGGGATTGGGGCTGGGATTTGGGATTGGGGCTGGGATTTGGGATTGGGGCTGGGATTTGGGATTGGGGCTGGGATTTGGACCAGGACTGGGATTGGGGCTGGGATTTGGACCAGGACTGGGACTGGGACTGGGATTTGGGTTGGAATCAGGACCAGGACTGGGATTTGGACCAGGATTGGGATTGGGATTTGGGACTGGGACTGGGATTTGGACTGGGATCAGGAATGGGACCAGAACCGGGATCAGGACCAGAACTGGGACTACGATCAGGACCAGAACCGGGATCAGGTTTAACCCTGGTTTAGGCCAGGATTAGGCCAGGTTTAGGCCAGGTTTATCCCTGGTTTAGACCAGGCTTAGGCCAGGTTTAGCCCGAGTTTAGGCCAGGTTTAGGCCTGATTTAGGCTGGGTTTAACCCTGGTTTAGGCCGGGTTTAGCCCTGGTTTAGGCCAGGTTTAGGCCAGGTTTAGGCCGGGTTTAGGGCGGGTTTAGCCCAGGTTTAGGCTGGGTTTAGGCCGGGTTTAGGCCAGGTTTAGGCCAGGTTTAGGCCGGGTTTAGGGCGGGTTTAGGCCAGGTTTAGGCCAGGTTTAGCCCAGGTTTAGGCCGGGTTTAGGCCAGGTTTAGCCCAGGTTTAGGCCGGGTTTAGGCCGGGTTTAGGCCAGGTTTAGGCCGGGTTTAGGCCAGGTTTAGGCCGGGTTTAGGGCGGGTTTAGCCCAGGTTTAGGCCGGGTTTAGGCCAGGTTTAGGCCAGGTTTAGGCCAGGTTTAGCCCAGGTTTAGGCCGGGTTTAGGCCGTACCGCGGCGCGCCAGCAGGGCCAGGCCGGCCCCCAGCAGGGCCAGGACCAGGCCCAGGGCCAGCGCGGCTCCGGCCAGCGCCATGTCCAGCTGCTCGTCCAGCGCCGTGTCCGGAGCCACTGCGGACACGGAGACGGTCACCCAAATCACCCCAAATCACCCCAAAATACCCCAAAAATCACCCCCAAAATACCCCAAAAATCACCCATAAAATGACCCAAAAATCACCCAAAACCCACCCAAAATTACCCCAAAAATATCCCAAAATTACCCCAAAAATCACCCAAAATCACCCCCAAAATCACCCTAAAATACCCCAAAAATCACCCCAAATCACCCCCAAAATCACCCATAAAATGACCCAAAAATCACCCAAAATCACCCCCAAAATACCCCAAAAATCACCCAAAATCACCCCCAAAATCACCCATAAAATCTCCCAAAAATCACCCCAAAATCACCCCCAAAATACCCCAAAAATCACCCAAAATCACCCCCAAAATCACCCATAAAATGACCCAAAAATCACCCCCAAAATCACCCATAAAATGACCCAAAAATCACCCCCAAAATCATCCATAAAATGACCCAAAAATCACCCAAAATCACCCCCAAAATCACCCTAAAAATCCCCAAAAATCCCCCCCAAAATCACCCATAAAATCACCCAAAAATCACCCAAAATCACCCCCAAAATCACCCTAAAAATCCCCAAAAATCCTCAAAAATCACCCAAAACACCCACAAAAAATCCTCAAAAAATCCCCAAAAATCCTCAAAAATATCCCAAAAATCCCCAAAAAATCCCCAAAAAATCCCCAAAAATCCCCAAAAAACCCCAAAAAATCCCAAAAAATCCCCAAAAATCCCCAAAAATCCCCCAAAATCCCCAAATCCCCCCCAAAATCCGCTCACCCCAGTAGCCGACGGCGGAGACGTTGCGGCGCGGCGCGGCGACCTCGCAGGCGTGGACGGCGCCCCCAAAAAACCCCAAAAATCACCCAAAAATCCCCAAAAAATCCCCAAAAAATCCCCAAAAATCCCCAAAAAACCCCCAAAAACCCCAAAAATCCCAAAAAATCCCAAAAAATCCCTAAAAATCCCCAAAAACCCCCAATCCCCCCCAAAATCCGCTCACCCCAGTAGCCAACGGCGGAGACGTTGCGGCGCGGCGCGGCGACCTCGCAGGCGTGGACGGCGCCCCCAAAAAACCCCAAAAATCACCCAAAAATCCTCAAAAATCACCCCAAAAATCACCCAAAAAATCCCCAAAAAATCCAAAAAAATCCCAAAAAATCCCAAAAAATCCCTAAAAATCCCCAAAAATCCCCAAATCCCCCCCAAAATCCGCTCACCCCAGTAGCCGACGGCGGAGACGTTGCGGCGCGGCGCGGCGACCTCGCAGGCGTGGACGGCGCCCCCAAAAAACCCCAAAAATCACCCAAAAATCACCCAAAAATCCCCAAAAAACCCCAAAAAACCCCAAAAAACCCCAAAAAATCCCTAAAAATCCCCAAAAATCCCCAAATCCCCCCCAAAATCCGCTCACCCCAGTAGCCGACGGCGGAGACGTTGCGGCGCGGCGCGGTGACCTCGCAGGCGTGGACGGCGCCCCCAAAAAACCCCAAAAATCACCCAAAAATCCTCAAAAATCACCCAAAAAATCCCCAAAAAATCCCCAAAAAATCCCCAAAAAATCCCCAAAAAATCCCAAAAAACCCCAAAAATCCCAAAAAATCCCCAAAAATCCCCAAAAATCCCCCAAAACCCCCAATCCCCCCCAAAATCCGCTCACCCCAGTAGCCGACGGCGGAGACGTTGCGGCGCGGCGCGGCGACCTCGCAGGCGTGGACGGCGCCCCCAAAAAACCCCAAAAATCACCCAAAAATCCTCAAAAATCACCCAAAAAATCCCCAAAAAATCAAAAAAAATCCCAAAAAATCCCTAAAAATCCCCAAAAATCCCCAAATCCCCCCCAAAATCCGCTCACCCCAGTAGCCGACGGCGGAGACGTTGCGGCGCGGCGCGGTGACCTCGCAGGCGTGGACGGCGCCCCCAAAAAACCCCAAAAATCACCCAAAAATCACCCAAAAAATCCCCCAAAAATCCCCAAAAATCCCCAAAAAACCCCAAAAAATAAAAAAAAATCCCAAAAAATCCCTAAAAATCCCTAAAAATCCCCAAAAACCCCCAATCCCCCCCAAAATCCGCTCACCCCAGTAGCCGACGGCGGAGACGTTGCGGCGCGGCGCGGTGACCTCGCAGGCGTGGACGGCGCCCCCAAAAAACCCCAAAAATCACCCAAAAATCCCCAAAAAATCCAAAAAAATCCCCAAAAATCCCCAAAAAACCCCAAAAAATCCCAAAAAATCCCTAAAAATCCCCAAAAACCCCCAATCCCCCCCAAAATCCGCTCACCCCAGTAGCCGACGGCGGAGACGTTGCGGCGCGGCGCGGCGACCTCGCAGGCGTGGACGGCGCCCCCAAAAAACCCCAAAAATCACCCAAAAATCCCCAAAAAATCCCCAAAAAATCCCCAAAAATCCCCAAAAAACCCCAAAAAACCCCAAAAATCCCAAAAAATCCCAAAAAATCCCTAAAAATCCCCAAAAACCCCCAATCCCCCCCAAAATCCGCTCACCCCAGTAGCCGACGGCGGAGACGTTGCGGCGCGGCGCGGCGACCTCGCAGGCGTGGACGGCGCCCCCAAAAAACCCCAAAAATCACCCAAAAATCCTCAAAAATCACCCCAAAAATCACCCAAAAAATCCCCAAAAAATCCAAAAAAATCCCAAAAAATCCCAAAAAATCCCTAAAAATCCCCAAAAATCCCCAAATCCCCCCCAAAATCCGCTCACCCCAGTAGCCAACGGCGGAGACGTTGCGGCGCGGCGCGGCGACCTCGCAGGCGTGGACGGCGCCCCCAAAAAACCCCAAAAATCACCCAAAAATCCTCAAAAATCCCCAAAAAACCCCAAAAAACCCCAAAAAATCCCAAAAAATCCCCAAAAATCCCTAAAAATCCCCAAAAACCCCCAATCCCCCCCAAAATCCGCTCACCCCAGTAGCCGACGGCGGAGACGTTGCGGCGCGGCGCGGTGACCTCGCAGGCGTGGACGGCGCCCCCAAAAAACCCCAAAAATCACCCAAAAATCCTCAAAAATCACCCAAAAAATCCCCAAAAAATCAAAAAAAATCCCAAAAAATCCCTAAAAATCCCCCAAAATCCCCCAATCCCCCCCAAAATCCGCTCACCCCAGTAGCCGACGGCGGAGACGTTGCGGCGCGGCGCGGTGACCTCGCAGGTGTGGACGGCGCCCCCAAAAAACCCCAAAAATCACCCAAAAATCCTCAAAAATCCCCAAAAAATCCCCAAAAAACCCCAAAAAACCCCAAAAAACCCCAAAAAATCCCTAAAAATCCCCAAAAATCCCCAAATCCCCCCCAAAATCCGCTCACCCCAGTAGCCGACGGCGGAGACGTTGCGGCGCGGCGCGGTGACCTCGCAGGCGTGGACGGCGCCGGGCGCGGCGCGGACGGAGATTCGGGAGAAGCGCACGAAGGTGAGGCCGGGGCCCGGCACGAAGGGACCCAGAGTGACCCCGGCGGTGACGGCGGCGCCGGCCACGCTCCAGGAGACGTCCAGAGATGGTGGGAAGATGTTCTCCACCAGGCACACCAGCGTGGTGGCTTCTCCTGGAGATGGAGGTTCCAGCGGGAACACCGTGACCGATGGGATGGCTGAGGGGAAAAATGGGAAAAATGGGAAAATTTGGGTTGGAAAAGTGGGAAAAATGGGGATGGGAACGTTGGGTTGGGAGATGTTCTCCACCAGGGACACCAGCGTGGTGGCTTCTCCTGGAGATGGAGGTTCCAGCGGGAACACCGTGACCGATGGGATGGCTGAGGGGAAAAATGGGAAAAATGGGAAAAATTGGAGATGGGAACGTTGGGTTGGGAGATGTTCTCCACCAGGCACACCAGCGTGGTGGCTTCTCCTGGAGATGGAGGTTCCAGCGGGAACACCGTGACCGACGGGATGGCTGAGGGAAAAATGGGAAAAACGCAAAAATTTGGGTTGGAAAAGTGGAAAAATGGGGATGGGAATGTTGGGTTGGGAGATGTTCTCCTCCAGGCACACCAGCGTGGTGGCTTCTCCTGGAGATGGAGGTTCCAGCGGGAACACCGTGACTGATGGGATGGCTGAGGGAAAAATGGGAAAAATGGGAAAATTGGGGAAAAATGGGGAAATGGGGATGGGAATGTTGGGTTGGGAGATGTTCTCCACCAGGCACACCAGCGTGGTGGCTTCTTCTGGAGATGGAGGTTCCAACGGGAACACCGTGACCGATGGGATGGCTGAGGGAAAAATGGGAAAAATGGGAAAAACTGGGGAAAATGGGGGAAAAATGGGGAAAATTGGAGAAAAATGGGGATGGGAACATTGGGTTGGGAGATGTTCTCCACCAGGCACACCAGCGTGGTGGCTTCTCCTGGAGATGGAGGTTCCAGCGGGAACACCGTGACCGATGGGATGGCTGAGGGAAAAATGGGAAAAACGCAAAAATTTGGGTTGGAAAAGTGGGAAAAATGGGGAAAATTGGAAAAAATGGGAAAATTGGAAAAAATGGGAAAAATGGGAAAAAAATGGGGAAAAATTGGAAAAAATGGGAAAAGTATTTTCCATCCCTTAATCCTCAAATTTTTGCACTCTTCATCTGCAAATTTCCCTGCATTTTCCATCCTTTTATTCCCCAATTTTTCCCACATTTCCCATCCCTTAATCCCCAATTTTTCTCACAATTTCCATCCCTTAATCCCCAATTTTTCCCATCCATCCACCCCCAATTTCCCCCAGATTTTCCACATTTTTTCCCCAATTTTTCCCACATTTCCCATCCCTTAATCCCCAATTTTCCTGACAATTTCCATCCCTTTTTCCCCAATTTTTCCTCTATTTTCCATCCCTTTTCCCCCAATTTTTCCCCACATTTCCCACCCCTTAATCCCCAATTTTCCCCACATTTCCCATCCTTTTCCCCCCAGTTTTTCCCACATTTCCCGTCCTTTTTCCCCAATTTTTCCTCTATTTTTTATCCCTTTTTCCCCAATTTTCCCTCTATTTTCCATCCCTTCCTCCCCAAATTTCCTCCACATTTCCCATCCTTTTTCCCCAATTTTTCCCACATTTACCATCCCTTTTCCCCCAACTTTTCCACACATTTCCCATCCTTTTCCCTCAATTTCCACACTTTCCTCCCCAATTTCCCCCACATTTCCCATCCCTTTTCCCCAATTTCCCCCACATTTCCCATCCTTTTTTCCCCAATTTTCTCCACAATTCCCATCCCTTCCTCCCCAATTTTCCCCATGTTTTCCATCTATCCACCCCCAATTTTCCCCACATTTCCCATCCTTTTTTCCCCAATTTCCCGCACATTTCCCATCCCTTTTCCCCAATTTCCCCCACATTTCCCATCCCTTTTCCCCCAATTTTTCCTCTATTTTCCATCCCTTCCTCCCCAATTTTACCCCACCTTTCCCACCCATTTTCCCCCAGTTTTTCCTCTATTTTCCACCCCTTTCCCCCCAATTTTCCCCCCCATTTCCCACCCCTTTCCCCCCAATTTTTCCCACCTTTTCCCCCCAAATTTCCCCCGTTTTTTCCGCCACCTACCCCTGGCCTCGGGCAGCTTCCCGGCCAGCCGGGCCCGAGCGCTCCCAGGATTTCCCGGCACATTTGGGTCTCCACCCTTTCATTCCCAAATTCTTCCACAATTCCCATCCCTCCACCCCCAAATGTTCCCACATTTCCCATCCCTTAATCCCCAATTTTCCCTATATTTCCCATTCCTTCATGCCCAAGTTTTTGCACTCTCCATCCCCAATTTCTCCCACATTTCCCATCCTTTTTTCCCCAATTTCCCCCACATTTCCCATCCCTTTTCCCCCAACTTTTCCAGACATTTCCCATCCCTTTTCCCCCAATTTCCCCCACATTTCCCATTCTTTTCCCCCAATTTTCCCCACATTTCCCATCCTTTTTCCCCAATTTCCCCCACATTTCCCATCCTTTTTTTCCCCAATTTTCTCCACAATTCCCATCCCTTCCTCCCCAATTTTCCCCATGTTTTCCATCTATCCACCCCCAATTTCCCCCACATTTCCCATCCTCTTCCTCCCCAATTTCCCCCACATTTCCCATCCCTTTTCCCCCAATTTTTCCTCTATTTTCCATCCCTTCCTCCCCAATTTTTCCACACCTTTCCCACCCATTTTCCCCCAGTTTTTCCTCTATTTCCCACCCCTTTCCCCCCAATTTTCCCCACCTTTTTTCCCCAAATTTCCCCCCGTTTTTTCCGCCACCTACCCCTGGCCTCGGGCAGCTTCCCGGCCAGCCGGGCCCCGAGCGCTCCCAGGATTTCCCGGCACATTTGGGTCTCCACCCTTTCATTCCCAAATTCTTCCACAATTCCCATCCCTCCATCCCTAAATGTTCCCACATTTTCCATCCCTTAATCCCCAAGTTTTCCTACATTTCCCATTCCTTCATCCTCAAATTTTTGCACTTTCCATCCCCAATTTCCCCCACATTTCCCATCCTTTTTCCCCAATTTCTCCCACATTTCCCATCCTTTTTTCCCCAACTTTTCCAGACATTTCCCATCCTTTTCCCCCAATTTTTCCCACATTTCCCATCCCTTTTCCCCCAATTTTTCCACACATTTCCCATCCTTTTCCCTCAATTTCCACACTTTCCTCCCCAATTTCCCCCACATTTCTCATCCCTTTCCCCCCCAATTTCCTCCACATTTCCCATCCTTTTTCCCCAGTTTTCACACTTTCCACCCCCAATTTTCCCCACCTTTTTTCCCCCAATTTCCCCCACATTTCTCATCCATTTTCCCCCAGTTTTTCCTCTATTTTCCATCCCCTTTCCCCCAACTTTCCCCCCACATTTCCCATCCCTTTTCCCCCAATTTCCCCCACATTTCCCATCCCTTTTCCCCCAATTTCCCCCACATTTCCCATCCCTCTTCCCCCAATTTCCCCCCCATTTCCCACCCCTTTCCCCCCAATTTTTCCCACCTTTTTTCCCCAAATTTCCCCCGTTTTTTCCGCCACCTACCCCTGGCCTCGGGCAGCTTCCCGGCCAGCCGGGCCCGAGCGCTCCCAGGATTTCCCGGCACATTTGGGTCTCCACCCTTTCATTCCCAAATTCTTCCACAATTCCCATCCCTCCACCCCTAAATGTTCCCACATTTTCCATCCCTTAATCCCCAAGTTTTCCTACATTTCCCATTCCTTCATCCCCAAGTTTTTGCACTCTCCATCCCCAATTTCCCCCACATTTCCCATCCCTTTTCCCCCAATTTTTCCACACATTTCCCATCCTTTTCCCTCAATTTCCACACTTTCCTCCCCAATTTCCCCCACATTTCCCATCCCTTTTCCCCCAATTTCCCACACATTTCCCATCCCTTTTTCCCCAGTTTTCACACTTTCCACCCCCACATTTCCCATCCCTTTTCCCCCAATTTCCCACACATTTCCCATCCCTTTTCCCCCAGTTTTTCCTCTTCTTTCCATCCCTTCCTCCCCAATTTTTCCCCACCTTTCCCACCCATTTTCCCCCAATTTCCCCCACATTTCCCACCCCTTTCCCCCAATTTCCCCCCCATTTCCCACCCCTTTTCCCCCAATTTTTTCCCACTTTTCCCCCCAAATTTCCCCCGTTTTTTCCGCCACCTACCCCTGGCCTGGGGCAGCTTCCCGGCCAGCCGGGGCCCGAGCGCTCCCAGGATTTCCCGGCACATTTGGGTCTCCGGGAGGAGCTCCGCGGGCGGCTCCAGCGGCCCGGGCCCCGGCGGGAGCTCGGGGCCGCCGCGGCGCCACCGGGAGCCGGGGAAGTCGAACCAGAAGAGGCCGCGGCCGTCCAGGGAGAGGGACAGGGAGAGGGAGGGAGGGTCGGGCTGGCACGTCAGGACCTCCTGGAGGATGTGGGGGGGAGGGTCCGGGGCTGGGGGAGGGAGGGGAGGGAGGGGAGAGGGGGATTGGGGAGGGGAATGGGGAGAGGGGAATGGGGAGAGGGGAATGGGGAGAGGGAATGGGGAATGGGGAATGGGGAGAGGGGAATGGGGAGAGGGAATGGGGAGAGGGGAATGGGGAGAGGGGAATGGGGAGAGGGGAATGGGGAGAGGGAATGGGGAGAGGGGAATGGGGAGAGGGGAATGGGGAATGGGGAGAGGGAAATGGGAGAGGGAGATGGGGAGAGGGAATGGGGAATGGGGAGAGGGGAGAGGGAAATGGGGAGGGGAATGGGGAAATGGGGAGAGGGAAATGGGGAGGGGAATGGGGAGAGGGAAATGGGGAGGGGAATGGGGAGGGAGGGGAGAGGGGGATTGGGGAGGGGAATGGGAGAGGGAGATGGGGAGGGGAATGGGGAATGGGGAGAGGGAGATGGGGAGGGGAATGGGGAGAGGGGAATGGGGAGAGGGGAATGGGGAGGGGAATGGGGAGAGGGGAATGGGGAAATGGGGAATGGGGAAAGGGGAATGGGGAGAGGGGAATGGGGAAAGGGGAATGGGGAGAGGGGAATGGGGAGAGGGAATGGGGAGGGGAATGGGGAATGGGGAGAGGGGAATGGGGAGAGGGGAATGGGGAGAGGGGAATGGGGAGAGGGGAATGGGGAGGGGAATGGGGAATGGGGAGAGGGAATGGGGAGAGGGGAATGGGGAATGGGGAATGGGGAGAGGGAATGGGGAGAGGGGAATGGGGAATGGGGAATGGGGAGAGGGAATGGGGAGGGGGGAATGGGGAGGGGAATGGGGAGGGGAATGGGGAGGGGAATGGGGAGAGGGGAATGGGGAGAGGGGAATGGGGAATGGGGAATGGGGAGAGGGGAATGGGGAATGGGGAATGGGGAGAGGGAATGGGGAGGGGAATGGGGAGGGGAATGGGGAGGGGAATGGGGAGGGGAATGGGGAGAGGGGAATGGGGAATGGGGAGAGGGGAATGGGGAGAGGGGAATGGGGAGAGGGGAATGGGGAATGGGGAGAGGGGAATGGGGAGAGGGGAATGGGGAATGGGGAGAGGGGAATGGGGAGGGGAATGGGGAGAGGGAGATGGGGAGGGGAATGGGGAGAGGGGAATGGGGAAGCAAATGTGGAGAGGGAGAGGGGAATGGGGATGGAGGAGGGAGAGGAGAGAGGGAAATGGAAATGGAGAAGGAATGGGGAGAGGGAAATTGGGAGAGGGAAATGGGGAATGGGGAGAGGGGAATGGGGAGGGGGACACGGGAATGGGAAGGGAGAGGGAAATTGGGAGAAGGAAATGGGGATGGAGGAGGGAGAGGGGAGAGGGAAATGGGGAGAGGGAAATTGGAAGACGGAAATTAGGAGGGGGGAATTGGGAGAGGGAAATGGGGAGAGGGAAATGAGAGGGAAACGGGAATGGGAACGGAGGAGAGGAAGAGGGAGGAGGGAAGGGGAGAGGGAGGGGACACGGAAAAGGGAGAGGGAGGGGACAGGGAGGGGAGACGGGAAGGGGAATAAGGAAGGGGACAGGGAGGATGAGGAAGGGGAGAGGGAGAACAGGGAGGGGACAGAAAAGCGAGAGGCGAAAGGGAGAGGGAGGGTCGGAGGGGAGGGGACAGCCAAGGGACAGGAGGGACGCGGCGGCCACAGGCGACAGCGAGGGGACAGAGAGGGGACAGAGAGCGAAGTGAGACCACGGCCTCACCTTCCCTCTCCCTCTCCCTCCCTCCCTCCCTCCCTCCTCCGCCTCCTACCGGGCTCAGCCGCAGCCGCGGCCACCAAAACCCACGCGAGCAGCGCCGCGAGGACCCCCATGGCCCCCAAAATGTCCCAAAATGTCCCAAAATGTCCCCAAAATCCTCAATGTCCTCAATGTCCCCACGCGGAACCCACCCGGGGCTCCCAACCCGGCGCCGGCCAATGGCAGCGCCGCGCGGCTCTGACGTCAGCTGTTGCCAGGCAGAGGAGCCGGCGGCGCGGCGCGGGGCCGGTGACAGCGCGGCCGCCGCGGTCCCCGCGTGGGGAGACACGAGTGGGGGGGTCCCCAAAACCCCCACAAGGGTCACGTGGGACTGGGGACACCCCCACACTCCGTGACACCCCCCCGCCAAAATTAGGGGTTCCCCCAAGTGACGTCGCGGGGGTTAATTAGCGGCGTGGGGCGGGGGGTTAATTAGGGGGACACGCGTGACCAGGTTGAGGTCACGGTGGGGATACCCACGTGGGGCAGAGATGGAAATTTTGGGGGTCCAAATACCCCCGTGGGTGCTCCCCCACCCCGTCACGGACCCGCGTGGGAACAAAAATGGAAATTTTGGGAGCCCAAATCCCCCCGCGGGTGCCCCTCACCCCTCCTGACCCCTCCCCAGAATGGCGCGGACCCGCGTGGGGACAAAAATGGAAATTTTGGGACCCCAAATCCCCCCGTGGGTGCCCCCCCGCCCCGTCACGGACCCCCGTGGGTGCCCCTGACCCCTCCCCAGAATGTCGCGGACACCCGTGGGGACACCCCCGGATTTTTTGGGACCCCAAATCCCCCCGTGGGTGCCCCCCACCCTCATCCAACTCCCTCTAGAGATGTTACGGACCCGCGTGGGGACTAAGATGGAAATTTTGGGACCCCAAATCCCCCCGTGGGTGCTCCCCCACCCATCCTGACCCCTCCCCAGAATGGCGCGGACCCGCGTGGGGACAAAAATGGAAATTCTGGGAGCCCAAATCCCTCCGTGGGTGCCCCCCACCCTCATCCCACCCCCTCCAGGGATGTCGCGGACCCGCGTGGGGACAAAGATGGAAATTTTGGGAGCCCAAATCCCCCCGTGGGTGCCCCCCACCCCTCCTGACCCCTCCCCAGAATGTCGCGGACCCGCGTGGGGACAAAAATGGAAATTTTGGGACCCCAAATCCCCCCGTGGGTGCTCCCCCACCCCTCCTGACCCCCCCCCCCGGGATGTCGCGGACCCGCGTGGGGACAAAGATGGAAATTTTGGGACCCAAAATACCCCCGTGGGTGCTCCCCCACCCCTCCTGACCCCTCCCCAGAATGTCGCGGACCCGCGTGGGGACAAAAATGGAAATTTTGGGACCCCAAATCCCCCCGTGGGTGCCCCCCCGCCCCGTCACGGACCCCCGTGGGTGCCCCTGACCCCTCCCCAGAATGTCGCGGACACCCGTGGGGACACCCCCGGATTTTTTGGGACCCCAAATCCTCCCGTGGGTGCTCCCCCACCCATCCTGACCCCTCCCAGGGATGTCACGGACCCGCGTGGGGACAAAAGGGAAATTTTGGGACCCCAAATTCCCCCGTGGGTGCCCCCCCACCCCGTCACGGACCCCCGTGGGTGCCCCCCGACCCCACCCGACCCCTCCCAGGGGACATCCCGAGAATGTCGCGGACCCGCGTGGGGACACCCCCAGAAAATTTTGGGACCCTCCCCGTGGGTGCCCCCCCCCCACCCCACGCTGCGGCGCGCCCGCACTGCGCATGCGCGCGGCGCTAGGACCCCGCGGAGCTTTTCCCGCCACTCGTGGGGGGGGGGGGGTCATGAATGGGGACCCGTGGGAGCCGCGGGGGAGCCACGTGACGGGCGGCAGCCAATCAGCGCGCGGGTGACGTAGCTCGTGGCTCCCTTTTCTGCCCCGGGATGGTTTTTTTTACCTTTTTTACCCCAAACTCGGGGTTTTTTGGGGCGGGGGGCTTTGAGGGGAGCCGAGAGGGAGCGAATGAAGCGGGGCCGAGCCCGGGGGTGGCGGCGAAAAGCGGGGGCGCCTCAGGTGAGTGGTGGGGTGGGGGGGGCGCGGCATCGCCCTGCCCCCCCCCTTCAACAGCGGCGGCGGGGGTCACGTGGTGGCGGCGCACTGTCAATCACGCCTCGTCCCGCCCCCTTTAGGGCGAGGCGGCCAATGGGGAGCGGAGCTGGCGGTGATTGACACAAGGGGGGCGGGCGCGGCTTTGTGGGGGCGGCGGTTTGGGGCGCCAAGCGCCATGTTTGGGTGTTCGCGCGGGGGCGGCGGCGGGCGCGGCCCCAAGTGCTGTGTCACGGTGGCGGTGGCGAGCCCGGGGGAGTGGGGTGGGGGGGGGAAGGGAAGCGGACGCCACACGGAGCCACCCGTGTCCTGCGAGCCCGGGGAATGGTGTGGGGGGGGGGGGAGAGGAGGGAAGGACGCGAGGCTTCCCCCGAGCGTGGAAGGGGAAAAGGGTCGGCGCGTCCCGGAGGGGCAGCGGGCGCTGAGGGGTGCCCGTGGGGAGGGAAGGGGGTTGAGGGGTAAGGTGGGGGGGTGGTGGGGTGGGGTTAGCGGTGTTTGGGGGTTTTTTTAGCGGTGCTAGCGGCGTGTCCGTGGGGGTTTTCCCCCCCCGCGTGGGCTCGGGGAAAGGCTGGAGCCGGCCGAGCGCCCGCGGGCGCCGCGGGGGAGATGCGGTGCGTGGATGACTTGGTGGTGGTGGTGGTGGGGGGGCGGGAGGGGGGTGAGGGGTTTAACGGCGCATTGAGACCTAGGAGAGCACCGCGAGGGGGGTGAGGCCCGGCGGGGGAGCGTCCTCGGAGCTCGCTGCGGCCGAGGAACGGCGGGGGAAGCGGCGGGTCCGGCCGCCCTCATTGTCCGGCGGCGGCCACCGCCGCCATTCAAGATGGCGCCCGGCGGCTCCTTCTTCCTCCTTCTCTGCCCCCTCCCCCGGCGCGCCGCCGCCAATCAGCGCCTGCGCCCGCCCCCCGCGTGACCCGCCGCCCAATCACCGCGCGGCGGGCGGCGGCGCCGCCCAATGGGCGCCGAGGCGGCCGCGCGCGTCGGGCGAGGCGCTGGGCGGAAACCCGCGAGGGGCGGGGAGCCGCGCGCTTGATTGACGCCGCTCTCACCCAATGGGCTCGACCCCCCCGCCGGCGCCTCCGCCCAATGAGGCCGCGGCGGGGCGGGGAGGGCGGCTTGGCTGACGTCATCTCCCTCCGCCGCCAATGGCGAGGCGGCCGCCGTCTATATAAGGGCGGGCGGGGGCAGGCCGAGCGGCGCCATTTCGCGGGGACGAAGGGACGGAGCGGGTCGGGCGAGCGGCGCGCGCGCCAGGAGGGGGGCGGCCCCAAAGCCCGGCTCCATCCCCCGCCTCCGCTTATCCCGGAGGGCTCCGGGACCCTCCCCGCGGACCCTCCCCGGCCTCCGCAGCGACCCCTGCCTGCGGCCACCGGCGGCGGCGGCAGGAGGAGGAGGAGGAGGAGGAGGAGGGAGGGTGGCTTCTTCCTCCCCCCCAACGCTCCTTTCCCCTCAGCGAGCCAAGATGGAGCGCGGCCGCCGCTGAGCCGCTCCCGCCGCTCATCCGCCGTCATCCGCGCTTCCTTCCTCAGCACCCGCGGCTCGCAGCGACTCGGCCGGGCTCGTTATCGAGAAGCGGGTGCGGGTGAGGCTCCGAAGGGGGAATCTCCCGTTGTTTTGGTTTATTTTTTTTTGTTATTTTATTTTTTTAAATCCGTTGCATCCTTCCCCCCCCCACCCTCCTCCTCCCCACCCTCAACCTCCCCTCAGAGCGCGCCGCCATTTTCGCCGCGCCCCCCGCGGATGTGAAGGCCGAGAGCCCGGCTCCGTTTTATTTTTTAATTATTATTTTTATCATAAATCCCCCGACGTTTTAACAGCTCCTAAAAGCGGAGGGGTCTCCGTTAAAAACAACAACAAAAAAAGAAAAAAAAGAACAAAAAACCCCACAAAAAACCACCCTCACAACTCCGTTTCCACGGCGATGCGCTGATGTCGGGAAGGCCCCGAGCGGGCCGCTGAAAGGAGAAAGATTTGGCCGGGCAAAGTGGGGGGCTCGTCGGAGGAGACGGCGGGAGGAGGAGGAGGAGGAGGAGGAGGAGGAGGAGGAGGAGGAGAGGAAGGCCGGCGGGCCCCGCACGCAGCAGCCGGGATGTTGCAGAACGTGAATCCCCAGAGCAAGTAAGTGCTGGGAGAGAGCGGGGGATAAAAGGGGTTTTTTTGGGGTTTTTTTTTTGGGGGGGGGGGAAGAGGTGGGAGGTTGGAATTGGAGTGGGAGTGGTGGGGAAGTGATGTTGGGGGAACCCCTAAAAATTGTGGTAGTGGCGGTAAGGGACCTTCAAATTGTGGCAGTGGCACTGGGGGACACCAAGGATGGGACAGTGATTTTGGGGATCCCCAAACTGTGGCAGTAGCACTGTGGGACCCCCAAATTGTGGCAGTGTCACTGTGGGACTCCTGTGCTGGGTTTGTGTCACCCCAATGCTGTGACAGGGATGTGGGGACCCCCAAATTGTGACAGTGTCATTTTGGGACACCAATGATGGGACAGTGATGTTGGGGATCCCCAAATTGTGGCAGTGGCATTGTGGGACCCCTGTGCTGGGTTTGTGTCACCAACAAACTCTTGACAGTGACATTGGGACCCCAAAATTGTGGCAGTGTCACTGTGGGACCCCAAAATTGTGGCAGTGGCACTGTGGGACAGCAATGATGGGACAGTGATGTTGGGGATCCCCAAATTGTGGCGGTGGCACTGTGGGACCCCCAAATTGTGGCAGTGTCACTGTGGGACCCCCAAACTGTGGCGGTGTCACCGTGGGACCCCCAAATTGTGGCAATGTCACTGTGGGACACCAATGATGGGACACTGATGTTGGGGATCCCCAAATTGTGGCGGTGGCACTGTGGGACCCCCAAATTGTGGCAGTGTCACTGTGGGACACCAATGATGGGACAGTGATTTTGGGGACCCCCAAATTGTGGCAGTGTCACTGTGGGACCCCCAAATTGTGGCAGTGTCATTGTGGGACACCAAGGATGGGACACTGATGTTGGGGATCCCCAAATTGTGGCAGTGGCACTGTGGGACACCAGTGATGGGTTTGTGTCACCCCAATGATGTGACAGTGACATTGGGACCCCCAAATTGTGGCAGTGTCACTGTGGGACCCCTGTGCTGGGTCTGTGTCACCCCAGATTGTGACAGTGACATTGGGACCCCCAAATTGTGGCAGTGGCACTGTGGGACCCCCAAATTGTGGCAGTGGCACTGTGGGACCCCCAAATTGTGGCACTGTCACCGTGGGACCCCCAAATTGTGGCGGTGGCACTGTGGGACCCCTGTGATGGGTTTGTGTCACCAACAAACTCTTGACAGTGACATTGGGACCCCAAAATTGTGGCAGTGTCATTGTGGGACACCAAGGATGGGACAGTGATTTTGGGGATCCCCAAATTGGGGCAGTGTCATTTTGGGACACCAGTGATGGGACAGTGATTTTGGGGATCCCCAAATTGTGGCGGTGGCACTGTGGGACCCCCAAATTGTGGCAGTGTCACTGTGGGACATCAATGATGGGACAGTGATTTTGGGGATCCCCAAATTGTGGCAGTGGCACTGTGGGACCCCCAGATTGTGGCAGTGTCACTGTGGGACCCCTGTGCTGGGTCTGTGTCACCCCAGGTTGTGACAGTGACTTTGTGACCCCCAAATTGTGGCAGTGTCACTGTGGGACCCCCAAATTGTGGCAGTGTCACCGTGGGACACCAATGATGGGACACTGATGTTGGGAACCCCCAGATTGTGGCAGTGTCACTGTGGGACCCCCAAATTGTGACAGTGTCACTGTGGGACACCAATGATGGGACAGTGATTTTGGGGACCCCCAAATTGTGGCAGTGTCACTGTGGGACCCCAAAATTGTGGCAGTGTCACTGTGGGACACCAATGATGGGACAGTGATTTTGGGGATCCCCAAAATTGTGGCAGTGTCACTGTGGGACCCCCAGATTGTGGCAGTGTCACTGTGGGACCCCTGTGCTGGGTCTGTGTCACCCCAGTGCTGTGACAGGGACGTGGGGGACCCCCAAATTGTGGCAGTGTCATTGTGGGACACCAGTGATGTGACAGGGACGTGGGGACCCCCAAATTTTGGCACTGTCACTGTGGGACCCCAAAATTGTGGCAGTGTCATTTTGGGACACCAGTGATGTTGGGGATCCCCAAATTGTGGCAGTGTCATTGTGGGACACCAAGGATGGGACAGTGATGTTGGGGATCCCCAAATTGTGGCAGTGTCATTTTGGGACACCAGTGATGGGACAGTGATTTTGGGGATCCCCAAATTGTGGCAGTGGCACTGTGGGACCCCAAAATTGTGGCAGTGTCATTATGGGACACCAGTGATGGGACACTGATTTTGGGGATCCCCAAATTGTGGCAGTGTCACTGTGGGACCCCCAAATTGTGGCAGTGTCATTGTGGGACACCAATGATGGGACAGTGATTTTGGGGATCCCCAAATTGTGGCAGTGGCACTGTGGGACCCCAAAATTGTGGCAGTGTCATTATGGGACACCAGTGATGGGACACTGATTTTGGGGATCCCCAAATTGTGGCAGTGTCACTGTGGGACCCCCAAATTGTGGCAGTGTCATTGTGGGACACCAATGATGGGACACTGATGTTGGGGATCCCCAAATTGTGGCAGTGGCACTGTGGGACCCCCAAATTGTGGCAGTGTCATTGTGGGACACCAATGATGGGACACTGATGTTGGGGATCCCCAAATTGTGGCAGTGTCATTTTGGGACACCAGTGATGTTGGGAACCCCCAAATTGTGGCGGTGGCACTGTGGGACACCAATGATGGGACAGTGATTTTGGGGATCCCCAAATTGTGGCGGTGGCACTGTGGGACACCCAGATTGTGGCAGTGTCACTGTGGAATCCCTGTGCTGGGTCTGTGTCACCCCCAAACTCTTGACAGTGACATTGGGACCCCAAAATTGTGGCAGTGTCACTGTGGGACCCCCAAAATTGTGGCAGTGTCACTGTGGGACACCAAGGATGGGACAGTGATTTTGGGGATCCCCAAATTGTGACAGTGTCACTGTGGGACCCCCAAATTGTGGCAGTGTCATTGTGGGACATCAATGATGGGACAGTGATTTTGGGGATCCCCAAATTGTGGCAGTGGCACTGTGGGACCCCAAAATTGTGGCAGTGTCACCGTGGGACCCCTGTGCTGGGTCTGTGTCACCCCAGATTGTGACAGTGACATTGGGACCCCCAAATTGTGGCAGTGTCACTGTGGGACCCCAAAATTGTGGCAGTGTCACTGTGGGACTCCTGTGCTGGGTCTGTGTCACCCCCAAACTCTTGACAGTGATGTTGGGACCCCCAAATTGTGGCAGCGTCACCCCAAATTTTGGCAGTGACACCTTGGGGCCCCCCAAATTCCGTCCTTGTCACCCTTGGGGACAGTCCTGGGGTCACCCAGGGGTCAGCTCTGGGAAAAAAAAAAAAATCCCAAAATCCAGGATCCCCCAAAATCTTTGGGATTGGAATTTTTGGGGTCCCCAAATTCTGGATCCCCCAAAATCCTTGGGATCCATGTCCTGGAACCCCCAAAATCCTGGGATTGATGTCCTAGGGGACCCCAAAATCTTTGGGATTGGTGTCCTGAGTGTCCCCAAAATCCTGGATCCCCCAAAATCCTTGGGATTGGTGTCCTGGGGGTCCCCAAATCCTGAATCCCCCCAAAATCTTTGGGATTGGTGTCCTGGGATCCCCAAATCCTGGATCCCCCAAAATCTTTGGGATTGGAATTTTGGGGGTCCCCAAATCCTGGGATTGGTGTCCCCCAAATCCTGGATCCCCCAAAATCTTTGGGATTGGAATTTTGGGGGTCCCCAAATCCTGGGATTGGTGTCCCCCAAATCCTGGATCCCCCAAAATCTTTGGGATTGGAATTTTGGGGGTCCCCAAATCCTGGGATTGGAGTCCTCGAGATTCCCAAAATTTTTGGGGTCGGAGTCCTGAGGGTCCCCAAAATCCTGGATCCCCCAAAATCCTGGGATTGGAATTTTGGGGGTCCCCAAATCCTGGGATTGGTGTCCCCCAAATCCTGGATCCCCCAAAATCTTTGGGATTGGAATTTTGGGGGTCCCCAAATCCTGGGATTGGAGTCCTCGAGATTCCCAAAATTTTTGGGGTCGGAGTCCTGAGGGTCCCCAAAATCCTGGATCCCCCAAAATCCTGGGATTGGAATTTTGGGGGTCCCCAAATCCTGGGATTGGTGTCCTCGAGATTCCCAAAATCTTTGGGGTCGATGTCCTGGGGGTCCCCAAATCCTGAATCCCCCCAAAATCTTTGGGATTGGAATTTTGGGGGTCTCCAAATCCTGGAATTGGTGTCCTCGAGATTCCCAAAATCTTTGGGATTGGTGTCCTGGGGGTCCCCAAATCCTGGGATTGGTGTCCTGAGGGTCCCCAAAATCCTGGATCCCCAAAATCTTTGGGATTGGAATTTTTGGGGTCCCCAAATCCTGGGATTGGTGTCCTCAAGATTCCCAAAATCTTTGGGGTCGATGTCCTGGGGGTCCCCAAATCCTGGATCCCCCAAAATCTTTGGGATTGGAATTTTGGGGGTCCCCAAATCCTGGGATTGGAGTCCTGGGGATCCCCAAAATCCTGGATCCCCCCAAAATCTTTGGGATTGGAATTTTTGGGGTCCCCAAATCCTGGGATTGGAGTCCTGGGGGTCCCCAAATCCTGAATCCCCAAAATCTTTGGGATTGAAATTTTGGGGGTCCCCAAATCCTGGGATTGGTGTCCTCGAGATTCCCAAAATCTTTGGGATTGGAGTCCTGGGGGTCCCCAAATCCTGGATCCCCCAAAATCTTTGGGATTGGAATTTTTGGGGTCCCCAAATCCTGGGATTGGAGTCCTGGGGGTCCCCAAATCCTGAATCCCCAAAATCTTTGGGATTGGAATTTTTGGGGTCCCCAAATCCTGGGATTGGTGTCCTGAGTGTCCCCAAATCCTGGATCCCCCAAAATCTTTGGGATTGGAGTTTTTGGGGTCCCCAAATTCTGGATCCCCCAAAATCTTCAGGATTGGTGTCCTGGAACCCCCAAAATCCTGGGATTGGTGTCCTGGGGGTCCCCAAATCCTGGGATTGGTGTCCTGGGGGTCCCCAAAATCCTGGGATTGGTGTCCTGAGGGTCCCCAAAATCCTGGATCCCCAAAATCTTTGGGATTGGAATTTTTGGGGTCCCCAAATCCTGGGATTGGTGTCCTCAAGATTCCCAAAATCTTTGGGGTCGATGTCCTGGGGGTCCCCAAATCCTGGATCCCCCAAAATCTTTGGGATTGGAATTTTGGGGGTCCCCAAATCCTGGGATTGGAGTCCTGGGGATCCCCAAAATCCTGGATCCCCCCAAAATCTTTGGGATTGGAATTTTTGGGGTCCCCAAATCCTGGGATTGGAGTCCTGGGGGTCCCCAAATCCTGAATCCCCAAAATCTTTGGGATTGAAATTTTGGGGGTCCCCAAATCCTGGGATTGGTGTCCTCGAGATTCCCAAAATCTTTGGGATTGGAGTCCTGGGGGTCCCCAAATCCTGGATCCCCCAAAATCTTTGGGATTGGAATTTTTGGGGTCCCCAAATCCTGGGATTGGAGTCCTGGGGGTCCCCAAATCCTGAATCCCCAAAATCTTTGGGATTGGAATTTTTGGGGTCCCCAAATCCTGGGATTGGTGTCCTGAGTGTCCCCAAATCCTGGATCCCCCAAAATCTTTGGGATTGGAGTTTTTGGGGTCCCCAAATTCTGGATCCCCCAAAATCTTCAGGATTGGTGTCCTGGAACCCCCAAAATCCTGGGATTGGTGTCCTGGGGGTCCCCAAATCCTGGGATTGGTGTCCTGGGGGTCCCCAAACTCTGGATCCCCAAAATCTT
Organism: Lonchura striata; assembly: GCF_050655825.1. Classification (NCBI taxonomy): domain Eukaryota; kingdom Metazoa; phylum Chordata; class Aves; order Passeriformes; family Estrildidae; genus Lonchura; species Lonchura striata. The sequence continues at coordinate 838,975 of NC_140737.1, forward strand.
TCAGATTGGAATTTTGGGGGTCCCCAAATCCTGGGATTGGTGTCCCCCAAATCCTGGATCCCCCAAAATCCTTGGGATTGGAATTTTGGGGGTCCCCAAATCCTGGGATTGGTGTCCCCCAAATCCTGGATCCCCCAAAATCCTTGGGATTGAAATTTTGGGGGTCCCCAAATCCTGGGATTGGAGTCCAGGGGGTCCCCAAATCCTGAATCCCCAAAATTTTTGGGATTGGAATTTTGGGGGTCCCCAAATCCTGGGATTGGAGTCCCCCAAATCCTGGATCCCCCAAAATCTTTGGGATTGGAATTTTGGGGGTCCCCAAATTTTGGGATTGGTGTCCTGGAACCCCCAAAATCTTTGGGATTGGTGTCCTGGGGGATCCCCAAAAATTTTGGGATTGGTGTCCTGGGGGTCCCCAAATTTTTTTCCCGCTTTTTCCGTGGATTTGTGGATTTTTTTGTACCCTCCCCCCCCCCCCATCCTGGTTCCTCCCAAATCCTGATTTTTGCCCGAAATTCCCGGATTTTCCCCTAAATCCCTCGTGGATGAATTTTGGGGTTTTTGGCACCATCCCGAATCCCTCCTTTGAGAATTGTCAGAATTTTTGGGAATTTAGGGCTGGAATTCCTGGGGGGAAAGGGTTAAAATTCCTTGGAATTAATGGAAAACATTTGGATTTTATGGCTGAAATTCCAGGTTTTTTTGGTTAAAATTCCTCGGAATTTATGGAAAATAATTGGATTTTATGGCCGAAATTCCCAGAATTTTCCCGGTTAAAATTCCTTGGAATTTATGGGAAAATAATTTGATTTTATGGCTGAAATTCCAGGGTTTTATGATTCAAATTCCTCTGAATTTATGGAAAATAATTTGATTTTATGGCTGAAATTCCTGAAATTTTCTGCTTAAAATTCCTTGGAATTCCCAGTCAAAATTCCTGGGAATTTGTGTCTAAAATCTCAGGAATTTTTATGGGATTCCGAGAATTTCATGGCCAAAAATTTGGGAATTTTTACGTGAGATTCCCAAGATTTTATGGAAAAAAATTTGGGAATTTTTATGACATTCCTGGAATTTCATGACCAAAATTTTGGGATCGGTTTTAGCAGTGGAATTACAAATTTAGGAGCAATTTAAATCCTAATTAGAATATTTAAATTATTTTATTTTTAGGGTGGATTTAGGATCGGTTTTAGCCCTAATTAGAATATTTAATTTTTTTATTTTTAGGTTGGATTTAGGATCGGTTTTAGCCCTAATTAGAATATTTAATTTTTTTATTTTTAGGTTGGATTTAGGATCGGTTTTAGCCCTAATTAGAATATTTAGAATTTTTTATTTTTAGGTTGGATTTAGGATTGGATTTAGCATTGGAATTACAAATTTAGGAGCAATTTAAACCCTAATTAGAATATTTAAATTTTTAATTTTTAGGGTGGATTTAGCACCGGTTTTAGGAGCAGAATTACAAATTTAGGGTAGGTTTCAACCCTGGTTAAAATATTTAAATTTTCTTTATTTTTAGGGTGAATTTAGGACCAGTTTTAGCAGCAGAATTACAAATTTAGGGTCATTTTTAACCCTAATTAGAATATTTAAATTATTTTTATTTTTAGGGTGAATTTAGGATCGGTTTTAGCAGCAGAATTTTGGATTTAGGACTGGTTTTAACCCTAATTAGAATATTTAAATTTTTTTATTTTTAGGGTGGATTTAGGATCGGTTTTAGCATTGGAATTACAAATTTAGGAGCAATTTAAACCCTAATTAGAATATTTAAATTATTTTTATTTTTAGGGGGGATTTAGGATCGGTTTTAGCAGCAGAATTTTGGATTTAGGACCATTTTGAACAGTTAAAATCAGTTTTATTGGCGATTTTGGCCTCAATTCCCTCCTTTTTCCAGGAATTCCTCCCCAAAACCCCATTTTAACCCTTTAATTCCCATTTTTAACCCTTTAATTCCCATTTTAACCCTTTAAATCCCATTTTTAACCCTTTAAACCCCATTTTAACCCTTTAAACCCCATTTTAACCCTTTAAAATCCCATTTTAACCCTTTAAACCCCATTTTAACCCTTTACATCCCATTTTAACCCTTTAAATCCCATTTTAACCCTTTAAATCCCATTTTAACCCTTTAAATCCCTTTTTAACCTTTTTAACCCTTCAACTCCCATTTTTAACCCTTTAAAATCCCATTTTTAACCCTTTAAAATCCCATTTTTAACCCTTTAACTCCCATTTTAACCCTTTAAATCCCATTGTTTTACCCCTTTAACTCCCATTGTTTTAACTCTTTAACTCCCATTCTTTTAACCCTTTAACTCCCATTTTTAACCCTTCAATTCCCATTTTTAACTCTTTATCTCCCATTATTTTACCCTTTATCTCCCATTATTTTACCCCTTTATCTCCCATTGTTTAAACCCTTTAACTCCCGTCCTTTTAACCCTTTAACTCCTATCCTTTTAACCCTTCACCTCCCATTTTTTTAACCTTTTAATTCCTTTTTTAACCCTTCAACTCCCATCCTTTTAACCCTTCAACTCCCATCCTTTTAACCCTTTAACTCCCATCCTTTTACCCCTTCAACTCCCATTTTTAACCCTTCAACTTCCATTCTTTTAACCCTTCAACTCCCATTTTTAACCCTTTAACTCCCATCCTTTTACCCCTTTAACTCCCATTTTTAACCCTTCAACTCCCATTTTACCCCTTTAACTCCCATTTTTAACCCTTCAACTCCCATTTTTAACCCTTTAACTCCCATTTTTAACCCTTCAACTCCCATTTTTAACCCTTTAACTCCCATTTTTACCCCTTCAACTCCCATTTTACCCCTTTAACTCCCATTTTTAACCCTTCAACACCCATTTTACCCCTTTAACTCCCATCCTTTCACCCCTTCAACTCCCATCCATTTAACCCCTCAACTCCCATTTTTACCCCTTTAACTCCCATTGTTTTAACCCTTCAACTCCCATTTTTATCCCTTTAACTCCCATTTTTAACCCTTCAACACCCACTTTTAACCCTTTAACTCCCATTTTTACCCCTTCAACTCCCATTCTTTTACCCCTTTATCACCCATCCTTTCACCCCTTCAACTCCCATCCATTTAACCCCTCAACTCCCATTTTTACCCCTTTAACTCCCATTGTTTTAACCCTTCAACACCCATTTGTAACCCTTCAACTCCCATCCTTTCACCCCTTTATCACCCATCCTTTCACCCCTTCAACTCCCATTCTTTTACCCCTTTAACTCCCATTTTTAACCCTTTAACTCCCATTCTTTTAACCCTTTAACTCCCATCCTTTTACCCCTTTAACTCCCATTGTTTTAACCCTTCAACTCCCATTTTTAACCCTTTAACTCCCATCCTTTTAACCCTTTAACTCCTGCCGCATCCCCACCCCAAACTCCCATCCTTTTAACCCTTCAACACCCATTTTTACCCCTTCAACTCCCATCCTCTCACCCCTTTATCACCCATCCTTTCACCCCTTCAACTCCCATCCTTTTTTAACCCTTCCACTCCTGTTTTCCCCTCCCAAGGATCCTCGGCGAGGGCAACGCCGCCCTGATGGCTCTGGCCGGCGACTCGACGCCGGGCAAACGCATCCGCAAGCCCTCGCTGCTCTACGAGGGCTTCGAGAGCCCCACCATGGCCTCGGTGGCGGCGCTGGCGGCGCCGCAGACCAACCCGCCTCCGCCCGAGGTGTCCAACCCCAAGAAACCCGGCCGGGTCACCAACCAGCTCCAGTACCTGCACAAGGTGGTGATGAAGGCGCTCTGGAAGCACCAGTTCGCCTGGCCCTTCCGCCAGCCCGTGGACGCCGTTAAGCTCGGCTTGCCCGTGAGTTTTTTGGGGGTTTTTGGGGAATTTATAGGGTTTCTTTTAGGGTTTTTTGGGGATTTTATAGGGATTTTTGGGGATTTTTTTGGGATTTTTTTTGGGATTTTTAGGAGTTTTTTGGGGATTTTTTTGGCATTTATTGGTGTTTTTTTGGGAATTTTTAGGGGGTTTTTTGGGACTTTTTGGGAATTTTATAGGGATTTTTTGGGGATTTTTTTAGAATTTTTTGGGGGATTTTTTTGCTGATTTTTTTGGGTTTTTTTCGGGATTTTTAGGAGTTTTTCGGGGATTTTTTTGGCATTTATTGGTGTTTTTTTGGGGATTTTTTTGGGATTTTTTGGGATTTTTTTGCTGATTTTTTGGGGGTTTTTTTGGGATTTTTTGGGGTTTTTTGGGGATTTTTTAGGTATTTTTTTGGGTGTTTTTGGGGATTTTTTAGGTTTTTTTGGGGATTTTTTGGGATTGTTTTGCGGATTTTTTGGGGATTTTTGGGGGTTTTTTGGGGATTTTTTAGGTATTTTTTGGGGTTTTTTGGGGATTTTTTAGGGCTTTTTGGGCGATTTTTTCAGATTTTTTGGGGTTTTTTGGGGATTTATTGGGGATTTTTTGGCATTTATTGGAGGTTTTTTTGGGGATTTTTAAGGTATTTTTTAGGGTTTTTTTTCAGTAGTTTTCAGGTATTTTGGGGTTTTTTTGGGGGTTTTTTTGGGGATTTTTGCGTGATTATGGGGGATTTTTTTAGGGTTTTTTTTGGGTGTCTTCTGGGTGGTTTTTAGGTATTTTTTGGGGTGTTTTTGGGGGTTTTTGGAGCTGTCTGGGTGCAGTACCTGCACAAGGTGGTGATGAAGGCGCTCTGGAAGCACCAGTTCGCCTGGCCCTGCCGCCAGCCCGTGGACGCCGTTAAGCTCGGCTTGCCCGTGAGTTTTTTTGGGGGTTTTTTGGGGTTTTTGGGGTTTTTTTTGGGGATTTTTTAGGGTTTTTTTTAGAGTTTTTAAGGGTTTTTTTTGGGTTTTTTTGGGGATTTTTTAGGCTTTTTTTAGGGTTTTTTTGGGCATTTATTGGAGATTTTTGGGGGTTTTTTTTGGATTTTTTGGGGATTTTTTGGGGATTTTTAGGAGTTTTTTGGGGATTTTTTTGGTATTTATTGGTGGTTTTTTTGGGATTTTTTAGGGGGTTTTTTGGGATTTTTTTGGGGATTTTATAGGGATTTTTGGGGATTTTTTGGGGATTTTTTGGGGATTTTTAGGAGTTTTTTGGGGATTTTTTTGGCATTTATTGGTGGTTTTTTGGGGATTTTTTAGGGGGTTTTTGGGATTTTTTGGGGTTTTTTTTTGATTTTTCAGGTATTTTTTGGGGATTTTTTTAGGGTTTTTTTTTGGGATTTTTTTGCGGATTTTTTGGGATTTTTTTGCGGATTTTTTGGGGTTTTTTGGGGATTTTTGGGGGTTTTTTGGGGATTTTTTAGGTTTTTTGGGGGGATTTTTTTGGGGATTTTTAGGAGTTTTTTTGGGGATTTTTTTTTGCATTTATTGGTGGTTTTTTTGGGATTTTTAGGGGGTATTTGGGGGTTTTTTTTTTATTTTTTAGGGGTTTTTTTGGGATTTTTTGGGGTTTTTTTGGGAGTTTTTTTGGGGATTTTTTGGGGATTTTTGGGGATTTTTTAGGGTTTTTTTGGGCGATTTTTTCGGATTTTTTGGGGTTTTTTGGGGATTTTTGGGGATTTTTTTGGCATTTATTGGAGGTTTTTTTGGGGATTTTTGGGGGTTTTTTTGGGGGATTTTTGGGGGTTTTTTGGGGATTTTTTTGGGGTTTTTTTGGTGATTTTTTGGGGTTTCTTTGGGGTTTTTTTGGGGATTTTTTGGGTTTTTTTATTTTTTAGGTATTTTTTGGTGTTTTTTGGGGGTTTTTTGGAGGTTTTTTGGTGATTTTTTTGGGTTTTTTGGGAATTTTTTGCAGTTTTTTGGGGGTTTATTTGCAGATTTTTTTGGGGGTTTTTTAGGGTTTTTTGGGGATTTTTTTTTTATTTCTTAGGGTTTTTTGGGGATTTTTTCGGATTTTTTGGGGATTTTTTGGGGGGATTTTTTTGGGGATTTTAGAAGATTTTTTGGGATTTTTTTCGGATTTTTGGGGTTTTTTTTGGGGATTTTTTAGGGTTTTTTTGAGATTTTTTGGGATTTTTTTTAGGTATTTTTAGGATTTTTTGGGGTTTTTTTGGGTGGTTTTTAGGTATTTTTAGGAGTTTTGTTCCATCAAAATCCCCCCAAAACCCCCCAAGAATTCCATAAAAATCCCCCCAAACCCCCCAAAATTCCCCCAAAATTCCCCCCATAACCCCCCCAAATTTCCACCAAAATCTCACCAAAATGCCCCGAAACCCCCCCGAAATTCCCGATTTTTTCCCCCCGTCCCTCCCCCTTCTATTTTTTTTTGCCGTTTTCTGTCTCCTGAGCCCCAAAATGTGCTTTTTTCGCCCCAAAATTCAGGATTATCACAAGATCATCAAGCAGCCCATGGACATGGGCACCATCAAGCGGCGCCTGGAGAACAATTACTACTGGGGGGCGGCCGAGTGCATGCAGGACTTCAACACCATGTTCACCAACTGCTACATCTACAACAAGGTACAAAAATGACCCAAAATTGCAGGAAAACAACCCAAAAATCGCACAAAATAAGCACAAAAAAATCCCGTCGAAAACGGCGCAGAAATAGCCAAAAACGGCCAAAAATTGCGTAAAAATACACCAAAAAACGCACAAAAATAACTCAAATATACGCCCAAAAATCAGCCAAAAATGCACCCAAAAATCATAGAAAAATCACCCAAAAATTACCTAAAAATACACCCAAAAATTACCCAAAAACGGCCAAAAGTAACTTGAAAAATACCAAAAAATTCACCACAAAATCACACAAAAATACAGCCAAAAATCACTCAAAAATGACATGAAAATATCAGCCCCGTGTTCACCAACTGCTACATCTACAACAAGGTACAAAAATGACCCAAAATTGCAGGAAAACGACCCAAAAATCGCACAAAAGAAGCACAAAAAAATCCCGTTGAAAACGGCGCAGAAATAGCCAAAAACGGCCAAAAATTACGTAAAAATACACCAAAAAACGCACAAAAATAACTCAAAAATATGCCCAAAAATCATAGAAAAATCACCCAAAATTGACCCAAAAATCCCCCAAATACGCACACAAAAATAATAGAAAAATCATAGAAAAATCACCCAAAAATTACCTAAAAATACACCCAAAAATTACCCAAAAACGGCCAAAAGTAACTCGAAAAGTACCAAAAAATTCACCACAAAATCACACAAAAATACAGCCAAAAATCACTCAAAAATGACATGAAAATATCAACCCCATGTTCACCAACTGCTACATCTACAACAAGGTACAAAAATGACCCAAAATCGCAGGAAAACGACCCAAAAATCGCACAAAATAAGCACAAAAAAATCCCGTTGAAAACGGCGCGGAAATAGCCAAAAACGGCCAAAAATTACACAGAAAACACCTAAAAATAACCTAAAAATCGCACCAAAAATACGCCCGAAAATCATTAAAAAATGCACCCAAAAATCATAGAAAAACCACCCAAAAATCACCTAAAAATACACCCAAAAATTACCTAAAAACTGCCAAAAGTAACCCAAAAAGTACCAAAAAATTCACCACAAAATCACACAAAAATACAGCCAAAAATCACTCAAAAATGACATTAAAATATCAACCCCGTGTTCACCAACTGCTACATCTACAACAAGGTACAAAAATGACCCAAAATCGCAGGAAAACGACCCAAAAATCGCACAAAATAAGCACAAAAAAATCCCGTCGAAAACGGCGTGGAAATAGCCAAAAACGGCCAAAAATTACGTAAAAATACACCAAAAAACGCACAAAAATAACTCAAATATACGCCCAAAAATCACCCAAAAATCCCCCCAAAATGCACCCAAAAATGACCCAAAAATCCCCCAAAAATGCACCCAAAAATCATAGAAAAATCACCCAAAACCAGCCAAAAGTAACCCGAAAAGTACCAAAAAATACACCATAAAATCACACAAAAATACAGCCAAAAATCACTCAAAAATGACATGAAAATATCAGCCCCGTGTTCACCAACTGCTACATCTACAACAAGGTACAAAAATGACCCAAAATCGCAGGAAAACGACCCAAAAATCGCACAAAATAAGCACAAAAAAATCCCGTCGAAAACGGCGCAGAAATAGCCAAAAACGGCCAAAAATTACGTAAAAATACACCAAAAAACGCACAAAAATAACTCAAAAATATGTCCAAAAATCATAGAAAAATCACCCAAAATTGACCCAAAAATCCCCCAAATACGCACACAAAAATAATAGAAAAATCATAGAAAAATTATAGAAAAATCACCCAAAAATTACCTAAAAATACACCCCAAAATTACCTAAAAATACACCCAAAAATTACCCAAAAACGGCCAAAAGTAACCCGAAAAATACCAAAAAATTCACCACAAAATCACACAAAAATACAGCCAAAAATCACTCAAAAATGACATGAAAATATCAACCCCGTGTTCACCAACTGCTACATCTACAACAAGGTACAAAAATGACCCAAAATCGCAGGAAAACGACCCAAAAATCGCGCAAAATAAGCACAAAAAAATCCCGTCGAAAACGGCGCCGAAATAGCCAAAAAACGGCCAAAAATTACGTAAAAAAACCCTAAAAACAACGTAAAAATAGCACCAAAAATACGCCCGAAAATCATTAAAAAATACACCCAAAAATAATTAAAAAATACACCCAAAACTACAGAAAATTATCCAAAAATGCTCCAAAAAATAACCCAAAATTTATCCAAAAATCACCCAAAAAATCAGACAAAATCGGCCAAAAATTACGCAAAAACGACCCAAAAATTATCCAAAAATCACCCAAAATTGCTCAAAAATACACCCAAAAATAATACAAAAATCACCCAAAAACTACCCAAAAATTATCCAAAAGTCACCCAAAAAAATCAGACAAAATCGGCCAAAAATTACGCAAAAATATACCAAAAATCACCTCAAAATTACTCAAAAATATGCCCAAAAGTAACCCAAAAAGTGCCAAAAAAACCCAGAAAAAAAATCAAAAAAAATAATAAAAAAAAAAGAAAAAAAAAGCCCAAAAAATTCCCAAAAAATTCCAAAAAACTACGAGAAAAACACCAAAAATTTGAAAAAAAAATCTCTTGTGAATAAAACAAATCCCTTTAAAAAAAATCTTAAAAAATCTAAAAAAATTCCCTCAAAAATGCAGAAAAATTCCCCCAACAAAATCTCAAAAGATTTTCCCAAAAATTGCCCAAATATTTAAAGAAAAACACCAAAAAATCCAGAGGAAAGTGCCTTAAAACTAAAAAAAGGCACAAAAAAATCCAAAAAAATCAGAAAAAAATTCCAAAAAATTCAGAAAAAAAATCCAAAAAAATCAGGAAAAAAAAAATCCAAAATGCCCCAAAAATTCCTCAAAAAAATCCCAAATATTTCCCAAAAATTCCCCAAGTTATTAACAAAAAACACAAAAAATTGAGAAAAAAATCCCTTCAAAATTGCAAGAAAACACGCAAAAATTAAAAAAAAAAAATCAGAAAAAAAACCCCCAAAAATAAAAAAAATATTCCCCAAGAAAAATCCCAAAAAATCCCAAATATTTCCCAAAAATTCCTCAACCTATTAACAGAAAAACACCAAAAAATTGAGAAAAAAATTCCTTGAAAATTGCCCGGAAAACACAAAAATTTCAGAAAAAAATCCAGAAAAATTTCCAAAAAATTTCCAAAAAATTCCCCAAAAATTCCCCAAAAATTCCCCAACATATTAACAAAAAACACCAAAAAATTGGGGAAAAAATCCCTTTAAAATTGCAAGAGAAACACGCAAAAATTAAAAAAAAAAAAATTCCAAAATTCCCCAAAAAATTCCAAATATTTCCCAAAAATTGCCCAACATATTAAAAAAAAAAATCAAAAAACTGAGAAAAAATCCCTTTAAAATTGCAAAAAAAACCCACAAAAACATCAAAAAAAAAAAAGAAAAAAATCCAAAAAATTCCCCAAAAAATCCCGAATTTATCCCAATATTTCCCCATTGACAATTTCGATTTTTTTCCCGTTTTTTGCATTTTTTGCCCCATTTTTTAGCCCACGGATGACATCGTGCTGATGGCGCAGACGCTGGAGAAGCTCTGCCCTAAAATGATAAAAATTCCCCCAAAAAATGTGAAAATATTCCCAAAAAAATCCCAAAAAATCCCCAAAAAATCCCCAAAAAATTCTCCAAAAAATCCTGACATTTTAAAAGAAAACCACCCAAAACTTGAGGAAAAAAAACCTTAAAAATGCAAAAAATAAAAAAAAAAATCCCCTAAAAATTCAGAAAAACTCCAAAAAATCACAAAAAAAAAAAAATCAGAAAAAAATCCCCAAAAAATCTATAAAATCCCAAAAAATTCCCCAAAATTTCCCAAAATATTAAAAGAAAAACAACAAAAAAAAATTCAGGGAAAAATGCCTTAAAGAAATAAAAAAAAATCACCAAAAATTCGAAAAAAATTATGAATAAAAATTTTAAAAATCAAGAAAAAAAATCGAAAAAAAATCAGAAAAAATTCTTAAAAATTGCCAAAAAAATCCCAAATATTTCCAAAAAATCGCCCGACATATTAACAAAAAAACACCAAAAAATTGAGAAAAAAATCCCTTTAAAATCACAAAAACACCCCATAAAAACATCCAAAAAAATCAGAAAAAAATCAGAAAAAATCAGAAAAAAATCCCGAATTTTCCCCAATATATCCCCATTGATAATTTCGATTTTTTTCCCGTTTTTTGCCTTTTTTGCCCCATTTTTCAGCCCACGGACGACATCGTGCTGATGGCGCAGACGCTGGAGAAGCTCTGCCCTAAAATGATAAAAATTACCCCAAAAAATGTGAAAATATTCCCGAAAAAATCCCCAAAAATTCCCAAAAAATCCCCAAAAAAATCTCCAAAAAATTCTGACATTTTAAAAGAAAACCACCCAGAACTTGAGGAAAAAAAACCTTAAAAATGCAAAAAATTCAAAAAAAAATCCCCTAAAAATTCAGAAAAAATCCAAAAAATCACAAAAAAAACATCAGAAAAAAATCCCCAAAAATTCCCCAAAATTTCCCAAAATATTAAAAGAAAAACAACAAAAAAATTCAGAGAAAAGTGCCTTTAAAAAATAAAAAAAAATCACCAAAAATTCGAAAAAAATTATGAATAAAAATTTTAAAAATCAAGAAAAAAAATCGAAAAAAATCAGAAAAAATTCTTAAAAATTGCCAAAAAAATCCCAAATATTTCCAAAAAATCGCCCGACATATTAACAAAAAAAACACCCAAAAATTGAGAAAAAAATCCCTTTAAAATTACAAAAAAACCCATAAAAACATCAAAAAAAATCAGAAAAAAATCAGAAAAAATCCCGAATTTTCCCCGATATTTCCCCATTGACAATTTAGATTTTTTTCCCGTTTTTTGCCTTTTTTGCCCCATTTTTCAGCCCACGGATGACATCGTGCTGATGGCACAGACGCTGGAGAAGCTTTTCCTGCAGAAAGTGGCTCAGATGCCGCCCGAGGAGCAGGAGCTGCTGCTGCCCCTGGCCAAAAACAGCCACAAGAAAGGGGCAGCCCGGGCTGCAGGTGGGATTTTGGGGTGAAAAAATGAGATTTTGGGAAAAAACCCGAAATTTGGGCAAAAAACCCCGAGGATTTTGGGCGAAAAATGTGAATTTTGGGGGGAAAAATGTGAATTTTGGGGGGAAAAATGTGAATTTTTGGGGGGAAAATGAGGTGGAATTTAAAAGCCAGGATTTGGGGTGAAGCAGCTGGGATTTGGGGAAAATATTTCAAATTTTGGGAAAAAAAAGAAATTTTGGGGGAAAACCCCAGATTTGGGGAAAAAACCCCAAGTTTTGGGGAAAAAAAATCTCCAATTTTGGGGTGAAAGCAGCAGGAGCTGCTGCTGCCCCTGGCCAAGAACAGCCACAAGAAAGGGGCAGCCCGGGCTGCAGGTGGGATTTTGGGGTGAAAAAACGAGATTTTGGGAAAAAACCCGAAATTTGGGTAAAAAACCCCGAGGATTTTGGGCGAAAAATGTGAATTTTGGGGGGGAAAATGTGAATTTTTGGGGGGAAAATGTGAATTTTTGGGGGGAAAATGAGGTGGAATTTAAAAGCAAGGATTTGGGGTGAAGCAGCTGGGATTTGGGGAAAATATTTCAAATTTTGGGAAAAAAATTAAATTTTGGGGGGAAAAAACCCCAAATTTTCGGGAAAAAAAAACCCAAAGTTTGAGGTAAAAAGTCTCAAAATTTTGGGGTGAAAGCGGCTGGATTTTGGGGTGAAATGAGGTGGAATTGAGGTTAAAAGCCAGGATTTGGGGAAAATAATTCAAATTTTGGAAAAAAAATGAAATTTTGGGAAAGAACCTCAGATTTTGGGGAAAAAAACCCAAGTTTTGGGGGAAAAAATCTCCAATTTTGGGGTGAAAGCAGCAGGAGCTGCTGCTGCCCCTGGTCAAGAACAGCCACAAGAAAGGGGCAGCCCGGGCTGCAGGTGGGATTTTGGGGTGAAAAAATGAGATTTTGGGAAAAAACCCGAAATTTGGGCAAAAAACCCCGAGGATTTTGGACAAAAAATGTGAATTTTGGGGGGAAAAATGTGAATTTTGGGGGGAAAAATGTGAATTTTTGGGGGGAAAATGAGGTGGAATTTAAAAGCCAGGATTTGGGGTGAAGCAGCTGGGATTTGGGGAAAATATTTCAAATTTTGGGAAAAAAATTAAATTTTGGGGGAAAAAAACCCCAAATTTTGGGGGAAAAAAAATCTCAAAATGTTGGGGTAAAAGCGTCTGGATTTTGGGGTGAAATGAGGTGGAATTGAGGTTAAAAGCCAGGATTTGGGGTGAAACAGGTGGAATTTGGTAAAATAATTCAAATTTTGGGAAAAAAACCAGAAATTCTGGGAAGAAACCCAGATTTTGGACAAAAAATGTGAATTTTGGGGGAAAAAAGTGAAATTCTAGGGTAAAATGAGGTGGAATTCAGGTTTTGGGGATGGACAGCTGGGTTTGGGGTGAAACAGGTGGGATTTGGTAAAATAGTTCAAATTTTTGGGAAAAAAACAAAATTTTGGGGGAAAAAAACAGATTTTGGGGAAAAAGCCCCAAATTTTAGGAAAAAATGGAAATTTTGGGGAGGAATGAACCAGATTTGGGTAAAATCGGCTGGAATTTGGGTTGGAACAGCTGGAATTTGGGAAAAAATGGAATTTTGGTGTCCTTTAGGGGTTCCAAATCCCTTTTTCTGGGATTTTTGTGCCTTTTTAGGGATCCCAATCCCATTTTTCCAGGTTTTTGGGTTTCCCAATCCAAATTTTCCAGGTTTTTGGGTCTCCTAATCCAAATTTTCCAGGTTTTTTTTTCCATTTTTCCAGGATTTTTGTGCCTTTTTAGGGATCCCAACCCCCTTTTTCCAGGTTTTTGCCTCTTCCAACCCCATTTTTCCAGGTTTTTTGGTCTCCCAATCCCTTTTTTTCCCGGTTTTTGTGTCTCCCAACCCCAATTTTCCCTGTTTTTTCATCTTCCAACCCCATTTTTCCAGGTTTTTGGGTCTTCAACCCCATTTTTCCAGGCTTTTGTGTCTCCCAACCCCATTTTTCCAGGATTTTGTGTCTCCCAATCCAAATTTTCCAGGATTTTGTGTCTCCCAACCCCATTTTTCCAGGTTTTTTGTGTCTCCCAATCCAAATTTTCCAGGATTTTGTGTCTCCTGGTTCCATTTTTCCAGGTTTTTGCCTCTTCCAACCCCATTTTTCCAGGTTTTGTGTCTCCCAATCCAAATTTTCCACGTTTTTGTGTCTCCCAGCTCCATTTTTCCAGCTTTTTTCCTCTTTCAACCCCATTTTTCCAGGATTTTGTGTCTTCCAACCCCATTTTTCCAGCTTTTTTCCTCTTCCAACCCCGTTTTTCCAGGTTTTTCCCAGGAATTTTCGTGATCCCAAGGGATTTTCCCTGTTTTCCAGCTCTCCTGGCGGGTCTGACCGGCGCCGCCCAGCAGGTCCCGGCCGTTTCCTCAGTTTCCCAACCCGCGTACGCTCCCGAAATCCCGACCACCATCGTCAACATCCCGCACCCGTCGGTCATCGCCGCGCCGCTCCTGAAATCCCTGCAGCTTCCCGGGAATCCCGGGAATCCGGGAAATCCCGGAAATCCGGGAAATCCCAGCAATCCCAGCAATCCCAGTAACCCCGGCGTCCTGGCGGCTCCCGCGCCCACCCAGCCCGTGGCCAAGGTGAGGGAATTTTGGGGGATTTTTGGGAATGTTGAGGGGTTTGGGATGGGGGAATTTGGGAATTTGGGGGGATTTGGGGAATTTTGGGGGGTTTGGGGTGGGATTTGAGGGGTTTGGGATGGGGGAATTTGGGGGTTTTGGGGGTTTGGGATGAGGGAATTTGGGAATTTTGGGGATTTTGGGGATTTGGGATGAGGGAATTTGGGGGGATTTGGGGATTTTGGGGGGTTTGGGATGGGGGAATTTGGGAATTTGGGGGATTTTTGGGAATTTTGGGGGGTTTGGGATGAGGGAATTTGGGAGTCTGGGGGGATTTTTGGGAATTTTGGGGGGTTTGGGATGAGGGATTTTGGGGATTTGGGGGGTTTGGGATGACGGAATTTCGGAATTTGGGGGGATTTGGGGATTTTGGGGGGTTTGGGGTGGTGGGATTGGGGGGTTTGGGATGAGGGAATTTGGGAGTCTGGGGGGATTTTTGGGAATTTTGGGGGGTTTGAGGTGGGATTTGAGGGGTTTGGGATGAGGGAATTTGGGAATTTTGGGGATTTTGGGGGGCGGTTTGAGGGTTTGGGGTGGGATTTGAGGGGTTTGGGATAAGGGAATTTGGGAATTTTGGGGATTTTGGGGGGTTTGGGGTGGTGGGATCGGGGGGTTTGGGATGAGGGAATTTGGGAATTTTGGGGAATTTGGGATGGGATTTGTGGGGTTTGGGGTGGTGGGAATGAGGTTTGGGGGTTGGATTTGGGGGATTTTGGGGGGTTTGGGGTGGGATTTGGGGAGTTTGGAGTGAGAGAATTTGGGAGATTTGGGGATTTTTGGGTGGGATTTGGGGAGTTCAGGGGGTTTGGGATGAGGGAATTTGGGAGTCTGGGGGGATTTTTGGGAATTTTGGGGGGTTTGGGGTGGGATTTGGGGGGTTTGGGATGAGGGAATTTGGGGATTTGGGGATGGGGTTTGGGGTGGGATTTTGGGGGGTTTGGGATGGGGGAATTTGGGAATTTTGGGGATTTTGGGGGGGTTTTGAGGGTTTGGGGTGGGATTTGAGGGGTTTGGGATAAGGGAATTTGGGAATTTTGGGGGGATTTGGGGATTTTGGGGGGTTTGGGGTGGTGGGATTGGGGGTTTGGGATGAGGGAATTTGGGAATTTGGGGTTTTTTGGGGGGGTTTGGGGTTGGATTTGAGGGGTTTGGGATGGGGGAATTTGGGAATTTTAGGATGGGATTTGGGGTTTGGGATGGTGGGATTTGGGTTGGGGTGGGATTTTGGGAATTTGGGGGTTTTTTGGGGGATTTGGGGTGGTGGGATGGGGTTCGGGATGAGGGAATTTGGGAATTTTGGGGAATTTGGGATGGGATTTGGGGGGTTTGGGGTGGTGGGAATGAGGTTTGGGGTTGGATTTGGGGGATTTTGGGGGGTTTGGGGTCGGATTTGGGGAGTTTGGAGTGAGGGAATTTGGGAGATTTGGGGATTTTTGGGTGGGATTTGGGGAGTTCGGGGGATTTGGGGGGGTTTGGGATGAGGGAATTTGGGAGTCTGGGGGGATTTTTGGGAATTTTGGGGGGTTTGGGGTGGGATTTGAGGGGTTTGGGATGGGGGAATTTGGGAATTTTAGGCTGGGATTTGGGGGGTTTGGGATGTGGGATTGGGGTTTGGGACACTGGAATGGGATTTTTTTATCCTGGAATGGGATTTTGACTCTTGGAATTGGATTTTGGGACACTGGAATTAGATTTTTTTATCCTGGAGTGGGATTTTGGAATTCTGGAATGGGATTTTTTTATCCTGGAATGGGATTTTGGCTCTTGGAATGGGATTTTGGAATCCTGGATTGGGATTTTTTATCCTGGAATGGGATTTTGACTCTTGGAATGGGATTTTTTTTGTCGTGGAATGGGATTTTGGGTCCTGGAATGGGATTTCGAGATTCTGGAATGGGATTTTTTATTCTGGAATGGGATTTTGGCTCTTGGAATGCGATTTTCAAATTCTGGAGTGGGATTTTGGGACACTGGAATTGGACTTTGGAATTCTGGAATGGGATTTTGGCTCCTGGATTGGGATTTTGGCTCCTGGAATGGGATTTTTTTATCCTGGAATGCGATTTTGGAATTCTGGAATGGGATTTTTTAATCCTGCAATTGGATTTTGGCTCTTGGAATGGGATTTTTTTATCCTGGAATAGGATTTTGGGTCTTGGAATGGAATTTTGGGATTCTGGAATGGGATTTTTTATCCTGGAATGGGATTTTGGGTCTTGGAATGGGATTTTGGGATTCTGGAATGGGATTTTGGGTCTTGGAATGGGATTTTGAGATTCTGGAATGGGATTTTTTATCCTGGAATGGGATTTTGGGTCTTGGAATGGAATTTTGGGATTCTGGAATGGGATTTTTTATCCTGGAATGGGATTTTTTATCCTGGAATGGGATTTTGGGTCTTGGAATGGGATTTTGAGATTCTGGAATGGGATTTTTTAATCCTGCAATTGGATTTTGGGATTCTGGAATGGGATTTTTTATCCTGGAATGGGATTTTGGGATTCTGGAATGGGATTTTGGGATCCTGGAATGGGATTTTGGGTCTTGGAATGGAATTTTGGGATCCTGGAATGGGATTTTGGGATCCTGGAATGGGATTTTGGGATTCTGGAATGGGATTTTGGGATTCTGGAATGGGATTTTTTATCCTGGAATGGGATTTTTTATCCTGGAATGGGATTTTGGGATCCTGGAATGGGATTTTTTATCCTGGAATGGGATTTTGGGATCCTGGAATGGGATTTTGGGATTCCAGAATGGGATTTTGGGATTCCGGAATGGGATTATGGGATTTTGGGATCCTGGAATGGGATTTTGGGATTCCAGAATGGGATTTTGGGATTCTGAACATCCCAAACCCCAATCCCAAAAAAAACCAACCCCCTCTTTTCCCAGAAAAAGGGCGTGAAGCGGAAAGCCGACACCACCACTCCCACCACCACGGCCATCATCGCCACCACCGCCGCCGCCGCCGCCGCCGCCGGCGAATCCTCGCCGCCCGGCGCCGAAAACGCCAAATCCGCCAAAATCCCGGCGCGGCGCGAGAGCGGCCGTCCCATCAAACCGCCCCGGAAGGACCTGCCCGATTCCCAGCAGCACCAAACGTCCAAGAAAGGGAAACTCTCGGAGCAGCTCAAGTACTGCAACGGGATCCTCAAGGAGCTGCTCTCCAAGAAGCACGCCGCCTACGCCTGGCCCTTCTACAAACCCGTCGACGCCTCGGCGCTGGGGCTGCACGACTACCACGAGATCATCAAGCACCCCATGGACCTCAGCACCATCAAGGTGAAGTTTGGGGGGAGATTGGGGGTTTTTTGGGGGTTTTTTGGGGGTTTTTTGGGGTTTTTTGGAGTTTCTTGTCAAGCGATTCGTTGACGTTTGGATGACCCCGTTGACCCTTCCATGACTTGGTTGACCCTTCCATGACCCATTGACACTTCCATGACCCCATTGACCATTAATTGACTTCATTGACCATTCCTTGACTCCATTGACCCTTCCAAGACCTATTGACCCTTCCATGACTCAGTTTCCCCCATTGACCATCCCATGACCCCATTGACCATTAATTGACTTCATTGACCATTCCTTGACTCCATTGACCCTTCCAAGACCTATTGACCCTTCCGTGACTCAGTTTCCCCCATTGACCATCCCATGACCCCATTGACCATTAATTGACTTCATTGACCATTCCTTGACTCCATTGACCCTTCCAAGACCTATTGACCCTTCCGTGACTCAGTTTCCCCCACTGACCCTTCCATGACCCCATTGACCATTCCTTGACTCCATTGACACTTCCAAGACCTATTGACCCTTCCGTGCCTCAGTTTCCCCCACTGACCATTCCATGACCCCATTGACCATTCCTTGACCCCCTTGACCCTTCCATGACGTCATTGACCCTTCCATGACACCATTGACCCTTCCAAGACCTATTGACCCTTCCGTGACTCAGTTTCCCCCATTGACCATTCCTTGACTTCATTGACCCTTCCAAGACCTATTGACCCTTCCATGACTCAGTTTACCTCATTGACCATCCCATGACGCCATTGACCATTCCATGACTTATTGACCCTTCCATGACTCAGTTTTCCCCACTGACCATTCCATGACCCCATTGACCATTCCTTGACTTCATTGACCATTCCATGACCCCATTGACACTTCCGTACCTCAGTTTCCCCCACTGACCCTTCCCTGACCCCACCACTCCACGACTACCACGAGATCATCAAGCACCCCATGGACCTCAGCACCATCAAGGTGAAGTTTGGGGGGAGATTGGGGTTTTTTTGGGGGTTTTTTGGGGGTTTTTTGGGGGTTTTTTGAGGTTTTTTGGAGTTTCTTGTCAAGCGATTTGTTGACGTTTCGATGACCCCGTTGACCGTTCCATGACTTGGTTGACGCTTCCTTGACTTCATTGACCATTCCATGACCCCATTGACCCTTCCAAGACCTATTGACCCTTCCGTGCCTCAGTTTCCCCCATTGACCCTTCCCTGACCCCATTGACACTTCCGTGCCTCAGTTTCCCCCATTGACCCTTCCCTGACCCCACCACTCCACGACTACCACGAGATCATCAAGCACCCCATGGACCTCAGCACCATCAAGGTGAAATTTGGGGGGAGATTGGGGGATTTTTGGGGGTTTTTTTGGGGTTTTTTTGGGGGTTTTTGGGGGTTTTTTTGGGGATTTTTTGGGGTTTTTTTGAGGTTTTTTGGAGTTTCTTATCGAGCGATTCGTTGACGTTTCGATGAGTCCATTGACCCTTCTTTGACTTCATTGACTATTCTGTGACTCAGTTTCCCCCATTGACCATTCCTTGACCCCATTGACCCTTCCAAGACCCATTGACCCTTCCGTGACTCAGTTTACCTCATTGACCATTCCGTGACTCAGTTTCCCCCACTGACCCTTCCATGACCCCATTGACCATTCCATGACTCAGTTTCCCCCATTGACCCTTCCATGACCCCATTGACCCTTCCATGACCCATTGACCCTCCCGTGCCTCAGTTTCCGCTGTTGACCCTTCCATGACCCCCTTGACCCTTCCATGACCGTTCCGTGCCTCAGTTTCCCTGGTTGACCCTTCCATGGCCCCCTTGACCCTTCCATGACCGTTCCGTGCCTCAGTTTCCCCATGTCCCCGTGTCCGTGTCCCCGCCGTGCCTCAGTTTCCCCTGACCCCGTGTCCGTGTCCCCGCCGTGCCTCAGTTTCCCCTGTCCCCCCTGTGCCTCAGTTTCCCCTGACCCCGCCGTGCCTCAGTTTCCCCTGACCCCGTGTCCGTGTCCCCGCCGTGCCTCAGTTTCCCCTGTCCCCCCTGTGCCTCAGTTTCCCCTGAGCCCGCCGTGCCTCAGTTTCCCCTGAGCCCGCCGTGCCTCAGTTTCCCCCGACCCCGTGTCCGTGTCCCCCCGTGCCTCAGTTTCCCCTGACGCCGTGTCCCCGTGTCCATGTCCCCGTGTCCGTGTCCCCGTGTCCGTGTCTCCCCGTGCCTCAGTTTCCCCTGACGCCGTCTCCGTGTCCCTGCCGTGCCTCAGTTTCCCCTGACCCCGTGTCCGTGTCCCCGTGTCCGTGTCCCCGCCGTGCCTCAGTTTCCCCTGAGCCCGTCTCCGTGTCCCCGTGTCCGTGTCCCCCCGTGCCTCAGTTTCCCCTGACGCCGTGTCCGTGTCCCCGTGTCCGTGTCCCCGCCGTGCCTCAGTTTCCCCTGACCCCGTGTCCGTGTCCCCGTGTCCGTGTCCCCCCGTGCCTCAGTTTCCCCTGACGCCGTGTCCCCCCGTGTCCCCGTGTCCATGTCCCCGCCGTGCCTCAGTTTCCCCCGACCCCGTGTCCGTGTCCCCCCGTGCCTCAGTTTCCCCCGACCCCGTGTCCGTGTCCCCCCGTGCCTCAGTTTCCCCCGACCCCGTGTCCGTGTCCCCGCCGTGCCTCAGTTTCCCCTGACGCCGTGTCCGTGTCCCCGTGTCCGTGTCCCCCCCGTGCCTCAGTTTCCCCCCGTGTCCCCGTGTCCGTGTCCCCGTGTCCGTGTCCCCCCGTGCCTCAGTGTCCCCTGACCCCGTGTCCGTGTCCCCGTGTCCGTGTCCCCGCCGTGCCTCGGTTTCCCCTGACCCCGCCGTGCCTCAGTGTCCCCTGACGCCGTGTCCCCCCGTGTCCGTGCCTCAGTTTCCCCTGTCCCCGCCGTGCCTCAGTTTCCCCTGACGCCGTGTCCGTGTCCCCGTGTCCGTGTCCCCCCGTGCCTCAGTGTCCCCTGACCCCGTGTCCGTGTCCCCGCCATGCCTCAGTTTCCCCGTGTCCGTGTCCCCACCGTGCCTCAGTTTCCCCGTGTCCGTGTCCCCGCCGTGCCTCAGTTTCCCCTGACCCCGCCGTGCCTCAGTTTCCCCTGACGCGGTGTCCCCCCGTGTCCCCGCAGCGGAAGATGGAGGTTCGGGAGTTCCGGGACGCGCAGGAGTTCGCGGCCGACGTCCGGCTGATGTTCTCCAACTGCTACAAGTACAACCCGCCCGACCACGACGTGGTGGCCATGGCCCGCAAGCTGCAGGTGGGGCCCGGCATGCCCGGAATTCCCAAAAAAAATACGGGAAAAGCCCGGGAAAATCCCGAAATTCCAAAAAAATATGGGAAAAGCCCCGAAAAATCCCGAAATTCCAAAAAAATATGGGAAAATCCCTGAAAAATTCCGAAATTCCAAAAAAAATCCGGGAAAATCCCAGAAAAATCCCGAAATTCCAAAAAAAATCCGGGAAAAGCCCGGAAATCCTGAAATTCCAAAAAAATCCGGGAAAATCCAGAAAAAATCCAGGAAATCCTGGAAAAATCGCGGGAAAATCACAGAAAGATCCGGGGAAATCCTGAAATTCCAAAAAAATCCGGGAAAATCCAGAAAAAATCCCGAAATTTAAAAAAAAAAAAAAAAAAAAAAAAAGAAAATCCCGAAATTCAAAAAAAAAAAAAAAAAACGGGAAAATCTCGGAAATCCTGAAATTCCAAAAAAATCCGGGAAAATCCAGAAAAAATCCCGAAATTCAAAAAAAAATCCGGGAAAATCCTGGAATCCCCAAAATCCCAAAAAAATTCGGGAAAATCCCCGAAAGATTCGGGGAAATCCTGGGAAATCACAGGAAAATCACAGAAAATCCCAGAATTCCCTGGAATCCTGGAATATCCCGAAAATCATGGAAAATTCCTGGAAAAATCCCAGTAAATTCACAGAATTCACGGGAATTTCAGAAAATCCAGGGAAAATCCAGGGAAATCCTGGAATTCACGGAAAATCCTGGAAAAATCCAGGAAAGTTCCCGGAATTCACAGAATTCCCAGAAAAATCACGGAAAACCCTGGAATTACCGAGAATCCTGGAAAAATCCAGGAAATTCCCAGAAAATCCCGGAAACATCCAGGAAAATCCCGGAAAAATCCTGGGAAATCATGGAAAAATCCAGGAAAATCGTGAAAATCCAGGAAAATCCTGGAAATCCCAGAAAAATCCAGGAATATCCTGGAATTCCCACAAAAATCCAGGAATTTCCTGGAATTCCCAGAAAATCCAGGAAAATTCCCAGAAAAATCCCGGAATTCCCGCTCGGGATTTGGGGCTTCACGCTCAAAATTTGGGGATTTTTGCCGGGAATTTGAGGATTTTTGGGGGGAGAATTCAGGATTTTATTCCGGGGATTTTTGGGATGAGAATTTGGGATTTTTTCCTGGGAATTTTGCGGATTTTTGGGACGAAAATTCAGGATTTTATTCGGGGAATTTCATGGATTTTTGGGACGAGAATTTGGGAATTTGTTCTAGGAATTCCGGGGATTTTTGGGACGAGAATTTGGAATTTTTTTCCTGGGAATTTTGCGGATGTTTGGGACAAGTATTCAGGATTTTTGGGACAAAAATTCGGGATTTTTGTGACAAGTATTCAGGATTTTTTCCTGGCAATTCCGCGGATTTTTGTGACAAGTATTCGGGATTTTTTTCTGTGAATTCTGTGGATTTTTGGGACACAAATTCAGCATTTTTGGGACCAAAATTCCGATTTTTTTCCCGGGAATCCCGGGAATTTCTTTTCCAGGACGTGTTCGAGTTCAGCTACGCCAAGAGTTCCCGCTCAGAATTTGGGGATTTTTGGGACGAAAATTCAGGATTTAATTCCGGGAATTCTGGGGATTTTTGGGACGAAAATTCAGGATTTTTTCCTGGCAATTCCGTGGATTTTTGTGACAAGTATTTGGGATTTTTTTCTGTGAATTCTGGGGATTTTTGGGACGAGAATTCAGGATTTTTTCGTGGCAATTCCACGGATTTTTGGGACAAGTATTCAGGATTTTTTCCTGTGAATTCTGTGGATTTTTGGGACGAAAATTCAGGATTTTTTTCCCGGGAATTTCTTTTCCAGGACGTGTTTGAGTTCAGCTACGCCAAGAATTCCCGCTCAGAATTTGGGAATTCTCGCTTGAATTTGGGGATTTTCAGGACGAGAATTCAGGATTTTTGGGACGAAAATTCAGGATTTTTTTTCCGGCAATTCTGTGGGTTTTTGGGACAAGAATTTGGGATTTAATTTCGGGGATTTTTGCGACAAGTATTCAGGATTTTTGGGATGAGAATTCGGGATTTAATTCTGGGAATTTTTGGGACAACTATTCAGGATTTTTGGGACAAGAATTTGGGATTTAATTCTGGGGATTTTTGGGACAAGTACTCAGGATTTTTGGGACGAGAATTCGGGATTTAATTCCGGGAATTTCGGGGATTTTTAGGACGAAAATTCAGGATTTTTTCGTGGCAAT
Organism: Lonchura striata; assembly: GCF_050655825.1. Lineage (NCBI taxonomy): Eukaryota > Metazoa > Chordata > Aves > Passeriformes > Estrildidae > Lonchura > Lonchura striata. The sequence goes on from NC_140737.1 coordinate 862,052, forward strand.
TCCATGGATTTTTGTGACAAGTATTTGGGATTTTTTTCTGTGAATTCCGTGGATTTTTGTGACAAGTATTCGGGATTTTTTTCTGGCAATTCTGTGGATTTTTGGGACCAAAATTCCGATTTTTTTCCCGGGAATTTCTTTTCCGGGACGTGTTCGAGTTCAGCTACGCCAAGAATTCCCGCTCAGAATTTGGGAATTCTCGCTTGAATTTGGGGATTTTTAGGACGAGAATTCAGGATTTTTGGGACGAAAATTCCGATTTTTTTCCCGGGAATCCCGGGAATTTCTTTTCCAGGACGTGTTCGAGTTCAGCTACGCCAAGAATTCCCGCTCAGAATTTGGGGATTTTGGGGACGAAAATTCAGGATTTTTGACAGGAGAATTCGGGATTTAATTCCGGGGATTTTTCTGACAACTATTCAGGATTTTTGGGACGAGAATTTGGGATTTAATTCTCAGGATTTTTGGGACGAAAATTCAGGAATTTTGGGACGAAAATTCAGGATTTTTTCGTGGCAATTCCATGGATTTTTGTGACAAGTATTCGGGATTTTTTTCTGGCAATTCTGTGGATTTTTGGGACCAAAATTCCGATTTTTTTCCCGGGAATTTGTTTTCCAGGACGTGTTCGAGTTCAGCTACGCCAAGAATTCCCGCTCAGAATTTGGGAATTCTCGCTCGAATTTGGGGATTTTTAGGACGAGAATTCAGGATTTTTGGGACGAAAATTCAGGATTTTTGGGATGAAAATTCAGGATTTTTTCGTGGCAATTCCGTGGATTTTTGGGACAAGTATTCGGGATTTTTATCTGTGAATTCTGGGGATTTTTGGGACACAAATTCAGCATTTTTGGGACCAAAATTCCGATTTTTTTCCCTTCAGGACGTGTTCGAGTTCAGCTACGCCAAGAATTCCCGCTCAGAATTTGGGAATTCTCGCTCGAATTTGGGGATTTTTAGGACGAGAATTCAGGATTTTTGGGACCAAAATTCCGATTTTTTTCCCGGGAATCCCGGGAATTTCTTTTCCAGGACGTGTTCGAGTTCAGCTACGCCAAGAATTCCCGCTCAGAATTTGGGGATTTTTGGGACGAAAATTCAGGATTTTTGACAGGAGAATTCGGGATTTAATTCCGGGAATTTTTGGGACAACTATTCAGGATTTTTGGGATGAGAATTCGGGATTTAATTCTGAGGATTTTTGGGACGAAAATTCAGGATTTTTGGGACCAAAATTCAGGATTTTTTTGTGGCAATTCCGCAGATTTTTGTGACAAGTATTCGGGATTTTTTTCTGGCAATTCTGTGGATTTTTGTGACGCAAATTCAGGATTTTTGGGACCAAAATTCCGATTTTTTTCCCTTCAGGACGTGTTCGAGTTCAGCTACGCCAAGAATTCCCGCTCAGAATTTGGGAATTCTCGCTCGAATTTGGGGATTTTTAGGACTAGAATTCAGGATTTTTGGGATGAAAATTCAGGATTTTTGACAGGAGAATTCGGGATTTAATTCCGGGGATTTTTCTGACAACTATTCAGGATTTTTGGGACGAGAATTTGGGATTTAATTCTCAGGATTTTTGGGACGAAAATTCAGGATTTTTGGGATGAAAATTCAGGATTTTTTCCTGGCGATTCCGCGGATTTTTGTGACAAGTATTCGGGATTTTTTTCTGGCAATTCTGTGGATTTTTGGGACGCAAATTCAGCATTTTTGGGACCAAAATTCCGATTTTTTTTCCCTTCAGGACGTGTTTGAGTTCAGCTACGCCAAGATGCCGGACGAGCCGCAGGATCCCGGCGCCGCGTCGGCGCCGCTGCCGGCGGCCAAATCCTCGTCCGAGGAATCGTCCAGCGAGGAGGAGGAGGAGGAGGAGGAGGAGGAGGAGGAAGAGGAGGATGAGGAGGAGGAGGAGGAGAGTTCCACGGAAACGAGCTCCGAGAGCGACGAGAGCTCCGACTCCGAGGAGGAGAGAGCGAACCGGCTGGCCGAGCTGCAGGAGCAGGTGGGGAAAATTGGGGAGAAATGGGGAAAAATTGGGGGGAAAAATGGGAAAATATTGGGGGGAAATGGGGGAAAAAGGGAGAAAAAAATGGGGGAAAAATTGGGGGGAAATGGGGAAAATATTGGGGGAAAAATGGGGAAAAAATTGGGGGGAAATGGGGAAAATATTGGGGGAAAAATGGGGAAAAAATTGGGGAAAAGGGGGGGAAATGGGGGAAAATATTGGGGGAAAATGGGGGAAATATTGGGGGAAATGGGGGAAAAATTGGGGGGAAATGGGGGAAATATTGGGGGAAAAATGGGGGGGAATGGGGGAAAAATGGGGGGAAAATTGGGGGGAAATGGGGGGAAAATTGGGAAAATGGGGGAAATAGGGAAAAAATTGGGGGGAAATGGGGGAAAATATTGGGGGAAAATGGGGGGAAATGGGGAAAAATGGGGGAAAATATTGGGGGGAAATGGGGGGAAATAGGGAAAAAATTGGGGGAAAATATTGGGGGAAAAGGGGGAAAAATGGGGGGGAAAATGGGGGAGAAAAATGGGGGAAAATGGGGGAAATATTGGGGGGAAATGGGGGGAAAATTGGGGGAAAATCGGGGAAACTTGAAAAAAGGGGGAAAATATGGGGAAAAAATCGGGGGAAAATGGGGGGAAATGGGGAAAAAATTGGGGGAAAACACAGGGGAAAATGGGGGGAAAAATAGGAAAAAAAGGGGGGGAAAACAGGGAAAATGGGGGGAAAAATGGGGGGAACAATTGGGAAAAATGGGGGAAAATAGGGAAAAAGGGGGGAAAACACAGGGGAAAATGGGGGGAAATAGGGAAAAGGGGGAAAAAATTGGGGAAAAAAGGGGAAAAAAATTGGGGGGAAATGGGGGAAAAAAGGGGGAAAATATGGGGAAAAAATTGGGGGAAATGGGGGAAAAAAGGGGGAAAATATGGGGAAAAAATTGGGGGAAAAAGGGGAGGGAAATGGGGAAAAATTAGGGGGAAAAGGGGAAAAAATTGGGAAAAAATCAGGAAAAAAGAAAAACGTTGGGGGAAAAATGGGGAAAAAAGGGGGAAAAAATTGAGAAAAATAGGGAAAAAATTGGGAAAAAAAGGGGGGGAAATTGAGAAAAAAGGGGAGAAAAATAGGAAAAGAAGGGGAAAAATTAGGGAAAAATGGGGAAAAATTGGGGGAAAAATAGGAAAAAAAGGGGGGAAATTGGGGGAAAAAAAGGGGGGAAATTGGGGGAAAAAAGGGAAAAATGGGAAAAAATAGGGGGAAAATGGGGAATAAATCGGAAAAAATCAGAAAAAAATTGGGGAAAAAATCAGGAAAAAAAGGGAAAAAATAGGAAAAAATTCAAATAAAATGGGAAAAAAATCTGAAAAACACGGGAAAAAATGACGAATAAAATGGGAAAAAAGTCTGAAAAAAATAGGAAAATATGAGGAAAAAACCTGAAAAAAAGGGAAAGAATGAGGAAAAAACCTGAAAAAAATAGGAAAAAATCTGGGAAAAATGGGAAAAACAAGGAAAAAACTTGGGGGAAAAATCTGGAAAAAATAGGGAAAAATCTGGGGAAAATGGGAAAAACAAGGAAAAAACTTGGGAAAAACATCTGGAAAAAATAATGAAAAAATCTGAATAAAATGGGGGAAAAAATTAGGATAAAATTGGAAAAAATTGGGGAAAAAATCTGAAAAAAATTAGAAAAATTAGGAAAAAAATTGGGGAAAAGATCTGGAAAAAAATAGGAAAAAAAGGTGATAAAAACGGGAAAAATTATGAAAGAAAAATGGGAAAAAATCTGGAAAAAATAGGGAAAAAAATCTAAATAAAATGGGGAAAAAAATTTGAATAAAATGGGAAAAATTGGGGAAAAAATCGGAAAAAATCTTGAAAAAAATGGGAAAAAATCTGAATAAAATGGGGAAAATATCTGAATAAAATGGGGAAAAAATTCTGATAAAATGGGAAAAAATCTGAAAAAAAATTTGAAAAAAATGGGGAAAAAATCTGGAAAAAATAGGAAAAAATGTGATAAAAATGGGAAAAATTATTAAAGAAAAATGGGAAAAAATCTGGAAAAATAGGGAAAAAATCTGGAAAAAATGGGGAAAAAATTCTGATAAAATGGGAAAAAATCTGAAAAAAATTTGAAAGAAAATGGGAAAAAATCTGGAAAAAATGGGAAAAAATGTGATAAAAATGGGAAAAATTATTAAAGAAAAAAGGGAAAAAATCTGGAAAAAATAGGGAAAAAATCTGGAAAAAATGGGGAAAAAATTCTGATAAAATGGGAAAAAATCTGAAAAAAATCTGAAAAAAAATGGGAAAAAATCTGAAAAAAATGGGAAAAAATCTGGAAAAAATAGGGAAAAAATGGGAAAACATCTGGAAAAAATAGGGAAAAAAATCTGAATAAAATGGGTAGAAAAATTGAAATAAAATTGGAAAAAAATGGGGAAAAAATCAGAAAAAAATCGTAAAAAAATCAGAAAAAAATCAGAAAAAAATACGAAAAAATGGGGAAAAAATCCGGGCATTTTTTTGGGGCAAAAAGTGTGGAAATTGGGACTATTGTGGGCCGGTCTCCACAGCTGCGGGCGGTGCACGAGCAGCTGGCGGCGCTCTCGCAGGGCCCCGTGGCCAAGCCCAGGAAGAGGAGGGAGGAAAAGGGGAAAAATGGGGAAAAATGGGGAAAAGTCAGGAAAAATTGGAAAAAATCTGGGAAAAAAATATGGGGGAAAATGGGAAAAATTGGCAAATGAATTTGGGGAAAAATCGGAAAAAATAGGAAAAAAGTCTGGGAAAAACGGGAAAAATTATGAAAAAAAATGGGAAAAAATCTGGAAAAAATAGGGAAAAAATCTGAATAAAATGGGGAAAAAATTCTGATAAAATGGGAAAAATTGGGGAAAAAGTTTGAAAAAAATGGGAAAAAATGGGGAAAAAATCTGGAAAAAATGGGAAAAATTAGGAAAAAAATTGGGGAAAAAATCTGGAAAAAATAGGAAAAAATCTGGGAAAAACGGGAAAAATTATGAAAGAAAAATGGGAAAGAAATCTGGAAAAAATAGGGAAAAAATCTGAATAAAATGGGGAAAAAATTCTGATAAAATGGGAAAAATCGGGGGGAAAATCGAAAAAAATCTTGAAAAAAATGGGAAAAAATCTGAAAAAAATGGGAAAAAATCTGGAAAAAATAGGGAAAAAATGGGAAAAAAATCTGGAAAAAATAGGGAAAAAAATCTGAATAAAATGGGGAGAAAAATTTGAATAAAATTGGAAAAAAATGGGGAAAAAATCTGAAAAAAATCAGAAAAAAATCAGAAAAAAATCGGAAAAAAATCAGAAAAAAATACTAAAAAACGGGAAAAAAATCCGGGAATTTTTTTGGGGCAAAAAGTGTGGAAATGGGGACTATTGTGGGCCGGTCTCCACAGCTGCGGGCGGTGCACGAGCAGCTGGCGGCGCTCTCGCAGGGCCCCGTGGCCAAGCCCAGGAAGAGGCGGGAGGAAAAGGGGAAAAATGGGGAAAAGTCAGGAAAAATTGGAAAAAATCTGGAAAAAATAGGGAAAAAAATCTGCATAAAATGGGGGAAAAAATGTGAATAAAATGGGAAAAAATTGGGGAAAAAATCTGAAAAAAATAGGGAAAAAAATGGGAAAAAATCTGGAAAAAATGGGGAAAAAATGGGAAAAAATCGGGAAAAAATAGGGAAAAAATCTGAATAAAATGGGGAGAAAAATTCAAATAAAATTGGAAAAAAATAGGGAAAAAATCTGAATAAAATTGGGAAAAAATTTGAATAAAATGTAAAAAATTGGGGAAAAAATTTGAAAAAAATGGGAAAAAATCTGGAAAAAATAGGGAAAAAATCTGAATAAAATAGGGAAAAAATTCTGATAAAATGGGAAAAAATCTGGAAAAAAATTTGAAAAAAATGGGAAAAAATGGGAAAAAAATCTGGAAAAATAGGGAAAAAAATCTGAATAAAATGGGGAAAAAATTAGAATAAAATGGGAAAAAATTGGGGAAAAAATCTGAAAAAAATGGGAAAAAATCTGGGAAAAAATGGGAAAAAATCTGAATAAAATGGGCAGAAAAATTCGAATAAAATTGGAAAAAAATGGGGAAAAAATCGGAAAAAAATGGGAAAAAAATCAGAAAAAAATGGGAAAAAAATCAGAAAAAAATACTAAAAAACGGGAAAAAAATCCGGGAATTTTTTTGGGGCAAAAAGTGTGGAAATTGGGACTATTGTGGGCCGGTCTCCACAGCTGCGGGCGGTGCACGAGCAGCTGGCGGCGCTCTCGCAGGGCCCCGTGGCCAAGCCCAGGAAGAGGCGGGAGGAAAAGGGGAAAAATGGGGAAAAGTCAGGAAAAGTTGGAAAAAATCTGGGAAAAAAAATATGGGGGAAAATGGGAAAAATTGGCAAATGAATTTGGGGAAAAATTGGGAAAAAAAAAGGAAAAAATCTGGGAAAAACGGGAAAAGTTATGAAAGAAAAATGGGAAAAAATCTGGAAAAAATGGGGGAAAAATCTGAATAAAATGGGGAAAAAATTCTGACCAAATGGGAAAAATTGGGGAAAAAGTTTGAAAAAAATGGGAAAAAATCTGGAAAAAATAGGGTAAAAATCTCAATAAAATGGGGAAAAAATTGGAATAAAATGGGAAAAATTGGGGAAAAAATTTGAAAAAAATGGGAAAAAAATCTGGAAAAAATAGGAAAAAATGTGATAAAAATGGGAAAAATTATGAAAGAAAAATGGGAAAAAATCTGGAAAAAATAGGGAAAAAATCTGGAAAAAATGGGGAAAAAATTCTGATAAAATGGGAAAAAATCTGAAAAAAATTTGAAAAAAAATGGGAAAAAATCTGAAAAAATCTGAAAAAAATGGGAAAAAATCTGGAAAAAATAGGGAAAAAATGGGAAAAAAATCTGGAAAAAATCTGAATAAAATGGGGAGAAAAATTTGAATGAAATTGGAAAAAAATGGGGAAAAAATCTGAAAAAAATCGGAAAAAAATGGGAAAAAAATCAGAAAAAAATACGAAAAAAATATGAAAAAATGGGAAACAAACCAGGGAATTTTTTTGGGGCAAAAAGTGTGGAAATTGGGACTATTGTGGGCCGGTCTCCACAGCTGCGGGCGGTGCACGAGCAGCTGGCGGCGCTCTCGCAGGGCCCCGTGGCCAAGCCCAGGAAGAGGCGGGAGGAAAAGGGGAAAAATGGGGAAAAATTGGGAAAAGTCAGGAAAAATTGGAAAAAATCTGGGAAAAAAAATATGGGGGAAAATGGGAAAAATTGGCAAGTGAATTTGGGGAAAAATTGGGAAAAAAAAAGGAAAAAATCTGGGAAAAACGGGAAAAGTTATGAAAGAAAAATGGGAAAAAATCTGGAAAAAATGGGGGAAAAATCTGAATAAAATGGGGAAAAAATTCTGACCAAATGGGAAAAATTGGGGAAAAAGTTTGAAAAAAATGGGAAAAAATCTGGAAAAAATAGGGTAAAAATCTCAATAAAATGGGGAAAAAATTGGAATAAAATGGGAAAAATTGGGGAAAAAATTTGAAAAAAATGGGAAAAAAATCTGGAAAAAATAGGAAAAAATGTGATAAAAATGGGAAAAATTATGAAAGAAAAATGGGAAAAAATCTGGAAAAAATAGGGAAAAAATCTGGAAAAAATGGGGAAAAAATTCTGATAAAATGGGAAAAAATCTGAAAAAAATTTGAAAAAAAATGGGAAAAAATCTGAAAAAATCTGAAAAAAATGGGAAAAAATCTGGAAAAAATAGGGAAAAAATGGGAAAAAAATCTGGAAAAAATCTGAATAAAATGGGGAGAAAAATTTGAATGAAATTGGAAAAAAATGGGGAAAAAATCTGAAAAAAATCGGAAAAAAATGGGAAAAAAATCAGAAAAAAATACGAAAAAAATATGAAAAAATGGGAAACAAACCAGGGAATTTTTTTGGGGCAAAAAGTGTGGAAATTGGGACTATTGTGGGCCGGTCTCCACAGCTGCGGGCGGTGCACGAGCAGCTGGCGGCGCTCTCGCAGGGCCCCGTGGCCAAGCCCAGGAAGAGGCGGGAGAAGCGGAAGAAGAAAAAGTCGGAAAAGCACAAAGGGAGAGCGGGACCCGACGAGGAGCGGCCACGGCCGGGGCAGCTGCGCAGGGCCCGCAGGAACGGGGCTGGAACGGGCTCCAGGTGATGGATTTGGGGGAAATTCCAGGGTTTTTGGGTTTTTTGGGATGGGATTCCGGAGATTTTTGGGGTTTGGGATGAGATTTTTGGCATTTGGGATTGGGATTCCAGGATTGTTTAGGGTTTGGGGTTTCGGGGCACGGCAGGGGCAGCTGCGCAGGGCCCGCAGGAACGGGGCTGGAACGGGCTCCAGGTGAGGGATTTGGGGGAAATTCCGGGGTTTTTGGGATTTTTGGGGTTTTTTGGAAGGATTTGGGGTTGGAATTTTGGGGGGTTTTGGGGTTTGAAATGATTTTTTTGGGGGTTTGGGATTTGGGGTGCAGCTGCGCAGGGCCCGCAGGAACGGGGCTGGAACGGGCTCCAGGTGAGGGATTTGGGGCAAATTCCAGGGTTTTTGGGTTTTTTGGGTTTTTTTGGAAGGATTTGGGGTTGGAATTTTGGGTTTTTTTGGGGTTTGAAATGGTTGTTTTGGGTTTCGGGGCACAGCCGGGGCAGCTGCGCAGGGCCCGCAGGAACGGGGCTGGAACGGGCTCCAGGTGAGGGATTTGGGGGAAATTCCGGGGTTTTTGGGTTTTTTGGGGTTTTTTGGAAGGATTTGGGGTTGGAATTTTGGGCGGTTTTGGGTTTTTTTGGGGTTTGAAATGGTTGTTTTGGGATTTGGGGTTTGGGGCACGGCAGGGGCAGCTGCGCAGGGCCCGCAGGAACGGGGCTGGAACGGGCTCCAGGTGAGGGATTTGGGGCAAATTCCGGGGTTTTTGGGATTTTTGGGGTTTTTTGGAAGGATTTGGGGTTGGAATTTTGGGGGGTTTTGGGTTTTTTTGGGGTTTGAAATGGTTGTTTTGGGATTCGGGGCACGGCCGGGGCAGCTGCGCAGGGCCCGCAGGAACGGGGCCCCAACGGGCTCCAGGTGAGGGATTTGGGGGAAATTCCGGGGTTTTTGGGATTTTTGGGGTTTTTTGGAAGGATTTGGGGTTGGAATTTTGGGTTGTTTTGGGGTTTGAAATGGTTGTTTTGGGTTTCGGGGCACGGCCGGGGCAGCTGCGCAGGGCCCGCAGGAACGGGGCCCCAACGGGCTCCAGGTGAGGGATTTGGGGGAAATTCCGGGGTTTTTGGGATTTTTGGGATGGGATTCCGGAGATTTTTGGGGTATGGGATGAGATTTTTGGCATTTGGGATTGGGATTCCAGGATTGTTTAGGGTTTGGGATTTGGGGTGCAGCTGCGCAGGGCCCGCAGGAACGAGGCTGGAACGGGCTCCAGGTGATGGATTTGGGGGAAATTCCGGGATTTTTGGGTTTTTTGGGGTTTTTTGGAAGGATTTGGGGTTGGAATTTTGGGGGGTTTTGGGGTTTGAAATGATTTTTTTGGGGGTTTGGGATTTGGGGTGCCAGCTGCGCAGGGCCCGCAGGAACGGGGCCCCAACGGGCTCCAGGTGAGGGATTTGGGGCAAATTCCGGGGTTTTTGGGATTTTTGGGGTTTTTTGGAAGGATTTGGGGTTGGAATTTTGGGTTTTTTTGGGGTTTGAAATGGTTGTTTTGGGATTTGGGGCACGGCCGGGGCAGCTGCGCAGGGCCCGCAGGAACGGGGCCCCAACGGGCTCCAGGTGAGGGATTTGGGGGAAATTCCAGGGTTTTTGGGATTTTTGGGGTTTTTTTGAAGGATTTGGGGTTGGAATTTTGGGGGGTTTTGGGGTTTGAAATGGTTGTTTTGGGATTTGGGGCACGGCCGGGGCAGCTGCGCAGGGCCCGCAGGAACGGGGCCCCAACGGGCTCCAGGTGAGGGATTTGGGGGAAATTCCAGGGTTTTTGGGATTTTTGGGGTTTTTTGGAAGGATTTGGGGTTGGAATTTTGGGTTTTTTTGGGGTTTGAAATGGTTGTTTTGGGATTCGGGGCACGGCCGGGGCAGCTGCGCAGGGCCCGCAGGAACGGGGCTGGAACGGGCTCCAGGTGAGGGATTTGGGGGAAATTCCGGGGTTTTTGGGATTTTTGGGATGGGATTCCGGAGATTTTTGGGGTATGGGATGAGATTTTTGGCATTTGGGATTGGGATTCCAGGATTGTTTAGGGTTTGTGATTTGGGGCACGGCAGGGGCAGCTGCGCAGGGCCCGCAGGAACGGGGCTGGAACAGGCTCCAGGTGAGGGATTTGGGGGAAATTCCAGGGTTTTTGGGATTTTTGGGATGGGATTCCGGAGATTTTTGGGGTTTGAGATGAGATTTTTGGCATTTGGGATTGGGATTCCAGGATTGTTTAGGGTTTGGGATTTGGGGTGCAGCTGCGCAGGGCCCGCAGGAACGGGGCTGGAACGGGCTCCAGGTGAGGGATTTGGGGGAAATTCCAGGGTTTTTGGGATTTTTGGGGTTTTTTGGAAGGATTTGGGGTTGGAATTTTGGGGTTTTTTGGGGTTTGAAATGGTTGTTTTGGGATTTGGGGCACGGCCGGGGCAGCTGCGCAGGGCCCGCAGGAACGGGGCTGGAACGGGCTCCAGGTGAGGGATTTGGGGGAAATTCCGGGGTTTTTGGGATTTTTGGGATGGGATTCCGGAGATTTTTGGGGTTTGGGATGAGATTTTTGGCATTTGGGATTGGGATTCCAGGATTGTTTAGGGTTTGGGATTTGGGGTGCAGCTGCGCAGGGCCCGCAGGAACGGGGCTGGAACGGGCTCCAGGTGAGGGATTTGGGGGAAATTCCAGGGTTTTTGGGATTTTTGGGGTTTTTTGGAAGGATTTGGGGTTGGAATTTTGGGTTTTTTTGGGGTTTGAAATGGTTGTTTTGGGATTTGGGGCACGGCCGGGGCAGCTGCGCAGGGCCCGCAGGAACGGGGCTGCAACGGGCTCCAGGTGAGGGATTTGGGGGAAATTCCAGGGTTTTTGGGATTTTTGGGGTTTTTTGGAAGGATTTGGGGTTGGAATTTTGGGGGGTTTTGGGGTTTGAAATGATTTTTTTGGGGGTTTGGGATTTGGGGTGCCAGCTGCACAGGGCCCGCAGGAACGGGGCTGGAACGGGCTCCAGGTGAGGGATTTGGGGCAAATTCCAGGGTTTTTGGGATTTTTGGGATGGGATTCCGGACATTTTTGGGGTTTGGGATGAGATTTTTGGCATTTGGGATTGGGATTCCAGGATTGTTTAGGGTTTGGGATTTGGGGTGCAGCTGCGCAGGGCCCGCAGGAACGGGGCTGGAACGGGCTCCAGGTGAGGGATTTGGGGCAAATTCCAGGGTTTTTGGGATTTTTGGGGTTTTTTGGAAGGATTTGGGGTTGGAATTTTGGGTTTTTTTGGGGTTTGAAATGGTTGTTTTGGGATTTGGGGCACGGCAGGGGCAGCTGCGCAGGGCCCGCAGGAACGGGGCTGGAACGGGCTCCAGGTGATGGATTTGGGGGAAATTCCAGGGTTTTTGGGATTTTTGGGGTTTTTTGGAAGGATTTGGGGTTGGAATTTTGGGTTTTTTTGGGGTTTGAAATGGTTGTTTTGGGATTCGGGGCACGGCCGGGGCAGCTGCGCAGGGCCCGCAGGAACGGGGCTGGAACGGGCTCCAGGTGAGGGATTTGGGGGAAATTCCGGGGTTTTTGGGATTTTTGGGGTTTTTTGGAAGGATTTGGGGTTGGAATTTTGGGCGGTTTTGGGGTTTGAAATGGTTGTTTTGGGATTTGGGGCACGGCCGGGGCAGCTGCGCAGGGCCCGCAGGAACGGGGCTGGAACGGGCTCCAGGTGAGGGATTTGGGGGAAATTCCGGGGTTTTTGGGATTTTTGGGGTTTTTTGGAAGGATTTGGGGTTGGAATTTTGGGTTTTTTTGGGGTTTGAAATGGTTGTTTTGGGATTCGGGGCACGGCCGGGGCAGCTGCGCAGGGCCCGCAGGAACGGGGCTGGAACGGGCTCCAGGTGAGGGATTTGGGGGAAATTCCAGGGTTTTTGGGATTTTTGGGGTTTTTTGGAAGGATTTGGGGTTGGAATTTTGGGTTTTTTGGGGTTTGAAATGGTTGTTTTGGGATTTGGGGCACGGCCGGGGCAGCTGCGCAGGGCCCGCAGGAACGGGGCCCCAACGGGCTCCAGGTGAGGGATTTGGGGCAAATTCCAGGGTTTTTGGGATTTTTGGGGTTTTTTGGAAGGATTTGGGGTTGGAATTTTGGGGGGTTTTGGGGTTTTTTGGGATTTGAATTCCAGAGATTTTTAGGATTTGAGATTGGAATTCCAGAGATTTTTGGGGTTTTCGGGGTTTTTTGGGATTTGGGATTGGGATTCCAGAGATTTTTGGTGTTTTTTTGGATTTTTGGGATTTGAGATTGGGATTCCAGGGATTTTTAGGGTTTTTTTGGGGATTTGGGATTGGGATTCCAGAGATTTTTGGGATTTGAGATTGGGATTCCAGAGATTTTTGGTGTTTTTTTGGATTTTTGGGATTTGAGATTGGGATTCCAGGGATTTTTAGGGTTTTCGGGGATTTTTGGGATTTGAGATTGAGATTCCAGAGATTTTTGGTGGTTTTTTGGATTTTTGGGATTTGAGATTGGAATTCCAGAGATTTTTGGGGTTTTGGGGGATTTTTGGGATTTGGGATTGGGAATCCAGAGATTTTTAGGTTTTTTGGGGATTTTTGGGATTTGAGATTGGGATTCCTGGGGTTTTTTGGGTTTTTTTGGGATTTGAGATTGGAATTCCAGAGATTTTTGGGGTTTTTTTTGGATTTTTGGGATTTGCCGTTTGGATTCCAGAGATCTTTGGGATTTGAGATTGGAATTCCAGAGATTTTTGGGGTTTTTGGGGAGTTTTGGGATTTGGGATTGAGATTCCAGAGATTTTTGGGGGTTTTTTTGGGATTTGAGATTGGGATTCCAGAGATTTTTGGGGGTTTTTTGGGATTTTTGGAATTTGGGATTGGGAATCCAGAGATTTTTAGTTTTTTTTTTTGATTTTTGGGATTTGAGATTGGGATTCTTGAGGTTTTTTGGCGTTTTTTGGGATTTGAGATTGGAATTCCAGAGATTTTTGGGATTTTTGGGATTTGGGATTGGGATTCCAGAGATTTTTGGGGTTTTTTTGGGATTTTTGGGATTTGAGATTGGAATTCCAGAGATTTTTGGGGTTTTGGGGGATTTTTGGGATTTGATGTTGGGATTCCAGAGATTTTTGGGATTTGAGATTGGAATTCCAGAGATTTTTAGGGTTTTCGGGGATTTTTGGGATTTGAGATTGGAATTCCAGAAATTTTTGGTGTTTTTTTGGATTTTTGGGATTTGAGATTGGAATTCCAGAGATTTTTGGGGGTTTCGGGGATTTTTGGAATTTTCCAAGAAATCCTCGAAGCCGCCTGTCCCCGCAGACCAAAAATTCCCTTGAAAAATGAGATTTTTTGGGTCATTTTCTCTTAAAAAAACCTGATTTTTTCCCCAGAACCTCCAGGAAATCCTCCAAGCCGCCTCTCTCCACAGACCAAAAACTCCCTTTAAAAATCAAGAAAAAATGTGATTTTTTAGGCAATTTTTATTTAAAAAACGTGATTTTTTTCCTATTTTTTCCTCAAAAATTACCATTTTTTCCCCAGAACCTCCAAGAAATCCTCCAAGCCGCCTCTCCCCTTGGCGCCCTTGTCTCTGCTGGACTCGGATGATTCGAGACCAAAACCTCCCTTGAAAAATGCGATTTTTTGGGTCATTTTCTCTTCAAAAACCCGATTTTTTCCCTTTTTTCCCCCAGAAGCTCCAAGAAATCCTCCAAGCCGCCTCTCCTCGCAGACCAAAAATTCCCTTGAAAAATGAGATTTTTTAGGCAATTTTTATTTTAAAAAATGCGATTTTTTGGGTCATTTTCTCTTAAAAAACCCGATTTTTTCCCGTTTTTCCCCAGAACCTCCAAGAAATCCTCCAAGCTGCCTCTCCCCTTGGCGCCCTTGTCTCTGCTGGACTCGGAGGAGTCGACACCAAAAACTCCCTTTAAAAATCAGGAAAAAATGCGATTTTTTGGGTCATTTTCTCTTAAAAAACCCGATTTTTTCCCTTTTTTCTCCCCAGAACCTCCAAGAAATCCTCGAAGCCGCCTCTCCCCTTGGCTCCCTTGTCTCTGCTGGACTCGGAGGAGTCGAGACCAAAAACTCCCTTTAAAAATCAGGAAAAAATGAGATTTTTTAGCCAATTTTTACTTAAAAAAACGTGATTTTTTTCCTATTTTTTCCTCAAAAATTACAATTTTTCTCCCCAGAACCTCCAAGAAATCCTCCAAGCCGCCTCTCCCCTTGGCGCCCTCGTCGCTGCTGGACTCGGAGGAGTCGAGACCAAAAACTCCCTTTAAAAATCAGGAAAAAATGCAATTTTGGGGGTCATTTTCTATTAAAAAACCCGATTTTTTCCCTTTTTTCCCCCAGAACCTCCAAGAAATCCTCCAAGCCGCCTCTCCCCTTGGCGCCCTCGTCGCTGCTGGACTCGGAGGAGTCGAGACCAAAACCTCCCTTGAAAAATGCGATTTTTTGGGTCATTTTCTATTAAAATCCTCATTTTTTCCCCCAGAACCTCCAAGAAATCCTCCAAGCCGCCTCTCCCCTTGCCTCCCTCATCGCTGCTGGACTCGGAGGAGTCGAGACCAAAAACTCCCTTTAAAAATCAGGAAAAAATGCGATTTTTTGGGTCATTTTTTGCTCAAAAACCTCATTTTTTCCCCAGAACCTCCAAGAAATCCTCGAAGCCGCCTCTCCCCTTGGCTCCCTTGTCTCTGCTGGACTCGGAGGAGTCGAGACCAAAAACTCCCTTTAAAAATCAGGAAAAAATGCAATTTTGGGTCATTTTCTCTTAAAAAACCCGATTTTTTCCCTTTTTTCCCCAGAACCTCCAAGAAATCCTCCAAGCCGCCTCTCCCCGCAGACCAAAAATTCCCTTGAAAAATGAGATTTTTTAGGCAATTTTTATTTTAAAAAACGTGATTTTTTTTCCTATTTTTTGCTCAAAAATTACCATTTCTTCCCCAGAACCTCCAAGAAATCCTCGAAGCCGCCTCTCCCCGCGGCGCCCTCGTCGCTGCTGGACTCGGAGGAGTCGAGACCAAAAACTCCCTTTAAAAATCAGGAAAAAATGCAATTTTGGGGGTCATTTTCTCTTAAAAAACCCGATTTTTTCCCTTTTTTCTCCCAGAACGTCCAAGAAATCCTCCAAGCCGCCTCTCCCCTTGGCTCCCTTGTCTCTGCTGGACTCGGATGATTCGAGACCAAAACCTCCCTTGAAAAATGCGATTTTTTGGGTCATTTTCTCTTCAAAAACCCGATTTTTTCCCTTTTTTCCCCCAGAAGCTCCAAGAAATCCTCCAAGCCGCCTCTCCTCGCAGACCAAAAACTCCCTTGAAAAATGAGATTTTTTAGGCAATTTTTATTTTAAAAAATGCGATTTTTTGGGTCATTTTCTCTTAAAAAACCCGATTTTTTCCCTTTTTTCCCCCAGAACCTCCAAGAAATGCTCGAAGCCGCCTCTCCCCTTGGCTCCCTTGTCTCTGCTGGACTCGGAGGAGTCGAGACCAAAAACTCCCTTGAAAAATCAGGAAAAAATGCTATTTTTTAGGCAATTTTTACTTAAAAAAACGTGATTTTTTTCCTATTTTTTCCTCAAAAATTACCATTTTTCCCCCAGAACCTCCAAGAAATCCTCGAAGCCGCCTCTCCCCTTGGCGCCCTCGTCGCTGCTGGACTCGGAGGAGTCGAGACCAAAAACTCCCTTTAAAAATCAGGAAAAATTCGATTTTTTGGGTCATTTTTTGTTCAAAAACCATATTTTTTTCCCCAGAACCTCCAAGAAATCCTCCAAGCCGCCTCTCCCCTTGCCTCCCTCATCGCTGCTGGACTCGGAGGAGTCGAGACCAAAAACTCCCTTTAAAAATCAGGAAAAATTCGATTTTTTGGGTCGTTTTTTGTTCAAAAACCTCATTTTTTTCCCCAGAACCTCCAAGAAATCCTCCAAGCCGCCTCTCCCCTTGGCTCCCTTGTCTCTGCTGGACTCGGAGGAGTCGAGACCAAAATCTCCCTTTAAAAATGCAATTTTTTGGGTCATTTTTTGCTCAAAAACCTCATTTTTTCCCCCAGAACCTCCAAGAAATGCTCCAAGCCGCCTCTCCCCTTGGCTCCCTTGTCTCTGCTTGACTTGGAGGAGTCGAGACCAAAAACTCCCTTGAAAAATCAAGAAAAATTCGATTTTTTGGGTCATTTTCTCTTAAAAAACCCGATTTTTTTCCCCTTTTTTCCCCCAGAACCTCCAAGAAATCCTCGAAGCCTCCTCTCCCCTTGGCTCCCTCGTCGCTGCTGGACTCGGAGGAGTCGAGACCAATAATACCCTTTAAAAATCAGGAAAAAATGCAATTTTTGGGTCATTTTCTCTTAAAAAACCTGATTTTTTTTGTTCAAAAACCTCATTTTTTTCCCCAGAACCTCCAAGAAATCCTCCAAGCCTCCTCTCCCCTTGGCTCCCTCGTCGCTGCTGGACTCGGAGGAGTCGAGACCAAAAACTCCCTTTAAAAATCAAGAAAAAATGCGATTTTTTGGGTCATTTTCTATTAAAATCCTGATTTTTCTCCCCAGAACCTCCAAGAAATGCTCCAAGCCGCCTCTCCCCTTGGCGCCCTCGTCGCTGCTGGACTCGGAGGAGGAGGAGGAGCCGCGGCCGATGTCGTACGACGAGAAGCGGCAGCTGAGCCTGGACATCAACAAACTCCCCGGAGAAAAGTTGGGACGCGTCGTTCACATCATCCAGGCGAGGGAACCGTCCCTGCGCGACTCCAACCCCGAGGAGATCGAGATCGACTTCGAGACGCTCAAAGCGTCCACGCTGCGCGAGCTGGAGCGCTACGTGCTCTCGTGCCTCAGGAAGAAACCCCGCAAGCCCTACAGCGAGAGTGAGTGCAAAATTCAGAATATTGGGGGATTTTGGGGAATTTTTGGGATTTTTTTGTGAATTTTTGGGGATTTTTTGGGGATTTTTTTGTGATTTTTCATTGATTTTTTGGGGATTTTTTTGCCATTTTTGGGGGATTTTTTGGGGATTTTTTCGAGATTTTTGGGGGATTTTTTGCTATTTTTTGGAGATTTTTTGGTGATTTTTCGGGGATTTTTTGCCATTTTTTGGGGATTTTTTCAGGATTTTTTCAGGATTTTTTCAGGATTTTTCATTAATTTTTGGAGGATTTTTTTGTCATTTTTTGGGGATTTTTGGGGGTATTTTGGGGGTATTTTGTAGTTTGGGGATGTTGGATTCAGGTGAGCTGGAGCGCTACGTGCTCTCGTGCCTCAGGAAGAAACCCCGCAAGCCCTACAGCGAGAGTGAGTGCAAAATTCCATTTTAGTGGGGTGTTGGGGAATTTTTGGGATTTTTTGGGGGTTTTTTCGAGATTTTATAGGGATTTTTTGCCATTTTTTGGGGATTTTTTGGGGATTTTTTGCTATTTTTTGGGGATTTTTTTGTGATTTTTCATGGATTTTTTGGGGATTATTTGTCATTTTTTGGGGATTTTTTTGAGAATTTTGGGGGATTTTTTGGTGATTTTTCATGGATTTTTGGGGATTTTTTGCCATTTTTTGGAGATTTTTTTGGGGATTTTTTTGAGAATTTTTGGGGATTTTTTGGTGATTTTTCATGGATTTTTTGGGGATTTTTTGCTATTTTTTTGGGTATTTTTGGGGGATTTTTTGAGAATTTTTTGGGATTTTTTGCTATTTTTTGGGGATTTTTTGTGATTTTTCATGGATTTTTTGGGGATTTTTTGCCATTTTTTGGGGATTTTTTTGGAGATTTTTTGCTATTTTTTGGGATTTTTTTGGGATTTTTCAGGGATTTTTTGGGATTTTTTTGCCATTTTTTGGAGGATTTTTGGGGATTTTTTTGAGAATTTTTGGGGATTTTTTGGAGAATTTTTGGGGATTTTTCGCCATTTTTTGGGGATTTTTTCGAGATTTCTTGGGGATTTTTTCGCCATTTTTTGGGGATTTTTTGGGGTATTTTGGGGGTATTTTGTTGTTGGGGGTGTTGGACTCAGGCGAGCTGGAGCGCTACGTGCTCTCGTGCCTCAGGAAGAAACCCCGCAAGCCCTACAGCGAGAGTGAGTGCAAAATTCAGAATATTGGGGGATTTTGGGGAATTTTTGGGATTTTTTTGGGGATTTTTTCGAGATTTTTTGGGGATTTTTTGCCATTTTTTGGGGATTTTTTGCCATTTTTTGGGGATTTTTGGAGGATTTTTCATGGATTTTTTGGGGATTTTTGGAGGATTTTTTATGGATTTTTCATGGATTTTTTGGGGATTTTTTGCCATTTTTTGGAGATTTTTTTGAGGATTTTTCAGGGATTTTTTGAGGATTTTTTGCCATTTTTTGGGATTTTTTTTGGGATTTTTCGCCATTTTTTGGAGATTTTTTTGTGATTTTTTCATGGATTTTTTGGGGATTTTTTGCCATTTTTTGGAGATTTTTGGGGGATTTTTTTGTGATTTTTCATGGATTTTTGGGGATTTTTTTGCCATTTTTGGGGGATTTTTGGGGGATTTTTTCGAGATTTTTGGGGGATTTTTTGCTATTTTTTGGGGATTTTTTTGGGATTTTTTTGTGATTTTTCATGGATTTTTTGGGGATTTTTTGGGGATTTTTTGGGGATTTTTGCCATTTTTTGGGGATTTTTGGGGGTATTTTGGGGGTATTTTGTAGTTTGGGGGTGTTGCATTCAGGCGAGCTGGAGCGCTACGTGCTCTCGTGCCTCAGGAAGAAACCCCGCAAGCCCTACAGCGAGAGTGAGTGGGTTCGGAATTGGGGGGAAAATGGGATTTTTTGGGGGTTTTTTTTGGGATTTTTTGCTATTTTTTGGGGATTTTTTTGGGGATTTTTAGGTGGATTTTTTGGCGTTTTTTGGAGATTTTTTTGCTATTTTTTGGGGATGTTTTGGAGAATTTTTGGGGATTTTTTGCCATTCTTGAGAGATTTTTTGGCGATTTCTTTGTGATTTTTCAGGGATTTTTGTGCGATTTATTGCCATTTCAGGAGGTTTTTTTTGAGACTTTTTTAGGGTTTTTTGCCATTTTTTGGGGATTTTTTTTGCCATTTTTGGGGGATTTTTTTTGCCATTTTTGGGGGATTTTTTCAGACATTTTTTGCCATTTTTTGGGGTTTTTTCATGATTTCTCGTGGATTTTTTGGGGATTTTTTTGTGATTTTTCAGGTATTTTGGAGGGATTGTTTATTGGCACATTTTTGTGATATTTCATGGATTTTTGGGGGATTTTTTGCCATTTTTTGTGATTTTTGGGGATTTTTTGGCTATTTTCCCCTATTTTCCCCCCAGTTTTTCTTAGATTTTCTCCTGATTTTCCCCAACTTTTCTCCCAATTTTCCCCAGTTTTATCCCAGTTTACCCCCAGTTTTCTCTCAATTTTCCCCCCAATTCTTCCCATATTCTCCCCAATTTCCCCTAATTTTCCCCCAATTTTTTTCCAATTTTTCCCACAATTTTCCTGGTTTTCTCCAATTTTCCCCCATTTTTCCCCGATTTTTCCTCAATTTTCCCCCAATTTCCCCCCATTCCCTGATTTTTTCTGCAATATTCCCAATTTTCCCTGAATTTTTTCCCAACTTTCCCCCAATTTTCCCCCTATTTTTTCCTATTTTTTTTCCCAATTTCCCCCAACTTTTCTCCCAATTTTCCCTTAATTTTTTCCCAAATTTTCCCTAATTTTTCCCGATTTTTCCCCAATTTTCCAGCCCTGAAGAAGCCGGTGGGGAAGACGAAAGAGGAGCTGGCGCTGGAGAAAAAACGGGAATTGGAGAAGCGGCTCCAGGACGTCAGCGGGCAGCTCAACTCGGCCAAAAAACCCCCAAAAAAGGGTCAGAAATGGGAAATTTGGGGAATTTTGGGAGTTGGGAATTTTGGGGATTTAGAAAACCCAAAAAAAACGGGGCAGAAATTGGAAATTTTGGGAATAATTCCAACAAAAACCCCTGAAAATTGTCCAGAAATTGGAATTTTTGGGAGTAATTCTATTTTAAAAAACCCAAAAAAAGTGAAGAATTTTGGAATTTTTGGAGAATCTTTTGGGAATTTTGGGATTTGGGAATTGAGAATTTTGGGATTTGGAATTGGGGATTTTTTTGGGGTTCAGGATGGGTCGGGCAGCTCAATTCGGCCAAAAAACCCCCAAAAAAGGGTCAGAAATGGGGAATTTTGGGAATTTTGGGAGTTGGGAATTTGGGGATTTTGAAAACCCAAAAAAAACGGGGCAGAAATTGGAATTTTTGGGAATTATTCCACCCAAAACCCCAAAAAAAGGGTCCAGAAATTGGAATTTTTGTGAGTAATTCCATTAAAAAAAAACCCAAAAAAAGTGAAGAATTTTGGAATTTTTGGAGAATTTTTGGGAATTTTGGGATTTGGAATTGGGGATTTTTTGGGGGTTCAGGATGGGTCGGGCAGCTCAATTTGGCCAGAAAACCCCCAAAAAAGGGTCAGGATTGGGGAATTTTGGGGGTTTTCAGGAATTTTGGGAGTTGGGAATTTGGGGATTTTGAAAACCCAAAAAAAATGGGGCAGAAATTGGAAATTTTGGGAATAATTCCAACAAAAACCCCTAAAAAATGGTCCAGAAATTTGAATTTTTGTGAGTAATTCCATTTAAAAAAAACCCCAAAAAAGTGAAGAATTTTGGAATTTTTGGAGAATTTTTGGGAATTTTGGAATTTGGAAATTGAGAATTTTGGGATTTGGAATTGGGGGTTTTGGGGGGTTCAGGATGGGTCGGGCAGCTCAATTCGGCCAAAAAACCCCCAAAAAAGGGTCAGAAATGGGGAATTTGGGAAATTTTGGGAGTTGGGAATGTGGGGATTTTGAAAACCCAAAAAAAACGGGGCAGAAATTGGAATTTTTGGGAATTATTCCAACAAAAACCCCTAAAAAAGGGTCCAGAAATTGGAATTTTTCTAATTCCACCCAAAATCCCAAAAAATGGTCAGAATTTGGGAATTTTTGGAGAATTTTTGGGAATTTGGGGATTTGGAATTGGGGATGTTGGGTGGGATGGGGAACTGAATTCCCAGAAAAAACCTGGAATTTTTTTTCCCCCCCCCCAAAATTTCCTTCAATTTTTCCCCAAATTTCCCCCATATTTTTCTCAATATTTTCCCAATTTTTCCCAAAATTTCCCCTACTTTTTTTCCCAAATTTTCCCCAAATTTCCCCATTTTTTCCCCAATTTTCCTGATCTTCCCCCATTTCCCCCCATATTTTTCCTGATATTTTCCCCAATTTTTCACAATTTTTACCAATTTTCCCCCATTTCCCCCCATATTTTCCCCAATATTTTCCCTCTATTTTCCACGATTTTATTACCAATTCTTCCCAAATTTCCCCCATATTTCCCCCAATTTTTTCCCAATATTTCCCCCAAATTTTCCCCATATTTTCCCCAAATTTTCCCCATATTTTCCCCCATTTCCCCCCATATTTTCCATTAGTTTATTACCAATTTTCCCAAAATTTTCCCCTATTTCCCCCCATATTTTCCCTAATTTTTCCCCCATTTCCCCCAAATTTTTCCCAGTTTTTCCCCCATTTACCCAAATTTTTCCCAATATTTTCCCCATATTTGCCCAAAATTTTTCCCAACTTTTCCCCCATTTCCCTCCATATTTTCCCTAATTTTTCCCGTATTGCCCCAAAATTTTTCCCAATTTTTCCCCCATTTCCCCCATATTTTTCCCCATATTTCCCCCAAATTTTTCCCAATTTCCTCCCCACTTCCCCCCGTATTTCTCCCCATATTTTCCCCGATTTTTCCCAATTTCCCCCCATATTTTCCCCAAATTTTCCCCGTATTTTCCGCAATTTTATTACCAATTTTTCCCGAATTTTCCCCGTATTTTCCCCAGTTTCCCCCCATTTCCCCCCATATTCCCCCCCATATTTTCCCGATTTTCCCCAATTTTTTCCCGATTTTTCCCTGATTTTTCCCATTTTTCCCGATATTTTCCCCAAATTTTCCCCGTATTTTCCACGATTTTATTACCAATTTTCCCCATATTTCCCCCAATTTCCCCCCCATTTCCCCCCATATTTCCCCCATATTTTCCCCTATTTTTCCCAATTTTTCCCCCATTTCCCCCAAATTTTTCCGAATATTTTCCCAGTATTTCCCGTGATTTTATTACCAATTTTCCCCAAATTTCCCCCATATTTCCCCCAAATTTTTCCCAATTTCCCCCAATTTCCCCCCATATTTTCCCCTATTTTTCCCAATTTTTCCCAGTTTTTCCCCCATTTCCCCCAAATTTTTCCAAATATTTTCCCAGTATTTCCCGCGATTTTATTACCAATTTTCCCCATATTTCCCCCAAATTTTTCCCAATTTCCTCCCCACTTCCCCCCGTATTTCCCCCCATATTTCCCCGATTTTTTCCCAATTTTTTCCCAATTTCCCCCCATATTTTCCCCAATATTTTCCCCGTATTTTCCGCAATTTTATTACCAATTTTCCCTGTATTTCCCCCAAATTTTTCCCAGTCTCCTCCCCACTTCCCCCCGTATTTCCCCCCATATTATCCCGATTTTTCCCATATTTTCCCCAATATTTTCCCCGTATTTTCCGCGATTTTATTACCAATTTTTCCCGAATTTCCCCCATATTTCCCCCAAATTTTCCCCAATTTTCTCCCCACTTCCCCCCGTATTTCCCCCCATATAATCCCGATTTTTTCCCAATTTTTTCCCGATTTTTCCCTGATTTTTCCCATTTTTCCCCGTATTTTCCCCAAATTTTTCCCGTATTTTCCGCGATTTTATTACCAATTTTTCCCGAATTTCCCCCAAATTTTTCCCAATTTCCCCCCCATTTCCCCCCATATTTCCCCCCATATTTTCCCCGATTTTTCCCAATTTTTTCCCAATTTCCCCCCATATTTCCCCCAAATTTTCCCCGTATTTTCCGCAATTTTATTACCAATTTTTCCCGAATTTTCCCCATATTTTCCCCAGTTTCCCCCCATTTCCCCCCATATTCCCCCCCATATTTTCCCGATTTTCCCCAATTTTTTGCCGATTTTTCCCTGATTTTTCCCATTTTTCCCCGTATTTTCCCCAAATTTTCCCCGTATTTTCCGCGATTTTATTACCAATTTTTCCCGAATTTCCCCCATATTTCCCCCAAATTTTCCCCCATATTCCCCCCGTATTTCCCCCATATTTTTCCCAATTTTTTCCCGATTTTTCCCTGATTTTTCCCAATTTCCCCCCATATTTTCCCCAATATTTTCCCCGTATTTTCCGCGATTTTATTACCAATTTCCCCCATATTTCCCCCAAATTTTCCCCAATTTCCTCCCCACTTCCCCCCATATTTCTCCCCATATTTTCCCCGATTTTTCCCAATTTTTTCCCGATTTTTCCCTGATTTTTCCCATTTTTCCCCGTATTTTCCGCGATTTTATTACCAATTTTTCCCGAATTTCCCCCATATTTCCCCCAAATTTTTCCCAATTTCCCCCCCATTTCCCCCCATATTTCCCCCCATATTTTCCCCTATTTTTCCCAATTTTTCCCAGTTTTTCCCCCATTTCCCCCAAATTTTTCCAAATATTTTCCCAGTATTTCCCGCGATTTTATTACCAATTTTCCCCGAATTTTCCCCATATTTTCCCCAATTTCCTCCCCACTTCCCCCCATATTTCCCCCCATATTTCCCCCTATTTTCCCCAATTTTTTCCCGATTTTTCGATGATTTTTCCCATTTTTCCCCGTATTTTCCCCAAATTTTCCCCGTATTTTCCGCGATTTTATTACCAATTTTTCCCGAATTTCCCCCATATTTCCCCCAAATTTTCCCCCATTTCCCCCCGTATTTCCCCCATATTTTTCCCAATTTTTTCCCGATTTTTCCCTGATTTTTCCCAATTTCCCCCCATATTTTCCCCAATATTTTCCCAGTATTTTCCGTGATTTTATTACCAATTTTCCCCGAATTTCCCCCAAATTTTTCCCAATTTCCTCCCCACTTCCCCCCATATTTCTCCCCATATTTCCCCGATTTTTTCCCAATTTTTTCCCCATTTCCCCCCATATTTTCCCCAAATTTTCCCCTTATTTTCCGCAGTTTTATTACCAATTTTCCCCGAATTTCCCCCAAATTTTTCCCAATTTCCTCCCCACTTCCCCCCATATTTCTCCCCATATTTCCCCGATTTTTCCCAATTTTTTCCCAATTTCCCCCCATATTTTCCCCAAATTTTCCCCGTATTTTCCGCAATTTCATTACCAATTTTTCCCGAATTTTCCCCGTATTTTCCGCAGTTTTATTACCAACTTTCCCCGTATTTCCCCCAAATTTTTCCCAATTTCCTCCCCACTTCCCCCCATATTTCCCCCCATATTTCCCCCTATTTTCCCCAATTTTTTCCCGATTTTTCGATGATTTTTCCCATTTTTCCCCGTATTTTCCCCAAATTTTCCCCGTATTTTCCGCGATTTTATTACCAATTTTTCCCGAATTTCCCCCATATTTCCCCCAAATTTTCCCCCATTTCCCCCCATATTTCCCCCATATTTTTCCCAATTTTTTCCCGATTTTTCCCTGATTTTTCCCAATTTCCCCCCATATTTTCCCCAATATTTTCCCCGTATTTTCCGCGATTTTATTACCAATTTCCCCCATATTTCCCCCAAATTTTCCCCAATTTCCTCCCCACTTCCCCCCATATTCCCCCCCATATTTTCCCCGATTTTTCCCAATTTTTTCCCGATTTTTCCCTGATTTTTCCCATTTTTCCCCGTATTTTCCGCGATTTTATTACCAATTTTTCCCGAATTTCCCCCGTATTTTCCCCAAATTTTCCCCAATTTCCTCCCCACTTCCCCCCAAATTTCCCCCCATATTTCCCCCATATTTTTCCCAATTTTTTCCCGATTTTTCCCTGATTTTTCCCAATTTCCCCCCATATTTTCCCCAATATTTTCCCCGTATTTTCCACGATTTTATTACCAATTTTCCCCATATTTCCCCCAAATTTTTCCCAATTTCCCCCCCATTTCCCCCGTATTTCCCCCCATATTTTCCCCGATTTTTCCCAATTTTTTCCCAATTTCCCCCCATATTTCCCCCCATATTTCCCCCGTATTTTCTGTGATTTTATTACAAATTTTTCCCAAATTTTCCCCGTATTTTCCCCAAATTTTCCCCAATTTCCTCCCCACTTCCCCCCATATTTCCCCCCATATTATCCTGATTTTTTCCCAATTTTTTCCCGATTTTTCCCTGATTTTCCCCATTTTTCCCCGCAGCCAACGAGAAGCCGGAGTCGGCGGCGGCGGCGGCGTCGCGGCTCAGCGCCTCCAGCTCCAGCTCCGACTCTTCCTCCTCCTCCTCCTCCTCCTCCTCCTCCGACACCAGCGACTCCGACTCCACCTGAATTCCCGGAAAAAATTCCCGGAAAAACCCCGCGTGGAAAAAAAAAAAAATCCCGGAAAAAAAACTGAAAAAATCCCGGAAAAAAGGCGAAAAACCGGGGGAAAAACGGGATTTTTTGGGGGGGTTTTCGCAAAAAGTCGGGGGGGATTGCGGAATGAAAAGAGGATTTTTGGTGGAATTTATGGAAAAAAATCCCGGGAAAGAAATTCCTGGAAAAAACTGAAGAATTCCCAGGAAAAAACTGAAAATTTCACTGAGAAAAGGTAAAAAATTGGGGGGAAAATAGGAGTTTTTTTGGGGAAAAGGGGGAGGATTGTGGAATTCCCGGAAAAATTCCTGGGAGGAAAAAGAGAAAAAATCCCGGAAAAACTGAAAACTTCACGGAAAAAAGGTGAAAAATTGGGGGGAAAATGGGATTTTTTGGGGGAAAATGGAGGAAATTGTGAAATAAAAGAGAATTGTTGATGGAATTCCTGGAAAAAATTCACGGAAAAAATTCCTGGAAAAAAACTGAAAAATTGCTGGAAAAAACCGGGAAAATTCCCAGTAAAAAAGGTAAAAATTGGGGGGGAAAATGGGATTTTTTGGGGGGAAAATTGGGAGGAAAATGGGATTTTTTGGGGGGATTTTCTCAAAAATTCAGGGGGAATTGTGGAATAAAAAGAGAATTTTTGGTGGAATTCCTGGAAAAAATCACCAGAAAAAAATCCTGGAAAAATTGAAAAATTCCTGGGGAAAAAAAAAAGAAAAAATTTCCAAAAAAAAGGTAAAAATCAGGGGGGAAATGGGAATTTTTAGGGGGGGAATTGTGGAATAAAAAGAGAATTTTTGGGTGGAATTCCTGGAAAAAATTCCCCCCCAAAAATTCCAGGAAAAAATGGGAAAAATGAGGAATTTTGAGAATAAAAATTGAAATTTCCAGGAAATAAAAAGAGAAATTTTGGTAAAAAATTCGAATTCCGAGGGGAAAAAATGGGGAAATTTTTCCCAATTTTTTTCAGTTTTCCCCCAAATTTTCTCCAAATATTTCTCAAATTTTCCCCAATTTTTTTCCCAGATTTTTCCTTATTTTTCTCCGAATATTTCACAATTTTTTTCCCTGTTTTTACCCAATTTTCCTCCCAAATTTTCTCCACATCTTTCTCAATTTTACCCCAAATTTTCCTCAATTTTACCCCAAATTTTCTCTTTTTTCTCCCCAATTTTCCCAAAATTTCCCAAAAATTTCCTCCAATTTTTTTTCTATTTTCCCCTGAGTTTTTCCAAAATTCCCTCAATTTTCCCCCAGTTTGTTCTCAATTTTCCCCCAAATGTTCTCAATTTTTTTCTGGAATTTTCCCAAAATTTCCCCAGTTTCCCCCAAATTTTCTCCACTTTTTTCTCAATTTTCCCCAAAATTTCTCCAGACTTTTCCCCAATTTTCCTCCCAAAATTTCCCCAGTTTACCCCAAATTTTCTCCAAATTTTTCTCAATTTTCCCCCAAGTTTTTCTAAATTTTTCCCAATTTTCCCCCAAATTTCATCCGGATTTTCCCCAATTTTCCTCCCAAAATTTCCCCAATTTACCCCAATTTTTCTCCAAATTTTTTGCAATTTTCCCCCAAATTTTTCTCAATTTCCCCCAAATGTTCTAAATTTTTCCCGAATTTTCCCCAATTTCCCCCCAAAATTTCTCCACATTTTTCTCAATTTTCCCCCAAATTTTCACCAGATTTTTCTCAATTTTCCCCCAATTTTTCCCGAATCTTTTCCTTAATTTCCCCCAAATTATTCCCGAAAATTTCCCCAATTTCCCCCAAATTTTCTCCAAATTTTCTCAATTTTTTCCAGAATTTTCTCCAAATTTTTCTCCAACATTTCCCCAATTTCCCCCCAATTTTTCTCAATTTTCCCCCAATTTTTTCTCCATTTTCTCCAAATTTTCTCTTTTTTTTTCTGGGATTTTTTCCTGAATTTCCCCCAATTTTCCCCCAATTTTCCCCCCAAATTTCCCCAATTTTCCCCAAATTTCTCCTCCCTCCCCGTCGCCCTTTTAGGATTCGCGGGTTCGGAATTTTTTTTGTTTTCCTACAAAAAAAAAAGCGAAAAAAAAACCCAAAAAAAGCCGGAAAAAAAACCCAAAAAAACCGAAAAATCCTTTGGAATTCTTGCAAGGTGTAAATAAAGAAAATATTATTGCAAAAAGGCTCCGCAGTTTTGGGATTTGGGGAAAATTTTGGGAATTTGGGGGTTTTTTTAGGGGATTTTTGGGAATATTTTGGGATTTTTTAGGGCATTTTTTGGGGGATTTTTGGGAATAATTTTGAATTTTTGGGGCATTTTCGGGGATTTTTTGGGGATTTTTGGGAATTTTTTGAGGGATTTTGTGCGTGGGAATTTTTTGGGGATTTTTGGAGATTTTTTTGAGGATTTTGGGGAATATTTGGGACATTTTGGGGGATTTTTTAGGGAATTATTGAGAATTTTTTAGGGGGAGTTTCAGGAATAATTTTGAATTTTTGGGGCATTTTTTGGGGGAATTTTTGGGGGTTGATTTTTGGGAATAATTTGGGATTTTGCGGGTTTTTTAGGGGATTTTGGGGGGATTTTTAGGAATAATTTTGAATTTTGGGGGATTTTGGAAATTTTTTGGGGGAATTTTTGGGGGAATTTTTCCGGAATTTTTGGGGTTCTCACCGATTTTTCTGCCATTTTTTGGGGTCTTTCTGCCATTTTTTTGCGAATTCGCGGATTAAGGGAATATTTGGGATCCCCCCAAGCTCCCAAACCCATCCCGAGGGGTTGGAAAATCCCAAATTTTGGGGATTTTTTTGGGATCATCCCGCGGGAAAATTCCCCCTCCCCACACACCGAAAGAAGGGCGGGTAAAAATCAGCCAATCACAGAGGGGCGCGGGAGAGCATCA
Organism: Lonchura striata; assembly: GCF_050655825.1. Taxonomy (NCBI): domain Eukaryota; kingdom Metazoa; phylum Chordata; class Aves; order Passeriformes; family Estrildidae; genus Lonchura; species Lonchura striata. The sequence goes on from NC_140737.1 coordinate 890,560, forward strand.
GCCAATCAGATCGCGCAGCGCCGATGAGTCAGCGGTTGCTGGGCAGATCCCGGCGGGGCCCAGCGCGGGGGGAGGAGGAAGAGGAGGGGGAGGAAAAATTATAAAATTCCATCGAATTTTGAATATTCTCCTGATTTTATTATAATGAAATCTGACCGCAATTTAAATATTCATATTTTATTCTAATTTTATGCATTAGAACACCCGGGAAAAGAGGATTTGGGAATTCTCAGTTCCCCAAATTTTGGGTACAGGGGGGGTTGGGCACTACCAAACTCCAAAAATCCACAAAAAAATCGGATTTTTGGGCAACCCCAGACTCCAAAAATCCTGAAAAATTGGGATTTAGGCACTTCCAGATCCCCAAAATCGCGAAAAATTTGGGATTTGGGAATTCTCAGAACCCCAAAATTGTGGAAAATGAGGAAATGGGAATTTTGAGTTCCCCAAATTTTGGGTACAGGGGGGTTGGGCACGCCCAGACCCCAAAAATCGACAAAAAATTGGATTTTTGGGAACCCCCAGACCCCAAAAATGCTGAAAAAGTGGGATTTGGGAATTCCCAATACCCCAAATTTTGGGTACAGGGGGGTCTGGGCACTTGCAGATGCCCAAAATTGGGGAAAATTTGGGATTTGGGCACTTTTAGATCCCCAAACTTCTCGAAAAAGAAGATTTTGGAATTCTCAGATCCCCAAATTTTGGGTACAGGGGGGTCTGGGCACTCCCAGGTCCCCAAAATCGTGGGAAAATTGGGATTTGGGCACTTTCAGAGCCCAAAAATCCCGAGAAAAGAGGATTTGGGAATTCTCAGTTCCCCAAATTTTGGGTACAGGGGGGTTGGGCACTCCCAGCCCCCCAAAATTTTGGGTACAGGGGGGTTTGGCCAATCCCAGCCCCCCAAAATCCGGGAAAAAGAGGATTTGGGAGTTCTCAGTTCCCAAAATTTTGGGTACAGGGGGGTTTAGCCAATCCCAGCCCCCCAAAAATTCTGGAAAAAGAGAATTTGGGAATTCTCAGTTCCCAAAATTTTGGGTACAGGGGGGTTTGGCCAATCCCAGCCCCCCAAAATTTTGGGTACAGGGGGGTTTGGCCAATCCCAGCCCCCCAAAATTTTGGGTACGGGGGGTTTGGCCAATCCCAGCCCCCCAAAATCCTGGAAAAAGAGGATTTGGGAGTTCTCAGTTCCCAAAATTTTGGGTACAGGGGGGTTTGGCCAATCCCAGCCCCCCAAAATTCTGGAAAAGGAGGATTTGGGAGTTCTCAGTTCCCAAAATTTTGGGTACAGGGGGTTTTGGCCAATCCCAGCCCCCCACAATTTTGGGTACAGGGGGGTTTGGCCAATCCCAGCCCCCCAAAATTTTGGGTACAGGGGGGTTTGGCCAATCCCAGACCCCCAAAATTTTGGGTACAGGGGGGTTTGGCCAATCCCAGACCCCCAAAATTTTGGGTACAGGGGGGTTTGGCCAATCCCAGCCCCCCAAAATCCGGGAAAAAGAGGATTTGGGAGTTCTCAGTTCCCAAAATTTTGGGTACAGGGGGGTTTAGGCAATCCTAGACCCCCAAAATTTTGGGTACAGGGGGGTTTGGGCAATCCTAGACCCCCAAAATCCTGGAAAAATAGGATTTGGGTATTCTCAGTTCCCAAAATTTTGGGTACAGGGGGGTTTGGCCAATCAGAGCCCCCCAAAATTTTGGGTACAGGGGGGTTTGGCCAATCCCAGCCCCCAGAATTTTGGGTACAGGGGGGTTTGGCCAATCCCAGCCCCCCAAAATTTTGGGTACAGGGGGGTTTGGCCAATCCCAGCCCCCCAAACTTTTGGGTACAGGGGGGTTTGGCCAATCCCAGCCCCCAAAATTTTGGGTACAGGGGGGTTTGGCCAATCCCAGCCCCCCAAAATCCTGGAAAAAGAGGAACTCGGCCACACCCAACCCCCAAAATCTCCAAAAAAAGGAGGAAAAAAACCCAAAAAACCATCTGGGGGACCACGCCCTTCCCCAAAACCCCCCAAAAACCCCCCCAAAACCCCCCAAATCCCCCAAAAACCCCCCAAAACCCCCAAAAACCCCCCAAAACCCCCCAAAATGGGCTGAGACCCCTTTAACCCCTTGACTCCCACCCCCCAAGCCCGCAGCCCCAGCCCGCGGCCCCGGGAGCCCCCAGCCCCACCTGGGAGCCCCCAGAGCGCGGGCAGGCTCAGCGCCAGCAGCGGCAGCAGCCGGGGCACGCTCCGCGCTCCGGCCATGGCGCCCCGGGCTCCGCGACGCGGCCGAGGGCCGGAGCTGCTCCCGGGAAAGCGGCGCCCGACTGGGGGCACCGGGAGCGGGGCAGCGGCACCCCAAAAAGCGCCCGGCCAATGGGAGCGCGGCGCGGGCGGCGCGTCACCGGTTGCCGGGTAGAGGCTGGGGAAAAGCGCGCTCCTCAGAAAATTCCAGCCAATCGGAGCGCGGCGCGCCGATGAGTCATCGGTTGCTGGGCAGAGCGCCTGAAAATCGGGCTCCGAACGGAACCGGCCAATCGGAGCGCGGGAAAAACAGCCCGGCCAATCGTGGAGGAGCCGAAAAAAGTTGCAGCCAATCAAAGCGAAGCCGAAAACCACGGCCGACCAATCAGGGAGCGCGTCCCTAATGACCCCGCGGCGCTCCGCGCTGGTTCCCGCAGTGCAGCGCGGCTGGTCCCGGGGGTCCCGGTGCGGCGCTGGCCATGGGGCTCGGGGCGGCAGCCGGGGCCGTGCTGGTGGCACTGGTGGCGCTGGGAGCCGCCCCGGCTGCGGGCGCGGAGCTCTCGGGTGAGCGGGGAGGGGGCGGAGCGGTGGGGAGGCTGGGGAAGGGGGAAATGGGGAGGGGGCACCCCAAACCCGAGCCCGAGGGGCTGGGGATCGGGGGAGTGGTGTTAAAATGGGTGGGAAAGGGGAAAATTCGGGAGCCCCGAAGTGATTTCGGGGCGCGGCCGGAGGCGGGAGGGGAGAGGATGCGGAAGGGGAACTGGGGGAAGGGCGGCAAAGAGGAAGCGGCAGCGCGGGCAGGAGGGTCCCAGGGCGGCCGTGGGGCACAGGGGGTGCGGGGTGGGGGTGCGGGGTGGGCCCCGGGGGGCTGGGGGTGCTGGGGGTGCTGGGGGCACCCCCTGAGCTGGGTCCTGCACCCACAGGGGTGTTCCAGTTCATGTTTATCTCCGAGTGTCACTTCACGAACGGCACGGAGAAGGTGAGGTTGGTGGACAGGTACATCTACAACCGGCTGCAGTTCGTGATGTTCGACAGCGACGTGGGGGAGCACGTGGGGTTCACCCCCCTTGGGGAGAAGTGGGCCAGGGACTGGAACAGCGACCCGGAATTGATGGAGGAGAGACGAGGTGGAGTGGACACGTACTGCCGGCACAACTACCAGGTTGACGCCCCGTTCAGCGTGGAGCGCCGAGGTGAGCGCGGGGCAGAGCGTGTCCCCTCGGGCCCGGCCCTGCCAACGGCCCCGGAGCCCCTCGAAACCTCCCTGGGAATCGGCCCGGAGCCCTCAGCCCTGCCTGGGCCCATCCCCGGGGGCTCCCTGTGCCCTCCCAGTCCCTCCCAGTCCCTCCCAGTCCATTCCCAATCCATCCCCAGTCCATTCCCAATCCCTCCCAGTACATCCCAAAGCCATCCCAGTCCCTCCCAGTCCCTCCCAATCCATTCCCAGTCCCTCCCAGTCCATCCCCAGTCCCTCCCAGTCCCTCCCAATCCATCCCCAGTCCCTCCCAGTCCATTCCAGTCTATTCCCAGTCCCTCCCTTATCCCTCCCAATCCCTCCCAGACCCTCCCAATCCCTCCCACTTCATCCCAATCCATTCCCAGTCCCTCCCAGTCCATTCCAGTCCCTCCCAGTCCCTCCCAGTCCATCCCAGTCCATTCCCAGTCCCTTCCACTCCATTCCCAATCCATGCCCGGTGCATCCCAATACATTCCCAGTCTATTCACAGCCAATCCCAGTCTATTCACAGTTCCTCATCATCCAGCCCAGTCCATTCCCAGTCCCACACAATTCCAATCCCAGTCCCTGCAAATCCATTCCCAGTCCCTCCCAGTACATCCCCACTCCATTCCCAGTCCCTCCCAGTCCCTCCCACTCCCTCCCATTCCATTCCCAGTCCCTCCCAGTACATCCCCACTTCATTCCCAGTCCCTCCCAGTCCCTCCCACTCCCTCCCAGTCCCTCCCACTCCCTCCCAGTCCCTCCCAGTCCATCTCCAGTCCATTCCCAGTCCCTCCCAGTCCATTCCCAGTCCCTCCCGGTCCCCCCCCAGTCCCTCCCGGTCCCCCCCAGTCCCTCACAGTCCCTCCCAGTCCCTCGCAGTCCATCCCAGTCCCTCCCAGTCCCTCCCAGTCCATCCCAGTCCCTCCCAGTCCCTCCCAATCCCTCCCAGTCCCTCCCAGTCCCTCCTAATCCATTCCCACTCCCTCCCAGTCCATCCCAGTCAATTCCCAGTCCATCCCCAGTCCCTCCCAATCCCTCCCAGTCCCTCCCAGCCCCTCCCCACCCCTCCCCTCTCTCTCCCAGCCCCCCCAGCTGATCCCAGCCCGTCCCGCTCTCTCTCTCCCAGTGCCCCCCAGCGTGTCCATCTCGCTGGTGCCCTCGAGCTCCCAGCCCGGCCCCGGCCGCCTGCTCTGCTCCGTGCTGGATTTCTACCCTGCCCCGATCCAGGTGAGGTGGTTCCAGGGCCAGCAGGAGCTCTCGGAGCACGTGGTGGCCACCGACGTGGTCCCCAACGGGGACTGGACCTACCAGCTGCTGGTGCTGCTGGAAACCCCCCCCCGGCGCGGGCTCACCTACACCTGCCAGGTGGAGCACGGCAGCCTGGAGCAGCCCCTGAGCCGCCACTGGGGTACGGGGGAGCCGCTGGGGCCGGGCCGGAGCCACGGCCGGGGGCTGGGAGCCACGGGGAGGCAGCTGGAGAGAGCCGGCCGGCAACTGGGAGAGGGGCTGGGGGCTGGGGGAGGGCTGGCAAGGGCTTCGGGGGGCGCTGGGGAGGGGGGGGTGGGGTTGGGGGGGTGCTGGTGGGCGCTGGGAGGGGGTTTGGGGGTGCTGGGTGTGACTGGGAGGGGGTTTGGGGTCACTCTGTTTAACTGGGAATGGGTTTGGGGGTGCTGGGTGTGACTGGGAGGGGGTTTGGGGTCACTCTCTTTAACTGGGAATGGGTTTGGGGGTGCTGGGTGTGACTGGGAGGGGGTTTGGGGTCACTCTGTTTAACTGGGAATGGGATTGGGGGTGCCGGGTGTGACTGGGAGGGGGTTTGGGGTCACTCTGTTTAACTGGGAATGGGTTTGGGGGTGCCGGGTGTGACTGGGAAAGGGTTTGGGGTCACTCTGTTTAACTGGGAATGGGTTTGGGGGTGCTGGGTGTGACTGGGAGGGGGTTTGGGGTCACTCTGTTTAACTGGGAATGGGTTTGGGGGTGCTGGGTGTGACTGGGATCGAATTTGGGGAAGCTTGGATGAACTGGGAGGGATTTTCTGGGTGCTGGGATTTATTGGGAGGGGGTTTGGAGGTGCTGGTTTTAACTGGGATCGGGTTTGGGGGGGCTGGGTGTGACTGGGAGGAGGTTTGGGGGTGGTGGGATGAACTGGGAAGCATTTTCAGGGTAGTGGGAATTACTGGGAGAGAGTTTCGGAGTGCTGGGATTTCCTGGGAGGGAGTTTGGGGGTGCCGGGTGTGACTGGGAAGGATTTTTTGGGTACTGGGATTTACTGGGAGGGAGTTTGGGGGTGCCGGGTGTGGCTGGGAAGGATTTTTTGGGTGCTGGGATTTACTGGGAGGGAGTTTGGGGGTGCCGGGTGTTCCTGGCAGGGGTCGGGGGAGGTTTCGGGGGGTCCCGGCCGGGCTGGGTTCAGGGGGGCCGAGCGGGAGGGCGGCGGGAGGGGCTCGGGGTGTCCGTGCGAGGTTTTGGGGGTGCTGAGCCCCGCGCCCCCCCAGAGATGCCGCCGGACGCCGCCCGCAGCAAGATGCTGACGGGCATCGGGGGCTTCGTCCTGGGCTCGGTCTTCCTGGCGCTGGGGCTCGGCTTCTACCTGCGCAAGAAGGTCCGGGGGGGTGCCGGGGGTCGTGTCCCCCCCGGGCCGGAGCGGCCGCGCTCCCCCCGGGGCCCCCGGCCCGGGCTCACCCCCTTTTCTCTGCCCGCAGAGCTCCTGAGCCGCCGGCGGCCGCAGCCGCTCCCCGCGGCCTCGGGCCCGGCCGGGACCCCCCGCTCCGTCCCCGCGGCGATTTTGGGGGGGTCGCGTGTCCCCCCCAGCCCCGCTGGCGCTCTGCCCCCGCCCGCCCGCTCCCAGCGCTCCCAATAAAGCTTCCCAGTTGGCGCCGGGGCCGTTTCTTGGGGGGCGCTGGGGAGGGGTCTGGGGGGGCGAGGGGACGGCTGTGGGACAAGGGAGGGGGACGGAGGGATGGACGAGGAGGAGGAGGAGGAGGAAGGAGCAGGGGAACTCCCCGGAGAAGAGGAGAAGTCGGGGTGAGGAAGGACGGGGGTCACCTCTCCCATCGCAATTCGGGGGTCCCAGCTCCCTCCCGCACTGTTTGGGGGTCCCGGCCAGTCTCTCCCCGCCCTCTCCCACCCCTCTCCCTCTGCCTCCCCAGCCCCACTTCTGCCCCCCACGCTCGGCTTTGGGGGTTCCAGCCCCTCCTGCTCACTCCGGGGGTCACATCCCCCCTTTCCCTCACCCCGGGCGGCTCCTGGCTGCTGTTTTTGGGGGGAATCCCTGAGGTTTGGGGTCGCCGCTGCCCCAGAACTCTGCCAGGGTCTCCCAGCGCGGCCGGAGCCGCTCGGCCGGGGCTCCCCAAAGGCCCCAGCGAGCCCCAAGTCCCGGCCATGAGCCCCCAACTCCCTCCAAGCCAGCGTCCCCCACATCCCTTGCGAGGTCCCCCATGGCACCGGCCATGGCCGCGTCCCAAATTGTCCCTAAATGTGACTGGCCACGTCCCACATGTCACTGGCCACATCCCACATGTCACTGCCCGTGTCCCACATGTCACTGGCCGTGTCCCACATGTCACTGGCCACGTCCCACATGTCACTGGCCGTGTCCCACATGTCACTGGCCACGTCCCACATGTCACTGGCCGTGTCCCACATGTCACTGGCCATGTCCCACATGTCACTGGCCGTGTCCCACATGTCACAGGCCGTGTCCCACATGTCACTGGCCGTGTCCCACATGTCACTGCCCATGTCCCCACATGTCACTGGCCATGTCCCACATGTCACTGGCCATGTCACACATGTCCTGGCCATGTCCCACATGTCACTGGCCGTGTCTCACATGTCACTGGCCGTGTCCCACATGTCACTGTCCACGTCACACATGTCACTGGCCGTGTCCCACATGTCACTGGCCGTGTCACACATGTCACTGGCCATGTCACACATGTCCTGGCCATGTCCCACATGTCACTGGCCGTGTCTCACATGTCACTGGCCACGTCCCACATGTCACTGGCCGCGTCCCACATGTCACTGGCCGTGTCCCACATGTCACTGGGCATGTCACACATGTCACTGGCCGTGTCACACATGTCACTGGCCGTGTCCCGCATGTCACTGGCCATGTCCCACATGTCACTGCCGTGTCCCACATGTCACTGGCCGTGTCCCACATGTCACTGGCCGTGTCCCACATGTCACTGACCGTGTCACACATGTCACTGGCCATGTCCCACATGTCCTGGCCCTGTTCCGTCCCGGCTCCTCCCGTGGGACGCGACGGCCCCGGGAAAACGAGGGGGAACAACGGGGGGCGCTGGGCCCGGGGGGAGCGGGAGAAGGGACGGAGGAGGAGGAGGAGGAGGAGAAACGGGAAAGAGGAAGGAGGGAGGAAGAGGAGCAGCCGGAAAGGATGAGCCGGAGGATGAGGAGGAGCAGGAGCAGGAGGAGGAGGAGGAGGAGGAGGAGGAAGAGGAGCAGCCCCGGAACCCCGCGCTTCCCCAGCCCCCCCATAGCAGCCGCAGCCCCCCGGCCCCGGCAGCATCGCCCCCTCCCCAAATCCCGCAGCCAGCGGGGAGGGGGAGCTCGCCCCAAATCCCTCGGGGGGTCCCCGGGCCGGGATTTTCCCTTGGGGGGGTTCGCAGCTCGCAGATTCCGGGAGAGAGCCCCAAAATCTCTGCGGGTCACCGGGAGGGTTGCAGGGGTGGGGAGGGGATGCTCGGAGCCTGAGGGACCCCAGAGCTGAATTTGGGCTGAATCCTGGTGGTTTGGGGTTTTTATGGACACAAAACCCGCGGAGAGCTCCAGAGCTCGACCTGGACTGGAGGAACTTTAAGCCAGTGGCGCACAGTACTACTTAATAATATTTTAATAATCTTTAAAACTATATTTAATACGTTTAAATAATAATACAATTTAAATTTTAGAAAAACATACTCTTCTATTGCAGTATGTATAATTTTAGTATTATTATATATTATTAGTATAAAATTCAATTAATTATTTCTAATACAAAGATGTTATATAAAAATGCCATTGTAATCTAATTTATATAATTTTACAATCATTCCATTAAGAATTTAAGCTTTTCTTGACCGCTAGTTCGGCAAATTTTGTTCCAAATGTGGAGGGGGACAAAGGGATCGGATCAGGAAATTCTGTCCGATCGCAGCGCCCCAAAAATTGGGGTGAAACGCGCAAAGAACGGCTCTGATTGGCTGTCCCGGCACATCCCGCCCCCCATCCCCGCCCCCGCCCCAAGGCTCCCCCTGCCCAAAAACCCACCCGGGGCTGCGGCGGCCCGAAACCCCTCAGCCAATCAGAGCGCGGGCAGGACGCGCCGCAGCCAATGGGAGCGCGGGGCGTTCATTGCCTCACCGGTTGCCGGGTAGAGCCTTCGAAAAGCGAGCGCCCTGAGAAATTCCAGCCAATCAGAGCGGGAGTTGTTGATGAGTCATCGGTTGCTGGGCAGAGCGTCTGAAAATCGGGCTGCGAACGGAACCGGCCAATCGGAGCGGGCGAAAAACTCCTCGGTGCGTTACAAAGGACCCAAAAAACGGCGCAGCCAATCAACGCTCAGCCAAAAACCACGCCCCACCAATCAGGGAGCGCGCCCCTAAAGCTGCGGGGCCGGTGGTCCCGGCGCGGCGCTGGCCATGGGGCTCGGGGCGGCAGCCGGGGCCGTGCTGGTGGCACTGGTGGCGCTGGGAGCCGCCCCGGCTGCGGGCGCGGAGCTCTCGGGTGAGCGGGCAGGGGGCGGAGCGGTGGGGAGGCTGGGGAAGGGGGAAATGGGGAGGGGGCACCCCAAACCCGAGCCCGAGGGGCTGGGGATGGGGGGAGTGGTGTTAAAATGGGTGGGAAAGGGGAAAATTCGGGAGCCCCGAAGTGATTTCGGGGCGCGGCCGGAGGCGGGAGGGGAGAGGATGCGGAAGGGGAACTGGGGAAGGGGACAAAGAGGAAGCGGCAGCGCGGGCAGGAGGGTCCCAGGGCGGCCGTGGGGCACAGGGGGTGCGGGGTGGGGGTGCGGGGTGGGCCCCGGGGGGCTGGGGGGGCTGGGGGGAGCTGGGGGCACCCCCTGAGATGGCTCCTGCACTCACAGGGGTGTTCCAGTACATGGGAAAGCTCGAGTGTCACTTCACGAACGGCACGGAGAAGGTGAGGTTGGTGGACAGGTACATCTACAACCGGCAGCAGTTCGTGATGTTCGACAGCGACGTGGGGGAGTTCGTGGGGTTCAACCCCCTTGGGGAGAAGAATGCCAAGCACTGGAATAGCAACCCGGAAAGGATGGAGTACAAACGGGGTCTAGTGGACACGTACTGCCGGCACAACTACCGGATTGTCACCCCGTTCAGCGTGGAGCGCCGAGGTGAGCGCGGGGCAGAGCGTGTCCCCTCGGGCCCGGCCCTGCCAACGGCCCCGGAGCCCCTCGAAACCTCCCTGGGAATCGGCCCGGAGCCCTCAGCCCTCCCTGGGCCCATCCCCGGGGGCTCCCAGTCCCTCCCAGTCCATCCCAGTCCATCCCAGTCCCTGCTTTTCCAACCCAGTCCATTCCAAATGCTCTCAGACCATTTCCAGTCCCTCCCAGTACATCCCAGTGCATTCCCAACTCATTCCGAGGCCCTCACAATCCATCCCAGTCCCTCCCAGTCCATCCTAAATTGGTCCCAGTCCATTCCCACTCCCTCCCAGTCCCCCCCAGTCCCCCCCAGTCCCCTCCCAGTCCCTCCCAGTCCCTCCCAGTCCCCTCCCAGTCCCTCCCAGTCCCTCCCAGTTCCCTCCCAGTCCCTCCCAGTCCCTCCCAGTCCCCCCCAGTCCCTCCCAGTCCCTCCCAGTCCATCCCAGTCCACTGCCTGACCCTCCTTTTCCAACCCAGTCCATTCGCAATAACATCCAGTGTATTCCCAGTCCCTCCCAGTCTCTCCCAGACTCTCCGAGTCGATTTCCAGTCCCTCCCAGTTGATCCCAATCTCTCCCAGTCCCTCCCAGTCCACCCCAGTCCCTCCCACTACATTCCCAGTTCCTCCCAGTCTCTCCCAGTCCATTCCCACTCCCTCCCAGTCCATTACCAGTCCCTCACAATCCATTCCCAGTCCCTCTCAGTCCATGCCAAATCCCTTCCTAATCCCTCCCAGTCCCTCCCAGTCCATTCCCAGTCCATCCCAGTCCATTCCCAGACCCTCCCAATCCCTCCCAATCCATTCCCAGTCCATTCTCACTCCCTCCCGGTCCATCCCCAGTCCCCCCCAGTCCCCCCCAGTCCCTCCCAGTCCATTCCCAGTCCATCCCAGTCCATTCCAGTCGCTCCCATTCCATCCCCAGTCCATCCCCAGTCCCTCCCAGTCCCCCCCAGTCCCTCCCACTACATTCCCAGTTCCTCCCAGTCCCTCCCAGTCCATCCCCAGTCCCTCCCAGTCCCTCCCAGTCCCTCCCAATCCCTCCCAGTCCATTCCAAATCCCTCCCAGTCCCCCCCAGTCCCTCCCAGCCCCTCCCCACCCCTCCCCTCTCTCTCCCAGCGCCCCCCAGCTGATCCCAGCCCGTCCCGCTCTCTCTCTCCCAGTGCCCCCCAGCGTGTCCATCTCGCTGGTGCCCTCGAGCTCCCAGCCCGGCCCCGGCCGCCTGCTCTGCTCCGTGCTGGATTTCTACCCTGCCCCGATCCAGGTGAGGTGGTTCCAGGGCCAGCAGGAGCTCTCGGAGCACGTGGTGGCCACCGACGTGGTCCCCAACGGGGACTGGACCTACCAGCTGCTGGTGCTGCTGGAAACCCCCCCCCGGCGCGGGCTCACCTACACCTGCCAGGTGGAGCACGGCAGCCTGGAGCAGCCCCTGAGCCGCCACTGGGGTACGGGGGAGCCGCTGGGGCCGGGCCGGAGCCACGGCCGGGGGCTGGGAGCCACTGGGAGGCAGCTGGAGAGAGCCGGCCGGCAACTGGGAGAGGGGCTGGGGGCTGGGGGAGGGCTGGCAAGGGCCTCGGGGGGCGCTGGGGAGGGGGGGGTGGGGTTGGGGGGGTGCTGGTGGGCGCTGGGAGGGGGTTTGGGGGTGCTGGGTGTGACTGGGAGGGGGTTTGGGGTCACTCTGTTTAACTGGGAATGGGTTTGGGGGTGCTGGGTGTGACTGGGAAAGGGTTTGGGGTCACTCTGTTTAACTGGGAATGGGTTTGGGGGTGCTGGGTGTGACTGGGAAAGGGTTTGGGGTCACTCTGTTTAACTGGGAATGGGTTTGGGGGTGCCGGGTGTGACTGGGAAAGGGTTTGGGGTCACTCTGTTTAACTGGGAATGGGTTTGGGGGTGCTGGGTGTGACTGGGATCGAATTTGGGGAAGCTTGGATGAACTGGGAGGGATTTTCTGGGTGCTGGGATTTATTGGGAGGGGGTTTGGAGGTGCTGGTTTTAACTGGGATCGGGTTTGGGGGGGCTGGGTGTGACTGGGAGGAGGTTTGGGGGTGGTGGGATGAACTGGGAAGCATTTTCAGGGTAGTGGGAATTACTGGGAGAGAGTTTCGGAGTGCTGGGATTTCCTGGGAGGGAGTTTGGGGGTGCCGGTTGTGGCTGGGAAGGATTTTTTGGGTACTGGGATTTACTGGGAGGGAGTTTGGGGTGCCGGGTGTGACTGGGAAGGATTTTTTGGGTACTGGGATTTACTGGGAGGGGGTTTGGGGGTGCCGGGTGTGGCTGGGAAGGATTTTTTGGGTACTGGGATTTACTGGGAGGGGGTTTGGGGGTGCCGGGTGTGGCTGGGAAGGATTTTTTGGGTGCTGGGATTTACCGGGAGGGAGTTTGGGGTGCCGGGTGTGGCTGGGAAGGATTTTTTGGGTGCTGGGATTTACTGGGAGGGGGTTTGGGGGTGCCGGGTGTTCCTGGCAGGGGTCGGGGGAGGTTTCGGGGGGTCCCGGCCGGGCTGGGTTCAGGGGGGCCGAGCGGGAGGGCGGCGGGAGGGGCTCGGGGTGTCCGTGCGAGGTTTTGGGGGTGCTGAGCCCCGCGCCCCCCCAGAGATGCCGCCGGACGCCGCCCGCAGCAAGATGCTGACGGGCATCGGGGGCTTCGTCCTGGGCTCGGTCTTCCTGGCGCTGGGGCTCGGCTTCTACCTGCGCAAGAAGGTCCGGGGGGGTGCCGGGGGTCGTGTCCCCCCCGGGCCGGAGCGGCCGCGCTCCCCCCGGGGCCCCCGGCCCGGGCTCACCCCCTTTTCTCTGCCCGCAGAGCTCCTGAGCCGCCGGCGGCCGCAGCCGCTCCCCGCGGCCTCGGGCCCGGCCGGGACCCCCCGCTCCGTCCCCGCGGCGATTTTGGGGGGGTCGCGTGTCCCCCCCAGCCCCGCTGGCGCTCTGCCCCCGCCCGCCCGCTCCCAGCGCTCCCAATAAAGCTTCCCAGTTGGCGCCGGGGCCGTTTCTTGGGGGGCGCTGGGGAGGGGTCCGGGGGGGCGAGGGGACGGCTGTGGGACAAGGGAGGGGGACGGAGGGATGGACGAGGAGGAGGAGGAGGAGGAAGGAGCAGGGGAACTCCCCGGAGAGGAGGAGAAGTCGGGGTGAGGAAGGATGGGGGTCGCCTCTCCCATCGCAATTCGGGGGTCCCAGCTCCCTCCCGCACTGTTTGGGGGTCCCGGCCAGTCTCTCCCCGCCCTCTCCCACCCCTCTCCCTCTGCCTCCCCAGCCCCACTTCTGCCCCCCACGCTCGGCTTTGGGGGTTCCAGCCCCTCCTGCTCACGCCGGGGGTCACATCCCCCCTTTCCCTCACCCCGGGCGGCTCCTGGCTGCTGTTTTTGGGGGGGAATCCCTGAGGTTTGGGGTCGCCGCTGCCCCAGAACTCTGCCAGGGTCTCCCAGCGCGGCCGGAGCCGCTCGGCCGGGGCTCCCCAAAGGCCCCAGCGAGCCCCAAGTCCCGGCCATGAGCCCCCAACTCCCTCCAAGCCAGCGTCCCCCACATCCCTTGCGAGGTCCCCCATGGCACCGGCCATGGCCGCGTCCCAAATTGTCCCTAAATGTCACTGGCCACGTCCCACATGTCACAGGCCATGTCCCACATGTCACAGGCCATGTCCCACATGTCACTGGCCATGTCCCACATGTCACTGCCCATGTCCCACATGTCACAGGCCGTGTCCCACAGGTCACAGGTCATGTCACACATGTCACTGGCCGTGTCCCACATGTCACTGGCCGTGTCACACATGTCACTGGCCGTGTCCCACATGTCACTGCCCATGTCCCACATGTCCTGGCCATGTCCCACATGTCCTGGCCCTGTTCCGTCCCGGCTCCTCCCGTGGGACGCGACGGCCCCGGGAAAACGAGGGGGAACAACGGGGGGCGCTGGGGCCGGGGGGAGCGGGAGAAGGGACGGAGGAGGAGGAGGAGGAGGAGAAACGGGAAAGAGGAAGGAGGGAGGAAGAGGAGCAGCCGGAGAGGATGAGCCGGAGGATGAGCAGGAGCAGGAGGAGGAGGAGGAGGAGCAGGAGGAGGAAGAGGAGCAGCCCCGGAACCCCGCGCTTCCCCAGCCCCCCCATAGCAGCCGCAGCCCCCGGCCCCGGCAGCATCGCCCCCTCCCCAAATCCCGCAGCCAGCGGGGAGGGGGAGCTCGCCCCAAATCCCTCGGGGGGTCCCCGGGCCGGGATTTTCCCTTGGGGGGGTTCGCAGCTCGCAGATTCCGGGAGAGAGCCCCAAAATCTCTGGGGGTCACCGGGAGGGTTCCAGGGGTGGGGGGGGGATGCTCGGAGCCTGAGGGACCCCAGAGCTGAATTTGGGCTGAATCCTGGTGGTTTGGGGTTTTTATGGACACAAAACCCGCGGAGAGCTCCAGAGCTGGACCTGGGATGGAGGATATAATAACCTGGGGCGCTCAACCCTAGTTAATAATATTTTAATAATTTTTAAAAATATATTTAATACGTTTTAAAAATAATACATGTAAAATTTTGAACACCGTAATATTTTATTATAGTATGTATAAATTTGGTATAATTATATATTAACAGTATAATATTATATTAATAATTTCTAATAAGATGTTGTTATATAAAAATGCCATTGTAATTTAATTAATATAATTTTACAATCATTCCATTAAGAGTTTAAGCTTTTGTTGACCGCTAGTTCGGCAAATTTTGTTCCAAATGTGGAGCGGGACGAAGGGATCGGATCAGGAAATTCTGTCCGATCGCAGCGCCCCAAAAATTGGGGTGAAACGCGCAAAGAACGGCTCTGATTGGCTGTCCCGGCACATCCCGCCCCCCATCCCCGCCCCCGCCCCAAGGCTCCCCCTGCCCAAAAACCCACCCGGGGCTGCGGCGGCCCGAAACCCCTCAGCCAATCAGAGCGCGGGCAGGACGCGCCGCAGCCAATGGGAGCGCGGGGCGTTTATTGCCTCACCGGTTGCCGGGTAGAGCCTCCGAAAAGCGAGCGCCCTAAGAAATTCCAGCCAATCAGAGCGGGAGTTGTTGATGAGTCATCGGTTGCTGGGCAGAGCGTCTGAAAATCGGGCTCCGAACGGAACCGGCCAATCGGAGCGGGCGAAAAACTCCTCGGTGCGTTACAAAGGACCCAAAAAACGGCGCAGCCAATCAACGCTCAGCCAAAAACCACGCCCCACCAATCAGGGAGCGCGCCCCTAAAGCTGCGGGGCCGGTGGTCCCGGCGCGGCGCTGGCCATGGGGCTCGGGGCGGCAGCCGGGGCCGTGCTGGTGGCACTGGTGGCGCTGGGAGCCGCCCCGGCTGCGGGCGCGGAGCTCTCGGGTGAGCGGGGAGGGGGCGGAGCGGTGGGCAGGGTGGGGAAGGGGGAAATGGGGAGGGGGCACCCCAAACCCGAGCCCGAGGGGCTGGGGATGGGGGAGTGGTGTTAAAATGGGTGGGAAAGGGGAAAATTCGGGAGCCCCGAAGTGATTTCGGGGCGCGGCCGGAGGCGGGAGGGGAGAGGATGCGGAAGGGGAACTGGGGAAGGGGACAAAGAGGAAGCGGCAGCGCGGGCAGGAGGGTCCCAGGGCGGCCGTGGGGCACAGGGGGTGCGGGGTGGGGGTGCGGGGTGGGCCCCGGGGGGCTGGGGGTGCTGGGGGGAGCTGGGGGCACCCCCTGAGATGGCTCCTGCACCCACAGAGGTGTTCCAGTACATGGGAAAGCTCGAGTGTCACTTCACGAACGGCACGGAGAAGGTGAGGTTCGTGGACAGGTACATCTACAACCGGGAGCAGTTCGTGATGTTCGACAGCGACGTGGGGGAGTTCGTGGGGTTCAACCCCCTTGGGGAGAAGAATGCCAGGCACTGGAATAGCAACCCGGAAAGGATGGAGTACAAACGGGGTCTAGTGGACACGTACTGCCGGCACAACTACCGGATTGTCACCCCGTTCAGCGTGGAGCGCCGAGGTGAGCGCGGGGCAGAGCGTGTCCCCTCGGGCCCGGCCCTGCCAACGGCCCCGGAGCCCCTCGAAACCTCCCTGGGAATCGGCCCGGAGCCCTCAGCCCTCCCTGGGCCCATCCCCGGGGGCTCCCTGTGCCCTCCCACTCCATCCCACTCTATTCCCAGTTCATTCCAGTCCATTCTCCTTCCCACCCAACCCATCCTAGTTAATCCCTAACTCATCCCGAGTCCCTCACAACCCATCCCAGTCTGTCCCAGTCCATTCCCAGTCCCTCCCAGTCCATCCCAGTTCCCTCCCAGTCCCTCCCAGTCCCTCCCAGTCCCCTCCCAGTCCCTCCCAGTCCCTCCCAGTTCCCTCCCAGTCCCTCCCAGTCCCTCCCAGTCCCCCCCAGTCCCTCCCCAGTCCCTCCCAGTCCATCCCAGTCCACTGCCTGACCCTCCTTTTCCAACCCAGTCCATTCGCAATAACATCCAGTGTATTCCCAGTCCCTCCCAGTCTCTCCCAGACTCTCCGAGTCGATTTCCAGTCCCTCCCAGTTGATCCCAATCTCTCCCAGTCCCTCCCAGTCCACCCCAGTCCCTCCCACTACATTCCCAGTTCCTCCCAGTCTCTCCCAGTCCATTCCCACTCCCTCCCAGTCCATTACCAGTCCCTCACAATCCATTCCCAGTCCCTCTCAGTCCATGCCAAATCCCTTCCTAATCCCTCCCAGTCCCTCCCAGTCCATTCCCAGTCCATCCCAGTCCATTCCCAGACCCTCCCAATCCCTCCCAATCCATTCCCAGTCCATTCTCACTCCCTCCCGGTCCATCCCCAGTCCCCCCCAGTCCCCCCCAGTCCCTCCCAGTCCATTCCCAGTCCATCCCAGTCCATTCCAGTCGCTCCCATTCCATCCCCAGTCCATCCCCAGTCCCTCCCAGTCCCCCCCAGTCCCCCCCAGCCCCTCCCCACCCCTCCCCTCTCTCTCCCAGCCCCCCCAGCTGATCCCAGCCCGTCCCCGCTCTCTCTCTCCCAGTGCCCCCCAGCGTGTCCATCTCGCTGGTGCCCTCGAGCTCCCAGCCCGGCCCCGGCCGCCTGCTCTGCTCCGTGCTGGATTTCTACCCTGCCCCGATCCAGGTGAGGTGGTTCCAGGGCCAGCAGGAGCTCTCGGAGCACGTGGTGGCCACCGACGTGGTCCCCAACGGGGACTGGACCTACCAGCTGCTGGTGCTGCTGGAAACCCCCCCCCGGCGCGGGCTCACCTACACCTGCCAGGTGGAGCACGGCAGCCTGGAGCAGCCCCTGAGCCGCCACTGGGGTACGGGGGAGCCGCTGGGGCCGGGCCGGAGCCACGGCCGGGGGCTGGGAGCCACGGGGAGGCAGCTGGAGAGAGCCGGCCGGCAACTGGGAGAGGGGCTGGGGGCTGCGGGAGGGCTGGCAAGGGCCTCGGGGGGCGCTGGGGAGGGGGGGGTGGGGTTGGGGGGGTGCTGGTGGGCGCTGGGAGGGGGTTTGGGGGTGCTGGGTGTGACTGGGAGGGGGTTTGGGGTCACTCTGTTTAACTGGGAATGGGTTTGGGGGTGCTGGGTGTGACTGGGAAAGGGTTTGGGGTCACTCTGTTTAACTGGGAATGGGTTTGGGGGTGCTGGGTGTGACTGGGAAAGGGTTTGGGGTCACTCTGTTTAACTGGGAATGGGTTTGGGGGTGCCGGGTGTGACTGGGAGGGGGTTTGGGGTCACTCTGTTTAACTGGGAAAGGGTTTGGGGGTGCCGGGTGTGACTGGGATCGAATTTGGGTGTGCGGGGTCCGACTGGGAGGGATTTTCTGGGTGCTGGGATTTACTGGGAGGGAGTTTGGGAGTGATGGTTTTAACTGGAATCGGGTTTGGGGGTGCTGGTGTGACTGGGAGGGAGTTTGATGGTGCTGGGATTTACTGGGAGGGAGTTTGGGGGTGCTGGGTGTGACTGGGAAGGATTTTTTGGGTACTGGGATTTACTGGGAGGGAGTTTGGGGGTGCTGGGTGTGACTGGGAAGGATTTTTTGGGTACTGGGATTTACTGGGAGGGGGTTTGGGGATGTTGGGTGTGACTGGGAGGGAGTTTGGCGATGCTGGGATTTACTGGGAGGGGTTTTGGGGGTGCCGGGTGTGACTGGGAGGGATTTTTTGGGTACTGGGATTTACTGGGAGGGAGTTTGGGGGTGCCGGGTGTGGCTGGGAAGGATTTTTGGGTACTGGGATTTACTGGGAGGGAGTTTGGGGGTACCGGGTGTGGCTGGGAGGGATTTTTTGGGTTCTGGGATTTACTGGGAGGGAGTTTGGGGGTGCCGGGTGTGACTGGGAAGGATTTTTTGGGTACTGGGATTTACTGGGAGGGGGTTTGGGGGTGCCGGGTGTTCCTGGCAGGGGTCGGGGGGAGGTTTCGGGGGGTCCCGGCCGGGCTGGGTTCAGGGGGGCCGAGCGGGAGGGCGGCGGGAGGGGCTCGGGGTGTCCGTGCGAGGTTTTGGGGGTGCTGAGCCCCGCGCCCCCCCAGAGATGCCGCCGGACGCCGCCCGCAGCAAGATGCTGACGGGCATCGGGGGCTTCGTCCTGGGCTCGGTCTTCCTGGCGCTGGGGCTCGGCTTCTACCTGCGCAAGAAGGTCCGGGGGGGTGCCGGGGGTCGTGTCCCCCCCGGGCCGGAGCGGCCGCGCTCCCCCCGGGGCCCCCGGCCCGGGCTCACCCCCTTTTCTCTGCCCGCAGAGCTCCTGAGCCGCCGGCGGCCGCAGCCGCTCCCCGCGGCCTCGGGCCCGGCCGGGACCCCCCGCTCCGTCCCCGCGGCGATTTTGGGGGGGTCGCGTGTCCCCCCAGCCCCGCTGGCGCTCTGCCCCCGCCCGCCCGCTCCCAGCGCTCCCAATAAAGCTTCCCAGTTGGCGCCGGGGCCGTTTCTTGGGGGGCGCTGGGGAGGGGTCTGGGGGGGCGAGGGGACGGCTGTGGGACAAGGGAGGGGGACGGAGGGATGGACGAGGAGGAGGAGGAGGAGGAGGAGGAGGAGGCGGGATGAGGAAGGCGGAGCTGCGGGAGGGACGATGAATCCCAGCGAGGACGGGCGGGATCAGGGGTGGGAGGGATGAGGAAGAGGAGCAGGAAGCCGAGCGGGGCTCCCCCGGCCTTCATCCCGGTGTCCGCGGGGAGCCAGGAAGGGTCGGAGTCCCCAGCCCGGTGTGTCCCCAGCCCGGATCACCGGGCTCGGCCCGCCGGGGCTCAGCGGGGATCGCAGGCGCGGATCCCCGCACGGGGCACGGAGCTGGGGCAGCGCTCGGAGCCCTTCCCGCACTCGGGGCTGGGCGGGGTCCGCGGGCAGCGAACCCTTCCTCCTCCTCCTCCTTTTTCTCCTCCTCCTCTTTTTCCTCCTCCATCCCTTCTCCCGCTCCCCTCAGCTCCATCTCCCACCCTTGCCGCCCGCGTTTTCCCGAAGATTTCGCGTCCCGCGGGAGGAATCGGGATGGAGCCGGGATAGAAGCGAGAGTGACCCGGGAAAGAGCCGGAATGGGACCGGGATGGGGCCGGGATGGAACCGGGATAGAACCGGGATGGGGCAGGGATGGGGCAGGGATGGAACCGGGATAGAAACGGGATGGAGCCGGGATGGGGCAGGGATGGAACCGGGATGGGGCAAGGATGGAGCCGGGATGGAGCCGGGATGGGGCAGGGATGGAACCGGGATAGAAACGGGATGGGGCAGGGATGGAACCGAGATGGGGCAAGGATGGAGCCGGGATGGGGCAGGGATGGAACCGGGATAGAAACGGGATGGAGCCGGGGATGGGACTGGGATGGAGCCGGGATGGAGCCGGGGATGGAACCGGGAATGGAACCCGGAAAAAGCCGAGGATGGAGACGGGGATGATGCCGGGATTGAACCGGGATGGAGCCAGGAGGGAACCGGGATGGAATTGGGATGGGGCTGGATGGGACCTGGATGGGGCCGAGATGGAACCGGGATTGGACCGGGATGGGGCCGGGATGGAACCGGGATGGGACCGGGATGGAACCGGGATGGAGCCGGGATGGAACCGGGATAGAACCAGGATGGGACCGGGATAGAACTGGGATGGGGCCGAGATGGAACCGGGATAGAACCGGGATGGGACCGGGATGGAGCCGGGATGGAACTGGGATAGAACCGGGATGGAGCCGGGGATGGAACCGGGATGGGGCCGAGATGGAGCCGGGATGGAACTGGGATAGAACCGGGATGGAGCCGGGGATGGAACCGGGATGGGGCCGAGATGGAGCCGGGATGGGACCGGGATGGAGCCGGGAATGGAACCGGGAAAAAACCGAGGATGGAATCGGGATGGAGACGGGGATGGAGCCGGGATGGGGCTGGGATGGGGCCGAGATGGAACCGGGATGGGGCCGGGCCAGCTCGGGCCTGGGCAGCTCAAGGCTCTGGGCCCGGCCTGCGCCCCCTCCCCAAATTTCCCATGTGCAGTTTCGGGGGTTCCCGGCGCTTTTTGGGGCTCCGCGGGTGCCGCGCTGGGGTTTGGGTGCCTCTCAACGAGGGTCCGGAGCGGGGGGACAAGGGGGGGACACACGGGGGTCCCAAATCCCGATCAATCCCGGGACCGGATCGATTCCCCCCAAATCACAGCCCCCCCAGACCCCTCCCCAGCGCCCCCCAAGAAACGGCCCCGGCGCCAACTGGGAAGCTTTATTGGGAGCGCTGGGAGCGGGCGGGCGGGGGCAGAGCGCCAGCGGGGCTGGGGGGGACACGCGACCCCCCCAAAATCGCCGCGGGGACGGAGCGGGGGGTCCCGGCCGGGCCCGAGGCCGCGGGGAGCGGCTGCGGCCGCCGGCGGCTCAGGAGCTCTGCGGGCAGAGAAAAGGGGGTGAGCCCGGGCCGGGGGCCCCGGGGGGAGCGCGGCCGCTCCGGCCCGGGGGGGACACGACCCCCGGCACCCCCCCGGACCTTCTTGCGCAGGTAGAAGCCGAGCCCCAGCGCCAGGAAGACCGAGCCCAGGACGAAGCCCCCGATGCCCGTCAGCATCTTGCTGCGGGCGGCGTCCGGCGGCATCTCTGGGGGGGCGCGGGGCTCAGCACCCCCAAAACCTCGCACGGACACCCCGAGCCCCTCCCGCCGCCCTCCCGCTCGGCCCCCCTGAACCCAGCCCGGCCGGGACCCCCCGAAACCTCCCCCCGACCCCTGCCAGGAACACCCGGCACCCCAAACCCCCTCCCAGTAAATCCCAGTACCCAAAAAATCCTTCCCAGCCACACCCGGCACCCCCAAACTCCCTCCCAGTAAATCCCAGTACCCAAAAAATCCCTCCCAGTCACACCCAGCACCCCCAAACCCATTCCCAGTTAAACAGAGTGACCCCAAACCCCCTCCCAGTCACACCCAGCACCCCCAAACCCATTCCCAGCTAAACAGAGTGACCCCAAACCCCCTCCCAGTCACACCCAACACCCCCAAACCCATTCCCAGTTAAACAGAGTGACCCCAAACCCTTTCCCAGTCACACCCAACACCCCCAAACCCATTCCCAGTTAAAGAGAGTGACCCCAAACCCTTTCCCAGTCACACCCAGCACCCCCAAACCCATTCCCAGTTAAACAGAGTGACCCCAAACCCTTTCCCAGTCACACCCAGCACCCCCAAACTTCCTCATAGTGCCCACCAGGACCCCCAAACTCCCTCCCAGTGACACTCAGAAACCCTAAACACGCTCCCAGTAAATCCCAGCACCAATTAAATCCCTCCCAGTCGGACCCAGCACCCCCAAATTCCATCCCAGTCACACCCAGCACCCCCAATCCCATTCCCAGTTAAAGAGAGTGACCCCAAACCCTTTCCCAGTCACACCCAGCACCCCCAAACCCATTCCCAGTTAAACAGAGTGACCCCAAACCCCCTCCCAGTCACACCCAGCACCCCCAAACCCCCTCCCAGCGCCCACCAGCACCCCCCCAACCCCACCCCCCCCTTCCCCAGCGCCCCCCGAAGCCCTTGCCAGCCCTCCCCCAGCCCCCAACCCCTCTCCCAGTTGCCGGCCGGCTCTCTCCAGCTGCCTCCCAGTGGCTCCCAGCCCCCGGCCGTGGCTCCGGCCCGGCCCCAGCGGCTCCCCCGTACCCCAGTGGCGGCTCAGGGGCTGCTCCAGGCTGCCGTGCTCCACCTGGCAGGTGTAGGTGAGCCCGCGCCGGGGGGGGGTTTCCAGCAGCACCAGCAGCTGGTAGGTCCAGTCCCCGTTGGGGACCACGTCGGTGGCCACCACGTGCTCCGAGAGCTCCTGCTGGCCCTGGAACCACCTCACCTGGATCGGGGCAGGGTAGAAATCCAGCACGGAGCAGAGCAGGCGGCCGGGGCCGGGCTGGGAGCTCGAGGGCACCAGCGAGATGGACACGCTGGGGGGCACTGGGAGAGAGAGAGCGGGACGGGCTGGGATCAGCTGGGGGGCGCTGGGAGAGAGAGGGGAGGGGTGGGGAGGGGCTGGGGGGGACTGGGGGGGACTGGGAGGGACTGGGAGAGACTGGGAATGGACTTGGAGAGACTGGAAATGGACTGGGAATGGAGTGGGAGGGACTGGGAGGGATTGGGAATGGAATGGGAGGGACTGGGAGGGATTGGGAATGGAATGGGAGGGACTGGGAGGGACTGGGGATGGACTGGGAATAGACTGGGAGGGACTGAGGATGGACTGGGAGGGACTGGGAGGGACTGGGGGGGACTGGGAATGGACTGGGAGGGAACTGAGAAGGAACTGGGAGGGACTGGGAGGGGACTGGGAGGGACTGGGAGGGAACTGGGGGGGACTGGGAGGGAACTGAGAAGGAACTGGGAGGAAACTGGGAGGGACTGGGAATGGATTGGGAGTGAACTGGGAGAACTGGGAGAGACTGGGAGGGGACTGGGAATGGATTGGGAGAGAACTGGGAGAACTGAGAGGGAACTGGGAGGAACTGGGATGGACTGGGAGGGACTGGGAGGGAACTGGGGGTGACTGGGAGGGACTGGGAGGGACTGGGAGGGACTGGAATGGACTGGGAGGGACTGGGAATGGACTGGGATGAAGTGGGAGGGACTGGGCTGGAAAATGAGGAACTGTGAATAGACTGGGATTAGCTGGGAATGGACTGGGAATGCATTGGGATGCACCGGGCATGGACTGGGATTGATGGGGAGGAACTGGGAATGGACTGGGGTAGACTGGGAGGGACAGAGCATGGACTGGGAATGAAGTGGGAATTGAGCGGGAATGGAGTGGGAGAGACTGGGCTGGACTCGGAATGGACTGGGAAAGGACTGGGAGGGACTGGGAAAGGACTGGGAGGGACTGGGAAGAACCAGGGATGGGCCCAGGGAGGGCTGAGGGCTCCGGGCCGATTCCCAGGGAGGTTTCGAGGGGCTCCGGGGCCGTTGGCAGGGCCGGGCCCGAGGGGACACGCTCTGCCCCGCGCTCACCTCGGCGCTCCACGCTGAACGGGGTGACAATCCGGTAGTTGTGCCGGCAGTACGTGTCCACCTCACCCCGTTTGTACTCCATCCTTTCCGGGTCGCTGTTCAAGCGCTTGGCATTCTTCTCCCCATAGGGGTTGAACCCCACGTACTCCCCCACGTCGCTGTCGAACATCAGGTACTGCTCCCGGTTGTAGATGTACCGCTCCACGAACCTCACCTTCTCCGTGCCGTTCGTGAAGTAGCACTCGGACGTTCCCAGCTCCTGGAACACCCCTGTGGGTGCAGGACCCATCTCAGGGGGTGCCCCCAGCTCCCCCCAGCACCCGCAGCCCCCCGGGGCCCACCCCGCACCCCCACCCCGCACCCCCTGTGCCCCACGGCCGCCCTGGGACCCTCCTGCCCGCGCTGCCGCTTCCTCTTTGCCGCCCTTCCCGCAGTTCCCCTTCCGCATCCTCTCCCCTCCCGCCTCCGGCCGCGCCCCGAAATCACTTCGGGGCTCCCGAATTTTCCCCTTTCCCACCCATTTTAACCCCACTCCCCCATCCCCAGCCCCTCGGGCTCGGGTTTGGGGTGCCCCCTCCCCATTTCCCCCTTCCCCAGCCTCCCCACCGCTCCGCCCCCTGCCCGCTCACCCGAGAGCTCCGCGCCCGCAGCCGGGGCGGCTCCCAGCGCCACCAGTGCCACCAGCACGGCCCCGGCTGCCGCCCCGAGCCCCATGGCCAGCGCCGCGCCGGGACCACCGGGACCAGCCGCGCTGCACTGCGGGAACCAGCGCGGAGCGCCGCGGGGTCATTAGGGACGCGCTCCCTGATTGGTCGGCCGTGGTTTTCGGCTGAGCTTTGATTGGCTGCAGCCTTTTTCGGCTCCTCCACGATTGGCCGGGCTGTTTTTCCCGCGCTCCGATTGGCCGGTTCCGTTCGGAGCCCGATTTTCAGGCGCTCTGCCCAGCAACCGATGACTCATCGTCGCGCCGCGCTCCGATTGGCTGGAATTTTCTGAGGAGCGCGCTTTTCCCCAGCCTCTACCCGGCAACCGGTGACGCGCCGCCCGCGCCGCGCTCCCATTGGCCGGGCGCTTTTTGGGGTGCCGCTGCCCCGCTCCCGGTGCCCCCAGTCGGGCGCCGCTTTCCCGGGAGCAGCTCCGGCCCTTGGCCGCGTCGCGGAGCCCGGGGCGCCATGGCCGGAGCGCGGAGCGTGCCCCGGCTGCTGCCGCTGCTGGCGCTGAGCCTGCCCGCGCTCTGGGGGCTCCCAGGTGGGGCTGGGGGCTCCCGGGGCCGCGGGCTGGGGCTGCGGGCTTGGGGGGTGGGAGTCAAGGGGTTAAAGGGGTCTCAGCCCATTTTGGGGGGTTTTGGGGGGTTTTGGGGAAGGGCGTGGTTTCCCAGATGGTTTTTTGGGGTTTTTTCCCCCTTTTTTTGGAGATTTTGGGGGTTGGGTGTGGCCGAGTTCCTCTTTTTCCAGGATTTTGGGGGCTGGGATTGGTCAAACCCCCCTGTACCCAAAATTTGGGGGGGCTGGGATTGGCCAAACCCCCCTGTACCCAAAATTTTGGGGGGCTCTGATTGGCCAAACCCCCCTGTACCCAAAATTTTGGGGGGCTGGGATTGGCCAAACCCCCCTGTACCCAAAATTTTGGGGGGCTGGGATTGGCCAAACCCCCCTGTACCCAAAATTTTGGGGGGCTCTGATTGGCCAAACCCCCCTGTACCCAAAATTTTGGGGGGCTCTGATTGGCCAAACCCCCCTGTACCCAAATTTTGGGGGGCTCTGATTGGCTAAACCCCCCTGTACCCAAAATTTGGGGGGGGCTCTGATTGGCTAAACCCCCCTGTACCCAGAATTTTGGGGGGCTGGGAGTGCCCAAACCCCCCTGTACCCAAAATTTGGGGGGGCTCTGATTGGCTAAACCCCTCTGTACCCAAAATTTTGGGGGGCTGGGAGTGCCAAACCCCCCTGTACCCAAAATTTTCGGAACTGAGAATTCCCAAATCCTCTTTTTCCAGGATTTTGGGGGGGCTCTGATTGGCTAAACCTCCCTGTACCCAAACTTTAGAAGGGCTGGGATTGGCCAAACCCCCCTGTACCCAAAATTTTGGGAATTGAGAATTCCCAAATCCTTTTTTTCCAGGATTTTGGGGGGCCTGGGATTGGCCAAACCCCCCTGTACCCAAAATTTTGGGGGGCTGGGATTGGCCAAACCCCCCTGTACCCAAAATTTTGGGGGGCTGGGATTGGCCAAACCCCCCTGTACCCAAAATTTGGGGGGGCTGGGATTGGCTAAACCCCCCTGTACCCAAATTTTGGGGGGCTCTGATTGGCTAAACCCCCCTGTACCCAAAATTTGGGGGGGCTCTGATTGGCTAAACCCCCCTGTACCCAAAATTTGGGGGGGCTCTGATTGGCTAAACCCCCCTGTACCCAAAATTTTGGGGGGCTCTGATTGGCCAAACCCCCCTGTACCCAAAATTTTGGGAACTGAGAACTCCCAAATCCTATTTTTCCGGGATTTTGGGGGGCTGGGATTGGCCAAACCCCCCTGTACCCAAAATTTGGGCAACTGAGAATTCCAAAATCCCAATTTTTCCAGAATTTTGGGGTTCAAAAAGTGCCAAAATCCCGAATTTTTCTGGGATTTTGGAGTCTGGGACTGCCCAGACCCCCCTGTACCCAAAATTTGGGAAACTGAGAATTCCAAAATCTTATTTTTCCTGAATTTTTGGGATCTGGAAGTGCCTAAATCCCAAATTTTCAGGATTTTTGGAGTTTGGTGTTCCCAAAAATCCGATTTTTTGTGGATTTTTGGGGTCTGGGAGTGCCCAACCCCCCCTGTACCCAAAATTTGGGGAACTCAAAATTCCCATTTCCTCATTTTCCACAATTTTGGGATTCTGAATATTCCCAAATCCCCAATTTTTTCGGGATTTTGGGGCTCTGGAAGTGCCTAAAACCCAATTTTTCAGGATTTTTGGAGTTTGGTGTTCCCAAAAATCCAATTTTTTGTGAATTTTTGGGGTCTGGGAGTGCCCAACCCCCCCTGTACCCAAAATTTGGGGAACTGGGAATTTTCACTTCCTCTTTTTCCTGGAATTTTGGGGCTGGGCGAGGCCAAATTTCCTTTTTTTTCCAAATTTTTGGGGTCTGAGAGGGCCCAAATTGGAATTTTTTGGGATTTTGGGGGCTTGTGGTGCTGTCAACCCCAATTTTCCTGGGATTTTGGGGAAAAATTCTGAATTTTTTGGGGATTTTGAGTAAAAAATCCTGATTTTTCTGGGATATTGAGCAGAAATGCCCCAATTTTCTGGGATTTTTGAGTAAAAATCCTGATTTTTCCTGGGATTTTGGGTAAAAATCCCCATTTTATTGGGATTTTGAGTAAAAATCCCCATTTTTTTGGGGATTTTGAGCTAAAATCCCCAATTTTCCTGGGATTTTGAATCGAAATTCCAAAATTTCCCATGATTTTCATTTAAAATTCTGATTTTTCCTGGGATTTTGAGTAAAAATTCCCCTTTTTTTTGGATTTTGAGTAAAAATCCTGAATTTTCAGGGAATTTTGCAAAAAAAATCCTGATTTTTCCTGGGATTTGGGGTAAAAATCCTGAATTTTCCAAGAATTTTGAGAAAAAAATCTGATTTTTCCTGGGATTTTGAGAAAAAATTCCTAAATTTTCTCGGATTTGGAGCTGAAATTCCCAAATTTCCCAGGATTTTGTGTAAAAATCCTGATTTTTACTGGGATTTTGAGTAGAAATCCCCAATTTTCCCAGGATTTTGACCAAAAATCAAAATTTTCCTGGGATTTTGTTCAAAAATCCTCAATTTTCCCAGGATTTTGACCAAAAATCCCCGATTTTCCAAGGCTATTCAGCCAAAATCTCCAATTTTCTGGGATTTTGAGATAAAATCTTCAATTTTCCTGCAATTTTGAGTAGAAATCTCCAATTTTCTTGAATTTTAAGTACAAATCCCCAATTTTCCCCATTATTTTGATCCAAAAGTCTCCAATTTTCCTGGGGTTTTGATCCAAAATCCCAATTTTCCCATTATTTTGATTAAAAAATTCCAATTTTCCGGGAATTTTGATCAAATTCTCCAATTTTCCTGGAATTTTCAGCCAAAACCTCCAATTTTCCCGGGATTTCCACCCCAAATCTCCAATTTTCCCAGGATTTTGAGCTAAAATCTCCAATTTTCCTGGAATTTTGATCAAAAGCTCCAATTTTCCTGGAATTTTGATCAAAATCCCCAATTTCCTGGCATTTTCAGCCAAAATCTCCAATTCTTCCAGGATTTTGAGTAGAAATCTCCAATTTTCCCGGGATTTCGACACAAAATCTCAAATTTTCTTGAATTTTAAGTACAAATCCCCAATTTTCCCATTATTTTGATCCAAAAATCCCCAATTTTCCTGGAATTTTGATTTAAAATCCCCAATTTTCCTGGAATTTTCATCAAAAATCCCAATTTTCCTGTGATTTTGATCAAATTCTCCAATTTTCCCGGAATTTTCAGCCAAAATCTCCAATTTTTCCAGGATTTCCACCCAAAACCTCCAATTTTCCCAGGATTTCCACCCCAAATCTCCAATTTTCCCGGGATTTTGACCCCAAAATCTCCAATTTTCCCAGGATTTTGATCAAAAATCCCAATTTTCCTGGAATTTTGATCAAATTCTCCAATTTTCCTGGAATTTTGATCCAAAATCCCCATTTTCCTGGAATTTTCATCAAAAATCCCAATTTTCCTGGCATTTTCAGCCAAAATCTCCAATTCTTCCAGGATTTCGACCCAAAATCCCCAATTTTCCCGGGATTTGGACCCAAAATCTCCTATTTTCCCAGGATTTTGAGCCAAAATCTCCAATTTTCCTGTGATTTTGATCACAAATCCCAATTTTCCTGGAATTTTCATCAAAAATCCCAATTTTCCCATTATTTTGATCAAAATCTCCAATTTTCCTGGATTTTTGATCCAAAATCTCCAATTTTCCTGGAATTTTCATCAAAAATATCCAATTTTTCTGGGATTTTGAGCAGAAACCTCCAATTTTCCCGGGATTTCGACCCAAAATCTCCAATTTTCCCGGGATTTCGACCCAAAATCTCCAATTTTCCCAGGATTTTGATCAAAAATCCCAATTTTCCTGGAATTTTGATCAAATTCTCCAATTTTCCTGGAATTTTCATCAAAAATCCCATTTTTCCTGGAATTTTGATCCAAAATCCCCAATTTTCCTGGAATTTTCATCAAAAATCTCCAATTTTCCCGGGATTTCCACCCAAAACCTCCAATTTTCCCAGGATTTTGAGCCAAAATCTCCAATTTTCCCGGGATTTCGACCCAAAATCTCCAATTTTCCCAGGATTTTGATCAAAAATCCCCATTTTCCTGGAATTTTGATCAAATTCTCCAATTTTCCTGGAATTTTGATCCAAAATCCCAATTTTCCTGGAATTCTGATCCAAAATCCCAATTTTCCTGGAATTTTCATCAAAAATCCCATTTTTCCTGGAATTTTGATCCAAAATCCCCAATTTTCCTGGAATTTTCATCAAAAATCTCCAATTTTTCCAGGATTTTAAACCAAAATGTCCATTTTTTGGGGGATTTTGAGTAGGAATCTCCAATTTTCCCGGGATTTCCACCCAAACCCCCAATTCTCCCGGGATTTCGACCCGAAACCTCCAATTTTCCTGGAATTTCCACCCAAAATATCCAATTTTTCCAGGATTTTGATCAAAATCTTCAATTTTTCTGGGATTTCCACCCAAAATATCCAATTTTTCCTGGATTTCCACCCAAAATCTCCAATTTTCCCGGATTTCCACCCAAAATCTCCAATTTTTCCAGGATTTTGACCCAAAATCTCCAATTTTCCTGGAATTTTGATCAAAAATCCCAATTTTCCTGTGATTTTGATCCAAAATCCCCAATTTTCCCATTATTTTGATTTTAAAAATCCCAATTTTCCAGGCATTTCCACCCAAAATCTCCAATTCTTCCAGGATTTTGACCCAAAATCTCAAATTTTTCTGGAATTTTGATCAAAAATCCCCATTTTCCTGGGATTTCGACCCAAAATCTCCAATTTTCCCAGGATTTTGATCAAAAATCCCCATTTTCCTGGAATTTTGATCAAATTCTCCAATTTTCCTGGAATTTTGATCCAAATCCCCATTTTCCTGGAATTTTGATCCAAAATCCCCAATTTTCCTGGAATTTTCCTCAAAAATCTCCAATTTTCCCGGGATTTTGAGCAGAAACCTCCAATTTTTCCAGGATTTCCACCCCAAATCTCCAATTTTCCCGGGATTTCCACCCCAAACCCCCAATTTTCCCCCATTTCCCTCACAAAACCCCAATTCCCCCCATTTCCACCCAAAATCCTCCTCCCAGCCGAGCACAGCATCGTCCAGACCGAGTTCTACCAGAAGTCCCTCGGCGCGGCGCCCGACGCCGAGGAGTTCATGTTCGACTTCGACGGCGACGAGATCTTCCACGTGAAGGACGAGGAGACCTTCTGGAGGCTGCCCGAGTTCCAGCAGTTCGCCAGCTTCGAGGCGCAGGGCGCGCTGCAGAACATCGCCATCGACAAGCAGAACCTGGAGAGCTCCATGAGGGCCTACAACCGATCCCGCGTTCCCAGCGGTGAGTCCGGGGAGGTTCCTGGTGGAACTCCAAAATTTGGTGTTCCTCAAACCAAATCCCAGTTGGGTCAGACCTCCATTTCAGCCCAATTTCAGGAGGTTCCTGGTGGAACTCCAAACTTTGGTGTTCCTCAAAACCAATCCCAGGTGGATACGACCTCCATTTCAGCACGATTTTGGGAGGTTCCTGGTGGAACTCCAAAATTTGGTGTTCCTCAGAACCAATCCCAGTTGGATCCGACCCCAAATCCAGAGGATTTCAGCCCAATTCCAGAAGGTTCCTGGTGGAATTCCAAAATTTGGTGTTCCTCAAACCCAATTCCAACTAGTTACGACCCAATCCCAGTTGGATCCGACCCAAATTCCAGGGGATTTCAACCCAATTCCAGAAGGTTCCTGGTGGAATTCCAAAATTTGGTGTCCCTCAAACCAAGTCCCAGTTGGGTCCAACCCAATGAAAGATGGACCAAACTCAATCCCAGTTGGATTAGACCAATCCCAGTTGGACCCAACCCAATTCCAGGAGATTTCAACCCAAATATCGAACCCCAATTCCAGAAGGTTCCTGATGGAACCCCAAACTTTGGTGTCCCTCAAACTCAATTCCAACTGGTTCCAACCCAATACCAGTTGGATCAAACTCAACCCCAGTTGGTTCCAACCCAATCCAAGATGGACCCAACCCAATTCCAAGGGATTTCAACCCAAATATCGAACCCCAATTCCAGAAGGTTCCTGATGGAACCCCAAACTTTGGTGTCCCTCAAACCGAATTCCAACTGGTTCCAACCCAACTCCAACTGGTTCCAACTCAATCCAAGATGGACCCAACCCAATTCCAGGAGATTTCAACCCAAAAATCCAACCCCAATTCCAGAAGGTTCCTGGTGGAATTCCAAACTTTGGTGTCCCTCAAACTCAATCCCAATTGCATCTAACTCAATGAAAGATGGATCCAACCCAACCCCAACTGGTTCCAACCCAATACAAGATGGACCCAACCCAATTCCAAGGGATTTCAACCCAAACATCCAACCCCAATTCCAGAAGGTTCCTGGTGGAATTCCAAAATTTGGTGTCCCTCAAACCCAATTCCAACTGGTTCCAACCCAATCCCAGTTGGATCAAACTCAACCCCAGTTGGATCCAACCCAATTCCAGGGGATTTCAACCCAAATATCGAACCCCCATTCCAGAAGGTTCCTGGTGGAATCCCAAACTTTGGTGTCCCTCAAACCCAATCCCAATTGCATCTAACTCAATGAAAGATGGTTCCAACCCAATCCCAGTTGGATCCAACTCAACCCCAGTTGGATCCAACCCAATTCCAAGGGATTTCAACCCAAACATCCAACCCCAGTTCCAGAAGGTTCCTGGTGGAACCCCAAAATTTGGTGTCCCTCAAACTCAATTCCAACTGGTTCCAACTCAATCCCAGTTGGTTCCAACCCAATCTCGGTTAGATCCAACCCAGTTCCAGGAGATTTCAACCCAAAAGTCCAACCCCAATTCCAGAAGGTTCCTGGTGGAATTTCAAAATTTGGTGTCCCTCAAACCCAATCCCAATTGCATCTAACTCAATGAAAGATGGATCCAACCCAATCCCAGTTGGATCCAACCCAATCCAAGATGGACCCAACCCAATTCCAAGGGATTTCAACCCAAACATCCAACC
This sequence comes from Lonchura striata, assembly GCF_050655825.1. Lineage (NCBI taxonomy): Eukaryota > Metazoa > Chordata > Aves > Passeriformes > Estrildidae > Lonchura > Lonchura striata. The sequence goes on from NC_140737.1 coordinate 922,077, forward strand.
CCAATTCCAGAAGGTTCCTGGTGGAATTCCAAAATTTGGTGTCCCTCAAACCGAATTCCAACTGGTTCCAACCCAATCCCAGTTGGTTCCAACCCAATTCCAGATGGATCCAACCCAATCCAAGATGGACCCAACCCAATTCCAAGGGATTTCAACCCAAATATCGAACCCCAATTCCAGAAGGTTCCTGGTGGAATTCTAAACTTTGGTGTCCCTCAAACCCAATCCAACCTTGATCCAACTCAATGAAAGATGGTTCCAACCCAATCCCAGTTGGATCCAACTCAACCCCAGTTGGATCCAACCCAATTCCAAGGGATTTCAACCCAAACATCGAACCCCAATTACAGAAGGTTCCTGGTGGAATTCCAAAATTTGGTGTCCCTCAAACCCAATCCCAATTGCATCTAACTCAATGAAAGATGGTTCCAACCCAATCCCAGTTGGATCCAACCCAATCCAAGATGGACCCAACCCAATTCCAGGGGATTTCAACCCAAACATCCAACCCCAATTCCAGAAGGTTCCTGGTGGAATTCCAAAATTTGGTGTCCCTCAAACCGAATTCCAACTGGTTCCAACCCAACCCCAACTGGTTCCAACCCAATCCAAGATGCACCCAACCCAATCCCAGATGGATCCAACCTAATCCAAGATGGACCCAACCCACTTCCAGATGGATCCACCCCAAATCTCCGCCGATTCCACTAAATCCCAAATTTTCTCCGGGACTCCCCAGAGCCGCCGGAGGTGGCCGTGTTCCCCAAGCAGCCGGTGGAGCAGGACGAGCCCAACATCCTGATCTGCTCGGTCACCAAGTTCTGGCCGCCGGCGCTGGAGCTGCGCTGGCTGCGCAACGGGGCGCCGGTGACGCGCGGCGTCCTGGAGACGCCATTTTACCCCGACCGCGACTTCACCTTCCGCAAGTTCTCCTACCTGCCCTTCGTGCCCGCGCCCGGCGACTACTACGACTGCCAGGTGGAGCACGAGGGGTTGGCCAAGCCCGCCAAGATGCATTGGGGTGAGATGCGGGGGTTTTGGGAAAAAAAAAAATATGAAATTTTGGGGAAAAAATGGGGTTTTTGTGGAAAAAATTGGATTTTTAGTGAAAAAAAATGGGATTTTTGGGGTCTGGGAAAATGGGGATTTGGGGTTATTAGGATGGCAAGCCCGCCAAGATGCATTGGGGTGAGATGCGGGGGTTTTGGGAAAAAAAAAAATATTAAATTTTGGGGAAAAAATGGGGTTTTTGGGGAAAAAATTGGATTTTTAGTGAAAAAAAATGGGATTTTTGGTGGGTGAAAAGGGATTTTTGGGGTTTGGGACAATTGGGATTTGGGGTTATTAGGAGTGGGAAGTGGAGCATGAGGGGATTTGGGATTTTGGGGGAAAAATTTGGGGATTTTTGGGGGAAAAATTGGGTTTTTGGGGAAAAAAACCAGATTTTTGGGATTTGGAGCAATCGGGATTTGGGGTTATTAGGATTGCAAGGTGGAGCACGAGGGGTTGGCCAAGCCCGCCAAGATGCATTGGGGTGAGATGCGGGGGTTTTGGGAAAAAAAAAAATCATAAATTTTGGGGAAAAAATGGGGGAAAAAATGGGGGTTTTGGGGAAAAAATGGGGTTTTGGGGGAAAAAAATGGGATTTTTGGGGTTTGGGAAAATGGGGATTTGGGGTTATTAGGATGGCAAGCCCGCCAAGATGCATTGGGGTGAGATGCGGGGGTTTTGGGAAAAAAAAAATCATAAATTTTGGGGAAAAAATGGGGTTTTTGGGGAAAAAATTGGATTTTTAGTGAAAAAAATTGGGATTTTTGGTGGGTAAAAACGGATTTTTGGGGTTTGGGAAAATGGGGATTTGGGGTTATTAGGAGTGGTAAGTGGAGCATGAGGGGATTTGGGATTTTGGGGGAAAAATTTGGGGATTTTGGGGAAAAAATGGGGTTTTTGGGGAAAAAATTGGGTTTTTGGGGAAAAAAATTGGGATTTTTGGGGTTTGGGAAAATTGGGATTTGGGATTTGCTGGGTGGAGCACGAGGGGTTGGCCAAGCCTGGAAAGATGCATTGGGGTGAGATGCGGGGGTTTTGGGAAAAAAAAAAAATCATGAAATTTTGGGGAAAAAATGGGGGAAAAAATGGGGTTTTTGGGGAAAAAATGGGATTTTTGGTGGGTAAAAAGGGATTTTTGGGGTTTGGGAAAATGGGGATTTGGGGTTATTAGGAGTGGTAAGTGGAGCATGAGGGGATTTGGGATTTTGGGGGAAAAATTTGGGGATTTTTGGGGGAAAAATGGGGTTTTTGGGGAAAAAAATGGGGTTTTTGGGGAAAAAAACCAGATTTTTGGGATTTGGAGCAATTGGGATTTGGGGTTATTAGGATGGCAACGTGGAGCACGAGGGGTTGGCCAAGCCCGCCAAGATGCATTGGGGTGAGATGCGGGGGTTTTGGGAAAAAAAAAAATATGAAATTTTGGGGAAAAAATGGGGGAAAAAATGGGGTTTTTGGGGAAAAAATGGGGTTTTTGGTGGGTAAAAATGAGATTTTTGGGGCTTGGGACAATTGGGATTTGGGGTTATTAGGATGGCAAGCCTGCCAAGATGCATTGGGGTGAGATTTGGGGGATTTTGGGGAAAAATCCCAAATTTTGGGGAAAAAAAATGGGGTTTTTGGGGAAAAAATTGGATTTTTGGCAAAAAAAAAAGATGGGATTTTTGTTGGGTAAAAAGGGATTTTTGGGGTCTTGGAAATTGGGGATTTGGAGTTATCAGGAGTGCCAGGTGGAGCACGAGGGGATTTGGGATTTTTGGGGAAAAAATTTGGGGATTTTGGGGAAAAAGTGGGATTTTTGGGAATAAATGGGATTTTGGGGAGAAAAAATTTGGATTTTTGGGGTTTTGGGAAAATTGGGAATTAGGATTTGCAAGGTGGAGCATGAAGGGATGGGCAAGCCTGGAAAGATGCATTGGGGTGAGATTTGGGGATTTTGGGAAAAAAATGGACAAAATTTGGGGTTTTTGGGAAAAAAATGTGGGGATTGTTGGGATTTGGGGTGGAAATTCCAGGATATGTGATTTTGGGGATTTGGGAATAGGGGAAAATGGGAATTTGGGACAGGAAAAAATTTGAGAAGAGGAAAAATTTGGGAATTTTCCAAGAGCTTTGAACGGGAATGATGATGAGGAAGGATTCGGGAGAAGGAAGAGATTTGGGAATTGCCCGAAATTTTGGGAATTTGGGATTTTTTTTCCCACCAGAACCCCAAATCCTGGTGCCGCCGTCGGAGGCGACGGAGACGGCGATCTGCGCCCTGGGGCTGGCCGTGGGCATCGTGGGCATCGCCGCGGGCACCGTCCTCATCATCCGCGGGATGAAGCTCGGCCGCGCCCGCGCCGAGCGCGGCGTGCTCTGAGCGCCAAAATCCCAAAAAATGGGCCCAAAATCCAGCCCCAAAATCCCCCAAAATGGCCCCAAAATCCAGCCCCGAATCCCAAAAAAATGGCCCCAAAATCCAGCCCCGAATCCCCCAAAATTGCCCCAAAATCCAGCCCCAAAATCCCAAAGAACGGCCCCAAATTCCAGCCCCAAAATCCCGTGGAATTGCCCCAAATTCCAGCCCCAAAATCCCAAAGAACGGCCCCAAATTCCAGCCCCAAAATCCCAAAGAACGGCCCCAAAATCCAGCCCCAAATCCCACAAAATGGCGCCAAAATCCAGCCCCAAAATCCCAAAATTTTCCCCCAAAACCCAGCCCCAAATCCTGCAAAATATCTCAGATAAATGTGTGCAAAACCTTGCAAAATGACCCCAAAATGTTTCCTGAAATCCAGCCCCAAAATCCCTCAAAATGACCCCAAAATGTTTCCTGAAATCCAGCCCCAAAATCCCTCAAAATGACCCCAAAATGTTTCCTGAAAACCAGCCCCAAATCCCAAAGAATGGCCCCAAAACCCAGCCCCAAACCCAGCCCCAAAATCCCCTGAATTTGCCCCAAACTCCGCCCTGGGGCTGGCCGTGGGCATCGTGGGCATCGCCGCGGGCACCGTCCTCATCATCCGCGGGATGAAGCTCGGCCGCGCCCGCGCCGAGCGCGGCGTGCTCTGAGCGCCAAAATCCCCAAAAACGGGCCCAAAATCCAGCCCCAAAATCCCAAAGAACGGCCCCAAATTCCAGTTCCAAATCCCAAAAAATGGCCCCAAATTCCAGCCCCGAATCCCCCAAAATGGCCCCAAAATCCAGCCCCGAGTACCCGGAAAATGGCCCCAAAATCCAGCCCCAAAATCCCGAAGAATGGCCCCAAAATCCAGCCCCAAGTCCCAAAGAATGGCCCCAAAATCCAGCCCCAAATCCCCCAAAATGGCCCCAAAATCCAGCCCCGAAATCCCAACGAATGGCCCCAAGATCCAGCCCCAAAATCCCAAAGAATGGCCCCAAATTCCAGTTCCAAATCCCAAAGAATGGCCCCAAAATTCAGCCCCGAGTACCCGGAAAATGGCCCCAAAATCCAGCCCCAAAATCCCAGAGAATGGCCCCAAAATCCAGCCCCGAGTACCCGGAAAATGGCCCCAAATTCCAGCCCCGAATCCCAGAAAATGGCCCCAAAATCCAGCCCCAAAATCCCAAAGAATGGCCCCAAATTCCAGCCCCGAATCCCCCAAAATGGCCCCAAGATCCAGCCCCAAAATCCCGTGGAATTGCCCCAAATTCCAGCCCCAAAATCCCAAAGAATGCCCCCAAAATCCCGCCCCAAATCCCAAAAAATGGCCCCCAAATTCCAGCCCCAAAATCCCAAAGAACGGCCCCAAATTCCAGCCCCAAAATCCCAAAAAACGACCCCAAATTCCAGCCCCAAAATCCCAAAGAATGGCCCCAAAATCCAGCCCCAAAATCCCACAAAATGGCGCCAAAATCCAGCCCCAAAATCCCAAAGAATGACCCCAAAATCCAGCCCCAATTCCCACAAAATGGCCCCAAAATCCAGCCCCAAATCCTCCAAAATGGCCCCAAAATTCAGTTCCAAATCCCAAAGAACGTCCCCAAAATCCAGCCCCAAAATCCCAAAGAATGGCCCCAAAATCCCAAAGAATGGCCCCAAATTCCAGCCCCAATATCCGAAAGAACGGCCCCAAAATCCAGCCGCGAATCCCACAAAATGGCGCCAAAATCCAGCCCCAAAATCCCAAAGAATGGCCCCAAATTCCAGCCCTGAATCCCAAAGAATGGCCCCAAAATCCCAAAGAATGGCCCCAAAATCCCAAAGAATGGCCCCAAAATCCAGCCCCAAATCCCAAAACATGGTCCCAAAATCGCAAATAATGGCGCCAAAATCCAGCCCCAAACTCCATAAACTGACATCAAATTCCAGCCCCCAAATTCCAAATAATGGCCCCAAAATCCAGCCCCAAAATCCCAAAATTTGACCCCAAAATCCGACCCCAAAACCAGCCTGAAATCCCAGAAAATGGCCCCAAAATCCAACCCCAAAATCCCAAAAATTGACCCCAAAATCCGTCCCCAAATCCCAAAATCGTCCCCAAAATGTCCCCAAATCCCCAAATTTTCCTAAATCCCAAAATGTCCCCAAATCCCCAAATTTTCCTAAATCCCAAAATGTCCCCAAATGTCCCCAAATCCCCAAATGTCCCCAAAATCCCCAAATGTCCCCAAAATGTCCCAAATTAATAAAAAGTTCTTCCAGCACCTGCATTTCCTTGGATTTTTTCCATTTTTTTTTGATTTTCCCCCCGTTTTTTTCCCAAAAAACCCCAAAATTCCCATTCCAAAACCCCAAAATCCCCATTTTTTTATCCAAATCCCCATTTTTTTCCCAAAATCCCCATTTTTCACCCCAAATTCATCCACGCACTCGTCTCCTCCTCATCCTCATGTTTTATTCATGATTTGCCACCACGCCATCAAAAATGATTAAAAAACTCCAGAAATTCCAAAAAAACCCCCCAAAATTCCCGTTCCAAAATCCCGAATTTTCCATTTTTATGGGGTGAGGTTTTAGGTCTAAAACCCCAAATTTTCCATTTTTTTCGGGATGATTTTTTACCTCCAAAACCCCAAATTTCCCATTTTTTCGGGCCGATTTTTTCCCTCCAAAACCCCAAATTTTCCAATTTTTTTCGGGCTGATTTTCCCAAATTCCCCATTTCTTCAGGCCGATTTTTTCCCTCCAAACTCCCAAATTCCCATTTTTTTTGGGCTGATTCTCCCAAATTTCCCATTTATTTTGTGCTGATTCTCCCAAATTTCCCAATTTTTTCCAGGCCGATTTTCCCAAATTCCCCATTTCTTCAGGTCGATTTTTTCCCTCCAAAACCCCAAATTTCCCATTTTTTTCGGGCTGATTCTCCCAAATTTCTCATTTTTTCAGGCCAATTTTTTCCCCTCCAAAACCCCAAATTTCCCAATTATTTGGAGCTAATTCTCCCAAATTTCCCAATTCTTTCCGGGCCGATTTTCCCAAATTTCCCATTTTCTCGAGCCGCTTTCCCCCCTCCAATCCCCAAATCCCCAAATTCCCATTTTCCGCCATTTTCCCCCCAAATCCCCATTTTCCGCCATTTCCCCCCCAAAATTCCCATTTTCTGCCATTTTCCCCCTCCAATCCCCAAAAATTCCCATTTTCCGCCATTTTCCCCCCGAAATTCCCATTTTCCGCCATTTTCCCCCCCCAATCCCCATTTTCTGCCCCAAATCCCCATTTTCCGCCATTTTCCCCCTCCAATCCCCAAAATTCCCATTTTCCGCCATTTCCCCCCCAAAATCCCCATTTTCCGCCATTTTCCCCCCAAAAATTCTCATTTTCCGCCATTTTCCCCCTCCAACCCCCAAAATTCCCATTTTCCGCCATTTTCCCCCTCAAATTGCCATTTTCCCCCCAATCCCCATTTTCCGCCATTTTCCCCCATTTTCCCCATTTTCCCCCATTTTCCCCAATCCCCATTTTCCGCCATTTTCCCCCCAATCCCCATTTTCCGCCATTTTCCCCCATTTTCCCCCCAATCCCCATTTTCCGCCATTTTCCCCCCAACCCCAATTTTCCGCCATTTTCCCCAAAATCTCCATTTTCCCCCATTTTCCCCCCAATCCCCATTTTCCGCCATTTTCCCCCCAACCCCAATTTTCCGCCATTTTCCCCAAAATCTCCATTTTCCCCCATTTTCCCCCCAATCCCCATTTTCCGCCATTTTCCCCCAATCCCCATTTTCCGCCATTTTCCCCCAAACCCCAATTTTCCGCCATTTTCCCCAAAATCCCCATTTTCCCCCCAATCCCCATTTTCCGCCATTTTCCCCAAAATCTCCATTTTCCCCCATTTTCCCCCCAATCCCCATTTTCCGCCATTTTCCCCCAATCCCCATTTTCTGCCATTTTCCCCATTTTCCCCCCAATCCCCATTTTCCGCCATTTTCCCCCTCCAATCCAAAATCCCCATTTTCCGCCATTTTCCCCCCAAAATCCCCATTTTCCCCCCAAAATCCCCATTTTCCCCCCAATTCCCATTTTCCGCCATTTTCCCCCAAACCCCAATTTTCCGCCATTTTCCCCAAAATCCCCATTTTCCGCCATTTTCCGCCATTTTCCCCATTTTCCGCCATTTTCCCCATTTTCCGCCATTTCCCCCTCCCAACTCCCCAACGACACCCCCCCCCCACCGGACCGTACCATTCCCCATCCCACAGCGGGGGGGGTGACCCGGCCGGGCCCATTTCACCCATTTCCCCGATTTCCCGGGAATTCGGGGCAAATCCGGGAATTCCTACTCGTAGAGGGCGATCAGCAGCATCATGGCCACGCCGGCCAGCAGCGCCAGGAGCTGCAGCAGCGCCGGGCCGGCGCCGGCGTGGCCGAGGATCTCGGGCAGCACCGACACCGTGCCCAGGTAGATGAAGCCGCCGGCGGTGAAGGGCAAGATGGCGGCCATGGCGCCGGCGGCGCCGGAGCCCTCGGCCAGCAGGGAGCAGGCGGAGCCCGCCACGGCCGCCAGCGCCGTCAGCAGCTGCAGCAGCAGGGCCTGCGAGGAGACTGGGATGGACTGGGGGGACTGGGAATGGGGGGGACTGGGGGGACTGGGAATGGGAGGGACTGGGAATGGGGGAGACTGGGGGGACTGGGGGGACTGGGACTGGGAGGGACTGGGGGACTGGGACTGGGATGGACTGGGGGACTGGGACTGGGACTGGGAATGGGGGGACTGGGGAGACTGGGACTGGGACTGGGAATGGGGGGGACTGGGATGGACTGGGGGACTGGGAATGGGAGGGACTGGGAATGGGATGGACTGGGAGGGACTGGGGGGACTGGGACTGGGAGGGACTGGGATGGACTGGGACTGGGATAGACTGGGAGGGACTGGGATAAACTGGGATAAACTGGGACTGGGAGGGACTGGAATGGACTGGGATGGACTGTTATAAACTGGGACTGGAAGAGACTGGGAGGGACTGGGATAAACTGGGACTGGGAGGGACTGGGAGGGACTGGGATGGACTGTTTTTTTCCCCCATTTCCCCCCATTTTCCCCTATTTTCCCCATTTTTCCCCCATTTCCCCCCATTTTTCCCTATTTCCCCCCCATTCCCCCCTATTTTTCCCCAATTTTCCCCATTTTCTCCCCCATTTTTCCCCCTATTCCCCCCATTTTTTCCCCCATTTCCCCCCATTTTTCCCCCCATTTTTTCCCCCATTTCTCCCCATTTTTCTATTTTTTCCTCCATTTTTCCCCCCATTTTCCCCCCATTCCCCCCCATTCTTCCCCCTATTTTTCCCCCATTTTTTCCCCCATTTCCCCCCATTTTTCCCCCCATTCCCCCCCATTTCCCCCCAATTTTTTCCCCCATTTCCCCCCCATTTTTCCCCCCATTTTTTCCCAATTTCCCCCCCATTTCCCCCCATTTCTCCCCCCATTTTTCCCCCCATTTCCCCCCCATTTTCCCCCCATTTTTTCCCCCAATTTCCCCCCCATTTTCCCCCCATTCCCCCCTATTTTTCCCCAATTTTCCCCCCAATTTCCCCCCATTTTTCCCTATTTCCCCCATTTCCCCCCCATTTTCCCCATTCCCCCCCATTTTTCCCCCATTCCTCCCCATTTTTCCCCCCATTTTCCCCCATTTCCCCCCATTTTCCCCATTTCCCCCCATTTTTCCCATTTCCCCCCCATTCCCCCCTATTTTTCCCCCCAATTTTCCCCCATTTCTCTATTTTTCCCCCCATTTTTTCCCAATTTCACCCCCATTCCCCCCCAATTTTCCCCCCATTTCCCCCCAATTTCTCCCATTCCCCCCCCATTTTTCCCTATTTTTCCCCCTATTTCCCCCCCAATTTTTCCCCCATTTCTCCCCATTTTTCCCCCATTTTTTCCTCCATTCCCCCCCAATTTTCCCCCATATTTCCCCCTCCATTTCCCCCATTTTTCCCCCCATTCCCCCATTTTTCCCCCATTTCCCCCCACATTTTCCCCCCATTTCCCCCATTTTCCCCCCATTTCCCCCTATTTTTCCCCAATTTTCCCCCCATTTCCCCCCATTTTTCCCTATTTCCCCCATTTTCCCCCCATTTTCCCCATTTCCCCCCCATTTTCCCCCATTTTTCTTTTTTTTCCCCCATTTCCCCCCCATTTTCCCCCATTTCCCCAATTTTCCCCCCATTTCCCCCATTTTTCCCTATTTCCCCCCCATTCCCCCCTATTTTTCCCCTATTTCCCCCATTTCTCCCCATTTTTCTATTTTTTCCCCCATTTTTTCCCCCATTTCCCCCCATTTTCCCCCCATTTTCCCCCCATTTCCCCCCATTCTTCCCCCTATTTTTCCCCCCATTCCCCCCCATTTTTCCCCCATTTCCCCCCCATTTTCCCCCCCATTTCCCCCATTTCCCCCCCATTCTCCCCAATTTTCCCCCATTTTTCCCCCCATTTCCCCCATTCCCCCCCATTTTCCCCATTCCCCTCCATTTCCCCCTATTTTCCCCCCATTTCCCCGTTTTTCCCCCATTTTCCCCCCTTTTTTTCCCCCATTTTTCCCCAATTTCCCCCCCATTTTTTCCCCCATTTTTCCCCATTTCCCCCCCATGTTTTCCCCAATTTCCCCCCTATTTTTCCCCATTTCCCCCCCAATGTTCCCCTATTTTTTCCCCCTATTTCCCCCCCATTTTCCCCCATTTCTCGCCCCCATTTCCCCCCATTTTTCCCTATTTTTTACCCCCATTCTCCCCAATTTTTCCCCATTTTTCCCTATTTTTCCCTGCATTTCCCGCCCATTTTTTCCCCCATTCCCCCCCATTTTCCCCCATTCCTCCCCATTTTTCCCCCATTCCCCCCATTTCCCCCTATTTTTCCCCCCATTTTTCCCATTCCTCCCCCATTTCCCCTCCAATGTTCCCCCATTTCCCTCCCCATTTTTCCCTATTTCCCCCCCATTTTCCCCCCATTTTTCCCATTTTTCCCCCCATTTCCCCCATTTCTCCCCCCATTTTTTCCCCAATTTCCCTCCATTCCCCCCATTTCCCCCCCATTCCCCCCCAATTTCCCCCATTTTTCCCCCCATTTCCCCCCATTTTCCCCCATTCCCCCCATTTTTCCCCCATTTTTCCCCCATTTTTTCCCCCCATTCCCCCCCATTCTTCCCCCCATTTCCCCCCATTTTTCTTTTTTTTCCCCCCATCCCCCCCATTCCCCCCATTTTTCCCCCACCTGTCTCTTGGAGCAGCCGGCGCGCAGCAGCAGCGCCACGTCGCCCAGCTCGTGGGGCAGCTCGTGCAGCAGCACCGACAGCGCCGTCAGCGCGCCCCGCGCCGGACCCGCCCAGAACGCCGCGCCCAGCGCCAGCCCGTCCGTGAAGTTGTGCGCCGCGTCGGCCGCCAGGTTCAGGTAACCCGAGGCCGCCATGCCTGCGCCCCGAAAATGTAAAAAAAAACACCCAAAATCAGACCAAAATCGGCCCGGAGTTACCCCAAAATCACCCTGAAATTGGCCGTAAATTCGGCCCAAAGTTGGCTTAAAATAGGCTGAAGTTACCCCAAAATTGTCACAGAGTTACCCCAAAATCACCCTGAAATAGGTACTAAATTCGGCCAAAAGTCGGCTTAAAATAGGCTGAAGTTACCCCAAAATCAGACCCAAATCGGCCCAGAGTTACCCCAAAATCACCCTGAAATTATCCCGAAAATTGGTCGTAAATTTGGCCCAAAGTCGGCTTAAAATAGGCTGAAGTTACCCCAAAATCAGCCCAAAATCAGCCCCAAAATGAGCCCAAAATCACCCCTAAAACGCCCAAAAGTTACCCCAAATTCAGCCCCAAAATGATCTCAAAATAAGCCGTAAAACACCCTGGAGTTATCCCAAAATCAGCCCAAAATTGTCCCGGAGTTACCCCAAAATCACCCTGAAATTATCCCGGAAATCGGCCGTAAATTCGGCCCAAAGTTGGGTTAAAATAGGCTGAAGTTACCCCAAAATCAGCCCCAAAATTGGCCCGGAGTTACCCCAAAATCACCCTGAAATTATCCCGAAAATCGGTTGTAAATTCGGCCCAAAGTCGGCTTAAAATAGCCTGAAGTTACCCCAAAATCAACCCCAAAATCAGCCCAAAATCAGGCTCAAAATCATCCCCAAAATCACCCCTAAAACACCCAGAAGTTACCCCAAAATCAGCCCAAAATGATCCCCAGAATCAGCCCAAAGTCACCCCAAAATCAGACCCAAATCAGCCCGGAGTTACCCCAAAGTCACCCTGAAATTATCCCGGAAATCGGCCGTAAATTCGGCTCAAAGTCGGCTTAATATAGGCTGAAGTCACCCCAAAATCAGCCCAAAATTGGCCTGGAGTTACCCCAAAATCACCCTGAAATTATCCCGAAAATCGGTCGTAAATTTGGCCCAAAGTCGGCTTAAAATAGGCTGAAGTTACCCCAAAATCAGCCCCAAAATTGTCCCGGAGTTACCCCAAAATCAGCCCTAAAGCGCCCTGAAGTTACCCCAAAATTATCCTGGAGTTACCCAAAATCACCCTGAAATTCATCTTAAATTCGGCCCAAAGTCGGCTTAAAATAGGCTGAAGTCACCCCTAAAATCACCCCAAAATCAGCCCAAAATCACCCCTAAAACGCCCAAAAGTTACCCCAAAATCAGCCCAAAATTATCCCCAAAATCAGCCCAAAGTCACCCCAAAATCAGCCTCAAAATCACCCCAAAGTCACCCTGAAATTGCCCCCAAATCCCCCAAAATCCCCAAAGTCCCCAAATGTCCCAATATCCCCCAAAATCCCCAAATGTCGCCAAATCCCCCAAAATCCCCCCAAAATCCGCAATTGTCCCAAAATCCCCAAATCCCCCAAAAGTCCCAAATCCTTCCTGATGTCCCAAATGTCCCCAAATCCCCAAATGTCCCCAAAATCCCCAAATCCCTCAATGTCCCAATATCCCCCCAAAATCCCCAAATGACCCCAAATTCCCCAAAAGTCCCAAATCCCCCAATGTCCCCAAATCCCCCAAAAGTCCCAAATCCTTCCCAATGTCCCAAATGTCCCCAAATCCCCAAATGTCCCCAAATCCCCCAAAAGTTCCGAAATCCCCCAAATATTCCTAAAGTCCCCAGAGTCCCAAATCCCACAATTGTCCCCAAAATCCCCCAAATGTCCCCAAAATCCCCAAATCTCCCCAATTGTCCCAAATCCCCCAAATGTTCCCAAATCCCCCAAATGTCCCCAAATCCCCCAAAATCCCCCCAAAATCCGCAATCCCCCCAAAATCCCCAAATGTCCCCAAATCCCCCAAAAATCCCAAATCCTTCCCGATGTCCCAAATGTCCCCAAATCCCCCAAATGTCCCCAAAATCCCCAAATGTCCCCAAATCCCCCCAAAGTCCCAAATCCTTCCCAATGTCCCCAATGCCCCCAATTCCCTCAATGTCCCCAAAATCCCAAAATCCCCAAATGTCCCAATATCCCCCAAAAGTCCCAAATGACCTCAAATCCCCCAAAAGTCCCAAATCCTTCCCAATGTCCCCAATGTCCCCAAATCCCCCAAATGTCCCCAAAATCCCCAAATCCCTCAATGTCCCAATATCCCCCAAAATCCCCAAATATCCCCAAATCCCCCCCAAAATCCGCAATTGTCCCAAAATCCCCAAATGTCCCCAAATCCCCCCAAAGTCCCAAATCCTTCCCAATGTCCCCAATGTCCCAAATCCCCCAAAATCCCCAAATGTCCCCAAATCCCCCAGAAGTCCCAAATCCTTCCCAATGTCCCCAAATCCCCCCAAAATCCCCAATATCCCCCAAAATCCCCAAATGACCCCAAATCCCCCAAAAGTCCCAAATCCTTCCCAATGTCCCCAATGTCCCCAAAATCCCCAAATGTCCCAATATCTCCCAAAATCCCCCAATGTCCCCAAATCCCCCCAAAGTCCAAATCCTTCCCAATGTCCCAAATGTCCCAAATCCCCCAAAATCCCCAAATGTCCCAAATTCCCCCAAAAGTCCCAAATGTCCCAAATTCCCCCAAAAGTCCCAAATCCTTCCCAATGTCCCAAATGTCCCCAAATCCCCCAAAATCCGCAATTGTCCCAAAATCCCCAAATGACCTCAAATCCCCCAAAAGTCCCAAATCCTTCCCAATATCCCCAAATCCCTCAATGTCCCAAAAATCCCCAAATCCCTCAATGTCCCAAAAATCCCCAAATCCCTCAATGTCCCAAAATCCCCCAATGCCCCCAAAATCCCCAAATCCCCAAATGTCCCCAAATCCCCCGAAATCGCCCCAAAATCCCCAAATCCCCAAATGTCCCAATATCCCCCAAAATCCCCCAATGTCCCCAAATCCCCCAAATGTTCCCAAAATCCCCAAATCCCCCAAAGTCCCCAAATCCCCCCAAAATCCCCAAATGTCCCCAAATCCCCCAAAAGTCCCAAATCCTTCCCAATGTCCCCAAATCCCCCAAAATCCCCAAATGTCCCCAAAATCCCCAAAATCCCCCAATGTCCCCAAAATCCCCAAAATCCCCCAATGTCCCCAAAATCCCCCCAAATCCCCCAGTGTCCCCAAATCCCCCAAAATCCCCAATCCCCCCAAAATCCCCCAATGTCCCCAAATCCCCCGAAATCGCCCCAAAATCCCCTGACCTGCCCTGTCCCTGTCCGAGCTCCTCCCGCGCCGGCTCCTGGTGGCCTTGGTGGCCCCGGTGGCCCCGGTGGCTTTTGTCCCCTTGGTCCCTTGGGCGTCGCCGTCGGCCTCGTCCTCGCTGGAGCTGTGCTTGGATTTGGGGGCTGGGGGCCAGAAAGGGACAAAATCCACCCGAAATCCCAAAAATCCGGCCCAGAAAACCCGAAATCCAAAAAATCCAGCCTCAAGTCCCACAAATCTACCCCGAAATCCACCCGAAATCCCAAAAATCCGGCCCAAAAAATCCAAAATCCAAAAAATCCAGCCTCAAGTCCCACAAATCTACCCCAAAATCCCAAAAATCCGGCCCAAGAAACCCAAAATCCCAAAAAAAACCAGAATCCCCAAAATCCGGCCCAAAAAACCCAAAATCCTTGAAATCCAGCCCCAAGTCCCAAAATCAACCCCAAATCCAGGCCAAAATCACAAAAATCCGGCCCAAAAAATCCAAAATCCAAAAAAAACCAGCCTCAAGTCCCACAAATCTACCCCAAAATCCCAAAAATCCGGCCCAAAAAACCCGAAATCCAAAAAATCCAGCCCCAAGTCCCACAAATCTACCCCAAAATCACAAAAATCCGGCCCAAAAAACCCGAAATCCAAAAAATCCAGCCTCAAGTCCCACAAATCTACCCCGAAATCCCCAAAATCCAGCCCGAAATCCCAAAAATCCGGCCCAGAAAACCCAAAATCCAAAAAATCCAGCCCCAAGTCCCACAAATCTACCCCAAAATCACAAAAATCCGGCCCAAAATCCCAAAAATCCAGCCCAAAAAACCCAAAATCCAAAAAATCCAGCCTCAAGTCCCACAAATCTACCCCAAAATCCACCCGAAATCCCGAAAATCCGGCCCAAAAAACCCGAAATCCAAAAAAAACCAGCCTCAAGTCCCACAAATCTACACCGAAATCCCAAAAATCCAGCCCAAAAACCCAAAATCCAAAAAAAACCAGCCTCAAGTCCCACAAATCTACACCGAAATCCCAAAAATCCAGCCCAAAAAACCCGAAATCCAAAAAAAACCAGCCTCAAGTCCCACAAATCTACACCAAAATCACAAAAATCCGGCCCAAAAAATCCAAAATATCCAGCCCCAAGTCCTACAAATCTAGCCCGAAATCCCAAAAATCCGGCCCAAAAAAACCCAAAATCCAAAAAATCCAGCCTCAAGTCCCACAAATCTACCCCAAAATCCACCCGAAATCCCAAAAATCCGGCCCAAGAAACCCAAAATCCCAAAAAAAACCAGAATCCCCAAAATCTGGCCCAAAATCCCAAAAATCCGGCCCAAAAAACCCAAAATCCTTGAAATCCAGCCCCAAGTCCTACAAATCTACCCCAAAATCCCCAAAATCCGGCCCAAAATCCCAAAAATCCGCCCCAAGAAACCCAAAATCCCAAAAAAACCCAGAATCCGAAAAATCCGGCCCAAAATCCACCCTGAAATCACAAAAAAACCCCAAAATCCCAAAAATCTGGCCCAAAATCCACCCAAAATCCCAAAAATCCAGTCCAAAACCCCCAAATCCTCTAAATCCAGCCCAAAATCCCACAAATCTACCCCAAAATCCCAAAAATCCGGCCCAAGAAACCCAAAATCCCCAAAATCTGGCCCAAAATCCCAAAAATCCGGCCCAAGAAACCCAAAATCCAAAAAAAAACCAGAATCCCAAAAATCCGGCCCAAAATCCACCCAAAATCCAGCCCGAAATCACAAAAAAACCCCAAAATCCCACAAATCCAGCCCAAAATCCAGCCCGAAATCCTAAAACCCCAAAATCCCACAAATCCAGCCCAAAATCCCGAAAATTCAGCCCAAAATCCCAAATTCTCTAAATGCAGCCCAAAATCCACCCAAATTCTCCCAAAAATCCCCATTTCCCCCCGTTTTTTTCCCCCTTCCTTCCCTGTTTTTGCCCCAAAAATCCCCATTTTCCGTCCCCAATCCCCGTTTTCCCTGTTTTTGCCCAAAATCGCCATTTTTCCCCCCAAACCCCCTTTTTCTTTGCCCAAAATCCCCATTTTCCCCCCTCCATTTTTCCCTCCCCAAACCCCCTTTTTTCCCTGTTTTTGCCCCAAAAATCCCCATTTTTCCCCCGTTTTTTTCCCCATTTTCCCTCCCCAATCCCCGTTTTTGCCCAAAATCGCCGTTTTTCTTCCCAAACCCCCGTTTTTGCCCAAAATCCCCATTTTTCCCTCCCCAAACTCCCATTTTTCCCCATTTTTTTCCCCATTTTTCCCCCATTCCCCCCTCCCCATCCCCATTTTCCCCATTTTTGCCCAAAATCGCCATTTTTCCACCCAAACCCCCGTTTTTGCCCAAAATCCCCATTTTTCCCCCCAAACCCCCGTTTTTGCCCAAAATCCCCATTTTTCCCCCCAAACCCCCTTTTTCTTTGCCCAAAATCCCCATTTTTCCCTCCCCAAACTCCCATTTTCCCGTTTTTTCCCCCATTTCCCCCCGTTTTCCCCGTTTTTGCCCAAAATCACCATTTTCCCCCCAAACCCCCATTTTTGCCCAAAATCCCCATTTTTCCCCCCAAACCCCCATTTCTGCCCAAAATCCCCATTTTCCCCCCTCCATTTTTCCCTCCCCAAACCCCCTTTTTTCCCCGTTTTTGCCCCAAAAATCCCCATTTCCCCCCCATTTTTCCCCCGTTTTTTCCCCCATTTTCCCCGTTTTTGCCCAAAATCGCCATTTTTCCACCCAAACCCCCGTTTTTGCCCAAAATCCCCATTTTTCCCTCCCCAAACTCCCATTTTCCTGTTTTTTCCCCCATTTCCCCCCGTTTTCCCCATTTTTTCCCAAAATCCCCGTTTTTCCCCCCAAACCCCCATTTTTGCCCCAAAAATCCCCATTTTCCCCCCGTGTTTTTCCCCGTTTTTCCCCCCAAACCCCCATTTTTGCCCAAAATCCCCATTTTCCCCCTCCATTTTTCCCTCCCCAAACCCTCTTTTTTCCCTGCTTTTGCCCCAAAAATCCCCATTTCCCCCCCATTTCCCCCCCGTTTTTTCCCCCATTTCCCCGTTTTTGCCCAAAATCACCGTTTTTCCCCCCAAACCCCTGTTTTTGCCCAAAATCCCCATTTTTCCCTCCCCAAACTCCCATTTTTCCCCCGTTTTTTCCCCCATTTTCCCCGTTTTTGCCCAAAATCCCCATTTTTCTCCCCAAACCCCCATTTTTGCCCAAAATCCCCATTTTTCCCCCTCCACTTTTCCCTCCCCAAACCCTCTTTTTTCCCTGTTTTTGCCCCAAAAACCCCCATTTTCCCCCCGTTTTTTCCCCGTTTTTTCCCCCATTTTCCCCGTTTTTGCCCAAAATCCCCATTTTTCCCCCCAAACCCCTGTATTTGCCCAAAATCCCCATTTTTCCCTCCCCAAACCCCCTTTTTCTTTGCCCAAAATCCCCATTTTTCCCTCCCCAAACCCTCTTTTTTCCCTGTTTTTGCCCCAAAAATCCCCATTTTCCCCCCGTTTTTCCCCCGTTTTTTCCCCGTTTTTTCCCCGTTTTTTCCCAAAATCCCCATTTTTCCCCCCAAACCCCCGTTTTTGCCCAAAATCCCCATTTTTCCCTCCCCAAACCCTCTTTTTTCCCTGTTTTTGCCCCAAAAATCCCCATTTCCCCCCATTTTCTCCCCGTTTTTTCCCCCATTTCCCCGTTTTCCCCGTTTTTTCCCAAAATCGCCATTTTTCCCCCAAACCCCCATTTTTGCCCAAAATCCCCATTTTCCCCTCCATTTTTCCCTCCCCAAACCCCCTTTTTTCCCTGTTATTGCCCCAAAAATCCCCATTTCCCCCCCATTTTTCCCCCGTTTTTTCCCCAATTTCCCCGTTTTTTCCCAAAATCCCCATTTTTCTCCCCAAACCCCCATTTTTGCCCAAAATCCCCATTTTTCCCCTCCATTTTTCCCTCCCCAAACCCCCTTTTTTCCCCATTTTTGCCCCAAAAATCCCCATTTTCCCCCCGTTTTTTTCCCCGTTTTTCCCCCGTTTTCCCCATTTTTGCCCAAAATCCCCATTTTTCCCCTCCATTTTTCCCTCCCCAAACCCTCTTTTTTCCCTGTTTTTGCCCCAAAAATCCCCATTTTCCCCCCGTTTTTCCCCCGTTTTTTCCCCGTTTTTTCCCCGTTTTTTCCCAAAATCCCCATTTTTCCCCCCAAACCCCCGTTTTTGCCCAAAATCCCCATTTTTCCCTCCCCAAACCCTCTTTTTTCCCTGTTTTTGCCCCAAAAATCCCCATTTCCCCCCATTTTCTCCCCGTTTTTTCCCCCATTTCCCCGTTTTCCCCGTTTTTTCCCAAAATCGCCATTTTTCCCCCAAACCCCCATTTTTGCCCAAAATCCCCATTTTTCCCCTCCATTTTTCCCTCCCCAAACCCTCTTTTTTCCCTGTTTTTGCCCCAAAAATCCCCATTTCCCCCCCATTTTCTCCCCGTTTTTTCCCCCATTTCCCCGTTTCCCCCATTTTTTCCCAAAATCCCCGTTTTTCCCCCCAAACCCCCATTTTTGCCCAAAATCCCCATTTTTCCCCTCCATTTTTCCCTCCCCAAACCCCCTTTTTTCCCTGTTTTTGCCCCAAAAATCCCCATTTTCCCCCCGTTTTTTTCCCCGTTTTTTCCCCCGTTTCCCCCGTTTTTGCCCAAAATCCCCATTTTTCCCCCCAAACCCCCATTTTTGCCCAAAATCCCCATTTTTCCCCCCAAACCCCCTTTTTCTTTGCCCAAAATCCCCATTTTTCCCTCCCCAAACTCCCATTTTCCCGTTTTTTCCCCCATTTCCCCCCGTTTTCCCCCGTTTTTTCCCAAAATCCCCATTTTTCCCCCCAAACCCCCATTTTTGCCCCAAAATCCCCATTTTTCCCGTTTTTCCCCCATTTTTTTCCCTATTTTCCCTCCTCAATCCCCGTTTTCCCCGTTTTTGCCCAAAATCCCCATTTTTCCCCCCAAACCCCCATTTTTCCCCCTCCATTTTTCCCTCCCCAAACCCTCTTTTTTCCCTGTTTTTGCCCCAAAAATCCCCATTTCCCCCCCATTTTCTCCCCGTTTTTTCCCCCATTTTCCCCCCGTTTTCCCCGTTTTTTCCCAAAATCCCCATTTTTCCCCCCAAACCCCCATTTTTGCCCAAAATCCCCATTTTTCCCCCCTCCATTTTTCCCTCCCCAAACCCCCTTTTTTCCCCGTTTTTGCCCCAAAAATCCCCATTTTCCCCCCGTTTTTTCCCCCGTTTTTTCCCCCATTTTCCCCGTTTTTGCCCAAAATCGCCATTTTTCCACCCAAACCCCCGTTTTTGCCCAAAATCCCCATTTTTCCCTCCCCAAACTCCCATTTTCCTGTTTTTTCCCCCATTTCCCCCCGTTTTCCCCATTTTTTCCCAAAATCCCCGTTTTTCCCCCCAAACCCCCATTTTTGCCCCAAAAATCCCCATTTTCCCCCCATTTTTCCCCCGTTTTTTCCCCCATTTTCCCCATTTTTGCCCAAAATCCCCATTTTTCCCCCCAAACCCCCATTTTTGCCCAAAATCCCCATTTTCCCCCTCCATTTTCCCCCTCCCCAAACCCCCTTTTTTCCCCGTTTTTGCCCCAAAAATCCCCATTTTTTCCCCGTTTTTTCCCCCGTTTTTTCCCCCATTTCCCCGTTTTTGCCCAAAATCGCGTTTTTTCGCCCCAAACGCACCGTGGCCGTGGGCGCCGCCGTGGCGCACCGCCAGCTCCACGGCCAGGAAGGCGACGATGCCGGCGAGCACCCAGAGCCCCACGCGCAGCGCCGCGCCTGGAACGGGGCGAAAACCCGCGGAAACGGGCAAAAGTGAGAGAAAGCGCCAAAAACGGCAAAAAACGGCAAAAAATGGCAAAAAACGGCATTGGAATGGCGGGAAATGGGGAAAAAATGGGGAAAAGTGGGGAAAAGTGAGAGTAATGTTGAAAAACGGCGAAAAACGGCATTGGAATGGCGGGAAGTGGGGAAAAATGGGGAAAAATGGGGAAAATGGGGAAAAATGGGGAAAAATGGGAAAAAATGGGGAAAAATGGGAAAAAATGGGGAAAAATGGGGAAAAATGGGGAAAAATGGGGAAAAAATTGGAAAAAAATGGAAAAAAATGGGAAAAAAATTGGGCAAAAATGGGCAAAAAAAATGGGCAAAAATGGGCAAAAATGGGCAAAAAAAATGGGAAAAAATGGGAAAAAATGGGGAAGAAAATGGGGAAAAAATGGGCAAAAATGGGCAAAAAAATGGGAAAAAAAATGGGAAAAAAAATGGCAAAAAATGGGGAAAAAATGGGCAAAAGAATGGGAAAAGATGGGCAAAAATGGGAAAAAAATGGGCAAAAATGGGGAAAAAATGGGGAAAAAATGGCATTACAGGGATGAGAAAATGGCAGAAAATGGGAAGAAAATGGAAAAAAATGGGGAAAAATGGGAAAAAAATGGCAAAAAATGGGCAAAAAAATGGGAAAAAATGGGCAAAAAAATGGGAAATATGGGGAAAAATGGGAAAAAAATGGGGAAAAATGGGAAAAAATGGGGAAAAAATGGGAAAAAGTGAGAGCAACGTCAAAAAACGGCATTGGTATGGCGGGAAATGGGAGGAAATGGGGAAAAATGGGAAAAAATGGGGAAAAAATGGCATTACAGGGATGAGAAAATGGCAGAAAATGGGAAAAAATGTGAAAAAATGGGGAAAAATGGGGAAAAAATGGGGAAAAATGGGAAAAAAATGGCAAAAAATGGGGAAGAAAATGGGGAAAAAATGGGCAAAAATGGGCAAAAAAAAGGGCAAAAATATGGGAAAAAGTGGGCAAAAATAGGAAAAAAATGGCAAAAAATGGGCAAAAAAATGGGGAAAAAATGGGCAAAAATGGGAAAAAATGGCAAAAAATGGAGAAGAAAATGGGGAAAAAATGGGAAAAAATGGGCAAAAAAATGGGAAGAAATGGCATTACAAGGGTGAGAAAATGGCAGAAAATGGGCAAAAAATGGGCAAAAAATGGGCAAAAAAATGGGCAAAAATGGGAAAAAAAATGGGCAAAAAATGGGTAAAAAAATGGGAAAAAATGGGCAAAAATGGAGAGAAATGGTAAAAAATTGCATTAAAGTGGCATTAAAATGGGCAAAAATGGCAAAAAAAGGCCAAAAATGGCACCAAAATGGACAGAAATGGCACCAAAGTGGCAAAAATGGCAAAAATGGCATTAAAATGGCAAAAAATGGCCAAAAAATGGCCAAAAATGGGAAAAAAAGGACAGAAGTGGCACCAATATGGCCAAAAATGGAAAAAAAATGGCTCCAAATGGCCAAAAATGGCTCCAAATGTTCCCAAATTGGCTCCAAATGACCCAAAAAGTCCCAAAATGTCCCCAAAATGTCCCCAGGCTCTCACCGTGGCTGTGGTGGGAGTGGCCGTGGTCCTCGTGGTGATCGTGGTGACCTGCAGGGACAAAAATTGTCCCAAATTGTCCCAAAATTGTCCCAAAATTGTCCCCGAGGTGTCCCAGTGTCCCCAAAATGTCCCCAACCCCCTAAAACCACCCCAAAGCCCCCCAAAATGTCCCCAAAATGACCCAAAAATGTCCAAAAATGACCCAAAAATGCCACCAAGTGTCCTAAAATGTCCCCAAATGTCCCAAAGTGTCCCCAAGGTGTCCCAGTGTCCCCAAAGCCCCTAAAACCATCCCAAATCCCCCAAAAATGTCCCCAAATCCCCCAAAAATGTCCCCAAATGACCAAAAAATGCCATCAAGTGTCCCAAAAATGTCCCCAAATGTCCCAAAAATGTCCCCAAATGACCAAAAAATGACATCAAGTGACCCAAAAATGTCCCCAAATGTCCCCAAAATGTCCCCAAGTGTCCCCAGGCTCTCACCGTGGCCGTGGTGGGAGTGGCCGTGGTCCTCAAGGTGACCTGCAGGGACAAGAATTGTCCCCAAATTGCCCCAAAATGGCCCCAAAATTGTCCCCAAGGTGTCCCAGTGTCCCCAAAATGTCCCCAACCCCCTAAAAACCGCCCCACACCCCCCCAAAAATGTCCCCAAATGACCCAAAAATGTCCCCAAATGACCCAAAAATGTCCCCAAGGTGTCCCCAGGCTCTCACCGTGGTCGTGGTCCTCGTGGTGATCGTGGGGAGCTGTGGGGACAAAAATTGTCCCAAAATTGTCCCCAAATGACCCAAAATTGTCCCAGTGTCCCCAAAATGTCCCCAAACCCCCTCAAACCGCCACAAACTGTCCCAAAACTGCCCCAAAATCACCCCAAATTGTCCCAAAATCACCCCAAAATGTCCCAAAACCCCCCTAAAACCACCCAAACCCCCCACAAACCCACCCCAACCCCCCCCAAAACTGCCCCCAAATTGTCCAAAAATCCCCCAGAATCGCCCCAAAATCCCCCCAAATTCTCCCAAAATCACCTCAAAGTGTCCCAAAATCACCCCAAAGTGTCCCAAAATCACCCCAAAGTGTCCCAAAACCCCCCTAAAACCACCCCAAACCCCCCCAAAACCCCCTCGGAACCACCACGTAACCTCCCCCAAATTGTCCAAAAATCGCCCCGAATCGCCCCAAACTGCCCCAAAATCCCCCCAAATTCTCCCAAAATCACCCTAAAGTGTCCCAAAATCACCCCAAAGTGTCCCAAAATCCCCCCAAAGTGTCCTAAAATCACCCCAAAGTGTCCCAAACCCCCCTAAGCCCATGCCAAACCCCCCTAAAACCACCCCAACGCCCCCTCAAAACCGCCCCCAAATTGTCCAAAAATCCCCCAGAATCGCCCCAAAATCCCCCCAAATTCTCCCAAAATCACCCTAAAGTGTCCCAAAATCACCCCAAAGTGTCCCAAAATCACCCCAAAATGTCCCAAAACCCCCCTAAAACCACCCCAAACCCCCCCAAAACCACCGCAAACCCCCTCGGAACCACCACGTAACCTCCCCCAAATTGTCCAAAAATCCCCCAGAATCGCCCCAAACTGCCCCAAAATCCCCCCAAATTCTCCCAAAATCACCCTAAAGTGTCCCAAAATCACCCTAAAGTGTCCCAAAATCACCCCAAAGTGTCCCAAACCCCCCTAAGCCCATGCCAAACCCCCCTAAAACCACCCCAAACCCCCCTAAAACCACCCCCAAATTGTCCAAAAATCCCCCAAAATCGCCCCAAAATCCCCCCAAATTCTCCCAAAATCTCCCTAAAGTGTCCCAAAATCACCCTAAAGTGTCCCAAAATCACCCCAGAGTGTCCCAAAACCCCCCTAAAACCACCCCAAACCCCCCCAAAACCACCGCAAACCCCCTCGGAACCACCACGTAACCTCCCCCAAATTGTCCAAAAATCCCCCAGAATCGCCCCAAACTGCCCCAAAATCCCCCCAAATTCTCCCAAAATCACCCTAAAGTGTCCCAAAATCACCCTAAAGTGTCCCAAAATCACCCCAAAGTGTCCCAAACCCCCCTAAGCCCATGCCAAACCCCCCTAAAACCACCCCAAACCCCCCTAAAACCACCCCCAAATTGTCCAAAAATCCCCCAAAATCGCCCCAAAATCCCCCCAAATTCTCCCAAAATCTCCCTAAAGTGTCCCAAAATCACCCTAAAGTGTCCCAAAATCACCCCAGAGTGTCCCAAAACCCCCCTAAAACCACCCCAAACCCCCCCAAAACCACCGCAAACCCCCTCGGAACCACCACGTAACCTCCCCCAAATTGTCCAAAAATCCCCCAGAATCGCCCCAAACTGCCCCAAAATCCCCCCAAATTCTCCCAAAATCCCCCCAAATTCTCCCAAAATCACCCTAAAGTGTCCCAAAACCGCCCCAAAGTGTCCCAAACCCCCCTAAACCCATGCCAAACCCCCCTAAAACCACCCCAAACCCCCCACAAACCCACCCCAACCCCCCCTCAAAACCACCCCCAAATTGTCCAAAAATCCCCCAAAATCGCCCCAAAATCACCTCAAAATGTCCCAAAATCACCCTAAAGTGTCCCAAAATCACCCCAAATTCTCCCAAAATCCCCCCAAACTGTCCCAAAATCACCTCAAAGTGTCCCAAAATCACCCTAAAGTGTCCCAAAATCACCCCAGAGTGTCCCAAAACCCCCCTAAAACCACCCCAAACCCCCCCAAAACCCCCTCGGAACCATCACGTAACCTCCCCCAAAATTGTCCAAAAATCCCCCCAAATTGCCCCAAACTGTCCCAAAATCACCTCAAATTCTCCCAAAATCACCCCAAAATGTCCCAAAATCACCCCAGAGTGTCCCAAAACCCCCCCAAAACCACCCCAAACCCCCTCGGAAGCAACACGTAACCGCCCCAAAACCGCCCCCAAATTGTCCAAAAATCCCCCCGAATCGCCCCAAACTGCCCCAAAATCGCCCCGAATCGCCCCAAAACCGTGCTGGGGCTGTGACAGACCCAGGGCGTGGGGGATGAGGTGCAGGAAGGCGTCGCCCAGCAGCCCCCCGGCAGCGAAGCTCAGCAGCAGCCGCAGCAGCCCCCGGCGCCGGGGGGACCCCGAATCGGCCGGGAGCAGGAGCAGCACCAGGTGGGGGGCCAGGGACACCCCCAGGGCCGCCCCCATCGTCTGGGGGGAAAAAAATGGGAAATTTGGGGTGAAAAACGGGGATTTGGGGAAAAAAAACGGGGGGTTGGGGGTGAAAAAATGAGAATTTTAGGGGTTAAAATGGGGATTTTAGGGGGGGATTTGGGGTTGAAGGGGTTAAAATGGGGTTGAAGGGGTTAAAAGGGGTTTGAAGGGGTTTGGGGGCACAAAAAGGAATTTTGGGGAAAAAATGGGGGTTTGGGGGTGAAAAAATGAGAATTTTAGGGGGAAAAATGGGGATTTTAGAGGGGAGATTGGGGCTGAAGGGGTTAAAATGGGGTTGAAGGGGTTAAAAGGGGATTGAAGGGGTTAAAAGGGGTTTGAAGGGGTTAAAAGGGGTTTGGGGGCACAAAAAGGGAATTTTGGGGAAAAAAATGGGGGTTTGGGGGTGAAAAAATGAGAATTTTAGGTGGAAAAATGGGGATTTTAGGGGGGGAAATGGGGGTTTGGGGGGAAAATTGGGATTTAAAGGGTTACAATGGGGTTGAAGGGGTTAAAGGGGTTTGGGGGGGCTCGGGAGGGATTTGGGGGTGCACAAAGGGAATTTTGGGGAAAAAATTTGGAATTTGGGGTGAAAAAATGGGGAGTTTGTGGGGAAAAAATGGGGATTTGGGGAAAAAAATGGGGTTGAAGGGGTTAAAATGGAAGTTTGGGGGGAAATTGGGATTTAAAGGGTTAAAATGGGGTCCCAGAGGGATTTTGGGGGACCCCGAATCGCCGGGAGCAGGAGCAGCACCAGGTGGGGGGCCAGGGACACCCCCAGGGCCGCCCCCATCTTCTGGGGGGGAAAAATGGGGAAATTTGGGGTGAAAAATGGGGATTTGGGGAAAAAAAACGGGGGGTTGGGGGTGAAAAAATGAGAATTTTAGGGGTTAAAATGGGGATTTTAGGGGGGGATTTGGGGTTGAAGGGGTTAAAATGGGGTTGAAGGGGTTAAAATGGGGTTGAAGGGGTTAAAAGGGGTTTGGGGGCACAAAAAGGGAATTTTGGGGAAAAAAATGGGGGATTGGGGGGAAAAAATGAGAATTTTAGGGGTTAAAATGGGGATTTTAGGGGGGGATTTGGGGTTGAAGGGGTTAAAAGGGGTTTGAAGGGGTTTTGGGGCACAAAAAGGGAATTTTGGGGAAAAAAATGGGGGTTTGGGGGTGAAAAAATGAGAATTTTAGGGGTTAAAATGGGGATGTGGGGGGTTAAAATGGGGGTTTGGGGGGAAAATTGGGATTTAAAGGGTTGAAATGGCGTTGAAGGGGTTAAAAGGGGTTTGGGGGGGCTCGGGAGGGATTTGGGGGTGCACAAAGGGAATTTTGGGGAAAAAATTGGGAATTTGGGGTGAAAAAATGGGGAGTTTGTGGGGAAAAAATGGGGATTTGGGGAAAAAAAAGGGATTGAAGGGGTTAAAATGGGGGTTTGGGGGGAAATTGGGATTTAAAGGGTTAAAATGGGGTCCCAGAGGGATTTTGGGGGACCCCGAATCGGCCGGGAGCAGGAGCAGCACCAGGTGGGGGGCCAGGGACACCCCCAGGGCCGCCCCCATCGTCTGGGGGGGAAAAATGGGGAATTTGGGGTGAAAAACGGGGATTTGGGGAAAAAAAACGGGGGTTGGGGGTGAAAAAATGAGAATTTTAGGGGATAAAATGGGGATTTTAGGGGGGGATTTGGGGTTGAAGGGGTTAAAATGGGGTTGAAGGGGTTAAAAGGGGGTTGAAAGGGTTAAAAGGGGTTTGGGGGCACAAAAAGGGAATTTTGGGGGAAAAAATGGGGGTTTGGGGGTGAAAAAATGAGAATTTTAGGGGATAAAATGGGGATTTTAGGGGGGGAAATGGGGGTTTGGGGGGAAAATTGGGATTTAAAGGGTTACAATGGGGTTGAAGGGGTTAAAAGGGGTTTGAAGGGGTTAAAAGGGGTTTGGGGGCACAAAAAGGGAATTTTGGGAAAAAAAATGGGGGTTTAGGGATGAAAAAATTAGAATTTTAGGGGGAAAAATGGGGATTTTAGAGGGGGATTTGGGGTTGAAGGGGTTAAAAGGGTGTTGAAGGGGTTAAAAGGGGTTTTGGGGCACAAAAAGGGAATTTTGGGGGAAAAAAAGGGAATCTGGGGTGTAAAAATGAGAATTTTAGGGGGAAAAATGGGGATTTGGGGGGTTAAAACGGGAATTTGGGAGTGAAAAAATAAGAATTTCAGGCACAAAAATGTAATTTGGGGGCATAAAAAGGAGATTTTTTTTCATGTATTTTGGGCCATTTTAGGCTATTTTTAGAAAGTATTTTAAGGCATTTTGGGCCATTTCAGAGCATTTTTATGGGGAATTTTAGTGAGAAATTTTAGGATATTTTAGGACATTTTTAAGCAATTTCAGGACATTTTTTGGGAATTATTTGGGAGTATTTAGGGCCATTTTTAGGCTCTTTTGGGGCATTTTGAGGCATTTTTTTGGGGATTTTAGGTTATTTTAGGGTATTTTTTTGGGTATTTTGAGACATTTTTAGGCCATTTTGTAGCATTTTTTAGGGAGAATTTTTGGGTATTTTTCTAAGACAATTTTTGTGTATTTTGGGCCACTTTAGACTATTTTTTAAGAGTATTTTAAGCCATTTTGGGTCATTTTGGGGGTAAATTTTAGGACATTTTATTGAGAAACTTGAGGATATTTTGGGATATTTTAAAGCAATTTCAGGACAATTTTCGGGAATAATTTGGGAATATTTTGGTCCATTTTTAGGGGGGGTTTTGGGTATTTTGGGGCATTTTGAGGCATTTTTTTTGGGATTTTAGGGTGTTTTGGGGTATTTTTAGGAAATATTTCAGGGTATTTTTGGGGGGTAATTTTTGTGTATTTTGGGCCACTTTAGGCTATTTTTGGAGAATATTTTAAGGCATTTTTGAGGAGGAATTTTAGGACGTTTCATTGAAAAACTTTTGGATATTTCGAGACATTTTTAAGCAATTTAAGGGCGTTTTTCAGGAATAATTTGGGAATATTTAGGTCCATTTTTAGGGAGGATTTTGGGCTGTTTTGGGGGATATTTCGGGTGGTTTTTTGGGTATTTTTCTCACCTGCAGCCACACCTGGGCGGTGTCCGGGCGGGTTTTGGGGGGTCCATAGGGGTGGGGGTGGTCCTGGTGCCCCTCCCCAAGCCCCAGCAGCACCCCCAGGGTGAGGATGAGGAGGGGGAGCCCCATGGGAGGAGGGGGGCAAATTTTGGGGGGGGGTGGTCCTGGAAGAGAAAGAAAAATAAAAAAAAAATGAGGATTTAAAAGAGTTTTTCAAATCCACTCCCCGCCGCCCCAAAAAAATTCCAAAAACACCCAAAATCCCCATCAGGATGTCTAAAATCGCCTCAGGGCACCCAAAATTCCATCAGGATCCCCAAAATCCCCTCAGGGCACCTAAAATTCCCTCAGGACCCCCAAAATTCCCTCAGAATCCCCAAAATCCCCTCAGGACACTCAAAATCCCCTGAGGATCTCCCCAAAATCCACTCAGGGCACCCAAAATCCATTTAAGGCACCCAAAATCCCCTCAGGGCACCCAAAATTTTCTCAGGTTCCCCAAAATTACCCCAAATCCCCTCAGGACCCCCAAAATTCCCTCAGAATCCCCCTCAGGACCCCCAAAACCCCCTCAGGATCCCCAAAACCCCCTCAGGACACTCAAAATTCCTTCAAGACACCCCAAAACCCCTCAGGGTGCCCAAAATTCCCTCAGGGCACCCAAAATTCCTTCAGGATCCCCAAAATCCCCTCAGGTTCCCCAAAACCCCCTCATGGCACTCAAAATTCTCTCAGGGCACCCAAAATCCATTCAGGGCACCCAAAATCCATTCAGGGCACCCAAAATTCCCTCATGGCACTCAAAATTCTCTCAGGGCACCCAAAATTTCCTCAAGGCACCCAAAATCCATTCAGGGCACCCAAAATTCCCTCAGGATCCCCAAAATCTCCTCAGGATCCCCAAAATTCCCTCACGGAACCCAAAATCCCCTCAGGGCACCCCAAATCCCCTCAGAGCCCCCTCAGGATCTCTAAACCCTCCCCAAATCCCCTCAGGATCCCCCAAATCCCTTCAGGATCCCCCAAAACCCCCTCAGGAACCCCAAAAGTCACTCCAAGATCCCCCAAATCCCCTCAGCATCTCTAAATCCCCTCAGGATCCTTAAACCCTCCCCAAGTCCCCTCAGGACACCCCAAATCCCCTCAGGACACCCCGAATCAACTCAAAGCCCCCTCAGGACCCCCCAACCCCCCACCCCGCCTCCCCAATACCCCTCCCAATCCTTTCCTCTGACCCTTGCCAGCCCCTCAGCCCCTCCAAAACACCCCAAAATCCCTTCAAAACCCCCAAAACTCCCCCCAAAAACCTCTGGGGGAGGCGCCGGTACCCCCAAAAGCCCGGGAACGTGGCACGGCGAGATCTCGCGAGATTTCCCGCGAGAAGCGGGGCGCGGCAGAAGGGCAAAATCCGCCCGTAGCAAAGATGGCGGCGCGGCTTCAAGGCGAAATATCGCGAGATTTCACCGAGAGGCGGGGAAAAAATAACGGTGTGTTAAGGGCAAAAGTGCCCGGAATAAAGATGGCGTCGCGGCTTCGGGCGAAATATCGCGAGATTTGGATGGAAAGAGGGGAGTGAAGGAACTGCCAGCAAGATGGCAAAAATTAAAAAAAAAAAAAACAGTTTAAAAACAGTTAAAATTTTAATAATAAACTTTTAGTAAAATTAAAAAGAATTTATAGCAATAAAACAGGTACAAGCGATGCTCGGTGATTGGGCTGGTGGTACCCAAGGGGCTCCTGGTGCCACAAGGACCTGGTGGCACTTGGGGGGCTGGAGCCACTTGGGGGGCTCTTGGTGACACAAGGACCTGGTGGCACTTGGGGTGTTGGTGGCACTTGGGGAGCTGGTGGCACTTGGGGGACTCTAGGGGGACTCTTGGTGACATGAGGAGCTGGTGGCACTCGAGTTCCTATCCCTGGTCCCATACCCATCCCCGGTCCCGGTCCCATTCCCGTCCCCATCCCCTTTTCCCTTTTCCCCATCCCCTTTTCCCCATCCCCTCTTCCCTTTTCCCCATCCCCTTTTCCCTTTTCCCCATCCCCTTTTCCCTTTTCCCCATCCCCTTTTCCCCATCCCCTTTTCCCCATCCCCTCTTCCCTTTTCCCCATCCCCTTTTCCCCATCCCCTTTTCCCCATCCCCATCCCCATCCCCATCTCCTTTCCCCATCCCCTTTTCCCTTTTCCCCATCCCCTTTCCCATCCCCTTCCCCATCCCCTTTTCCCCATCCCCATCCCCTTTCCCCTTCCCGTCCCCTTTCCCCGCCTCCTCCCGCCCCGGGCCGATGGCGGCGGCGCGGGGCGGGGCGGCGCTGGCCGCGGTGCATTGTGGGCCCGGCGGGGCCCGGCGGCGGCGGCGGCGGCGGCGGAGCGGGGGGGGAGGGGGGTGGGGGGGGGCGGGGGCCGGGGCGGGAATTTTGGGGGGCGCCGGAGGAGCCCCGGGACCCCCCCCCGGCAGCGCGGGATGGGCGACAGCGACCGCGGTCAGCACCGGGTGGCGGCGGGGCGGGGAGCGGGGAACGGGGGTGTGAGGGGATGGGAGGGGGTGCGAGGGGAACTGGGGGGTCTGAGGGGAATTGGGGGGTCTGAGGGGATGGGAGGGGGTGTGAGGGGAATTGGGGGGTGCGAGGGGAATTGGGGGGGGTCTGAGGGGATGGGAGGGGGTGCGAGGGGAACTGGGGGGTGCGAGGGGAATTGGGGGGTCCTGAGGGGAATTGGGGAGTCCTGAGGGGGTTTTGGGGATCCTTAGGGGATGGGAGGGGGGTGTGAGGGGAATTGGGGGGTCCTGAGGGGAATTGGGGGGTGTGAGGGGATGGGAGGGGGGTGCGAGGGGAATTGGGGGGTGTGAGGGGAATTGGGGGGTGTGAGGGGATGGGAGGGGGTGCGAGGGGAACTGGGGGGTGCGAGGGGAATTGGGGGGTGTGAGGGGAATTGGGGGGTCTGAGGGGATGGGAGGGGGGTGTGAGGGGAATTGGGGGGTCCTGAGGGGAATTGGGGGGTCCTGAGGGGATGGGAGGGGGTGCGAGGGGATTTGGGGGGTGTGAGGGGAATTGGGGGGTCCTGAGGGGATGGGAGGGGGTGCGAGGGGAACTGGGGGGTGTGAGGGGAATTGGGGGGTCCTGAGGGGAATTGGGGGGTCCTGAGGGGATGGGAGGGGGTGCGAGGGGATTTGGGGGGTGTGAGGGGAATTGGGGGGTCCTGAGGGGAATTGGGGGGGTCCTGAAGGGAACTGGGGGGTCCTGAGGGGGTTTTGGGGATCCTTAGGGGATGGGAGGGGGGTGTGAGGGGAACTGGGGGGTCTGAGGGGAATTGGGGGGTCCTGGGGAGAACTGGGGGGTCCTGAGGGGAACTGGGGGGTCCTGAGGGGGTTTTGGGGATCCTGAGGAGATGGGAGGGAGTTATGAGGGGAATTGGGGGGTTCTGAGGAGATTTGGGGGGTCCTGAGGGGAATTGGGGGGTCCTGAGGGGATGTGAAGAGGTTTTGGGGGGTCCTTAGGGGATTTGGGGGATCCTGAGGGGGTTTGAGGGGTCCTGAGGGGATTTGGGGGGGTCTGAGGGGATGGGAGGGAGTTATGAGGGGAATTGGGGGGTTCTGAGGAGATTTGGGGGGTTCTGAGGGGAATTGGGGGGTCCTGAAGGGAATTGGGGGCTTCTGAGGAGATTTGGGGGGTCTGAGGGGATGTGAGGGGGGTCTGAGGGGAATTGGGGGTCCTGAGGGGAACTGGGGGGTCCTGAGGGGAATTGAGGGGTTCTGAGGGGAACTGGGGGGGTCTGAGGGGATTTGGGGGGGTCTGAAGGGAATTGAGGGGTCCTGAGGGGAATTGGGGGGTCTGAGGGGATTTGGGGGTCCTGAGGGGATCTGAGAGGGTTTGGGGGCTCTGAGGGGATGTCAGGGGGTCTGAGCGCAATTTTGGGCTATTTTAGAGCAATTTTGGCTATTTTGGTGCAATTTTGGCTATTTTAGTGCTATTTTGGCTATTTTGGTGCAATTTTGGGCTATTTTAGTGCAATTTTGGGCTATTTTAGTGCTATTTTGGCTATTTTGGTGCAATTTTGGCTATTTTAGTGCAATTTTGGCTATTTTAGTGCTATTTTGGCTATTTTGGTGCAATTTTGGGCTATTTTAGTGCCATTTTGGCTATTTTAGTACAATTTTGGCTATTTTAGTGCAATTTTGGGCTATTTTAGTGCAATTTTGGGCTATTTTAGTGCCATTTTGGCTATTTTGGTGCAATTTTGGCTATTTTAGTACAATTTTGGCTATTTTAGTGCCATTTTGGCTATTTTAGTACAATTTTGGGCTATTTTAGTGCCATTTTGGCTATTTTAGTGCAATTTTGGCTATTTTAGTGCCATTTTGGCTATTTTGGTGCAATTTTGGGCTATTTTAGTGCAATTTTGGGCTATTTTAGTGCCATTTTGGCTATTTTGGTGCAATTTTGGGCTATTTTAGTGCCATTTTGGCTATTTTGGTGCAATTTTGGCTATTTTAATGCAGTTTTGGGCTACTTTGGTGCAGTTTTGGGCTACTTTGGTGCAGTTTTGGTTATTTTAGTGCGATTTGGGCTGTGTTAATGGAATTTTCAGTTATTTTAGTGCAATTTTGGACTATTTCAGTGCAATTTTGAGCTATTTCAGTGCAATTTTGGGTTGTTTTAGTGTAATTTTGATCTACTTTGTTTAATTTTGGTCTATTTCAGTGCGACTTTGGGCTATTTTAGTGCAATTTTTTGCTATTTTAATGCAATTTTGGTCTGTTTTAGCACAATTTTGGGCTATTTTAATGCAATTTTGGGCTATTTTAGTGCAATTTGGGTTTTTTTTTGGGCTATTTTGGTGCAATTTTGGTCTATTTTAGAGCAATTTGGGCCATTTTGTTGTAATTTTGGGATCCTGATGGTATTTTGGGGTATTCTAGTGCAATTTTGGTCTACTTTAGTGCAATTTGGGCTATTTCAGGGCTATTTTGGTGCAATTTTCAGCTATTTTAGTGCAATTTTGGGCCATTTTGTTGTAATTTGGGGATCCCGATGGAATTTTGGGGTATTTTAGTGCAATTTTGGTCTGTTTTAATGCAATTTTAGGCCATTTTGCTGTAATTTTGGCTATTTTAGTACAATTTTGGCTATTTTAGTGCAATTTGGGCTATTTTGGGACTATTTTGTCGCAATTTTGAGCTATTTTAGTGCAATTTTTGGCTATTTTAGTGTGATTTGGGCTATTTGGTGCAATTTTGGTCTATTTTAGTGCAATTTTCAGCCATTTTGTTGTAATTTGGCTTTCCTGATGGTATTTTGGGGTATTTTAGTGCAATTTTGGGCCATTTTGTTGTAATTTGGGTTTCCTGATGGTATTTTGGGTTATTCTAGTGCAATTTTGGTCTATTTTAGTGCAATTTTCAGCCATTTTGTTGTAATTTGGCTTTCCTGATGGTATTTTGGGGTATTTTAGTGCAATTTTGGGCCATTTTGTTGTAATTTGGGTTTCCTGATGGTATTTTGGGTTATTCTAGTGCAATTTTGGTCTATTTTAGTGCAATTTGGGGTTTTTTGGGGCTATTTTGGTGCAACTTTGGTCTATTTTAGTGCAATTTTCGGCCAGTTTTTGTAATTTGGGGATCCTGATGGAATTTTGGGGTATTTTAGTGCAATTTTGGTCTATTTTAATGCAATTTTAGGCCATTTTGCTATAATTTTGGCTATTTTAGTACAATTCTGGCTATTTTAGTGCAATTTGGGCTATTTTAGTGCAATTTTAGCTATTTCAGTACAATTTTGGTCTATTTTAATGCAATTTTGGGCCATTTTATTGCAATTTGGGGTATTTTGGAGCTATTTTGGTCTATTTTAGTGCAATTTTGGGCTATTTTGTTGTAATTTGGGATCCTGATGGTATTTTGGGTTATTCTAGTGCAATTTTAGTCTATTTTAATGCAATTTTGGGCCATTTTAGTGCAATTTGGGGTTTTTTGGGGCTATTTTGGTGCAACTTTGGTCTATTTTAGTGCAATTTTGAGCTGTTTTAGTGCAATTTTTGGCTATTTTGGTGCAATTTTCGGCTGTTTTGGTGCAATTTTGGGTCATTTCACGGGAATTTCGGGGTCCCCCCAGAGTGCCGCAGCCCCGACAGCGCGAGCGCCGCCTCCCCTCCCCCCCCGGCCATGGGGTCCCCCCCGAGCCTGGGCCCCGCCCCCACCCTGGGGACCCCCATCCCCGTCATTGGCTACGGCAGCGGGCCCCAGGTGAGGAGAAATGGGTGAAAAATGGGCGAAATTGGGAAAAAATGGGAAAAAATGGGAAAAATGGGAAAAATTGGGGAAAAATGGGGATTTGGGGGGAAAAAATGGGGAAAATTGGGGGTTTGGGGACCCCCTTCCCCGTCATCGGCTACGGCAGCGGGCCCCAGGTGAGGAGAAATGGGTGAAAAACGGGCGAAATTGGGAAAAAATGGGAAAAAATGGGAAAAATTGGGTAAAAAATGGGGAAAAATGGGGAAAAATGGGAAAAAAAATGGGGAAAATTGGGGGTTTGGGGACCCCCATCCCCGTCATCGGCTACGGCAGCGGGCCCCAGGTGAGGAGAAATGGGTGAAAAACGGGCGAAATTGGGCAAAAATGGGAAAAATGGGAAAAAACGGGAAAAAAAACGGGGGAAAATGGGCAAAAAATGGGGAAAATTGGGGGTTTGGGGACCCCCTTCCCCGTCATCGGCTACGGCAGCGGGCCCCAGGTGAGGAGAAATGGGTGAAAAACGGGAGAAATTGGGAAAAAATGGGAAAAACGGGGAAAAATGGGGAAAAATGGGGATTTTGGGGGGAAAAAGTGGGGAAAATTGGGGGTTTGGGGACCCCCATCCCCGTCATCGGCTACGGCAGCGGGCCCCAGGTGAGGAGAAATGGGTGAAAAAAGGGCGAAATTGGGAAAAATGGGCAAAAATGGGAAAAAATGGGAAAAAACGGGGAAAAATGGGGAAAAATGGGGATTTTGGGGGGAAAAAATGGGGAAAATTGGGGGTTTGGGGACCCCCTTCCCCGTCATCGGCTACGGCAGCGGGCCCCAGGTGAGGAGAAATGGGTGAAAAAAGGGCGAAATTGGGAAAAATGGGCAAAAATGGGAAAAAATGGGAAAAAACGGGGAAAAATGGGGAAAAATGGGGATTTTGGGGGGAAAAAATGGGGAAAATTGGGGGTTTGGGGACCCCCTTCCCCGTCATCGGCTACGGCAGCGGGCCCCAGGTGAGGAGAAATGGGTGAAAAACGGGCGAAATTGGGAAAAAATGGGAAAAATGGGGAAAAATGGGAAAAAATGGGAAAAATGGGCAAAAAATGGGGGAAAATGGGCAAAAAATGGGGAAAATTGGGGGTTTGGGGACCCCCTTCCCCGTCATCGGCTACGGCAGCGGGCCCCAGGTGAGGAGAAATGGGTGAAAAACGGGCGAAATTGGGAAAAAATGGGAAAAATGGGGAAAAAATGGGAAAAATTGGGTAAAAAAAGGGGATTTTGGGGGGAAAAAATGGGGAAAATTGGGGGTTTGGGGACCCCCTTCCCCGTCATTGGCTACGGCAGCGGCCCCAGGTGAGGAGAAATGGGTGAAAAATGGGTGAAAATGGGCAAAAATGGGAAAAAATGGGAAAAAATGGGAAAAATGGGGAAAAATGGGCAAAAAATGGGGAAAATTGGGGGTTTGGGGACCCCCATCCCCGTCATCGGCTACGGCAGCGGGCCCCAGGTGAGGAGAAATGGGTGAAAAACGGGCGAAATTGGGAAAAAATGGGAAAAATGGGAAAAATGGGAAAAATGGGAAAAAAAATGGGGGAAAATGGGGAAAAAACAGGAAAAAATGGGGATTTTGGGGAAAAATCGGGAAAAAAATGGGGGTTTTGGTGGAAAAATCAGATCAAAAATGGGAAAAAATGGGCAAAAAATGGAAAAAAACGGGGATTTTGGGGAAAATTTGGGTAAAAAATGGGGATTTTGGGGGAAAAATCGAGTGAAAAATGGGAAAAAATGGGGAAAATGGAGAAAAATGGGAAAAAATTGGAAAATGGGTAAAAATGGGCAAAAATAGGAAAAATGGGGGAAAATGGGCAAAAATGGGGATTTCTGGGAAAAATTGGATGAAAAATGGGATTTTTGGGAGAAAAATGGGCAAAAATGGGGAAAAATTGCAAAATGGGAAAAAATGGGGAAAAATGGGGAAATAATGGGAAAAATGGACAAAATGGGTAAAAATGGAAACAAATGGGGAAAAAATGGGAGAAAATGGGGAAAAAATGGGGATTTTGGGGAAAAATCAGGTAAAAAATGGGAGATTTTGGGGAAAAATGGGGATTTTGGGGGCAAAATTGGGTAAAAAAATGGGGATTTTGGGGGCAAAATTGGGTAAAAAAATGGGGATTTTGGGGGAAAAATCAGGGAAAAAACAGGGATTTTGGGGGAAAAATCGGGCAAAAAATGTGGATTTTGGGGGGAATAATGGGGATTTTTTTGGGAAAAATGGGGATTTGGGGTCTGGTGATTTTTTGGGGTGGAAATTTTCCCAAAATTGCGTTTTTTTCCCCCAGATCAACTCCGCGGTGCCGCTGGCGCTGCCGCCCGGGGGCGCCGCCGAGGACGTGAAGCCCCCGCTGGGAATTCGGGGTCCCCCCCCCTGCGCCCCCCACGGCCCCGGCAAGAGGCTCTGCGCCATCTGCGGGGACAGGAGCTCGGGTGAGCGGGATTTGGGGCGAAAAAACGGGATTTTGGGCAAAAAACGGGGAAAAAATGGGAAAAAATGGGAAAAAAATGGAGATTTTTGGGGCAAAAATGAGATTTTGGGGCAAAAAATGGGAATTTGGGGGCACAGGAAGCGCCTTTGTGCCATCTGCGGGGACAGGAGCTTGGGTGAGGAGGATTTGGGGTGAAAAAACGGGATTTTGGGCAAAAAATGGGATAAAATTGAGATTTTTGGGCAAAAATGAGATTTTTGGCAAAAAAATAGAGATTTTGGGGCAAAAAATGGGAATTTGGGGGCACAGGAAGTGCCTCTGTGCCATCTGCGGGGACAGGAGCTCGGGTGAGCGGGATTTGGGGCGAAAAAACGGGATTTTGGGCAAAAAATGGGAAAAAAATGGGAAAAAATGGGAAAAAATGGAGATTTTTGGGGCAAAAAGGAGATTTTGGGGCAAAAAATGGGAATTTGGGGGCACAGGAAGCGCCTCTGTCCCATCGGTGGGGACAGGAGCTCGGGTGAGCGGGATTTGGGGCGAAAAAACGGGATTTTGGGCAAAAAACGGGAAAAAAAGGGAAAAAAAGGGAAAAAAATGGAGATTTTTGGGCAAAAATGAGATTTTTGGGGCAAAAAATGGGAATTTGGGGGCACAGGAAGTGCCTCTGTGCCATCTGCGGGGACAGGAGCTCGGGTGAGCGGGATTTGGGGCGAAAAAACGAGATTTTGAGCAAAAAACGGGAAAAAAAGGGAAAAAAAGGGAAAAAAATGGAGATTTTTGGGGGCAAAAATGATATTTTGGGGCAAAAAAAGGGAATTTGGGGACACAGGAAGCGCCTGTGAAACGTCTGTGGGGACAGGAGCTTGGGTGAGGAGGATTTGGGGCAAAAAAACGAGATTTTGGGCAAAAAACGGGGGAAAAAATGGGAAAAAATGGGAAGATATGGAGATTTTTGGGGCAAAAAGGAGATTTTGGGGCAAAAAATGGGAATTTGGGGGCACAGGAAGCACCTGTGAAACTTCTGCGGGGACAGGAGCTCGGGTGAGGAGGATTTGGGGCGAAAAACCGGGATTTTGGGCAAAAAATGGGGGAAAATGGGAAAAAATGGGAAAAAAATTTGACGCAATTTTTTGGGATTTTTGAGCCGATTTTCTGATATTTTTGAGCCGATTTTTTTTGGAATTTAGAGCCGATTTTATGGAATTATGAGCTGATTTTTTTTTTTTAATTTTGAGCCGATTTTTTGAGATTTTTGACCCGATTTTTGAGCTGATGTTTTTTGAATTTTGAGCCAATTTTTCATTTTTTTGAGCCGATTTTTTGGGATTTTCGCACCGATTTTTTTGGGATTTTCTCCCAAATTCCCTGAAAATTCCCAATTCCAGGGAAACATTCCCAGATCTCAGCTGTGAGGGCTGCAAGGTCTTCTCCAAGACCACTTTGGGTCGATTTTGGGTGGATTTTCACAGTTTCTGGCCGATTTTCGCCATTTTTGGGCCGATTTTCGCCGTTTCTGCGCCGATTTTCACACGGATTTTTTTGGATTTCGTCCCAAATTCCCTAAAAATCCCCATTTTTAGGGAATCACTCCATAATCTCAGCTGCAAGGGCTGCAAGGACTTCTTCAAGGGCACTTTGGGTCAATCTTGGTCAATCTTGAGTCGATTTTCGCCGTTTTTGGGCCGATTTTCACCATTTTTGAGCTGATTTTTTACCGATTTTTGGGATTTCATCCCAAATTCCCTGAAAATTCCCATTTTTAGGGAATCACTCCATAATCCCAGCTGTGAGGGCTGCAAGGTCTTCTCCAAGGACAGTTGGGTCAATCTTGGTCAATCTTGGGTCGATTTTCGCCATTTTTGGGCCGATTTTCGCCATTTTTGAGTCGATTTTTTGCCAAATTTTTTGGGATTTCATCCCAAATTCCCTAAAATCCCCATTTTTAGGGAATCACTCCATAATCTCAGCTGTGACGGTTGCAAGGTCTTCTCCAAGGGCACTTTGGGTCAATCCTGGTCAATCTTGGGCCGATTTTCGCCGTTTTTGGGCCGATTTTCGCCATTTTTGAGCTGATTTTTTACCAATTTTTGGGATTTTCTCCCAAATTCCCTGAAAATCCCCATTTTTAGAGAATCACTCCATAATCCCAGCTGTGAGGGCTGCAAGGGCTTCTTCAAGGACAGTTGGGTCAATCTTGGGTCGATTTTCGCCATTTTTGGGCCGATTTTTGCCATTTTTGAGCCAATTTTTTGCCATATTTTTTGGGATTTTGTCCCAAATTCCCTGAAAATCCCCATTTTTAGGGAATCACTCCGGAGTCTCAGCTGTGACGGTTGCAAGGTCTCTTCCAAGGACAGTTGGGTCAATCTTGGTCAATCTTGGGTCGATTTTCGCCGTTTT
The DNA here is from genome assembly GCF_050655825.1 of Lonchura striata. Lineage (NCBI taxonomy): Eukaryota > Metazoa > Chordata > Aves > Passeriformes > Estrildidae > Lonchura > Lonchura striata. The sequence continues at coordinate 960,985 of NC_140737.1, forward strand.
TGGGCCGATTTTCGCCGTTTCTGCGCCGATTTTCACGCGGATTTTTTTGGATTTCATCCCAAATTCCCTGAATATTCCCATTTTTAGGGAAGCACTACGGAGTCTCCAGCTGCGAGGGCTGCAGGGGCTTCTTCAAGGGCAGTTGGGTCAATCTTGGTCAATCTTGGGTCGATTTTCGCCGTTTTTGGGCCGATTTTTGCCGTTTCTGCGCCGATTTTCGCGCGGATTTTTTTGGATTTCATCCCAAATTCCCTGAAAATCCCCGTTTTTAGGGAAGCACTCCGGAGTCTCCAGCTGCGAGGGCTGCAAGGGCTTCTTCAAGGGCAGTTGGGTCAATCTTGGTCAATCTTGGGTCGATTTTCGCCGTTTTTGGGCCGATTTTCGCCGTTTCTGCGCCGATTTTCGCGCGGATTTTTTTGGATTTCATCCCAAATTCCCTGAAAATCCCCGTTTTTAGGGAAGCACTACGGAGTCTCCAGCTGCGAGGGCTGCAAGGGCTTCTTCAAGCGCACGATCCGCAAGGACCTGACCTACACGTGCCGCGACAACCGCGAGTGCGTGGTGGACAAGCGGCAGCGCAACCGCTGCCAGTACTGCCGCTACCAGAAGTGCCTGGCCACGGGCATGAAGCGCGAGGGTGAGACTGGGACGGACTGGGACGGACTGGGACAAACTGGGAGAGGGGTTTGGGGCGAAAAAACGGGGAAAAACGGGGGAAAAACGGGCAAAAACGGGCGAAAAATGGGGAAAAAAGGGCGAAAACTGGCGGTTTTGGGGGGAAATTGGTGGGAAATGGGGATTGGAGAGGCTGGGAGGGAACTGAGAGAAACTGGGACAAACTGGGAGAGACTGGGACGGACTGGGAGAGGGGTTTGGGGTGAAAAAACGGGAAAAAAAGGGGGAAAAATGGGGAAAAAAGGGCGAAAATTGGCGGTTTTGGGGGGAAATTGGTGGGAAATGGGGATTGGAGAGACTGGGAGGGACTGGGAGAGACTGGAAGGGACTGGGAGGGACTGGGACAAACTGGGACAAACTGGGAGAGGGGTTTGGGGCGAAAAAACGGGAAAAAAAGGGGGAAAAATGGGGAAAAACGGGCGAAAAATGGGAAAAAAGGGCGAAAATCAGCGGTTTTGGGGGGAAATCGGAGGAAATCGAGATTTGGGGATACTGGGGGATACTGGGAGGGACTGGGAGGGACTGGGACGGACTGGGAGGGACTGGGATGGACTGGGACAAACTGGGACAAACTGGGAGAGGGGTTTGGGGCGAAAAAACGGGGAAAAAAGGGGGAAAAACAGGCAAAAAATGGGGAAAAAAGGGCAAAAATTGGCAGTTCTGGGGGGAAATTGGTGGGAAATGGGGATTGGGGATACTGGGAGGGAACTGAGAGAAACTGGGAGAGACTGGGAGAGACTGGGACAAACTGGGACGGACTGGGAGAGGGGTTTGGGGCAAAAAAACAGGGAAAAAAGGGGGAAAAATGGGCGAAAAATGGGGAAAAAAGGGTGAAAATTGGCGGTTTTGGGGGGAAATTGGTGGGAAATGGGGATTGGGGATACTGGGATAAACTGGGAGAGACTGGGAGGGACTGGGAGAAACTGGGACAAACTGGGACAAACTGGGAGAGGGGTTTGGGGCGAAAAAATGGGGAAAAAAGGGGGAAAAACGGGGGAAAAATGGGGAAAAAAGGGCAAAAATTGGTGGTTTTGGTGGGAAATTGGAGGAAATTGAGATTTGGGGATACTGGGAGGGACTGGGACAAACTGGGACAAACTGGGACAAACTGGGACAAACTGGGATTGACGGGGGGAGATTTCCCATCCCGGATTTTGGGATTTCCCGCAGATCCCATCCCTTTTTTTCATTTTTTTCCCTTTTTTCCCCCATTTTTTCCCAATTTTTTCTCCATTTTTTCCTAATTTCTTCCTCATTTTCCCCCCATTTTTTGCCATTTTTTCCCCATTTTTTCCCCATTTTTTGCCCATTTTTCCCCGATTTTCTCCATTTTTTCACAGTTTTTTCCCATTTTTCCCCATTTTTCCCCCATTTTCCCCCCATTTTTCCCCATTTCTTCCCCATTTTTCGCCCGATTTTCGCCATTTTTTCACCGATTTTTGCCGATTTTTCACCGTTTTTTCCCATTTTTTCACTGTTTTTCCCCATTTTTCCCCGTTTCCCCCCAATTTTTCCCCATTTCCCCCCATTTTCCCCCCATTTTCCCCCATTCCTTCACCATTTTCCCCCCATTTTCCCCCCATTTTTCCCCATTTCTTCCCCATTTTTTCACCGATTTCCTCCATTTTTTCACCATTTTATCCCATTTTTTTCAATTTTCCCCATTTTACCTCATTTACCCCATTTTCCCCCCATTTTTCTCCCATTTTTTGCCATTTCTCCCCTATTTCCCCCTGATTTTTCACCATTTCTTCACCCTTTTTGCCCCATTTTCCCCCCATTTTTTCACCGATTTTCGCCGTTTTTTCACCATGTTTTCCCATTTTTTCACTGTTTTTCCCCATTTCCCCCCCATTTTTCACCATTTCTTCACCATTTCCCCTCCATTTTTTGCCCATTTTTTCATCGTTTTTCGCCATTTCTTCACCATTTCCCCCCATTTTTCCCCCAGTTTTTCACCATTTTTCACCGTTTCTCCCCATTTTTTCCCCAACTTTTCCTAATTCTTCTCCCATTTCTTCCCCATTTTTTGCCATTTCTTCACCATTTTTTCCCAGTTTTTTCCCATTTTTCCCCATTTTTCCCCCATTTTCCCCCCACTTCCCCCCATTTTCCCCCCATTTTTCCCCATTTCTTCCCCATTTTTCGCCCGATTTTCGCCATTTTTTCACCGATTTTCCCCGTTTTTTCACCGTTTTTTCCCATTTTTTCACCGTTTTTTCCCATTTTTCCCCATTTTCCCTCCAATTTTTCCCCATTTCCCCCCCATTTTCCCCCCATTTTCCCCCATTCCCTCACCATTTTCCCCCCATTTTTCCCCATTTCTTCCCCATTTTTTCCCCGATTTTCACCATTTTTCCCCCTATTTTCGCCATTTTTTCACCGATTTTCCCCGTTTTTTCACCGTTTTTCGCCGTTTTTTCACCATTTCCCCCCTTTTTCTCCCCATTTCCACCCGCAGCGGTGCAGGAGGAGCGGCAGCGGGGCAAGGACAAAGACGCCGACGGCGACTTCGGGGCGGCGCCCAACGAGGAGATGCCGGTGGAGAAACTTCTGGAAGCCGAACTCGCCGTCGAGCCCAAGAGCGACGACGGCGCCGGCGGAGCCTCCGTGAGTCCACCCCAAATTTTGGGCCAATTTCCACCAATTTTGGCCAATTTCAAACAGGGGACCAACCCCCGGGCTGAAACGGGGATGGGAAATGGCGAAATCGGCGGAAATTCCGGCAAAATCGTCCGAAATTCCCGTCGAGGAGATGAAAATTTTCTCTGAAATCCTCACAATTCCACCAAAATTTTCCCAAGTTTTCAAGAATTCCGCAGAATTCCACCAAAACCCTCCAAAACGTCCCCAAAATCCTCAAAATTTGCCCATAAGATTTGAGAATTTCTCCAAAAGCCCCAAAAATTCTCTCAAAAATTCCTCTGAAATTTCCCAAAAATCCTCAGAATTCCACAAAAATTCTCAAAACGTCCCCAAATTCCTCAAAAATTCATCAGAATTCCACCAAAATCCTCTAAAGCGTCCCCAAAATTCTCAATAATTCCTCAGAATTCCACCAAAATCCTCAAAATTTGCCCATAACATTTGAGAATTTCTCCAAAATCCCCCAAAATTCTCTCAAAAATTCCTCTGAAATTTTCCAAAAATCCTCAGAATTCCACCAAAATCCTCAAAAATTCATCAGAATTCCACCAAAATCCTTGAAACGTCCCCAAATTCCTCAAAAATTCCTCAGAATTTCACCAAAATCCTCAAAATTTGTCCATAAGATTTAAGGGTTTCTCCAAAATCCCCAAAAATCCTCAAAAATTCCTCAAATTCCTCTGAAATTTCCCAAAAATCCTCAGAATTCCACCAAAATTCTCGAAATGTCCCCAAATTCCTCAAAAATTCCTCAGAATTCCACCAAAATCCTCCAAAACGTCCCCAAAATCCTCAAAAATTCATCAGAATTTCACCAAAATCCTCAAAAATTCCCCAAAATTCTCAAAAATCCGTCAGAATTCCACCAAAATCCTCAAAATTTGCCCATAAGATTTGAGAATTTCCCCAAAATCCCCAAAAATTCTCAAAAATTTCCCAAAAATCCTCAAAAGTTTCCCCAAAATCCTTTAGAATTTTTCAAAAATTCCCCAAATTCCTCAAAAATTCCCCAAATTTACCCCAAAAATTTTGAGAATTTTCCCTCCCAATTTCCCCATTTTTTGAGCCTATTTTCCCCATTTTTTGCCCGTTTTTCCCCATTTTTTCTCCGATTCCCACCGGGTTTTTTCCAGGATTTTTCTCCTCGGGAATTCTGGGCTGGGTTGGGAATTTGGGAATCTCGGGGGGGTGTCTCAATTTACCCCAAAATTTTGGGAATTTTCCCTCCCAATTTCCCCATTTTAACACCGATTTTTGAGCCGATTTTCCCCATTTTTTGCCCGTTTTTCCCCATTTTTTCCCCGATTCCCGCCGGGTTTTTTCCGGGATTTTTCCCCTTGGGGAATTCTGGGCTGGGTTGGGAATTTGGGAATCTCAGGGGGGGTCTCAATTTACCCCAAAATTTTGGGAATTTTCCCTCCCAATTTCCCCATTTTAACACCGATTTTTGAGCCGACTTTCCCCATTTTTGGGTCAATTTTTGCCATTTTTGGGTCAATTTTCCCCATTTTTGGGCCAATTCCAGGATTTTTCCCTCTGGGAATTCTGGGCTGGGTTGGGAATTTGGGAATCTCAGGGGGGAGGTCTCAATTTCCCCCAAAATTTGGGAATTCCACCACATTTCTCCATTTTAATCTGATTTTTCGCCATTTTTTGCCCGTTTTTCCCCATTTTTTCTCCGATTCCCGCCGGGTTTTTTCCAGGATTTTTCTCCTCGGGAATTCTGGGCTGTGTTGGGAATTTGGGAATCTCGGGGGGGGTCTCAATTTCCCCCAAAATTTGAGAATTTTCCCTCCCAATTTCCCCATTTTAACACCAATTTTTGCGCTGATTTTCCCCATTTTTTGCCCGTTTTCCCCCATTTTTTCCCCGATTCCCGCCGGGTTTTTTCCAGGATTTTTCCCTTGGGGAATTCTGGGCTGGGTTGGGAATTTGGGAATCTCGGTGGGGGTCTCAATTTACCCCAAAATTTTGAGAATTTTCCCTCCCAATTTCCCCATTTTAACACCGATTTTTGAGCCGATTTTCCCCATTTTTGGGTCAATTTTCCCCATTTTTGAGCCAATTCCAGGATTTTTCCCTCTGGGAATTCTGGGCTGGGTTGGGAATTTGGGAATCTCAGGGGGGGGTCTCAATTTCCCCCAAAATTTGGGAATTCCACCAAATTTCTCCATTTTAATCTGATTTTTCCCCATTTTTTGCCCGTTTTCCCCCATTTTTTCTCCGATTCCCGCCGTGTTTTTTCCGGGATTTTTCCCTTTGGGAATTCTGGGCTGGGTTGGGAATTTGGGAATCTCAGGGTGGGGGTCTCAATTTACCCCAAAATTTGGGAATTCCACCAAATTTCTCCATTTTAATCTGATTTTTCCCCATTTTTTGCCCGTTTTCCCCCATTTTTTCCCCAATTCCCGCCGGGTTTTTTCCGGGATTTTTCCCTTTGGGAATTCTGGGCTGGGTTGGGAATTTGGGAATCTCGGGGGGGTGTCTCAATTTACCCCAAAATTTTGGGAATTTTCCCTCCCAATTTCCCCATTTTAACACCGATTTTTGTGTCGATTTTCCCCATTTTTTGCCCGTTTTCCCCCATTTTTTCCCCGATTCCCACCGGGTTTTTTCCGGGATTTTTCCCCTCGGGAATTCTGGGCTGGGTTGGGAATTTGGGAATCTCAGGGGGGGGTCTCAATTTACTCCAAAATTTGGGATTTCCACCAAATGTCTCCATTTTTCTGCCTATTTTCCCCATTTTTGGGCTGTTTTCCCCCATTTTTTCCCCGATTCCCGCCGGGTTTTTTCCAGGATTTTTCTCCTCGGGAATTCTGGGCTGGGTTGGGAATTTGGGAATCTCAGGGGGGGTCTCAATTTCCACCAAAATTTTGGGAATTTTCCCTCCCAATTTCCCCATTTTTGGGCGGATTTTTGTGCCTATTTTCCCCATTTTTTGCCCGTTTTTCCCCATTTTTTCCCCGATTCCCGCCGGGTTTTTTCCGGGATTTTTCCCTCTGGGAATTCTGGGCTGGGTTGGGAATTTGGGAATCTCGGGGGGGGGTCTCAATTTACCCCAAAATTTTGGGAATTTTCCCTCCCAATTTCCCCATTTTAACACCGATTTTTGAGCTGACTTTCCCCATTTTTGGGTCAATTTTTGCCACTTTTGGGCCAATTCCAGGATTTTTCCTTTTGGGAATTCTGGGCTGGGTTGGGAATTTGGGAATCTCGGGGGGGGTCTCAATTTACCCCAAAATTTGGGAATTTTCCCTCCCAATTTCCCCATTTTAACACCGATTTTTGGGCCGATTTTCCCCATTTTTGGGTCAATTTTTGCCATTTTTGGGTCAATTTTCCCCATTTTTGGGCCAATTCCAGTATTTTTCCCTTTAGGAATTCTGGGCTGGGTTGGGAATTTGGGAATCTCGGGGGGGGGGTCTCAATTTACCCCAAAATTTTGAGAATTTTCCCTCCCAATTTCCCCATTTTAACACCGATTTTTGCGCCGATTTTCCCCATTTTTTGCCCGTTTTTCCCCATTTTTTCTCCGATTCCCGCCGGGTTTTTTCCGTGATTTTTCCCTCTGGGAATTCTGGGCTGGGTTGGGAATTTGGGAATCTCAGGGGGGGGGGTCTCAATTTATCCCAAAATTTTGGGAATTTTCCCTCCCAATTTCCCTATTTTAACACCGATTTTTGTGCCGATTTTCCCCATTTTTTGCCAGTTTTCCCCCATTTTTTCTCCGATTCCCGCCGGGTTTTTTCCGGGATTTTTCCCCTTGGGGAATTCTGGGCTGGGTTGGGAATTTGGGAATCTCGGGGGGGGTCTCAATTTACCCCGAAATTTTGAGAATTTTCCCTCCCAATTTCCCCATTTTTGGGCCGATTTTTGTGCCGATTTTCTCCATTTTTGGGCGGATTTTTGTGCCTATTTTCCCCATTTTTTGCCCGTTTTTCCCCATTTTTTCTCCGATTCCCGCCGGGTTTTTTCCGGGATTTTTCCCTTTGGGAATTCTGGGCTGGGTTGGGAATTTGGGAATCTCAGGGGGGGTCTCAATTTACCCCAAAATTTTGAGAATTTTCCCTCCCAATTCCACCCCTTTCAACACCGATTTTTGAGCCGATTTTCCCCATTTTTGGGTCAATTTTCCCCATTTTTGGGCCAATTCCAGAATTTTTCCTTTTGGGAATTCTGGGCTGGGTTGGGAATTTGGGAATCTCGGGGGGGGGGTGTCAATTTACCCCAAAATTTGGGATTTCCACCAAATTTCTCCATTTTGGACCTTGTTTTTTCCCATTTTTGGGTCATTTTTCCCCATTTTTTCTCCGATTCCCGCCGGGTTTTTTCCGGGATTTTTCCCTTTGGGAATTCTGGGCTGGGTTGGGAATTTGGGAATCTCGGGGGGGGTCTCAATTTGCCCCGAAATCGCCCCAAATTCAGCCCAATGACCCGGTGACCAACATCTGCCAGGCGGCCGACAAGCAGCTCTTCACCCTGGTGGAGTGGGCCAAGAGGGTCCCCCACTTCTCGGGGCTCCCCTTGGACGACCAGGTCATCCTGCTGCGGGCAGGTCAGGAGAATTCCGGGAATTTTCGGGAATTTTTGGAATTTTCGGGGATTTTTGGGAATTTTTGGGGGGGGTTTGGGGGCGTTCGGGGCGGTTTTGTGGGGTATAATGGGAATTTTGGGGGGGTTTGGGTGGGTCTGGAGGGGATTTTGGGGGAGTTTTGGGATGGATTTGGGAATTTTGGGAATTTTTGGGAATTTTTTGGGAATTTTTGGGGGTTTTGGGGGAATTTTGGGGGTTTGGGGGAGGGTTTGGGGGCGTTCGGGGCTGAATTCTGGGGGTTGGAGGGGCTCTAATGGGAATTTGGGGGTGTTTTGGGATGGATTTTGGGAATTTTGGGATGGATTTGGGAATTTTGGGAGGAATTTGGGAATTTTTGGGAATTTTTTGGGAATTTTGGGGGATTTTTGGGGATTTTTGGGAGCTTTTGGGGGTTATAGGGTGGTGTGAGGGGCTCTAATGGGGATTTTGGAGGGTTTGAGAGGGTCTAGAGGGGATTTTAAGGATTTTTGGGATTAATTTGGGAATTTTGGGAATTTTTTGGGAATTTTTTTGGGTTTTTGGGAATTTTGGAATGAAATTTTGGGAATTTTCAGAATTTTTGGGGATTTTTGGGGGGGGTTTGGGGGCGTTCGGGGCGGTTCTGAGGGGTATAATGGGAATTTTGGGGGGGTTTGGGTGGGTCTGGAGGGGATTTTGGGGGAGTTTTGGGATGGATTTGGGAATTTTGGGAGGAATTTGGGAATTTTTTGGGAATTTTTGGGGAATTTTTGGGGATTTTGGGGGATTTTTGGGGATTTTTGGGAGCTTTTGGGGGTTATAGGTTGGTTTGAGGGGCTCTAATGGGGATTTTGGGGGGTTTTGGATGGATTTTGGGGATTTTTGGGATGGATTTGGGAATTGTGGGATGGATTTGGGAATTTTGGGGAATTTTTGGGAATTTTTTGGGAATTTTGGGGAATTTTTTGGGAATTTTTTGGGAATTTTGGGGGATTTTGGGGGATTTTTGGGAGCTTTTGGGGGTTATAGAGTGGTGTGAGGGGCTCTAATGGGGATTTTGGGGGGTTTGGGATGGTCTAGAGGGGATTTTGGGGATTTTTGGGATGGATTTGGGAATTTTGGGAATTTTTTTGGGGTTTTTGGGAATTTTGGAATGAAATTTTGGGATTTTTTGGGGATTTTTTGGCAGGTTGGGGGAGGATTTTGGGGAGGTTTGGGGTGGGCCAAGAGGGTCCCCCACTTCTCGGGGCTCCCCTTGGACGACCAGGTCATCCTGCTGCGGGCAGGTCAGGAGAATTCCGGGAATTTTCGGGAATTTTTGGGAATTTTTGGGGATTTTTGGGAGGGTTTGGGGGCGTTCGGGGCGGTTTTGAGGGGTATAATGGGAATTTTGGGGGGGTTTGGGTGGGTCTGGAGGGGATTTTGGGGGAGTTTTGGGATGGATTTGGGAATTTTGGGAGGAATTTGGGAATTTTTTGGGAATTTTTGGGGAATTTTTGGGGATTTTGGGGGATTTTTGGGGATTTTTGGGAGCTTTTGGGGGTTATAGGATGGTGTGAGGGGCTCTAATGGGGATTTTGGGGGGTTTTGGATGGATTTTGGGGATTTTTGGCATGGATTTGGGAATTTTGGGATGGATTTGGGAATTTTGGGGAATTTTTGGGAATTTTGGGGAATTTTGGGGGAATTTTGGGGGAATTTTGGGGATTTTTGGGAGATTTTGGGGGTTATAGGGTGGTGTGAGGGGCTCTAATGGAGATTTGGGGGGGTTTGAGAGGGTCTAGAGGGGATTTTAGGGATTTTTGGGATGGATTTGGGAATTTTGGGAATTTTTTGGGGTTTTTGGGAATTTTGGAATGAAATTTTGGGAATTTTCAGAATTTTTGGGGATTTTTGGGAGCGGTTTGGGGGCGTTCGGGGCGGTTTTGTGGGGTATAATGGGAATTTTGGGGGGGGGTTGGGAATTTTTTGGGAATTTTCGGGAATTTTTGGGAATTTTTTGGGAATTTTTTTGGGTTTTGGGGAGGGTTTGGGGGCGTTCGGGGCTGAATTCTGGGGGTTGGAGGGGCTCTAATGGGAATTTGGGGGATTTTGGGAGGAATTTTGGGAATTTTTGGGATTTTGGGCAGTTTTGGAATGGAATTTTGGGAATTTTTTGAGAATTTTGGGGGATTTTGGGAATTTTCTGGGTGATTTTTGGGAATTTTTGGGGTAAATTTGGGAATTTTTGGAGGGGTTTGGGGGGATCTGGAGGGGATTTTGGTGAATTTTTGGGACAATTTTGGCTCTTTTTGCCCCAAAATCCCAAAAATTCCCCAAAAACTTCCCAAAATTCCGGATTGGATCCAGCTGCGGATCCCAAAAATTCGGATTTTCCCTCAAATTTGTTTTTTTTTTTTTCCTGAAATTTGTTTTTTTTCTGGGATTTTTGGGGGTTTTTTTCTGGGATTTTTGGGTTGTTTTTTTGGGATTTTGGTATTTTTTCTGGGAAATTTGAGGTTTTTTTGCCCCAAAATCCCAAAAAACCCCAAAAATTCCTAAAAATTCCCAAAATTCCAGACTGGAACCAGCTGCTCATCCACTCCCACCCCAAAAATTTGGATTTTTTCCCTTAAACTTCGTTTTTCTCCCAAATTTGGGGTTTTTTGGGGGGAATTTTCGGATTTTTTTCCACTAATTTTGAATTTTTTCCCCCAAAAATCCCAAATTCTGGGAATTTCAGGCTGGAATGAACTCATCTCCCACCATCAAAATTCGAGTTTTTTCCTCAAATTTTGGTGATTTTTCCTCCGATTTTCACTCCGTTTTTTGTGGAATTTTGGGGTTTTTTTCTGGAATTTTGATTTTTTTTCCACTAATTTTGATTTTTTTTCCCCCAAAACCCCAAATTTTGGGGATTTCAGGCTGGAACGAGCTGCTGATCCAATCCTACCCCAAAAATTCCAATTTTCCCTCAATTTTGGTGATTTTTCCTCCGATTTTCACTCCATTTTTTGTGTAATTTTGGGGTTTTTTTGTGGAATTTTGATTTTTTTCCACTAATTTTGAATTTTTTCCCCCAAAACCCCAAATTTTGGGGATTTCAGGCTGGAACGAGCTGCTGATCCAATCCCACCCCAAAAATTCCGATTTTTCCTGAATTTTGGTGATTTTTCCTCCGATTTTTGCTCTGTTTTCTGTGGGATTTTGGGGTTTTTTTGTGGAATTTTGATTTTTTTCCACTAATTTTGAATTTTTTCCCCCAAAACCCCAAATGTTGGGAATTTCAGGCTGGAATGAACTCATCTCCCACCATCAAAATTCGAGTTTTTTCCTCAAATTTTGGTGATTTTTCCTCCTATTTTTGCTCCGTTTTTTCTGGAATTTTGGGTTTTTTTTCTGGAATTTTGATTTTTTTCCACTAATTTTGACTTTTTTCCCCCAAAACCCCCCAGATTTTGGGGATTTCAGGCTGGAACGAGCTGCTGATCCAATCCCACCCCAAAAATTCCGATTTTCCCTCAATTTTGGTGATTTTTCCTCCTATTTTCACTCCATTTTTTGTGTAATTTTGGGTTTTTTTTGTGGAATTTTGATTTTTTTCCACTAACTTTGATTTTTTTTCCCCCAAAAATCCCAAATTTTGGGAATTTCAGGCTGGAATGAACTCATCTCCCACCATCAAAATTTGAGTTTTCTGCTCAATTTTGGTGATTTTTCCTCCTATTTTTGCTCTGTTTTTTGTGGGATTTTGGGTTTTTTTGTGGAATTTTGGTTTTTTTTTCTGGAATTTTGATTTTTTTCCACTAACTTTGATTTTTTTTCCCCCAAAACCCCAAATTTTGGGGATTCCAGGCTGGAACGAGCTGCTGATCGCGTCGTTCTCGCACCGCTCGATCGCGGTGAAGGACGGGATCCTCTTGGCCACGGGGCTGCACGTGCACAGGAACAGCGCCCACAGCGCCGGCGTCGGCGCCATCTTCGACCGGTGCGGCCTCCGGAACGTTCCGGAATATTCCGGGAACGATCCCAAAAAAATCCCGGAAAGATTCGCCCAAAAATGACCCAAAATCGGCAAAAAAATGGCGAAAAAATTCCAAAAAATTCCTCCTAAAATGGCGAAAATATTCCTCGAAAATCCCGAAAACATTCCCCCAAAAATCTCCTCAAAAATCCCGAAAATTTCCCACAAAAATTCCCCAAAAAATCAGAAAAAATTCGGAAAAAAATCCCCCAAAATTCCCGGGAAAAAATCCCCAAAAATTCCTCAAAAAAATCCTCCAAAATTCCCCCAAAATTCCCCAAAAAATCCCAGAAAATATCCTCAAAAATTCCCCAAAAAATCCCAGAAAACATCCTCAAAATTCCCCAAAAAAATCCCCTAAAAATCCCTCCAAAAAATCCCCCAAAATTCCTGGAAAAATTCCCACAAAAATCCCCAAAAAATCCCCCAAAACCTTCCCCAAAAATCCCCAAAAAGTGCCCCATGAAACCCCAAAAATCCCTAAATTCCCCCCAAAAATCCCCCAAAAAATTCCCAAAAAATCTGCAAAAAAATGCCCAAAAAACTTCTGAAAATTCCCCCGAAAAATCCCAAAAGAATTTGCCAAAATCCCCCAAAAATTCCCCAAAAATGCCCAAAATCCGGTGTCGGAGCAGCGCCCACAGCGCCGGCGTCGGCGCCATCTTCGACCGGTGCGGCCTCCGGAACGTTCCGGAATATTCCGGGAACGATCCCAAAAAAATCCCGGAAAGATTCGCCCGAAAATGACCCAAAATCGGCAAAAAAATGGCGAAAAATCCATAAAATTCTTCCGAAAATGGCGAAAATATTCCCCGAAAATCCCGAAAACATTCCCCCAAAAATCTCCTCAAAAATCCCGAAAAAATTCCCACAAAAATTCCCCAAAAAATCAGAAAAAATTCGGAAAAAATTCCCCAAAAAATCTGAAAAAAATTCCCACAAAAATTCCCCAAAAAATCAGAAAAAATTCGGAAAAAATTCCCCAAAAAATCCGAAAAAAATTCCCACAAAAATTCCCCAAAAAATCCCCCAAAATTCCCCCAAAAAATCCCAGAAAATATCCTCAAAAATTCCCCAAAAAATCCCAGAAAACATCCTCAAAAATTCCCCAAAAAAATCCCCTAAATATTCCTCCAAAAAATCCCCCAAAATTCCTGAAAAAATTCCCACAAAAATCCCCAAAAAATCCCCCAAAACCTTCCCCAAAACATCCCCAAAAAGTGCCCCAAGAAACCCCAAAAATCCCTAAATTCCCCCCAAAAATCCCCCAAAAAATCTGCAAAAAATCTGCAAAAAAATGCCCAAAAAACTTCTGAAAATTCCCCCCAAAAATCCCAAAAGAATTTGCCAAAATTCCCCCCAAAATTCCCCAAAAATGCCCAAAATCCGGTGTTGGAGCAGCGCCCACAGCGCCGGCGTCGGCGCCATCTTCGACCGGTGCGGCCTCCGGAACGTTCCGGAATATTCCGGGAACGATCCCAAAAAAATCCCGGAAAGATTCGCCCAAAAATGACCCAAAATCGGCAAAAAAATGGCGAAAAAATCAATAAAATTCTTCCTAAAATGGCAAAAATATTCCCCGAAAATCCCGAAAACATTCCCCCAAAAATCTCCCCAAAAATACCGAAAAAATTCCCATAAAAGTTCCCCAAAAAATCCGAAAAAATTCCCACAAAAATTCCCCAAAAAATCAGAAAAAATTCGGAAAAAATTCCCCCAAAAAATCCCGGAAAACAATCCCACAAAAATTCCCCAAAAAATCAGAAAAAATTCGGAAAAAATTCCCCAAAAAATCCGAAAAAAATTCCCACAAAAATTCCCCAAAAAATCAGAAAAAATTCGGAAAAAATTTCCCAAAAAATCCGAAAAAAATTCCCACAAAAATTTCCCAAATAATCAGAAAAAATTCGGAAAAAATTCCCCCAAAAAATCCCGGAAAACAATCCCCAAAAATTCCTCCAAAAAATCCCCCAAAATTCCCCCAAAAATTCCCCAAAAAAATCCCAGAAAACATCCTCAAAAATTTCCCAAAAAAATCCCCAAAAAATCCCCCAAAACCTTCCCCAAAAATCCCCAAAAAGTGCCCCAAGAAACCCCAAAAATCCCTAAATTCCCCCCAAAAATCCCCCAAAAAATTCCCAAAAAATCTGCAAAAAAATGCCCAAAAAACTTCTGAAAATTCCCCCCAAAAATCCCAAAAGAATTTGCCAAAATTCCCCCAAAAATTCCCCAAAAATGCCCAAAATCCGGTGTCGGAGCAGCGCCCACAGCGCCGGCGTCGGCGCCATCTTCGACCGGTGCGGCCTCCGGAACGTTCCGGAATATTCCGGGAACGATCCCAAAAAAATCCCGGAAAGATTCGCCCGAAAATGACCCAAAATCGGCAAAAAAATGGCGAAAAATTAAAAAAAATCTGCCCAAAAAGCTGCAAAAAATTGCGAAAAAATTCCCCCAAAAATGCCCAAAAATCTCCCCAAAAATCCCCACAAAAAATTCCTCAAAAAAATTCCCCAAAATTCCCCCAAAAATTCCCCAAAAAATCCTTAAAATGTACACAAAAAATTCCCCCCAAAAATCTCTGAAAAATCTGCAAAAAATTCAAGAAAAATTCCCCAAAAATCCCAGAAAAAAATTCCCAAGAATTCCTCAAAAAAATCCCCCAAAAATCCCCCAAAAATCTTCCCAAAAATCCCGAAAAAATTCCCCCAAAATTCCCAAAAAATCTGCAGAAAATGCACAAAAATTTACCCAAAAAATCCCCCAATATCCTAGAAAAAAAAACCAAAATTCCCCCAAAAATCCCCAAAATCTTCCCAAAAATCCCGAAAATCTTCCCCCAAAAATTCCTCAAAAAAATCCCCCAAAAATCTTCCCAAAAATTCTCCAAAATCCTCAAAAAATTCCCCCAAAAATGCCCAAAAAATTCCTCCAAAAATCTTCCCAAAAATCCCGAAAAATTTTCCTCAAAATTCCCAAAAAATCTGCAAAAAATGCCCAAAAAATTTACCCAAAAATTCCCCCAAAATCCCAGAAAAAATTCCCCCAAAATTCCCCCAAAAATTCTCCAAAAACTCCCAAAAAAATTCACAAAAAAAAGCCCCAAAAATCCCTGAAAAAAATCCCCCAAAATTCCCCCAAAATTAACAAAACCTTCCCAAAAATCCTCCCAAAAATCCCAAAAAAATTCCCCAAAAATTCCAAAAAATTTTCCCCAAAAATCTGGAAAAATTTCCCCAAAAATGCCCAAAAATTCCCCCGAAAATCCCCCAAAAAAATCCAAAAAAATTTACCCAAAATCTCTAAAAAAATCCCAAAAAAATCCCAAAAAAATCCCCCAAAAATTCCCAAAAAATCTGCAAAAAAATGCCCAAAAAACTTCTCAAAAATCCCGAAAAAATTTTTGGGGAATTTTGGGAATTTTTTGTTGCTATTTTTGGTATTTTTTTGGGAATTTTTTGGGAATTTTTTGGGAATTCTTTGGCAATTTTTTGGAATTTTTTGGGAATTCTTTGGGAATAATTTGGGAATAATTTGGGAACGATTTGTGAATTATTTGGAAATTTTCCAGAAGAATTTGGAAATAATTTGGGAGTTTTGGGAAATTTTTTGGGAAATTTTTTGTGGCTATTTTTGGGATTTTTTGGGGAATATTTTGGGAATTCTTTGGGAGTTTTTTGGGAATGATTTGGGAACGATTTGGGAATTATTTGTCAATTTTCCAGAATAATTTGGGGATTTTTTGGGGATATTTTTGGGGTTGGTTTGGGAGGTTTTTGGGAATATTTTGGGAATATTTTGGGAATATTTTGGGAATTTTTGGGAATATTTTTGGGATGCCAGGGTGCTGACGGAGCTGGTGTCCAAGATGCGGCAAACGAGGAGATTTTTGGGAATAATTTGGGAATTCTTGGGAAATTTTTGGGGATATTTTTGGGGATTTTTGGGGATATTTTTGGGAGGTTTTTGGGAATATTTTTGGGAATATTTTGGGAATATTTTGGGAATTCTTTGGGGGATTTTTGGGAATAATTTGGGAACGATTTGGGAATTATTTGTCAATTTTCCAGAATAATTTGGGAATTCTTGGGGGGATTTTTGGGGATATTTTTGGGGATGGTTTGGGAGGTTTTTGGGAATATTTTGGGAATATTTTGGGAATATTTTGGGAATTTTTGGGAATATTTTTGGGATGCCAGGGTGCTGACGGAGCTGGTGTCCAAGATGCGGCACACGAGGAGATTTTTGGGAATAATTTGGGAATTTTTGGGGATATTTTTGGGGATTCTTTGGGGGATTTTTGGGGATATTTTTGGGAGGTTTTTGGGAATATTTTGGGAATATTTTGGGGAATTCTTTGGGGGATTTTTGGGAATAATTTGGGAACGATTTGGGAATTATTTGTCAATTTTCCAGAATAATTTGGGGATTCTTTGGGGGATTTTTGGGAATAATTTGGGAACGATTTGGGAATTATTTGTCAATTTTCCAGAATAATTTGGGAATTCTTGGGGGGATTTTTGGGGATATTTTTGGGGGTGGTTTGGGAATATTTTGGGAATATTTTGGGATATTTTGGGAATATTTTGGGGAATTCTTTGGGGGATTTTTGGGAATAATTTGGGAACGATTTGGGAACGATTTGGGAATTATTTGTCAATTTTCCAGAATAATTTGGGAATTCTTTGGGGGATTTTTGGGGATATTTTTGGGAATATTTTGGGAATTTTTGGGAATATTTTGGGAACATTTTGGGAATATTTTGGGAATATTTTTGGGATGCCAGGGTGCTGACGGAGCTGGTGTCCAAGATGCGGGACACGAGGAGATTTTTGGGAATTTTTGGGAATAA
This sequence comes from Lonchura striata, assembly GCF_050655825.1. Classification (NCBI taxonomy): domain Eukaryota; kingdom Metazoa; phylum Chordata; class Aves; order Passeriformes; family Estrildidae; genus Lonchura; species Lonchura striata. The sequence continues at coordinate 977,710 of NC_140737.1, forward strand.
TTTGGGAATTTTTGGGGAATTTTTGGGGATATTTTTGGGGATTCTTTGGGGGATTTTTGGGGATATTTTTGGGAGGTTTTTGGGAATATTTTGGGAATTTTTGGGAATTTTTGGGATGCCAGGGTGCTGACGGAGCTGGTGTCCAAGATGCAGCACACGAGGAGATTTTTGGGAATAATTTGGGAATTTTTGGGGATATTTTTGGGGATTCTTTGGGGGATTTTTGGGGATATTTTTGGGAGGTTTTTGGGAACATTTTGGGACTATTTTGGGAATTTTTGGGATGCCAGGGTGCTGACGGAGCTGGTGTCCAAGATGCGGGACATGAGGAGATTTTTGGGAATAATTTGGGAATTCTTGGGGATATTTTGGGGGATTCTTTGGGGGATTTTTGGGAATATTTTTGGGGATGGTTTGGGAATATTTTGGGAATATTTTGGGAATTTTTGGGAATTTTTGGGATGCCAGGGTGCTGACGGAGCTGGTGTCCAAGATGCGGCACACGAGGAGATTTTTGGGAATAATTTGGGAATTTTTGGGGATATTTTTGGGGATTCTTTGGGGGATTTTTGGGAATATTTTGGGAATATTTTGGGAATATTTTGGGAATTTTTGGGAATATTTTTGGGATGCCAGGGTGCTGACGGAGCTGGTGTCCAAGATGCGGCACACGAGGAGATTTTTGGGAATAACTTGGGAATTTTTGGGAAATTTTTGGGAATTTTTTTGTTGCTATTTTGGGGAATTTTTCGGGAATTATTTGGGAATATTTTGGGAATATTTTGGGAATATTTTGGGAATTCTTTGGGAGATTCTTGGGGAGATTTTTGGGGGTGGTTTGGGAATATTTTGGGAATAATTTGGGAATTTTTGGGGATTCTTTGGGGGATTTTTGGGGATATTTTTGGGAGGTTTTTGGGAATATTTTGGGAATATTTTGGGAATATTTTGGGAATACTTTGGGACTATTTTGGGAATTTTTGGGATGCCAGGGTGCTGACGGAGCTGGTGTCCAAGATGCGGGACATGCGCATGGACAAGACGGAGCTGGGCTGCCTCAGGGCCATCATCCTCTTCAACCCCGGTGAGGGCGGAAAACGGGGAGAAAAAACGGGATTTTGGGAAAAAAATCACCCAAAAAATCACCGGGAGATTGGGGGAAATCACGGGGATTTGGGGAAAAAGAACGGGAAAAATAATCGGAAAATAATGGGAATTTTGGGGGAAAATAAGGAGAATTTTGGGGAAAAATAACGGGAATTTTGGAAAAAAATAATCAAAAAATAATGGGAATTTTGGGGGAAAATAAGGGGAATTTTGGGGAAAAATAACGGGAATTTTGGAAAAAAATAATCGGAAAATAATGGGAATTTTGGGGAAAAATAACGGGAATTTTGGAAAAAAATAATCGGAAAATAATGGGAATTTTGGTATAAAATAATGGGAATTTGGGAAAAAATAATCGGAAAATAATGGGAATTTTGGTATAAAATAATGGGATTTTGGGAAAAAAATCACCCCGAAAATCACCGGGAGCTTGGGGGAAATAACGGGGAAAAATCACGGGGATTTGGGGAAAAATAATCGGAAAATAATGGGAATTTTGGTATAAAATAATGGGAATTTGGGGAAAAATAATCGGAAAATAATGGGAATTTTGGTATAAAATAATGGGAATTTGGTATAAAATAATCGGAAAATAATGGGAATTTTGGGGGAAAATAATGGGAAGTTTGGGGGAAAATAACGGGAATTTTGGGGAAAAATAACGGGAATTTTGGGGAAAAATAACGGGAATTTGGGGAAAAATAACGGGAATTTTGGAAAAAAATAATCAGAAAATAATGGGAATTTTGGTATAAAATAATGGGAATTTGGGAAAAAATAACGGGAAAAATAATGGGGATTTTGGGAAAAAATAACGGGAAGTTTGGGGGAAAATCATGGGAATTTTGGGGAAAATCATGGGAATTTTGGGGGAAAAATAAGGGGAATTTTGGGGTAAAATAACGGGAATTTTGGAAAAAAAAAATCGGAAAATAATGGGAATTTTGGTATAAAATAATGGGATTTTGGGAAAAAAATCACCCGAAAAATCACCGGGAGTTTGGGGGAAAATCACGGGAAAAAATCACGGGGATTTTGGGAAAAATAATCGGAAAATAATGGGAATTTTGGGGGAAAATCATGGGATTTTGGGAAAAAAATCACCCGAAAAATCACCGGGAGTTTGGGGGAAAATCACGGGGATTTGGGGAAAAAGAACGGGAAAAATAACGGGGATTTGGGGAAAAATAATCGGAAAATAATGGGAATTTTGGGGGAAAATAAGGAGAATTTTGGGGGAAAATAACGGGAAATTTGGGGAAAAATAATGGGAAATTTGGGGAAAAATAATCGGAAAATAATGGGAATTTTGGTATAAAATAATGGGAATTTGGGAAAAAAATAACGGGAAAAATAATGGGGATTTTGGGAAAATAAGGGGAATTTTGGGGAAAATAAGGGGAATTTTGGGGGAAAATTAAGGGGAATTTTGGGGGAAAATAAGGGGAATTTTGGAAAAAAATAATCGGAAAATAATGGGGATTTTGGTATAAAATAATGGGATTTTGGGAAAAAAATCACCCAAAAAATCACCGGGAGCTTGGGGGAAATCACGGGAAAAAATCACGGGGATTTGGGGAAAAAGAACGGGAAAAATAACGGGAATTTTGGGAAAAATAATCGGAAAATAATGGGAATTTTGGGGGAAAATAACGGGAATTTTGGGGAAAAATAACGGGAATTTTGGGAAAAAATAATCGAAAAATAACGGGAATTTTGGGGGGTAAAATAAGGGGAATTTTGGGGGAAAATAAGGGGAAGTTTGGGAAAAAATAATCGGAAAATAATGGGAATTTTGGTATAAAATAATGGGAATTTGGGAAAAAAATAACGGGAAAAAATAATGGGGATTTTGGGAAAAAATAACGGGAAGTTTGGGGGAAAATAAGGGGAATTTTGGGGAAAAATAAGGGGAATTTTGGAAAAAAATAATCGGAAAATAATGGGAATTTTGGTATAAAATAATGGGAATTTGGGAAAAAAATAACGGGAAAAAATAACGGGAATTTTGGGAAAAATAATCGAAAAATAATGGGAATTTTGGGGAAAAATAAGGGGAATTTTGGGAAAGATAACTGGGAAAAAATGGGAATTTTGGGGAGAAATAACGGGAATTTTTGGGGGAAAATCACGGGAATTTTGGGAAAAATAACTGGGAAAAAATGGGAATTTTGGGGAGAAATAACGGGAATTTTTGGGGAAAAATAACGGGAAAAACAACAGGAAAATAACGGGAAAAAATAAAGGGGAAATAACAGGAAATTTTTGGAAAAATAACAGAAAAAATAACTGAAAAAACAGGAAAATAAGGGGAAAAAAAAACGGAAAAATAACAGGGATTTTGGGGAAAAATAACAGGATTTTGGGGAAAAAATAATGGGGAAAAATAACGGGAAAATAACGGGAATTTGGGAAAAAATCACGGGAATTTGGGGAAAATATCACAGGAATTTTGGGAAAAAATAACAGGGAAAATAATAGAAATTTTGGGAAAAAATATCAGGAAATTTGGGAAAAAATAACGGAAATTTGGGAAAAAATTACAGGAAAATAACCGGGAAAATTAGGGGAAAAAGTAGCGGGAAAATAATGGGAATTTTGGGGAAAAATAATGGGAATTTTGGGGAAAAAATAACAGGAAAAAAACAGGAATTTGGGAAAAAATAATGGGAAAAAAGAGCGGGGATTTGGGAAAAAAATTGGGGAAAAAAAGGGGAATTTTGGGAAAAAAAATCACGGGAATAAAGAGCGGGAATTTGCGAAAAAATAATGGGAAAAAAAAAGGGGATTTGGGAAAAAAATTGGGGAAAAAAATGGGAATTTTGGGAATTTTGGGATTTTGGGATTTTTCAGTCTCCAGGTGGTGCCAAAACCCCCCGAAAATTCAATTTTTTGCCATTTTTGGGGAAGTTTTTGAGGGTTTTGAGTGGAATTTTTGGGGTTTTTTACCATTTTTAAATTTTTTGGAATTCCCGGGTGAATTTTGGGGTGAATTTTGGGGATTTTGGGTTTTCCAGATGCCAAGGGGCTGCAGAACCCATCAAAAATTCAATTTATTGCCATTTTTGGGGCTGTTTTTGACGTTTTTGAGTGGAATTTTTTGGGTGTTTTTTTTAGTTTTTTATTTTTTTGGAATTCCCAGGGGAATTTTGGGGTGAATTTTGGGGATTTTGGGTTTTGCAGACGCCAAGGGGCTGCAGAACCCATCAAAAATTCAATTTATTGCCATTTTTGGGGCCATTTTTGAGCTTTTTGAATGGAATTTTTTGGGGTTTTTGGGGTTTTTTTGCCATTTTTTAATTTTTTGGAATTCCCGGGTGAATTTTGGGGTGAATTTTGGGGATTTTGGGTTTTGCAGACGCCAAGGGGCTGCAGAACCCTTAAAAAATTCAATTTATTGCCATTTTTGGGGCGGTTTTTGAGCGTTTTGAGTGGAATTTTTTGGTTTTTTTTTTTAGTTTTTTATTTTTTTGGAATTCCCGGGTGAATTTTGGGGTGAATTTTGGGGATTTTGGGTTTTCCAGACGCCAAGGGGCTGTCGAACCCCTCGGAGGTGGAGCTGCTGCGGGAGAAGGTTTACGCCTCGCTGGAATCCTACTGCAAACAGAAATACCCCGAGCAGCAGGGACGGTGAGGAGTTTGGGGTGAAAAACGGGGATTTTGGGCAAAAATGGGGAGTTTGGGGAGAAAAAGGAAAAAAAATAAAGGGGAATTTGGGGGAAAATAGGGGAAAAATGGGGGGAAAATGGGGGGGAAAATGGGGGGAAATGGGGGAAAAATTGGGGAAAAATGGGGGGAAATGGGGAAAAATGGGAAAAATGGGGAAAAATGAGAGAAAAAGGGAAATTTGGGGGGAAATGGGGAAAAAATTGGGAAATTTGGGGGAAAATGGGGGAAAATTGGGGGAAATGGGGGGAATTGAGAAATTTGGGGGAAAATGTGGGAAAATTGGGAATTTGGGGGGAAATTGGAATAAAAATGGGAAATTTGGGGAAAAATACGGAAAAATTGGGGGGAAAATGGGGAAAAAAATGGGAAAGCATGGGGGAAAATTGGGAAATTTTGGGAAAATGGGAAAAAATGGGGAATTTGGGGAAAAAATGGTAATTCGGGGGAAAATTGGGGAAAAAAATGGGCAAAATTGGGGAAAAAATGCGCAAAATTGGGGAAAAATGGGGGAAAATGGGGAAAAATAGGGGAAATTGGGGGGAAAATGGGATAACAAATGGGAAAAATTGGGATAAAAATGGGATTAAAAAGGGGAAAAATTGGATAAAAATGGGAAAAAATGGGATAAAAAATGGATAAAAAATGAGGTAAAAAATGGATAAAAAATGAGGTAAAAATGGGATTAAAATTGGGATAAAAATTGGATAAAAATTGGGTGAAAATGGGATAAAAATGGGGTGAAAATGGGATAAAAATGGGAAAAAAATGGCTTAAAAATGGGAAAAAAATGGCTTAAAAATGGGGGAAAATAGGATAAAAAATGGGATTTAAATGAGGAGAAATGGGATAAAAATGGGATTAAAAAGGGGAAAGATGGGATAAAACATAGGATTTAAATGGGAATAAATGGGATAAAAATGGTATAAAAAAGGGAAAAAATGGGATAAAAATGGTATAAAAATGGGATAAAAATGGGATAAAAAATGGGATAAAAAGGGGATAAATTCTGTGGTTTGTAAATCAGGTAAAAAGCAGAAATCCCATGAAATATTTTGGATTTTCTCAGGTTTGCCAAGCTGCTGCTGCGGCTGCCGGCGCTGCCTCATTGGGGAAAATGGGGAAAAATGGGATAAAAAATTGGGTAAAAATGGGAAAAAATGGGATAAAAATGGGGTAAAAATGGGATAAAAAATGGGATTAAAAAGGGGATTAAAAATGGGATTAAAAAGGGGAAAAATGCGGAAAAATTGGATAAAAAATGGGATAAAAATGGGATTAAAACGGGAAAAAATGGTATAAAAATGGGATAAAAAATGGGATAAAAAGGGGATAAATTCTGGGAACTGTAAATCAGGTAAAAAGCAGAAATCCCATGAAATATTTTGGATTTTGCCAGGTTTGCCAAGCTGCTGCTGCGGCTGCCGGCGCTGCCTCATTGGGGGAAAGGGGGAAAAATGGGATAAAAATGGGATAAAAAATGGATAAAAATGGGATTAAAATTGGGATAAAAATGGGGAAAAATCAGATAAAAATGGGGTAAAAATTGGATAAAAAATGGGATTAAAAAGGGGATAAAAAATGGGATTAAAAAGGGGAAAAATGCGGAAAAATTGGATAAAAAATGGTATAAAAATGGGATTAAAACGGGAAAAAATGGTATAAAAATGGGATAAAAAATGGGATAAAAAGGGGATAAATTCTGGGAACTGTAAATCAGGTAAAAAAGCAGAAATCCCATGAAATATTTTGGATTTTCTCAGGTTTGCCAAGCTGCTGCTGCGGCTGCCGGCGCTGCCTCATTGGGGGAAAGGGGGAAAAGGGAAAAATGGGGGAAAATGGGATAAAAATGGGAAAAAATGGGATAAAAAATGGATAAAAAATGAGGTAAAAATGGGATTAACATTGGGATAAAAAATGGATAAAAATGGGATTAAAATTGGGATAAAAATGGGGAAAAATCAGATAAAAATGGGGTAAAAAATGGGATAAAAAATGGGATTAAAAAGGGGATTAAAAAGGGGATTAAAAATGGGATTAAAAAGGGGAAAAATGCGGAAAAATTGGATAAAAAATGGGATAAAAATGGGATAAAAAAGGGGAAAAATGGGGAAAAATTGGTATAAAAATGGGATAAAAATGGGATAAAAATGGGATAAAAAGGGGATAAATTCTGGGAACTGTAAATCAGGTAAAAAGCAGAAATCCCATGAAATATTTTGGATTTTCTCAGGTTTGCCAAGCTGCTGCTGCGGCTGCCGGCGCTGCCTCATTGGGGGAAAGGGGGAAAAGGGAAAAATGGGGGAAAATGGGATAAAAATGGGAAAAAATGGGATTAAAAATGGATAAAAAATGGGGTAAAAATGGGATTAAAATTGGGATTAAAATTGGATAAAAATGGGGAAAAATTGGGTAAAAAATGGGATAAAAAATGGATAAAAAATGGGAAAAATGGGATAAAAAATGGGATAAAATTGGGAAAAATTGGATTAAAAATGGGAAAAAATGGGATAAAAATGGGGGAAAATAGGTTAAAAAATGGGATTTAAATGAGGAGAAATGGGATAAAAATGGGATTAAAAAGGGGGAAAACGGGATAAAAAATAGGATTAAAATGGGAAAAAAATGATATAAAAATGGGATTAAAACAGGAAAAAATGGGATAAAAATGGGATAAAAAGTGGGATAAAAAGGGGATAAATTCTGTGGTCTGTAAATCAGGTAAAAAGCAGAAATCCCATGAAATATTTTGGATTTTCTCAGGTTTGCCAAGCTGCTGCTGCGGCTGCCGGCGCTGCCTCATTGGGGGAAAGGGGGAAAAGGGAAAAATGGGATAAAAAATTGGGTAAAAATGGGGTAAAAATGGGGTAAAAAATGGATTAAAAATGAGGTAAAAATGGGATTAAAAGTGGGATAAAAATGGGATAAAAATGGGGAAAAATTGGGTAAAAAATGGGATAAAAAATGGATAAAAAATGAGGTACAAATGGGATTAAAAATGGGATAAAAATGGGAAAAAAATGGGATAAAAATGGGGTGAAAATGGGAAAAAATGGGATAAAAATGGGATGAAAAATGGGATAAAAAATGGGAAAAATTGGATTAAAAATGGGGGAAAATGGGATAAAAATGGGGGAAAATAGGATAAAAAATGGGATTTAAATGAGGAGAAATGGGATAAAAATGGGATTAAAAAGGGGGAAAATGGGATTAAAAAATAGGATTAAAATGGGAAAAAATGGTGAAAAAATGGGATTAAAAAGGGAAAAAATGGGATAAAAAGGGGATAAAAAATGGGATAAAAATGGGATAAAAAATGGGATAAAAAGGGGATAAATTCTGGGAACTGTAAATCAGGTAAAAAAGCAGAAATCCCATGAAATATTTTGGATTTTCTCAGGTTTGCCAAGCTGCTGCTGCGGCTGCCGGCGCTGCCTCATTGGGGGAAAGGGGGAAAAGGGAAAAATGGGGGAAAATGGGATAAAAATTGGATAAAAATGGGGTAAAAAATGGATTAAAAATGAGGTACAAATGGGATTAAAAATGGGATAAAAATGGGATAAAAATGGGGTGAAAATGGGATAAAAATGGGATAAAAAATGGGGAAAAATGGGATAAAAAATGGGAAAAAGTGGGATAAAAATGGGGGAAAATAGGATAAGAAATGGGATAAAAATGGGATTAAAAAGGGGAAAGATGGGATAAAACATAGAATTTAAATGGGAATAAATGGTATAAAAATGGGATAAAAAATGGGATAAAAAATGGGAAAAATGGGATAAAATTGGGGAAAAATGGGATAAAAATGGGGGAAAATAGGATAAAAAATGGGATTTAAATGAGGAGAAATGGGATAAAAATGGGATTAAAAAGGGGGAAAATGGGATTAAAAAATAGGATTAAAATGGGAAAAAATGGTAAAAAAATGGGATTAAAAAGGGAAAAAATGGGATAAAAATGGGATTAAAAAGGGAAAAAATGGTATAAAAATGGGATAAAAAATGGGATAAAAAGGGGATAAATTCTGTGGTCTGTAAATCAGGTAAAAAAGCAGAAATCCCATGAAATATTTTGGATTTTCTCAGGTTTGCCAAGCTGCTGCTGCGGCTGCCGGCGCTGCGCTCCATCGGCCTCAAGTGCCTGGAGCATCTTTTCTTCTTCAAACTCATCGGGGACACGCCCATCGACACCTTCCTGATGGAGATGCTGGAGGCGCCCCACCAGCTCTCCTGAGAGCCCAAAATATCCCCAAAATATCCCCGAAATATCCCCAAAATATCCCCGAAATATCCTCAAAATATTCCCAAAATATCCCCAAAATATCCTGGAAATACTCCCAAAATATCCACAAAATATCCCCAAAATATCCTCAAAATATTCTCAAAATATCCTCAAAATATCCTGGAAATATCCTCAAAATATCCTGGAAATATTCCCAAAATATCCACAAAATATCCTCGAAGTCGCTCCCAAATAGCTGCAAAAAATCCCCCAAATATCCCCAAAATATCCTGGAAATATTCCCAAAATATCCCCGAAATATTCTGGAAATACTCCCAAAATATCCACAAAATATCCCCGAAATATCCTCAAAATATCCCCAAAATATCCCCAAAATATCCCCGAAATATCCCCAAAATATCCCCAAAATATCCTCAAAATATTCCCAAAATATCCCCAAAATATCCTCAAAATATCCTGGAAATACTCCCAAAATATCCCCGAAATATCCTGGAAATATTCCCAAAATATCCCCGAAATATCCTGGAAATATTCCCAAAATATCCACGAAATATTCCCAAAATATCCCCAAAATATCCCCAAAATATTCCCAAAATATCCTCAAAATATTCTGGAAATATTCCCAAAATATCCACAAAATATCCCCGAAATATCCTCAAAATATCCCCAAAATATCCCCAAAATATCCACAAAATATCCTGGAAATATTCCCAAAATATCCCCAAAATATCCTCAAAATATTCCCAAAATATCCTCAAAATATCCTTGAAATATCCCCGAAATATCCCCAAAATATCCTGGAAATATTCCCAAAATATCCCCAAAATATTCTCAGAATATCCCCGAAGTCGCTCCCCAATAGCTGCAAAAAATCCCCCAAATATCCCCAAAATATCCTCAAAATATCCCCAAAATATCCCCAAAATATTCCCAAAATATCCTCAAAATATCCTGGAAATATTCCCAAAATATCCCCAAAATATCCCCAAAATATCCCCAAAATATTCTCAAAATATCCCCAAAATATTCCCAAAATATCCTCAAAATATCCCAAAATATCCCCAAAATATGCCCCAAATATCTCTAAAAAAATCCCCATTTTTTCCCCAATTTTTCCCCAAAATTCTCCCAAATTTTCCCCAATTTTTCCCCAAATTTCCCCAATTTTCTCCTAAATTTTTCCCCAATTTTTCCCAAAATTCCCAGATTTTCCCCAAAAGCCCCCCAAAAATTCCCAAATTTCCCCCCAAACTCCCCAAAATTCCCAAATTTTCCCAAAATTCCCAAATTTTCCCTCCCCTCCCGTGAGCACTTTGGCCCCTCCCACCCCCGATTTTTGGGGGGTTCTGGAAGGTCCCAAAATTCCCCCAAAATCCCCCAAAAAATCCCCCAAAAATTCCCAAAATTCCCAAAATTCCCTGAAATCCCCCAAAATTCCCCAAAATTCCCAAAAATCCCCCAAAAAATCCCACAAATCCCCCCAAAATTCCCAAAATTCCCCGAAATCCCCCAAAATTCCCCAAAAATTCCCAAAATTTCCAAAAATTCCCCAAAAATCCCCCCAAAATCCCTAAAATTCCCCAAAATTCCTCAAAAATTCCCCAAAATTCCCCAAAACTCCCAAAATTCCCCCAAAATTCCCCAAAATTTTCCCCAAATATCCCCAAAATCCTCCCAAAATTCCGCAAAATTCCCTAAAAAAACCCCAAATTTCCCGACAAAATCCCCAAAATTCCCAAAATTCCCCCAAAATTCCCCAAATTTTCCCAAAATTCCCCAAAATTCCCAATTTCCCTTCCCAAGAAAAGCTTTGGATTTTCAGTGATTAAAATTTGCTGCTTCAAAAATGGAATTTTGGGGCCATTTTGGAGATTTTTGGGGAAAATTTGGGCATTTTGGGGCAATTTTGGGAGAAAAATTGGGATTTTTGGGGAGAATTTGGGATTTTTGGGGAGAATTTTGGGGGAAATTTGGGATTTTTGGGGGAAAATTTTGGGGGGAAATTTGGGATTTTTGGGTGGGATTTTGGGATTTTTTGGGGGGAAAATTTGGGAATTGAGGGGAAATTTTGGGGGAAAAATTTGGGATTTTTGGGTGGGATTTGGGGATTTTTTTGGGGGAAAATTGGGTTTTTTTGGGGAAAATTTGGGTCGGAATTTTGGGGATTTTTGGGGTTGGATTTTTGGGATTTTTGGGTATGATTTTGAGGTGGATTTTTTGGATTTTGGGGTTGGATTTTGGGAGGTTTTTTGGAGGATTTGGGGAGGATTTTTTGGGATTTTGGGTTGGGATTTTTGGGATTGTGGGGTTGGATTTTGGGGTGGATTTTGGGAGAATTTTGGGATTTTTGGGTTGGAATTTTTGGGATTTTTGGGTTGGATTTTGGGAGGATTTTTGGGATTTGGGGTTGGATTTTGGGGATTTTTGGGTTGGATTTTTAGGATTTCGGGATTTCGGGGTTGGGATTTTTGGGATTTCAGGGTTGGATTTTTGGGATTTTGGGGTGGGTTTTTGGGTGGATTTTGGGAGAATTTTGGGAGCATTTTTGGGAGTTCAAGATTGGATTTTGGGCTGGATTTTGGGGTGGATTTTTGGGATTTTGGGCTGGATTTTTGGGAATTGGGGTTGGATTTTTGGGTGGATTGGGGCAAAACCCCAGAATGTTGTGAGGAAACCCAAAATCTGGGATGAAACCCCAAAACTGGGGACAAAACCCCAAAATTCGAGGAGAAAACCCCAAAATTTGGGGAGAAACCCCAAAATTTGCATAACCACGCCCCCAGCAGAGCCAGAACCGCGCTTAAAGCCCCGCCCCCGCGCCCTAATTTGCATAACCCCGCCCACAAACCGCGCGAACGCGGCCGAAACCCCGCGCTCCCTCATTTACATAACCACGCCCTCTCACCCAATCAAACCGCGGGAGAAGCCACGCCCCCTTCCCCTTGGCCACGCCCCCTCCTCTCGCGCCGCCCCAGCCCAGCGGCGCCTCCCATTGGCCGCCGCCGGCGGTGACGTCACCCGGCGGCGCCACCCGGAAGCGGCGGCGGCGTCGCGCGGCTCGGGGCGGGATTTTGGGGGATTTTGGGGTTTTTTAGGGGATTTTGGGGATTTTTGGGGTTTTTGGGGGGCCATGGCCGCGCCCGCCGGCGCGCAGAGCGCCAGCAAGACCTGGGAGCTGAGCCTGTACGAGCTGCACCGCACCCCGCAGGTGAGCGCGGAGTTTGGGGGGAAAAAACCCAATTTGGGGAAAAAAAAACGAAATTTGGGGAAGGTCGGAAATGGGGGAAACGCCGGAATTTGGGGGGAGCCGAAATTTGGGGTGGAACAGCCGGAATTTGGCGGCCAAAGTGAAATTTTGGGGGGAAAAAACCTGAAATTTTGGAAGGGGAGGGAAAGCGAATTTTGGGGGGAAAAATCGAAATTTTGGGGGTGAAAGAAAGTGTCGGGATTGGGGAGTCAAATTTGGGGGAAAAACGCGGGATTTGGGGGAAAACTGAAATTTGGGGGTGGGAAGAACTGAAATTTGTGGAGAAAAATGGAAAATTTGGGGGAAAAAAAACGAAATTTGGGTGTCAGAATTGGGGGAAACCTGAAATTTTGGGGGAAAATGCTGGAATTGGGGGGAGAAACTCCAAAATTTGGGGAGAAAACCCCAAAAATGGGGAGAAACCCCAAAATTTGGGGATGAAAACCCAAAATTTGAGGAAAACCTCCGAATTTCGGGGTCAGAATTGGGGGAAAACCCCAAAATTTGGGAGGAAAAACTCCAAAATGTTGGGAGGAAAACCCAAAATTGGGGTAAACCCCAAAATTGGGGAGAAACCCCAAAATTTTGGGAGGAAAACGCCGGAACTGGGGGGAGAAACTCCAAAATTTGGGGATGAAAACTCAAAATTGGGGAGAAACCCCAAAATTTGGGGATGAAACCCCAAAATTTGGGGATGAAACCCCAAAATTGGGGAGAAACCCCAAAATTTGGGGAAAATGCCAAAATTTCGGGGTCAGGATTGGGGAAAACCCCAACATTTTGTGAGGAAACCCCGAAAATGGGGGAAAACCCCAAAATTTGGGACAAACCTCAAAATTTTGGGAGGAAAATGCCGGAACTGGGGGGAGAAACTCCAAAATTTGGGGATGAAAACCCAAAATTTGGGGAAAACTTGGAAATTTGGTGGGATCAGAGCTGTCCCCATGGGTGTCACTGACCCCAGGGTGTCCCCAGGGTGTCCCATGGGTGTCACTGTCCCCAGAGTGTCCCCAATGTCCCCAGGGTGTCCCCAGGGTGTCCCATGGGTGTCACTGACCCCATGGGTGTCCCCAGTGTCCCCATGGGTGTCCCTGATGTCCCCAGGGTGTCCCCATGGGTGTCCCCAGGGTGTCCCATGGGTGTCACTGACCCCAGGGTGTCCCATGGGTGTCACTGACCCCAGGGTGTCCCCAGGGTGTCCCCAATGTCCCCAATGTCCCCGATGTCCCCAGGAGGCCATCATGGACGGCACGGAGATCGGGGTGTCCCCTCGGTGTCCCTGTGGGTGTCACCGATGTCACCGATATCTCAGGGTGTCACTGATGTCACAGGGGTGTCACTGTCCCCGATGTCCTCAGGAGGCCACCATGGATGGCACGGAGATTGGGGTGTCCCCTTGGTGTCCCCATGGGTGTCACCCATGTCCCCAATGTCCCCGATGTCCCCAGGAGGCCATCATGGACGGCACGGAGATCGCCGTGTCCCCTTGGTGTCCCTGTGGGTGTCCCCAATGTCCCCAATGTCTCAGGGTGTCCCCAATGTCCCCAATGTCCCCAGGAGGCCATCATGGACGGCACGGAGATCGCCGTGTCCCCTCGGTGTCCCTGTGGGTGTCCCCAATGTCCCCAATGTCTCAGGGTGTCCCCAATGTCCCCAATGTCCCCGATGTCCCCGATGTCCCCAGGAGGCCACCATGGACGGCACGGAGATCGCCGTGTCCCCTCGGTGTCCCCGTGGGTGTCACCCATGTCTCAGGGTGTCCCCAATGTCCCCGATGTCCCCGATGTCCCCAGGAGGCCATCATGGATGGCACGGAGATCGCCATGTCCCCTTGATGTCCCCGTGATGTCCCCAGGGGTGTCCCCTCGATGTCCCCGTGGGTGTCACCCATGTCTCAGGGTGTCCCCGATGTCCCCGATGTCCCCAGGAGGCCACCATGGACGGCACGGAGATCTCGGTGTCCCGTCGGTGTCCCCGTGGCTATCAGGGGTGTCACAGGGGTGTCCCTGTGGGTGTCACCAATGTCTCAGGGTGTCACCGATGTCTCAGGGTGTCCCCAATGTCCCCAATGTCCCCGATGTCCCCAGGAGGCCATCATGGACGGCACGGAGATCGCTGTGTCCCCTCGGTGTCCCTGTGGGTGTCACCGATGTCCCCGATGTCCCCAATGTCCCCGATGTCCCCAATGTCCCCGATGTCCCCGATGTCCCCAATGTCTCAGGGTGTCACCGATGTCCCCGATGTCCCCAATGTCCCCGATGTCCCCAGGAGGCCATCATGGACGGCACGGAGATCGCCGTGTCCCCTCGGTCACTGCACTTGGAGCTGATCATGGTGACACAGGGGTGTCCCTATGGGTGTCCCTGATGTCCCCAATGTCCCCGATGTCCCCGATGTCCCCATGGGTGTCCCCAATGTCCCCAATGTCCCCAACGTCCCCGATGTCCCCGATGTCCCCAGGAGGCCATCATGGACGGCACGGAGATCGCCGTGTCCCCGCGCTCGCTGCACTCGGAGCTGATGTGCCCCATCTGCCTGGACATGCTGAAGAACACCATGACCACCAAGGAGTGTCTGCACCGCTTCTGCTCCGACTGCATCGTGACAGCCCTGAGGAGCGGGTCAGTGTCACCTGTGTCACCTGTGTGTGTCACCTGTGTGTGTCACCTGTGTGTGTCACCTGTGTCACTGTCACACCTGTGTGTGTCACCCTGTGTCACCCTGTGTCTGCACCGCTTCTGCTCCGACTGCATCGTCACCGCGCTGCGCAGCGGGTCAGTGTCACCTGTGTCACCTGTGTCATTGTCACCTGTGTCATTGTCACCTGTGTCACTGTCACCCTGTGTCACCTGTGTCATTGTCACCTGTGTCACACCTGTGTCACTGTCACACCTGTGTGTGTCACCCTGTGTCACCCTGTGTCTGCACCGCTTCTGCTCCGACTGCATCGTCACCGCGCTGCGCAGCGGGTCAGTGTCACATTGTCACCTGTGTCATTGTCACCTGTGTCATTGTCACCTGTGTCACTGTCACCCTGTGTCACCCTGTGTCTGCACCGCTTCTGCTCCGACTGCATCGTCACCGCGCTGCGCAGCGGGTCAGTGTCACATTGTCACCTGTGTCACCTGTGTCACACCTGTGTCATTGTCACCTGTGTCACCTGTGTCATTGTCACACCTGTGTGTGTCACCCTGTGTCACCCTGTGTCTGCACCGCTTCTGCTCCGACTGCATCGTCACCGCGCTGCGCAGCGGGTCAGTGTCACATTGTCACCTGTGTCACCTGTGTCACCTGTGCCATTGTCACACCTGTGTGTGTCACCCTGTGTCACACCTGTGTCATTGTCACACCTGTGTGTGTCACCCTGTGTCACCCTGTGTCTGCACCGCTTCTGCTCCGACTGCATCGTCACCGCGCTGAGGAGCGGGTCAGTGTCACCTGTGTCACCTGTGTCACCTGTGTGTGTCACCTGTGTCACCTGTGTCACCTGTGTCACCTGTGTGTGTCACCTGTGTCACCCTGTGTCACCCTGTGTCACCCCTGTGTCTGCACCGCTTCTGCTCCGACTGCATCGTGACAGCCCTGAGGAGCGGGTCAGTGTCACCTGTGTCACCTGTGTCACCTGTGTGTGTCACCCTGTGTCTGTGTCACTGTCACCCTGTGTCACCCCTGTGTCTGCACCACTTCTGCTCCGACTGCATCGTCACCGCGCTGCGCAGCGGGTCAGTGTCACCTGTGTCACCTGTGTCAGTGTCACCTGTGTCACACCTGTGTCATTGTCACACCTGTGTGTGTCACCCTGTGTCACCCTGTGTCTGCACCGCTTCTGCTCCGACTGCATCGTCACCGCGCTGCGCAGCGGGTCAGTGTCACCTGTGTCACCTGTGTCACCTGTGTCACTGTCACCTGTGTCACCTGTGTCACCTGTGTGTGTCACCTGATTCATTGTCACCTGTGTTATTGTCACACCTGTGTGTGTCACCTGTGTCACCTGTGTTATTGTCACACCTGTGTGTGTCACCCTGTGTCACTGTCACCCTGTGTGACCTGTGTCACCTGTGTGTCACCTGTGTCATTGTCACCTGTGACATTGTCACCTGTGTCACCTGTGTCACCTGTGTCTGTCACCTGTGTCACCTGTGTCATTGTCACCTGTGTCACCTGTGCCATTGTCACCTGTGTCATTGTCACCTGTGTCACCTGTGTCTGTCACCTGTGTCACCTGTGTCATTGTCACCTGTGTCACCTGTGCCATTGTCACCTGTGTCATTGTCACCTGTGTCACCTGTGTCTGTCACCTGTGTCATTGTCACACCTGTGTAACGCTCTGTGTCACCTGTATCACTGTCACCTGTGTCACTTGTGTCACTGTCACCTGTGTCATTGTCACACCTGTGTCACACTCTGTGTCACCCTGTGTCATTGTCACCTGTGTGTCACCTGTGTGTCACCTGAGTCCTTGTCACCTGTGTCACCTGTGTGTGTCACCTGTGTCACCTGTGACATTGTCACCTGTGTCATTGTCACCTGTGTCACCTGTGTGTGTCACCTGTGTCATTGTCACCCCTGTGTCTGCACCGCTTCTGCTCCGACTGCATCGTCACCATGCTCCGGAGCGGGTCAGTGTCACCTGTGTCACCTGTGTCACCTGTGTCATTGTCACACCTGTGTCACACTCTGTGTCACCTGTGTCATTGTCACCTGCGTCACCTGTGTCATTGTCACCTGAGTCCTTGTCACCTGTGTCACCTGTGTGTGTCACCTGTGTCACCTGTGTCATTGTCACCTGTGTCATTGTCACACCTGTGTCACTGTCACCCTGTGTCATTGTCACCTGTGTCACCTGTGTCACCTGTGTGTCACCTGTGACATTGTCACCTGTGTCATTGTCACCTGTGTCATTGTCACCTGTGTCATTGTCACACCTGTGTCACTCTCTGTGTCACCTGTGTGTCACCTGTGTCACCTGTGTGTCACCCTGTGTCACTGTCACCTGTGTGTCACCCTGTGTCACTGTCACCTGTGTGTCACCTGTGTCACTGTCACCTGTGTTTCACCTGTGTCACTGTCACCTGTGTGTCACCTGTGTCACTGTCACCTGTGTCACCTGTGTCACCTGTGTCACCTGTGTGTCACCTGTGTCACCTGTGTCATTGTCACCTGTGTCACCTGTGTCACCTGTGTGTCACCTGTGTCACCTGTGTCATTGTCACCTGTGTCACCTGTGTCACCTGTGTGTCACCTGTGTCACCTGTGTCAATGTCACCTGTGTGTCACCTGTGTGTCACCTGTGTCATTGTCACCTGTGTCACCTGTGTGTGTCACCTGTGTCACCCTGTGACACGTTTCCCCGTTTTTTCCCTTTTCCCCCCGTTTTTTTTTCCCTTTTTTCCCTGTTTTTTCCCCATTTTTTCCCCATTGTTCCTCGATTTTCCCTTTTTTCCCGTTTTTTTCCCTTTTTTCCCAGTTTTTTCCCCATTTTTTCCCCATTGTTCCTCGATTTTCCCTTTTTTCCCGTTTTTTCCCTTTTTTCCCAGTTTTTTCCCCATTTTTTCCCCATTTTTTCCCCATTGTTCCTCGATTTTCCCTTTTTTCCCGTTTTTTTCCCTTTTTTCCCTGTTTTTTCCCCATTTTTTCCCCATTGTTCCTCGATTTTCCCTTTTTTCCCGTTTTTTTCCCTTTTTTCCCTGTTTTTTCCCCATTTTTTCCCCATTGTTCCTCAATTTTCCCTTTTTTCCCGTTTTTTCCCTTTTTTCCCAGTTTTTTCCCCATTTTTTCCCCATTGTTCCTCGATTTTCCCTTTTTTCCCGTTTTTTCCCTTTTTTCCCAGTTTTTTCCCATTTTTTCCCCATTGTTCCTCGATTTTCCCGTTTTTTCCCTTTTTTCCCTGATTTTTCCCATTTCCCCCGTTTTTCCCCAATTTTACCCCGATTTTCCCATTAATTTTTCCTGATTTTTCCCCATTTTCCCCCAGAGTTTTCCCCATTTCCCCCCTGAGTTTCCACAGTTTTTTTCCCCGTTCTTTCCTCATTTTTCCACCATTTTCCCCCCATTTTTTCCCAATTTTCCTCCAATTTTTTCCCCATTTTTTCCCCGATTTTCCCCATGATTTTTCCATGTTTTTCCCCAATTTTCCCCCGATTTTCCCATTATTTTTTCCTGATTTTTCCCCATTTTCCCCCTGAGTTTTCCACAATTTTTCACCCATTCTTTCCTCATTTTTCTGCCATTTTTTCCCCAATTTTTCCCCGATTTTCCCATTAATTTTTCCTGATTTTTCCCCATTTTCCCCCTGAATTTCCCCCATTTTTCCGCCATTTTCCCTGTTTTTATCTCATTTTTCCGCCATTTTCCCCCAATTTTTCCCCGTTTTTTCCCCATTTTTTCCCCAATTTTTTCCCCGATTTTTCCCCAATTTTTCCCCGTATTTTTCCATGTTTTCCCCAGGAATAAGGAGTGTCCCACCTGCAGGAAGAAGCTGCCCATTGCCCATTGCCCATTTCTTCCCCAATTTCCCCCATTTCAACCCCAATTTTTCCCCATTTTTACCCAACTTTTTCTCTATTTTTTTCCTGATTTCCCCCCAATTTTTCCCCGATTTTCCCATTATTTTTTCCTGATTTTCCCCCATTTTCCCCTGTTCTTTCCTCATTTTTCCGCCTTTTTTCCTTGTTTTTTCCCCATTTTTCTGCCATTTTTACCCCAATTTCCCCCAATTTTTCCCCAATTTTCCCAATATTTTTTCCTGATTTTCCCCCATTTCCCCCCTGATTTTCCCCCATTTTTCCCCTCTTCTTTCCTCATTTTCCCCCCAATTTTTCCCTGTTTTTTCCCCATTTTTCTGCCATTTTTTCCCCAATTTTTCCCTGTTTTTCCCCCATTTTTCTGCCATTGTTTCCCCAATTTTTTCCCCGTTTTTTCCCCAATTTTTCCCCGTATTTTTCCATGTTTTCCCCAGGAACAAGGAGTGTCCCACCTGCAGGAAGAAGCTGCCCCTTGCCCATTGCCCATTGCCCATTTCTTCCCCAATTTCCCCCATTTTTCCCCCAATTTTTTCCCCTGATTTCCCCAATTTTTCCCCATTTTTCCCTCAATTTCCCCTAATTACCCTTCGTTTTTTTTCTTGATTTTCCCCCAGTTTTCCCCCATTTTTTCCCTGTTTTTATCTCATTTTCCCGCCATTTTCCCCCCGTTTTCCCCCCATTTTTCTGCCATTTTTTCCCCAATTTTTTCCCCGTTTTTTCCCCGATTTCCCCCCAATTTTTCCCCGTATTTTTCCATGTTTTCCCCAGGAACAAGGAGTGTCCCACCTGCAGGAAGAAGCTGCCCCTTGCCCATTGCCCATTGCCCATTTCTTCCCCATTTCCCCCATTTTTCCCCCAACTTTTTCCCCTGATTTCCCCAATTTTCCGCTCAATTTCCCCTAATTTCCCCACATTTTTTTCTTGATTTTCCCCCAATTTTCCCCTGATTTTCCCCCATTTTTCCCCTCTTCTTTCCTCATTTTCCCCCCAGTTTTCCCCTGTTCTTTCCTCATTTTTCCACCATTTTCCCCCCAATTTTTCCCCGTTTTTTCCCCATTTTTTCCCCAATTTTTTCCCCAATTTTTTCCCCGATTTTTCCCCAATTTTTCCCTGTATTTTTCCATGTTTTCCCCAGGAACAAGGAGTGTCCCACCTGCAGGAAGAAGCTGCCCATTGCCCATTGCCCATTTCATCCCCAATTTCCCCCATTTCAACCCCAATTTTTCCCCATTTTACCCCACTTTTTCCCTGTTTTTTTCCTGATTTCCCCCCAATTTTTCCCCAGTTTTCCCAATATTCTTTCCTGATTTTCCCCCATTTCCCCCCTGATTTTCCCCCATTTTCCCCTGTTCTTTCCTCATTTTCCCCCAATTTTCCCCCGTTTTTCCCCGTTTTTTCCCCATTTTTTCCCCAATTTTTTCCCCGTTTTTTCCCCGTTTTTTCCCCAATTTTCCCCCGTATTTTTCCATGTTTTCCCCAGGAACAAGGAGTGTCCCACCTGCAGGAAGAAGCTGGTGTCCAAGCGCTCGCTGCGGCCCGACCCCAACTTCGACGCGCTCATCTCCAAGATTTACCCGAGCCGCGACGAGTACGAGGCGCACCAGGACCGCGTGCTGGCCAAGCTCAGCCGCCTGCACAACCAGCAGGCGCTCAGCTCCAGCATCGAGGAGGGCCTCAAGATGCAGGCCATGCACAGGTCCGGGGAAAATCCCCGAAATTCCCAAAGTTTTCCGGGATTTTGGGGCGTTTCGGGTGAAAACGGGGCGAAAAACGGGCAAAAAACGGCTCAGAAATGGGGAGAAATGGCTCAGAAATGGCACCAAAATCATCAAAATACAGAAAAGTTCCTGAAATTCCTGTTCAGATGCAGGCCAAGCACTGGTCTGCTAAAATTCCCGAAATTCCCACATTTTTCCGGGATTTTGGGGCATTTTGGGCGAAAACGGGGCGAAAAATGGGGTAAAAACGGCTGAGAAACGGCCCCAAATGGCTCAGAAATGGCCTCAAAATCATAAAAATCCACGAAAATTCCTGAAATTCCTGTTGAGATGCAGGCCATGCACAGGTCCAGGGAAAATCCCCGAAATTCCCAAAGTTTTCCAGGATTTTGGGGCGTTTCGGGTGAAAATGGGGTGAAAAACGGGCAAAAACGGCTCAGAAACGGCCCCAAATGGCTCAGAAATGGCACCAAAATCATCAAAATACAGAAAAGTTCCTGAAATTCCTGTTCAGATGCAGGCCAAGCACTGGTCTGCTAAAATTCCCGAAATTCCCACATTTTTCCGGGATTTTGGGGCCTTTCGGGTGAAAACGGGGCGAAAAACGGGCAAAAATCGGCTCAGAAATGGGGAGAAATGGCTCAGAAATGGCACCAAAATCATCAAAATACAGAAAAGTTCCTGAAATTCCTGTTCAGATGCAGGCCAAGCACTGGTCTGCTAAAATTCCCGAAATTCCCACATTTTTCCGGGATTTTGGGGCATTTTGGGCGAAAACGGGGCGAAAAATGGGGTAAAAACGGCTGAGAAACGGCCCCAAATGGCTCAGAAATGGCCTCAAAATCATAAAAATCCACGAAAATTCCTGAAATTCCTGTTGAGATGCAGGCCAGGCACAAATCTGGGGAAAATTCCTGAAATTCCCAAATTTCTCCGGGATTTTGGGGCGATTCGGGTGAAAACGGGGCGAAAAACGGGCAAAAAATGGCTCAGAAACGGCCCCAAATGGCTCAGAAATGGCACCAAAATCATCAAAATCCACGAAAATTCCTCAAATTCCTGCTCAGATGCAGGCCATGCACAGGTCTGGGAAAAATCCCCGAAATTCCCAAATTTTTCCGGGATTTTGGGGCGTTTCGGGTGAAAACGGGGCGAAAAACGGGCAACAAACGGCTGAGAAATGGCCCCAAATGGCTCAGAAATGGCACCAAAATCATCAAAATCCACGAAAATTCCTGAAATTCCTGTTCAGATGCAGGCGAGGGAAAAATTCCCGAAATTCCCAAATTTTTCCGGGATTTTGGGGCAATTCGGGTGAAAACGGGGCAAAAACTGGGGTAAAAATGGACCAAGAATGGTTCAGAAATGGCCCCAAAGTCATCAAAATCCAAAAAAATTCCTGAAATTCCTGTTGAGATGCAGGCCAGGCACAGGTCCGGGGAAAATCCCCGAAATTCCCAAATTTTTCCGGGATTTTGGGGCGTTTTGGGTGAAAACGGGGCGAAAAACGGGCAAAAAACGGCTGAGAAATGGCACCAAATGGCTCAGAAATGGCCTCAAAATCATCAAAATCCACGAAAATTCCTCAAATTCCTGCTCAGATGCAGGCCATGCACAGGTCTGGGGAAAATTCCCGAAATTCCCAAATTTCTCCGGGATTTTGGGGCGTTTTGGGTGAAAACGGGGCGAAAAACGGGCAAAAACAGCTGAGAAACGGCACCAAATGGCTCAGAAATGGCCCCAAAATCATCAAAATCCACGAAAATTCCTGAAATTCCTGTTGAGATGCAGGCCAGGCACAGGTCTGGGGAAAATCCCCGAAATTCCCAAATTTTTCCGGGATTTTGGGGCGTTTCGGGAGAAAACGGGGTGAAAAACGGCTGAGAAATGGCACCAAATGGCTCAGAAATGGCACCAAAATCATCAAAATCCACGAAAATTCCTGAAATGCCTGCTCAGATGCAGGCGAGGGAAAAATTCCCGAAATTCCCAAATTTTTCCGGGATTTTGGGGCGTTTCGGGTGAAAACGGGGCGAAAAATGGGCAAAAAACGGCTCAGAAACGGCCCCAAATGGCTCAGAAATGGCACCAAAATCATCAAAATCTAAAAGAATTCCTGAAATTCCTGTTCAGATACAGGTCAGGCACAAATCTGGGGAAAATTCCCGAAATTCCCAAATTTCTCCGGGATTTTGGGGCGTTTCGGGAGAAAACGGGCAAAAAACGGCTGAGAAATGGCCCCAAATGGCTCAGAAATGGCCTCAAAATCATCAAAATCCACGAAAATTCCTGAAATTCCTGTTCAGATGCAGGCCAGGCACAGGTCCGGGGAAAATCCCCGAAATTCCCAAATTTTTCTGGGATTTTGGGGCGTTTCGGGTGAAAACGGGGCGAAAAACGGGCAAAAAACGGCTGAGAAATGGCCCCAAATGGTTCAGAAATGGCCTCAAAATCATCAAAATCCACGAAAATTCCTGAAATTCCTGTTCAGATGCAGGCCAGGCACAGGTCTGGGGAAAATCCCCGAAATTCCCAAATTTTTCTGGGATTTTGGGGCGATTCGGGTGAAAACGGGGCGAAAAACGGGGTAAAAATGGACCAAGAATGGTTCAGAAATGGCACCAAAATCATCAAAATCCAAAAAAATTCCTGAAATTCCTGTTCAGATGCAGGCGAGGGAAAAATTCCCGAAATTCCCAAATTTTTCCGGGATTTTCTGGCAGATTTGGGGTAAAATGGCTCAGGAACAGCCCCGTTTTTCCCCTAAAATCCTCGTATTTTTCCAGTTATTTTCCCCTAAAAATCCATTTTTTTCCCCATAAAATTCCTTTATTTGTTCCTGTGTTTTTCCGCTCCTTTTTCCCTAAAATCCCTTTATTTTCCTGTGATTTCCCCCTAAAATCCCAGTTTTTCCTCATTATTTTCCCCATTATTTTCCCCATTATTTTCCCCATTATTTTCCCTGTTATTCCCATTATTTTTCCCATTATTTCCCATTTTCCCCCATTATTTTTCCCCCAAAATCCCAGTATTTTTCTCTAAAATCCCATAACCTTTTTCTCCAAAATCCCATTGTTTCCCCATTAATTCCCCATTAATTCCCCATTATTTTCCCATTATTTCCCCATTAATTCCCCATTAATTCCCCATTAATTCCCCATTAATTCCCCATTATTTCCCCATTAATTCCCCATTAATGTCCCATTAATTCCCCATTATTTCCCCATTAATCTCCCACTATTTCCCCATTATTTCCCCCTTATTTCCCCATTATTTCCCCTGTATTTCCCCATTAATCCCCCATTAATCCCCCATTAATCCCCCCTTAATTCCCCATTATTTCCCCATTAATCCCCCATTAATCCCCCATTAATCCCCCCTTAATTCCCCACTATTCCCCCATTATTTCCCCATTAATCCCCCATTATTTCCCATTAATTCCCCATTAATGTCCCATTAATCCCCCATTAATCCCCCCCTATTCCCCCATTAATCCCCCATTAATTCCCCCCCTATTTCCTCATTAATCCCCCATTATTTCCCCATTAATCCCCCATTATTTCCCCATTAATCCCCCATTAATCCCCCATTAATCCCCCATTAATTCCCCATTAATCCCCCATTAATCCCCCCTATTTCCCCATTATTTCCCCATTAATCCCCCATTAATCCCTCCTTAATTCCCCCTTAATTCCCCACTATTCCCCCATTAATCCCCCATTAATCCCCTCCTATTTCCCCATTAATTCCCCATTAATTCCCCATTATTTCCCCATTAATTCCCCATTAATTCCCCATTATTTCCCCATTAATTCCCCATTAATCCCCCATTATTTCCCCATTAATCCCCCATTAATCCCCCATTATTTCCCCATTATTCCCCCATTAATTCCACATTAATTCCCCATGATTTCCCCATTATTTCCCCATTAATCCCCCATTAATCCCCCATTAATCCCCCATTAATCCCCCATTAATCCCCCATTATTTCCCCATTATTTCCCCCTTAATCCCCCATTAATTCCCCGTTATTTCCCCGTTCCCCCCGCAGGGCGCAGCGGGTGCGGAAGCTGGCGGCCGAGTCGGACCCCGCCGGCTTCTCGGGGGGCGAGGAGGGGCCCGAGGCGCTGGCGGCGGCGCCGGAGCCGCCGGGGCCCAGCCGGAAGCGCTCCCGCGCCTCCGACGACTCCGGGCCCGACCCCGAGGCCGAAGGCGCGGCCGAGGGGGCGGGGCCGGGCGGGGCCGGGGCCGGGGCCGGGGGCCGGGGCAGCCCCGAGGCCGAGGCCGAGGCCGGGAGCAGCGAGATCGAGCTGGTGTTCCGGCCACACCCCCTGCTGGTGGAGAAGGGCGAGTACTGCCAGACACGGTGAGCCTTCATCATCTTCATCATCTTCATCATCTTCATCATCTTCATCCCCATCCTCATCTTCCTGTTCCACTTCCTGTTCCCCTTCCGGCCACGCCCCCTGCTGGTGGAGAAGGGCGAGTACTGCCAGACACGGTGAGCCTTCATCATCTTCATCTTCATCATCTTCATCATCTTCATCCCCATCCTCATCTTCCTGTTCCACTTCCTGTTCCATTTCCACTTCCTGTTCCCCTTCCGGACACGCCCCCTGCTGGTGGAGAAGGGCGAGTACTGCCAGACACGGTGAGCCTTCATCATCTTCATCTTCATCATCTTCATCTTCATCATCTTCACCATCTTCATCATCTTCATCATCTTCATCATCTTCATCCCCATCCTCATCTTCCTGTTCCACTTCCTGTTCCATTTCCACTTCCTGTTCCCCTTCCGGCCACACCCCCTGCTGGTGGAGAAGGGCGAGTACTGCCAGACACGGTGAGCCTTCATCATCTTCATCATCTTCATCATCATCTTCATCATCTTCATCCCCATCCTCATCTTCCTGTTCCACTTCCTGTTCCCCTTCCGGCCACGCCCCCTGCTGGTGGAGAAGGGCGAGTGCTGCCAGACACGGTGAGCCTTCATCATCTTCATCATCTTCATCATCTTCATCATCTTCATCCCCATCCTCATCTTCCTGTTCCACTTCCTGTTCCATTTCCACTTCCTGTTCCCCTTCCGGCCACGCCCCCTGCCGGTGGAGAAGGGCGAGTACTGCCAGACACGGTGAGCCTTCATCATCTTCATCATCTTCATCATCATCTTCATCATCTTCATCCCCATCCTCATCTTCCTGTTCCACTTCCTGTTCCCCTTCCGGCCACACCCCCTGCTGGTGAAGAAGGGCGAGTACTGCCAGACACGGTGAGCCTTCATCATCATCCTCATCTTCATCATCATCTTCATCATCTTCATCCCCATCCTCATCCTCATCCCCATTCTCATCTTCCTGTTCCACTTCCTGTTGCATTTCCACTTCCTGTTCCCCTTCCGGCCACACCCCCTGCTGGTGGAGAAGAGCAAGTGCTGCCAGACACGGTGAGCCTTCGTCTTCATCCTCATCTTCATCATCATCTTCATCCCCATCCTCATCTTCATCCCCATCCTCATCTTCATCCCCATCCTATTCCACTTCCTGTTCCCCTTCCGGCCACGCCCCCTGCTGGTGGAGAAGGGCGAGTACTGCCAGACGCGGTGAGCCTTCGTCCTCATCTTCATCATCATCTTCATCTTCATCATCTTCATCCCCATCCTCATCTTCCTGTTCCACTTCCTGTTCCATTTCCACTTCCTGTTCCCCCTTCTGGCCACGCCCCCTGCTGGTGGAGAAGGGCGAGTGCTGCCAGACACGGTGAGCCTTCATCATCTTCATCATCTTCATCCCCATCCTCATCTTCATCCCCATCCTCATCTTCCTGTTCCACTTCCTGTTCCATTTCCACTTCCTGTTCCCCCTTCCGGCCACGCCCCCTGCTGGTGGAGAAGGGCGAGTACTGCCAGACACGGTGAACCTTCATCCTCATCCTCATCTTCATCATCATCTTCATCATCATCTTCATCATCATCGTCATCCTCTTCTTCATCCTCATATTCATATTCATATTCATATTCATATTCATATTCATATTCATATTCATATTCATATTCATATTCATATTCATATTCATATTCATATTCATATTCATATTCTTCCTCCTCCTCTTCCTCTTCCTCTTCCTCTTCCTCTTCCTCTTCCTCCCGCCCTTCCTCCCCGCTCCCTCCTCTTCCTCCTCCTGCATTTTCCAGGGATTCCTCCCAGATTTTTCCACTCTCATTTTCCCCTCTTTTTTCCCCATTTCCCCCCATTTCTTTCATTTTTTCCCTATTTTCCCCATTTATCTCCATTTTTCCTATTTCCCCCGTTTTTTACCCATTTTCCCCCCATTTTTTCTCAGTTTTTTCCATTTTTCCCATTTTCCCCCCTATTTCCCCCATTTTTCTCCATTTTTTCTATTTCCCCCCTGTTTTTTACCCATTTCCCCCCATTTTCCCCCCATTTTTTCTCAGTTTTTCCCATTTTTCCCCATTTTTCCCATTTATCCCCATTTTTCCTATTTCCCCTGTTTTTTACCCATTTTCCCCCATTTCCCCCCATTTTTTTCTCAGTTTTTCCCATTTTTCCTATTTTTTCCCATTTTTCCCCCGTTTTTTCCCAGATTTTTTCCCGGATTTTTTCCAGACCCCCCTCCCATCCCAGAATTCCCATTTTCCTGTGGATTTATCCCAATTTTTCCTTTCTTTTCCCCACAGTTTCATTAAAATCTCGCTCACTCCCAGTCCCACTCCTGCTGGAATTTTTGCTGGTTTTTCCCATTTTTCCCCATTTTTTTCCTGTTTTTTCCCAGATTTTTTCCAGACCCCCCCTCCCATTCCAGAATTCCCATTTTCCCGTGGATTTATCCCAAATTTTCCCCGTTTTCCCCCCGGGCAGGTTCGTGAAAACCACGTCGAACGCCACGGTGGATCACCTGTCCAAGTACCTGGCGCTGCGCATCGCCCTGGAGGAGGCCCCGCCCCCCGGCGCTGACCCCGCCCCCGCGCTGGGCGAGGTCAGCGAGAAGCAGTACGGCATCTACAGCGGCGCCAACGGCGGCGCCTTCACGGTAACGCGGCCGGGAGGCAAACGTGGCCGACAGACGTGGCCGACAAACAAACATGGCTGACAAATGTGGCTGAGAAACATGGCCGACAAACGTGGCCGACAAACGTGGCTGACAAACATGGCTGACAGACATGGCTGACAGACATGGCCGACAAACATGGCTGACAAACATGGCCGACAAACAAACATGGCCGACAAACATGGCTGAGAAACATGGCTGACAAACAAACATGGCTGACAAACGTGGCGGACAAACGTAGCTGAGAAACTTGGCAGGCAAACATGGCCATAAAACATGGCTGATAAACATGGCCGACAAACATGGCAGATAAACATGGCTGACAAACATGGCTGACAAACAAACATGGCTGACAAACATGGCTGACAAACATGGCGGACAAACAAACATGGCCGACAAACATGGCTGACAAACAAACATGGCCGAAAAACATGGCTGACAAACAAACATGGCCGACAAACATGGCCGACAAACATGGCTGACAAACATGGCCGACAAACAAACATGGCCGACAAACATGGCTGAGAAACATGGCTGACAAACAAACATGGCTGACAAACGTGGCGGACAAACGTAGCTGAGAAACTTGGCAGGCAAACATGGCCATAAAACATGGCTGATAAACATGGCCGACAAACATGGCAGATAAACATGGCTGAGAAACATGGCCGACAAACATGGCTGACAAACATGGCTGACAAACAAACATGGCCGACAAACATGGCTGACAAACATGGCGGACAAACAAACATGGCCGACAAACATGGCTGACAAACAAACATGGCCGAAAAACATGGCTGACAAACAAACATGGCCGACAAACATGGCCGGCAAACAAGGCTGACAAACGTGGCCGACAAACATGGCTGACAAACAAACATGGCTGAGAAACATGGCCGACAAACATGGCTGAGAAACATGGCTGAGAAACATGGCCGACAAACATGGCTGACAAACAAACATGGCTGACAAACGTGGCTGAGAGACATGGCTGACAAACAAACATGGCTGACAAATATGGCTGACAAACATGGTTGACAATTAAACATGGCGGACAAACATGGCCAACAAACATGGCTGAGAAACAAACATGGCTGACAAACATGGCAGATAAACATGGCTGACAAACATGGCTGACAAACATGGCCGACAAACATGGCTGACAAACAAACATGGCTGACAAACATGGCAGATAAACATGGCTGACAAACATGGCTGGCAAAAAATGGCTGACAAACATGGCTGACAAACATGGTGGACAAACATGGCAGACAAACAAACATGGCTGACAAACAAACATGGCCAATGCCACTTCCTGTGATGTCATCACCGGAACTTCCGGTCGAACCAGGAAGTGACCCCGGAAGTGACGCAGGAATTTGGGGCCATTTTGGGGTTTCCTGGCGGGATTTTTGGGGGGATTTTTGGGGTTTTTTTGGGGGGATTTTGGGGAGAATTTTGGGTTTTTTTTGGTGGGATTTTTGGGGATTTTTTTGGGGTCTTTTTGGGGTTTTTTGGGGATTTTTTTGGGGTGATTTTTGGGGTTTTTTTGCGGTGGTTTTTGGGGTATATTTGGGGGTATTTTGGGGTGGTTTTGGGCTATTTTGGGGGGGTTTTGGGGATATTTTTGGGGTATATTTGGGCTATTTTTGGGGGTGATTTTGGGGATATTTTTGGGGTATATTTGGGATATTTTTTGGGTGATTTTGGGCTGGTTTTGGGGTGATTTTGGGGATATTTTTGGGGTGATTTTTGGGCAGTTTTTGGGGTGATTTTGGGCAGTTTTTAGGGTGGTTTTTGGGCAGTTTTTGGGGATATTTTTGGACAGTTTTTGGGGATATTTTTGGGCTGTTTTTGGTCTATTTTTGGGGTGATTTTGGGTGGTTTTTGGGCTGTTTTTGGGGTGATTTTGGGGATATTTTTGGGGTGGTTTTGGGCTACTTTTGGGGATATTTTTGGGGTGATTTTGGGCAGTTTTTAGGGTGGTTTTTGGACAGTTTTTGGGGATGTTTTTGGGCTGTTTTTGGTCTATTTTTGGGGTGATTTTGGGTGGTTTTTGGGCTGTTTTTGGGTGTTTTTTGGGCAGGTTTTGGGGATATTTTTGGGCTGGTTTTGGGGATATTTTTGGGGTGATTTTGGGGATATTTTTGGGGTGGTTTTGGGCAGTTTTTGGGGTGCTGACCCCCGTTTTCCCCCAGCCGCTGAACGGGTCGCTGACGCTGGAGTTGGTGAACGAGAAGTTCTGGAAGCTCAGCAAACCCCTGGAGCTCTTCTACGCCCCCAGCAAGGAGCAGAAATAGCCAAAAACGCCCCAAAAATCCTCCCGGGCACCCCAAAATCCACCTGGGGACCCCAAAACCCACCTGGGATCCCCAAAATCCATCCAGGGAGCCCCAAATTCACCTGGGGATCCCAAAATTCACCTGGGAGCCCCAAATTCACCTGGGGATCCCAAAATCCACCTGGGGATCCCAAAATTTACCTGGGGATCCCAAAATTCACCTGGGATCCCCAAAATTTACCTGGGGATCCCAAAATCCACCTGGGGAACCCAAAATCCACCTGGGAGCCCCAAAATTTACCTGGGGAACCCAAAATTCACCTGGGGATCCCAAAATTCACCTGGGGAACCCAAAATTCACCCGGGGAACCCAAAATCCACCTGGGGATCCCAAAATTCACCCGGGGAACCCAAAATCCACCTGGGATCCCCAAAATTTACCTGGGGATCCCAAAATTCAACTGGGGATCCCAAAATCCACCTGGGGATCCCAAAATCCACCCCAGGGACCCCAAAATTCACCTGGGGAGTCCAAAATTCATTTGGGGACCCCAAAATCCAACCCAGGGAACCCCAAAATCCACACGGGGAACCCCGAAATTCCCCAAAATCCAACCTGGGGTCCCCAAAATTCCACCCCGGGGATCCCAAAATTCACTTGGGAAGCCCCAAAATCCACCCAGGGGACCCCGAAATTCCCCAAAATTCCACCCCGGGGATCCCAAAATTCACTTGGGGAGCCCCAAAGTCCACCCAGGGGACCCCAAAATTCCCCAAAATCTGGGAGGAGCCCAAAATTCCACGCCGCGGATCCCGAGAATTTCCACCCCGGAGAGCCCAGAACCGCCCCGGGGTCCCCAAAATTCCCTGGGGGTTCCCAAAAATCCCCACAGGAACCCCAAATTCCCACCCAGGGATCCCCAAAATTCCCCTGGGGATCCCCAAAAACCCCAAAATTCCCCAAAATTCATTTGGGGATCCCCAGATTCCCACCCAGGGATCCCCAAAATCCCCAAAATTCATTTGGGGATCCCCAAATTCCCACCCAGGGATCCCCAAAATCCCCAAAATTCATTTGGGGATTCCCAAAATTCCCCTGGGATTCCCCAAAATTCCCTTGGGGATCCCCAAAATCCCAAAAATTCCTCTGGGGATCCCCAAAATCCCAAAAATTCCTCTGGGGATCCCCAAAATCCCCTCAGGGCCCCTCCCCCCTCAGCTCCCCGGGGGGGGGGGGGGTCTGGCTCAGATTTTGGGGGAATTTTCGGGAATTTTGGGGAATTTCGGGGTCCCCTGGAGCCTGGGGGGGGTGGGGACCCCAAATCTCACCCGGAAACCCCAAAATTCCTAAAAAATTCCCCAAATTTCCTCCCCCCACCTCCCCCCCCTCGCTGTCACCAGCAGCAATAAAGCAACACTCGGAGCCTCCGGTTTTTATTCCCGGCTGGAATTTTGGGGGAAAATCGGGAATTTTGGGGGGAAATTCGGGAATTTGGGATTTGGGGGGAATTTCCAGGGTTTTTGGGGTGCACTCCTGGGATTTTGGGGGGAATTCCTGGGATTTTTGGGGTGAATTCCTGGGATTTTTGGGAAGGATTCCCAGGATTTTTGAGATAAATTTCCAGGATTTTTGGGGTGAATTCCTGGGATTTTCGGGGTGAATTCCCAGGACTTCTGGAGAAAATTCCTGGGATTTTTTTGGGAAAATTCCTGGGATTTTTTGGGGGGAAATTCCCAAGATTTTTTGGGCAGGATTCCCGGGATTTTTGGGGAAAATTCCTGTATTTTTGGAAGGAATTTCTGGGATTTTTAAGATGAATTCCTGGGATTTTTCGGGGGAATTCCCAGGAGTTTTGGGCCAAATTCCCTGGATTTTTGGGGTGAATTCCTGGGATTTTTGGAATGAATTCCTGGGATTTTTGGGCGGAATTCCCAGGATTTTTTGGGGCAGAATTCCCAGGATTTTTGGGGTGAATTCCTGCGATTTTTGGGGCAGAATTTCCAGGGTTTTTGGAATGAATTCCTGGGATTTTTGGGCGGAATTCCCAGGATTTTTTGGGGCAGAATTCCCAGGATTTTTTGGGGTGAATTCCTGGGATTTTTGGGGTGAATTCCCAGGATTTTTGGGGTGAATTCCCAGAATTTTTGGGGTGAATTCCTGCGATTTTTTGGGTCAGAATTCCCAGGATTTTTGGGCAGAATTCCCAGAATTTTTTGGTAAGAATTCCCAGGATTTTTAGGGGTGAATTCCCAGAATTTTCGGGCAGAATTCCGGGGATTTTTGGGCAGAATTCCCAGGATTTTTGTGGTGAATTCCCAGAATTTTTGTGGTGAATTCCCAGGATTTTCGGGGTGTCTTCCCAGGATTTTCGGGTCAGAATTCCCGGTATTTTTCGGGGTGAATTCCCAGAATTTTCGGACAGAATTCCGGGGATTTTTGGGCGGAATTCCCAGGATTTTTGGGCGGAATTCCCAGGATTTTTGTGGTGAATTCCCAGGATTTTTGCGGGAGGAATCCCAGGATTTTCGGGGTGAATTCCCGGGATTTTCGGGTCACAATTCCCGTGATTTCCGGGGTGAATTCCGGGGATTTTGGGGCCGGCTAGAAGTTGGGTTTGTGCTTCTTCAGCTCCACCATCAGGTGGTGGATGTTGATGAGGTCGGCGCGCGCCGGCAGCGCCCGCAGCGGCGGCTGCTCCAGAACCTTCTGGAAGCGGTGGTACACCTGGATCAGCTGGGTCAGCGCCGCCTGGAAAACGGCAACGGGAATTCCCAAATTTCCACACTTTTACCCCAATTTTTTCCCACTTTTCTCCCGCTTTTTACCATTTTTTCCTGGATTTTTCCCATTTTTTTTCACTTTTTTCTCCCATTTTCCCCCTTTTCCCCCAGGATTTGCTGAGTCAGCACACCTGGAAAACCTGGAATGAAAATTCCCACATTTCCACACTTTGACCCCAATTTTTCCCCACTTTTCTCCCATTTTTTACCATTTTTTCCCTGGATTTTTCCCATTTTTTTTCCCTTTTTTCTCCCATTTTCCCCCCAGGATTTGCTGAGTCAGCGCACCTGGAAAACCTGGAATGAGAATTCCCAAATTTCCACAATTTTATCCCAATTTTTTCCCACTTTTCTCCCACTTTTCTCTTATTTTTTACCATTTTTTCCTGGATTTTTCCCAATTTTTTTCCCTTTTTTCTCCCATTTTCCCCCTTTCCCCCCAGGATTTGCTGAGTCAGCGCACCTGGAAAAACTGGAATGAGAGTTCCCAAATTTCCACTCTTTTTATCCCAATTTTTCCCCACTTTTCTCCCATTTTTTACCATTTTTTTCCTGGATTTTTCCCATTTTTTTTCCCTTTTTTCTCCCATTTTCCCCCCAGGATTTGCTGAGTCAGCGCACCTGGAAAAACTGGAATGAGAATTCCCAAATTTCCACATTTTTATCCCACTTTTTCCCCACTTTTTACCATTTTTTCCTGGATTTTTCCCATTTTTTTTTTCCCTTTTTTCTCCCATTTTCCCCCTAGGATTTGCTGAGTCAGCGCACCTGGAAAACAGGGAATGAGAATTCCCAAATTTCCACAATTTTATCCCAATTTTCCCCACTTTTTCCCCACTTTTTCCCATTTTTTCCTGTATTTTTCCCATTTTTTTTTCCTTTTTTCTCCCATTTTCCCCCTTTCCCCCCAGGATCTGCTGAGTCAGCACACCTGGAAAACCTGGAATGAGAATTCCCAAATTTCCACAATTTTTTCGCACTTTTCTCCCACTTTTCTCCCATTTTTAACCATGTTTTCCTGGATTTTTCCCTTTTTTTCCCCCCATTTTTCTCCCATTTTTCCCCTTTCTCCCCAGGATCAGCTGACTCAGCACTTCCTGGAAAACCGGGAACGGGAATTCCCAAATTTATGCACTTTTATCCCAATTTTTTCCCACTTTTTCCCCCAACTTTTCTCCCATTTTTTCTCATTTTTCCCCATTTCCTCCACATTTTTCCTCCCATTTTCTCTCATTTCCCCCTGGATTTGCTGACTCAGCACTTCCTGGAAAACTGGGAACGAGAATTCCCAAATTTCCAAAATTTTATCCCAATTTTTCCCCACTTTTTACCATTTTTTCCTCCCATTTTCCCCCATTTTTCTCCCATTTTTCCCCTTTCTCCCCAGAATTTGCTGAGTCAGCACACCTGGAAAACCGGGAACGGGAATTCCCAAATTTCCACAATTTTATCCCACTTTTTTCCCCACTTTTTTCCCCATTTTTCTCCCGTTTTTTACCATTTTTTCCTGGATTTTTCCCAATTTTCCCATTTTTTCCCATTTTTTCCTCACAATTTTTCCCCTTTTCCCCTCGGATCCGGGAAAAAAGAGGGAAAAAAAGAGAAAAAAATGGGAAAATGAACGAAACAGGGAAAAATGGGGGGGAAATGGGAAAAACTGGGGATAAAAGCGGGGAAAATGGAAAAAAAGAGGTGAAAAAGAAGCAAAAAGATAAAAATGGGGGAAAAGGTGGGGAATGGGGAAAAAAGAGGAAAAATTCAAAAAAAAGAGGGGAAAATGGGAAAAAAAGAGGGAAAAATGGAGAAAAAAGAGGGAAAAATGGAGAAAAAAGAGGGAAAAATGGGAAAAAAGTGGGGAAAAATGGGAAAAAAGTGGGAAAAGAGGGAAAAAAGAGGGAAAAATGGGGAAAAAGTGGGAAGAATGGGAAAAAAGAGAGAAAAATGGGAAAAATGGGGAAAAAAGAGGGAAAAATGGGGAAAAAGTGGGAAAAATGGGAAAAAGAGGGAAAAATGGGAAAAAAGATGGAAAAATGGGAAAAAAGAGGGAAAAATGGGGAAAAAAGAGGGGAAAAAGGGAAAAAGAGGGAAAAATGGGGAAAAGAGGGAAAAAAGAGGGAAAAATGGGGAAAAAGTGGGAAGAATGGGAAAAAAGAGGGAAGAATGGGAAAAAAGAGGGAAAAATGGGAAAAAAGAGGGAAAATGGGAAAAAAGAGGGAAAAATGGGGAAAAAAGAGGGAAAAATGGGAAAAAAGAGGGGAAAAATGGGAAAAAAGAGGGGAAAATGGGAAAAATGGGGAAAAGAGGGAAAAAAGAGGGAAAATTGGGGAAAAGTGGGAAGAATGGGAAAAAAGAGGGAAAAATGGGGAAAAAAGAGGGAAAAATGGGAAAAAAAGAGGGAAAAATGGGAAAAAATAAGGGAAAAGAAGCAGAAAAAAGCGGGAAAACCAGCGGGAATCAGGGTCAGAGTTGGAAAAAACTCCCGAGGTGGGAATTTGGGGAATTCTTTTGGGAATTCTTTTGGGAATTCTTTTGGGAATTCTTTTGGGAATTCCGGGAGCGGCGGCGCCCACCTGGATGATGCCGGTGCCGACGCGGAAGTTGCTGAAGGATCTCATCACGTCCTGGCTCAGCGCCTCCACCGCGCCCTTCCAGCTCCCGGAAAAACCCCGGATCAGCTGCGTCACCCGCGCTGCCGTCGGCAATTCCCAACAGTCCACAAATTCCGGAGGTTTCCCGCTTTTTTCCCCGCTTTTTTCCCAATTTTCTGCCATTTTCCCCCCGTTTTTTCCCATTTTTCTCCCCGTTTTTCCGCCATTTTCTGCCATTTCCCACCACTTTTCCCCCCATTTTCTCCACTTTTTCCCCCATTTCCCCCCAATTTTTCCCACTTTTTTCCCACTTTATTCCCCATTTTCCCCACTTTTATCCCAATTTTCTGCCATTTTTCCCCCATTTTTCCCCCATTTTTTCTCCCCGTTTTTCCGCCATTTTCTGCCATTTTCCAACACTTTCCCCCCACTTTTCCCCTGTTTTTCCCCCAATTTTTCCCCGTTTTTCCCACTTTTTCCCATTTTTCCCCTTTTTTCCCACTTTTTTCCCACTTTATTCCCCATTTTCCCCGCTTTTATCCCAATTTTCTGCCATGTTTTCCCCATTTTTTCCCATTTTTCTCCCCTTTTTTCCGCCATTTTCTGCCATTTTCCAACACTTTCCCCCCACTTTTCCCCTGTTTTTCCCCCAATTTTTCCCCGTTTTTCCCACTTTTTCCCATTTTTCCCCTTTTTTCCCACTTTTTTCCCACTTTATTCCCACTTTTCCCCACTTTTATCCCAATTTTCTGCCATTTTCCCCCCATTTTTCCCATTTTTCTCCCCGTTTTTCCACCATTTTCTGCCATTTTCCAACACTTTTCCCACCATTTTCCCCACTTTTCCCGTTTTTTCTCCATTTTCCCCCAATTTTTCCCAATTTTTCCCACTTTTTCCCATTTTCCCCTATTTCTTCCCACTTTTTTCCCACATTTTTCCCGTTTTCCTCCATTTCCCCGCAATATTTCAATTTTTTTCTATTTTTTCCCCATTTTTAACTCATTTTTTCCCTGTTTTTTCCCATTTTCCCCGTTTTCCCGTTTCCTCACCCTCGTGCCCATTCAGTTTCCCTCCCCATTCACATTTTCCCCCATTTTTCCCCCATTTTTTCCCCAATTTTTTCCATTTTTTTTCCATTTTTTCCCCATTATTCCCCATTTTCCCGTTTTTCCCAATTTCCCCGTTTTTCGCCCCATTCTCACCCTCATGCCCACACAGTTCCTCTCTCCACTCCCATTTCTCCCCCATTTTCACCCATTTTCCCCATTTTCCCCCCATTTTTCCCCCATTTTTTTCCATTTTTTTCCCATTTTTTCCCCATTATTCCCCATTATTCCCCATTTTCCCAATTTCCCCGTTTTTCGCCCCATTCTCACCCTCATGCCCACACAGTTCCTCTCCCCATTCCCATTTCCCCCCCATTTTTCCCCATTTTCCCCATTTTCCCGTTTTTCCCAATTTCCCCGTTTTTCGCCCCAATCTCACCCTCATGCCCACACAGTTCCTCTCTCCACTCCCATTTTCCCCCATTTTTCCCCCATTTTCCCCCCATTTTTCCCCCCATTTTTCCCCGATTTTTTCCATTTTTTCCCCATTTTTTCCCCATTATTCCCCATTTTCCCATTTTTCCCAATTTTCGCCGTTTTCCACCCCATTTTTCTCACCCTCATGCCCGTGCAGTTTCTCTCGCCATTCCCATTTCCCCCCCGTTTTTCCCCCATTTTCCCCCCATTTTCCCCCCATTTCCCCCCATTTTCCCCCCGTTTTTTTCCATTTTTTTTCCATTTTTTCTCCATTATTCCCCATTTTCCCATTTTTTCCCAATTTCCCCGTTTTTCGCCCCATTCTCACCCTCATGCCCACACAGTTCCTCTCTCCACTCCCATTTTCCCCCCATTTTTCCCCATTTTCCCCCCATTTTTCCCCCCGTTTTTTTCCATTTTTTCCACATTTTTTCTCCATTATTCCCCATTTCCCGTTTTTCCCAATTTCCCCGTTTTTCGCCCCATTCTCACCCTCGTCCCCGCGCAGTTCCTCTCCCCATTCCCATTTCCCCCCATTTTTCTCCCATTTTTTCCCCATTTTTTCTCCAATTTTTTCCATTTTTTTTCCATTTTTCCTCCATTTTTTCATTTTTTCCCAATTTCGCCGTTTTCCACCCCATTTTTCTCACCCTCATGCCCACACAGTTCCTCTCTCCACTCCCATTTTCCCCATTTTCCCCCCATTTTTTCCCCATATTTTCCCCATTTTTTTCTATTTTTTCCCCATTTTTCTCCATTATTCCCCATTTTCCTGTTTTTCCCAATTTCCCCGTTTTTCGCCCCATTCTCACCCTCATGCCCGCGCAGTTCCTCTCTCCACTCCCATTTTCCCCCCATTTTTCCCCATTTTCCCCCCATTTTTCCCCCCGTTTTTTTCCATTTTTTCCACATTTTTTCTCCATTATTCCCCATTTCCCGTTTTTCCCAATTTCCCCGTTTTTCGCCCCATTCTCACCCTCGTCCCCGCGCAGTTCCTCTCCCCATTCCCATTTTCCCCCCATTTTTCCCCCATTTTTCCCCCATTTTTTCCCCCATTTTTTCCATTTTTTTTCCATTTTTTTCCATTTTTTCATTTTTTCCCAATTTCCCCGTTTTTCACCCCATTTTTCTCACCCTCATGCCCACACAGTTCCTCTCTCCACTCCCATTTTCCCCCCATTTTTCCCCATTTTTCCCCCATTTTTTCCCCAATTTTTTCCATTTTTTTTCCATTTTTTCCCCATTATTCCCCATTTTCCTGTTTTTCCCAATTTCCCCGTTTTTCGCCCCAATCTCACCCTCGTGCCCGCGCAGTTTCTCTCCCTCTCCGCGCTCCAGCAGCGCCTCGGCCTCGCGCACGAACCCCACCAGGCCCCCGAAGGGCGGCGCCAGCAGCTCCTCCACGAACTCCTGCGGCCCCAAAATCCCGGGAATTCACCCCAAAATCCCACATTCCCAAAAAAGACCATTTGCCCGTTTTCCCCCCGTTTTTTCCCCGCTTTTTGCCCGTTTTTTCCCCAATTTTTCCCCATTTTTTCACAGTTTTTCCCCATTTTTGTCCCAATTTTTCCCCATTTTTTCGCCCATTTTTCCCCTTTTTTCTCCATTTTTTCCAATTTTCCCCAATTTTCCCCATTTTTCCCCAAGTTTCCCAATTTTTCCCCATTTTTGTTCCCATTTTTCCTGTTTTTCTCAATTTTTTCCAATTTTTCTCTTTTTCACCCATTTCCCCCCAATTTTCCCCCCATTTTTACCATTTCTCCCCTTTTATTCCCATTTTTCTCCTTTCCCACCCATTTTTCCCATTTCCCCCAATTTTCCCCATTTTTTCCCCATTTTTCCCATTTTTCCCCTTTTCTCCCCAATTTTTCCCACCCAAGGTTGGCGCCAGCAGCTCCTCCACGAACTCCTGCGGCCCCAAAATCCCGGGAATTCACCCCAAAATCCCACATTCCCAAAAAAGACCATTTGCCCTTTTTCCCCCCGTTTTTTCCCCGCTTTTTCCCCATTTTTTCCCAATTTTTCACCATTTTTTCCCAGTTTTTCCCCATTTTTGTCCCAATTTTCCCCCATTTTTCCCCCATTTTTTCCCCATTTTTTGCATGTTTTTTCCCCATTTTTTGCCCATTTTCCCCGTTTTTCCCCTTTTTTTCCAGTTTTTCCCCATTTTCCCCCATTTTTGTCCCAATTTTCCCCCATTTTTGTCCCTATTTTTCCCCATTTTTCCTCAATTTTCCCCCATTTTTTCCCTGCTTTTTCCCCATTTTCCCCCATTTTTCCCCAAGTTTCCCAATTTTTCCCCCTTTTCCCCAATTTCCCCCCATTTTCCCCCCATTTTTTCCCAATTTTCCCCCCATTTTTCCCGTTTTTCTCCATTTTTTCCAATTTTTCTCTTTTTCACCCATTTCCCCCCAATTTTCCCCATTTCCCCCCATTTTGGCCCAATTTTTCCCCATTTTTGTCCCAATTTTTTCCCCCATTTTTTGCCCTTTTTCCCCGTTTTTTCCCCCCATTTTTTCCCCTATTTTTCGCCTATTTCCCCCATTTTTCCCAATTTTCCCCATTTCCCCCCATTTGTTCCCATTTTTGTCCATTTTTGTGTCCATTTCCCCCAGTTTGTTCCCATTTTTTCCCCATTTTCCCCCATTTTTCCCATTTTTCCCCATTTTTTCCCATTTTTACCATTTTCCCCCTATTTCCCCCCATGTTTTCCCCCATTTTTGGCCCATTTTTCTCGGATTTTTCCCCAATTTTTCCCCATTTTCCCCCAATTTTTTTCACATTTTTTCCATTTTTTCCCTTTTTTTTCCCATTTTCCCCCATTTGTTCCCATTTTTTTTTTTTTGGGTGAATTTTGGTGCAAATTCCAGCGGTTTCGGGCTGAATTTCGGGCTGGATTTTGGGGCGAAATCCGGCATTTTCAGGGTGAATTTTGGAGCGAATTCTGGCAATTTTGGGGTGAATTTTGGGGTGAATTTCGGGCTGGATTTTGGGGCGAATTCCGGCGTTTTTGGGGTGAATTTTGGGGTGAATTCCAGCGTTTTCGGGGTGAATTTCGGGCTGGATTTTGGGGCGAAATCCGGCATTTTCAGGGTGAATTTTGGAGCGAATTCTGGCAATTTTGGGGTGAATTTTGGGGTGAATTTCGGGCTGGATTTTGGGGTGAATTCTGTCAATTTCGGGCTGGATTTTGGGGCGAATTCCGGCGTTTTTGGGGTGAATTTTGGGGTGAATTCCAGCGTTTTCGGGGTGAATTTTGGGGTGAATTCTGGCGGTTTCGGGGTGAATTTTGGGGTGAATTTTGGGGTGAATTCGCTGGATTTTGGGGTGAATTTTGGGCTGAATATTGGGGTGGATTTTGGGGTGAATTCTGTCAATTTTGGGCTGGATTTTGGGATGGATTTTGGGGCGAATTCTGGCGTTTTCAGGGTGAAGTTTGAGCTGGATTTCGGGCTGGATTTTGGGCTGAATTCTGGCATTTTCGGGCTGGATTTTGGGCTGGATTTTGGGGCGAATTCCGGTGTTTTCGGGGTGAATTTCGGGCTGGATTTTGGGGTGAATTCTGGCAATTTCGGGCTGGATTTTGGGGTGAATTCCGGCGTTTTCAGGGTGAATTTCAGGCTGAATTTCAGGCTGAATTTTGGGGTGAAATCTGTCAATTTTGGACTGGATTTTGGGGTGAATTCTGGCAATTTCGGGCTGGATTTTGGGATGGATTTTGGGGTGAATTCTGGCGTTTTCGGGGTGAATTTCGGGCTGGATTTTGGGGTGAATTCTGGCAATTTTGGGCTGGATTTTGGGGTGAATTCTGGTGTTTTCGGGGTGAATTTTGGGCTGGATTTCGGGCTGGATTTTGGGGTGAATTCTGGCAATTTCAGGCTGGATTTTGGGGTGAATTCCGGCGTTTTCGGGGTGAATTTTGGGCTGGATTTTGGGCTGGATTTTGGGGTGAATTCTGGCAATTTCGGGCTGGATTTTGGGGCGAATTCCAGCGTTTTCAGGGTGAATTTCGGGCTGGATTTTGGGGTGAATTCTGGCAATTTTGGACTGGATTTTGGGGTGAATTCCAGCGTTTTCAGGGTGAATTTCAGGCTGAATTTCGGGCTGAATTTTGGGGTGAATTTTGGGCTGGATTTTGGGGTGAATTCCGGCGTTTTTGGGGTGAATTTCGGGCTGGATTTTGGGCTGGATTTTGGGGCGAATTCCGGCGTTTTTGGGGTGAATTTCGGGCTGGATTTTGGGGCGAATTCCGGCGTTTTTGGGCTGGATTTTGGGGCGAATTCCGGCGTTTTTGGGGTGAATTTCGGGCTGGATTTTGGGGTGAATTCCGGCGTTTTTGGGCTGGATCTTGGGGCGAATTCCGGCGTTTTTGGGCTGGATTTTGGGGTGAATTCCGGCGTTTTTGGGCTGGATTTTGGGGCGAATTCCGGCGTTTTCGGGGTGAATTTCGGGCTGGATTTTGGGGCGAATTCCGGCGTTTTTGGGGTGAATTTCGGGCTGGATTTTGGGCTGGATTTTGGGGCAAATTCCGGCGTTTTTGGGCTGGATTTTGGGGCGAATTCCGGCGGTTTTGGGGCTGACCTGCGTGCGCGCCGACAGCAGCTGCTGGAACCCCTCGACCTCTTTGCTCTCCTCGGCCGCTCGCTCCTGGAACCCCAAAAATCCCCAAATGGCCCCAAAATCCGGGGCAAAAAAACGGGAAATCGGGAAAAACGAGGGAGTTTGGGGGGGAAAGGGGAAATTTGGGGGAAAAAAGGGGAAATTTTGGGGAGGAAAGGGGAAATTTGGGGGAAAAAAGGGGAAATTTTGGGGAAAAATAATGAATTTAATGGGGGGAAAAGGGAAATTTGGGGAAAAAAATGGGAATTTTGGGGAGAATTTTGGGGGAAAATGGGAATTTTGGGAAAAAAATGGGAATTCTGGGAGGGATTTTGGGGGAAAATGGGAATTTTGGGTGAAAATGGGAATTCTGTGGGCAATTTTGGGGGGAAATGGGAATTTTGTGGGGAATTTTGGGGGAAAATGAGAATTTTGTGGGCAATTTTGGGGGGAAAATGGGAATTTTGGGTGAAAATGGGAATTCTGTGGGGAATTTTGGCAGGAAATTGGAATTCTGTGGGGAACTTTGGGGGAAAATTGGAATTTTGTGGGGAATTTTGATATAAAATGGGAATTTTGGGGGAATTTTGGGGGAAAATGGAAATTCTGGGGAAAAATGGGAATTTTTTGGGGGCAATTTTTGGGGAAAATGGGAATTTTGAGGGAATTTTGGGGGGAAATCGGAATTTTGGTGGGAATTTGGGGAAAAATGGGAATTTTGGGGCAATTTTGGGGAAAAATGGGAATTTTGGGTGAAATATGGAAATTTTGGGATAAAATGGGAATTTTGGGGGAATTTTTGGGGAAAATGGGAATTTTGGGGGCAATTTTGGGGAAAAATGGGAATTTTGGGTGAAACATGGGAATTTTGGGATAAAATGGGAATTTTGGGGGAATTTTGGGGGGAAAAGGAAAATTTGGGGGAATTTTGGAGCATCCTGGGTTGATTTGGGGGCATTTTTTGCTATTTTTGGGCCATTTTGGCGGGGATTTTTTGGGAATGTTTTGGGATTTTTCGGGAATTTTGGGGCAATTTGGGAATTTTGGGAATACCGTCAGCACGCTGAGCATCCTGTGCGAGTTGGGGATGAGGAACTGGAGCTGCTCGGGTGAATTTGGGGCATTTTTGGTGATTTTGGGGCCGTTTTTTGCTATTTTGGGGCGATTTTCGCCGGGATTTTTTTTGGATTTTTTGGGAATGTTTTTGGGAAATTTGGGAATTTTGGGAATACCATCAGCACGCTGAGCATCATGTCGTAGTTGTTGATGAGGAAGATGAGCTGCTCCCGGCGCGACGGGAACTCGGCGGCCGCGCGCAGCACCAGGTTCTCCACCTCCAGCTGGGGCAAAAACGGGAAAAAATGGGAAAAAATGGGAAAAATGGGGAAAAATGGGGAAAAACGGGGAAAAAATGGGAAAAAAATGGGAAAAAAATGGGAAAAAAATGGGAAAATGGAGAAAAAATGGGGGAAAATGGAGAAAAAATGGAGGAAAAATTGGGGAAGAAAAGGAGAGGAAATGGGGGAAAATG
Organism: Lonchura striata; assembly: GCF_050655825.1. Classification (NCBI taxonomy): domain Eukaryota; kingdom Metazoa; phylum Chordata; class Aves; order Passeriformes; family Estrildidae; genus Lonchura; species Lonchura striata. The sequence continues at coordinate 1,020,585 of NC_140737.1, forward strand.
GAGAAAAAATGGGGAAAATGGGGGAAAAATGGGAAAAATGGGAAATAACGGGGGAAAATGGGAAAAAAATGGGAAAGACATGGAAAAAAAAAAGGGAAAATGGAGAAAAAATGGGGGAAAATTGGGGAAGAAAAGGAGGGGAAATGGGGGAAAATGGAGAAAAAATGGGGAAAATGGGGAAAAATTATAAAAAATGGGAAAAATGGGGAAAAATGATTAAAAATGGGGGAAAATGGGGGAAATAGGGAGAAAATGGGGGGAAATGGAGAAAAAATGGGAAAAATGGGAAAAATGGGGAAAATGGGGAAAAGTTGAGGGAAATAGGGGGAAAATGGAAAAAAAATGGGAAAAATGGGAAAAATTATAAAAAATGGGGGGAAATAGAGGGGAAAATGGAGAAAAATGGGGAAAATGGGAAAAATGGGGGAAATAAGAGAAAAAATGGGGAAAATTGGGAAAAAATAATAAAAAATAAGGGAAAATTGAGAGAAATACAGGGAAAATGGGGGGAAATGGAGAAAAAATGGGAAAAAATGATAAAAAATGGAAAAATGGGGGGAAATAGGGGGAAAATGGAGAAAAAAATGGGAAAAATGGGGAGAAATTATAAAAAATGGGGAAAAATGCGGGGAAAATGGAGGAAAATGGGGAAAATGGGGAAAAAATTCCAATTTTTCCCATTTCTCTTCCAATTTTTCCCCATTTTTTGCTCCCAGTCCCTCCCAGTTAATCCCAGTTCGTCCCAGTCCCCATTTTCCATCAATTTCCCACCCAAAAATCTGATTTTTCCTTGTTTTTTTTCCGATTTTTTCCCCGTTTTTTGCTCCCAGTCCATCCCAGTCCCTCCCAGTCCATTCCCAGTTTATCCCAGTTTATCCCAGTCCATCCCAGTCCATCCCAGTCCGGACCTGCAGCCGGCCCAGCAGGGCGTCGCTCCTCTCGCTGGGCAGGGTTTGGTTGATGCTGACGATGGCCGAGGAGAACTCGGCGTAACGGCGCGTGATCTGGGGCAAAAAACGGGGAAAACGGGCAAAAATGGGGGGGAAACGGGGAAAATGGGAATTATCGGGGGGGAAATGGGGAAAAAATGGGGGAAAATGGGGGAAAAAAGTGAATAATTTGGGGGAAAATGGGGGAAAAGTAGGGGAAAATTTGAATTATTGAGGCAAAAAAAGGGGGGAAATGGGGAAAATGGGAGAACATAAGGAAAAATGGGGAAAATGGGAATTATCAGTGGGAAAATGGGGGAAAAATGGGGAAAATTGAAATTATTGGGGGGATATGGGGAAAAAAAGGGAAAAAAAAGAGGGGAAATGTGGAAAATTGGAATTATTGGGGGAAAATGGGGAAAAATGGGGAAAAAATGTGGGGAAAAATGGGGAAAATTGGAAAAATGGGGAAAATGGGGAAAAAGTGAATAATTTGTGGGAAAATGGGGGAAAATTCCCATTTTTCCGTGATTTTCTCCCCACAATTCCCATTTCCCCCCAAAAATTTCCATTTTCCCCCCAAAATTCCCATTTCTCCCCCATAATTCCAATTTTCCCCCCAGAATTCCGATTTTCCCCCATAATTCCCATTTTTCCGGATTTTTCCCATTTTTCTGGGATTTTTTTCCATTTTCTCCCCAAAATTCCCATTTTTCTCCCAGAATTCCCATTTTTTCTCCCAGAATTCCCATTTTTTCTCCCAGAATTCCCGAATTTTCCGGATTTTTCCGGGAATTCCTCACGTAGTGTGGCCGTGTGTCGAGGCTCAGCCTCCGGGGGTCGCTGCCTCCCCTCCCTGACCCCAAAATTCCCATTTTTTTTCGTTTTTTTCCCATTTTTTCTCCCAGAATTCCCATTTTTTCTCCCAGAATTCCCGAATTTTCCCGTTTTTTCCGGGAATTCTCACGTAGTGTGGCCGTGTGTCGAGGCTCAGCCGGCGCGGGTCGCTGTCGCGGACGCTCCTCGTGTGCAGCTCCAGGATCAGCTCCAGGCGCGGCCACAGCAGCTCCAGCAGCCACGCCCAGTACCTGCAATTCCCAAAATTCCCAAATTCCCGAATTCCCAAATTCCCAAAATTCCAAAAATTCCCGAAATTCTCTTGGAAATCCCCAAAATCCCCTTGAAAATCCACCAAAATTCCATTGAAAATCCCCTTGAATCCGCCCCGAACCCCCCGAGCTCCAGCCCAGAATTCCCAAAATAATTCCCGAAATTCCTGAAATTCCTGGAATTGAATTCCCAAAATTTCCGAAATAATTCCCGAAATTCCTGAATTCCCGAAATTCCCGAATCCCCGAAATTCACAAAATTCCCCAAATCCCCAAAATTCTCACAATTCCTGAAATTCCCCAAATTCCTGAAATTCCCGAAATAATCCCCAAAATTCCCAAATTCCCAAATTACCAAAATTCCTAAAATTCACAAAATTCTCTTGGAAATCCCCCAAATCCACCAAAATCCCCTTGAAAATCCCCTTGAATCCGCCCCGAACCCCCTGAGCTCCAGCCCAGAATTCCCAAAATAATTCCCGAAATTCCTGAAATTCCTGAAATTCCCAAAATAATTACCGAAATAATTCCCGAAATTCCCTCAGAATTCCCAAATTTCTCTCAGAATTCCCCAAATTCTCTTGGGAATTCCCCAAATCCACCAAAATTCCTGAAATACTTCCCGAAATTCCCCAAATTCCCGAACTTCCGGATTTCCCAAAATTCCCAGAATTCCCTAAATTCCAAAAAATCCCAGAATTCCCAAAATAATTCCCAAAATTCTCCCGGACTTCCCAAAATTCCTGAAATTCTCACAATTCCTGAAATTCCCAAAATTCCCTCAGAATCCCCAAAATTCCCGGAATTCCCAAAATTCCCAAAATTGAATTCCCGGAATTCCCGAAATAATTCCCAAAATTGCCCCGGACTTCCCAAAATTCCCCAAATTCCCAGAATTTTTATGTTTTTGGGGAAATTGTGGGGAATTTCGGGATTTCCCACTGAGAATTCTTGGGAATTTTGGGAATCCCGGGGAATTTTGGGATTTCCGGCTGGGAATTTTTGGGAATTTTGGGAATTTTGGGAATTCTCAGCCATTGAGGGCAGGGACACCCCTGGTGAGGGATTTTGGTTGAATTTCTGATGGATTTTTGGGAATTCCTGCTCGATTTTCGTGGGAATTCCGGGGAATTTCTGATTTCCGGCTGGGAATTTTTGGGAATTTTGGGAATTTTGGGAATTCTCACCCGTCCAGAGCAGGAACCCCCCTCTTGGCCATGAGGATTCCTGAGGTGTTTTAGGGTGAATTTTTAACGGATTTTTGGCAATTTCTAACGGTTTTTCATGGAAATTCCGGGGAATTTCAAGATTTCCGGCTGGGAATTTTTGGGAATTTTGGGAATTTTTGGGAATTTTGGGAATTCTCAGCCATTGAGGGCGGGGACACCCCTGGTGAGGGATTTTGGTTGAATTTCTGATGGATTTTTGGCAATTTCTAATGGATTTTCGTGGGAATTCCGGGAAATTTTGGGATTTCCGGCTGGGAATTTTTGGGAATTTTGGGAATTGTTGGGAATTTTGGGAATTCTCACCCGTCGAGGGCCGGGACCCCTCTCTTGGCCATGAGGATTCCTGAGGTGTTTTAGAGTGAATTTCTAATGGATTTTGGGTGAATTTTTGACAGATTTTCGTGGGAATTCCGTGGAATTTTGGGATTTCCGGCTGGGAATTTTTGGGAATTCCGGGGAATTTTGGGAATTCTCACCCGTCGAGGGCCGGGACCCCTCTCTTGGCCATGAGGGCGCGGAAGCGCAGCGCCAGGTGGATGCAGAGGAAGACGGCGATGGCGTCGTAGCAATCGGCCACGAAACTCTCCAGGTGCTTCTGGAAGGTTCCGCCGCTCAGAATTCCCGGAAAAAAAACCGGGAATTGCCGGGAAAAACCCTCGGGAATTCTCGGGAAAAACCCCGGGATCAAAGGGGAAAAAACCCCCCCCAGGGAATGGGAGGGGAAAGGGTGGAAAAGGAGGGGAAAATTCATAGAAAAGCAGAAAATTGTCAGGGAAAATTCCCCAAAAAATGGGAAATATTCCAAATGGACCAAAAAAGCGCAAATTGGCCCCGAAAAATCCCGAAATAGCCGCAGAAATCCCCAAATAAACTCCCGAATCGACGCCCCGAAAATCCCCAAATTGGCTCCCAAATATTCCCAAAAAATCCTCAAATATTCCCAAAAAATCCCCAAATATTCCCAAAATAATTCCCCAAATATTCCCAAAAAATCCCCAAATCAGTTCCCAAATATTCCAAAAAATCCCCAAATATTCCCAAAAAATCCCCAAATATTCCCAAAAAAATCCCAAATATTCCCCAAATAATTCCCCAAATATTCCCAAAAAATCCCCAGAAAATCCCCAAAAAATCCCCAAATATTCCCAAAAAATCCCCAAATCGGCTCCCAAATATTCCAAAAAAAATCCCCAAAATTCCCAAAATTCCCAAAAAATCCCCAAAATTCCCACTCCTGAAATTCTGGAAAAATCCCCAGAAAATTCAAAATAAAGCCAAAAAAAATCCCCCAAAAGTCAATGAAAAATTCAAAATAAACCCCCCAAAAAAACCCCAGAAAACGCCCTAAAAATCACCGAAAAATCCCCCAAAATGGCCCAAAAATCCCCAAAAATTCCTAAAAGTTAAAAAAAAATCCCAAAAAATACCAACACCCAAAATCCCCGAAAAAATCCCCATAAAATCCAAAATAAACCCTAAAAAATCATTAAAAAATTCAAAATAAATGCTAAAAATTCCCAAAAAAATCGAAAAAAATTCCCAAAAAATTCCTAAAAATTCCCAAAAAATTCCCAAAAATTCCCACACCCAAAATCCCTGAAAAAATCCCCATAAAATTCAAAATACACCCTAAAAAATCATTAAAAAATTCAAAATAAATGCTAAAAATTCCCCAAAAAATCCCAAAAAATTCCAAAAAAATTCCCAAAAAATTCCCAAAAATTCCCACACCAAAAATCCCCATAAAATTCAAAATACACCCCAAAAAATAATTAAAAAATTCAAAATAAATGCTAAAAATTCCCAAAAAATCCCCTAAAAATCCCCTAAAACCCCCTAAAAACCCCCAAAAAATTCCCAAAATTCCCAAAATTCCCAAGAAATTCCGGGGATTCACCTGGAGCATGGCGAGGGTCCTGCCCATGACGGCGTTGAACAATTCCTGGGGCGGAGACCCCAAAAAACCCCCAAAAATCCTCTAAAAATCCCAAAAAATCCCCAAAAAATCCCCAAAAAATTCCCAAAAATCCCAAAAATTCCAACACCCAAAATCCCCGAAAAAATCCCCATAAAATCCAAAATAAACCCTAAAAAATCATTGAAAAATTCAAAATAAACCCTAAAAAATCATGAAAAAATTCAGAATAAATGCTAAAAATTCCCAAAAAAATCCCCAAAAAATTCCAAAAAAATTCCCAAAAAATTCCCAAATAATTCCCACACCCAAAATCCTCGAAAAAATCCTCATGAAATTCAAAATACACCCCAAAAAACCATTAAAAAATTCAAAATAAATGCTAAAAATTCCCAAAAAATCCCCTAAAAATCACCTGAAACCCCCTAAAAACCCCCCAAAAATTCCCAAAATTCCCAAAATTCCCAAGAAATTCCCGGGATTCACCTGGAGCATGGCGAGGGTCCTGCCCATGACGGCGTTGAACAATTCCTGGGCGGAGACCCCAAAAAACCCCCAAAAAATCCTCTAAAAATCCCCAAAAAATCCCCAAAAAATCCAAAAAATTCCCATAAAATTCCCAAAAATTCCAACACCCAAAATCCCTGAAAAAATCCCCGTAAAATTCAAAAGACAACTCCAAAAAATCATTGAAAAATTCAGAATAAATGCTAAAAAATCTCAAAAAAATCCCAAAAAAATCCCAAAAAAATCCCAAAAAAATCCCAAAAAATTCCCAACAATTCCCACACCCAAAATCCCTGAAAAAATCCCCATAAAATCCAAAATAAACCCTAAAAAATCATTGAAAAATTCAAAATAAATGCTAAAAATCCCCCAAAAAATCCCTAAAAAATCCCATAAAATCCCCCAAAATTCCCAAAAAATTCCCAAAATTCCCAAAAAATTCCGGGATTCACCTGGAGCATGGCGAGGGTCCTGCCCATGACGGCGTTGAACAATTCCTGGGCGGCGGCTCCGGCCACGAGGAAGAATTCGCTGAGGAAGGCGAACTCGCGGCAGGCGGCGTCCAGCAGCGCAAAGTGCTGCGAGCGGAAAAGCGCCTCGAACGGGAACTGCCAGCGGGAAAAAAAACCGGGATCAGCGCGGGGAAAAACGGGAATAAAATTCCCGGATTCCCCAAAAAAAACCGCGCGGAAATCCGACGAGTTTTGGGGATTTTACGGCGATTTTATGGATTTTTTTCTGAATTTTTCTGCATTTTTTTGTGATTTTTTACAAATTTTTTACAATTTTTTTCCCATAGTTTTCTGGGAAAAAATTGGGGAAAAAAGAAGAAAGAAGTGGGGAAAAAAATTCCGGAATTTTCCCAAAAAAACCCGCACGAAAATTGGGCGAATTTTGGGGATTTTACGACGATTTTACAGATTTTTTTCTGCATATTTTTGTGATTTTTTCCCGATTTTTTACAATTTTTTTCCATAGTTTTCTGGGGAAAAATTGGGAAATAAAGAAGAAAGAAATGGGGAAAAAAATTCCGGAATTTTCCCAAAAAAAACCGCGCAGAAATCCGACGAGTTTTGGCGATTTTACGACAATTTTACGGATGTTTTTCTGCAGTTTTTTGTGATTTTTTCCCGATTTTTTACAAATTTTTTTCCAGTTTTCTGGGAAAAAATTGGGAAAAAAAGAAGAAAGAAGTGGGGAAAAAAAATTCCAGAATTTTCCCAAAAAAACCGTGCGGAAATCCGACGAATTTTGGGGATTTTACGACAATTTTACAGATTTTTTTCTGCATATTTTTGTGATTTTTTTACCGATTTTTTACAAATTTTTTCCATAGTTTTCTGGGAAAAAATTGGGAAAAAAAGAAGAAAGAAGTGGGGAAAAGATTCCGGAATTTTTCCAAAAAAACCGCGCGAAAATCGGGCGAATTTTGGGGATTTTACGACGATTTTACGGATTTTTCCTCCATTTTTTTGTGATTTTTCTCCATTTTTCCTCAATTTTTCCCGTGTTTTTCTTGGAATAAATCTGGAAAGCAGAACGAAAAATTGGGGAAAAAATTCCAGAATTTTCCAAACAAAAAAACCGCACGAAAATCCGGTGAATTTTGGGGATTTTACATTTTTTTTTTCCCGATTTTTTCTCCATTTCTCTCCGTGTTTTTGCAATTTTCCCCCAATTTATTCCAATTGTTTTTTCCATTTATTTCTTGGAATAAATCTAAAAATAAAAAGGAAAAATCAAGAAAAAAATTCCGGAATTTTCAAAAAAAACCGCAGGAAAATCGGATGATTTTTGGGGGATTTTCTGCCTTTTTTCTTGTTTTTTTTACCATTTTTTTCCCCATTTTTTTTGGTTTTTTAAATGATTTTTTTCTCAATTTTTCCTGGTAAAAATCTGGACAATATTTCCCCATTTTTTTCTGGGATTTTTTACATTTTTGGGGGGATTTTTCCCCATTTTTTGGGGGGATTTTTCCCATTTTTTGGGAGATTTTTTGCCATTTTTTGGGGGATTTTTTGCCATTTTTTTCTGGGATTTTCCCCATTTTTTTCTGGGATTTTTTGGGGATTTTTCCCATTTTTTTCTGGGATTTTTCCCATTTTTTTCTTGGATTTTTTGGGGATTTTTCCCATTTTTTTCTGGGAATTTTTCCCATTTTTTTCTGGGATTTTTTGGGGGATTTTCCCCAATTTTTTTCTGCCATTTTTTCTTCATTTTTTCACAATATTTTTGCCATTTTTTACAATTCCTTTCCATGTTTTTCTTGGAAAAAATTTGGAAAAAAAGAAGCAAAAATTGGTAAAAAAATGGCAAATTTTCCCAAAAAAAGCCACGGGAAAATCGCGCATTTTTGGGGGATTTTCCCTCCAAAAATCCGATTTTTTCCGGGGTTTTCCCCAATTTTTCCTGCTTTTTTTGTGTTTCTTTCCCTTCCAGTTCATCCCAGTTTATCCCAGTCCCTCCCAGTTTATCCCAGTTTGTCCCAGTCCCCATTTCCCATCCATTTTCCCCCCAAAAATCTGATTTTTTCTCCATTTTTTCCCCATTTTCCCCCCGATTTTTCCCATTTTTTCACCAATTTTTTCCCCGTTTTTTGCTCCCAGTTAATCCCAGTCCCTCCCAGTTTATCCCAGTCCCCTCCCAGTCCCTCCCAGTTTATCCCAGTCCCTCCCAGTCCATCCCAGTATCCCCCAGTCCCCATTTCCCATCCATTTTCCCCCCAAAAATCTGATTTTTTTCCCCATTTTCCCCCCGATTTTTCCCATTTCTTCACCGATTTTTTCCCCGTTTTTTGCTCCCAGTTTATCCCAGTCCCTCCCAGTCCCTCCCAGTCCATCCCAGTATCCCCCATTTCCCATCCATTTTCCCCCCAAAAATCTGATTTTTTCCCCATTTTCCCCCCGATTTTTCCCATTTTTTCACCGATTTTCTCCCCGTTTTTTGCTCCCAGTCCCTCCCAGTCCCTCCCAGTCCCTCCCAGTCCCTCCCAGTCCCTCCCAGTCCATCCCAGTATCCCCCAGTCCCCATTTCCCATCCATTTTCCCCCCAAAAATCTGATTTTTTCTCCATTTTTTCCCCATTTTCCCCCCGATTTTTCCCATTTTTTCACCAATTTTTTCCCCGTTTTTTGCTCCCAGTTAATCCCAGTCCCTCCCAGTCCATCCCAGTCCCTCCCAGTCCCTCCCAGTCCCTCCCAGTCCATCCCAGTATCCCCCAGTCCCCATTTCCCATCCATTTTCCCCCCAAAAATCTGATTTTTTCCCCATTTTTTCCCCTGATTTTTCCCATTTTTTCACCAATTTTCTCCCCGTTTTTTGCTCCCAGTTTGTCCCAGTTTGTCCCAGTTTGTCCCAGTTCCCTCCCAGTCCCTCCCAGTCCATCCCAGTTCATCCCAGTTCCCTCCCAGTCCCTCCCAGTTCCTCCCAGTCCATCCCAGTCCCTCCCAGTCCCTCCCAGTCCCTCCCAGTCCATCCCAGTCTCCCCCAGTCCCCATTTCCCATCCATTTTCCCCCCAAAAATCTGATTTTTTCCCCATTTTCCCCCCGATTTTTCCCATTTTTTCACCGATTTTCTCCCCGTTTTTTGCTCCCAGTCCCTCCCAGTCCCTCCCAGTTTGTCCCAGTCCCTCCCAGTCCATCCCAGTTTGTCCCAGTCACCCTCTGGTCGCCCTTGGCGGCGGCGTGGGGGACGATGATCGGCGCCTCGAGCTCGCCGGGCCCGATGATGGCGCCGCGGTTGCCCAGGGTGAAGACGGTGTTGCGGCTGCGCAGCGACGGCTTCGAGAAGAACCGTGGGCCCAAAAGTCAAGGAATTCACCCCAAAAATATCCCCAAATATCCTGGAAAAAATCCCGGAAAAAATCCCCCAAAAAATCCCAAAAAAATCCCCAAAAACCACCCAAAAATCCCATTAAAAACCATCCAAGAACCTCAGAAAAGACACAAAAATCGTCCCAAAAATCCACCAAAATCGTCCCAAAAAATCCTACAAAATCATCCCAAAAATCATCTGAAAAAATTCCCAAAAATTCCCAAAAATCATCCCCAAAATCCCCGATCCTGGGGTACCCCCGGTGCTGCGGCTGCGCAGCGACGGCTTCGAGAAGAACCGTGGCCCAAAAGTCAAGGAATTCACCCCAAAAATATCCCCAAAATATCCTGGAAAAAATCCCGGAAAAAATCCCCCAAAAAATCCGCAAAAAAATCCCATTAAAAACCCCCAAAACCACCCGAAAATCCCATTAAAAACCATCCAAGAACCTCAGAAAAGACACAAAAATCGTCCCAAAAATCCACCAAAATCGTCCCAAAAAATCCACCAAAATCATCCCAAAAATCCACCAAAATCATCCCAAAAAATCCCCCAAAATCATCCCAAAAATAATCTGAAAAAATTCCCAAAAATCATCCCAAAAATCATCCCAAAAATTCCCAGTCCTGGGGTACCCCCGGTGTTGCGGCTGCGCAGCGACGGCTTCGAGAAGAACCGTGGCCCCAAAAGTCAAGGAATTCACCCCAAAAATATCCCCAAAATATCCTGGAAAAAATCCCGGAAAAAATCCCGGAAAAAATCCCCGAAAAATCCGCAAAAAAATCCCAAAAAAATCCCATAAAAAACCCCCAAAACCCCCCAAAAATACCCCAGAAAAATCCGCAAAAATCATCCCAAAAATACACCAAAATCATCCCAAAAAATCCTCCAAAATCATCCCAAAAATCATCTGAAAAATTCCCAAAATCTTCCCAAAAATCATCCCAAAAATTCCCCAAAATTCCCAAAAATTCCCAAAAATTCCCAAAAATCATCCCCAAAAATCCCCAGTCCTGCGACAGTCCTGGTGTTGCGGCTGCGCAGCGACGGCTTCGAGAAGAACCGTGGCCCAAAAGTCAAGGAATTCACCCCAAAAATATCCCCAAAATATCCTGGAAAAAATCCCGGAAAAAATCCCCCAAAAAATCCGCAAAAAAATCCCATTAAAAACCCCCAAAACCACCCGAAAATCCCATTAAAAACCATCCAAGAACCTCAGAAAAGACACAAAAATCGTCCCAAAAATCCACCAAAATCGTCCCAAAAAATCCACCAAAATCATCCCAAAAATCCACCAAAATCATCCCAAAAAATCCTCCAAAATCATCCTAAAAATAATCTGAAAAAATTCCCAAAAATTGCCAAAAATTCCCAAAAATCATCCCCAAAATCCCCAATCCTGGGGTACCCCCGGTGCTGCGGCTGCGCAGCGACGGCTTCGAGAAGAACCGTGGCCCCAAAAGTCAAGGAATTCACCCCAAAAATATCCCCAAATATCCCGGAAAAAATCCCGGAAAAAATCCCCCAAAAAATCCCGAAAAAATCCGCAAAAAAATCCCAAAAAAATCCCATTAAAAACCCCCAAAACCCCCCAAAAATACTCCAGAAAAACCATAAAAATCATCCCAAAAATCCACCAAAATCATCCCAAAAAATCCTACAAAATCATCCCAAAAATCATCTGAAAAATTCCCCAAAATCTTCCCAAAAATCATCCCAAAAATTCCCCAAAATTCCCAAAAATTCCCAAAAATCACCCCAAAAATCACCCCAAAAATTCCCAGTCCTGGGGTACCCCCGGGTGCTGCGGCTGCACAGCGACGGCTTCGAGAAGAACCGTGGGCCCAAAAGTCAAGGAATTCACCCCAAAAATATCCCCAAATATCCTGGAAAAAATCCCGGAAAAAATCCCCCAAAAAATCCCGAAAAAATCCCCCAAAAAATCCCAAAAAAATCCCCCAAAAAATCCGCAAAAAATCCCATAAAAAAGTCCCAAAACACCCCCAAAATACCTAAAAATCATGCCAAAAATTCAAAAAAATCCTCCCAAAAATCCCGAAAAAACGTCCCAAAAATCATCCCAAAAATTGTCCCAAATATCCCCAAAAATCCCCAAAAATCATCCCAAAAATCATCCCAAAAATCGTCCTAAAAATAATTCCAAAATCACCCCAAAAATCATCCCCAAAATCATCCCAAAATCCCCAAAATTCATCCAAAAATCATCCCAAAATTCATCCAAAAATCATCCCAAAAATCATCCCAAAAATCCCCCAAAAATCCCCCAAATCCTCAAAAAAATCCCAAAAAATCCCCCAAAAATCCTGAAAATTTCCCCAAAATACATAAAAATCCTCAAAATCATCCCGAAATTCCCAAATAAATCCCCAAAATTCCAAAAATCCTGAAAAATCTCCAGAAAATCCAAAAAAATTCCCAACATTTCCCCAAAAGTGCCAAAAATTTCCCAAGAATCCCCCAAAAAATCCCAAAAATCCCCCAAAAAATTCCCCCCAAAAATTCCAAAAACAAACCACCCAAAAATTCCCCAAAATTCCCCAAAAAATCCCAAGAAATTCCCATAAACCCAAAAAAAATCCCTAAAAATTCTGAATAATTCCCAAAAAAACCCCAAAAAATTCCCAAAAAATCCCCAAAAAATCTTGAAAAATTCCCAAAATTCCCCAAATTTCCCAAATTTCCCAAAATTCCATGTGGGATATCCTTCCGGGCCGTGTCCTCGAGCCCCATCAGGTCGTCCTTGTCGGCCACTTCCTCGTACTGCGGAAAAATTCCCAAAATTCCCAAAATTCCCCAAATTCCCACATTTTCCAAGAGTTCCACAACGTTCCCAAAAACTGCCCCAAAATTTCCCCCAAAAATTCCCCCAAATTCCCCCCAAAATTCCCAAATTTCACCAAAATTCCCAAATTTTCCCCAAAAATTCCCACAAAATTCCCCTCAAAATTCCCAAATTCCCAAAATTCCCAATGGTTACCCAAAATTTCCCAAAATTCCCCAAATTTTCCCCAAAATTCCCAACAGTTCTCCCACATTCCCAAAAGTTGTCCCAAAATTCCCCCAAAATTCCCCTCAAAATTCCCACATTTTCTCAAAAATCCCCAAATTCCCAAATTTCCCCCCAAATTCACAACAATTCCCCAAAATTCCCCAAAAATTCCCAAAAGTTCCCTCAAAATTCCCAAATTTCCCCAAAAATTCCCAAAACTTCCCTCAAAATTCCCAAAATTCCCAAATCTCCCAACAGTTCCCCAAGGTTCCCAAAATTTCCCCAAATTTTCATAAAAATCCCCCTCAAAATTCCCAATTTTTCAAAAAATTCCCAAATTTTCCCAAAATTCCCAAAAATTGCCCCAAAATTCCCCTCAAAATTCCCCAAGTTCCCAAATTTTCTCACAAAATTCCCAAAATTCCCCTCAAAATTCCCAAATTTTCCCAAAAATTCCCCCAAAATGTCCCCAAATTCCCCAAAATTCCCGGGAAATTTGGGGGAAAATTTTGGGAAAATTTGAGGAGAAAATTTGGGGAAAAAGGGAAAATTGGGAAATAGTTGGGAAAATTTGGGGGAAATTTGGGAAAACTTTGTGAAAAGGTTGGGAAAAGTTGGGAAGAATTGGGAAAATTGAGAAAAAAAGGGAAAATGGTGGGAAAAATGAGGGGAAAAAAGTGAAAATTTGGGAAAACTTTGTGAAAACTTTGGGAAAATTTGGGAAAATTTGGGAAAAGTTTGGAAAAATTGAGGAAAAATGGGCAAATATTGGGAAAATTGAGGGACAAATGGAGGGAAAATGGCGGAAAAATTGCGAAAACTCTGGGAAAACTTGGGAAAACTTTGGGAAAAGGTTGGGAAAAATTGGGGAAAGTTGGGAAATTTGAGGAAAAAAGGGAATATTGTGGGAAAATTGAGGAAAAGTTGGGAAAATCCTGGGAAAATCTTGAGAGAAATGAGGAAAAATGGAGGAAAAATTGGGAAAACACTGGGAAAAGGTTGGGGAAAGTTGGGAAAACTTTGGGAAAATTTGGGAAAAGTTTGGAAAAATTGAGGAAAAAAAGGGAAAATCTTGGGAAAATGGAGGGAAAATCTTGAGAAAAATGAGGGAAAATGGAGGGAAAATGGCGGGAAAATGGCGGGAAAATGGGGAAAACGCTGGGAAAACTGTGAAATCTTTGGGAAAATTTGGGAAAAGTTTGGAAAAGTTGAGGAAAAAAAGGGCAAATCTTGGGAAAATGGAGGGAAAATCTTGGGAAAAATGGAGGGGAAACCTTGAGAAAAATGAGAGAAAATGGAGAGAAAATGGCGGGAAAATGGGGAAAACGCTGGGAAAACGCTGGGAAAAGTTGGGAAAAGTTGGGAAAAAAAGGGAATATTGTGGGAAAATTCCGGGAAATTTGGGAAAATGTTGGGAAAATGGAGGGAAAACCTTGAGAAAAATGGAGGGAAAATATTGCAAAAAATGAGAGAAAATGGCGGGAAAATGGAGGGAAAATGGGGAAAACGTTGGGAGAACGTTGGGAAAACGCTGGGAAAAGTTGGGAAAAGTTGGGAAAAAAAGGGAATATTGTGGGAAAATTCCGTGAAATTTGGGAAAATCTTGGGAAAATGGAGGGAAAATTTGGGAAAATGGAGGTAAAATGGCGGGAAAATGGCGGGAAAATGGCGGGAAAATGGGGAAAACGCTGGGAGAACTTAGTGAAAATTTGGGAATTTCAGGGAAATGTTGGGAATTGTCGGGAAGTGTCGGGAATTTGGGGCAGGCGCACCTGGACCTTCATGAGGCGCGCGCTGTAGGAGCGGAAGTAGGAGAAGTGGACGCGGGCCACGGTGGCCACGTAGTGCTGGCGCAGCTCCTGCGCCGCCGCGCGCTCCTGCCCCAGCAGGAAGCGGTAGAAAAACCTGGAATGGCGCGGATTTTGGGGATTTGGGGGATTTTGGGGGGTTTGGGGGATTTTTTAGGAATTTTGGGGATTTTTTAGGAATTTTCGGGATTTTATTGGGAATTTTGGGGATTTTATTGGGATTTTTTGGGGGATATTTTAGGAATTTTGGGGATTTTATTGGGATTTTTGGGGATTTTATTGGGATTTTGGGGAGTTTATTGGGATTTTTGGGGAGTTTATTGGGATTTTGGGGGATTTTTTGGGGATTTTATTGGGATTTTGGGGGATTTTTTAGGAATTTTGGGGATTTTTATTGGGATTTTTGGGGGATTTTTTGGGGATTTTTTGGGATTTTTTGGGGATTTTTTGGGGATTTTGGGGATTTTTATTGGGATTTTTGGGGATTTTTTCGGGATTTTTTGGGGATTTTGGGGGATTTTTTGGGGATTTTGGGGATTTTTATTGGGATTTTATTGGGATTTTTGGGGAATTTTCCGGGATTTTTATTGGGATTTTTATTGGGATTTTGGGGATTTTTATTGGGATTTTGGGGGATTTTTTCAGGGATTTTTAGGGAATTTTTGGGATTTTTCGAGATTTTTGGGGAATTTTTTGGGATTTTTTAGGAATTTTGGGGATTTTTATTGGGATTTTGGGGAATTTTTTAGGAATTTTGGGATTTTTTGAGATTTTTGGGTATTTTTTCAGGATTTTTTGGGAATTTGCGGGATTTTTAGGGAATTTTTGGGATTTTTCGAGATTTTTGGGGATTTTATTGGGATTTTTGGGGGTTTTATTGGGATTTTTTGGGGATTTTTGGGGGATTTTGGGGAGTTTATTGGGATTTTGGGGGATTTTTTAGGAATTTTGGGGATTTTATTGGGATTTTTGGGGATTTTTGGGGATTTTTTGGGGATTTATTGGGACTTTTGGGGATTTTTCGAGATTTTTGGGGAATTTTTTGGGATTTTTGGGAATTTTTTGGGATTTTTTTGGGAATTTTTCAGGATTTTTTGGGATTTTTTGGGATTTTGTGGGATTTTTTGGGAGTTTTGAGGATTTTTTGGGATTTTTGGGATTTTTTCTAGATCTTTTTGGATTTTTTTGGATTTTTTGGGAATTTTTGGGGATTTTTTGGGATTTTGTGAGATTTTTTGGGATTTTTGGGAATTTTTCTAGATTTTTTGGGATTTTTTTGGGATTTTTGGGAATTTTTCAGGATTTTTAGGGATTTTGGGGAAATTTCTTGGGATTTTTTGGGGTTTGGGGGATTTTTAGCGAGTTTTTGGGGAATTTTGGGGATTTTTTAGGGATTTTTGGGATTTTTTGGGGAATTTTTCAGGATTTTTGGGACATTTCTTGGGATTTTTTTGGATTTTTTGGGTTTTTGGGGATTTTTAGTGAGTTTTTGGGGAATTTTGGTGATTTTTTAGGGATTTTCGGGATTTTTTGGAGATTTTTTTGGGGATTTTTGGGGGATTTTTTTTTGGGGGATTTTTTGGGATTTTTTGGGATTTTTTGAGGAATTTCTTGGGATTTTTGGGGAATTTTTCAGGAATTTTTGGGGATTTTGGGGAATTTTTGGGAGGGAATTTTCTGAATTTTTGGGATTTTGGGGCTGAGATTTTTGGCGCAATGCCGCCGCCTGCTCCGGCCCCAGCAGGAAATGGGAAAAAAACGTTGAATTTTGGGAATTTACGGAATTTTTTTACGTAATCTCTGGGAATTTTGGGTGGGAATTTGGGGATTTTAGGGGTGGGAATTTGGGGATTTTTGGGTGCAAATTTGGGGATGTTTTGGGGGTAATTTCGGGTATTCTTGGGGGGAATTTTGGGATTTTTTGGGGTGGGAATTTGGGGATTTTGGATGAGAATTTCGGGATTTTTTTAACGTAATCTCTGGGAATTTTGGGTGGGAATTTGGGGATTTTAGGGGTGGGAATTTGGGGATTTTAGGGGTGGGAATTTGGGGATTTTTGGGTGCAAATTTGGGGATTTTTTGGGGGTAATTTGGGGAATTTTTGGGGGGAATTTTGGGATTTTTTGGGGTGGGAATTTGGGGATTTTGGATGAGAATTTCGGGATTTTTTTAACGTAATCTCTGGGAATTTTGGGTGGGAATTTGGGGATTTTAGGGGTGGGAATTTGGGGAATTTTTGGGGGAAAATTTTGGGGGATTTTGGGAGAATTTCCTGACTTGGATTTTGGGTTAGAATTTGGGTGGAAATTTGGGGATTTTGGGTGGAAAATTTGGGCATTTTTTTTTATTATTTCTGGGAATTTTGGGGTGGGAATTTGGGGATTTTTTGGGGTAATTTCTTTGATTTTAGGAGTGGGAATTTGGGGATTTTGGATGAGAATTTCGGGATTTTTTTAACGTAATCTCTGGGAATTTTGGGTGGGAATTTGGGGATTTTAGGGGTGGGAATTTGGGGATTTTTGGGTGCAAATTTGGGGATGTTTTGGGGGTAATTTGGGGAATTTTTGGGGGGAATTTTGGGATTTTTTTGGGGTGGGAATTTGGGGATTTTGGATGAGAATTTCGGGATTTTTTTTACGTAATTTCTGGGAATTTTGGGTGGGAATTTGGGGATTTTAGGGGTGGGAATTTGGGGATTTTTGGGTGCAAATTTGGGGATGTTTTGGGGGTAATTTGGGGAATTTTTGGGGGGAATTTTGGGATTTTTTTGGGGTGGGAATTTGGGGATTTTGGATGAGAATTTCGGGATTTTTTTAACGTAATCTCTGGGAATTTTGGGTGGGAATTTGGGGATTTTAGGGGTGGGAATTTGGGGAATTTTTGGGGGAAAATTTTGGGGGATTTTGGGGGAATTTCCTGACTTGAACTTGAGCAGGGAGTTCTGCGGGATCTGGTAATTCGTCATCGGCTTCCGGAAGGAGAAAATCTTCTGCAGCACGAACTCGCGGATCTTCGTCACCGCCTACGGAAATTCGGGAAAAATTCGGGAAAATTTGGGAAAATTTGGGGAAAATTGGGAATTGAGATAATCCCAGTTTGTCCCAGTTTGTCCCAGTTTGTCCCAGTTTGTCCCAGTCCATCCCAGGCCCCATTGGCAGCACGAACTCGCGGATCTTCGTCACCGCCTGCGGAAATTCGGGAAAATTCGGGAAAATTTGGGAAAATTTGGGGAAAATTGGGAATTGAGATAATCCCAGTTTGTCCCAGTTCATCCCAGTCCATCCCAGGCCCCATTGGCAGCACAAACTCCCAGATCTTCGTCACCGCCTGCGGAAATTCGGGAAAAATTCGGGAAAATTTGGGAAAATTCGGGAAAATTTGGGAAAATTCGGGGAAAATTGGGAATTTAGAGAATCCCAGTCCATCCCAGTTCATCCCAGTTTGTCCCAGTCCATCCCAGGCCCCATTGGCAGCACGAACTCGCGGATCTTCGTCACCGCCTGCGGAAATTCGGGAAAATTTGGGAAAAATTGGGAAAAATTGGGAAAATTTTGGAATTTTTGTGTGGGAATTTGGGGGTTTTGGGGAAGGAATTTTGGGATTTTTTGGGTGGGAATTTGGGAATTTTTGGGGCAGGAATTTCGGGAATTTTTGGGTGGGAATCTGGGAATTTTTGGGTCAGAATTTTGGGACATTTGAGCGGGAATTTTGGGAATTTTTGTGTGGGAATTTGGGGGTTTTGGGGCAGGAATTTTGGGATTTTTTGGGTGGGAATTTTGGGGAATTTTTTCATTGGAATTTGGGAATTTTTGGGTGGGAATTTGGGGGATTTGGGGCAGGAATTTTGGAATTCTTTTGTGCAATTCCCGGGCCGCGATTTTTGCGATTTTTTTGTGTAAATTCCCGAATTTTGGGGCCGTGATTTTTGCGATTTTTTTGCGTAAATTCCCGAATTTTGGGGCCGTGATTTTTGCGATGTTTTTGCGTAAATTCCCGAATTTTGGGGCCGTGATTTTTGCGCTGTTTTTGCGTAAATTCCCGAATTTTGGGGCCGCGACTTTTGCGATTTTTTTGTGTAAATTCCCAAATTTTGGGGCCGCGACTTTTGCGATTTTTTTGCGTAAATTCCCGAATTTTGGGGCCGTGATTTTTGCGATTTTTTTGCGTAAATTCCCAAATTTTGGGGCCGTGATTTTTGCGATTTTTTTGCGTAAATTCCCGAATTTTGGGGCCGTGATTTTTGCGATTTTTTTGTGTAAATTCCCGAATTTTGGGGCCGTGATTTTCGGGATTTTTGGGCCGGAATTCCCGGGATTTTGGCACCTTGATGCGGAGCTTGTCCAGCACGTGCTGGACGTCGGCGCAGGCCAGCGTGTCGCGGAACGCTTCCTCCTTCACCGCCCCGATCTGCGCGTCCAGCGCCCGCAGCTGCTCCAGGAACTCCGGAGACGTCACCGGCGCCTCCAGGATCACGCTGGGCACGAGAAATGGGGTGAAAATGGCAAAAAATGGGAAAATTCCCATCAAAATCCAGCAAAAAATGGGAATTTTCTACTAAAATCCCATTGAAATCCTGTTAAAATCCCATTAAAATCCTGCAGCTGCTCCAGGAACTCCGGAGACGTCACCGGCGCCTCCAGGATCACGCTGGGCACAAGAAATGGGGTGAAAACGGCAAAAAATGGGAAAATTCCCATCAAAATCCAGCAAAAAATGGGAATTTTCCATTAAAATCCCATTGAAATCCCATCAAATCCCATCAAAATCCTGCAGCTGCTCCAGGAACTCCGGAGACGTCACGGGCGCCTCCAGGATCATGCTGGGCACGAGAAATGGGGGAAAAACGGCAAAAAATGGGAAAATTCCCATCAAAATCCAGCAAAAAATGGGAATTTTCCATTAAATTCCCGTTAAAATCCCATTAAAATCCCATTAAAATCCTGCAGCTGCTCCAGGAACTCCGGAGACGTCACCGGCGCCTCCAGGATCACGCTGGGCACGAGAAATGGGGTGAAAATGGCAAAAAACGGGAAAATTCCTATCAAAATCCAGCAAAAAATGGGAATTTTCTACTAAAATCCCATTGAAATCCCATCAAATCCCATTAAAATCCTGCAGCTGCTCCAGGAACTCCGGAGACGTCACCGGCGCCTCCAGGATCACGCTGGGCACGAGAAATGGGGTGAAAATGGCAAAAAATGGGAAAATTCCCATCAAAATCCAGCAAAAAATGGGAATTTTCCATTAAAATCCCATTAAAATCCCATTAAAATCCTGCAGCTGCTCCAGGAACTCCGGAGACGTCACCGGCGCCTCCAGGATCACGCTGGGCACGAGAAATGGGGTGAAAATGGCAAAAAACGGGAAAATTCCCATCAAAATCCAGCAAAAAATGGGAATTTTCTACTAAAATCCCATTGAAATCCTGTTAAAATCCCATTAAAATCCTGCAGCTGCTCCAGGAACTCTGGAGACGTCACCGGCGCCTCCAGGATCACGCTGGGCACGAGAAATGGGGGAAAAACGGCCAAAAATGGGAAAATTCCCATCGAAATCCAGCAAAAAATGGGAATTTTCCATCAAAATCCCATTGAAATCCCATTAAAATCCTGCAGC
Source organism: Lonchura striata (assembly GCF_050655825.1). NCBI lineage: Eukaryota > Metazoa > Chordata > Aves > Passeriformes > Estrildidae > Lonchura > Lonchura striata. Next base: position 1,040,521 of record NC_140737.1, read on the forward strand.
TGCTCCAGGAACTCCGGAGACGTCACCGGCGCCTCCAGGATCACGCTGGGCACGAGAAATGGGGGAAAAACGGCAAAAAATGGGAAAATTCCCATCAAAATCCAGCAAAAAATGGGAATTTTCCATTAAAATCCCATTAAAATCCCATTAAAATCCTGCAGCTGCTCCAGGAACTCCGGAGACGTCACCGGCGCCTCCAGGATCACGCTGGGCACGAGAAATGGGGTGAAAATGGCCAAAAATGGGAAAATTCCCATCAAAATCCAGCAAAAAATGGGAATTTTCTACTAAAATCCCATTGAAATCCTGTTAAAATCCCATTAAAATCCTGCAGCTGCTCCAGGAACTCCGGAGACGTCACCGGCGCCTCCAGGATCACGCTGGGCACGAGAAATGGGGTGAAAACGGCCAAAAATGGGAAAATTCCCATCAAAATCCAGCAAAAAATGGGAATTTTCCATTAAAATCCATCAAAAAATGAGAATTTTCCATTGAAATCCATCAAAAAATGGGTTTTTTCTGTCACAATCCCATTGAAATCCCATCAAATTCCATGGAGATTCCATTGAAATCCCGAAACATTCCATGGAAATCCCAAAAAAATCGCACGAAAATCCCATGGAAATCCCAGGAAAATTCCATATAATCCTATGGAAATCCTATCAAATCCCATAAAAATCTCATTTAAATCCCATAAAATTCCATGGAAATTCCACTGAAATCCCACAAAATCCCAGGGAAATTCCGGCCTGCAGAAAAATCCTATTTTCCCATCCCAAAATCCCATTTTTTTCTCCCCAAACTCATTTTCTTTAGGAATTTTTTATCCAAAATCCCGTTTTTTAAGAATTCTTTACCCAAAACCCCATTTTTGGGGAATTCTTTACCCAAAATCCCATTTTTTGGGAATTTCTCCCCAAAATCCCATTTTTTTTTAGGAATTTTCTCCCCTAAATCCCTTTCTTTGAGAATTCTCTCCCAAAATCCCATTTTTTGGGAATTTTCTCCCCAAAATCCCATTTTTTGGTCCCAAAATCCCATTTCTTTCCCCCAAACCCCATTTCTTGGGATTTTTTTTCCCCAAAATTCCCATTTTTCCCCCCAAACTCCTGGTTATTTTGAATTCTCTCCTCAAATTCCATTTTTTCATCCCCAAACCCCATTTTCCTGTTTTTTTCCCCAAAAAATCCCATTTTTATGTCCCAAAATCCCATTTTTTGCTCCCAAAACCCCAATTTTTCCCCCCAAACCCCAATTTTTTTTCATTTTCCCCCAAAATTCCCATTTTTTTCCCCAAATTCCCATCTTTTTTCGTTTTCACCCCTGATCATGTCGAGGTCACCACCGTCCCGGGCCGCAGAAAAATCCCATTTTTGCTCCCCAAAATCCCATTTTTCTGCCCCAAAACCCCATTTTTTCCCCCCAAATCCCATTTTTTGGGGGGATTTTTTCCCCCAAATTCCTGTTTTTTCCCCCAAAATTCCCATTTTTTCCTATTTTCCCACCTGATCATGTCGGGGTCACCACCAGCCCTGTCCTCAGAAAAATCCCATTTTTCTGCCCCAAAATCCCATTTTTTTTCCCCCAAACCCCATTTTTTTTTTATTTTTTCCCAAAACTCCCCTTTTTCTCCCCAAAATCCCCGATTTTCCCACCTGATCATCTCGGGGGGCACCACCAGCTGCTCCAGCAGCCCCCAGCCCTAGTTACACAAAAATCCCATTTTGGCTCCCCAAAATCCCATTTTTCTGCCCCAAAATCCCTTTTTTTTTGGGATTTTTTCCCCAAATTCCCCTTTTTTCCCCCAAAATTCCCATTTTTCGCCATTTTCACGCCTGATCATGTCGGGGTCACCACTCCGCCCTGGCCGCAGAAAAATCCCATTTTTGCTCCCCAAAATCCCATTTTTTGCTCCCAAAACCCCATTTTTTTTCCCCCAAACCCCATTTTTTTTTTATTTTTTCCCCAAAACTCCCCTTTTTCTCCCCAAAATCCCCGATTTTCCCACCTGATCATCTCGGGGGGCACCACCAGCTGCTCCAGCAGCCCCCAGCCCTGGCTACAAAAAATCCCATTTTTGCTCCCCAAAATCCCATTTTTCTGCCCCAAAACCCCATTTTTTTCCCCACATTCCTTTTTTTTTTTTATTTTTTCCCCAAATTCCTGTTTTTTCCCCCAAAATTCCCATTTTCTGCCATTTTCACGCCTGATCATGTCGGGGTCACCACCGTCCCTGGCCGCAGAAAAATCCCATTTTTGCTCCCCAAAATCCCATTTTTTGCTCCCGAAACCCCATTTTTTTTCCCCCAAACCCCATTTTTTTTTTATTTTTTCCCAAAACTCCCCTTTTTCTCCCCAAAATCCCCGATTTCCCCACCTGATCATCTCGGGGGGCACCACCAGCTGCTCCAGCAGCCCCCAGCCCTAGTTACACAAAAATCCCATTTTTTGCTCCCGAAACCCCATTTTTTCCCCGAAATCCCTTTTTTTTGGAGATTTTTTCCCCAAATTCCTGGTTTTTCCCCCAAAATTCCCATTTTTTCCCATTTTTATGCCTGATCATGTCAGGGTCACCACCGTCCCCGGCCGCAGAAAAATCCCATTTTTGCTCCCCAAAATCCCATTTTTCTGCCCCAAAACCCCATTTTTTCCCCAAAATCCCTTTTGTTTTGGGATTTTTTCCCCAAATTCCCGTTTTTTCCCCCAAAATTCCCATTTTTCGCCATTTTCATGCCTGATCATGTCGGGGTCACCACCGTCCCCGTCCGCAGAAAAATCCCATTTTTGCTCCCCAAAATCCCATTTTTCTGCCCCAAAACCCCATTTTTTCCCCAAAATCCCTTTTTTTTTGGGATTTTTTCCCCAAATTCCCCTTTTTTCCCCCAAAATTCCCATTTTTCGCCATTTTCACGCCTGATCATGTCGGGGTCACCAGTCCGCCCTGGCCGCAGAAAAATCCCATTTTTGCTCCCCAAAATCCCATTTTTTGCTCCCGAAACCCCATTTTTTTTCCCCCAAACCCCATTTTTTTTTTATTTTTTCCCCAAAACTCCCCTTTTTCTCCCCAAAATCCCCGATTTTCCCACCTGATCATCTTGGGGGGCACCACCAGCTGCTCCAGCAGCCCCCAGCCCTGGCTACACAAAAATCCCATTTTTCTGCCCCAAAACCCCATTTTTTTTCCCACAAATCCCATTTTTTTGGGGGATTTTTTCCCCAAATTCCCGGTTTTTCCCCCAAAATTCCCATTTTTTCCTATTTTCACGCCTGATCATGTCGGGGTCACCACCATCCCCGGCCTCAGAAAAATCCCATTTTTGCTCCCCAAAATCCCATTTTTTGCTCCCGAAACCCCATTTTTTTTCCCCCAAACCCCATTTTTTTTTTGTTTTTTCCCCAAAACTCCCCTTTTTCTCCCCAAAATCCCCGATTTTCCCACCTGATCATCTCGGGGGGCACCACCAGCTGGTCCAGGAGCCCCCCGAGCCGCTCCCGGACCTGGCGCCGGTTCTGCAGCCGCAGGTTCATGGCCCCGGCCTGGCCCTGCAGCGCCCGGATCTCCCAGCTCAGCGAGCTCAGCGAGCTCTGGAAGGAGCCCAGCATCTCCTCCATGCGCTGCCAAAATTTGGGGATTTTTGGGGATTTTTGGGGATTTTTTTCCGGGGGTTTTGGGGCTTTTTTGGGCAATTTTGGGGCTTTTTTGGGCAATTTTAGGGCATTTTTTCGGCAATTTTAGAGCATTTTTTAGGGGTTTTAGGAGCGATTTTTTGGGTGTTTTCTGGCATTTTGGGGACATTTAGGGACACTTTGGGGACATTTAGGGAAAATTTGGGGATTTTTTGGGGATTTTTTCCAGAGGTTTTGGGGCTTTTTTTGGCAATTTTAGGGCTTTTCTGGGGGGTTTTGGGAGCATTTTTAGGAGACGTTGGGGCTCCTTTAGGGGGTTTTGGGGACAATTTGGGGACATTTGGGGACAATTTGGGGACAATTTGGGGATTTTTGGGGATTTTTGGGGATTTTTTTCCGGGGGTTTTGGGGCTTTTTTGGGCAATTTTGGGGCTTTTTTTGGCAATTTTAGGGCATTTTTTGGGCAATTTTAGGGCATTTTTTAGGGGTTTTAGGAGCGATTTTTGGGGTGTTTTCTGGCATTTTGGGGACATTTAGGGACACTTTGGGGACATTTAGGGAAAATTTGGGGATTTTTGGGGATTTTTTGGGATTTTTTCCCGGGGTTTTGGGGCTTTTTTTGGCAATTTTAGGGCTTTTTTTGGGCAATTTTAGGGCATTTTTTAGGGGTTTTAGGAGCGATTTTTTTGGTGTTTTCTCACTTTTTTAGGGGAGTTTGGGGATTTTTGGGATTTTTGGGGATTTTTTCCAGAGGTTTTGGGGCTTTTTTTGGCAATTTCTGGGCAATTTTGGGGATTTTTAGGGAGTTTTGGAGCCATTTGGGGATATTTGGGGACATTTGGGGACAATTTGGGGACATTTGGGGACATTTTGGGGCTGGGCTCTCCCAGCTCACCGAGCTCTGGAAGGAGCCCAGCATCTCCTCCATGCGCTGCCAAAATTTGGGGATTTTTGGGGATTTTTGGAGATTTTTTTCCGGGGGTTTTGGGGCTTTTTTGGGCAATTTTGGGGCTTTTTTTGGCAATTTTAGGGCATTTTTTGGGCAATTTTAGGGCATTTTTTAGGGGTTTTAGGAGCGATTTTTTTGGTGTTTTCTCACTTTTTTTCAGGGAGCTTGGGGACATTTGAGGACAATTTGGGGATTTTTGGGGATTTTTGGGGATTTTTTCCCGGGGTTTTGGGGCTTTTTTTGGCAATTTTAGGGCTTTTTTTGGGTGGTTTTGGGAGCATTTTTAGGGCATGTTTGGGCTCCTTTAGGGGGTTTTGGGGACAATTTGGGGACATTTGGGGACAATTTGGGGATTTTTGGGGATTTTTTTCCGGGGGTTTTGGGGCTTTTTTGGGCAATTTTGGGGCTTTTTTGGGCAATTTTAGGGCATTTTTTGGGCAATTTTAGAGCATTTTTTAGGGGTTTTAGGAGCGATTTTTTTTGTGTTTTCTCACTTTTTTCGGGGAGCTTGGGGACATTTGGGGACAATTTGGGGATTTTTGGGGATTTTTTGGGATTTTTTTCCCGGGGTTTTGGGGCTTTTTTTGGCAATTTTAGGGCTTTTTTTGGGCAATTTTAGGGCATTTTTTAGGGGTTTTAGGAGCGATTTTTTTTGTGTTTTCTCACTTTTTTAGGGGAGTTTGGGGATTTTTGGGATTTTTGGGGATTTTTTCCAGAGGTTTTGGGGCTTTTTTTGGCAATTTTAGGGCTTTTCTGGGGGGTTTTGGGAGCATTTTTAGGGGATGTTGGGGCTCCTTTAGGGGGTTTTGGGGACAATTTGGGGACATTTGGGGACAATTTGAGGATTTTTTGGGGACAATTTGGGGATTTTTTCCCGGGGGTTTTGGGGCTTTTTTGGGCAATTTTGGGGCTTTTTTGGGCAATTTTAGGGCATTTTTTTGGCAATTTTAGGGCATTTTTTAGGGGTTTTAGGAGCGATTTTTTTTGGTGTTTTCTCACTTTTTTAGGGGAGTTTGGGGATTTTTGGGGATTTTTTCCAGAGGTTTTGGGGCTTTTTTTGGCAATTTTAGGGCTTTTCTGGGGGGTTTTGGGAGCATTTTTAGGAGATGTTGGGGCTCCTTTAGGGGGTTTTGGGGACAATTTGGGGACATTTGGGGACAATTTGGGGACAATTTGGGGATTTTTGGGGATTTCTTGGGATTTTTTTCCCAGGGGTTTTAGAGGATTTTTTGGCAATTTCTGGGCAATTTTGGGGATTTTTAGGGAGTTTTGGAGCCATTTGGAGCCATTTGGGGACAATTTGGGGACATTTGGGGACATTTTGGGGCTGGGCTCTCCCAGCTCAGCGAGCTCTGGAAGGAGCCCAGCATCTCCTCCATGCGCTGCCAAAATTTGGGGATTTTTGGGGATTTTTGGGGATTTTTTTCCGGGGGTTTTGGGGCTTTTTTGGGCAATTTTGGGGCTTTTTTGGGCAATTTTAGGGCATTTCTTGGGCAATTTTAGGGCATTTTTTAGGGGTTTTAGAGCGATTTTTTTATGTGTTTTCTCACTTTTTTCAGGGAGCTTGGGGACATTTGAGGACAATTTGGGGATTTTTGGGGATTTTTGGGGATTTTTTCCCGGGGTTTTGGGGCTTTTTTTGGCAATTTTAGGGCTTTTTTTGGGTGGTTTTGGGAGCATTTTTAGGGCATGTTTGGGCTCCTTTAGGGGGTTTTGGGGACAATTTGGGGACATTTGGGGACAATTTGGGGATTTTTGGGGATTTTTTTCCGGGGGTTTTGGGGCTTTTTTGGGCAATTTTGGGGCTTTTTTTGGCAATTTTAGGGCATTTTTTGGGCAATTTTAGGGCATTTTTTAGGGGTTTTAGGAGCGATTTTTTTTGTGTTTTCTCACTTTTTTAGGGGAGTTTGGGGATTTTTGGGGATTTTTTCCCGGGGTTTTGGGGCTTTTTTTGGCAATTTTAGGGCTTTTCTGGGGGGTTTTGGGAGCATTTTTAGGAGATGTTGGGGCTCCTTTAGGGGGTTTTGGGGACAATTTGGGGACATTTGGGGACAATTTGAGAATTTTTGGGGATTTCTTGGGATTTTCTTCCAGGGGTTTTAGGGTTTTTTTTGGCAATTTTGGGGATTTTTAGGGAGTTTTGGAGCCATTTGGGGACATCTGGGGACATTTTGGGGCTGGGCTCTCCCAGCTCAGCGAGCTCTGGAAGGAGCCCAGCATCTCCTCCATGCGCTGCCAAAATTCGGGGACAATTTGGGGATTTTTGGGGATTTTTTTCCGGGGGTTTTGGGGCTTTTTTTGGCAATTTTGGGGCTTTTTTGGGCAATTTTAGGGCATTTTTTGGGCAATTTTAGGGCATTTTTTAGGGGTTTTAGGAGCGATTTTTTTTGGTGTTTTCTCACTTTTTTAGGGGAGTTTGGGGACTTTTGGGGACAATTTGGGGATTTTTGGGATTTTTGGGGATTTTTTCCCGGGGTTTTGGGGCTTTTTTTGGCAATTTTAGGGCTTTTTTTGGGGGGTTTTGGGAGCATTTTTAGGGGATGTTGGGGCTCCTTTAGGGGGTTTTGGGGACATTTAGGGACAATTTGGGGACAATTTGAGAATTTTTGGGGATTTCTTGGGATTTTTTTCCCAGGGGTTTTAGAGGATTTTTTGGCAATTTCTGGGCAATTTTGGGGTTTTTTAGGGAGTTTTGGAGCCATTTGGGGACATTTGGGGACAATTTCGGCACAATTTGGGGACATTTGGTGCCATTTTGGGGCCATTTGGTGACACCTGGGGACACTTGGTGACAATTTGGGGACATTTGGAGCCCCTTGGTGCCATTTTGGTGCCATTCTGGGGCCATTTGGCGACACCTGGAGACCCCTGGTGACCCTTGGGGACCCCTGGTGCCACTTGGGGACATTTTGGTGCCATTTGGGGACATTTTGGGGACATTTGGTGACACCTGGGGACACTTGGTGACAATCTGGGGACATTTGGAGCTCCTTGGTGCCATTTTGGTGCCATTTTGGTGCCATTTGGTGACACCTGGTGACCCTTGGGGACCCCTGGTGCCACTTGGGGACATTTTGGGGCCATTTGGTGACACCTGGGGACACCTGGTGACAATTTGGGCCCATTTGGTGCCATTTTGGGGCCATTTGGTGACACCTGGGGACACTTGGTGACAATCTGGGGACATTTGGAGCTCCTTGGTGCCATTTTGGTGCCATTTTGGGGCCATTTGGCGACACCTGGTGACCCGTGGTGACCCCTGGTGCCACTTGGGGACATTTTGGGGACATTTGAGGCCATTTTGGGCCATTTTCGGGCCACCTGGGGACACCTGGTGACAATTTGTGCCCATTTGGTGCCATTTTGGTGCCACTTGGGGACATTTTGGGGACATTTGGGGCCATTTTCGGGCCACTTGGGGACACCTGGTGACACCTGGTGACAATTTGGGCCCATTTGGTGCCATTTTGGGGCCATTTGGTGACACCTGGGGACACTTGGTGACAATTTGTGCCCATTTGGTGCCATTTTGGTGCCACTTGGGGACATTTGGGGCCATTTTCGGGCCACTTGGGGACACCTGGTGACACCTGGTGACAATTTGAACCCATTTGGTGCCATTCTGGGGCCATTTGGCGACACCTGGTGACCCGTGGTGACCCCTGGTGCCACTTGGGGACATTTTGGGGACATTTGAGGCCATTTTGGGCCATTTTCGGGCCACCTGGGGACACCTGGTGACAATTTGTGCCCATTTGGTGCCATTTTGGTGCCACTTGGGGACATTTTGGGGACATTTGGGGCCATTTGGGGCCATTTTCGGGACACCTGGGGACACCTGGTGACAATTTGGGGACATTTGGTGCCATTTTGAGGCCATTTGGTGACACCTGGGGACACTTGGTGACAATCTGGGGACATTTGGAGCCCCTTGGTGCCATTTTGGTGCCATTTGGCGACACCTGGTGACCCGTGGTGACCCCTGGTGACCCTTGGGGACATTTTGGGGACATTTTGGGGACATTTGGGGACATTGGGGCCAGCACTGACCTCCAGGATGGCGTCGCAGGCGCTGATCTGGTTGTGGAGCTCCGCGATGTTCTCGCTCTCCCGGATGTCTGAGACGTCAAGGGACACTCGGGGACACTTGGGGACACTTGGGGACAAATTTGGGGACATTTGGGGATGTTTGGGGACACCTTGGGGATGAATTTTTGGGGATTTGGGGGCGTTTTGGGGCATTTTGAGGCCGTTTTGGGGCATTTTTGGGTGTTTGGTGACACTTTGGGGACATCTGGGACACCCTGGGGACACCTTGGGGACATTTTGGGGACACGTTTTGGAGCCAAATTTGGGGATTTTGGAGCCAAATTTGGGGATTTTGGAGCCAAATTCGGGGATTTTGGTGACGAATTTGGGGATTTTGGTGCCAAATTTTTCGGGATTTTGGTGCCAAATTTGGGGATTTTGGTGCTAAATTTGGGGATTTTAGAAATTTGGGGGATTTTGGAGCCAAATTTGGAGATTTTGGTGTCAAATCTGGGGATTTTGGAGCAAAATTTGGGGATTTTGGTGCCAAATTTGGGGGATTTTGGTGACGAATTTGGGGATTTTGGAGCCAAATTTGGGGATTTTGGCGCCAAATTTGGGGGATTTGGAGCCAAATTTGGGGGATTTTGGAGCCAAATTTGGGGAATTCGGAGCCAAATTTGGGGGATTTTGGAGCCAAAGTTGGGGATTTTGGAGCCAAAGTTGGGGATTTTGGTGTCAAATTGGGGGATTTTGGAGCCAAATTTGGGGATTTTGGTGCCAAATTTGGGGGATTTTGGTGACGAATTTGGGGATTTTGGAGCCAAATTTGGGGGATTTGGAGCCAAATTTGGGGATTTTAGAAATTTGGGGATTTTGGAGCCAAATTTGGGGATTTTGGAGCCAAATTTGGGGATTTTCGGGGATTGCGCCCTTGGGGACATTCGGGACATTTTGGGGATTTTTTGGGGACAAATTTTTTGGAATTTTGGGGCGTCTTGGGTCATTTTGAGGCAATTTTGGGGAATCTTGAGGCAATTTTGGGGCATTTTGAGGCGGTTTTGGGGCATTTTGAGGCGGTTTTGGCACATTTTTGGGGCTTTGGTGACACCGGGACACTTTGGGGACACTTCGGGGACATTTGGGGACATTTTGGGACAAATTTTGGGGACAATTTTGGGGGATACAGTCCTGGATCGAGGCCCTCTCCACCTCCTGCAGCTCCAGCTCCACCTGCCGGGAATACTGGCGCAGGTCCACGCCCTGAAAGGGAAATTTGGGGAGTTTTGGGACATTTTGGGGACTTTTGGGGATTTTTGGGGATTTTTTGGGGATTTTTGGGGATATTTTTGGGATATTTTGGGGAGGAGCCACTCACGGTCTGCAGCGCCTCCTGCACCAGGGCGTCCTCCAGGTTCTGCTGGATGTGCACTGGGAAAAATGGGAAAAATTGGGAAAAATGGGAAAAATTGGGGAAAAACGGGAAGAATTGGGGAAAAATTGGGGGAAAATCGGGAAAAATTGGGGAAAAATTGGGGAAAAATTGGGGACAATGGGAAAAATTGGGGAAAAATGGGAAAAATTGGGGGAAAATAAGAAAAATTGGGGAAATATTGGGAAAAATGGGAAAAATTGGGGGAAAATTGGGAAAAATGGGAAAAAATTGGGGAAAATGAGAAAAAATTGGGGAAAACAGGAAAAATTGGGGGAAATGGGAAAAATTGGGGAGAAATGGGAAAAAATTGAGGTAATGGCCCCGCCCCCTCATTATGCATTAATAACCCTGTCTCCCTAATGACCACACCCCCTCATTAAGTATTAATGACCTTTTCCCCATAATAGCCACGCCCCCTCATTAAGCATTGACTTTTCCCCACAATGGCCACGCCCCCTCATTAAGTATTAATGACCTTTTCCCCATAATAGCCACGCCCCTTCATTAAGCATTAATGACCTTTTCCCCATAATAGCCACGCCCCCTCATTAAGCATTGACTTTTCCCCACAATGGCCACGCCCCCTCATTAAGTATTAATGACCTTTTCCCCATAATAGCCACGCCCCTTCATTAAGCATTAATGACCTTTTCCCCATAATGGCCACGCCCCCTCATTAAGCATTAATGACCTTTTCCCCATAATAGCCACGCCCCCTCATTAAGTATTAATGACCCTGTCCCCATAATAGCCATGCCCCCTCATTAAGTATTAATGACCTTTTCCCCATAATGGCCACGCCCCCTCATTAAGCATTAATGACTGTCTCCCTAATAACCACGCCACCTCATTAAGAATTAATTATCCTGTCCTGTAACGACCACGCCCCCTCATTAAGCATTAACAACCCTGTCTCCCTAATAACCACTCCACCTCATTAAACATTAATTACCCCATTCCCTGCCATGGCCCCGCCCCTCCCCTTGGCCCCGCCCCTTTTCTTGACCCCGCTCCCTCATTGGCCCGCCCCTCCCCTTGGCCCCGCCCCTTTTCCTTGACCCCGCTCCCTCATTGGCCCGCCCCTCCCTTGGCCCCGCCCCTTTCCCTGGCCCCGCCCCTCTCACCGTCCAGCTCCGCCCCCTCCAGCTCCAGCTCCTCCTCCAGCTCCGCCTCCAGCGGCGCCTCCATCGCCGCCCCCTGCGGCACAGCGGCCCCGGTGAGCGCCTAACGCCGACCCCTGGCGGCTCCTCCCAAAAAACCCCAAAACCGCCCCAAAAAAACCCCCAAAAACCCTCCCGGGATCCCCCCTCCCCTCAAACCTCCCCCGCCGCCGGCGCCACCTCCGCCTGCGCCGCCATCTTGCCGAGGCGCGGCGCGTGACGTCACTTCCGCTTTCTCCCCCTCCTTCTTCCTCTCCGGCACAGCCCCGCGCCGGCCGCAGCCATGGTGAGCTCCGGGCGGCATCCGCCGCCATCGGCGAGCGGGGCGGGCGGCGGGCGGCGAGGAGGGCGCGGGGCGATGGCGGCGGCGCCGGGGGAGGCGGCGGGGCGGGAAGGGCGCGGCGGAGAGCGGCGATGGCGGCGGCAGGGAGGCCAATGTCCGACCTCCCCCCACCCCCCTCCCGCCATCTCTCCTCAGGTGTCATGGCGGCCCTCGCGCCCCTCACGGCGCGCTCGGCGCGAAACGGCCCCTAAATGTCCCACAAAATGTCCCACAAAATGTCCCCAAAGAGGCCGGAATTGTCCCAAACCCCCCCGAAAATATCCCCGGGCCCTTAAACTGTCCCAAATCCCTTTCCGCGTGTCCTCGATCCCCTCAAAACTGCCCCAAATCCCCTCAAAAGTGGCTCCAAGTCTGGGCAAAGGGACTCAAAATCCCCCAGAATTGTCCCCAAGTCACTAAGTGTCCCCAAAATGTCCCCAAATCCCTTTCAAATGTCCCAAGTCCCTTTCAAATGTCCCCAAGTTCCTAAAAGTGTCCCCAAAGTGTCCCAAATCCCTTTCAAATGTCCCCAAGTTCCTAAAAGTGTCCCCAAAATGTCCCAAATCCCTTTCTAATGTCCCCAAGTTCCTAAAAGTGTCCCCAAAATGTCTCAAATCCCTCTCAAATGTACCCAAATCCCTCAAAATCCCCCAAAGTGTCCCAAATCCCTTTCAAATGTCCCCAAGTTTGTAAAAGTGTCCCCAAAATGTCCCCAATCCCTTTCCATGTGTCCCTAAGTCTATAAAAGTGTCCCCAAAATGTCCCAAAATCCCTAAAAGTGTCCCCAAAATGTCCCCAAAACCCTTTCAAGTGTCCCCAAATCCCTAAAAGTGTCCCCACAATGTCCCAAATCCCTTTCAAATGTCCCCAAATTCTCTTCAAATGTCCCCAAGTCCCTTAAAGTGTCCCCAAAATGTCACAAATCCCTTTCAAATGTCCCCAAATCCCTAAAACTGTCCCCAAAGTGTCCCCAAGTCCCTTAAACTGTCCCCAAAATGTCCCCAAGTCTCTTAAAGTGTCCCCAAAATGTCCCCAATCCCTTTCCAAGTGTTCCTAAATCGCTAAAAGTGTCCCCAAAATGTCCCAAATCCCTTTCAAATGTCCCCAAATCCCTAAAAGTGTCCCCAAAATGTCCCCAATCCCTTTCCAAGTGTCCCTAAATCGCTAAAAGTGTCCCCAAAATGCCCCAAATCTTTTTCAAATGTCCCCAAGTCCCTAGAAGTGTCCCCAAAATGTCCCCAAGTTTCTTTCAAATGTCCCCAAATCCCTTTCAAATGTCCCTAAACCCCTAAAAGTGTCCCCAAAATGCCCCAAATCCCTTTCCAAGCGTCCCAAATCCCCCCGAAAGTGTCCCCAAGGTGTCCCCAAGCCCCTCCAGGTGTCCCCAGCCCCCCCAAATCCGCCTGAAATTCTCCTCGATCCCCCCAAAAACCATCCCGGGGCTGTCCCCAAGTGTCCCCAGATGTCGCCAAGTGTCCCCTCAGTCCCTGGTGATCCCCAGTGTCCCCCTCATGTCCCCACTGTCCCCTCGGTGTCCCCAATGTCCCCTCACTGTCCCCACTGTCCCCTCACTGTCCCCGCAGTCCCTGGTGCTCCCCAATGTCCCCATTGATGTCCCCAATGTCCCCTTGGTGTGATCCCAGTGTCCCCTCGGTCCCTGCTGTCCCCAATGTCCCTGCTGATGTCCCCACCGTCCCCTCGGTGTCCCCAATGTCCCCTCAGTCCCTGCTGTCCCCAATGTCCCCTCACTGTCCTTGATGTCCCCAATGTCCCCTTGATGTCCCCAGTGTCCCCAATGTCCCCTCACTGTCCCCAATGTCCCCTCACTGTCCCCATTGATGTCCCCTCAGTCCCTGCTGTCCCCGATGTCCCCTCACTGTCCCCAATGTCCTTAATGTCCCCTCGGTGTCCCCACAGTCACTCGTGATCCCCTCAGTTCCTGCTGTCCCCGATGTCCCCAATGTCCCCTCACTGTCCCCAATGTCCCCTCACTGTCCCCGATGTCCCCTCACTGTCCCCAATGTCCCATCACTCCCCAGTGTTCCCTCACTGTCCCCACTGTCCCCTCATTGTCCCCTCGCTGTCCCCAATGTCCCCTTGGTGTCCCCTTGGTGTCCCCAATGTCCCCTCACTGTCCCCAGTGTCCCTGATGTCCCCTCACTGTCCCCGATGTCGCCTCGGTGTCCCCAGTGTCCCCAATGTTCCCTCACTGTCCCTGATGTCCCCTCACTGTCCCCAGTGTCCCCAATGTCCCCTCGGTGTCCCCTCACTGTCCCCAATGTCCCCTCGATGTCCCCTCACTGTCCCCAATGTCCCCTCGGTGTCCCCTCGGTGTCCCCAATGTCCCCTCGGTGTCCCCTCGGTGTCCCCGCAGTCTCTGGTGATCCCCTCTGTCCCTGCTGTCCCCGATGTCCCCTCGGTGTCCCCTCGATGTCCCCTCGGTGTCCCCAATGTCCCCTCGGTGTCCCCTCGGTGTCCCCGCAGTCTCTGGTGATCCCCGAGAAGTTCCAGCACATCCTGCGGGTGCTGAACACCAACATCGACGGGCGGCGCAAGATCGCCTTCGCCATCACCGCCATCAAGGTGACACCGCGGGGACACCGTGGGGACAGGGACACAGACACCGTGGGGACAGGGACGGGGACACCGCGGGGACAGGGATGGGGACACTGCGGGGACACTGCGGGGACAGGGACACAGACACCGTGGGGACAGGGACACAGACACCGTGGGGACAGGGATGGGGACACCGCGGGGACAGGGATGGGGACACTGACAGAGACACCGCGGGGACAGGGATGGGGACACCGTGGGGACAGGGATGGGGACAGGGACAGAGACACTGACAGAGACACTGTGGGGACAGGGATGGGGACACTGACAGAGACACCGTGGGGACAGGGACGGGGACAGGGACAGGGGCACTGTGGGGACACTGACGGGGACAGGGACAGGGACACCGTGGGGACAGGGATGGGGACACCATGGGGATAGCGACAGGGACACCGTGGGGACAGTGACACAGACACCACGGGGACACCGTGGGGACAGTGACAGGGACACTGTGGGGACAGTGACACAGACACCATGGGGACACCGTGGGGACAGTGACAGGGACACTGTGGGGACAGGGACGAGGACACTGTGGGGACAGTGACACAGACACCATGGGGACACTGACAGGGGATTGGGGACACTTTGGTGGTAGTCTGAGGGGGTTGGGGACACTGACAGGGGGATGGGGACACTGACAGGGACACCGTGGGGACAGGGATGGGGACACCATGGGGATAGTGACAGGGACACCGTGGGGACAGTGACAGGGACACTGTGGGGACAGTGACAGGGACACTGTGGGGACAGGGACGAGGACACTGTGGGGACAGTGACACAGACACCATGGGGACACTGACAGGGGATTGGGGACACTTTGGTGGTAGTCTGAGGGGGCTGGGGACACTGACAGGGGGATGGGGACACGATTGGGGACACTGCCAGGGACACCGTGGGGACAGGGATGGAGGCACCACGGGGACAGGGACGGGGACAGGGACGGGGACACCGTGGGGACAGGGATGGGGACACTGGCAGGGACACCGTGGGGACACCGACAGGGAATTGGGGACACGATTGGGGACAATGCCAGGGGATGGGGACACTGCCAGGGGGTTGGGGACACGATTGGGGACACTGCCAGGGGGGTGGTGACACTGCCAGGGTGGTGATGACACTGCCACGGGGTTGGGGACACGATTGGGGACAATGCCAGGGGGGTGGTGACACTGCCAGGGGGTTGGGGACACGATTGGGGACAATGCCAGGGGGGTGGTGACACTGCCACGGGGTTGGGGACACGATTGGGGACAATGCCAGGGGGATGGTGACACTGCCACGGTGGTGGTGACACTGCCACGGGGTTGGGGACACGATTGGGGACACAGCTGTGGGGTGGTGACACTGCCAGCATTGGGGACACTTCGGTGACACTCTGAGGGGGTTGGGGACACTTTTGAGGGCCATGGTGACACCTGGAGGGGTTTGGGGACACCTCGGTGGCCTTGCGGGGCTGCCACCCCGTTTTTGTCACCGTTGTCACCCCGTTTGTCCCCGCAGGGCGTGGGGCGGCGCTACGCCCACGTGGTGCTGCGCAAGGCCGACATCGACCTGACCAAGCGCGCCGGGGAGCTCACCGAGGACGAGGTGGCACCTTGGGGACATCTGGGGACACTTTGGGGACACCTTGGGGACACTTTGGGGACACCTTGGGGACAATTCCAGAGGGTTTGGGGACAATTCCAGGGGGTTTTGGGGAGGTTTGGAGTGGATTTGGCTCCGACATCGACCTGACCAAACACGTCAGGAGCTCACCGAGGACGAGGTGGCACCTTGGGGACATCTGGGGACACTTTGGGGACACTTTGGGGACAATTCCAGAGGGTTTGGGGACAATTCCAGAGGGTTTGGGGACAATTCCAGGGGTTTTGGGGAGGTTTGATGGGGTTTTGGGGAGGTTTGGAGTGGATTTGGGGCCGACATCGACCTGACCAAGCGCGCCGGGGAGCTCACCGAGGACGAGGTGGCACCTTGGGGACATCTGGGGACACTTGGGGACACCTTGGGGACACTTTGGGGACAATTCTGGGGGGTTTGGGGACAATTCCTGGGGGTTTGGGGACAATTCCAGGGGTTTTGGGGAGGTTTGATGGGGTTTTGGGGAGGCTTGGAGTGGATTTGGGTCCGACATCGACCTGACCAAACACGTCAGGAGCTCACCGAGGACGAGGTGGCACCTTGGGGACATCTGGGGACACTTTGGGGACACTTTGGGGACAATTCCAGAGGGTTTGGGGACAATTCCAGAGGGTTTGGGGACAATTCCAGGGGTTTTGGGGAGGTTTGATGGGGTTTTGGGGAGGTTTGGAGTGGATTTGGGTCCGACATCGACCTGGCCAAGCGCGCCGGGGAGCTCACCGAGGACGAGGTGGCACCTTGGGGACATCTGGGGACACCTTGGGGACAATTCTGGGGGGTTTGGGGACAATTCCAGGGGATTTGGGGTGGTTTGAGGGGTTTTTGGGGAGGTTTGAGGGGGTTTTGGGGAGGTTTGGAGTGGATTTGGGTCCGACATCGACCTGGCCAAGCGCGCCGGGAGCTCACCGAGGACGAGGTGGCACCTTGGGGACACTTTGGGGACAATTTGGGGACATTTTTGGTGGCCATGGGGACACTTTGGGGCCATTTTGGGATTTTTTGGTGATGATTTTTGTGCTATTTGAGCCATTTTTGGTGTTATTTGGGTGCACATTTTGAGTTTTTTGCCCCAGTTTTGGGTTTCTCTGTCCCGCTGTTTTTTGGGACACTTTGGTGACATTTTGGTGACAATTTGGGGACATTTTGGGGACACTTTGGGGACACTTTGGGCTGAGTTTTGAGCCATTTTTTGTGCTATTTCAGCCATTTTTTCTGCGATTCAGGTGCAGTTTTTTGGGGGTTTTTGCCCCAATTTTGACATTTTCAGTCCCACTGTTTTTTGGGACACTTTGGGGACATTTTGGGGACAATTTGGGGACAATTTGGGCTGTTTTGGGCCATTTTTTGTGCTATTTCATCCATTTTTTCTGTGATTCAGGTCCAGTTTTTGGGTTTTTTTGCCCCAATTTTGACATTTTCTGTCCCACTGTTTTTTGGGATAATTTGGGGACATTTTGGGGACATTTTTGGTGGCCATGGGGACACTTTGGGGCCATTTTGGGATTTTTTGGTGTTCATTTTTATGCTCTTTGAGCCATTTTTGGCATTATTTGGGTGCACTTTTGGGGTTTTTTGCCCCAATTTTGGGTTTCTCTGTCCCGCTGTTTTTTGGGACACTTTGGGGACAATTTGGGGACAATTTGGGCTGTTTTGAGCCATTTTTTGTGCTATTTCAGCCATTTTTTCTGCGATTCAGGTGCAGATTTTGGGTTTTTTTGCCCCAATTTTGACGTTTTCTGTCCCGCTGTTTTTTGGGACAATTTGGGGACATTTTGGGGACAATTTGGGGACATTTTGGGCTGAGTTTTGAGCCATTTTTTGTGCTATTTCAGCCATTTTTTCTTCAATTCAGGTGCAGATTTTGGGTTTTTTTGCCCCAATTTTGACGTTTTCTGTCCCGCTGTTTTTTGGGACACTTTGGTGACAATTTGGTGACAATTTGGGGACACTTTGGGCTGTTTTGAGCCATTTTTTGTGCTATTTCAGCCATTTTTTCTGCGATTCAGGTGCAGTTTTTTGGGGGTTTTTGCCCCAATTTTGACATTTTCAGTCCCACTGTTTTTTGGGACACTTTGGGGACATTTTGGGGACAATTTGGGGACATTTTGAGGACACTTTGGGGACATTTTGAGGACACTTTGGGCTGTTTTGGGCCATTTTTTGTGCTATTTCAGCCATTTTTTCTGTGATTCAGGTCCAGTTTTTGGGTTTTTTTGCCCCAATTTTGACATTTTCTGTCCCACTGTTTTTTGGGATAATTTGGGGACATTTTGGGGACATTTTTGGTGGCCGTGGAGACACTTTGGGGCCATTTTGGGATTTTTTGGTGTTCATTTTTATGCTCTTTGAGCCATTTTTGGCATTATTTGGGTGCACTTTTTTGGTTTTTTGTCCCAATTTTGGGTTTCTCTGTCCTGTTTTTTGGGACACTTTGGGGACACTTTGGGGACAATTTGGGGACATTTTGGGGACATTTTGGGGACATTTTGGGGACATTTTGGGGACACTTTGGGCTGAGTTTTGAGCCATTTTTTGTGCTATTTCATCCATTTTTTCTGTGATTCAGGTCCAGTTTTTTGGGCTTTTTTGCCCCAATTTTGACATTTTCTGTCCCGCTGTTTTTTGGGACAATTTGGGGACATTTTGGGGATATTTTGGGGACATTTTGGGGACATTTTGGGGACAATTTGGGGACAATTTGGGCTGTTTTGAGCCATTTTTTGTGCTATTTCAGCCATTTTTTCTGCGATTCAGGTGCAGATTTTGGGTTTTTTTGCCCCAGTTTTGACATTTTCTGTCCCGCTGTTTTTTGGGACACTTTGGGAACATTTTGGGGACAATCTGGGGACACTTTGGGCTGTTTTGGGCCATTTTTTGTGCTATTTCATCCATTTTTTCTGCGATTCAGGTGCAGTTTTTGGGTTTTTTTGCCCCAATTTTGACATTTTCTGTCCCGATGTTTTTTGGGACACTTCGGGAACATTTTGGGGACACTTTGGGCTGAGTTTTGAGCCATTTTTTGTTGTATTTCGTATTTCATCCATTTTTTCTGCGATTCAGGTGCAGTTTTTTGGGGGTTTTTGCCCCAATTTTGACATTTTCTGTCCAGCTGTTTTTTGGGACACTTTGGGGACATTTTGGGGACATTTTGGGGACACTTTGGGCTGTTTTGGGCCATTTTTTGTGCTATTTCAGCCATTTTTTCTGCGATTCAGGTGCAGATTTTGGGTTTTTTTGCCCCAGTTTTGACATTTTCTGTCCCGCTGTTTTTTGGGACACTTTGGGAACATTTTGGGGACAATCTGGGGACACTTTGGGCTGTTTTGGGCCATTTTTTGTGCTATTTCAGCCATTTTTTCTGCGATTCAGGTGCAGTTTTTGGGGTTTTTGCCCCAATTTTGACATTTTCTGTCCAGCTGTTTTTTGGGACAATTTGGGGATAATTTGGGGACACTTTGGGCTGAGTTTTGAGCCATTTTTTGTGCTATTTCAGCCATTTTTTCTGCAATTCAGGTGCAGATTTTGGGGTTTTTGCCCCAATTTTGACATTTTCTGTCCCGCTGTTTTTTGGGACACTTTGGGGACATTTTGGGGACAGTTTGGGGACACTTTGGGCTGAGTTTTGAGCCATTTTTTGTGCTATTTCAGCCATTTTTTCTGCGATTCAGGTGCAGTTTTGGGGGTTTTTTGCCCCAATTTTGACATTTTCTGTCCCACTGTTTTTTGGGACACTTTGGGAACATTTTGGGGACAATCTGGGGACACTTTGGGCTGAGTTTTGAGCCATTTTTTGTGCTATTTCAGCCATTTTTTCTGCCATTCAGGTGCAGTTTTTGGGGTTTTTTGCCCCAATTTTGACATTTTCTGTCCCGCTGTTTTTTGGGACAATTTGGGGACAATTTGGGGACATTTTGGGGACCCTGTGACATCCGTGTCCCCTGTCCCCAGGTGGAGAGGGTGATCACCATCATGCAGAACCCCCGGCAGTACAAAATCCCCGACTGGTTCCTCAACAGGCAGAAGGACGTCAAGGACGGCAAATACTCCCAGGTGTGTCCCAAAATCTCCCAAATTTTCCCCAAAACGTCCCCCCAAAACGTCCCCTGGCTGCCACACCTCCCCCAACTCCTTTTCCCCCATTTCCCCTTTTTTATCCCCATTTTCCCCTCTACTTTTCTCATTATTTTGCATTTTACGCCCATTTTTCCTGCCTTTATTTTCATTTTTTCTCCACGTTTTTCTCTTTTTTTCCCCTTTACTTCATGTTTTTTACAATTTTACCACAATTTCCCCCCATTTTTTCAAATTTTCTCCCCATTTTATCCTCATTTTTTCCCATTTCCCAATTTTTCCCAATTTCCACATTTCTCCTTCCATTTCCCCCCATTTTTTCCCATTTCTCCCCCATTTTTTCCCATTTTCCCCCTTTTTTCTCAATTTCCCCCATTTTCCCCAATTTTTTTCCCATTTTTCCCCCATTTCTCCACAATTTCCCCAGTTTTTCCCCAATTTCCCCCATTTTCCCCCTTTTTTTCCCATTTCTTCCCTTTTTTCTCAATTTTCCCCATTTCTCCCCCATTTTTTCTCATTTCCCCCATTTTTCCCCAATTTCTCCACAATTTCCCCATTTCCCCCCATTTTTTTCCCATTTCCCCCATTTTTCCCCTATTTCCCCCCATTTTTCCCCATTTCTCCCCCATTTTTTCCCCTTTTCCCCCTTTTCCCCATTTCCTCCCTTTTTTCTCAATTTCCCCCATTTCTCCCCTCATTTTTCCCATTTCTCCCCATTTTTCCCCCATTTCTCCACAATTTTCCCATTTTTTCCCCGTTTTTTCCCATTTCCCCAATTTTTCACAATTTCTCAATTTTTTCCCTATTTTTCCCCCATTTCCCCCATTTCTCCCTCATTTTTTCCCATTTTCCCCCTTTCCTCCCTTTTTTCTCAATTTCCCCCATTTCTCCCCCCCTTTTTCCCATTTTCCCCAATTTTCTTCCAATTCCCCCCCTTGTTTTTCCCAATTTCACTCCAATTTTCCCATTTCCTCCCTAAATTTGCCCAATTTTCTCCCATGTCTCCCCCCATTTTTTTCCCCCCCGTTTTCCCAATTTTCACTCCAATTTTCCCATTTCCCCCGAATTTTCCCAAATTTCCCCAATTTTTTCCCATTCCCCCCCCTTTTTTCCCCTCTATTTTTCCCAATTTCATGTTTTTTTCCTTTTCCCCTGTTTTTCCCAATTTCCCCCATTTTTCCCTTTTCCCATTTCCCCATTTTCCCCAATTTCCCCCCATTTTTCTCCCTGTTTTTCCCAATTTCACTCTGAATTTTCCCATTTCCCCCCCAAATTTCCCCAATTTTTTCCCGTTTCCCCCATTTTTTCTCCAATTTTCCCAATTTCTCCCATTCTCCCACCCGTTTTCCCCCCTTTTTTCCCATTTTTCCAGTTTCCCCCATTTTTCCCAATTTTTCTCCCTGTTTTTCCCAATTTCACTCCAATTTTCCCATTTCCTCCCCAAATTTCCCCAAATTTCCCCGAATTTGCCCAAATTTGCCCAAATTTTCCCCATTTCCCAGGTCCTGGCCAACGGGCTGGACACCGTTTTACCTCATTTTCCCCCAATTTTCCCCATTTTTTCCCATTTCCTCCCCAAATTTTCCCCAAATTCCACCAAATTTCCCCAAATTTTCCCCAAATTTCCCCGAATTTGCCCAAATTTGCCCAAATTTTCCCCATTTCCCAGGTGCTGGTCAATGGGCTTGGACAACATTTTACCTCATTTTCCCCCAATTTTTCCCCATTTTTTCCCATTTCCTCCCCAAATTTTCCCCAAATTTCCCCAAATTTTCCCCAAATTACCCGAATTTGCCCAAATTTGCCCAAATTTTCCCCATTTCCCAGGTCCTGGCCAATGGGCTGGACAACGTTTTACCTCATTTTCCCCCAATTTTTCCCCATTTTTTCCCATTTCCTCCCCAAATTTTCCCCAAATTCCACCAAATTTCCCCAAATTTTCCCCGAATTTGCCCAAATTTCCCCAAATTTTCCCCATTTCCCAGGTCCTGGCCAACGGGCTGGACAACATTTTACCTCATTTTCCCCCAATTTTTCCCCATTTTTTCCCATTTCCTCCCCAAATTTTCCCCAAATTCCACCAAATTTCCCCAAATTTTCCCCAAATTCCCCGAATTTGCCCAAATTTGCCCAAATTTTCCCCATTTCCCAGGTGCTGGCCAACGGGCTTGGACAACTTTTTACCTCATTTTCCCCCAATTTTTCCCCATTTTTTCCCATTTCCTCCCCAAATTTTCCCATTTCCTCCCCAAATTTTCCCCAAATTTCCCCAAATTCCACCAAATTTCCCCGAATTTCCCCAAATTTGCCCAAATTTTCCCCATTTCCCAGGTCCTGGCCAATGGGCTGGACAACGTTTTACCTCATTTTCCCCCGATTTTCCCCATTTCCTCCCCAAATTTTCCCCAAATTTCCCCAAATTCCACCAAATTCCACCAAATTTCCCCGAATTTGCCCGAATTTGCCCAAATTTTCCCCATTTCCCAGGTCCTGGCCAATGGGCTTGGACAACATTTTACCTCTTTTTCCCCCCATTTTCCCCCATTTTTTCCCATTTCCTCCCCAAATTCCACCAAATTTCCCCAAATTTTCCCCAACTTTCCCTGAATTTGCCCAAATTTCCCCAAATTTTCCCCATTTCCCAGGTCCTGGCCAACGGGCTGGACAACATTTTACCTCATTTTCCCCCCATTTTCCCCCATTTTTTCCCATTTCCTCCCCAAATTTTCCCCAAATTTCCCCAAATTTTCCCCAAATTTCCCCAAATTTTCCCCAAATTACCCGAATTTGCCCAAATTTGCCCAAATTTTCCCCATTTCCCAGGTCCTGGCCAATGGGCTGGACAACGTTTTACCTCATTTTCCCCCAATTTTCCCCCAATTTTTCCCATTTCCTCCCCAAATTTTCCCCAAATTCCACCAAATTTCCCCGAATTTGCCCAAATTTGCCCAAATTTCCCCAAATTTTCCCCATTTCCCAGGTGCTGGCCAACGGGCTGGACAACGTTTTACCTCTTTTTCCCCCAATTTTTCCCCATTTATTCCCATTTCCTCCCCAAATTTCCCCAAATTTTCCCCGTTTTCCAGGTCCTGGCCAACGGGCTGGACAACGTTTTACCTCATTTTCCCCCAATTTTCCCCCATTTTTTCCCATTTCCTCCCCAATTTTTCCCCAAATTTCCCCAAATTCCACCAAATTTCCTCAAATTTCCCCAAATTTCCCCAAATTTTCCCCATTTCCCA
Source organism: Lonchura striata (assembly GCF_050655825.1). Classification (NCBI taxonomy): domain Eukaryota; kingdom Metazoa; phylum Chordata; class Aves; order Passeriformes; family Estrildidae; genus Lonchura; species Lonchura striata. Next base: position 1,063,607 of record NC_140737.1, read on the forward strand.
GGTCCTGGCCAACGGGCTTGGACAACGTTTTACCTCATTTTCCCCCAATTTTCCCCCATTTTTTCCCATTTCCTCCCCAAATTTTCCCCAAATTTTCCCCAAATTTCCCCAAATTTTCCCCAAATTTCCCCAAATTTGCCCAAATTTGCCCAAATTTTCCCCATTTCCCAGGTCCTGGCCAACGGGCTTGGACAACATTTTACCTCATTTTCCCCCAATTTTTCCCCATTTTTTCCCATTTCCTCCCCAAATTTCCCCAAATTCCACCAAATTTCCCCCAAATTTCCCCGAATTTGCCCAAATTTGCCCAAATTTTCCCCATTTCCCAGGTGCTGGCCAATGGGCTGGACAACGTTTTACCTCATTTTCCCCCAATTTTCCCCCATTTCCTCCCCAAATTTTCCCCAAATTTCCCCAAATTCCACCAAATTTCCCCAAATTCCACCAAATTTCCCCGAATTTGCCCAAATTTGCCCAAATTTGCCCAAATTTTCCCCATTTCCCAGGTGCTGGCCAACGGGCTGGACAACAAACTGCGCGAGGACCTGGAGCGCCTGAAGAAAATCCGCGCCCACCGCGGCCTGCGCCACTTTTGGGGGTAAATCCGGGGATTTTGGGAAAATCCCGACTGAAATCCACAATTTTTGCCCCAAATTTTCCCGAATTCCCCGGAATTCACCCCGATTTTTCCCCGCAGGCTGAGGGTGCGGGGGCAGCACACCAAGACCACCGGGCGCCGCGGAAGAACCGTCGGCGTCTCCAAGAAAAAATGAGGAGAAAAAGGGGAAATTGGGGAATTTCGGGAATGCCGGGAATAAAAGAGGAGAATTCGGGAGAGTGTGAGTGGAGTTTTGGGGGGAAAACGGGGGGAAATGGGAAAAATGGGAAATAATGAGGAAAAATGGGGAAAAATGAGGAACAAAATGTGGAAAATTAAGGGGAAAATTGAGGGGAAAATGGGAGAAAATGAGGGGAAAAATGGGGAAATTTGGGAAAATTTGGGGAAAATGGGAAAATTGGAGTGAAATTGGGAAAAATGGGGGAGAAAATGAGAAAATGGGGAAAAAATGAGGGGAGAAATGGGAAAAACAAGGGGGGGAAATGGGAGGAAATTGGGCGAATTTGGGGAAATTTGGGGAGGAAATGGGAAAATTGGAACAAAAATTGGGGAAAATGGGGGAGAAAATGAGAAAATGGGGGGGGGAAAAGAAGGGGGGGAAATGGGAGAAAATTGGGCAAATTTGGTGAAATTTGGGAAAATTGAGGGAAAAAATGGGGAAAAATGAGGGGGAAAATGGGGGAAAAAATGAGGGGAAAATGGGGAAAATTGGGAAAATGAGGAAAAGGGGAAAATTAAGGGGAAAATGGAAAAAAATGGGGAAAATTGAAGGGAAAATGGGAAAAATGGGAAAAATGAGGAAAAAAATGGGGAAAATAAGGGGAAAATGGGGGAAAATGGGGAAAAAATGGGGAAAAATGAGGGAATAAAGGGGAAATTTGGGAATTTTGGGAATCCCGGGAATAAAAGATTTCAGGAGCATCCGAGTGGAAATTTGGGGGGAAAATGGGGAAAAATGAGGCAAAAAAACTGGGGGGAAATGAGGAAAAAATGAGGGGGAAAATGGGGAAAATTGAGGGGAAAATGAGGAAAAACACTGCGGAAAATTGAGGAAAAAATGAGGGGAAAATGGGGAAAAATGAGGAAAAAATGGGGGAAAATTAAAAAATGGAGAAATTTGAGGAGAAAATGCGAGAAAATGGGGAAAAATGAGGAAACAAACGGGAAAAATGGGAAAAAATGAGAAAAAAATGGGGAAAAAACGGGGAAAATTGGAAAAAAGGGAAAAATGGGGAAATTTGAGGGAAAAAATGGGAAAAATGGGAAAAAATGGGGAAAAAACGGGGAATATGAGGGGAAAATTGGAAAAAAGGGAAAAATGGGGAAATTTGAGGGAAAAAATGGGAAAAATGAGGGGGAAATGGGGATAATGAATTTATTTTGGGGTTAGAAGTGGAGGTTTTGGGGAAAAATGAGGAAAAAAGGGAAACAAGGAAAGAAGAGGAAGAAAAATGAAGTTTTTTAGAATTTGGAATTTTGGAGATTAAAAATGGATTTTTGGGGATTAAAAATGGATTTTTTCTAAATTAAAACCGCATTTTTTTCTAAATTAAAAATTAGGATTTTTTCGGAATTAAAAATTGATTTTTTCGGACTTTAAAATGATTTTTTTTATAAATAAAAATGGATTTTTGGGGATTAAAAATTGACTTTTTAGGAATTAAAACCGAATTTTTTCTAAATTAAAAATTGGGATTTTTTTTCTGAATTAAAAATGGAATTTTTCGGAATTAAAAGTGAATTTTTGGGAAATAAAAACGAATTTTTTGGGATTTAAAAGTGGATTTTTGGTATTTAAAAACTTTTTTTTGGGAATTAAAAATGGGTATTTTTTAAATTCAAAGTGGATTTTTTCCAAATTAAAAATTGATTTTTTTTTAATTTAAATATGATTTTTTGGGAATTTAAATTTGGTCTTGGGGACTTATAAACGGATTTTTGGGTATTAAAAATGGATTTTTGGGAATGGAAATTTGATTTTTTTAAAATTAAAAATGGAATTTTTTTGGGGGGAAAAATGGGATTTAGGGAATAAATGGGATTTTTTGGGGATTTTTTGGGAATTTAAATTTGGTTTTTGGGAATTAAAAATGGATTTTTGTGAATGGAAATTTGATTTTTTTTTAATTAAAAAGGAATTTTTTTGGGGGGGAAATGGGATTTAGGGAATAAATGGGATTTTTTGGGGAAAAATTGGATTTTTTTGGGGGAGAAATGTGATTTTTAGGGAAAAATGGGATTTTTTGAGGGGGGGAAATGGGATTTTTAGGGAGGGAAAAAATGGGATTTTTTTGGGGGGAAATATTGGAATTTTTGGGGGGGCGGAATTGGGATTTTTTTGGGGGGAAAAACGGGATTTTGGAAGCCCCAAAATTTGGGAAAATAAACCCGGAAGTGGCGGGCGGAGATTTGCCCTCAACAAAGATGGCGGCGGCCACGTCCGCGCTGCGCGCCCTCGCTCAAAATGGTGCCGCCCTCGACAGAGATGGCGCTGCCCACAGCAAAGATGGCGCCCGCGCTTCACTCAATACCCGCCTTGCCCTACACCAAGATGGCGCCTCCGCCCTCAACCCCTTCCCCGCGCCGCCTCGCTCTGATTGGCCACGCTTTGCCCGCGCTTCATCGCGATTGGCTGCGCCTGGGGAAGTGGGCGTGGCGCGCGCACGCGGTGGCGATGGCGGGCGGCGTGTCCGGGGTGAGTGAGGGGAAGGGAGGGAAGGGAGGGGGAAAATGCCCAAATTCGGGCGGATTTTGGGGGTCCCCGGGGGATTTTTGGGGGGTCCTGAGCTGAGGGTGCTTCCCCCGCAGAGGACGGACCCGTTCCCCGGGCCGGCGCCGGTGCCGCGGGCCGGAGTGAAGCGGTTCCTGCGGGAGAGCGGCGAGAGAGCGGTACCGGGGAATTGAATCAGCTGGGGGATGAGGGGATTGGGGGGAATGAGGGGGTTTGGGGGGGAATGAGGGGATTTGGGGGGGAATGAGGGGATTTGGGGGGTCCTGAAGGGATTTTGGGGGGAATGAGGGGGTTTGGGGGGGAATGAGGGGATTTGGGGGGTCCTGAAGGGATTTTGGGGGGAATGAGGGATTTTTATGGGAAATAGGAGAGATTTTGGGGAATCCTGAGGGGATTTTGGGGGATCTGAGGGGATTTTGGGGGGGTCCTGAGGGGGTTTGGGGGGAATGAGGGGATTTGGGGGGGAATGAGGGGATTTGGGGGGAAATGAGGAGATTTTGGGAGGAAATGAGGGGATTTTGGGGTCCTGAGGAGATTTTGGGGGGAATGAGGGGATTTGGGGGGTCCTGAGGGGATTTTGGGGGTTCTGAGGGGATTTGGGGGGTCCTGAAGGGATTTTGGGGGGAATGAGGGATTTTTATGGGAAATAGGAGAGATTTTGGGGAATCCTGAGGGGATTTTGGGGGAATCCTGAGGGGGTTTTATGGGAAATGAGGGGATTTTGGGGGAAATTAGGAGATTTTGGGGGGAAATGAGGAGATTTTGGGGGGTCCTGAGGGGATTTTGGGGGGTCCTGAGGGGATTTTGGGGGGAAATGAGGGGATTTTGGGGGGAATGAGGGGATTTGGGGGGAAAAGAGGGGATTTTGGGGGGTACTAAGGGGATTTTGGGGGGGTCCTGAGGGGATTTGGGGGGTCCTGAAGGGATTTTATGGGAAATAGGAGAGATTTTGGGGGTCCTGAGGGGATTTTGGGGAATCCTGAGGGGATTTTGGGGGTCCTGAGGGGATTTTGGGGGAATCCTGAGGGGGTTTTATGGGAAATGAGGGGATTTTGGGGGAAATGAGGAGATTTTGGGGGAAATGAGGGGATTTTATGGGAAATAGGAGAGATTTTGGGGAATCCTGAGGGAATTTTGGGGGTCCTGAGGGGGTTTTATGGGAAATGAGGGGATTTTGGGGGAAATTAGGAGATTTTGGGGGGCAATGAGGGGATTTTATGGGAAATAGAGGAGATATTTTGGGGGGCAATGAGGGGATTTTGGGGGGGAAATGAGGAGATTTTGGGGAGAATGAGGAGATTTTGGGGGATCCTGAGGGGATTTGGGGGGTCCTGAGGGGATTTTTTTGGAATTGAGTGAATTTGGGGGGAAATGAGGGGATTTTGGGGAATCCTGAGAGGATTTTGGAGAATCCTGAGGGGATTTTGGGGAATCCTGAGGGGATTTTGTGGGAAATGAGGGGATTTTGGGAGGAAATGAGGGGATTTTGGGGGGAAATGAGGGGTTTTGGGGGGAAATGAGGGGGTTTGGGGGGTCCTGAGGGGATTTTGGGGGAAAATGAGGAGATTTTGGGAGGAAATGAGGGGATTTTGGGGAATCCTGAGGGGATTTTGGGGAATCCTGAGAGGATTTTGGGGAATCCTGAGGGGATTTTGGGGAATCCTGAGGGGATTTTGTGGGAAATGAGGAGATTTTTGGGGGATCTGGGTGGAATTTGGGGGAATTTTGGGGGGATCTGAGTGGAATTGTGGGGATTTTGGGGGAATCTGTTTGGAATTTTTGGAATTTTGAGAGAATTTGTGTGGAATTTTCGGAATTTTGGGGGAATTGTGTGATTTTGGGGAATTTTGGGGGGGTCTGGGTGGGATTCTGGGAATTTTGGTGGGATCAGGGTGGGAATTTTTGGGAATTTGGTGGGATCTGGGTGGAATTTTGGGGAATTGGGGGAATTTTGGGGGGATCTGGGTGGAATTTTGGGAATTTTGGGGGGATCTGGGTGGAATTTTGGGAATTTTGGGGTGCTGACCCCTCGCTCCCAGCCCCGCGCCGTCGCCCCCCGGCTCCGCTGGCAGCTGAAAAATTTGGGAATTCGGGAAAAGTCGGCGGCGGAGAAAGCAGCGAGATGGGAAAAGCTGCTGCCCGAGGAGCCGGGGTGAGATTCCCGAATCCCGAAATCCCAAAATCCCGAAATCCCGAGTTCCCCAATTCCCGAAAATCCCGAGTTCCCCAATTCCCGAATTCCCGAATCCCGAAATCCCAAAATCCCGAGTTCCCCAATTCCCGAAATCCCCAATTCCCCAATTCCCGAAATCCCCAATTCCCGAATTCCCAAAATCCTGAATTCCCCAATTCCCCAATTCCCAAATTCCCGAATTCCCAAAATCCCGAATTCCCCAAAATCCCGAATTCCTGAATTCCCAAAATCTCCAATTCCCCAATTCCCAAAATCCTGAATTCCCAAAATCCCGAATTCCCAAAATCCCGAATTCCCAAAATCCTGAATTCCCCAATTCCCCAATTCCTGAATTTCCAATTCCCCAATTCCCCAAATCCCGAATTCCCCAATTACTGAATTCCCAAAATCCCGCATTCCCCAATTCCCAAATTCCCAAAATTCTGAATTCCCAAAATCCCCAATTCCCAAATTCCCGAATTCCCAAAAATCCCGAATTCCCGAAAATCCCGAATTCCCAAAAATCCCGAATTCCTGAATTCCCAAAATCCTGAATTCCCAAAAATCCCGAATTCCCGAATTCCCAAAATCCTGAATTTCCCAATTCCTGAAATCCTGAATTCCCGAAATCTCCAATTCCCCAATTCCCGAATCCCGAATTCCCAAAATCCCAAGTTCCCCAATTCCCGAAATCCCCAATTCCCGAAAATCCCGAATTCCCGAGATCCTGAAATCCCCAATTCCCGAAATCCCCAATTCCCGAATTCCCAAAAATCCCGAATTCCCAAAATCCTGAATTTCCCAATTCCTGAAATCCTGAATTCCCGAAATCTCCAATTCCCCAATTCCTGAATCCCGAAATCCCAAAATCCCGAGTTCCCCAATTCCCGAAATCCCCAATTCCCTAATTCCCAAAAATCCCGAATTCCCGAATTCCCAAAATCCTGAGTTCCCCAATTCCCGAAATCCTGAATTCCCCAATTCCCGAGATCCTGAATTCCCCAATTCCTGAAATCCCAAAATCCCGAATTCCCCAATTCCCCAATTCCCGAATCCTGAAATCCCAAAATCCCGAGTTCCCCAATTCCCGAAATCCCGAATTCCCGAATTCCCAAAAATCCCGAATTCCCAAAATCCTGAATTCCCCAATTCCCAAAATCCTGAATTCCCAAATTCCCCAATTCCTGAATTTCCAATTCCCCAATTCCCCAAATCCCGAATTCCCCAATTACTGAATTCCCAAAATCCCGCATTCCCCAATTCCCAAATTCCCAAAATTCTGAATTCCCAAAATCCCCAATTCCCAAATTCCCGAATTCCCAAAAATCCCGAATTCCCGAAAATCCCGAATTCCCAAAAATCCCGAATTCCTGAATTCCCAAAATCCTGAATTCCCAAAAATCCCGAATTCCCGAATTCCCAAAATCCTGAATTTCCCAATTCCTGAAATCCTGAATTCCCGAAATCTCCAATTCCCCAATTCCCGAATCCCGAATTCCCAAAATCCCAAGTTCCCCAATTCCCGAAATCCCCAATTCCCGAAAATCCCGAATTCCCGAGATCCTGAAATCCCCAATTCCCGAAATCCCCAATTCCCGAATTCCCAAAAATCCCGAATTCCCAAAATCCTGAATTCCCGAAATCTCCAATTCCCCAATTCCTGAATCCCGAAATCCCAAAATCCCGAGTTCCCCAATTCCCGAAATCCCCAATTCCCTAATTCCCAAAAATCCCGAATTCCCGAATTCCCAAAATCCTGAGTTCCCCAATTCCCGAAATCCTGAATTCCCCAATTCCCGAGATCCTGAATTCCCAAAATCCTGAATTCCCCAATTCCTGAAATCCTGAATTCCCGAAATCTCCAATTCCCCAATTCCCGAATCCCGAAATCCCAAAATCCCGAGTTCCCCAATTCCCGAAAATCCCGAATTCCTGAATTCCCAAAAATCCCGAATTCCCAAAATCCTGAATTCCCCAATTCTTGAAATCCTGAATTCCCCAAATCTCCAATTCCCCAATTCCCAAAATCCTGAATTCCCAAAATCCCCGATTCCCCAATTCCCAAAAATCCCGAATTCCCAAAATCCTGAATTCCCCAATTCCCGAATTCCCCAAAATCCCGCATTCCCCAATTCCCAAATTCCCAAAATTCTGAATTCCCGAATTCCCAAAATCCCCAATTCCCAAAATTCTGAATTCCCAAATTCCCAAAATCCCGGAACCATCCCGAAATTCTGGAGTGATCCCAAATCCCCAAACAATCCCAAAATTTTGGGGAAAAAAAGGGAAATTTTGGGGAGGAAAGAAAGGAGATTTTGGGGGCAGAAAAAAAGGGAATTTTAGGGGGGAAAAAGGGAATTTTAAGGAGAAAATGGAATTTTTTGGGGCTAAAAAAGGGAATTTTGAGGAGGAAAAGGGAATTTTTGGGGTTAAAAAAGGGAATTTTCGGGGTTAAAAAAGGGATTTTTTTGAGGAATAAAATAGGAATTTTTTGGGGGGAGAAAAAATGGAATTTTGAGGAGAAAAAGGGATTTTTTTGGGGAAAAAAGGGAATTTTGAAGAGAAAAAAAGGCAATTTTTGGGGATAAAAAAGGGAATTTTTGGGGCTAAAAAAGGGAATTTTTGGGGCAAAAAAGAGGGAAATTTTGAGGAGAAAAAGGGAATTTTTGGGGCTAAAAAGGAATTTTTGGGTCTAAAAAAGGGGATTTTGGGGGTTAAAAATGGAATAATTTTTGGGGCTAAAAAAGGGGAATTTTTTAGAAGAAAAAAGGAATTTTTGGGGCTAAAAAAGGGGATTTTGGGGGTTAAAAAAGGAATAATTTTTGGGGAAAAAAAGTGACTTTTAGGAAAAAAAGGGAATTTTTGGGGCTGGAAAAGGGAATTTTTGGGGCTAAAAAAGGGGATTTTGGGGGTTAAAAAAGGAATGATTTTTGGGGCAAAAAAAGTGATTTTTTAGGAAAAAAAGGGAATTTTTGGGGCTAGAAAAGGGGATTTTTGGGGCTAGAAAAGGGGATTTTTGGGGCTAGAAAAGGGAATTTTTAGGGCTAAAAAAGGGGATTTTGGGGGTTAAAAAAGGAATAATTTTTGGGGCTAAAAAAGGGAATTTTTGGGGCCAAAAAAAGGGAATTTTTGGGGCAAAAAAAAGGAAATTTTGAAGAGAAAAAGGGAATTTTTGGGGCTAGAAAAGGGGATTTTTGGGTCTAAAAAAGGGAATTTTTGGGGCTAAAAAAGGGGATTTTGGGGGTTAAAAAAGGAATGATTTTTGGGGTTAAAAAACGGGATTTTGGGGGTTAAAAAAGGGGATTTTTGGGGCTAAAAAAGGGAATTTTTGGGGCAAAAAAAAGGAAATTTTTGGGGCAAAAAAAAGGAAATTTTGAAGAGAAAAAGGGAATTTTTGGGGCTAGAAAAGGGGATTTTGGGGGTTAAAAAAGGGGATTTTGGGGGCTAAAAAAGGGGATTTTTGGGGCTAAAAAAGGGAATTTTTGGGGCTAAAAAAGGGGATTTTGGGGGTTAAAAATGGAATAATTTTTGGGGCTAAAAAAGGGAATTTTTGGGGCTAAAAAAGGGAATTTTTGGGGCAAAAAAAAGGAAACTTTGAAGAGAAAAAGGGAATTTTTGGGGCTAGAAAAGGGGATTTTTGGGGCTAGAAAAGGGAATTTTTGGGGCTAAAAAAGGGAATTTTGGGGGCTAAAAAAGGAATAATTTTTGGGGCTAAAAAAGGGAATTTTTGGGGCCAAAAAAAGGGAATTTTTGGGGCAAAAAAAAGGAAATTTTGAAGAGAAAAAGGGAATTTTTGGGGCTAGAAAAGGGGATTTTTGGGTCTAAAAAACGGGATTTTGGGGGTTAAAAAAGGAATGATTTTTGGGGTTAAAAAAGGAATAATTTTTGGGGCAAAAAAAGTGATTTTTTAGGAAAAAAAGGGAATTTTTGGGGCTAGAAAAGGGGATTTTTGGGGCTAGAAAAGGGAATTTTTGGGGCTGTAAAAGGGGATTTTTGGGGTTAAAAAAGGAATAATTTTTGGGGCTAAAAAAGGGAATTTTTGGGGCAAAAAAGAGGGAAATTTTGAGGAGAAAAAGGGAATTTTTGGGGCTAGAAAAGGGGATTTTGGGGGCTAGAAAAGGGGATTTTGGGGGTTAAAAAAGGAATAATTTTTGGGGCAAAAAAAGAGGGATTTTTTAGGAGAAAAAGGGAAATTTTGGGGCTAAAAAAGGGAATTTTGAGGAACAAAAAGGGAATTTTTGGGGTAAAAAAAGGGAATTTTTGGGTCTAAAAAACGGGATTTTGGGGGTTAAAAAAGGAATAATTTTTGGGGCAAAAAAAGTGATTTTTTAGGAAAAAAAGGATTTTTGGGGCTAAAAAAGGCGATTTTGGGGGCTAAAAAAGGGGATTTTTGGGGCTAGAAAAGGGAATTTTTGGGGCTAAAAAAGGGGATTTTGGGGGTTAAAAAAAGAATAATTTTTGGGGCTAAAAAAGGAATGATTTTTGGGTCTAAAAAAGGGGATTTTGGGGGTTAAAAAAGGGGATTTTTTGGGTTAAAAATTGAATGATTTTTGGGGTTAAAAAAGGGGATTTTGGGGGTTAAAAAAGGGGATTTTTGGGGGCTAAAAAAGGGGATTTTGGGGCTAAAAAAGGAATGATTTTTGGGGGCTAAAAAAGGGGATTTTGGGGCTAAAAAAGGGGATTTTGGGGGTTAAAAAAGGGGATTTTGGGGGTTAAAAAAGGAATAATTTTTGGGGCTAAAAAAGGAGTAATTTTTGGGTGTAAAAAAGGGGATTTTGGGCCCGGCAGGTTCCTGGAGGCGCAGCCGGGGCAGGACCCGGCGCGGATCCCGCAGAGCGAAATCGTCCGGAACGTCGACATCGGCAGCGGCGCCAAGGTGGGAAACGGGGAGAAAACGGGGGAAAACGGGAAAATGCCAAAAAACGACACTTTGGGGGGAAAAAATGGGATTTTGGGGGGAAAATGGGGATTTTGGGGGGAAAAATGGGGATTTTGGGGGGAAAATGGGGATTTTGGGGGAAAAAAATGGGGATTTTGGGGGGAAAATGGGGATTTGGGAGAGAAAAAATGGGAATTTAGGAGAGAAAAAATGGGATTTTGGGGGGAAAAATGGGGATTTTGGGGGGAAAATGGGAATTTTGGGAGAGAAAAAATGGGATTTTGGGGGGAAAAATGGGGATTTTGGGGGGAAAATGGGAATTTGGGAGAGAAAAAATGGGATTTTGGGGGGAAAAATGGGGATTTTGGGGAAAAAATGGGGATTTTGGGGGGAAAAATGGGGATTTTGGGGGGAAAAATGGGGATTTGGGAGAGAAAAAATGGGGATTTTGGGGGGGAAAAGGGGATTTTGGGGGGGAAAAAATGGGGATTTTGGGGGGGAAAAATGGGGATTTTGGGGGGAAAAATGGGATTTTAGGGGGGGGAAATGGGGATTTTGGGGGGAAAAAATGGGATTTTGGGGGAAAAAATGGGGATTTTGGGGGGAAAAAATGGGATTTTGGGGGGGAAAAATGGGGATTTGGGAGAGAAAAAATGGGATTTTGGGGGGAAAAATGGGGATTTTGGGGGGAAAATGGGGATTTTGGGGGGAAAATGGGGATTTGGGAGAGAAAAATGGGGATTTGGGAGAGAAAAAATGGGATTTTGGGGAGAAAAATGGGAATTTGGGAGAGAAAAAATGGGATTTTGGGGGGAAAAATGGGGATTTTGGGGAAAAAATGGGGATTTTGGGGGGAAAATGGGAATTTTGGGGGGAAAATGGGGATTTTGGGGGGGAAAATGGGATTTTAGGGGGGGGAAAATGGGGATTTTGGGGGAGAAATGGGGATTTTGGGGAAAAAACAAGGATTTTGGGGGAAAAAATGGGAATTTTTTTGGGGAGAAAAGGATTTTGGGGAGAAATGGGGATTTTGGGTGGAAAAATGGATTTTGGGGGAAGAAACGGAAATTTGGGGGAAAAATTGGGATTTTGGGGGAAAATGGGAATTTTGGGGGGAAAAATGAGGATTTTGGGGGAAAAATAGGAATTTTGGGGGAGAAAAATTGGGATTTTGGGGGGGGAAATGGGAATTTTGGGGGGAAATGGGAATTTTGGGGGAAAAATGGGAATTTTGGGGTAAAAATGGGAATTTTTGGGGGAAAATGGGGATTTTTGGGATTTTGGGAGTTTTGGGAATTTGGGGAATTTTGGGATTTCTGGGAATGTCAGGAATTTTGGGAATACTGAGAACATTGGGAATTCTGGGAATCTTGGGAATGTTGGGAATTTCGGATGTTTTGGGGATGTTGGGAATTCTGGGAACGTCAGGAATGTTGGGAATTCTGGGAATGTTGGGAATTCCAGGAATGTTGGGAATTCTGGGAACGTCAGGATTTCCACGAATATCGGGAACATTGGGATTTCCGGGAATTTTGGGAATGTTGGGAATTCCGGGAATGTTGGGAATTCTGGGAACGTCAGGACTTTTGGGAATTCTGTGAATATTGGGATTTCTGGGAATGTTGGGATTTCCGGAAACGTTGGGAATTCCGGGAACATCGGGAATTCTGGGAATGTTGGGAATTCCGGGAATTCTGGGAACGTCGGGATTTCTGGGAATGTCGGGAATTCCGGGAATTTTGGGTATTTTGGGAATGTCGGGAATGTCAGGATTTTTTGGGAACGTTGGGATTTCTGGGAATATCGGGAATTCCGGGGATTTTGGGTATTTTGGGAATGTTGGGGATGTCGGGAATGTCAGGATTTTTTGGGAATGTCAGGATTTTTTGGGAATGTCGGGATTTTTTGGGAATGTCAGGATTTTTTGGGAATGTTGGGATTTTTTGGGAATGTCGGGATTTTTTGGGAATGTCGGGATTTTTTGGGAATGTCAGGATTTTTTGGGAATGTTGGGATTTTTTGGGAATGTCGGGATTTTTTGGGAATGTCGGGAATTCCGGGGATTTTGGGTATTTTGGGAATGTTGGGGATGTCGGGAATGTCAGGATTTTTTGGGAATGTCGGGATTTTTTGGGAATGTCGGGATTTTTTGGGAATGTCGGGATTTTTTGGGAATGTCGGGATTTTTTGGGAATGTCAGGATTTTTTGGGAATGTCAGGATTTTTTGGGAATGTTGGGAATTCCGGGGATTTTGGGAATGTTGGGGATGTCGGGAATGTCAGGATTTTTTGGGAATGTCGGGATTTTTTGGGAATGTCGGGATTTTTTGGGAATGTCGGGAATTCCGGGAATGTCAGGATTTTTTGGGAACGTCGGGATTTTTTGGGAATGTCAGGATTTTTTGGGAATGTTGGGATTTTTTGGGAATGTCGGGATTTTTTGGGAATGTCGGGAATTCCGGGGATTTTGGGTATTTTGGGAATGTTGGGGATGTCGGGAATGTCAGGATTTTTTGGGAATGTCGGGATTTTTTGGGAATGTCGGGATTTTTTGGGAATGTCGGGATTTTTTGGGAATGTCGGGATTTTTTGGGAATGTCGGGAATTCCGGGAATTTTGGGTATTTTGGGAATGTTGGGGATGTCGGGAATGTCAGGATTTTTTGGGAATGTCGGGAATTCCGGGAATTCCGGGTATTTCGGGAATGTTGGGGATGTCGGGAATGTCGGGATTTTTTGGGAATGTCGGGATTTTTTGGGAATGTCGGGATTTTTTGGGAATGTCAGGATTTTTTGGGAATGTCAGGATTTTTTGGGAATGTTGGGAATTCCGGGGATTTTGGGAATGTTGGGGATGTCGGGAATGTCAGGATTTTTTGGGAATGTCGGGATTTTTTGGGAATGTCGGGATTTTTTGGGAATGTCGGGAATTCCGGGAATGTCAGGATTTTTTGGGAACGTCGGGATTTTTTGGGAATGTCAGGATTTTTTGGGAATGTTGGGATTTTTTGGGAATGTCGGGATTTTTTGGGAATGTCGGGAATTCCGGGGATTTTGGGTATTTTGGGAATGTTGGGGATGTCGGGAATGTCAGGATTTTTTGGGAATGTCGGGATTTTTTGGGAATGTCGGGATTTTTTGGGAATGTCGGGATTTTTTGGGAATGTCGGGATTTTTTGGGAATGTCGGGAATTCCGGGAATTTTGGGTATTTTGGGAATGTTGGGGATGTCGGGAATGTCAGGATTTTTTGGGAATGTCGGGAATTCCGGGAATTCCGGGTATTTCGGGAATGTTGGGGATGTCGGGAATGTCAGGATTTTTTGGGAATGTCGGGATTTTTTGGGAATGTCGGGATTTTTTGGGAATGTCAGGATTTTTTGGGAATGTCAGGATTTTTTGGGAATGTTGGGAATTCCGGGGATTTTGGGAATGTTGGGGATGTCGGGAATGTCAGGATTTTTTGGGAATGTCGGGATTTTTTGGGAATGTCGGGATTTTTTGGGAATGTCGGGAATTCCGGGAATGTCAGGATTTTTTGGGAACGTCGGGATTTTTTGGGAATGTCGGGATTTTTTGGGAATGTCGGGAATTCCGGGAATGTCAGGATTTTTTGGGAACGTCGGGATTTTTTGGGAATGTCAGGATTTTTTGGGAATGTCGGGATTTTTTGGGAATGTCGGGATTTTTTGGGAATGTCGGGAATTCCGGGCACGTTGGGAATATTTGGAATCCCGGGAATCCGGGCGCTGATCCGGGTCTCTCCCAGCGCTTTGAGCTGCGCCTGGAGCAGTTCGGGCCCTACCGGCTGGACTACGACCGCACCGGCAGGTGAGCACCAGTATGGACCAGTATAGACCAGTATAGACCAGTATGGACCAGTATGGACCAGTATGGACCAGTATGGACCAGTATAGACCAGTATGGACCAGTATAGACCAGTACGGACCGGTATGGACCAGTATGGACCAGTACAGACCAGTACAGACTACGACCGCACGGGCAGGTGAGCACCAGTATGGACCAGTATGGACCGGTACAGAGCAGTATGGACTGATAGAAACCAGTACGGACCAGTATAAACCAGTACAGACCAGTACGGACTACGACCGCACAGGCAGGTGAGCACCAGTATAAACCAGTATGGACCGGTACGGACCGGTATGGACCAGTATGGACCGGTATAAACCAGTACGGACCGGTATGGACCAGTATGGACCAGTATGGACCAGTATAAACCAGTATGGACCAGTATAGACCAGTACGGACCAGTATAAACCAGTACGGACCAGTATAGACCAGTATGGACTAGTATAAACCAGTACGGACCAGTATAAACCAGTACAGACGAGTACGGACCAGTATAAACTAGTATGGACCAGTATAAACCAGTACGGACTACGACCGCACTGGCAGGTGAGCACCAGTACAGACCAGTATAAACCAGTATGGACCAGTATGGACTGATATAAACCACTACGGACCAGTACGGACCAGTATAAACCAGTACGGACCGGTACAGACCAGTATAAACCAGTATGGACCAGTACAGACCAGTATAAACCAGTACAGACCAGTATAAACCAGTACAGACTGGCACAGACCAGTATGGACTGGTACAGACCAGTATAAACCAGTACAGACAGTACAGACTGATAGAAACCAGTATAAACCAGTAGGTAGTGATGGAAACCAGTACAGACCAGTATGGACCAGTTTGTCCCAGTTCCATCCCAGTCCCTCCCAGTCCCTCCCAGTCCCTCCCAGTCCCTCCCAGTTCCTCCCAGTCCATCCCAGTCCCTCCCAGTCCCTCCCAGTTCCCTCCCAGTTCCATCCCAGTCCCTCCCAGTCCCTCCCAGTTCCTCCCAGTCCATCCCAGTTCATCCCAGTTCCTCCCAGTCCATCCCAGTTCCCTCCCAGTCCCTCCCAGTTCCTCCCAGTCCATCCCAGTCCCTCCCAGTCCCTCCCAGTTCCTCCCAGTCCATCCCAGTTCATCCCAGTTCCTCCCAGTCCATCCCAGTTCCCTCCCAGTTCCTCCCAGTCCATCCCAGTTCCCTCCCAGTCCCTCCCAGTTCATCCCAGTTCCTCCCAGTCCATCCCAGTTCCCTCCCAGTTCCCTCCCAGTCCCTCCCAGTCCCTCCCAGTATAAACCAGTCCCTCCCAGTCCATCCCAGTTCCCTCCCAGTTCCCTCCCAGTCCCTCCCAGTCCATCCCAGTCCCTCCCAGTCCCTCCCAGTCCCTCCCAGTCCCCCCCAGTCCCCCCCAGTCCCTCCCAGTCCCTCCCAGTTCCCTCCCAGTCCCTCCCAGTCCCTCCCAGTATAAACCAGTCCCTCCCAGTCCATCCCAGTTCCCTCCCAGTTCCCTCCCAGTCCCTCCCAGTCCCTCCCAGTTCCCTCCCAGTCCCCTCCCAGTCCCTCCCAGTCCCTCCCAGTTCCCTCCCAGTCCCTCCCAGTCCCTCCCAGTTCCTTCCCAGTCCCTCCCAGTCCCTCCCAGTCCCTCCCAGTTCCCCCCCAGTCCCTCCCAGTCCCTCCCAGTTCCCTCCCAGTCTCTCCCAGTCCCTCCCAGTCCCCCCCAGTCCCTCCCAGTAAATCCCAGTTTGCAGGTATCTCTTACTGGGAGGCCGCCGGGGTCACGTGGCCGCCCTGGACTGGGCCCAGCGGCGCCTCCTGAGCGAGTTCAGCGTGGGAGAACCAGTGAGCGACCTCAGGTGGGACTGGTTTGTACTGGTTTGTACTGGTTTGGACTGGGAGGGACTGGGAGAACCAGTGAGAGACCTCAGGTGGGACTGGTTTATACTGGTTTGTACTGGGAGGGACTGGGAGGGACTGGGAGAACCAGTGAGCGACCTCAGGTGGGACTGGTTTGTACTGGGAGGGACTGGGAGGGACTGGGAGGGACTGGGAGGGACTGGGAGGGACTGGGAGAACCAGTGAGAGACCTCAGGTGGGACTGGTTTGTACTGGTTTGGACTGGGAGGGACTGGGAGGGACTGGGAGGGACTGGGAGAACCAGTGAGCGACCTCAGGTGGGACTGGTTTGTACTGGTTTGTACTGGGAGGGACTGGGAGGGACTGGGAGGGACTGGGAGAACCAGTGAGCGACCTCAGGTGGGACTGGTTTATACTGGTTTGTACTGGTTTGTACTGGGAGGGACTGGGAGGGACTGGGAGAACCAGTGAGCGACCTCAGGTGGGACTGGTTTGGACTGGTTTGTACTGGGAGGGACTGGGAGGGACTGGGAGGGACTGGGAGAACCAGTGAGCGACCTCAGGTGGGACTGGTTTGTACTGGGAGGGACTGGGAGGGACTGGGAGAACCAGTGAGCGACCTCAGGTGGGACTGGTTTGTACTGGGAGGGACTGGGAGGGACTGGGAGAACCAGTGAGCGACCTCAGGTGGGACTGGTTTGTACTGGTTTGTACTGGGAGGGACTGGGACGGACTGGGATGGACCTCAGGTGGGACTGGTTTGTACTGGGAGGGACTGGGATGAACTGGGAGGGACTGGGATGAACTGGGAGGAACTGGGAGGGACCTCAGGTGGGACTGGGGGAACTGGTTTATACTGGGAGGGACTGGGAGCAAGAAACGGGGAAAAAATCAGGGAAGAAACGGGAAAAATCGGGAAAAAATGGGAAAAATCTGATTTTTTGGGGGAAATGGGGACTGGGGGATACTGGGAGGGACTGGGATAAACTGGGACAAACTGGGAGCAAAAAACAGGGAAAAAATCAGGGAAGAAACGGGAAAAATCGGGGGGAAAATGGGAAAAAATCGGATTTTTGGGGGGAAATGGGGACTGGGGGATACTGGGATGGACTGGGAGGGACTGGGACAAACTGGGATGGACTGGGAGGGACTGGGACAAACTGGGATGGACTGGGATAAACTGGGAGGGAACTGGGATAAACTGGGAGGGAACTGGGAGGGAACTGGGAATGGACTGGGAGGGACTGGGAGGGACTGGGTCCATTTTTCCCCCCAAACCCCTGTAATTTTCCCAAAATCCCGTTTTTTCACCCCAAAATCCCGTTATTCCCCCCAAACCCCTATAATTTTCCCAAAATCCCGTTTTTTCCCCCCAAAATCCCATTTATTCCCCCCAAACCTGTGTAATTTTCCCAAAATCCCATTTTTTCCCCCCAAAATCCCATTTATTCCCCCCAAACCCCTGTAATTTTCCCAAAATCCCGTTTTTTCACCCCAAAATCCTGTTTTTTCACCCCCAAACCCCATTTATTCCCCCCCAACCCCTGTAATTTTCCCAAAATCCCATTTTTTCACCCCAAAATCCCGTTTTTTCACCCCAAAATCCCGTTTCCCAGGTGGCTGCACAGCGAGTCTCTGCTGGCGGTGGCGCAGCGCCGGCTCCACATCTACGACAGCCAAGGCCTGGAGATCCACGTGCTGCCCGAATTCCTGGGAATTCTGCACCTGGAATTCCTGCCCTGGCACTTCCTGCTGGCTGCCGTGGTCAGTCCGGGGAAAAAAACCCAAAATTTGGGGAAAAAACGGCCGATTTTGGGCAAAAATGGCCATTTTTAGCTGCATTTTTCCCATTCTTGTGTGATTTTTGCCCATTTTTGGCTGATTTTAGAGGAATTTTCTGGGTTTTTACACCTGGAATTCCTGCCCTGGCACTTCCTGCTGGCTGCCGTGGTCAGTCTGGGGAAAAAAACCCCAAATTTGGGGAAAAAACGGCCGATTTTGGGCAAAAATCGCCATTTTTAGCAATTGGTTTACCATTTTTGGCTGATTTTTGCCCATTTTTGGAGGAATTTTCTGGGTTTTTTCACCTGGAATTCCTGCCCTGGCACTTCCTGCTGGCTGCCGTGGTCAGTCTGGGGAAAAAAACCCAAAATTTGGGCAAAAAACGGCCGATTTTGGGCAAAAATGGACATTTTTAGCTGCATTTTTCCCATTCTTGTCTGATTTTTGCCTGTTTTTGGCTGATTTTGGAGGAATTTTCTGGGTTTTTTCACCTGGAATTCCTGCCCTGGCACTTCCTGCTGGCTGCCGTGGTCAGTCCGGGGAAAAAAACCCAAAATTTGGGGAAAAAACGGCCGATTTTGGGCAAAAATGGCCATTTTTAGCTGCATTTTTCCCATTCTTGTCTGATTTTTGCCCGTTTTTGGCTGATTTTGGAGGAATTTTCTGGTTTTTTTCACCTGGAATTCCTGCCCTGGCACTTCCTGCTGGCTGCCGTGGTCAGTCTGGGAAAAAACCCCAAAATTTGGGGAAAAAACGGCCGATTTTGGGCAAAAATGGCCATTTTTAGCTGCATTTTTCCCATTCTTGTGTGATTTTTGCCCATTTTTGGCTGATTTTAGAGGAATTTTCTGGGTTTTTACACCTGGAATTCCTGCCCTGGCACTTCCTGCTGGCTGCCGTGGTCAGTCTGGGGAAAAAAACCCCAAATTTGGGCAAAAAACGGCCGATTTTGGGCAAAAATCGCCATTTTTAGCAATTGGTTTACCATTTTTGGCTGATTTTTGCCCATTTTTGGAGGAATTTTCTGGGTTTTTTCACCTGGAATTCCTGCCCTGGCACTTCCTGCTGGCTGCCGTGGTCAGTCTGGGGAAAAAAACCCCAAATTTGGGGAAAAAACGGCCGATTTTGGGCAAAAATCGCCATTTTTAGCTGCATTTTTCCCATTCTTGTCTGATTTTTGCCCATTTTTGGCTGATTTTGGAGGAATTTTCTGGGTTTTTTCACCTGGAATTCCTGCCCTGGCACTTCCTGCTGGCTGCCGTGGTCAGTCCGGGGAACAAAACCCAAAATCTGGGGAAAAAACGGCCGATTTTGGGCAAAAATCCAGCAATTTGAGTGACTTTTTAACCATTTTGGTTGATTTTCCCCTGGATTTTGTCCATTTTTGGGCCATTTTTTGGGTGCTCCGGAATTTCCTGGGAATTCTGCTCCTGGAATTCCCGTTCCTCCCCATTTTTTCCCTGTTTTCCCCCCGTTTTTTCCCATTTTTTCCCATTTCCCCCCATTTTTTCCCTGTTTTCCCCCCGTTTTTTCCCATTTTTTCCCATTTCCCCCCATTTTTTCCCTGTTTTCCCCCTGTTTTTTCCCATTTCCCCCCATTTTTTCCCATTTTCCCCCATTTTTTCCCGTTTCCCCCCGTTTTTTCCCCGTTTTCCACCCGTTTTCCTTGTTTTGCCCCTTTTTCCCCCTTTTTCCCCCTTTTTTCCCCGTTTTTCCCCCCGTTTTCCCCTTTTTTTCCCGTTTTCCCCCCGTTTTCCCCCTTTTTTCAGTTTTCCACCTGTTTTTCCCATTTTCCCCATGTTTCACCCCGTTTTTCCCATTTTCCCCTTGCTCACACCCCGTTTTCCCTGTTTGTTTTTCCCATTTTTCCCGTTTTCCCCGGGTCTCACCCCGTTTTTCCCGTGTGTTTTTCCTGTTTTCCCCATTTTTCACCCCGTTTGTTTTTCCCGTTTTCCCCATTTTTCACCACGTTGGATTTTCCCGTTTTCCCCGTTTTTCCCCCCATTTGTTTTTCCTGTTTTCCCCCTGTTTTTCCCGTTTTCCCTGTTTTTCACCCTGTTTGTTTTTCCCATTTTCCCCGTTTTTCACCCTGTTTGTTTTTCCCATTTTTCCCCCGTGTTTTTTTCCCGTTTTCCCTGTTTTTCACCGTTTGTTTTTCCCGTTTTCCCCATTTTTCACCCCGTTTGATTTTCCCGTTTTTCCCCCCATTTGTTTTTCCTGTTTTTCACCCTGTTTGTTTTTCCCATTTTCCCCATTTTTCACCCTGTTTGTTTTTCCCATTTTTCCCCGTGTTTTTTTCCCATTTTCCCCGTTTTTCCCCCGTTTGTTTTTCCCGTTTTCCCCGTTTTTCCCCCGTGTTTTTTTCCCCCCGTTTTCCCCATTTTTCCCCCGTGTGTTTTTCCTGTTTTCCCCGTTTTTCCCCCCGTTTTCCCCGTGTGTTTTCCCCGTTTTCCCCCCATTTGTTTTTCCCGTTTTCCCCATTTTTCCCCCCATTTTCCCCGTGTGTTTTTCCCGTTTTTCGCCCCCTTTGATTTTCCCATTTTCCCCGTTTTCCCCTTGTTCTCCCCCCGTTTTTCACATTTTGTTTTTCCCGTTTTCCCCGTTTTTCCCCCCGTTTTTCCTGTGTGTTTTTCCCGTTTTCCCCATTTCCCAGCCCGTTTTTCACCCTGTTTGATTTTCCCGTTTTCCCTGTTTTTTCACCCCGTTTGTTTTTCCTGTTTTTCCCGTTTTTCACCCCATTTGTTTTTCCTGTTTTCCCCGTTTTTCCCCCCATTTTCCCCGTGTGTTTTCCCCGTTTTCCCCCCGTGTGTTTTTCCCCGTTTTCCACCCCGTTTGATTTTCCCATTTTCCCCGTTTTTCCCCCGTTTTCCCCGTGTGTTTTCCCCATTTTTCCCCCTGTGTGTTTTTCCCGTTTTTCCCGTTTTTTCCCCCATTTTCCCCGTGTGTTTTCCCCGTTTTTCAGCCCGTTTTTCCCGTTTTCCCCGTTTTTCCCCCCATTTGTTTTTCCCGTTTTTCCCGTTTTTCCCCGTTTTTCCCCCCGTGTGTTTTCCCCCTTTTTCAGCCCGTTTTTCCCGTTTTCCCCGTTTTTCCCCCCATTTGTTTTTCCCGTTTTTCCCGTTTTTCCCCGTTTTTCCCCCCGTGTGTTTTCCCCCTTTTTCAGCCCGTTTTCCCCGTTTTCCCCGTTTTTTCCCCGTTTTTCCCCCGTTTTTCCCATTTTCCCCGTGTGTTTTCCCCATTTTTCCCGTTTTCCCCGTTTTCCCCGTTTTTCCCGCCGTTTTCCCCGTTTTTCCCGTTTTCCCCATTTTTCACCCCGTTTTCCCAGTGTGTTTCCCCCATTTTCCCCCCGTTTTTCCCCGTTTTTCCCGTTTTCCCTGTTTTTCCCCCCGTTTTCCCCGTTTTTCCCCCGTTTTTCCCGTTTTCCCCATTTTTCCCCCATTTTCCCCGTTTTTCCCCCAGTTTTTCCCGTTTTCCCCGTGTGTTTTCCCCGTTTTTCCCGTTTTTCCCGTTTTCCCCGTTTTTCCCCCGTTTTCCCCGTTTTCCCCATTTTTCCCCCCATTTTCCCCGTTTTTCCCCCAGTTTTTCCCGTTTTCCCCGTGTGTTTTCCCCGTTTTTCCCGTTTTCCCCGTTTTTCCCGTTTTCCCCGTTTTTCCCCCATTTTCCCCCGTTTTCCCCATTTTTCCCCCGTTTTTGCCCCCCGTTTTCCCCGTTTTTCCCCCGTTTTTCCTGTTTTCCCCATTTTTCCCCCATTTTCCCCGTTTTCCCTGTTTTTCCCCGTTTTTCCCGTTTTCCCCGTTTTTCACCCCGTTTTTTCCCCTCAGAGCGAGCGGGGGCTGCTGCGCTTCGTGGACGTGTCCGAGGGCCGAGCGCTGCCGGCGCTGCGAACGCGCTGCGGCCGCGCCGCCGCCGCCGCCCAGAGCCCGGCCAGCGCCGGCGTCCTGCTGGGACACGCCAGCGGTGAGCAAAATGGGGCAAAAACACGGGAAAACGGGAAAAAACGGGAAAAAAAATGTGAAAAAATGGGAAAAAACGGGGAAAAACGGGGAAAAAACGGGGAAAAATGAGGAAAAAATGGGGAAAAAACACAGGGAGAAATGGCCCAGAGCCCGGCCAGCGCCGGCGTCCTGCTGGGACACGCCAGCGGTGAGGAAAATGGGGCAAAAACATGGGAAAATGGGAAAAAATGGGAAAAAACGGGAAAAAATGGGAAAAAACGGGAAAAAAGGGGAAAAATGGGGAAAAAACACAGGAAAACGGGGGAAAACACAGGGAGAAATGGCCCAGAGCCCGGCCAGCGCCGGCGTCCTGCTGGGACACGCCAGCGGTGAGCAAAATGGGGCAAAAACACGGGAAAACGGGAAAAACGGGGAAAAAATGGGAAAAAATGCAAAAAAACGGGGAAAAAATGGGGAAAGAACGGGGAAAACACGGGGAAAACGGGGAGAAAACACAGGGAGAAATGGCGCAGAGCCCGGCCAGCGCCGGCGTCCTGCTGGGACACGCCAACGGTGAGGAAAATGGGGCAAAAACACGGGAAAACGGGAAAAAACGGGGAAAAATGGGAAAAACGGGGAAAAATGGGGAAAAAACGGGGAAAAACGGGCAAAAACACAGGAAAACAGGGAAAAATGGGGGGAAACACGGGAAAAATGGGGTAAAAACCTGGAGTAATGGGAAAAAACGGGCAGGAAATGGGGAAAAGCGGGGGGGAAATGGGGAAAAATGGGGAAAACCCCCAGAGAAATGGGAAAAAAAAGGTCGGGAAACGGGGAAAAACGGGGATAAACAGGGAAAAACGGGCGGAAAACACGGGGAAAAATGGGCAGGAAACATGGGAAACGGGGAAAAACTCCTTGGAAACACGGGGAAAAAAGGGCGGGAAACATGGGAAAATGGGAATAATGGGGGGGAAACGGGGAAAAACGGGAAAAAACGAGCGGAAAACGGGGAAAAACCCAGGGAAACGGGAAAAAACGGCGGGAAAAACGGGAGGAAAATGGGAAAAACGGGGACAACGGGGGGGATACGGGGAAATGGGGAAAAAACCAGGGAAACGGGGAAAAACAGGAAAAAATGGGTGGAAAACACAGGGGAAACGGGGGGGAGACACGGGAAAATGGGAAAAAACTGGGGGAAACATGGGAAATGGGGAAAAATGGGCGGAAAATGGGGAAAAACGGGAGGAAAACGGGGAAAAACAGGGGGGAAACACGGGGAACAGGGAAAAACGGGCGGAAAACACGGGGAAACGGAGAAAAAAGGGCGGGAAATGGGAAAAACGGCTAGAAAACACGGGGAAATGGGGAAAAACGGGAGGAAAATGGGGAAAACGGGCGGGAAACGGGGAAAATGGGAAAAAACCAGGGAAAACAGGAAAAAATGGCAGAAAACAAGGAAAAAATGGGGGGAAAAACCCGGGGAAACGGGAAAAATGGGGGGGAAAAAATGGGGGAAATGGGAAAAAATGGGAAAATGAGAAAAAACGGGGGGAAAATGGGAAAAAACGCGGGGAAATGGGGGAAAATGGCTTAAAATGGGAGAGAAATGGGAAAAAACGGGGGGAAAATGGGAAAAAACGGGGGGAAATGGGGAAAAATGGCTTAAAATAGGGGGGGAGATGGGAAAAAATGGGAAAAAATGGAGGGAAACGGCGGGAAAATGGGAAAAAATGGGGGCAAAAATTGGGAAAAATGGGGGGAAATTGGGAAAATCAGGAAAAAATGGGGGAGAAAGGGGAAAACCAGGGTGGAAATGGGAAAAAAAATGGAGGGAAAGGGAGAAAAATGGGGTAAAAAGGGAATTTTGGGAATTCCTGATGGGATTTGGGAGATTTTATTGGATTTTGGGGGTTCCTGGTGGAATTTTGGGTATTTTATCGGATTTTGGGAGGTTCCCAATGGAATTTGGAATTTTGGATATTTTATTGGATTTTGGGAGGTTCCAAATGGAATTTTGGGGGAATTTCTTCGGATTTTGGGATGTCCCCAATGGAATTTGGAATTTTGGATATTTTATTGGATTTTGGGAGGTCCCCAATGGAATTTTGGGGGAATTTCTTTGGATTTTGGGAGGTCCCCAATGGAATTTTTGGGGGAATTTCTTCAGATTTCGGGAGGTCCCCAATGGAATTTTGGGGGAATTTCTTTGGATTTCGGGAGGTCCCCAATGGAATTTTGGGGGAATTTCTTCGGATTTTGGGTGTTCCTGCTGGAATTTGGGACTTCCCCCTTAGATTTGGGAGATTTCCTCGGATTTCCGGAAAATCCTCTTGAATTCGAGGGAGGAAATTCCGGGGAAAATTCCACCAAATTCCGACAACTTTCCTCAGAGTTGGGGGGGGGGACATTTCTTTGAAATTTCATGGAATTTTCACCATTTTCACCCCAAATTCCCGGGTTTTTTTTTGATTTCGGGGATTTTTTGGGTGGTTTCGGATTTTTTTTGGTTTTTCCTTTTTCCCAAAATCCCGTTTTTTTGCCCCAGGAACGGTTTCCATGTGGACGCCCACGGTGGAGGAGCCGGTGCTGCGGCTGCTGGCGCATCGCGGCGCCGTGCGCGGCCTCGCCGCCGACGCCGCCGGCCGGTGCGCAATTCCCGGAATTCCCGGAATTTGGGGGGGGTTTGGCCGGAATTCCGGGAATTTTGGGGGGATTTCCAGGGATTTTGGGGGGAGTTTGGCTGGAATTCTGGGGATTTTTGGGGGGATTTCCATGGATTTTGGGGGGATTTCCATGGATTTTGGGGGAATTTCCAGGGATTTGGGGGGGTTTTGGCCGGAATTCCGAGAATTTTAGGGGGAATTTCCATGGATTTGGGGCTTTTTGGGGGAATTTCCATGGATTTTGTGGGGATTTCCTTTGATTTGGGGGGAATTTCCATGGATTTGGGGGGATGTCCATGGATTTTGGGGGAATTTCCATGGATTTGGGGGGGTTTTGGCTGGAATTCCAGGAATTCCGGGAATTTCGGGGAGGTTCCCAGGGATTTGGGGGGAGTTTGGCTGGAATTCTGGGGATTTTTGGGGGATTTCCATGGATTTTGGGGGGATTTCCATGGATTTTGGGGGGATTTCCATGGATTTGGGGGGGTTTTGGCCGGAATTCCGGGAATTTTAGGGGGAATTTCCATGGATTTGGGGCTTTTTGGGGGAATTTCCATGGATTTGGGGGGGTTTTGGCCGGAATTCCGGGAATTCGGGGAATTTTGGGGGATTTCCATGGATTTTGGGGGTATTTCCATGGATTTGCAGGGGTTTTGGGGGAATTTCCATGGATTTGGGGGGATTTCCATGGATTTTGGGGGAATTTCCAGGGATTTTGAGGGAATTTCCAGGGATTTTGAGGGAATTTCCATGGATTTTGGGGGGATTTCCATGGATTTGGGGGAATTTCCTTTGATTTGGGGGGGTTTGGCTGGAATTCCGGGAATTCGGGGAATTTTGGGGGGATTTCCAGGGATTTTGGGGGGATTTCCGTGGATTTTGGGGGGATTTCCAGGGATTTTGGGGGGATTTCCAGGGATTTTGGGGGGATTTCCATGGATTTTGAGGGAATTTCCATGGATTTTGGGGGGATTTCCATGGATTTTGGGGGAATTTCCGTGGATTTGGGGGAATTTCCATGGATTTGGGGGAATTTCCATGGATTTTGGGGGAATTTCCATGGATTTGGGGGGAATTTCCATGGATTTGGGGGGAATTTCCAGGGATTTGGGGGGAATTTCCATGGATTTTGGGGGAATTTCCATGGATTTGGGGGGATTTCCATGGATTTTGGGGGAATTTCCAGGGATTTTGGGGGAATTTCCAGGGATTTTGAGGGAATTTCCAGGGATTTTGGGGGGATTTCCATGGATTTGCAGGGGTTTTGGGGGAATTTCCAGGGATTTGGGGGGGGTTTGGCCGGAATTCCGGGAATTTTGGGGGGATTTCCGTGGATTTTGGGGGGATTTCCTTTGATTTGGGGGGATTTTGGGGGGATGTCCATGGATTTGGGGGGGTTTTGGCCAGAATTCTGGGAATTTGGGGCTTTTTTGGGGGATTCCCGTGGATTTTGGGGGGATTTCCTTTGATTTGGGGGGGTTTTGGCTGGAATTCCAGGAATTCAGGGAATTTTGGGGGAATTTCCATGGATTTTGGGGGGAGTTTGGCTGGAATTCTGGGGATTTTTGGGGGATTTCCATGGATTTTGGGGGAATTTCCATGGATTTTGGGGGGATTTCCAGGGATTTGGGGGGGATGTCCATGGATTTTGGGGGGATTTCCATGGATTTTGGGGGGATTTCCATGGATTTTGGGGGAATTTCCATG
The DNA here is from genome assembly GCF_050655825.1 of Lonchura striata. Classification (NCBI taxonomy): domain Eukaryota; kingdom Metazoa; phylum Chordata; class Aves; order Passeriformes; family Estrildidae; genus Lonchura; species Lonchura striata. The sequence goes on from NC_140737.1 coordinate 1,089,802, forward strand.
GATTTGGGGGGGGGTTTGGCCGGAATTCCGGGAATTTGGGGAAATTTGGGGGATTTCCATGGATTTTGGGGGAATTTCCAGGGATTTGGGGGGGTTTTGGGGGGATTTCCAGGGATTTGGGGGGGTTTTGGCCGGAATTCCAGGAATTCCGGGAATTTGGGGGGGTTCCATGGATTTGGGGGGAATTTCCAGGGATTTGGGGGGGTTTTGGCCAGAATTCCAGGGATTTTGGGGGGATTTCCGTGGATTTTGGGGGGATTTCCGTGGATTTTGGGGGGATTTCCGTGGATCTGGGGGGGTTTTGGGGGAATTTCCATGGATTTTGGGGGGGTTTTGGCCGGAATTCCACGAATTCAGGGAATTTTGGGGGGATTTCCATGGATTTTGGGGGAATTTCCAGGGATTTGGGGGGGTTTTGGACAGAATTCCACGAATTCAGGGAATTTTGGGGGGATTTCCATGGATTTTGGGGGAATTTCCAGGGATTTGGGGGGGTTTTGGCCAGAATTCCAGGAATCCCGGGAATTTTGGGGGGGTTCCATGGATTTTGGGGGAATTTCCAGGGATTTTGAGGGAATTTCCATGGATTTTGGGGGGATTTCCATGGATTTTGGGGGGATTTCCATGGATTTTGGGGGAATTTCCATGGATTTGGGGGGATTTCCATGGATTTTGGGGGGATTTCCATGGATTTTGGGGGAATTTCCAGGGATTTGGGGGGAATTTCCATGGATTTTGGGGGAATTTCCAGGGATTTGGGGGGAATTTCCATGGATTTTGGGGGGATTTCCATGGATTTGCAGGGGTTTTGGGGGAATTTCCAGGGATTTGGGGGGGTTTTGGCTGGAATTACGGGAATTCCGGGAATGTGGGGGGGTTCCCAGGGATTTGGGGGGGGTTTGGCCGGAATTTGGGGAATTTTGGGGGGATTTCCTTTGATTTGGGGCTTTTTAGGGGGATTCCCAGGGATTTGTGGGGATTTTGACCAGAATTCCGGGAATTTGAGGCTTTTTGGAGGTATTTCCATGGATTTGGGGATTTTGGCCGGAATCCCGGGAATTTGGGGGAGGTTCCATGGATTTGGGGGGGGTTTAGCCAGAATTCCGGGAATCCCGGGAATTTGGGGTGATTTCGGGCACATTTTGGGGTGGATTTTTGTCCAATTTGGGGTGATTTCGGGTGGATTTGGGGTGATTTCGGGCACATTTTGGGGCGGATTTTTGTCCAATTTGGGGCAGATTTTGGGTGGATTTTGGGGTGAATTTTGGGTGGATTTTGGGGTGATTTTGGGCACATTTTGGGGCGGATTTTTCTCCATTTTGGGATGGATTTTTCTCCAATTTGGGGCGGATTTTGGGTGAATTTGGGGCGGATTTTGGGTGAATTTTGGGTGAATTTGGGGTGGATTTTGGGTGAATTTGGGGCGGATTTTGGATGAATTCTGGGCGGATTTTGGGTGAATTTTCCCGGGTTTTGGGCTCCCCCGCAGGCTGCTGGGTTGGATTTTGGGGTGGATTTTGGGGTGATTTCGGGTGGATTTTGGGGTGATTTTGGGCACATTTTGGGGTGGATTTTTCTCCAATTTGGGGCAGATTTTGGGTGGATTTTGGGTGAATTTGGGGCGGATTTTGTGGTGATTTCGGGTGGGTTTTGGGGTGGATTTTTCTCCAATTTGGGGCAGATTTTGGGTGGATTTTGGGGTGAATTTTGGGTGGATTTTGTGGTGATTTCGGGTGGGTTTTGGGATGGATTTTTCTCCAATTTGGGGCGGATTTTGGGTGAATTTGGGGCGGATTTTGGGTGAATTTGGGGCGGATTTTGGGTGAATTTGGGGCGGATTTTGGGTGAATTTGGGGCAGATTTTGGGTGAATTTTGGGCGGATTTTGGGTGAATTTTCCCGTGTTTTGGGCTCCCCCGCAGGCTGCTGGGTGGGATTTTGGGGTGAATTTTGGGTGAATTTTGGGGTGATTTTGGGCACATTTTGGGGTGAATTTTGGGTGGATTTTGTGGTGATTTCGGGTGGGTTTTGGGGTGAATTTGGGGCGGATTTTGGGTGAATTTTGGGTGAATTTGGGGCAGATTTTGGGTGAATTTTGCCGGGTTTTGGGTGAATTTTCCCGGGTTTTGGGCTCCCCCGCAGGCTGCTGGCCACGTCGGGGCTGGACCGGAAAATTCGGATTTTCGACCTGCGGACTCTGGGGGTCCTGCGGGAATGGGGGGTCCCGGCGGGGGCGGCGCCCCTCGACTTCAGCCAGAGGGGGCTGCTGGCGGCCGCCTGCGGGGACCTGCTGCAGGTCAGCCAAAAACACCCCAAAATACCCCAAAACACCCCAAAACACCCCAAAAATACCCCAAAACACCCCAAAATACACCAAAATACACCAAAATACCCCAAAACACCCCAAATACACCAAAACAGCCCAAAATACACCCAAAACGCCACAAAATACACCAAAACACCCCAAAATACACCCAAAACACCCCAAAATACCCCAAAACACCCCAAAATACACCAAAATACCCCAAAATACTCCAAAATACACCAAAACACCACAAAATACACCAAAAACGCCACAAAATACACCAAAAACACCCCAAAATACACCAAAACACCCCAAAATACTCCAAAACACCCCAAAATACTCCAAAACACCCCAAAATACACCCAAAACGCCACAAAATACACCAAAATACACCAAAACACCCCAAAATACACCAAAACACCCCAAAATACTCCAAAATACCCCAAAACACCCCAAAATACACCAAAAACACCCAGAATACCACCCCAAATGCCCCAAAATACCCCCAAAACGCCCCAAAATACCCCCAAAACACTCCAAAACACCCCGAAATACACCAAAAACACCGAAAACACCCCAAAACTACCCCAAAACACCCCAAAATACCCAAAAATACCCCAAACGCCCCGAAAAAGCCCCAAAACACCACAAAATACACCAAAAACGCCCCAAAAATACCCCAAAACACCCCAAAACTACCCAAAAACACCCCAAAATACACCAAAAACGCCACAAAATACCCCAAAAACGCCCCAAAATACCCAAAAATACCCCAAACGCCCCGAAAACACCCCAAAACACCACAAAATACACCAAGAACGCCCCAAAACACCCCAAAATACCCCAAAATACACTAAAAACGCCCAAAAAATACCCCAAAATACACCAAAATACCCCAAAAATGCCACAAAATACCCCCAAAATACACCAAAAACACCCCAAAACACCCCAAAATACACCAAAAACACCCAAACATACCCCAAAACACCCCAAAATACCCCAAAATACCCCAAAACACCCAAACATACCCCCAAAATACCCCAAAATACCCAAAAAATACCCAAAAATACCCCAAAACCACCCAAAAATACCCCAGAAATACCCCAAAACGCCCAAACATGCCCCAAAAATACCCCCAAAACACCCCAAGATACCCGAAAAATACCCGAAAATACCCCAAAAACACCCCAGAAATACCCCAAAACGCCCAAAATACCCCAAAACGCCCCAGAATACACCAAAAACACCGAAAACACCCCAAAAATACCCCAAAACACCCCAAAAATACCCAAACAATACCCCCAAAATACCCCCAAAATAACAAAAAACACCCAAAACAGCCCAAAAACGCCCAAAACCACCCAAAATACCCCAGAAATACCCAAAATACCCCAAAACCACACCAAAAATGCCCCAAAATACCCCCAAAACACGCCAAAAACACCCAAAATACCCCAAAAACAACCCAAAATCCCCATTTTTCCCCAATTTTCCCATTTTTTGGCAGATTTACCCCAAACTGGACTCGGTTTCTGCTCCCCGCCCGTTCCTGGGGCACCGCCTGCCCGGCCCGGCCCGGGGGCTCCGGTTCTGCCCCTTCGAGGACGTGCTGGGGGCTGGGCACGGGCTGGGATTCAGCAGCATCCTGGTGCCAGGTGGGATTTGGGGCAAATTCCCGCGATTTTGGGAAAATTCGGGTGAAAATTTGGAATTTTTAGGTGAAAATTTGGTGATTTTAGGTGAAAATTTGGGATTTTTAGGTGGATTTTTGGGGTTTTTTGGGTGGGTTTGGGGCCGGGCACAGCTGGGATTCAGCAGCATCCTGGTGCCAGGTGGGGTTTGGGGCAAATTCCCGCGATTTTGGGAAAATTTGGGAAATTTTGGGTGAAAATTTGGGGATTTTAGGTGAAAATTTGGGGATTTTAGGTGAAAATTTGGGGATTTTAGGTGGATTTTTGGGAGTGTTTTGGGGCCGGGCACAGCTGGGGATTCAGCAGCATCCTGGTGCCAGGTGGGATTTGGGGCAAATTCCCGCGATTTTGGGAAAATTCGGGTGAAAATTTGGAATTTTTAGGTGAAAATTTGGGGATTTTAGGTGAAAATTTGGGATTTTTGGGTGGATTTCTGGGGTTTTTGGGGAGTTTTGAGGCTGGGCTTCAGCAGCATCCTGGTGCCAGGTGGGAATTTTGGGGGAAATTTGGGGAATTTTGGGAAAGTTCGGGTGAAAATTTGGGATTTTGTGGTGAAAATTTGGGGGTTTTAGGTGAAAATTTGGGATTTTTGGGTGGATTTTTGGAGTTTGGGAACGAATTCCAGTGGAATTTTGGGAATTCCTGGGGGATTTTTGGGAATTCCCGGTGGAATTTTGGGAATTCCCAGTGGATTTTTGACGATTCCTGGCAGATTTTTGGGAATTTTTGGTGGATTTTTGGAATTCCTAATGGATTTTTGGCAATTTCTGGCAGATTTTTGGGAATGTTTGGTGGATTTTTGGGAATTCCCAGCAGATTTTTGACGATTTCTGGCAGATTTTTGGGAATTCCTGGTGGATTTTTGAGAATTTCTGGGCAGATTTTTTGGGAATTTTTAGTGGATTTTTGGGCATTCCTGGGGGATTATTGGGAATTCCCGATGGATTTTTGGGAATTCCCGGTGGAATTTTGGGAATTCCCAGTGGATTTTTGACGATTCCTGGCAGATTTTTTGGGAGTTTTTGGTGGATTTTTTTGGAATTTTTTTGGAATTTTTCTGGATTTTTGAGAATTCCCGGCGGAATTTTGGGATCGCCGGCCTCGGGATCCCCGAATTTCCCCCGGACCCCCCAAATTTTGGGAATTCCAGGGGCGGGGGAGCCGAATTTCGACGCTCTGGAGCTGAACCCCAACCGGAGCCGCCGGCAGCGCCAGGAGTGGGAGGTGAAGGCGCTGCTGGAGAAGGTGAACGGCCCCAAAATCCCCCAGATTCACCCCAAAATCCACCCCAGATTCACCCCAAAATTCCATCCCAAAATCCCACAAATTCACCCCAAAATTCCACCCCAAAATACCCCAAATTCACCCCAAAATTCCACACCAAAATCCCCAATTTCACCCCAAATTCACCCCAAAATCCACCCCAAATTCACTTCAAAATACCACAAATTCACCCCAAAATTCCACACCAAAATACCCCAGATTCACCCCAAAATTCCACCCCAAAATCCCCCAGATTCACCCCAAAATTCCATCCCAAAATCCCCCAGATTCACCCCAAAATTCCATCCCAAAATCCCCCAGATTCACCCCAAAATCCACCCCAGATTCACCCCAAAATTCCATCCCAAAATCCCACAAATTCACCCCAAAATTCCACCCCAAAATCCCACAAATTCACCCCAAAATTCCACACCAAAATACCCCAAATTCACCCCAAAATCCACCCCAGATTCACCCCAAAATCCACCCCAAAATCCCACAAATTCACCCCAAAATTCCACACCAAAATACCCCAAAATCACCCCAAAATTCCACCCCAAAATCCCACAAATTCACCCCAAAATTCCATCCCAAAATCCCCCAGATTCACCCCAAAATCCCCCAAATTCACCCCAAAATTCCACCCCAAAATCCCCCAAATTCACCCCAAAATTCCACCCCAAAATCCCCCAAATTCACCCCAAAATTCCATCCGAAAATACCCCAAATTCACCCCAAAATCCACCCCAGATTCACCCCAAAATCCACCCCAAAATCCTCCAAATTCACCCCAAAATCCACCCCAGATTCACCCCAAAATCCACCCCAAAATCCTCCAAATCCACCCCAAAATCCACCCCAGATTCACCCCAAAATTCCACCCCAAAATCCCACAAATTCACCCCAAAATTCCACCCCAAAATCCCCAAAATTCATCCCAAAATTCCACCCCAAAATCCCCCAGATTCACCCCAAAATCCACCCCAGATTCACCCCAAAATCCCCCAGATTCACCCCAAAATTCCATCCCAAAATCCCCCAGATTCACCCCAAAATTCCACACCAAAATACCCCAAATTCACCCCAAAATCCCCCAAATTCACCCCAAAATTCCATCCCAAAATCCCCCAAATTTACCCCAAAATTCCACCCCAAAATCCCACAAATTCACCCCAAAATTCCACACCAAAATCCCCCAAATTCACCCCAAAATTCCACACCAAAATCCCCCAGATTCACCCCAAAATCCCCCAGATTCACCCCAAAATCCCCCAGATTCACCCCAAAATCCACCCCAAAATCCCCCAGATTCACCCCAAAATTCCACCCCAAAATCCCACAAATTCACCCCAAAATTCCACCCCAAAATCCCCCAAATTCACCCCAAAATCCCACAAATTCACCCCAAAATTCCACACCAAAATCCTCCAAATTCACCCCAAAATCCACCCCAAATTCACCCCCAAATTCCATCCCCAAAATCCCCAATTTCACCCCAAATTCACCCCAAAATCCACCCCAAATTCACCCCAAAATCCACCCCAAATTCACCCCAAAATTCCATCCCAAAATCCCCAAAATTCACCCCAAAATCCCCAAAATTCACCCCAAAATCACCCCAAATTCACCCCAAATTCACCCCAAAATTCCACCCCAAAATTCCCATAGATTTCCCCAAATTCCCTTGCTTTTATCCCAAATTCCTGTGTTTTATCCCAAATTCCTGTGTTTTATCCCAAATTCCTGTGTTTTTTCCCAAATTCCCTTGCTTTTACCCCAAATTCCTGTGTTTTTTCCCAAAATCCCCGTTTTTCCCCCAATCCCTCTGTTTTTCCCCAAATTCCCCGTTTTTCCCCCCAAATCCCTGTCTGTTTTTCCCAAAATCCCCGTTTTTCACCCCAATCCCTCTGTTTTTCCCAAAATCCCCGTTTTTCCCCCCAATCCCCCCCATTTTTCCCAAAATCCCCATTTTTCACCCCAATCCCCTCTGTTTTTCCCAAAATCCCCGTTTTTCCCCTCAAATTCCCCGTTTTTCCCAAAATCCCCGTTTTTCACCCCAAATCCCTGTCTGTTTTTCCCAAAATCCCCGTTTTTCCCCCCAAATTCCCCGTTTTTCCCAAAATCCCCGTTTTTCACCCCAATCCCCTCTGTTTTTCCCAAATTCCCCGTTTTTCCCCCCAATCCCTGTCTGTTTTTCCCAAATTCCCCGTTTTTCACCCCAAAATCCCCGTTTTTCCCCCCAATCCCCCCCGTTTTTCCCAAATTCCCCATTTTTCACCCCAAATCCCCCCCGTTTTTCCCAAATTCCCCGTTTTTCCCCCCAATCCCCTCTGTTTTTCCCAAAATCCCCGTTTTTCACCCCAATCCCGTGTTCCAGATCCCCGCGGAGCTGCTGACCCCGGACCCGGCCCAGCTCGGCCGCCTGGACCCGGCGGGGCCGGAGCAGGACAGCCACGGAGCGCAGAGCCTGGTGGGAAAAACACCCGAAAACACCCGAAATACACCCCAAATACACCTGAAATGCACCCGAAATACACCCCAAATACACCCCAAATACACCCCAAATATAACACAAAATACACCCGAAATATCCCCAAAATACACCCGAAATATCCCCAAAATACACCCGAAAAACACCCGAAATACACCCGAAAAACACCCGAAATACACCCCAAATACACCCCAAATACACCCGAAATATCACACAAAATATCACCCGAAATACACCCAAAATACACCCGAAATGCACCCAAAATACACCCGAAATATCCCCGAAATACACCCCAAATACACCCCAAATACACCCCAAATACACCCGAAATATCACACAAAATATCACCCGAAATGCACCCAAAATACACCCGAAATGCACCCAAAATACACCCGAAATACACCCGAAATGCACCCAAAATACACCCGAAATATCCCCGAAATACACCCCAAATACACCCAAAATACACCCCAAATATCACACAAAATACACCCGAAATATCACACGAAATATCCACAAAATACACCCAAAATATCCCCAAAATACACCCAAAATACACCCCAAATATTGCCCCAAATATCACACAAAATACACCCGAAAAACACCCGAAAACACCCCAAATACACCCGAAATACACCCCAAATACACCTGAAATGCACCCCAAATACACCCCAAATATTGCCCCAAATACACACAAAATACACCCGAAATATCCCCAAAATACACCCAAAATATCCCCAAAATACACCCGAAACACACCCAAAATACACCCGAAATACACCCCAAATATACACGAAATATCACCCCAAATATCACACAAAATACACCCGAAATATCACCCAAAATACACCCAAAATATCGCCCCAAATATCACCCCAAATGCACCCCAAAATATCGCCCCAAATACACCCCAAATATCACCCCAAATGCACCCCAAATACACCCCAAATACATACAAAATACACCCGAAATATCACCCCAAATATCACACAAAATATCCCCAAAATATTAGCCAAAATTTCAACCAAAATACACACAAAATTTCATCCAAAATCTCCCAAAATACACCGAAAATCTCCCCAAAATAGCCCCAAACCCCAAATCCCAAATCCCCAAATTCCCAAATCCCCAATTCCCAAATCCCCAAATTCCCAAATCCCCAAATCCCAAACCCCCAATTCCCAAATCCCCAATTCCCAGATCCCCAATTCCCGAATCCCGAATTCCCAAAATCCCGAATTCCCCAAATCCCCAATCCCCAATTCCCGAATTCCCAAACCTGCAAACCCCAATCCCCAATTCCCAAATCCCCAATCCCCAAATCCCAAATCCCCAAATCCCAAATCCCCAAACCCCAAATCCCCAAACCCCAATTCCCAAATCCCAAACCCCAAACCCCAAATCCCAATCCCCAATCCCCAAACCCCAAATCCCCAAACCCCAAATTCCCAATTCCCAAATCCCAATTCCCCAATTCCCAAATCCCCAATTCCCAAATCCCAATTCCCAAATCCCAAACCCCAATTCCCAAATCCCCAAATCCCAAACCCCAAATACCAATCCCCAATTCCCAAATCCCAGTTCTCAAATCCCAAATCCCCAAATCCCCAATTCCCAAATCCCCAAATCCCAATCCCCAAACCCCAAATCCCAAATTCCCAAACCCCAAATCCCAAATCCCAAACCCCAATCCCCAAACCCCAAATCCCAATTCCCAAATCCCCAATCCCAAATTCCCAAACCCCAAATCCCAAATTCCCCAATCCCCAAATCCCAATTCCCCAATCCCAAATCCCCAAATCCCCAATTCCCAATTCCCAATCCCCAAATCCCAAATCCCCAAATTCCCAATCCCCAAATCCCAAACCCCAAATCCCCAAACCCCAAATCCCCAATTCCCAATTCCCGAATTCCCCAGTCCCCAAATCCCAAACCCCAAATCCCCAATCCCCAAATCCCAATCCCCAATTCCCAAATCCCAAATCCCCAAATTCCCAATCCCCAAACCCCAAATCCCAAATCCCAATTCCCAAATCCCAAACCCCAAATCCCAAATCCCAAATCCCCAATTCCCAAATCCCCAAACCCCAAATCCCAAATCCCAATTCCCAAATCCCAAACCCCAAATCCCCAATCCCAAATCCCAAATCCCAATTCCCAAAACCCCAATTCCCAATCCCCAAATCCCCAATTCCCAAATCCCCAATCCCCAATTCCCAAATCCCCAATCCCCAAATCCCAAATCCCCAATCCCCAAATCCCAAATCCCCAAACCCCAAACCCCCAATCCCCAAATCTGAAACCCCAAATCCCAAATCCCCAAATCCCCAAATCCCAAATCCTGAATTCCCAATTCCCCAATCCCGAATTCCCAAACTCCAAATCCCAATCCCCAAATCCCAAATCCCCAATCCCCAATCCCCAATTCCCAAATCCCCAAATCCCAATTCCCAAACCCCAAATTCCCAATTCCCCAATTCCCAATCCCAAATCCCCAAATCCCAATCCCCAACCCCCAATTCCCAATTCCCAATTCCCAAATCCCCAAATCCCAAATCCCAAATTCCCAGTTCCCAATCCCGAATTCCCGAATTTCCCGCAGGGTTTGGATTCCGGCTCCCGGCCCCGGCGGCGCCGCGGGGGGAGGGACCCGGAACGGCACGAGAGGCTCAGGGTGGGGAGGCGGAAGAGCCGGGGGAATTGGGGGAAATTTGGGAAAATTTGGGGAAATTTGGGAAATTTGGGGAATTTGGGGGGTTTCGTGGGAATTTGGGGAATTTGGGGGGTTTCGTGGGAAATTTGGGGGGAAATTTGGGGGAGTTTAATGGGAATTTTGGGGGAATTTCATGAGAAATTGGGGGAATTTTAGGGGAATGTTGGGGGAAATTTGGGGGATTTTGGGGGAATTTTAGGGGGATTTTGGGGGAATTTTAGGGGATTTTGGGGGAATTTTAGGGGGATTTTAGGGGATTTTATGGGGAAATTTTAGGGGGATTTTGGGGGAATTTTAGGGGGATTTTGGGGGAATTTTAGGGGATTTTATGGGGGAATTTTAGGGGATTTTATGGGGAAATTTTAGGGGGATTTTGGGGGAATTTTAGGGGATTTTATGGGGAAATTTTAGGGGGATTTTGGGGGAATTTTGGGGGAAATTTAGAGGGGATTTTGGGGGAATTTTAGGGGAATTTTTGGGGGAATTTTGGGAGACATGGGAATTTTGGGGGAAATTTATAGGAAATTTGGGGGAATTTTAGGGGAATTTCATGGGGAATTTTGGGGGATTTTAGGGGATTTTAGGGGAATTTCGGGAGACATTTATGGGAATTTCGGGGGAAATTTAGAGGGGATTTTGGGGGATTTTAGGGGAATTTCGGGGGAAATTTAGGGGAATTTCTGGGGACATTTATGGGAATTTTTGGGGGATTTTAGGGGAATATTGGAGAATATCATGGGAATTTTGGGGAAAATTTATAGGAAATTTGGGGGAATTTTAGGGGAATTTCATGGGAAATTTGGGGGAAATTTAGGGGAATTTTGGGGCGAATTTAGGGAAATTTTGGGGGAATTTTATGGGAATTTTTGGGCAAATTTTAGGGGAAATTTGGGGCGATTTTAGGAGATTTTTATGGGAATTCTGGGGAAAATTTGGAGGGATTTTATGTGAATTTTGGGGGACATTTATGGGAATTTTGGGGGGATTTTGGGGGAAATTTGGGGGAATTGTATGAGGAGTTATTGGGAATTTTATGGAAATTCTGGGGGGATTTTGAGGGAATTTTGGGGGATTTTATGGGAATTTTTGGGCAAATTTTATTGGAAATTTGGAGGAATTTTAGGGGAATTTGGGGGAGAATTTTGGGGGGTTTTATGGGAATTTTGGGGGAAATTTGAGGGAATTGTATGAGGAGTTATTGGGAATTTTTGGGAAATTCAGGGGATTTTTGGCAAATTTTTGGGGAAATTTGGGGGGATTTTAGGGGAATTTTGGGGGAAATTTAGGGGAATTTATGGGAATTTTGCAGTAATTTTGGGGGAATTTTATGAGGAATTATTGGGAATTTTTGGGAAATTCAGGGGATTTTTGAAGAATTTTTGGGGAATTTTATGGGAATTTTGGGGGGAATTTTGGGGGAATTTTGGGGTGATTGTATGGGAATTTTGGGGGAATTTAATGGGAAATTTCGGGGATTTTAGAGGAATTTTTGGGGAATTTTAGGGAAAATTTGGGGGAATTTTATGGGAATCTTAGAAGAATTTAGTGGAAATTTTCGGAGATTTTAGGGGAATATTGGGGGAATTTTGGGGGGATTTTATGGGAATTTATAAGAATTTTTATGGGGAATTTTGGGGATTTTTTTGGGAATTTTAATGAGGAGTCACTGGGGATTTTTGGTGGAATTCTTGGGGATTTTTTGGGGAATTTTGGGGATTTTTATGGGGAGGTTTTGGGAATTTTGGGGAGATTTTTGGGATGGTTTTGTGATTTTTTTGGGAATTTTGGGGTCCTAAACCCCTTTTTTCCCCCCAAAAAAATATTTTTTTAAAGGGATCTGAATTTTTGGGAGGGGTTCCCAGGGAATTCCCGGGATTTTGGGAATTCCCAAAATTTCAGGAGGGGTCCCAAATTCCCGATTTTTCCCCAGGCCCACATCCGGCAGAGTTTGGAGCAGAAGGAGAAGGAGAAAAACGAGGAGGAGCCCCCCAAAAAAAAGAGGAAAATGGAGGGGAAGATTCCCAAAAAATCCGGGAAAAAAATGGGAGAAAAACTCCAAAAATCCGGGAAAAAAATGGGGGAAAATCCCAAAAAATCCGGGAAAAAAATGGGGGAAAATCCAAAAAAATCCGGGAAAAAAATGGGAGAAAATCCCCAAAAAATGGGAGAAAATCCCCAAAAATCCGGGAAAAAAATGGGGAAAAATCCCCAAAAAATGGGAGAAAATCCCCAAAAATCCGGGAAAAAAATGGGAGAAAATCCCCAAAAAATGGGAGAAAATCCCCAAAAATCCGGGAAAAAAATGGGGAAAAATCCCCAAAAAATGGGAGAAAATCCCCAAAAATCCGGGAAAAAAATGGGGGAAAATCCCCAAAAAATGGGAGAAAAATCCCCAAAAAATCTGGAAAAAGGGGAAGGAAATGCCCCGAAAAATGGGAAAAAATTTGGGGGAAAAAACCCCAAAATTGGGCAAAACCCGGGGGGAAAGCCCAAAGTGAGGCGGGGGGGGCCGGGCCCCAAATTTGGGGGAACGGCCCCGAAATTGGGGGGGACCCCCCCAAAAAAGGGGGCCCTGGACAGGTTCAAGAAATAAATTTTGGGGGGCAGCGAATTCGGGGGGTCCGGACGTGGTTTTGTCCCCGATTTTGGGGGTCCCCAAAGGGTCCCCGGCCCAAATTTTGGGGTCTCATCCCGAATTTTGGGTGTCCCATCCCAAATTTTGGGGGTCCCCAGTGTCCCCTCCCAATTTTGGGTGTCCCATCCCTTTTTGGGGGTCCCCAAAGTGTCCCCGTCCCAAATTTTGGGGTCCCATCCCAAATTTTGGGGGTCCCCTCCCTAATTTGGGGTCCCCAAAGTGTCCCTGTCCCAAATTTTGGGGTCCCCTCCCCAATTTTGGGGGTCCCCCATATTCTCCCCCCATTTTGGGGTCCCATCCCCAATTTTGGGGTCCCCAAAGTGTCCCCGGCCCAAATTTTGGGGTTCCCATCCCAAATTTTGGGGTCCCCATCCCAATTTCTGGGTCCCCATCCCAATTTTGGGGGTCCCCAATGTCCCCTGACCCAATTTTGGGGTCCCATCCCAAATTTTGGGGGTCCCCTCCCTAATTTGGGGTCCCCAAAGTGTCCCTGTCACAAATTTTGGGGTCCCCAAAGTGTCTCCTCCCCAATTTTGGGGATCCCCTCCCCATTTTTGGGGTCCCTCCCCCAATTTTGGGTGTCCCATCCTCAATTTTGGGGGTCCCCAATGTCCCCTCCCCATTTTTGGGGTCCCTGTCCCCAATTTTTGGGGTCCCCAATGTTCCCTCCCCCCCAATTTTGAGGTTCCCATCCCATTTTTGGGGTCCCACCCCAAATTTGGGGTCCCCTCCCCAATTTTGGTGTCCCTGTCCCAAATTTAGGGTCCCCTCCCCATTTTTGGTGTCCCCTCCCTATTTTTGGGGTCCCCTCCCTATTTTTGGTGTCCCCGTCCCCATTTTTGGGGTCCTGTCCCCATTTTTGGTGTCCCCGTCCCCATTTTTGGGGTCCCCATTTGAAATTTTGGGGTCCCGGTGCCCCTCCCCCCCCCCCCCAGGAGCCGCTCGGTGTCACCGGCGCCAGGAATTTATTGGGGTGACAGCGGGTGACATTCCTGTCACCGTGCCAGGTCTGGGTGACATCAGGCCACTGTGCCAGGTCTGGGTGACATCCGGTGACAGCGGGTGACAGCGGGTGACATCAGGTGACAGCCGTGTCACCGTGCCAGGTCTGGGTGACATCCGGTGACATCTGGTGACAGCAGGTGACAGCTCCAGGTGGCAGCAGGTGACAGCCGTGTCACCATGCCAGGTCTGGGTGACATCCGGTGACATCCAGGTGACATCAGGTGACAGCTCCAGGTGACTCCGGGTGACAGCTGTGTCACACCCGTGTCACCGTGCCAGCTCCGTGTGACACCTCCAGGTGACACCCATGTCACCGTGCCAGCTCTGTGGGTGACATCCGTGTCCTTGGGTGACATCCGGGTGACATCGGTGTCACTGTCCCAGCGTCACGGCCGTGTCACCGTGCCAGCTCCCGGTGACATCCGGGTGACATCGGTGTCACCGTCCCAGCTCCAAGTGACATCCGGGTGACATCAGTGTCACTGTCCCAGCTCCGTGTCACACCCAGGTGACATCCGTGTCACTGTCCAGTGGCCCTGGGTGACATCCGGGTGACATCCGCGCCGGTGTTCCGTGTCCCCAGGTGACACCTCCAGGTGACACCTCCAGGTGACATCGGTGTCCCCGTGCCAGCTCCGTGTCCCCGTGTCACACCCGTGTCACTGTGCCAACTCCGCGTGTGACATCCGTGTCCTTGTGTGACATCCAGGTGACGCCTGGGTGACATCTGCGTCACCGTGCCAGCTCCGTGTCCGTGTGTCACACCCGTGTCACCGTGCCAGCTCCGTGTCCGTGTGTCACACCCGTGTCACCGTGCCAGCTCCGTGTGACACCTCCAGGTGACATCCAGGTGACATCGGTGTCACCGTCCCAGCTCCGTGTCCGTGTGTCACACCCGTGTCACCGTGCCAGCTCCGTGTGACACCTCCAGGTGACATCGGTGTCCCCGTGCCAGCTCCGTGTCCGTGTGCCAGCTCTGGGTGACATCGGTGTCACTGTCCCATCCCCATGTCCCTGTGTCACACGTGTGTCACCGTGCCAGCTCCGTGTCCATGTGTCACACCCGTGTCACCGTGCCAGCTCCGTGTGACACACCCAGGTGACATCAGTGTCACTGTCCCATCTCCGTGTCCCTGTGTCACACGTGTGTCACTGTGCCAGCTCCGTGTCCGTGTGTCACGTCCGTGTGACACCTCCAGGTGACATCGGCGTCCCCGTGCCACACCCGGGTGACATCGGTGTCACTGTCCGGTGACATCCGGGTGACATCCGGGTGACATCTGTGCCAGTGTCCGGGTGACATCGGCGTCCCCGTGCTGGCTCTGTGTCACACCCGGGTGACATCGGTGTCACCGTGCCAGCTCCGTGTCCCTGTGTCACACGCGTGTCACTGTGCCAGCTCCGTGTCACACCTCCATGTGACACCCAGGTGACATCGGTGTCACCGTGCCAGCTCCGTGTCCATGTGCCAGCTCTGGGTGACACCTCCAGGTGACATCGGTGTCCCTGTCCCAGCTCTGGGTGACACCTCCAGGTGACAGCCGTGTCACTGTGCCATCTCCATGTCCTCGTGTCACACGCGTGTCACCGTGCCAGCTCCGTGTCACACCTCCATGTGACACCCAGGTGACATCGGTGTCACCGTGCCAGCTCCGTGTCCATGTGCCAGCTCTGGGTGACACCTCCAGGTGACACCTCCAGGTGACATCAGTGTCACTGTCCCATCTCCGTGTCCCTGTGTCACACGTGTGTCACCGTGCCAGCTCCGTGTCCGTGTGTCACGTCCGTGTGCCAGCTCCGGGTGACACCTCCAGGTGCCATCGGGTGACAGCCGTGTCACTGTCCCATCTCTGTGTCCTCGGGTCACATCTCTGTCACCGTGCCAGCTCCGTGTGACACCTCCAGGTGACATCGGTGTCCCCGTGCCAGCTCCATGTCCCCGTGCCAGCTCTGGGTGACACCTCCAGGTGAAATCAGTTTCACTGTCCCATCTCCGTGTCCCTGTGTCACACGCGTGTCACCGTGCCAGCTCCGTGTCCGTGTGTCACGTCCGTGTGACACCTCCAGGTGACATCGGCGTCCCCGTGCCACACCCAGGTGACATCGGTGTCACTGTCCAGTGGCCCTGGGTGACATCCGGGTGACATCTGTGCCAGTGTCCGGGTGACATCGGTGTCACCGTGCTGGCTCCGTGTCACACGCTTGTCACACCCGGGTGACATCCGGGTGACATCGGTGTCACCGTCCCAGCTCCGTGTCACACCCGTGCCACACCCGGGTGACATCGGTGTCACCGTGTCCCCCCCCACACATTTTGGGGGGTTCTTCACCCCCCCGGGGGGGGGGGGGGCGTGTCCCCACCTGTGACGTCATCGCTCCATGACGTCACCCCCATCCCCAGGGCGGTTTCCCATGATGTCACTACCCTATGACGTCACACCCCTGTGACGTCACACCCCCGTGACATCACCCCCAAACACGGGGGGGGGCGGGGTCTGCAGAGGGGGGGATTCCCTCACTCATGACGTCACACTCCCGATGACGTCACCTGCCAATGACGTCACAGCCCCAACCACTGTGTCCCCCAAGCGGGGGGGGGGGGGTGTCCCCCACCATGATGTCACTCCCCTCATTGATGACGTCACTCCCCATGAAGTCACACCCCAAATGTCTGTACCCCCCAGACACGAGGTTTGGGGAGGGGGTCCCCCATCCCTATATGGGGGTGTCCCCCACCATGACGTCACTCCCCTCATTGATGACATCACTCCCTCACCGATGACGTCACTCCCCATGACGTCACACCCCCAACCTCTGTATCCCCCCAGACACGAGGTTGGGGGGGGGGGGGGATCCCATCCCCTTATGGAGGGGGGGTGTCCCCCACCATGACGTCACTCCACTCATTGATGACGTCACTCCCCTCATTGATGACGTCACTCCCAATGACGTCACACCCCCAACCTCTGTATCCCCCCAGACACGAGGTTTAGGGGGGGGGTCCCCCTTCATGACGTCCCTCCCAAATGACATCACACCCCCAACCTCTGTACCCCCCCAGAGACGAGCTTTGGGGAGGGGGGGGGGGAGCACCCCATCCCCTTATGGAGGGGGGGTGGGGTTTTCCCCACCTATGACGTCACCCCTCACCTCTGACGTCACTCCCCATGACGTCACACCCCCAACCTCTGTATCCTCCCCCAGACATGAGGTTTGGGGGGGGGTCCCATCCCTATATGGGGGTGTCCCCCACCATGACGTCACTCCCTCACCGATGACGTCACTCCCCATGACGTCACACCCCCAACCTCTGTATCCCCCCAGAGACGAGGTTTGGGGGGGAGGTCCCCCTTCATGACGTCACTCCCCATGACGTCACACCCCCAACCTCTGTATCCCCCCAGAGACAAGGTTTGGGGAGGGGGGGGGGAGCACCCCATCCCCTTATGGGGGGGTGGGGTTTTCCCCACCTATGACGTCACCCCCTCACCTCTGACGTCACTCCCCATGACGTCACACCCCCAACCTCTGTATCCCCCCAGACACGAGGTTTGGGGGGGGGTGTCCCCCTTCATGACGTCACTCCCCATGACGTCACACCCCCATCCTCTGTATCCCCCCAGACACGAGGTTTGGGGTGGAGTGTCCCCCTTCATGACGTCACTCCCCATGACGTCACACCCCCAACCTCTGTATCCCCCCAGAGACGAGCTTTGGGGAGGGGGGGGGGGGAGCACCCCATCCCCTTATGGAGGTTTTTTTTTTTTTCCCCACCTATGACGTCACCCCCTCACCTCTGACGTCACCCCCTCCCCTCTACCGTCACTCCCCCCCTCCCCACCCCCACCCCCACCCCGCCAGCGCCTCCCGCAGCCGACACCGCATCACCCCCGGCTCCCCCGCGCACCCCCGGCCCAGCATCTCCCAGAGGCGCCGCATCCCCTCGGGCCGCACCCGGTGCGCGCTGAACAGCGCCCCCCGCAGGCAGCAGCGCTCCGCCGGCGGCCCCGCCGCTCCGCCGAAGCGCGCCGAGTGCCGCGGCGCCACGCCGCCCTCCGCCGCCGCCGCCCCGACCCACGCGTCCTCCGGCAGCGCCGCCGGCAGCCGCCGCCCCGCCGCCAGCACCGCGCCCGCCGCCGCCGCCGACAGCACGTACGCGGCGCCGCTGCAGTACCGCGGGTACCGGCGGCGCGGGTACACCCCACGCGCGACGTGGTGGCGGCTCCGCGGGTCCCGGTTGGGCTCCACCCGCCAGTGGACGCGGCCGAGGTAAAGGCGAGGCGGCGGAGAGCGCCACGCGGCCAAAAAGGCGGAGAGCGCCGGGATGTTGAGGAAAGAATCGTCGTCCGCCTTGAGGAGGAACGGCGATTTCCCGCAGCAGGCCAGAGCCCAGCGGAGCAGCAGCTGCGTTTTGATGGTTAAGTTGCCGTAGGTGTCGGTGAAGTCGCCCTGTAAAACGTCGCCGTGCCGCCGCCACTCGGCCAGCAGCTCCGGTTGCTCGCGGGGATCCTCCGGGGAGCCCAGCACGAACACGGTGCGGGCGGGAGGAGCGCCGGTGTCGCCCCGGGATGGGTCCCACGGGCCGCCCCAGGTGTCGCGGACGGCGGCGCGGTGCTGCCGGTGCTCCGGGGCGCTGGGGACCAGCGTCAGCAGGAACGGGCCCGGGGATGAGCACGGCGCCGGGGCCAGCAGGACTCGGGGGGTGAGCGGGGAGCCGCCGGGAGCAGCGGGGAGGACGCCGGAGCCCCCCGAGAGGAGACCCACGCAGCCGGGGGGGGTTTGGGGAGCGCGGGTTCTGACCGCGGGACCACCAAGGAGACCCCCGGGACTCCCAGTTTGAGCCGCGGGAACCCCAAGTCCAACACCCGGACCCCCAGTTCCAACCCCGGGACCTCCAGTTCCAACCCCGGGACTTCCAATTCCAATACCGGGACCCCCAAGTCCAACCCCGGGACCCCCAATTCCAATACCGGCACCTCCAGTTCCAACCCCGGGACCCCCAATTCCAATCCCGGGACCCCCAATTCCACCCCCGGGACCCCCAATTTGAACCTCAGGCCCCCCAATTCCACCGCCGGGACCCCCAATTCCACCCCCGAGACCCCCAGTTCCACCCCCGGGACCCCCAATTTGAACGTCAGGCACCCCAATTCCACCGCCGGGACCCCCAATTCCACCGCCGGGACCCCCAATTCCACCGCCGGCACCCCCAATTCCAACTCCGGGACCCCCAATTCCAACCTCAGGACCCCCAATTCCACCGCCGGGACCCCCAATTTGAACCTCAGGCCCCCCAATTCCACCCCCGGGACTCCCAGTTCCAACCCCGGGACCCCCAATTCCACCGCCGGGACCCCCAATTTGAACATCAGGCCCCCCAATTCCACCGCCAGGACCCCCAATTCCAGCCCAACCCTCGACCCTCGAGCTGCCATTCAGGACCCCCGGCCCCCATTTCCCAGCGCCCCCCCGCTCATCCCCAACCCCCGCGCCCCCCGCCCCAAGCCACGCCCCCTCTCCCCCAAGCCACGCCCCCTCTCCCCCAAGCCACGCCCCCTCTCCCCCAAACCCCGCCCCCTCTCCCCCAAGCCCCCCATTCACCCCCTCGCCCCCCCAACTCCCACCCCCCGCGCCCCCCACGCCCACCCCCCGCTTTCCCCCGTCCCCCCACGCCCCCCACGCCCCCCGCCCCTCCTCGCAGGCCGCCAGGGCCGCCGCCAGCAGCTCCTCGCCCGCGCCGCTGCCCTGCAGCCACAGCAGCGCCAGCGCCAGCGCCGCCAGCGCCGCCCGGGCCGCCCTCCGCCGCCACCTGCGCCGCCTCGGGCCCATCCCGCAGCCCTCCCCGCGCTCCTCTCACCTCCGGCGGGCCCCAAAAACCCCCAAATCCGCCCCAAAATCCACCCCCGGGGGAGGGGGGGGGGCGCGCTCGGGCGGCGGGCGGCGCGCGGGGAGGGGGCGTGGCCACGGCGGGATAATTAGCATAAACGGGGCGGTGGGCGGGGCTTAGAGGAGGGGGCGTGGTTTGGGGCTGCGGCGCATGCGCAGAGCGGAGGGGGCGTGGCTCGAGGCGTTGGGGCCGCGCGCGGAGCGGAGGGTGAAGAACGGGGGGGGGGCGAGGGGGGATTTTGGGGGGATTTTTGGGGATTTTGGGGATTTTTGGGGGTCCCGGGAGGGTCTTGGGGTCCCCCTGGGAATGCGGGGGGGTCCTGGAGGGGCCTTGGGGGGGTTTGGGTGGGGCAGGAGGAGATTTGAGGGGGGGCCGCGAGGGAATTTGGGGGTTCTGGGGGGAATTTTGGGGGTCCCGGAAGGATTTTTGGGGGTCTCGAGGGGATTTTGGGGGTCCCGAGTGGGTTTTCGGGGGTCCCGAGGGGAATCTGGGGATCCTGAAGGGGTTTGGGTGGTTACGAGGGGAATTTGGGGGTCCCCTGAGGATTTTGGGGGTCCCGAGAGGATTTTGGGGGTCTTGGGAGGGGTTTTGGGGGTCCTGAGGAGAATTTGGGGGTCCTGAATGAATTTTTGAGGGGTCCTGAGGGGATTTTGGGGGGTCCCAAAGGGATTTTGGGGATCCCGAGGGGATTTTGGGGGTCTCGAGTAGAATTTTGGGGAGTCCCGAGGGGATTTTGGGGATCCAGAGAGGAATTTTGGGGGTTCCCAAGGGATTTTGGGGGACCTCAGAGGATTTTGGGGGTCCCGAGCGGATTTTGGGGGGTCCCGAGGAGATTTTGGGGGGTCCCGAGGAGAATTTGGGGGCCTTGAGGGGATTTTGGGGGTCCTGAATGAATTTTGGGGGTCCCGAGGGGATTTTGGGGGGTCCCGAGGAGAATTTGGGGGCCTTGAGGGGATTTTGGGGGTCCTGAATGAATTTTGGGGGGTCCCGAGGGGATTTTGGGGGGTCTCGAGGAGAATTTGGGGGTCCTGAGGGAAATTTGGGGGTCCCCAGAGGAATTTGGGGGGTCTTAAGGGGATTTTGGGGGGGTCCCGAGGGGAATTTGGGGGTCTCGAGGGGAATTTGGGGTGTCCTGGGTGGGGTTTGGATTTTTGGGAATTTGGGATTTTTGGGGCTTTGGATTTTTTGGGGGCTCCTGGATTTTGTTTTTTTTGGGGGGGGTCTCTGAGGGGTCACGGGAGATTTTGGGGGTGCGGGGGGTGACCCCAAACCCCCCCCAGCCCCCCAAAATCGCCCCCAAATTCCCCCCCAGCCCCCCAAAATCGCCCCCATGGCGGAGCCGCTGCAGAAGAAGCTCCAGGCGGAGCTGGAGAAATACCAACAGCTGCAGAAAGGTGAGCCCAAAATCCCCCAAAATCACCCCAAAAATCTGCCCTGGGAGCCCCAAAATCACCCCAAAAATCACCCAAAATCACCCCCAAAATCTGCCAAAATCACCACAAAAAATCTGCCCTGGGAACCCCAAAATCACCCCAAAAATCACCCAAAATCACCACAAAAAATCTGCCCTGGGAGCCCCAAAATCACCCCAAAAATCACCCAAAATCACCCCAAAAATCTGCCCTGGGAACCCCAAAAATCACCCAAAATCACCCCCAAAATCTGCCAAAATCACCACAAAAAATCTGCCCTGGGAACCCCTAAAATCACCCCAAAAATCTGCCCTGGGAACCCCTAAAATCACCCCAAAAATCTGCCCTGGGAGCCCCAAAATTACCCCAAAAATCCCCCAAAATCACCCCAAAAATCTGCCCTGGGAACCCCAAAATCATCCCAAAAATCACCCAAAATCACCCCCAAAATCTGCCAAAATCACCCCAAAAATCTGCCCTGGGAACCCCTGAATTCACCCCAAAAAACCCCACAAAATTCTGCCCTGGGAACCCCAAAATCACCCCAAAAAATTCCTCCTGGGAGCCCCAAAATTATCCCAAAAATCTGCCCTGGGAACCCCCAAAGTCACCCCAAAAATCCCCCAAAATCCCCCCAAAAATCTGCCGTGGGAACCCCAAAATCACCCCAAAAAATTTCTCCTGGGAGCCCCAAAATCACCCCAAAAATCTGCCCTGGGAACCCCAAAATTCCCCCAAAAATCCCCCAAAATCACCCCAAAAATCTGCCATGGGAACCCCCAAAATCACCCCAAAAATCACCCAAAATCACCCCAAAAATCTGCCCTGGGAACCCCCAAAATCACCCCCAAAATCTGCCAAAATCACCCCAAAAAATCTGCCCTGGGAACCCCCAAAATCACCCCAAAAAATTCCTCCTGGGAGCCCCAAAATTACTCCAAAAATCTGCCCTGGGAACCCCAAAATTCCCCCAAAAATCCCCCAAAATCACCCCAAAAATCTGCCCTGGGAACCCCCAAAATCACCCCAAAAATCCTCCTGGGAACCCCCAAAATCACCCCAAAAATCACCCAAAATCACCCCCAAAATCTGCCAAAATCACCACAAAAAATCTGCCCTGGGAACCCCAAAAATCACCCCAAAAAATTCCTCCTGGGAGCCCCAAAATCACCCAAAAAATCCTCCTGGGAACCCCAAAAATCTGCCCTGGGAACCCCAAAAATGCCCCCAAAAATCCCCCCAAAAATCTGCCCTGGGAACCCCAAAAATACCCCCAAAAATCTGCCCTGGGAACCCCAAAAATCCCCCCAAAAATCCCCCAAAATCACCCCAAAAATCTGCCCTGGGAACCCCAAAATCACCCCAAAAATCACCCCAAAAATCTGCCCTGGGAACCCCCAAAGTCACCCCAAAAATCCCCCAAAATCACCCAACAAATCTGCCCTGGGAACCCCAAAAATCCCCCCAAAAATTCCCAAAAATCACCCCAAAAATCTGCCCTGGGAACCCCAAAAATCCCCCCAAAAATCCCCCCAAAAATCACCCCAAAAATCTGCCCTGGGAACCCCAAAAAAACCCCCAAAAATCACCCCAAAAATCCCCCCTGGGATCCTCCAAAATCCCCCCAAAATTTTGGGGGGATTTTGGGGTTCCCCTGACCCGTTTTTGGGGGGATTTTGGGGTCCCCATGAACCCCGATTTTGGGGGATTTTGGGAGGATTTTGGGGTGCCCCTGACCCCGAATTTGGGGGGATTTTGGGGTGCCCCTGATCCCGATTTTGGGGAATTTTGGGGTGCCCCTGACCCCGATTTTGAGGGGATTTTTGGGGAATTTTGGGGTCCCCATGAACCCCGATTTTGGGGAATTTTGGGGTGCCCCTGACCCGTTTTTTTGAGGGGATTTTTGGGGGATTTTGGGGTTCCCCTGACCCGTTTTTGGGGGGATTTTGGGGTCCCCATGAACCCCGATTTTGGGGGATTTTGGGGGGATTTTGGGGTGCCCCTGACCCCGAATTTGGGGGGATTTTGGGAGATTTTGGGGTGCCCCTGACCCCGTTTTTGGGGGATTTTGGGGTTCCCCTGACCCCAATTTTGGGGGGATTTTGGGGGATTCTGGGGTCCCCCTGACCCAGATTTTGGGGGATTTTGGGGTCCCCATGAACCCCAATTTTGGGGGATTTTGGGAGGATTTTGGGGGATTTTGGGGTTCCCCTGACCCCGATTTTGAGGGGATTTTTGGGGGATTTTGGGGTGCCCCTGACCCCGATTTTGGGGGGATTTTTGGGGGATTTTGGGGTGCCCCTGACCCGTTTTTGGGGGGATTTTGGGGGATTTTGGGGTTCCCCTGACCCCGATTTTGGGGTGCCCCTGACCCGGATTTTGGGAGGATTTTGGGGTGCCCCTGACCCGTTTTTTGGGGGGATTTTAGGGTTCCCCTGACCGATTTTGGGGTGCCCCTGACTCGGATTTTGAGAGGATTTTGGGGTTCCCCTGACCCCGATTTTGGGGTGCCCCTGACCCGGATTTTGAGAGGATTTTGGGGTGCCCCTGACCCGGATTTTGGGGGGATTTTGGGGTTCCCCTGACCGATTTTGGGGTGCCCCTGACCCGTTTTTGCGGGGATTTTGGGGGATTTTGGGGTGCCCCTGACCCGTTTTTGGGGGGATTTTGGGGTGCCCATGAACCGGGATTTTGGGGTGCCCCTGACCCGTTTTTTGGGGGGATTTTGGGGTGCCCCTGACCCGTTTTTTGGGGTCCCCAGAGCTGGGCCGGGCGGTGGCGGCGCGGCAGAAGTTGGAGACGCAGCTGACGGAGAACAACATCGTGCAGGAGGTGGGGAGAGAACGGGCCAAAAACGGCCCAAATTGACCCAAAAATAACCCAAAAATAACCCCAAAACTGCCGAAAAATAACCCCAAAACTGCCCAAAAATAACCCCAGAAAGAACAACAAAACTGCCCAAAAATAACCCAAAAATAACCCCAAAACTGCCCAAAAATAACCCCAAAACTGCCAAAAATAACCCCAGAAAGAAACACAAAACTGCCCAAAAATAACCCAAAAATAACCCCAAAACTGCCCAAAAATAACCCCAAAAAGAACAACAAAACTGCCCAAAAATAACCCAAAAACAACCCCAAAACTGCCCAAAAATAACCCCAGAAAGAACCACAAAACTACCCAAAAATAACCCCAAAACTGCCAAAAAGAACTTCAAAAAGAACAACAAAACTGCCCAAAAATAACCCAAAAATAACCTGAAAATAAACGAAAAATAACCCCAAACTGCCCAAAAATAACCCCAGAAAGAACAACAAAACTGCCCAAAAATAACCCAAAAATAACCCCGAAACTGCCGAAAAATAACCCCAAAACTGCCAAAAATAACCCCAAAAATAACCCCAAAACTGCCCAAAAGAACTTCAAAAAGAAACACAAAACTGCCCAAAAAGAACCCAAAAATAACCTGAAAATGACCTCAAAATAACCCCAAAACTGCCCAAAAATAACCCCAAAAATAACCCCAAAACTGCCAAAAAGAACTCCAAAAAGAACAACAAAACTGCCCAAAAATAACCTGAAAATAACCTGAAAATAAACCAAATATAACCCTAAACCTGCCCAAAAATAACCCCAGAAATAACCCCAAAATTGCCCAAAAATAACCCCAAAACTGCCAAAAAATAACCCCAAAACTGCCCAAAAATAACCCCAGAAAGAACAACAAAACTGCCCAAAAATAACCCAAAAATAACCAAAAATAACCCAAAACTGCCCAAAAATAACCTCAAAAAGAACAACAAAACTGCCCAAAATTAACCCAAAAATAACCTGAAAATAAACCAAAAATAACCCCAAAAAGAACCACAAAAATGTCCAAAAATAACCCCAAAAAGAACAACAAAACTGCCCAAAATTAACCCAAAAATAACCAAATATAACCCAAAACCTGCCCAAAAATAACCTCAAAAAGAACCACAAAACTGCCCAAAAACACTGCAAAAATAACCCTAAAATAAACCAAAAATAACCCAAAAATAACCCCAAAAATAACCCCAAAACTGTCCAAAAATACCCTAAAATAAACCAAAAATAACCCCAAAAATAATGCCAAAACTGTCCAAAAATAACCCCAAAACTGTCCAAAAATAACCCCAAAACAACCCCAAAAATAACTCCAAAACTGCCCAAAAATAACCCCAAAACTGCCCCAAAAATACCCTAAAATAAACCAAAAAATTACCCCAAAATAGCCCAAAAATAACCCCAAAACTGCCCTAAAAATAACCCCAAAAATACCCTGAAACTATCCCAAAAATAACCCCAAAACTGCTCCCAAAATTCCCTAAAAATACTCTGAAACTGCCCCAAAAATACCCTCAAAACTGACCCAAAAATATTCCCAAAATTCCCAAAAAAACCCCAAACCCCCCAAAATCTACTCCAAAAATTCCCCGAAAAAATACCCCCAAAACACCCCAAAAACACCCCAAAAATAACCCAAAAAATTCCTTGAAACTGCCCCAAAAATTCCCAAAAAAACCCCAAAACTGCCCAAAAATTCCCCCAAAGTTGCCAAAATTCCCTTTTTCCCCCAAAATCCCCTTTTCCCAAAACCCCTCTTTTTCCCCAAAAAAAATCCCATTTTTTACCCTTTTCCCCCCAAAAAAATCCAAATTTTTCTCAGAAAAATTCTCTTTTTTCTCCCAAAAAACTCCTTTTTTATCCCTTTTTCCCAGAAAAAGATTTCTCCATTTTTCCCAAAAACTTCTCATTTTTCCCCAAAAAAATTTCTCTTTTTTATCCCCAAAAAATCCCTTTTTCCCCTCAAAAATCCCATTTTTTACCCCTTTTTCCCATTATGAATCCCAGAAATTTTTCCCAAAACATTCTCTTTTTTCCCTAAAAAAATTCCCTTTTTTTCCCTTAAAAAATTCCCTTTTTTTGCCCCTTTTTCCCCCAAAAAATCCCATTTCTTATCTCCCTTTTCCTCAAAAAGAATCCCAAAATTTTTTCCCAAAAAATTCTTTTTTCCCCAAAAAATTCCATTTTTTAATTCCTTCTCCCCCCAAAAAAATTCCAATTTTCACAAAAAATTCTCATTTTCTCCCCACAAAAATCCCAATTTTTTACCCCATTTTCTCTCCCAAAAAATCCCATTTTTTATCTCTTTTCACACGAAAAAATCATTTTTTATCCCTTTTTCCCCAAAAAAATCCCATTTGTTACCCCTTTTTCCCCAAAAAAAACCATCCAATTTTTCCCCAGAAATTCTCTATTTTCCCCCAAAAAAATCCCTTTTTCCCACCAAAAATCCCAATTTTTACCCTTTTTCCCCAAAAAAATTTGAATTTTTATCTATTTTTCCCCAAAAAAAAAATCCCAATTTTTACCCCTTTTTCCCAAAAAAAATCCCAATTTTCCCCCTTTTTTCCCCCAAAAATCCCAATTTTTACCTCTTTTTTATCCCAAAAAAATTCTCATTTTCCCCCCAAAAAAATCCCATTTCCCCCCATTTTTTTCCCCAAAATCCCATTTTTTCATCCATTTTTCCCTCCAAAATTCCCATTTTTCCCCATTTTTCCCCATTTTCCCCATTTTTTCCCCATTTTCCCCTTTTTTTCCTGTTTTTCCCCCTTTTTTTCCCTTTTTCTCCACTTTTTTTCCCCTTTTTCCCCTTTTTCCCCCAAAAAATTCTCATTTTTCCCCCAAAATCTCATTTTTTCATCCATTTTTCCCTCCAAAATTCCCAATTTTTCTCCATTTTTTCCCCATTTTCCCCCTTTTTTCCCCATTTTTCCCCATTTTCCCCCTTTTCTCCCCCATTTTTCCCCATTTTGCCCCTTTTTTCCCCAAAATCCCATTTTTAAATCCCAAAAATCCCATTTTTTCCTCCCCAGAACCCCTTTTTCTTTCTCCCCAAAAATCCCATTTTTTAAATCCCCAAAATCCCATTTTTTCATCAATTTTTCCCTCCAAAATTCCCATTTTTCCCCATTTTTTTCCCCATTTTCCCCCTGTTTTATTTCCCCATTTTTTCCCCATTTTCCCCCCATTTTCCCCATTTTTTAAATCCCAAAAATCCCATTTTTTCCTCCCCAAAATCCCATTTTTTAAATCCCAAAAATCCCATTTTTTCCTCCCCAAAATCCCATTTTTTCATCCATTCTTCTCTCCAAAATTCCCAATTTTTCCTTTTTTTTCCACATTTTTTCACCATTTTTTCCACTTTTTCCCCCATTTTTTTCCCCTTTTTTTTTCCATTTTTCCACTTTTTCCCACATTTTTCCCCCATTTTTCCCCTCAAAAATTTCCAATTTTTCTCAATTTTTCCCCAAAATCCCTTTTTTTTCCCCCCATTTTTCCCCATTTCTTTCCCCATTTGCCTCTTTTTTCCCCAAAAATCCCATTTTTCCCCATATTTCCCCCTTTTCCCCCCCAAAAATCCCATTTTTCTCCCCAAATTCCCCTTTTTGCCCAATTTTGGCCGTTTTTGCCCCAAAAAGGAGCTGCAGCTGCTGGACGAGTCCAACTCCATCTTCCGCCTGCTGGGCCCGGTGCTGCTGCCGCAGGAACTGCGCCATGCGCGGGAGCACGTCGGGAAACGGCTGCAGTACATCACGGGGGAGCTGTGAGTTTGGGGTGAAAAACCGGGATTTTGGGCAAAAATGGGAAAAAAGTGAAAAAACTGGGAAAAACGGGGAAAAAACAGGGAAAAAACAGAAAAAAATGGGGAAAAATGGGGAAAAATGGGGGGAAATGGAGGGGAAACGGCTGCAGTACATCACGGGCGAGCTGTGAGTTTGGGGTGAAAAACTGGGATTTTGGGCAAAAACGGGAAAAAGTGAAAAAACGGGGAAAAACGGGGAAAAAACGGGGAAAAAATGGGAAAAAATGGGGAAAATTGGGGAAAAATGGGGGGAAATGGAGGGGAAACGGTTGCAATACATCAGAGGGGAGATGTGAGTTTGGGGTGAAAAACCCCGATTTTGGGCAAAAATGGGAAAAAGTGAAAAAACGGGGAAAAACGGGGAAAAAACGGGGAAAAAATGGGAAAAAATGGGGAAAATTGGGGAAAAATGGGGGGAAATGGAGGGGAAACGGCTGCAGTACATCAGAGGGGAGATGTGAGTTTGGGGTGAAAAACCGGGATTTTGGGCAAAAATGGGAAAAAGTGAAAAAACTGGGAAAAACGGGGAAAAAAATGGGGAAAAAATGGGGAAAAATGGGGAAAATTGGGGAAAAATGGGGGGAAATGGAGGGGGAACGGCTGCAGTACATCACGGGCGAGCTGTGAGTTTGGGGTGAAAAACCGGGATTTTGGGCAAAAATGGGAAAAAGTGAAAAAACGGGGAAAAAATGGGAAAAAAACAGAAAAAAATGGGGAAAAAATGGGGAAAATTGGGGAAAATGGGGGGAAATGGAGGGGAAACGGCTGCAGTAGATCACGGGCGAGCTGTGAGTTTGGGGTGAAAAACCGGGATTTTGGGCAAAAACGGGAAAAAGTGAAAAAACGGGGAAAAACGGGGAAAAAATGGGGAAAAACGGGGAAAAAATGGGGAAAAAACAGAAAAAAATGGGGAAAATGGGGGGAAATGGAGGGGAAACGGCTGCAGTACATCACGGGGGAGCTGTGAGTTTGGGGTGAAAAACCGGGATTTTGGGCAAAAATGGGAAAAAGTGAAAAAACGGGGAAAAACGGGGACAAAACCAGAAAAAAATGGGAAAAATTGGGGAAAAATGGGGAAAAATGGAGCGGAAATGGAGGGGAAACGGCTGCAGTAGATCAGAGGGGAGATGTGAGTTTGGGGTGAAAAACCGGGATTTTGGGCAAAAATGGGAAAAAGTGAAAAAACGGGGAAAAAATGGGAAAAAAACAGAAAAAAATGGGGAAAAAATGGGGAAAATTGGGGAAAATGGGGGGAAATGGAGGGGAAACGGCTGCAGTAGATCACGGGCGAGCTGTGAGTTTGGGGTGAAAAACCGGGATTTTGGGCAAAAACGGGAAAAAGTGAAAAAACGGGGAAAAACGGGGAAAAAATGGGGAAAAACGGGGAAAAAATGGGGAAAAAACAGAAAAAAATGGGGAAAATGGGGGGAAATGGAGGGGAAACGGCTGCAGTACATCACGGGGGAGCTGTGAGTTTGGGGTGAAAAACCGGGATTTTGGGCAAAAATGGGAAAAAGTGAAAAAACGGGGAAAAACGGGGACAAAACCAGAAAAAAATGGGAAAAATTGGGGAAAAATGGGGAAAAATGGAGCGGAAATGGAGGGGAAACGGCTGCAGTAGATCAGAGGGGAGATGTGAGTTTGGGGTGAAAAACCGGGATTTTGGGCAAAAATGGGAAAAAGTGAAAAAACGGGGAAAAAATGGGAAAAAAACAGAAAAAAATGGGGAAAAAATGGGGAAAATTGGGGAAAATGGGGGGAAATGGAGGGGAAACGGCTGCAGTAGATCACGGGCGAGCTGTGAGTTTGGGGTGAAAAACCGGGATTTTGGGCAAAAACGGGAAAAAGTGAAAAAACGGGGAAAAACGGGGAAAAAATGGGGAAAAACGGGGAAAAAATGGGGAAAAAACAGAAAAAAATGGGGAAAATGGGGGGAAATGGAGGGGAAACGGCTGCAGTACATCACGGGGGAGCTGTGAGTTTGGGGTGAAAAAACGGGATTTTGGGCAAAAATGGGAAACAGGGGAAAAACGGGGAAAAAATGGGAAAAAATGGGAAAATTGGGGAAAATGGGGGGAAATGGAGGGGAAACGGCTGCAGTACATCAGAGGGGAGATGTGAGTTTGGGGCGAAAAACCCTGATTTTGGGCAAAAATGGGGAAAAAATGGGAAAAATTGGGAAAACATGGGGAAAATTGGCAAAAAAAAAGGGGGAAAGGGAGCAAGAATGGGGGAAAATGGAGATAAAAAGGAGAAAAGGCTGGAGAGCATTGGGGAAAAAAATGGGGAATTTGGGCAAAATGGCGAAAAAACTGAAAAAATGGGGAAAATTGGGAAAATATGGGGGGAAAAAACAGGAAAAAATTGGGAAAATGGGGGGAAATTGAGGAAAAAAGGGGAAAAGGCTGGAGTGCATCACAGGGAGATGTGGGTTTGGGGTAAAAAAACACGATTTTGGGCAAAATGGGAAAAATTTGGGGGAAAATGGGGAAAATTCCCATTTTCCAAAAAAAATCCCCATTTTCCCCCACAAAATCCCCATTTTTTCCCCAAAATTTCCCTTTTCCCCCCAATTCATTTTTTTCCCCAAAATCCCATTTTTTCCCCCAAAATCCCTGTTTTTCACCCAAATCCCCATTTTCCCCCAAAAAAAATCCCATTTTCCCCCAAAAATTCCCGTTTTTCCCTCTTAAAATCAATATTCCCCCCCAAATTCCCATTTTTTCTCTCCCAAAATTCCCTTTTTTTCCCATAATTCAAATTGTTTTTCCCAAATTCCCTTTTTCCCCCAAAAAATTCCCATTTTTCCCCCAAAAATCCCCATTTTTTTCCCTAAAATCAATATTTTTCCCCCAAAATCCTGTTTTTTCCTTCTCGAAATTCCCTTTTTCCCCCCCATAATTACCTTTTTTCCCAAAATTCCCATTTTTCCTTCCAAACCCCCATTTTCCCCAAAAAAAATTCCATTTCCCCCCAAATCCCCATTTTTCCCCCAAAATCCCCTGTATCCCCTAAAAATTCAATTTTTTCCCAAAATCCCATTTTTCCCTCCAAATCCCCATTTCCCCCCACAAATTCCCATTTTTTCCTATCCAAAATCCCCATTTCCCCCCCATAATTCGAATTCTTTTTTCCCAAAATCCCCATTTTTCCCCCCAAAAAAATCTCCATTTTTTCCCAAAAAATCCCCAGTTTTCCCCCCTAAAAATCTCCATTTTTCCCCCTAAAAATCTCCATTTTTCCCCCTAAAAATCTCCATTTTTCCCCCTATAAATCCCCATTTCCACCCCAAAAAATCCCCATTTTCCCCCCTAAAAATCCCCATTTTTCCTATCCAAAATCCCCATTTTCCCCCCATAATTCAATTTTTTTTTCCCAAAATCCCCATTTCCCCCCATAATTCGAATTTTTTTTCCCCAAAATCCCCATTTTCCCCCCATAATTCAATTTTTTTTCCCCAAAATCGCCATTTTCCCCCCATAATTCAATTTTTTTCCCCAAAATCCCCATTTTCCCCCCATAATTCAATTTTTTTTCCCAAAATCCCCATTTTCCCCCCATAATTCAATTTTTTTTCCCAAAATCCCCATTTTCCCCCCATAATTCAATTTTTTTCCCCAAAATCCCCATTTTCCCCCATAATTCAATTTTTTTTTTCCCAAAATCCCCATTTTCCCCCCAAAATTCAATTTTTTTTCCCAAAATCCCCATTTTCCCCCATAATTCAATTTTTTTTCCCAAAATCCCCATTTTCCCCCCAAAATCCCCATTTTCCCCCCAAAATCCCCATTTTCCCCCCAAAATCCCATTTCCCCCCATAATTCAATTTTTTTTCCCAAAATCCCATTTTCCCCCATAATTCAATTTTTTTTCCCAAAATCCCCATTTTCCCCCCATAATTCAATTTTTTTTTCCCCTCCAAATCCCATTTTCCCCCATAATTCAATTTTTTTTCCCCAAAATCCCCATTTTCCCCCCATAATTCAATTTTTTTTCCCCAAAATCCCCATTTTCCCCCCAAAATCCCCATTTCCCCCCATAATTCAGTTTTTTTTTTCCCAAAATCCCCATTTTCCCCCCATAATTCAAATTTTTTTTTTCCCAAAACCCCATTTTTCCCCCCAAAAAAATCCCCATTTTTCCCCAAAAAATCCCCATTTTTCCCCAAAAAATCCCCATTTTCCCCCCAAAAATCCCCATTTCTCCCCAAAAAATCCCCTTTTTCCCCCATAATTCAATTTTTTTTCCCAAAATCCCCATTTCCCCCATAATTCAATTTTTTTTTTTTCCCAAAATCCGGGTTTTTCTCCCCGCTCCAGGTCCCGCTGCGAGCAGCAGTCGCAGGAGCTGCAGCGGCGCTCGGAGCAGCAGCGGCAGCTCCTGGGCCGGCTGCAGCAGGAGCTGCAGGCCCGGCCCTGAGCCCCAAATTTGGGGAAAACCCCCCAAAATTTGGGGAAAACCACCCAAAAAAATCCCGGACCCGAAAATCCCCAAAAATCCAAAACAATCCAAAAAAATTCCCATTAAATTCCAAGAAAATCACCCCAAAATCCGAATTTTTGTCTTATTTTTATGATTAATTTCCAGATTTTTTTAGGAATTTTGGGAGTCCTGAGCACCCCAAAATTTGGGGAAAACCACCCAAAAAAATCCCGGACCCGAAAATCCCCAAAAATCAAAAAAAATCCAAAAAAATCCCCATTAAATTCCAATAAAAACACCCCAAAATCTGAATTTTTGTCTTATTTTTATGATTAATTCCCAGATTTTTTTGGGAATTTTGGGAGTCCTGAGCACCCCGAAATTTAGGAAAACCACCCAAAAATCCCAGACCCAAAAATCCCCATTAAATTCCAAGAAAAACACCCCAAAATCTGAATTTTTGTCTTATTTTGATGTTCAATTCCCAAATTTTTGGGGCATTTTAGGGACTCTGAGCACCCCAAAATTTGGGGACACCCAAAAAAATCCCGAACCCGAAAATCCCCAAAAATCCCAAAATATCCAAAAAAATCCCCATTAAATTCCGAGAAAATCACCCCAAAATCTGAATTTTTGTCTTATTTTTATGATTAATTCCCGAATTTTGGGGGTCCTGAGCACCCCAAAATTTGGGGAAAACCACCCAAAAATTCCAGACCCAAAAATTCACAATAAAGTCCAAATAAAACACCCCAAAATCCGAATTTTTGTCTTATTTTGATGTTCAATTCCCAAATTTTTTGGAATTTTAGGGACTCTGAGCACCCCAAAATTTTGGGGATCCTCCAAAAATCCCAAAAAATCCCCATTAAATTCCGAGAAAATCACCCCAAAATCCGAATTTTTGTCTTATTTTTATGATTCATTCCCAAATTTTGGGGGAATTTTGGGGGTCCTGAGCACCCCAAAATTTGGGGAAAACCCCCAAAAAAATCCCGATCCCAAAAATCCCCAAAAATCCCCAAAAATCCAAAAAAATCCCCATTAAATTCCAAGAAAAACACCCCAAAATCTGAATTTTTGCCTCATTTTGACGTTCAATTCCCAAATTTTTGGGAATTTTAGGGACTCTGAGCACCCCAAAATTTTGGGGATCCCCCAAAAATCCCAAAAAATCCCCATTAATTTCCAAATAAATCACCCCAAAATCCGAATTTTTGTCTTATTTTTATGATTAATTCCCAAATTTTGGGGGAATTTTGGGAGTCCTGAGCACCCCAAAATTTGGGGAAACCACCCAAAAAATCCCGATCCCAAAAATCCCCAAAATTCCCATTAAATTCCAAGGAAATCACCCCAAAATCTGCGGGTCTGCCCGGCAACTGGTGAGTCATCAGCGCCGCTCGCTCTGATTGGCTGACTGTTCTCCTCCGCGTTCTCTGATTGGCTGACTCTTCTCCACCGCGTTCTCTCATTGGCTGAGGAGAGGCCCGGCAGTGCAGAGAAGGAACGGGAGAGATCCCGCCCCGAGCACCGGCACGGGGACAACAGACCCAGCCTGGGCACAGGGAGGGAATTTATTACCAACCAAACCACGGCAGCACCAGGAGAAGGGAAAGAAATCCCTCCAGCACCTTCCCCCACCCAACGGGGATCACCCACAACAGGGTTATCCACCATGGAGAGACGGGGACATCCGAGTTTAGACCACAGCCAATTTTATTGAGTGTACCAGGTGTTTATACAGGGATTTACTTGTATGGTGCCTATATAGGGCTCTGTTTTTGGTAACAATTTCCCATTGGTTACACATTCTTCGTGACATCAGGTCACCTGGGAACATTTATCTTATCACAAAGTCTCACACCATGTTGCTTGGTCAGTCTTCTTGCCCAGAGAGACTTAAACTGTGTCTGTGTCTCCCACAGTTTCTGCTCAGTCAGGCCTCAGATGTCGGGCCCCTTTATCAGCTCCATTGCTTTACTCTCTGTTTTATTCCCCATACGGGGACACCAGGGCTCTGCCCCACGGGGGTCACTGGGGATCATCCAGCCCAGATCCTCCCATGGGGGATGGAGCTGCAGGAGCGCACCAAGCTCTTCCCTCACTCTCTTCCCTCACTCCAAGCTCTTCCCTCATTCTCTTTCCTCACTCCAAGCTCTTCCCTCATTCTCTTTCCTCACTCCAAGCTCTTCCCTCATTCTCTTTCCTCACTCCAAGCTCGTCCCTCACTCTCTTCCCTCACTCCAAGCTCTCCCCTCACCCTCTTCCCTCACTCCAAGCTCTTCCCTCACTCCAAGCTCTTCCCTCACTCTCCTCCCTCACTCCAAGCTCTTCCCTCACTCTCCTCCTTCACTCCAAGCTCTTCCCTCACTCTCCTCCCTCACTCCAAGCTCTTCCCTCACTCCAAGCTCGTCCCTCACTCTCCTCCCTCACTCCAAGCTCGTCCCTCACTCTCCTCCCTCACTCCAAACTCTTCCCTCACTCTCTTCCCTCACTCTCCTCCCTCACTCCAAACTCTTCCCTCACTCTCTTCCCTCACTCCAAGCTCGTCCCTCACTCTCCTCCCTCACACCAAGCTCTTCCCTCACTCTCTTTCCTCACTCCAAGCTCTTCCCTCACTCTCTTTCCTCACTCCAAGCTCTTCCCTCATTCTCTCCCCTCACTCCGAGCTCTTTCCTCACTCCAAGCTCTTCCCTCACTCCAAGCTCTTCCCTCACTCTCTTCCCTCACTCCGAGCTCTTTCCTCACTCCAAGCTCTTCCCTCACTCTCCTCCTTCACTCCAAGCTCTTCCCTCACTCTCCTCCTTCACTCCAAGCTCTTCCCTCACTCTCCTCCCTCACTCCAAGCTCTTCCCTCACTCGGGGCACTCACAGGGCTTCCCTTACCGGTGCCTCCGTTGGTGCTGGGTCAAGTTTGATCTGTGTGAGAAGCTCTTCCCACATTCCCCACACTCGTAGGGCCTCTCCCCAGTGTGGATCCTCTGGTGCTCGATCAGGTGGTAGCTCCAGCTGAAATCCTTCCCACATTCCAAGCACTTGTGGGGCTTCTCCCTGCCATGAGGCTTCTCCACCAGCTCCGAGCTCCGCCTGGATCTCCGCCCGCCTTCCTGGCTCAGGGGGGCTCTTTCCTCCCCGCAGCTCCCTGGGCTGGGTTTGCAGCTCCTCCTCCTGCAACATCTCCGGGGCTTTTCCTCCTCCTCCATCCAGCCACACCCAGGGAATGACAAATCCTGGTTTGACAGCAAAACAAGAGAAGAGCTCCTTGGACTGGAGGTTCCACCTTGCCAAGTTCATCTCAGGAAATCATTGCGAATCTTGTGTCTGTAAGAACCTCCAACACACCAAGATTCAGCCCAAAAATCCTGTAAACTTCCAAGACACAGAACAAAACCTCCCCAAACATCACAGCTCAGCAAAAACCTCCTCCAAAACATAAAGATTCGCTTTGATTTCCCCCGAAAAGGGAAACCTGCCCGAAGCCCTGTGGGTGGGTGGGGCAGGGGAGAGATTTCTGTCAGAAAACTCCAAAGACTCGGAGCAGGAGAAGGAGAAGTCAGTGCAGAGCCTTAAATGCCGCTTTCCCCACGCCTCCCTGCTCCCAGCTGCGGGATCTCTGCATCCCCATGGATCTGCACTGGATCTCTGCATCCCCATGGATCTGCACTGGATCTCTGCATCCCCATGGATCTGCACTGGATCTCTGCATCCCATGGATCTGCAGGGGATCTCTGCATCCCCATGGATCTGCAGGGGATCTCTGCATCCCCATGGATCCGCACTGGATCTCTGCATCCCCATGGATCTGCAGGGGATCTCTGCATCCCATGGATCCGCACTGGATCTCTGCATCCCATGGATCTCCACTGGATTTCTGCATCCCATGGACCTGCAGGGGATCTCTGCATCCCCATGGATCCTCACTGGATCTCTGCATCCCATGGATCTGCAGGGGATCTCTGCATCCCATGGATCTGCACCGGATCTCTGCATCCCCCTGGACCTGCAGGGGATCTCTGCATCCCCATGGATCCTCACTGGATCTCTGCATCCCATGGATCCTCACTGGATCTCTGTATTTCCATGGATCTGCAGGGGATCTCTGCATCCCCATGGATCCGCACTGGATCTCTGTATTTCCATGGATCTGCAGGGGATCTCTGCATCCCCATGGATCTGCAGGGGGATCTCTGCCTCCCCATGGATCTGCAGGGGGATCTCTGCATCCCCATGGATCTGCAGGGGATCTCTGCATCCCCATGGATCCGCACTGGATCTCTGCATCCCCATGGACCTGCAGGGGATCTCTGCATCCCCATGGACCTGCAGGGGATCTCTGCATCCCATGGATCTCCAGGGGATCTCTGCATCCCTATGGAATCTCTGCATCCCATGGATCCGCAGGGAATCTCTGTATTTCCATGGATCCGCACTGGATCTCTGCATCCCATGGATCTGCAGGAGGATTTCTGCATCCCATGGATCTGCACTGGATCTCTGCATCCCATGGATCCGCAGGGGATCTCTGCATCCCCATGGACCTGCAGCGGATTTCTGCATCCCCATGGATCTGCAGGGAATCTCTGTCTTCCCATGGATCTGCAGGGGATCTCTGCATCCCCATGGATCTGCAGGGGATCTCTGCATCCCCATGGAATCTCTGCATCCCATGGATCTCCACTGGATCTCTGCATCCCCATGGACCCGCAGGGGGATTGTGGCAGTCCAGGGCGTCGCTTTGGCTGCCCTGAAGTCCTGGGTCCCTGGCAGGGGTCAGGAACCCCCCTGTACAGACCCCCCATAGACACTGTCTCTGATCTCTGTCCATGGAAGAGTTTTCAATCTTACAGGATGAATTACAAGCTCTGAGTGTTTGATATCAGTAATAACAAAGTGTGGCACGTGTCCAAAACTAAAATTTTAGGATTCTAGATGAGGGGTCCAAAGGGGACAAGATGGAGGAAATTGGGTGTGTCTTGTCCTTTTTCTCCTTCTTCATGCCCTCCATGTCTCACTGTGGTGTTGGCATTTTTCTGTTGGTTCAGGCTGGGGACACACTGTCCAACGGAGGTGACAGATATTGGCACGTTCTTGTAAATGCAGCCCAGGGAGTTTCTGGTATTGAATGTTTGTCACATCCCACTGAGGGATATTACAATTTAAAATAAATTTACCATTTATATTGTAAATATAGCACAGGGAGTTTCTGGTATTGAATGTTTGTCACATCCCACTGAGGGCAGAGCCCCACACGCTGCCCTGCAGGACAGAGCTGGGCAGGGCAGCAGAACATGTGAGAGAAAATCAGAATAAACAACCTGGAAACCAGCACAGACCAATTATGGCTTCTTCTTTGGCAACCGGGCTGACAGAAACTTTCTACAATCTCGGAATCATCAATACCACAGATGCAACAAGGGATCTCTGCATCCCCATGGACCTGCAGGAGGATTTCTGCATCCCCATGGATCTGCAGGAGGATCTCTGCATCCCATGGATCTGCACTGGATCTCTGCATCCCCCTGGACCTGCAGGGGATCTCTGCATCCCCATGGATCTCCACTGGATTTCTGCATCCCCATGGATCCGCAGGGAATCTCTGTATTTCCATGGATCCGCAGGGGATCTCTGCATCCCCATGGATCTGCACTGGATCTCTGCATCCCCATGGATCCGCAGGGGATCTCTGCAGCCCCATGGATCTGCAGGAGGATTTCTGCATCCCATGGATCCTCACTGGATCCCTGCATCCCCATGGATCTGCAGGGGATCTCTGCATCCCCATGGATCCGCACTGGATTTCTGCATCCCATGGATCTCCACTGGATCTCTGCATCCCATGGATCTGCAGGAGGATTTCTGCAGCCCTACTGTAATATATGTTATGGAATAATTCGTGCTTACGTAAAGTGTACAGGTAATAAGTTGTGCTTGTATAAAAATATTCTCAAAGTTATAAAAGACCACAAGCTGCAGCCGGGGAAAGATTGCAAAACCACAGATGGCAGCAGAAAGAAAGTCCGAATATACAAATGAAAATTTCCACCAGAACTGGCAGAATTTCACCAAAGAGCTGGGCATTTTGCACAGAACCGCCGGAATCACACACAAAAATTCGGGAATTTCGCGCAGACCCGCCCGGATGGCGAATCTCGGAGCCGACACCTGGGTGACACCTGGCACACCTGAGTGACACCTGGCACACCTGAGTGACACCTGGCACACCTGAGTGACCCCTGAGTGACACCTGGGTGACACATTGCACACCTGAGTGACACCTGGCACACCTGAGTGACACCTGAGTGACACCTGAGTGACACCTGAGTGACACCTGAGTGACACATGGCACACCTGAGTGACACCTGGCACACCTGAGTGACACCTGGCACACCTGAGTGACACCTGAGTGACACCTGGGTGACACCTGAGTGACACATGGCACACCTGAGTGACACCTGAGTGACACCTGAGTGACACCTGAGTGACACCTGAGTGACACATGGCACACCTGAGTGACACCTGGGTGATACCTGGCACACCTGAGTGACACATGGCACACCTGAGTGACACCTGGGTGACACCTGAGTGACACATGGCACACCTGAGTGACACCTGAGTGACACCTGAGTGACACCTGAGTGACACATGGCACACCTGAGTGACACCTGAGTGACACCTGGGTGATACCTGGGTGATACCTGGGTGATACCTGGCACACCTGAGTGACACATGGCACACCTGAGTGACACCTGAGTGACACCTGGCACACCTGAGTGACCCCTGAGTGACACCTGGGTGATACCTGGGTGATACCTGGGTGATACCTGGCACACCTGAGTGACACCTGGCACACCTGAGTGACACCTGGGTGACACCTGAGTGACACCTGAGTGACACCTGGGTGATACCTGGGTGACACCTGGCACACCTGAGTGACACCTGGCACACCTGAGTGACACCTGAGTGACACCTGGGTGACACCTGAGTGACACATGGCACACCTGAGTGACACCTGAGTGACACCTGAGTGACACCTGAGTGACACCTGGGTGACACCTGAGTGACACCTGGGTGACACCTGGCACACCTGAGTGACACCTGGGTGACACCTGGCACACCTGAGTGACACCTGAGTGACACCTGGGTGATACCTGGCACACCTGAGTGACACCTGGCACACCTGAGTGACACCTGAGTGACACCTGAGTGACACCTGGGTGATACCTGGGTGATACCTGGGTGATACCTGGGTGATACCTGGCACACCTGAGTGACACCTGGGTGATACCTGGGTGATACCTGGCACACCTGAGTGACACCTGGGTGATACCTGGGTGATACCTGGGTGATACCTGGCACACCTGAGTGACACCTGGCACACCTGAGTGACACCTGGGTGATACCTGGGTGATACCTGGGTGATACCTGGCACACCTGAGTGACACCTGAGTGACACCTGAGTGACACCTGGGTGACACCTGGCACACCTGAACGACACCTGAGTGACACATGGGTGACACATTGCACACCTGAGTGACACCTGGCACAGCTGAGTGACACCTGAGTGACACCTGAGTGACACCTGAGTGACACATGGCACACCTGAGTGACACCTGAGTGACACCTGGGTGACACCTGAGTGACACCTGGGTGACACCTGGGTGACACCTGAGTGACACCTGGCACACCTGAGTGATACCTGAGTGACACCTGGGTGGCACCTGAGTGACACCTGGCACACCTGAGTGACACCTGAGTGACACCTGGGTGACACATTGCACACCTGAGTGACACCTGGCACACCTGAGTGACACCTGAGTGACACCCGGGTGACACCTGAGTGACACCTGGCACACCTGAGTGACACCTGAGTGACACCTGGGTGACACCTGGGTGACACCTGGGTGACACCTGGGTGATACCTGACACACCTGAGCGACACCTGAGTGACACCTGGGTGACACCTGGGTGACACCTGGGTGATACCTGGCACACCTGAGTGACACCTGGCACACCTGAGTGACAGCTGGGTGACACCTGAGCGACACCTGAGTGACACATGGCACACCTGAGTGACACCTGGGTGACACCTGAGTGACACCTGGCACACCTGAGTGACACCTGAGTGACACCTGGGTGATACCTGGCACACCTGAGTGACACCTGGCACACCTGAGTGACACCTGGGTGACACCTGAGTGACCCCTGAGTGACACCTGGCACACCTGAATGACACCTGGATGACACCTGAGTGACACCTGGCACACCTGACACCTGAGTGATACCTGAGTGACACCTGGCACACCTGAGTGACACCTGAGTGACACCTGAGTGACACCTGGGTGACACCTGAGTGACACCTGGATGACACCTGAGTGACACCTGGGTGACACCTGAGTGACACCTGAGTGACACCTGGGTGATACCTGAGTGACACCTGAGTGACACCTGAGTGACACCTGGCACACCTGAGTGACACCTGGCACACCTGAGTGACACCTGGCACACCTGGGTGACACCTGGCACACCTGAGCGACACCTGAGTGACACCTGGGTGACACCTGAGTGACACCTGGCATACCTGAGTGACACCTGGGTGACACATGACACACCTGAGTGACACCTGAGTGACACCTGAGTGACACCTGGCACACCTGAGCGACACCTGAGTGACACCTGGGTGACACCTGAGTGACACCTGGCACACCTGAGTGACACCTGAGTGACACCTGAGTGACACCTGAGCGACACATTGCACACCTGAGTGACACCTGAGTGACACCTGAGTGACACCTGGGTGACACCTGGCACACCTGAGTGACACCTGAGTGACACCTGGCACACCTGAGTGACACCTGGGTGATACCTGGGTGATACCTGGGTGATACCTGGGTGATACCTGGCACACCTGAGTGACACCTGGGTGATACCTGGGTGATACCTGGGTGATACCTGGCACACCTGAGTGACACCTGGCACACCTGAGTGACACCTGGGTGATACCTGGGTGATACCTGGGTGATACCTGGCACACCTGAGTGACACCTGGCACACCTGAGTGACACCTGAGTGACACCTGAGTGACACCTGAGTGACCCCTGAGTGACACCTGAGTGACACCTGGCATACCTGAGTGACACCTGGGTGACACCTGGCACACCTGAGCGACACCTGAGCAACACCTGAGCCACACCTGACTTCAGCGAGCTTCATCCTCTGGGCGAGGGATGTTCTGTCCACTGGGGCTGCACATCCGGACGGGTTTTGGTGGGAACCGCTGCGATGAAAGGTGCCGAGTGTCCTACACCCCTACGGTGGTGGACACACCCGTCTGAGAGAACCACTGACCTCTCCCTCGAGACAAATCATCTGCCCTTTGAAACCTGGTGCACGACCAGTTGGACCAGGGTCATCTTCATCCTTCTGCCAGTTCCTGGAGCACGCCTGTCTTCTGCATCAAGAAGAAATCCAGGAAATGGATGTTGTTACACACCTCTGAAAGGTCAGTGCCGTGATGGAAACCATGGAGAAATTGCAGGTGGGCACGCCGTCACCTTCCACGCTTCCCACAGGTTAATAAAACCTCGCCGTGGATTGGAAGGATTGTTTCTTTGCAGTTCCTTCGCATCCCGACGACACGCCGAAATTCTCCTTATCAGTTCCGCGCTCAGCGATATCAATGGAGATTTTTGCCCCACGGCACGTGCAATTCTCCTGCCCTGTGTGGCCTGTGCCCCGTCTGGAGTTTGAGGTTTCCATCTTCATCACTATATGGACGAGATTTTGGTGGCTGGGTCCATCCAGGAGGAGCTGCTGAGGATTCAGCCTCGGTTGCTCGATGCTTTGTGTGCTCACGGGTTGCAGGTGGCTCCAGAAAAAGGTTCAGCAACAACCTCCTTGGAAGTATTTGGGGGTCAAAATTCTGGAACGGACAATCCGACACCGGGAGGTGAAATTTGTGCAATCGGTGAAGACACTGAGTGATGTTCAAAAACTGATGGGTGTCATCACCTGGTTACGTCTGTGCCTGAGCCTCACCAACCCACAACAAACCCTCTGTTTGATTTGTTAAAAGGAGATCCTGATTCAAAATCACCTCGCACGTCGACCAAGGGTTTGTTTCCACAGGCTTTTTGACAGTGGTGTGGACATCACAGTCCTCACCCTTGCCACCTTGTCCCCGGAATGGAGGCTGTTTCTGCCCGTCAGGTTTGTCACATTGATCCTTCCGTTGATGTCCAGATCCGCATCGCACAATTGGCCAGTGGAATTCCCAATGGTCTGATTGTTTGCACATCCTGGAATGGGTTTTCCTGCCCCGTCAGCCGCAGAAGATGGCAACTGCGTTGCTGGAGCTCATTGCTCGCTGGATAATCGAATCGAACGCTGGCAACGCTCTTGGACTTGATGGGTGTGGGTCCCACAAAGATCATGCTCCTGGTACAGCGGGAGGATTTGGACTGGAGCTTCGCACACTGCGTGTCCCCTGCGAAGCGCTCTGGAAAACTTCTCAGGGCGGATCACTTACCACCCGCCTAGCCAGGTGGCAAAATTCACACAAATCTCTTTGTGGCCCGAAAATAGCCAAGAACCCGTGCAAGGACCCACCGTGTTACGCAATGATTCGGGAAAAACAGGAAAGGCCATTGTTACCTGGAAGGACGGATCCGAGCGGCAGGTCCTGGAAGGTCACGAGGATGGATCAGCCCAATTGGTTGAGTTGAGGGCTGCTCTCATGGCACTGGAGAGATTTTCCCAACTTGGTCACGGATTCTGCCCGTGCGGCCGACATCGCACAGCGGTTGGGTGGCTCGGTTTTGAAGGACGTCAGTAACCCTGCCTCGTTTCGTTCACTGAAGACCTTGCGGTGTGCGATTCAGGCCCGGGTTCGTCCGTTTTACCTTCTGCATGTGAGGAGCCGCACCAATTCGCCGAGGTTTGTAGAAGAAGGCAACGCGAGGGTTGACAGGTTGGCTAATCCGGCCCACGGTGAGATGCTCCACCCAGGGGGAGGAGCTGAGCATTCCCACCTGGATCTATCCTGGGATTTCTGAACAGAGGAGCAGCCTTCCCACAGGTTTCCAAGAGGAACAGCCGGGGTTTCCACTCGACTGACTACACCTTTTCTATGGGACCACTGCTCCAACAGAACCACATCTGCCACTCCACGAGGACTGCAGCCACCCCAATTTGCTACCAGCACAATGGCCAGAGGGGCGTCAGGTTGTATTCTGACTTTGTCAGTGATTTATTTTCCTTTTGTGTCATTGCACGTATTTTTGTCTCTTTTTCCCTTTTCCCAACAAATTGTAATTCTGACCTGGAGTCTCTCAGCGTGGGTTTTTCCATCAGAGTGCACGTACCTTGCAGAAGCAGTTTCAGCTGACGGCAAATGAAACTGGTCGAGTCGTGTGGTGACCATCACGCGCTTGCTGCACCTTTACCTGCAGAGGTAAACCCCAGAGTCCTCGGGGCCCTGGAGCTTTGGCGATGTCACCCAGATTGCCGAGTTTGGCCAGCTCAGGTACGTGCATGTCACGGTGGACACGTTCTCCTCTGCGACGTGGGCTTCTGCTCACGCTGGAGAAAAGGCCCACCATGTTGTTATGTGTAATAAATATAATTCGTGCCATTCCTCGTACGAAATATGTAATATTGGATATTCGTTAAATCGTGCCCGTCGTATTAGTTCCCCCCCTATTACAGGCGAGACTGGATTTATATTAGAAACTGATTTACAAGTAAAAGGATGTGGCTTGGCCAGGAGATGGACCATGTCTGAGCTCCAGGTGTTGATCATCAGTGCTGATCATCCAAGATGGATATCATGGAAATCCTCAGACAGATCCATGTGAATGCAGCCTTCCCCTAAACTCTCATCAAGAATTCAACTACTCTGGACATTGAATTATTTCTCCTCATCACCAAAAAAAGAAAATCTTATTAACCTATAGACTCTGAATAGAAGAAAAGACTAACTGCTCAAATCTTGGCCTCAGGTGGAATTTTCCCTATAAAAACCGCCTGTGCCAGGATGGAGGTGCCCAAGAAAACCTCTGCTGAGGTTGACTCCTTGTTGCACACCCAGGGTCGACCCCGAGCTCGGC
The DNA here is from genome assembly GCF_050655825.1 of Lonchura striata. NCBI lineage: Eukaryota > Metazoa > Chordata > Aves > Passeriformes > Estrildidae > Lonchura > Lonchura striata. The sequence goes on from NC_140737.1 coordinate 1,134,402, forward strand.
TCTGTCCTTTCCGTGCGGCTGACTAGATAGAATCTGACCGCAAATAAAATGATTTTTATTTTTAATCTGGCTGAATAAATTCTCATTTATAACCTCATTTATAACCTGCAGCCCATGAGCACACAAAGCATCGAGCAACCGAGGCTGAATCCTCAGCAGCTCCTCCTGGATGGACCCAGCCACCAAAATCTCGTCCATATAGTGATGAAGATGGGAACCACAAACTCCAGACGGGGCACAGGCCACACAGGGCAGGAGAATTGCACGTGCCGTGGGGCAAAAATCTCTGTTGATATCGCTGAGCGCGGAACTGATAAGGCGAATTCCGGCGTGTCGTCGGGATGCGAAGGAACTGCAAAGAAACAATCCTTCCAATCCACGGCGAGGATTTATTAACTTATAGACTCTGAATAGAAGAAAAGACTAACTGCTCAAATCTTGGCCTCAGGTGGAATTTTCCCTATAAAAACCGCCTGTGCCAGGATGGAGGTGCCCAAGAAAACCTCTGCTGAGGTGACTCCTTGTTGCTCACCCAGGGTCGACCCCGAGCTCGGCTCTGTCCTTTCCGTGCGGCTGACTAGATAGAATCTGACCGCAAATAAAATGATTTTTATTTTTAATCTGGCTGAATAAATTCTCATTTATAACAATGTCATTGCCCACTGGCAATGCCGTTCTGGGCATACCTTCAGCTGTGAAAACCGACAGTGGTCCTGCAGTTGTGTCCACACAAGTTTGGTATCTCCCATTCTCCAGCTGGCCACGCTATTGTAGAACGCGCTCGTGGTACTCGGAAGCGGGTTCTTCCAAACCAAAAACGGGGAATGCAGGGTGAGACCCCGCACAGTCGGCTGGAGAAAGAATTGTCATCCATCATCTTCCTGTGCTGCAGAACTCAAATAACCCTGTCGCTTTGAATCATCACCTTTCCTTGCAGACGAGGCACACCAGCCTCGAGCGAAGGTTCGGGTGTGGAATTTAGTCACCAGACAATGGGAAGGTCCCTATGAGCTTATCGCTTCGGGACGTGTGACCAAACGGAAAGTCATCAAGTTGGTGGGCCACCGAGTGATGACTCAGGTGCAGACGACGCGAGCGATCGCTCCGATGATTCCTCCGTGAGTGGACACTGAGCGTTGATCGTTTTTCTTTTTGACATTGTTAAATTTTCCCTTTCAACCACGTTCATTTTCTTTTTTATCTTTTTTTTTTTTTTTTGACAGAAAAAGGTTGAGATGTTGCCCTGATTTTTAAAAGTGTTTTATAGATCTTTTGAAAGTTGTAAACTCATAAAACTTCTTTAGCCTTCTGGTAATGTTTGCTGTCGTGGTTTGACATGGAAGTGAATTTTCTCGGGGAGAAGAGGGTCAAACCAATCAGTGGTCAGGTTTGGATATTGGCAACTGAAGGCTTGGACACACCTCTGAGAAGACAGGGGTTAAAAGCAGGAACTCCCAGGAGAACTGTCTCTCTGGAGAGTGCAGACTGTCTCCCTGGCCTGGGAGAGGCAGGCCAGGCGGTGAAGGGACTGGAACCGAGCTGGACCAGCTCCTTTGGATGGAAGGATGGAGGAACTTGAGACGTCTTCGTTCGAAGGATGGAGGAACTTGAGACGTCTTTGTTTGAAGGATGGAGGAAACTTGAGATGTTTTTGTTCAAAGGATGGAGGAAACTTGAGACGTCTTTGTTCGAAGGGTGAAGGAAACTTGAGACATCTTTGTTCGAAGGATGGAGGAAAGTTGAGACGTCTTCGTTCGAAGGGTGAAGAAAACTTGAGACGTCTTTGTTCGAAGGGTGGAGGAAAGTTGAGACGTTTTTGTTCGAAGGGTGAAGGAAACTTGAGACGTTTTTGTTCGAAGGATGGAGGAAAGTTGAGACGTCTTCGTTCGATGGATGGAGGAAACTTGAGACGTCTTCGTTCGAAGGGTGAAGGAAGCTTGAGACATCTTTGTTCGAAGGATGGAGGAAACTTGAGATGTTTTTGTTTGAAGGGTGAAGGAAAGTTGAGATGTTTTTGTTCGAAGGGTGAAGGAAACCTGAGATGTTTTTGTTCGAAGGGTGAAGGAAACTTGAGACATCTTTGTTCAAAGGATGGAGGAAAGTTGAGACGTTTTTGTTCGAAGGATGGAGGAAAGTTGAGATGTCTTTGTTTGAAGGATGGAGGAAACTTGAGATGTTTTTGTTCAAAGGATGGAGGAAAGTTGAGACGTCTTCGTTCGAAGGGTGAAGGAAGCTTGAGACGTCTTCGTTCGAAGGATGGAGGAACTTGAGATGTTTTTGTTCAAAGGGTGAAGGAAAGTTGAGACATCTTCGTTCGAAGGGTGAAGGAAACTTGAGATGTTTTTGTTCGAAGGGTGAAGGAAGCTTGAGACGTCTTCGTTCGAAGGATGGAGGAACTTGAGACGTCTTTGTTCGAAGGATGGAGGAAACTTGAGACGTCTTTGTTCGAAGGGTGAAGGAATGTTGAGACGTCTTCGTTCGAAGGATGGAGGAACTTGAGACGTCTTCGTTCGAAGGATGGAGGAACTTGAGACGTCTTCGTTCGAAGGATGGAGGAAACTTGAGACGTCTTTGTTCGAAGGATGGAGGAAACTTGAGATGTTTTTGTTCGAAGGGTGAAGGAAAGTTGAGATGTCTTTGTTCGAAGGGTGAAGGAAAGTTGAGACGTCTTTGTTCGAAGGATGGAGGAAACTTGAGATGTTTTTGTTCGAAGGATGGAGGAACTTGAGACGTCTTTGTTCGAAGGATGGAGGAAAGTTGAGATGTTTTTGTTCGAAGGATGGAGGAAACTTGAGATGTTTTTGTTCAAAGGATGGAGGAAAGTTGAAACGTCTTCGTTCGATGGATGGAGGGAACTTGAGATGTCTTCGTTCTAAGGGTGAAGGAAACTTGAGATGTTTTTGTTCGAAGGATGGAGGAAACTTGAGATGTTTTTGTTCGAAGGGTGAAGGAAACGAGATGTTTTTGTTCAAAGGGTGAAGGAAAGTTGAGATGTTTTTGTTCAAAGGGTGAAGGAAAGTTGAGATGTTTTTGTTCAAAGGGTGAAGGAAAGTTGAGATGTTTTTGTTCCCCACACCACCAGAGGGAAACAGACACCTGAAGGCACCTGGAAATTTGCCGGCAGAGAAGAAGAAGAAGGAAGGAGAAGATGCCCATCGCTGGGAGTTGGAGTCTGGGCTGAGATTTCACCATCTGTGGAGTCCGACACTTTTAACCCTTTCCTGGGAAATGGAAGCTTTGTGAAATATGACTCCTCCTCGATTTGAAAGAGAAAAGAGACACTCTGGGCCCTGAGATGTTAGGGAAAGAAGGTTGGGAGGAGATGATGGAGTGGCTTTTGGCTGGATTTTCTTGTTGGCCATTGACTGAACCAATTTCTCCTGCAACAAAAAAAATGCATTTTTAGGGGGATGCAATGGTGAACCAAGAGACTCCTCCAGCAACTTCCAGCACAGGAATGGCGCGAACAGAGGAAAGCTGAGGAGGGTGTGGTGATGTCCTCTTGTCTTCAGGAAGATGAAGATTTCTCTTTTCACCCTCGACCCCAGAGGAGGAAGAAAATGCGGGGGGAGTGTGGTCTCAAAAATGAGAAACGGAACTGTTGTTTTCTTTGCTCCTTGGCAAAGCGCCCTTGAAAAGAAACCCTGTGAGCAGTCTGTCCATGCACGGTGGTGAGGACAGTGTGACATGGAGAATGTCACACCGGCAGATTTTCACCAGACGGTGCCACGTGTGACATGGAAACACCAGAGGTCCCAGCTGTGGTTCCTAGGGGTAGATGGCACTGGAGAGATTCCTCTCTCCCTTGATGGACTGAGTATTGATTATCTGAAAGGTGATAACCTGATTGAGGGTCCGAGTTTTGTGGTTTGTTGGGTGCGGGGAGGAGGAATGTTTTAATTCTGGACGTAGCGTGCGTATTTTATTCTAGTAACAGCTTCATAAAGTTCATTTTCCTTCACGCCTAAGCTTGGGCCTGCTCTGCTCCGTTCCTTGTTGCGCCTCGCGGCATTTATTTGGGAAGATGGATTTCCGCGTCGTGCCGGCGTCAAGCGTTGACATTTGCATATCCGACAGTGACGCAACTTCGTTAAAAAGTAAAATAATTCACAGATGTCTACGTGGGTGCAGAGAAATGATTGACTGATCCGTGAGCCAGCGCGGTTGGAGAGGTGGTGATTCCACCCTCCAACCCACGGTCACCTTTGGAATTCTAGAAATCAGATGTTCGGATAAAACTTCCTTTTTTTCTGCTTTCACCTTCCCAAGCGTCTCTGTGCTCCTTTCACGTCCCACGGCGACCGCGCACCGACGACGGCGTCGTGCGGGGGAACGCGGCGATGCGAGTGTTGGAGGCGGGAGAGGAAATAATTCCGGGAAATTCCGGGAAATTCCGGGAAATTCCGGGAAATTCCGGGAAATTCTGGGAAATTCTGGGAAATTCCGAGAAATTCTGAGAAATTCCGGGAAATTCCGGGAAATTCCGGGAAATTCCGGGAAATTCCGGGAAATTCCGGGAAATTCCGGGAAATTCTGGGAAATTCCGGGAAATTCTGAGAAGTTCCGAGAAATTCCGGGAAATTCCGGGAAATTCTGAGAAATTCTGGGAAATTCCGAGAAATTCTGGGAAATTCCGGGAAATTCTGGGGAATTCTGGGAAATTCCGAGAAATTCCGGGAAATTCTGAGAAATTCCGGGAAATTCTGGGGAATTCCGGGAAATTCTGGGAAATTCCGGGAAATTCCGAGAAATTCCGGGAAATTCTGGGAAATTCCAAGAAATTCCGGGAAATTCTGGGAAATTCTGAGAAATTCTGGGAAATTCTGGGGAATTCCGAGAAATTCTGGGAAATTCCGGGAAATTCTGGGGAATTCTGGGAAATTCCGAGAAATTCCGGGAAATTCTGAGAAATTCCGGGAAATTCTGGGAAATTCCGGGAAATTCCGGGAAATTCCGGGAAATTCCGAGAAATTCCGGGAAATTCTGAGAAATTCCGGGAAATTCTGGGGAATTCCGGGAAATTCCGAGAAATTCCGGGAAATTCTGGGGAATTCCGGGAAATTCCGAGAAATTCCGGGAAATTCCGGGAAATTCCGAGAAATTCCGGGAAATTCCGGGAAATTCCGGGAAATTCCGGGAAATTCGGGGAAATTCTGGGGAATTCCGGGAAATTCCGAGAAATTCCGGGAAATTCCGGGAAATTCCGGGAAATTCCGAGAAATTCCGGGAAATTCCGGGAAATTCTGGGAAATTCCGGGAAATTCCGGGAAATTCCGGGAAATTCCGGGAAATTCCGGGAAATTCTGAGAAATTCTGAGAAATTCCGGGAAATTCTGAGAAATTCCGAGAAATTCCAGGAAATTCTGAGAAATTCTGAGAAATTCCGGGAAATTCCGGGAAATTCTGGGAAATTCCGGGAAATTCCGGGAAATTCCGAGAAATTCCGAGAAATTCTGGGAAATTCCGAGAAATTCCGAGAAATTCCGGGAAATTCTGGGAAATTCTGGGAAATTCCGGGAAATTCCGTGAAATTCTGAGAAATTCTGGGAAATTCCGGGAAATTCTGAGAAATTCCGAGAAATTCCGGGAAATTCCGAGAAATTCCGGGAAATTCCGGGAAATTCTGGGAAATTCCGAGAAATTCCGAGAAATTCCGGGAAATTCTGGGAAATTCCGGGAAATTCTGAGAAATTCCGTGAAATTCCGGGAAATTCCGAGAAATTCTGGGAAATTCCGGGAAATTCTGGGGAATTCCGGGAAATTCCGGGAAATTCCGGGGAATTCCGGGAAATTCCGGGAAATTCTGGGGAATTCCGAGAAATTCCGGGAAATTCCGAGAAATTCCGGGAAATTCCGGGAAACTCCGGGAAATTCCGGGAAATTCCGAGAAATTCCGGGAAATTCCGGGAAATTCCGGGAAATTCCGGGAAATTCCGAGAAATTCCGGGAAATTCCGGGAAATTCTGGGAAATTCCGAGAAATTCCGGGAAATTCCGGGAAATTCCGAGAAATTCCGGGAAATTCCGGGAAATTTCGGGAAATTCCGGGAAATTCCGGGAAATTCCGAGAAATTCCGGGAAATTCCCGTTCCCTGCCCGCCCCTTTACCAGGCCCCGCCCCTTTCATCGCCCACCCCTTCCTGCCCCTGGCCACGCCCACTCCCCTCCCCATTGGCCGCCGCTCCCCTGGCCACGCCCACTCCCCTCCCCATTGGCCGCCGCTCCCCTGGCCACGCCCATTTTCCCACGCTTCCATTCACAACCCCTTCCTAGTCCCCGCCCCCTCTCCGCTCCGCCGCTCCCCATTGGCCGCCGCTCCCCTGGCCACGCCCACTCCCCTCCCCATTGGACGCCGCTCCCTTGGCCACGCCCACTCCCCCTCCCCATTGGCCGCCGCTTCCATGGCCCCGCCCACTCCCCTCCCCATTGGCCGCCGCTCCCTGGCCACGCCCACTCCCCCTCCCCATTGGCCGCCGCTTCCTGGCCACGCCCATTTTCCCACGCTCCCATTCACAGCCCTCCTTACTCCCCGCCCCCTTCCCGCTCTGCCGCTCCCCATTGGCCGCCGCTCCCCTGGCCCCGCCCATTTTCCCACGCTCCCATTCACAACCCCTTCCTACTCCCCGCCCCCTCCCCGCTCCGCCGCTCCCCATTGGCCGGCCCCGCGCGGCCCCGCCCCCCGTGGGCGTGGCTACAAGACCGATCAGCGTTTATTGAAAGGCTCCGCGCAGCGGCGGCCCCGGGGGGTGGAGCCAGCCCGGCCCCACCGGGGGGGCTCGGGGGGTCCGGGGGGGCTCGGGGGGGCCCCGGGGGGTGGAGCCAGCCCGGCCCCGGCGGGGCCCGACGCGGGCCGGGGGCTCGGGGGGCCGGGGCGGACGGGCCGGGGGCGTTTCGGGGGGGTTCGATCAAGGGGGGGGGCGTGGAGAGTGGGGGGGGGCCCATGGATTGGGGGGTGCCATGGATTGGGGGGTCGTGGTGAGTGGGGGGGGGTCGTGGTGAGTGTGGGGGGGTCCAGGTGAGTGTGGGGGTCCCATGGATTGGGGGGTGCCATGGATTGGGGGGTCGTGGTGAGTTTGGGGGTGTCCCATGGATTGGGGGGGGTCGTGGTGAGTGTGGGGGTCCCATGGGTGGGGGGGTCGTGGTGAGTTTGGGGGTGTCCCATGGATTGGGGGGTGCCATGGATTGGGGGGTCGTGGTGAGTGGGGGGGTCCTGGTGAGTGTGGGGGTCCCATGGGTTGGGGGGTCGTGGTGAGTGGAGGGGGTTGTGGTGAGTGGGGGGGGGGTCCCATGGATTCGGGGGTCGTGGTGAGTTTGGGGGTGTCCCATGGATTGGGGGGTCCCATGGATTGGGGGGTCCTGGTGAGTGGGGGGGTCCTGGTGAGTGTGGGGGTCCCATGGGTTGGGGGGTCGTGGTGAGTGTGGGGGTCCCATGGATTGGGGGGTCGTGGTGAGTGTGGGGGTCCCATGGATTGGGGGGTCCCATGGATTGAGGGGTCGTGGTGAGTGTGGGGGTCCCATGGGTGGGGGGGTCCTGGTGAGTGTGGGGGGGGGTCCCATGGATTGGGGGGTCCCATTGATTGGGGGGTCGTAGTGAGTGGGGGGGGTCGTGGTGAGTGTGGGGGTCCCATGGGTGGGGGGGTCCTGGTGAGTGTGGGGGGGGTTCCATGGACTGGGGGGTCCTGGTGAGTGTGGGGGTCCCATGGATTGGGGGGTCGTTGTGAGTGTGGGGGTCCCATGGATTGGGGGGTCCCATGGATTGAGGGGTCGTGGTGAGTGTGGGGGGGTCGTGGTGAGTGTGGGGGTCCCATGGATTGAGGGGTCGTGGTGAGTGTGGGGGGGTCCTGGTGAGTGTGGGGGTCCCATGGATTGGGGGGGTCCCATGGGTGGGGGGTCCTGGTGAGCGTGGGGGTGGTGAGGGGGGGTTCCCATGGGTGGGGGGCTGGCAGGTGAGTGGGGGGTCCTGGCGCGCTGGGGGGGGGGGGGGCTCATGGCTCGGGGGGGGGTCCCAGCGCTTTGGGGGGGTCGGTGAAGGGGGGAAGCAGTGAATGGGGGGGGGGGTCCTGGTAAATTGGGGGGGACCCTGGTGATAACGGGGGTGGGGGGGGGGACAGGACAGAGCCCCAAGGGACCCCCCGGTGCCCCCCCAGCGCTCGGGGTCCCCCCGGTCCCGGCGCTGTTCCCGGGGGTCCCGCGGCACCGGGGGGGGGGGTCAAAGGGGAGGGGGCAGAACCCCGTGATGGGTGGGGGGCACAAAGGGGGGTCCGGGCCCGGTGCTCGGGGGGTGGCGCTGTCCGGGGGGGGGTCCCGGGATTCGAGGGGGGGGTCCAGTCCCAGTCCCGGTGCTCGGTGAGGGGTGGGGGGTCAATGCACGGGGCGGGGGTCCCGTTGCACGAGGAGGGTCCAGTCTCGGTGCTGGTGCACGACGGGAGGGGGATGCACGGGGGGGGGGGTCCCGGTGCTCGGTGATTCGGGGGGGGGTCTCCGGTGGTCCCGGTGTCCCAGGGGGGGTTCTCGGTGATTGGTGGGGGGGGTCTCCGGTGGTCCCTGTGCCTGAGGCTGGCGATGTTTGAGGGGAGGTCCGGTGGTGCCGGTGCTCGAGGGGGGGGTCGATGCTCGTGGGGGGGGTCCCGGTGCACGGTGACGGCGCTGACTGATGGGGTGGGGGCGTCTCCGGTGGTCCCGGTTCCTCGTGGGGCGGTCCGGTGGTGCCCGAGAAGGGGGGCGAGGAAACTCGGGGGTCCTGATGCCTGAGGGGGGTCCCGGTGCACGAGGACGGTGGAATTCGGGGGTCCCGGTGCTCGGGGGGGGGGTGCCGGTGGACGCCCGAGGGCGGCGTGTGACACAGAGAGAGACCCCGGTGACACCAGGGACCCGCACAGGGGGGCTGAGCCGGTCCTGGTGACACTCGGGGGGCTCTTGGTGGCACTCCAGGAGATGGTGGCACTCCAGGAGATGGTGGCACCTGAGGAGATGGTGGCACCCGAGATGGTGGCACTCCAGGAGATGGTGGCACTCCAGGAGCTGGTGGCACTCAAGGAGATGGTGGCACCCGAGATGGTGGCACTCCAGGAGATGGTGGCACTCGAGGAGATGGTGGCACTCACTCGAGGAGCTGGTGGCACTCCAGGAGATGGTGGCACTCGCTCAAGGAGATGGTGGCACCCGAGGAGATGGTGGCACTCGAGGAAATGGTGGCACTCCAGGAGCTGGTGGCACTCCAGGAGCTGGTGGCACTCCAGGAGATGGTGGCACCCGAGGAGCTGGTGTCACTCGCTCGAGGAGATGGTGGCACCCGAGGAGATGGTGGCACTCGAGGAAATGGTGGCACTCCAGGAGCTGGTGGCACTCCAGGAGCTGGTGGCACTCCAGGAGATGGTGGCACCCGAGGAGCTGGTGGCACCCGAGGAGCTGGTGGCACTCGCTCAAGGAGCTGGTGGCACTCCAGGAGCTGGTGGCACCCGAGGAGATGGTGGCACTCCAGGAGCTGGTGGCACTCGCTCAAGGAGATGGTGGCACTCCAGGAGCTGGTGGCACCCGAGGAGCTGGTGGCACCCGAGGGGCTCTTGCTCGAAGCCCCCCACCCCGTTCCTCTTGGTGACACGAGGACGTGGTGGCACTCGGGACCCTCGCGAGGGCTGCGCCGGTCCCGCTGCCACTCGGAGCCCCCCAAATTTCCTCTGGGTGCCACAAGGAGCCCTCGGTGCGGAGCTGGTGACACTCCAGGGGGCTCCAGCGCAAGGACCCCAAACTCCTCTTGGCGACGTGAGAAGATGGCGGCACGAGGAGACCCCAAAAATCCTCCCACGGAGACCCCAAATCCCGACCCCCCCCCCATTTTCCCCACACGAGGAGCCCTTTGCACAAGGACCTGCTGCGCGAGGACCCCCAAAAATCCCTCGCGCGAAACCCCCCCGAATTACTCGCGTGAGACCCCCCACCCAAGGGCGAGCCCCCCTCGCCTCCTCCTCCTCCTCCTGCTCACCCCGGGGGTCTCCGGGTGCTCCCCCCCCCCACCCTCCCCTTTCCCCCTTTCCCCCCAGGGCTGGGGGGGTCAGGGGGATCGAAGGGGGGTGCGGCTGCTGTTTTTTGGGGGGGGGTCCCGGCGACCCCCGGGGCGGGGGTCAGTGCTCAGCAGCGGGGCCGCGCCGCTCGCAGCCGTTGGCCGTGATCGGGGGTGGCGGGGGCGGAGGCGGGGGCCGCCCGGGGACCCCCCCGGCCCCCCAAATCACACCCTGGTCTGCTGCACCCACGGCGGAAAGCTGCCTCTCCTGCAAGGCACCGAGGGGGCTCATTCACCCCCCCGCCCCGGCCAGCGCCCTGCGGTGTCCCCAAGGTGTCCCCGAGGTGTCCCCGAGGTGTCCCCGAGGTGTCCCCAAGGTGTCCCCAAGGTGGCCCCAAGGTGGCCCCAAGGTGGCCGCCGCCCCCCCACCCATGCAGGGCTCACTCACCTGCGGGGCGCCGGTGCGGGGTGGCCCCGAAAATCGGCGCGAACGCGCCCAAAACCATCCCTGGACCTGGCCCGGGGCTCACCCCGAACTCCTCAAGTTAACCCCGAACTTCTCAAATTAACCCTGACCCCCCTAAAATTAACCCTGACCCCCTCAAATTAACCCTGACCCCCCTCAAATTAACCCTGACCCCCCTAAAGTTCACCCTGATCCCCCTAAAACTTCACCCCGACCCCCTAAAGTTCACCCTGATCCCCCTAAAGTTCACCCCGACCCCCCTAAAGTTCACCCTGACCCCCTAAAGTTCATCCCGACCCCCTAAAACTTCACCCCGACCCCCTAAAGTTCACCCTGATCCCCCTAAAGTTCACCCTGACCTCCTAAAACTTCACCCTGACCCCCTCAAATTAACCCTGATCCCCCTAAAGTTCACTCCGACCCCCTCAAATTAACCCTGACCCCCTCAAATTAACCCTGACCCCCCTAAAGTTCACCCTGACCCCCTAAAGTTCACCCCGACCCCCCTAAAGTTCACCCTGACCCCCTAAAGTTCACCCTGACCCCCTAAAGTTCACCCTGATCCCCCTAAAACTTCACCCTGACCCCCTAAAACTTCACCCTGGCCCACCAAAACTTCACCCTGACCCCCTAAAGTTCACCCTGACCCCCTAAAGTTCATCCCGACCTCCTAAAACTTCACCCTGACCCCCTCAAATTAACCCCGAACCCCCAAAACTTCACCCTGACCCCCCTAAAGTTCACCCGGACCCCCTCAAATTAACCCTGACCCCCTCAAATTAACCCTGATCCCCCTAAAGTTCACCCTGACCCCCTAAAGTTCACCCCGACCCCCTAAAATTAACCCTGACCTCCCTAAAGTTCACCCTGATCCCCCTAAAGTTCACCCTGACCCCCTAAAGTTCATCCTGACCTCCTAAAACTTCACCCTGACCCCCTCAAATTAACCCTGATCCCCCTAAAGTTCACCACGACCCCCTCAAATTAACCCTGACCCCCTCAAATTAACCCTGACCCCCTAAAGTTCACCACGACCCCCTAAAACTTCACCCTGACCCCCTAAAGTTCACCACGACCCCCTAAAACTTCACCCCGACCCCCTAAAGTTCACCCTGACCCCCTAAATTTCACCCCGACCCCCAAAACTTCACCCCGACCCCCTAAAGTTCACCCTGACCCCCTAAATTTCACCCCGACCCCCAAAACTTCACCCTGACCCCCTCAAATTAACCCTGACCCCCTAAAATTAACCCTGACCCCCTAAAACTTCACCCTGACCCCCTCAAACTAACCCCGAACCCCCTAAAACTTCACCCTGACCCCCCTAAAGTTCACCCTGACCCCCTCAAATTAACCCTGACCCCCTAAAGTTCATCCTGACCTCCTAAAACTTCACCCTGACCCCCTCAAATTAACCCTGATCCCCCTAAAGTTCACTCCGACCCCCTCAAATTAACCCTGACCCCCTCAAATTAACCCTGACCCCCCTAAAGTTCACCCTGACCCCCTCAAATTAACCCTGACCCCCTAAAGTTCACCCCGACCCCCCAAAACTTCACCCTGACCCCCTAAAGTTCACCCCGACCCCCAAAACTTCACCCTGACCCCCTAAAGTTCACCCCGACCCCCTAAAGTTCACCCTGACCCCCTAAAACTTCACCCTGACACCCTAAAGTTCACCCTGACCCCCCTAAAGTTCACCCCGACCCCCAAAACTTCACCCTGACCCCCTAAAGTTCACCCTGACCCCCTAAAGTTCACCCCGACCCCCCCTAAAGTTCACCCCGACCCCCAAAACTTCACCCTGACCCCCTAAAGTTCACCCCGACCCCCTAAAGTTCACCCCGACCCACCTAAAGTTCACCCCGACCCCCTAAAGTTCACCCCGACCCACCTAAAGTTCACCCTGACCCCCTAAAGTTCACCCTGACACCCTAAAGTTCACCCTGACCCCCTAAAGTTCACCCCGACCCCTTAAAACTTCACTCCGACCCCCTAAAACGTCACCCTGACCCCCCTAAAGTTCACCCTGACCCCCTAAAACTTCACCCTGACCCCCTAAATTTCACCCCGACCCCCTCAAATTAACCCCAAACCCCCAAAACTTCACCCTGACCCCCTAAAGTTCACCCTGACACCCTAAAGTTCACCCTGACCCCCCTAAAGTTCACCCTGACCCCCTAAACTTCACCCTGACCCCCTCAAATTAACCCCAAACCCCCAAAACTTCACCCTGAGCCCCTAAAACTTCACCCTGACCTCCTCAAATTAACCCTGACCCCCTAAAGTTCCCCCTGACCCCCCAAAACTTCACCCCGACCCCCTAAAGTTCACCCTGACCCCCTAAAGTTCACCACGACCCCCCTAAAACTTCACCCTGACCCCCTAAAACTTCACCCTGACCCCCTCAAACTAACCCCGAACCCCCTAAAACTTCACCCTGACCCCCCTAAAGTTCACCCTGACCCCCTAAAGTTCACCCCGACCCCCTAAAACTTCACCCTGACCCCCTCAAATTAACCCTGACCCCCTAAAACTTCACCCTGACCCCCTAAAGTTCACCCTGACCTCCAAAACTTCACCCTGACACCCTAAAGTTCACTCTGACCCCCCTAAAGTTCACTCTGACCCCCCTAAAGTTCACCCTGACCCCCTCAAATTAACCCCGAACCCCCAAAACTTCACCCTGACCCCCTAAAACTTCACCCTGACCTCCTCAAATTAACCCTGACCCCCTAAAACTTCACCCTGACCCCCTAAAGTTCACCCCGACACCCAAAACTTCACCCCGACCCTAAAAGTTCCACGCTAACCCTAAAACGCGAAGGTGGGACGCCCTTGATTTGTCCCCACCCCCCCAAAACCGAGGCAATTCACCCCCAAATTTGTCCCCACCCCCCCCCAAAAATTGTCCCTGCCCTCCCCTAAACCGTCCCCGCCCCCCCAAAATTGTCCCGGTGCTCACTCAGCTGTCCCCAAACCCCCTGAGCTGTCCCCTGCCCCACCCGCGGTGACAGGACATGGCACACGGACACAGGTGTCACCTCCCCACCACCCCGGTGAGATGGGGACAGACACAGGACACGAGGATGGTGACGGTGACGCGGCGCCAGCGCTGGGGGACGTTTGGTGACAACCTCCCCCAAACCCCCCCCCAACCATGGTCACCCCCCGGGTGGGGATGGGGACAATGGTGGCACCTCCGGGGGGTGGGGACAGGGCCAGTGGTGGCACCTGAGGGGACATGGGGACACCTGGGGTGGTGTCCCCGAAGGGTCCCCAGTGTCCACCAGAGACATGGGGACACCAGGAGGGAGATGGGGACACCTGAGGTGGTGTCCCCAGGGGGTGCCCAATGTCTCCAAAGGGTCCTCAGTGTCCCTAAGGGACATGGGGACACCAGGAGGGACATGGGGACACCGGGGGTGGTGTCCCCGAAGGGTCCCCAGTGTCCACCAGAGACATGGGGACACCAGGAGGGACATGGGGACACCTGAGGTGGTGTCCCCAGGGGGTGCCCAATGTCTCCAAAGGGTCCTCAGTGTCCCTAAGGGACATGGGGACACCAGGAGGGACATGGGGACACCGGGGGTGGTGTCCCCAGGAGGGTCCCCAGTGTCCACCAGAGACATGGGGACACCAGGAAGGACACGGTGACACCAGGAGGGACAAGGGGACACCTTGATCCGTGACCCCAGGGGGTCCCCCATGTCCCTAAAGGACATGGGGACACTTGGAGACGTGTCCCCAGGTGACACAGGGACGCGGGAGGGACAGGAGGACACCAGGAGGGACGTGGGGACACCTGAATCCATGTCCCCAAGGGACATGGGGACACAGGAGGGACATGGGGACATCTGCATCTGTGTCCCCAGAGGACAAGGGGACACCTCGGTCTGTGTCCCCAAGGTGTCCCTGAAGAATGCGGGGACACGGGAGGGTCTTGGGGACATCTTGGATCCATGTGCCCAAGTGTCCCCAAGTGTCACCAGTGCCCCTGAGGGACATGGGAGGGACTTGGGGACAACGAGCATCTTGGGGACATCTGGATCCGTGTCCCCAAGGGGTCCCAGTGTCCTTGAGGAACGTGGGACAGACATGGGGACACAGGAGGGACATGGGGACACCTGGATCCGTGTCCCCAGGGGGTCCCAGTGTCCCTTGGGGACACCTGGATCTGTGTCCCCAAGGGGTCCCAGTGTCCTTGAGGAACTTGGGGACACAGGAGGGACATGGGGACACCTGGATGCGTGTCCCCAGTGTTCCCGAGGGAGGGCGAAGGGACATGAGGACATCTAGATCTCTGTCCCCAGTGTCCCTTGGGGACACCTGGACCCGTGTCCCCAAGGAGCCCCCAGTGCCCACGAGGGACGTGGGGACAAAGGAGGGACATGGGGACGCTCCAGATCCGTGTCCCCGAGGGTCCCCAATGTCCCTTAGGGACACAGGAGGGTCTTGGGGACACCTTGGATCCGTGTCCCCAAAGGTCCCCAACGTGCCTGAGGGACGTGGGAGGGACATGGGGACACAGGAGGGACATGGGGACAGCCGTGAAGTGTCCCCAGTGTCCCTCGGAGCCAGCAGAGCGCTTGGGGACATTCCAGATCCATGTCCCCAAGGCTTCCCAGTGTCCCCTGGGGACACGAGAGGCTCTTGGGGACATCTGGGATCCGTGTCCCCAAGGGTGCTCCTGTGCGGCCCGGGGGGTGGCAGGGAGGGGACAAGGACCCACCTGGGGTGTCACCGGTGGCCGAGGGTCCGGTGCCACTGGCGGGGCCGGGCCGCGCTACCTGACGGACAGCTGTGACAAGAGAGACACGGGAGGGGACATCAGGGCCACCGCGGCCACCGCGCCGCGCGGGGACACGGCCCGGCCGGGCTGGCCCGGCCTGACCCCGGGGTGGCCCTGAGGTGGCCCGGGGTGGCCCTGAGGTGGCCCTGAGGTGGCCTGGGGTGGCCCCAGGGTGGCCTGGGGTGGCCCCGAGGTGGCCCTGAGGTGGCCCGGGGTGGCCCCGAGGTGGCCCGAGGTGGCCCGAGGTGGCCTGGGGTGTCCCCGAGGTGGCCCGAGGTGGCCTGAGGTGGCCTGAGGTGGCCCCGAGGTGGCCTTGAGGTGGCCTGGGGTGGCCCCAAGGTGGCCCTGAGGTGGCCTGGGGTGGCCCCAAGGTGGCCCCGAGGTGGCCCGAGGTGGCCTGGGGTGGCCCCGAGGTGGCCCGGGGTGGCCTGGGGTGGCCCTGAGGTGGCCCTGAGGTGGCCTGGGGTGGCCCTGAGGTGGCCCCAAGGTGGCCCTGAGGTGGCCTGGGGTGGCCCCAAGGTGGCCCTGAGGTGGCCCGAGGTGTCCTGTGGTGGCCCCGAGATGGCCCTGAGGTGGCCCAAGGTGGCCCAAGGTGGCCCGGGGTGGCCCCGAGGTGGCCCCGAGGTGGCCCGAGGTGTCCTGTGGTGGCCCTGAGGTGGCCTGGGGTGGCCCTGAGGTGGCCCCAAGATGGCCCCGAGGTGGCCCGAGGTGGCCCAAGGTGTCCTGAGGTGGCCCCGAGGTGGCCCTGAGGTGGCCTGAGGTGGCCTGGGGTGGCCCGGGGTGGCCCTGAGGTGGCCCAAGGTGGCCCAAGGTGGCCCCGAGGTGGCCCGGGGTGGCCCCGAGGTGGCCCGAGGTGGCCCTGAGGTGGCCCTGAGGTGGCCTGGGGTGGCCCTGAGGTGGCCCAAGGTGGCCCTGAGGTGGCCCTGAGGTGGCCCCGAGGTGTCCTGGGGTGGCCCAGGGTGGCCCCAAGGTGGCCCGAGGTGGCCTGGGGTGGCCCAAGGTGGCCCTGACCCAAGGAGGGGGCACAGGAACTGGTCGCTGGTGGAGGGGTGACACGGGGGTGGCCTTGGGGACACCGAGGTGGCGCTGTCCCTGGGGTGGGGGTGGCGGGGCGATGTCACCTCTGCACTGAAACGTCCCTCTGGTGTCACCCCAGAGGTGGCCCTGTCCCCTCTGGGGGCCACCTGGTCCCCTCGGGGGTGGCCTTGTCCCTACCGAGGGTGGCCCTGTCCCTCCGGGAGTGGCCCTGTCCCTTCCAGGGGTCACTTTGTCCCCTCAGGGGTGGCCCTGTCCCTTCCAGGGGTCACTTTGTCCCCCCAGGGGTGGCCCTGTCCTTCTGGGGGTCACTTTGTCCCCTCAGGGGTGGCCCTGTCCCTTCCAGGGGTCACTTTGTCCCCTCAGGAGTGGCCCTGTCCTTCTGGGGGGTCACTTTGTCCCCCCAGGGGTGGCCCTGTCCCTTCCAGGGGTCACTTTGTCCCCTCAGGGGTGGCCCTGTCCCTTCCAGGGGTCACTTTGTCCCCTCAGGGGTGGCCCTGTCCTTCTGGGGGTCACTTTGTCCCCCCAGGGGTGGCCCTGTCCTTCTGGGGGTCACTCTGTCCCCTCAGGGGTGGCCCTGTCCTTCTGGGGGTCACTTTGTCCCCTCAGGGGTGGCCCTGTCCCTTCTGGGGGGTCACTTTGTCCCCCCAGGGGTGGCCCTGTCCTTCTGGGGGTCACTTTGTCCCCCCAGGGGTGGCCCTGTCCCTTCTGGGGGTCACTCTGTCCCCTCAGGGGTGGCCCTGTCCCTTCTGGGGGGTCACTTTGTCCCCCCAGGGGTGGCCCTGTCCCTTCTGGGGGTCACTTTGTCCCCCCAGGGGTGGCCCTGTCCTTCCGGGGGTCACTTTGTCCCCTCAGGGGTGGCCCTGTCCCTTCCAGGGGTCACTTTGTCCCCTCAGGGGTGGCCCTGTCCCTTCCAGGGGTCACTTTGTCCCCTCAGGGGTGGCCCTGTCCTTCTGGGGGTCACTTTGTCCCCTCAAGGGTGGCCCTGTCCTTCTGGGGGTCACTTTGTCCCCTCAGGGGTGGCCCTGTCCCTTCCAGGGGTCACTTTGTCCCCCCAGGGGTGGCCCTGTCCCTTCCAGGGGTCACTTTGTCCCCCCAGGGGTGGCCCTGTCCTCACTGGGGGTGGCCCTGTCCCCCTCAGGTCCCCTCCAGGGGTCCCGTTGTCCCCCTGGGGGTGGCCCGGTCCCCAAGTGCCACCACGTCCCGCCCAGGGGCGGCCTTGTCCCCCCACAGCCCCCAGAGGTGACAGGTCCCCAAACCCTTCCAGAGACCCCCCAAAAAAATCCCCCAAACCCCAAATTATCCTCCCAGAATGCCCCGAAACCTCCCAGGGACACTTGGAGACCCCCAAAACCCTCCGAGGCTCCCCAAAATCCCCCTGGGAACACCCACAACCCCCCCAAACCCCAATAACCCACCAATACCCCACCAGAGCCCCCCCAAAATACCCAGAGGGATCCCCCCAAAACCTCCCAGAGACCCCTGGGAATGGCCAGAACCCCCCAAAATATCCACCACACACCCCAAATAACCCGAGATGTACCCCCAGAGACCCCCAATAACCCCCCCAAACCCCCGAGAGACACCCAGAACCCCCCAAAACCCCCGAGAGACACCCAGAACCCCCCAAAACCCCTCCAGACCCCCCCCAGAGACACCCAAAAACCCCCCAAACCCCCGAGAGACACCCAGAACCCCCCAAAACCCCCGAGAGACACCCAGAACCCCCCAAAACCCCTCCAGACCCCCCCCAGAGACCCCCAAAAACCCCCCAAAACCCCCAGGGACACCCATAACCCCCCCAAACCCCCCCAGGGAACACCCATAACCCCCCAAAACTTCCACAGACCCCCCCAAAACTCCCCCGGGGAACACCCATAACCCCCCAAAACTTCCACAGACCCCCCCCAAATCCCCCCAGGGACACCCATAACCCCCCAAAACTTCCACAGACCCCCCCAAACCCCCCCAGTGACACCCATAACCCCCCAAAACCCCCCAGGGACACCCATAACCCCCCCAAACCCCCCCAGGGACACCCATAACCCCCCAAAACTTCCACAGACCCCCCCAAAACCCCCCTAGGGACACCCATAACCCCCCAAAACCCCCCAGGGACACCCATAACCCCCCAAAACTTCCACAGACCCCCCCAAAACCCCCCCAGGGACACCCATAACCCCCCCAAAACTTCCACAGACCCCCCCAAACCCCACAGGGACACCCATAACCCCCCCAAAACCCCCCAGGGACACCCATAACCCCCCAAAACTTCCACAGACCCCCCCAAATCCCCCCAGGGACACCCATAACCCCCCCAAACCCCCCCAGGGACACCCATAACCCCCCAAAACTTCCACAGGCCCCCCCAAACCCCCCCAGGGACACCCATAACCCCCCAAAACTTCCACAGACCCCCCCAAACCCCCCCAAGGAACACCCATAACCCCCCCAAAACCCCCCCAGGGACACCCATAACCCCCCAAAACTTCCACAGACCCCCCCAAACCCCCCCAGGGACACCCATAACCCCCCAAAACTTCCACAGACCCCCCCAAAACCCCCCCAGGGAACACCCATAACCCCCCCAAAACCCCCCCAGGGACACCCATAACCCCCCAAAACTTCCACAGACCCCCCCCAAACCCCTCCAGGGACACCCATAACCCCCCCAAAACTTCCACAGACCCCCCCAAATCCCCCCTAGGGACACCCATAACCCCCCAAAACTTCCACAGACCCCCCCCAAACCCCTCCAGGGACACCCATAACCCCCCCAAACCCCCCTAGGGACACCCATAACCCCCCAAAACTTCCACAGACCCCCCCAAACCCCCCCAGGGACACCCATAACCCCCCAAAACTTCCACAGACCCCCCCAAAACCCCCCTAGGGACACCCATAACCCCCCAAAACTTCCACAAACCCCCCCCAAACCCCCCCTAGGGACACCCAGAACCCCCCCAAAACCCCCCCTAGGGACACCCATAACCCCCCAAAACTTCCACAAACCCCCCCAAAACCCCCCCAGGGACACCCATAACCCCCCCAAACCCCCCCAGGGACACCCAGAACCCCCTGAAAGCTGCTGGGCACCCCCGGAGCGCCCCAAATCCCCCCGGCCCAGCCCCCAGCGCGGCGTGGGATGGCCGATGTCACACGGAGCAGAGCAATGACATTGTAATTTCCACCTGAGCGTCGAGCAGCCGCCGCCGGCCCTCGGACGGGTCGTGGGCGCCCAAGTGATCCCTGCGCAGCTCCTGCTCCACCAGCATCAGCCTGCGGGGCCAGGCTTCACCGGGGTCATGCTGCCACCCCCCCGGGGACAGCCCCGGGACACGGGGACAGCCCGGGGACAGCCCCGGGACACGGGGACAGCCCGGGGACAGCGTGGGGACAGCCTGGGGACAGCCCCGGGACACGGGGACAGCCCGGGGACAGCGTGGGGACAGCGTGGGGACAGCCCCGGGACACGGGGACAGCCCGGGGACAGCCTGGGGACAGCGTGGGGACAGCGTGGGGACAGCCCCGGGACACGGGGACAGCCCGGGGACAGCGTGGGGACAGCCTGGGGACAGCCGGGGACAGCCCCGGGACACGGGGACAGCCCGGGGACAGCCCCGGGACACGGGGACAGACCGGGGACAGCGTGGGGACAGCACCGGGACACGGGGACAGCCCGGGGACAGCGTGGGGACAGACCCGGGACACGGGGACAGCCCGGGGACAGCGTGGGGACAGCGTGGGGACAGCCCCGGGACACGGGGACAGCCTGGGGACAGCGTGGGGACAGCGTGGGGACAGCCCCGGGACACGGGGACAGCCCGGGGACAGCCCGGGGACAGCGTGGGGACAGCGTGCGGACAGCCCCGGGACATGGGGACAGCCTGGGGACAGCCCGGGGACAGCGTGGGGACAGCGTGCGGACAGCCCCGGGACACGGGGACAGCGTGGGGACAGCCCGGGGACAGCCCCGGGACACGGGGACAGCCTGGGGACACGGGGACAGCCCCGGGACAGCCTGGGGACAGCCCCGGGACACGGGGACAGCCCGGGGACAGCCCGGGGACAGCCCCGGGACAGCCTGGGGACATGGGGACAGCGTGGGGACAGCCTGGGGACAGCCCCGGGACAGCCTGGGGACAGCCCGGGGACATGGGGACAGCCTGGGGACAGCCCCGGGACACGGGGACAGCCCGGGGACAGCCTGGGGACAGCCCCGGGACAGCCCCGGGACAGCCTGGGGACAGCCCCGGGACAGCCCCGGGGCACGGGGACAGCGTGGGGACAGCGTGGGGACAGCCCAGGGACAGCCTGGGACAGCCTGGGGACAGCCCGGGGACAGCCCGGGGACAGCGTGGGGACAGCCTGGGGACAGCGTGGGGACAGCGTGGGGACAGCCCCGGGACACGGGGACAGCCCCGGGGCACGGGGACAGCCCGGGGACAGCCCGGGGACAGTCTGGGGACAGCCCGGGGACAGCCCGGGGACACGGGGACAGCCCGGGGACAGCCTGGGGACAGCCTGGGGACAGCCTGGGGACAGCCCCGGGACACGGGGACAGCCTGGGACAGCCTGGGGACAGCCCGGGGACAGCGTGGGGACAGCCTGGGGACACGGGGACAGCCTGGGGACAGCCTGGGGACAGCCCCGGGACACGGGGACAGCGTGGGGACAGCCCCGGGACACGGGGACAGCCCGGGGACAGCCTGGGGACAGCCCCGGGACACGGGGACAGCGTGGGGACAGCCCCGGGACACGGGGACAGCCTGGGGACAGCCTGGGGACAGCCCCGGGACACGGGGACAGCGTGGGGACAGCCCCGGGACACGGGGACAGCCCGGGGACAGCCCGGGGACAGCCTGGGGACAGCCCCGGGACACGGGGACAGCCTGGGACAGCCTGGGGACAGCCTGGGGACAGCCCCGGGACACGGGGACAGCCTGGGGACAGTCTGGGGACACGGGGACAGCCTGGGGACAGCCTGGGGACAGCCTGGGGACAGCCCCGGGACACGGGGACAGCCCCGGGACACGGGGACAGCCCGGGGACAGCCCGGGGACACGTGGACAGCCCCGGGACACGGGGACAGCCTGGGGACAGCGTGGGGACAGCGTGGGGACAGCCTGGGGACAGCCTGGGGACAGCCCGGGGACACGGGGACAGCCCAGGGACATCCTGGGGACAGCCTGGGGACACGGGGACAGCCTGGGGACAGCCCGGGGACAGCCCCGGGACACGGGGACAGCCCAGGGACATCCTGGGGACAGCCTGGGGACAGCTGGGGACATGCCAATGACACCCCGGGGACTTGGGGACAATCCTGGGGACACACGTGGCCCATGCTGTGTCCCCGTGTCCCTGGGTGTCCCCATGGCCCCTGTCACCTCTGTATCACCCATGTCCTACGTGTGCCTGTGTCACCCGCATGTCCTTCTGTGTCCCCTGTGTCCCTCTGTACCCCGTGTCCCTCTGTCCCCTGTGTCCCCAATGTCCCTTGTGTCATTCTGTGTGTCCCCAATGTCCCTGCTGTCCCCTCAATGTCCCCTCAATGTCCCCGTGTCCCTGCTGTCCCCAATGTCCCCTCACTGTCCCCATGTCCCCATTGTCCCTGCTGTCCCCAATGTCCCCTCAATGTCCCTGTGTCCCTGCTGTCCCCAATGTCCTCATGTCCTTGTGTCCCAAATGTCCCAAATGTCCCTTCAATGTCCCTGTGTCCCTGCTGTCCCCAATGTCCCCTCACTGTCCCCATGGTCCCTGCTGTCCTCAATGTCCCCTCAATGTCCCCAGTGTCCCCAGTGTCCCCGTGTCCCAATGTCCCCATGTCCCCATGTCCCCAGTATCCCCAGTATCCCCAATGTCCCATGTCCCCAGTGTCCCCCCAGTGTCCCCAGTGTCCCCATGTCCCCAGTGTCCCCAGTGTCCCCATGTCCCCAGTATCCCCAGTGTCCCCAGTGTCCCCATGTCCCCAATGTCCCCGGTGTCCCCAATGTCCCCAATGTCCCCAATGTCCCCAGTGTCCCCAGTGTGTCCCCAATGTCCCCAGTGTCCCCAGTGTCCCCATGTCCCCAATGTCCCCAGTGTCCCCAATGTCCCCAATGTCCCCAATGTCCCCAGTGTCCCCAGTGTGTCCCCAATGTCCCCAGTGTCCCCAGTGTCCCCAATGTCCCCAATGTCCCCAGTATCCCCAGTGTCCCAATGTCCCCATGTCCCCATGTCCCCAGTGTCCCCAGTGTCCCCGCTGTCCCCATGTTCCTTCCATGTCCCCATGTCCCCATGTCCCCAGTGTCCCCAGTGTCCCCAGTGTGTCCCTGTGTCCCCAGTGTCCCCAGTGTCCCCAGTGTCCCCATGTCCCCATGTCCCCAGTGTCCCAATGTCCCCAGTGTCCCCATGTCCCCAGTGTCCCCAGTGTCCCCATGTTCCCTCCATGTCCCAATGTCCCCAGTGTCCCCAGTGTCCCCAGTGTCCCCATGTCCCCAGTGTCCCAGTGTCCCCAGTGTCCCCAGTGTGTCCCCAGTGTCCCAGTGTCCCCATGTTCCCTCCATGTCCCCATGTCCCCAGTGTCCCCATGTCCCCAGTGTCCCCAGTGTGTCCCCAGTGTCCCCAATGTCCCCATGTCCCCAGTGTCCCCATGTCCCCAGTGTCCCCAATGTCCCCATGTCCCCGTGCCCCAGTGTCCCCAGTGTCCCCAGTGTCCCCAATGTCCCCATGTCCCCAGTGTCCCCAGTGTCCCCAGTGTCCCCAGTGTGTCCCCAGTGTCCCCAGTGTCCCCAGTATCCCCAGTCCCCCCAGTGTCCCCGTGTCCCCGTGTCCCCGTGTCCCCGTGTCCCCAGTCCCCCCAGTGTCCCCAGTGTCCCCGTGTCCCCGCTGTCCCCGTGTGTCCCTCACCTGCCGATGATGCTCTTGATCTGCGAGTCCTTCTCCTGCTGCTGCTGCCGGAGCCGCTTCTCGCTGAGCTCCAGGCGCTGCTGGTACTGCAGGAGGATGCGGCTGGTCTGCTCCTCCTGCGTCACCAGGCGCCGCTCGTACTCCTCCAGCTTGCGGTTGGACATGTGCAGCCGCTCCTTCAGCGAGTGGATCTCCTCCTCGTACTCCTTCACCTGCCAAAGGGACACTGCAGCGCACCTGGGGACACCTACGGGCACACCTGGCACACCTGGCACACCTGTCACCCAGCTAGGGGCACACCTGCCACACCTGGCACACCTGGGAACCCCCTACACCCCGCTATGGACACACCTGTCACACCTGGCACACCTGGCACCCAGCTACGGGCACACCTGTCACACCTGTCACCCCCCTGTCCCTGTGCAGCCGCTCCTTCAGCGAGTGGATCTCCTCCTCGTACTCCTTCACCTGCCAAAGGGACACTGCAGCGCACCTGGGGACACCTACGGGCACACCTGCCACACCTGTCACACCTGGCACCCAGCTATGGGCACACCTGTCACACCTGTCACCCCCCTGTCCCTGTGCAGCCGCTCCTTCAGCGAGTGGATCTCCTCCTCGTACTCCTTCACCTGCCAAAGGGACACTGCAGCGCACCTGGGGACACCTACGGGCACACCTGCCACACCTGGCACACCTGTCACCCAGCTATGGGCACACCTGTCACACCTGTCACACCTGGGAACCCCCTACACCCAGCTACGGGCACACCTGTCACACCTGTCACACCTGGGAACCCCCTACACCCAGCTACGGGCACACCTGGCACACCTGGCACACCTGGCACCCAGCTATGGGCACACCTGTCTCACCTGTCACACCTGGGAACCCTCTACACCCAGCTATGGGCACACCTGTCACACCTGTCACACCTGTCACCCCCCTGTCCCTGTGCAGCCGCTCCTTCAGCGAGTGGATCTCCTCCTCGTACTCCTTCACCTGCCAAAGGGACACTGCAGCGCACCTGGGGACACCTACGGGCACACCTGCCACACCTGGCACACCTGGGAACCCAGCTACGGGCACACCTGTCACACCTGGGAACCCCCTACACCCAGCTATGGACACACCTGTCACACCTGTCACACCTGGGAACTCTCTACACCCTGCTATGGGCACACCTGTCACACCTGGGAAACCCCTACACCCAGCTATGGGCACACCTGTCACACCTGCCACACCTGTCACACCTGGGAACCCCCTACACCCAGCTACGGGCACACCTGTCACACCTGTCACACCTGGGAACCCCCTACACCCAGCTACGGGCACACCTGTCACACCTGGCACACCTGGGAACCCCCTACACCCCGCTATGGGCACACCTGTCACACCTGTCACACCTGTCACCCCCCTGTCCCTGTGCAGCCGCTCCTTCAGCGAGTGGATCTCCTCCTCGTACTCCTTCACCTGCCAAAGGGACACTGCAGCGCACCTGGGGACACCTACGGGCACACCTGCCACACCTGGCACACCTGGCACCCAGCTATGGGCACACCTGCCACACCTGTCACACCTGGCACCCAGCTATGGGCACACCTGTCACACCTGTCTCACCTGTCACCCTGCTATGGGCACACCTGCCACACCTGTCACACCTGGGAACCGCCTACAGCCAGCTACGGGCACACCTGTCACACCTGTCACACCTGTCACCCCCCTGTCCCTGTGCAGCCGCTCCTTCAGCGAGTGGATCTCCTCCTCGTACTCCTTCACCTGCCAAAGGGACACTGCAGCGCACCTGGGGACACCTACGGGCACACCTGGCACACCTGGGAACCCCCTACACCCAGCTACGGGCACACCTGCCACACCTGGGAACCCCCTACACCCAGCTACGGGCACACCTGGCACACCTGGCACACCTGGCACCCAGCTATGGGCACACCTGTCACACCTGTCACACCTGGGAACCCCCTACACCCAGCTATGGGCACACCTGTCACACCTGGGAACCCCCTACACCCAGCTACGGGCACACCTGTCACACCTGTCTCACCTGTCACACCTGGCACACCTGTCACACCTGTCACACCTGGGAACCCCCTACACCCAGCTACGGGCACACCTGTCACACCTGTCACACCTGTCACACCTGGGAACCCCCTACACCCAGCTACGGGCACACCTGTCACACCTGTCACACCTGTCACACCTGGGAACCCCCTACACCCAGCTACGGGCACACCTGTCACACCTGTCACACCTGTCACCCAGCTATGGGCACACCTGTCACACCTGTCACACCTGGGAACCCCCTACACCCAGTTACGGGCACACCTGTCACACCTGTCACACCTGGGAACCCCCTACACCCAGCTATGGGCACACCTGTCACACCTGTCTCACCTGTCACACCTGTCACACCTGGGAACCCCCTACACCGCGCTATGGGCACACCTGTCACACCTGTCACACCTGTCACACCTGGGAACCCCCTACACCCCGCTATGGGCACACCTGTCACACCTGTCACACCTGGGGACACCTGACACACCTGGGGACACCTGCCACACCTGTCACACCTGGGGACACCTGACACACCTGGGGACACCTGCCACACCTGGGGACACCTGCCACACCTGGGATCCACCAGCAGCACCTGCTGAGGTACATGGGATCATCTCCTGTCACCTGCACACCTGGATCCCGGCACACCTGAGATCCACCAGGACCATCGCCTGGATCCCTGAACACCTGGGCACACCTGGACACACCTGGACACACCTGGACGCCGGAACGTCTGCTCACCTGGATCACTGCACGCCTGAACATCAACACACCTGAACATCTGCACACCTGAGCTCCGCCCCCGTAATCGGCCGGATCCCTGCACACCTGAGCACACCTGGGCACACCTGGGCACACCTGTGCCACTCACAGCTGTGTCATACACACCTGAGCACAGCTGAGCACACCTGTGTCACTCACAGGTGTATCACTCACACCTGGGCACACCTGTGTCACTCACATCTGTGTCATACACACCTGAGCACAGCTGAGCACACCTGTGTCACTCACAGCTGAGCACACCTGTGTCACTCACAGCTGTATCACTCACACCTGGGCACACCTGAGCACACCTGTGCCACTCACACCTGAGCACACCTGGGCACAGCTGTGTCACTCACAGCTGTGTCATACACACCTGAGCACAGCTGAGCACACCTGTGTCACTCACAGCTGTATCACTCACACCTGGGCACACCTGTGTCACTCACACCTGAGCACACCTGAGCACACCTGTGTCACTCACAGCTGTATCACTCACACCTGAGCACACCTGGGCACACCCGTGTCACTCACACCTGAGCACACCTGAGCACACCCGTGTCACTCACAGGTGTATCACTCACACCTGGGCACACCTGAGCACACCTGTGTCACTCACACCTGAGCACACCTGTGTCACTCACAGCTGTGTCACTCACACCTGGGCACACCTGTGTCACTCACACCTGAGCACACCTGTGTCACTCACAGCTGTATCACTCACACCTGAGCACACCTGTGTCACTCACAGCTGAGCACACCTGTGTCACTCACACCTGAGCACACCTGTGTCACTCACACCTGGGCACACCTGGGCACACCTGTGCCACTCACATCTGTGTCATACACACCTGAGCACAGCTGAGCACACCTGTGTCACTCACAGGTGTATCACTCACACCTGGGCACACCTGTGTCACTCACACCTGAGCACACCTGGGCACACCTGTGTCACTCACACCTGAGCACACCTGAGTCACTCACACCTGAGCACACTTGAGCACACCTGTGTCACTCACACCTGGGCACACTGGGCACACCTGTGTCACTCACAGCTGTATCACTCACACCTGAGCACACCTGTGTCACTCACAGCTGTGTCATACACACCTGAGCACACCTGTGTCCCTCACACCTGCCCTGCACGGTCCAGCCGGCTCTCGTCCATGGACTTGGAGTACTCCTTGAGCTTGTGTCCCTCACACCTGAGTCCCTCACACCTGTCCCTCACACCTGTGTCCCTCACACCTGTCCCAGTCCCACCTGTCCCTCACACCTGTGTCCCTCACACCTGTACCTGTCACACCTGTCCCAGTCCCACCTATGTCCCTCACACCTGTGTCCCTCACACCTGTGTCCCTCACACCTGTCCCAGTCACACCTGTGTCCCTCACACCTGTGTCCCTCACACCTGTGTCCCTCACACCTGTCCCTCACACCTGTGTCCCTCACACCTGTGTCCCTCACACCTGTGTCCCTCACACCTGTCCCTCACACCTGTCCCCCACCTGCCCTACCCGGTCCAGCCGGCTCTCGTCCATGGACTTGGAGTACTCCTTGAACTTGTGTCCCTCACACCTGTGTCCCTCACACCTGTCCCTCACACCTGTCCCTCACACCTGTCCCTCACACCTGTCCCTCACACCTGTGTCCCTCACACCTGTCCCTCACACCTGTCCCTCACACCTGTCCCTCACACCTGTGTCCCTCACACCTGTGTCCCTCACACCTGTGTCCCTCACACCTGTCCCAGTCACACCTGTCCCTCACACCTGTCCCCCACCTGCCCTACCCGGTCCAGCCGGCTCTCGTCCATGGACTTGGAGTACTCCTTGAGCTTGTGTCCCTCACACCTGTGTCCCTCACACCTGTGTCCCTCACACCTGAGTCCCTCACACCTGTCCCAGTCACACCTGTGTCCCTCACACCTGTCCCAGTCCCACCTGTCCCAGTCCCACCTGTCCCCCACCTGCCCTACCCGGTCCAGCCGGCTCTCGTCCATGGACTTGGAGTACTCCTTGAGCTTGTGTCCCTCACACCTGTGTCCCTCACACCTGTCCCTCACACCTGTGTCCCTCACACCTGTCCCAGTCCCACCTGTCCCAGTCCCACCTGTCCCAGTCCCACCTGTCCCCCACCTGCCCTACCCGGTCCAGCCGGCTCTCGTCCATGGACTTGGAGTACTCCTTGAGCTTGTGTCCCTCACACCTGTGTCCCTCACACCTGTCCCTCACACCTGTGTCCCTCACACCTGTACCTGTCACACCTGTCCCCCACCTGCCCTACCCGGTCCAGCCGGCTCTCGTCCATGGACTTGGAGTACTCCTTGAGCTTGTACTCCTCGCGCTCGATGTGCGAGCTCTCGATGTCGGCCGACAGGTGCGGCATGTTGGACACCCAGGCCACCGTGCGCTCCGACGCCGGCAGCACCGGGTTCAGCGTGGACGGCGTCTGCGACGCCTGCGGGACACGGGACACGGGGACACGGGGGGACACGGGGACATGAGGGGGACATGGGGGGACACGGGGACATGGGGACACGGAGGGGACACGGGGACATGGGGACATGGGGGGACACGGAGGGGACATGAGGGGACACGGGGACATGAGGGGGACATGGGGACACGGGGACACGGAGGGGACACGGGGACATGAGGGGGACATGGGGACATGGGGACATGGGGACACGGAGGGGACACGGGGACATGGGGACACGGGGACACGGAGGGGACACGGGGACATGAGGGGGACATGGGGACACGGGGACATGGGGACACGGAGGGGACACGGGGACATGGGGACACGGGGACACGGAGGGGACACGGGGACATGGAGGGGACATGGGGGGACGCGGAGGGACATGGGGACATGGAGGGGACACGGGGACATGGGGACATGAGGGGGACATGGGGACACGGGAACATGGGGGGACACGGGGACATGGAGACATGGGGGGACACGGGGACATGAGGGGGACATGGGGACATGGAGACACGAGGACAGTGAGGGGACACAGGGACATGGAGGGGACATGGGGGACACAGGACATGGGGACACGGGGAGAGTGAGGGGACACAGGGACACGGAGGGGACACGGGGACATGGGGACATGGGGGGACACGGGGACACGGAGGGGACATGGGGACATGGAGGGGACATGGGGACACGGGGACATGGGGGGACACGGGGACATGGGGACATGAGGGGGACATGGGGACACGGAGACATGGGGGGACACGGGGACATGGGGACATGAGGGGGACATGGGGACACGGAGACATGGGGGGACACGGGGGGACACGGGGACACGGGGACACATGGACATGGAGGGGACATGGGGACATGGAGGGGACAGGGGGACATGGGGGGACATGGGGACATGGAGGGGACACGGGGGGACACGGGGACATGAGGGGGACATGGGGACACGGGGACATGGGGACATGAGGGGGACACGGGGACACGGGGACACGGGGACATGGAGGGACACGGGGACATGAGGGGGACATGGGGATATGAGGGGACACGGGGACATGGGGGGACACGGGGACATGAGGGGGACATGAGGACACGGGAACATGGGGGGACACGGAGGGACATGGGGACATGGAGGGGACACGGGGGGACACGGGGGGACACACGGTGACACGGGGACACGGGGACACATGGACATGGAGGGGACATGGGGACATGGAGGGGACAGGGGGACATGGGGGGACACGGGGACATGGAGGAGACACGGGGACATGGGGACATGGAGGGGACATGGGGACACGGGGACATGAGGGGGACATGGGGACACGGAGGGGACACGGGGACACGGGGACATGGGGGGACACGGGGACATGAGGGGGACATGGGGACATAGGGGGACACGGAGGGGACACGGGGAGACATGGA
The DNA here is from genome assembly GCF_050655825.1 of Lonchura striata. Lineage (NCBI taxonomy): Eukaryota > Metazoa > Chordata > Aves > Passeriformes > Estrildidae > Lonchura > Lonchura striata. The sequence continues at coordinate 1,164,314 of NC_140737.1, forward strand.
GACATGGGGACATGGGGGACACAGAGACATGGGGACATGGGGGACACAGAGACATGGGGACATGGGGGGACACGGGGGGACACGGGGACATGGAGGGGACACGGGGGGACACGGGGGGACACACGGTGACACGGGGACACGGGGACACATGGACATGGAGGGGACATGGGGACATGGAGGGGACAGGGGGACACGGAGGGACACGGGGACACGGGGACATGGAGGGGACACGGGGACATGAGGACACGGGAACACAGAGGGGACATGGGGACATGGGGGGACATGGGGACATGGGGACACGGGTACATGGAGGGGACATGGAGACATGGAGGGGACACGGGGGGACACGGGGACATGAAGGGGACATGGGGGGACACGGGGACATGGAGGGGACACGGGGACATGGGGGGACACAGGGACACGGGACAGGGGGACACGGAGGGGACACGGGGGACACGGGGACACAGCGACAGGAAGGAGACAGTGACAGGAAACGGGGACACCAAGGGGACACAGGTGGGACATGAGGACAATGGGGACAGTGAGGGGACAGTGAGGGGACACGGGGACACGGGGACAGTGTGGGGTCAGTGAAGGGACAGCGTGGGGACATGGGGACACGAAGTGAGGGGACGTGGGGACATCAGGGGGACATCAGGGGGACATGGGGACAGTGAGGGGACGTGGGGACATCAGGGGGACATCAGGGGGACACGGGGACAGTGAGGGGACATGGGGACATCAGGGGGACACGGGGACATCCGGGGAATATGGAACAGATTGGGGACACAGGGATAAAGGGGGACACAGGGGACACCGGGGGGACATTGGGGACACAAAGATGAGTTTGGTTCCCCCTCCACCACCTTGTCCCCAGCGTGTCCCATGTCCCACATGCCAATGTCCCCATGTCCCCAACATGCCACCATGTCCCAGTGTCCCCATATCCCGCACATCCCCAATGTCCCCATGTCCCCGATGTCCCCCAGTGTCCCCAAATGTCCCCAAGGTCCTCACATCTCCCCATGTCCCCGATGGCCCCAAATGTCCCCATTGTCCCCAAGGTCCTCACATCTCCCCATGTCCCCCAGCGTCCCCAAATGTCCCCATTGTCCCCAAGGTCCTCACATCTCCCCATGTCCCCCAGGGTCCCCAAATGTCCCCAAGGTCCTCACATCTCCCCATGTCCCCCAGGGTCCCCAAATGTCCCCAAGGTCCTCACATCTCCCCATGTCCCCCAGTGTCCCCAAATGTCCCCAAGGTCCTCACATCTCCCCATGTCCCCCAGGGTCCCCAAATGTCCCCAAGGTCCTCACATCTCCCCATGTCCCCAGTGTCCCCAGTGTCCCCGCACATCCCCAACCCCCCATGTCCCCGATGTCCCCAAATGTCCCCAAGGTCCTCACATCTCCCCATGTCCCCCAGTGTCCCCAAATGTCCCCAAGGTCCTCACATCTCCCCATGTCCCCAGTGTCCCCAAATGTCCCCAAATGTCCCCAAGGTCCTCACATCTCCCCATGTCCCCATGTCCCCATATCCCCACACCCTCCCAACACCGTGCACATCCCCAACCCCCCATGTCCCCCAGTGTCCCCAAATGTCCTCAATGTCCCCAAGTCCCCCACACCCCAAACGTCCTCAATGTCCCCAATGTCCCCATGTCCCCCCACGCCCCCGTGTCCCCTCACCTGCTTGGTGACGGGCGGCTTCATCCCGGCCACCGAGGCCTCCTTGGCCAGCGAGGGCTGGCGGGAGCGCGCCGGCCCGTAGGCGGGCTCGGGCGATGCCAGCAGGTTCCCGCTGGCCGGACGCGGCTTTTGGGGCACCCCCAGCGCCGAGGGACCCCCGGCCCCTTTCCCGGGCCGCGACCCCCGTGGGGTGGGCGGCGGGGGAGCCCCGATGGTGATCTGCGGTGGGGCCAGCGTGTCCTGGAGCGACAGCTGCCTGCGGCCGAAGTCGCCGCCCGGCCGGCCGAACTCGTCGCTGTAGCTGTGGCTGTGCGTGATGTGTTTTTGGGGAGGGCTCGCCAGCTCCTCGCTCTTGCTGTAACCGTGCAGCGGCGGCGGGGCGACGGCCCCGAAGTGTCCCCCGTCTCCGCCGCCCCCCTCGCCTCTCCCACCGCTCCCTCCGCCGCCGTCGGGGCCGCGCAGGGGTCCGTCGGCGGCCAGGTGGAAGAGAGGGTTCTGGAAGGACAGCGGCACCCGCAGCTGCGGAGCCCCGGGCTCGGGCACCCCGAGGCGCGGCGGTGCCAGGCTGGACGCGCTGCCCTGCGAGAGGCGCCCGGGTCGCAGCCCACCCTGGCCGGCGGCCCCGGGGGTCGCGCCCCCGGCCAGCAGCTCGGCCGGCAGGCTGGGGATGCTGTCCACGCGTCCGTCCTGCAGGTCCAGCATGGACACGCTCTTGCCGACCCCCAGCGCGCCCCCGCGGCCGCCCTCGGGCTCGGTGAGGTCCGAGCTGCTGGTGCAGTAGGCGGGCGAGGAGCGGGCGAGCGGCGGGCGGCTCAGGACCAGCACCTCCGGAGGGCCCTTCTCCTGCGGCGGGGACGGCAGGCGGGGCACGTCCATGGAGCTGCGGGAGCGGTGGGGCGGGCACGGGGGTGTGGGGTGGGATGTGGGTATGGGGTGTGGGTATGGGGGTGTGGAGTGGGATGTGGGGTGGGATGTGGGGTACGGGGTTGTGGGGTGGGATGTGGGTATGGGGTGTGGGTATAGGGTGTGGGGAATGGGGTGTGGAGTGGGATGTGGGGTGGGATGTGGGGTACGGGGTTGTGGGGTACAGGGTGTGGGAACGGGGGTGTGGGTATAGGGGTGTGGGGTACAGGGATGTGGGGAACGGGGTGTGGGGTGGGATGTGAGGACGGGGGTGTGGGTATGGGGTGTGGGTATGGGGTGTATGTATGGGGTGTGGGTATAGGGGTGTGGGGTACACGGATGTGGGGAACGGGGTGTGGGTATGGGGTGTGGGTACAGGGGTGTGGGTATGGGGTATGGGGAACGGGGTGTGGAATGGGATGTGGGGTGGGATGTGGGGTACGGGGTTGTGGGTATAGGGTGTGGATATGGGGGTGTGGGTATGGGGTGTGGGTATAGGGTGTGGGTATGGGGGTGTGGGGTACAGGGATGTGGGGTGGGATGTGGGGTATGGGGGTGTGGGGTACAGGGATGTGGGGAACGGGGTGTGGGGTGGGATGTGGAGTACAGGGTGTGGGAACAGGGGTGTGGGTATGGGGTGTGGGGAACGGGGTGTGGGGTGGGATGTGGGGTATGGGGTTGTGGGGTGGGATGTGGGGTATGGGGTTGTGGGGTGGGATGTGGGGTATGGGGTTGTGGAGTGGGATGTGGGCACGGGGGTGTGGGGAACGGGGATGTGGGGTGGGATGTGGGGTACAGAGTGTGGGTATGGGGGTGTGGGTATGGGGATGTGGGGAATGGGGTGTGGGTATGGGGGTGTGGGGAACGATTTGTGGGATGGGATGTGGGGTGGGATGTGGGGTGGGATGTGGGGTGGGATGTGGGGTGGGATGTGGGGTGGGATGTGGGGTACGGGGTTGTGGGGTACAGGGATGTGGGGTGGGATGTGGGGTGGGATGTGGGGTGGGATGTGGGGTACGGGGTTGTGGGCACGGGGGTGTGGGGAATGGGGTGTGGGTATGGGGGTGTGGGGTATGGGGGTGTGGGGACGGGGGTGTGGGTATGGGGTGTGGGGTACAGGGATATGGGGTGGGATGTGGGGCACGGGGAGGGCGGGGTGGGCACGGGGTGTGGGGTGGGATGTGGGGTGGGATGTGGGGTGGGATGTGGGAACAGGGTGTGGATATGGGGGTGTGGGGTATGGGGTACAGGGATGTGGGGTGGGATGTGGGATGGGATGTGGGGTGGGATGTGGGGTACGGGGTTGTGGGGTACAGGGATGTGGGGAACGGGGTGTGGGGTGGGATGTGGGGTGGGATGTGGGGAACGGGGTGTGGGTACGTGGGTGTGGGTATGGGGGTGTGGGTATGGGGTGTGGGTATGGGGTGTGGGGTACAGGGATATGGGGTGGGATGTGGGGTATGGGGTTGTGGGGAATGGGGTGTGGGGTGGGATGTGGGGTGGGATGCGGGGTGGGATGTGGGGTACGGGGTTGTGGGGTACAGGGATGTGGGGTGGGATGTGGGGTGGGATGTGGGGAACGGGGATGTGGGCACGGGGGTGTGGGGTATGGGGTGTGGGGAACGATTTGTGGGATGGGATGTGGGGTGGGATGTGGGGATGTGAGATAAGGAGATGTGGGGTATGGGGAGATGGGATGGGGAGATGGGATGGGAATATGGGATGGGAATATGGAATGGGAATATGGGATGGGAATATGGGATGGGAATACGGGATGGGGAGATGGGATGGGAATATGGGATGGGAATATGGGATGGGGAGATGGGATGGGAATATGGGATGGGAATATGGAATGGGAATATGGAATGGGAATACGGGATGGGAATATGGGATGGGAATATGGAATGGGAATACGGGATGGGAATACGGGATGGGAATATGGGATGGGAATACGGGATGGGAATATGGGATGGGAATACGGGATGGGAATACGGGATGGGAATACGGGATGGGAATACGGGATGGGAATATGGGATGGGAATATGGGATGGGAATATGGGATGGGAATATGGGATGGGAATACGGGATGGGAATACGGGATGGGAATATGGGATGGGAATACGGGATGGGGAGATGGGATGGGGAGATGGTGAGGGATGGAGGGGACATGGGATGAGGGATAGGGGATGGAGGGATGGAGGATCCGGGATGGGGAACACACACGGCGTGCCGGCGGTTGGACACCGTCCCATATCCCAAATCCATCTCTGGAACCATCGTCCCTTGGCTGTCCCTGTCCCAGCCCATCCCTGCCTGTCCCACCCTGTCCCCATAGGAAACATTCCCATCCCATCCCAAACGTTCCTGTCCCCATAGGAAACATTCCCATCCCATCCCAAATGTTCCTGTCCCCATCCCAAATGTTCCTGTCCCCATCCCAGACGTTCCCATCCCATCCCAAACATTCCCGTCCCATCCCAAATGTTCCCATCCCATCCCAAACATTCCTGTTCCCATCCCAAACATTCCTGTCCCATCCCAAATGTTCCTGTCCCCATCCCAAATGTTCCTGTCCCCATCCCAGACGTTCCCATCCCATCCCGAACATTCCCATCCCATCCCAAATGTTCCTGTCCCCATCCCAAACATTCCCATCCCATCCCAAATGTTCCTGTCCCCATCCCAGACGTTCCCATCCCATCCCAAACATTCCCGTCCCATCCCAAATGTTCCTGTCCCCATAGGAAACATTCCCATTCCATCCCAAATGTTCCTGTCCCCATCCCAGACGTTCCCATTCCATCCCAAATGTTCCTGTCCCCATCCCAAACGTTCCCATCCCATCCCAAACATTCCCATCCACATCCCAAATGTTCCTGTCCCATCCCAAATGTTCCTGTCCCCATCCCAAATGTTCCTGTTCCCATCCCAAACATTCCCATCCCATCCCAGACGTTCCCATTCCATCCCAAACATTCCCATCCCATCCCAAACGTTCCTGTCCCCATCCCAGACGTTCCCATTCCATCCCAAATGTTCCTGTCCCCATCCCAAACATTCCCGTCCCATCCCAAACATTCCCGTCCCATCCCAAACATTCCCGTCCCATCCCAAATGTTCCTGTCCCCATCCCAGACGTTCCTGTCCCCATCCCAAACATTCCCGTCCCCAACCCTGTGCCCATCCCTATCCTTGATCCCAGTTCAATCTCTGCCCCAATCCAAATCACCATCCCCATCCTGATCCCAAATCCCCAAATCCCAAATCCCCAAATCCCAAACCCCAAATCCCAAATCCCAATCCCCAAATCCCAAATCCCCAAATCCCAATTCCCAAATCCCAATTCCCAGTTCCCAAATCCCAAATCCCAAATCCCAAATCCCAAATCCCAAATCCCAATTCCCAGTTCCCAAATCCCAATTCCCAAATCCTAATTCCCAAATCCCAATTCCCAAATCCCAAATCCCAAATCCCCAAATCCCCAAATCCCCAAATCCCAAATCCCAGTTCCCAAATCCCAAATCCCGAAATCCCAAACCCCAAACCCCAAACCCCAAATCCCAAACCCCAAACCCCAAATCCCAAACCCCAAATCCCAAATCCCAATTCCCAAATCCCAAATCCCAATTCCCAAATCCCAATTCCCAAATCCCAATTCCCAAATCCCAAATCCCCAAACCCCAATTCCCAATTCCCAAATCCCAATTCCCAAATCCCAAACCCCAAACCCCAAACCCCAAATCCCAAAGCCCAAATCCCAAATCCCAAATCCCAAATCCCAAACCCCGAACCCCAAGCCCCGCCCCTCACCTGTTGAGCCCCCGGACCATGTAGGACTGGAGATCCACGGAGCTGTGGGGACAGGGACAGGTGAGACCCAGGTGAGACCTGGGGACACCTGGGACAGGTGAGGGGACACTGGGACAGGTGACACCCCAGGTGAGACCTGGGGGACACCAGGGAAGGACAGGTGACATCCCCAGGGATACCTGGGACAGGTGAGGGGACACTGGGACAGGTGAGGGGACACTAGGACAGGTGACACCCCCAGGTGAGACCTGGGGGACACCGTGGAAGGACAGGTGACACCCCAAGGTGAGACCTGGGGACACCTGGGACAGGTGAGGGGACACTGGGACAGGTGACACCCCAGGTGAGACCTGGGGGACACCAGGAAAGGACAGGTGACATCCCCAGGGACACCTGGGACAGGTGAGGGCACCAGAAAAGGGACAGGTGACACCCCTGGGGGACTCCGTGGAAGGACAGGTGACACCGCTGGGGACATCCCCAGGGACACCTGGAACAGGTGAGGGCCACCAGAAAAGGGACAGGTGACACCCCTGGGGGACACCGTGGAAGGACAGGTGACACCGCTGGGGACAATCCCAAGGATACCTGGGACAGGTGAGGGCACCGGAAAAGGGACAGGTGACACCCCCAGGTGAGACCTGGGGGACACCATGGGAGGACAGGTGACACCGCTGGGGACATCCCCAGGGATACCTGGGACAGGTGACACCACCGGGGACAATCCCAAGGATACCTGGGACAGGTGAGGGCCACCGGAAAAGAGACAGGTGACACCCCCAGGGACACCTGGGACAGGTGAGGGCCACTGGAAAAGGGACAGGTGACACCCCCAGGTGAGACCTGGGACAGGTGAGGCCACCGGAAAAGGGACAGGTGACACCCCCAGGTGAGACCCAGCAACGCCAGGTGACACTGGGGGTCGCACTGAAGGCCCCGCAGGTATTTGGGGTCACGGCGGTGACACGGGGGTGGGTGGGGCCAGCCCAGGTGAGACAGGGGACACCTCGCGCGGGGCGGGCGGGGCGCGCAGGTGCCTCACCTGTTGAGGTCGCGCACCAGGTAGGGCTGCAGGTCGGCCGAGGGCCCGCGCAGCACCAGCCCCTTGGGCGGCAGCCGCTCGCCCTGGCTCGGCTGCCGCTGCAGGTGAGGGTTGCGCAGCGCCACGCTGATGTCGGTCAGCAGCCGCGGCAGCGGGCCCAGCTTCAGCAGCGCCTCCTGCGGGCACAGGTGAGCGCACCTGAGCGCACCTGGGAACACCTGGGAGCACCTGAGAGCACCTGGGACCTCATCCCAATGACTGCAATGGGGCCCGGCTTCAGCAGCGCCTCCTGCGGGCACAGGTGAGCGCACCTGAGAACACCTGGGAACACCTGAGAGCACCTGTGACCACATCCAGAGGTACCCCAATGACTGCAATGGGGCCCAGCTTCAGCAGCGCCTCCTGCGGGCACAGGTGAGCGCACCTGAGCACACCTGGGAACACCTGGGTGCACCTGAGAGCACCTGAGCGCACCTGGGAACACCTGGGTGCACCTGAGAGCACCTGGGACCTCATCCCAATGACTGCAATGGGGCCCAGCTTCAGCAGCGCCTCCTGCGGGCACAGGTGAGCGCACCTGAGAACACCTGGGCACACCTGGGAACACCTGGGTGCACCTGAGCGCACCTGGGCACACCTGAGCACACCTGGGACCTCATCCAGAGGTACCCCAATGACTGCAATGGGGCCCGGCTTCAGCAGCGCCTCCTGCGGGCACAGGTGAGCGCACCTGAGAACACCTGGGAACACCTGGGTGCACCTGAGAGCACCTGGGACCTCATCCCAATGACTGCAATGGGGCCCAGCTTCAGCAGCGCCTCCTGCGGGCACAGGTGAGCGCACCTGAGCGCACCTGGGCGCACCTGAGAGCACCTGAGAACACCTGGGAGCACCTGGGCACACCTGAGAGCACCTGGGTGCACCTGGGAGCACCTGGGCACACCTGAGAGCACCTGGGTGCACCTGGGACCTCATCCCAATGACTGCAATGGGGCCCAGCTTCAGCAGCGCCTCCTGCGGGCACAGGTGAGCGCACCTGAGCGCACCTGGGCGCACCTGAGAGCACCTGAGAACACCTGGGAGCACCTGGGCACACCTGAGAGCACCTGGGTGCACCTGGGAGCACCTGGGCACACCTGAGAGCACCTGGGTGCACCTGGGACCTCATCCCAATGACTGCAATGGGGCCCGGCTTCAGCAGCGCCTCCTGCGGGCACAGGTGAGCGCACCTGAGCGCACCTGGGAACACCTCAGAACACTTGGGTGCACCTGAGAACACCTGAGAGCACCTGGGACCTCATCCCAATGACTGCAATGGGGCCCGGCTTCAGCAGCGCCTCCTGTGGGCACAGGTGAGCGCACCTGAGCGCACATGGGAACACCTGAGAACACCTGAGAGCACCTGGGAACACCTGGGCACACCTGGGAACACCTGGGCACACCTGGGTGCACCTGGGACCTCATCCCAATGACTGCAATGGGGCCCGGCTTCAGCAGCGCCTCCTGCGGGCACAGGTGAGCGCACCTGGGCACACCTGGGAACACCTGGGCACACCTGAGAACACCTGAGCACACCTGAGAGCACCTGAGAGCACCTGAGAGCACCTGGGTGCACCTGAGAGCACCTGAGCACACCTGGGCACACCTGGGACCTCATCCCAATGACTGCAATGGGGCCCGGCTTCAGCAGCGCCTCCTGCGGGCACAGGTGAGCGCACCTGAGCGCACCTGGGCACACCTGGGCACACCTGGGCACACCTGGGTGCGCCTGAGAGCACCTGAGAGCACCTGAGAGCACCTGGGAACACCTGGGCACACCTGAGAGCACCTGAGAGAGCCTGGGCGCACCTGAGAGCACCTGGGTGCGCCTGAGAGCACCTGAGAGCACCTGAGAGCACCTGGGTGCGCCTGAGAGCACCTGAGAGCACCTGAGAGCACCTGGGAACACCTGGGACCTCATCCCAATGACTGCAATGGGGCCCAGCTTCAGCAGCGCCTCCTGCGGGCACAGGTGAGCGCACCTGAGAACACCTGGGAACACCTGGGAACACCTGAGAACACCTGAGAGCACCTGGGAACACCTGGGAACACCTGGGTGCACCTGAGAGCACCTGAGCACACCTGAGAGCACCTGGGAACACCTGAGCACACCTGGGAACACCTGGGAGCACCTGGGAGCACCTGAGAGCACCTGAGAGCACCTGGAAGAGCCTGGGCACACCTGAGAGCACCTGGGTGCACCTGAGCACACCTGAGCACACCTGGGAGCACCTGTGCACACCTGGGCACACCTGGGCACACCTGGGGAGCTCACCTGGGCAGGTGGGACCCCTGGGACCTCACCTGGAGGGACCCCCGGAAGCTCCTGTGGTGGGACGCTGGTGGGGGGACACCTGTGGAGGTTGGGGGGGGTCACCCTGCCCATGACCACTGCACAGGTGAGGCTGTCACTGTACAGGTGAGCCTGGGCTGCACAGGTGAGCCTGTCACTGCCCAGGTGAGGCTGGGCTGCACAGGTGAGCCTGTCACTGCCCAGGTGAGGCTGGGCTGCACAGGTGAGCCTGTCACTGCACAGGTGAGGCTGGGCTGCACAGGTGAGCCTGTCACTGCCCAGGTGAGGCTGGGCTGCACAGGTGAGCCTGTCACTGCACAGGTGAGCCAGTCACTGCACAGGTGAGCCAGTCACTGCACAGGTGAGCCTGTCACTGCACAGGTGAGGCTGTCACTGCACAGGTGAGGCTGTCACTGCACAGGTGAGGCTGTCACTGCACAGGTGAGGCTGTCACTGCACAGGTGAGGCTGTGGGTGCACAGGTGAGGCTGTCACTGCACAGGTGAGCCTGTCACTGCACAGGTGAGCCTGTCACTGCACAGGTGAGGCTGTCACTGCACAGGTGAGGCCGTGGGTGCACAGGTGAGCCTGTCACTGCACAGGTGAGGCTGTCACTGCACAGGTGAGGCTGTCACTGCCCAGGTGAGGCTGTCACAGCACAGGTGAGCCTGTCACTGCACAGGTGAGGCTGTCACTGCACAGGTGAGCCTGTCACTGCACAGGTGAGGCTGTCACTGCACAGGTGAGGCCGTGGGTGCACAGGTGAGGCTGTCACTGCACAGGTGAGCCTGTCACTGCACAGGTGAGCCTGTCACTGCACAGGTGAGGCCATGGGTGCACAGGTGAGCCTGTCACTGCACAGGTGAGGCCATGGGTGCACAGGTGAGGCCGTGGGTGCACAGGTGAGGCTGTCACTGCACAGGTGAGGCTGTCACTGCCCAGGTGAGGCTGTCACTGCACAGGTGAGCCTGTCACTGCACAGGTGAGCCTGTCACTGCACAGGTGAGGCCATGGGTGCACAGGTGAGCCTGTCACTGCACAGGTGAGCCTGTCACTGCACAGGTGAGGCTGGGCTGCACAGGTGAGCCTGTCACTGCACAGGTGAGGCTGTGGGTGCACAGGTGAGGCTGTCACTGCACAGGTGAGCCTGTCACTGCACAGGTGAGGCTGTCACTGCACAGGTGAGGCTGGGCTGCACAGGTGAGCCTGTCACTGCACAGGTGAGGCCATGGGTGCACAGGTGAGCCTGTCACTGCACAGGTGAGGCTGTCACTGCACAGGTGAGGCTGTCACTGCACAGGTGAGGCCATGGGTGCACAGGTGAGGCTGTCACTGCACAGGTGAGCCTGTCACTGCACAGGTGAGCCTGTCACCGCACAGGTGAGCCTGTCACTGCACAGGTGAGGCTGTCACTGCACAGGTGAGCCTGTCACTGCACAGGTGAGGCTGTCACTGCAAAGGTGAGGCTGTGGGTGCACAGGTGAGGCCATGGCTGCACAGGTGAGCCTGTCACTGCACAGGTGAGCCTGTCACTGCACAGGTGAGGCCGTGGGTGCACAGGTGAGCCTGTCACTGCACAGGTGAGCCTGTCACTGCACAGGTGAGGCTGTCACTGCACAGGTGAGTCTGTCACTGCACAGGTGAGCCTGTCACTGCACAGGTGAGGCTGTCACTGCACAGGTGAGTCTGTCACTGCACAGGTGAGGCTGTCACTGCACAGGTGAGGCTGTCACTGCACAGGTGAGGCCATGGGTGCACAGGTGAGGCTGTCACTGCACAGGTGAGCCTGTCACTGCACAGGTGAGGCTGTCACTGCACAGGTGAGGCTGTCACTGCACAGGTGAGGCTGTCACTGCACAGGTGAGGCCATGGGTGCACAGGTGAGGCTGTCACTGCACAGGTGAGGCTGTCACTGCACAGGTGAGGCTGTCACTGCACAGGTGAGGCTGTGGCTGCACAGGTGAGGCTGTCACTGCACAGGTGAGCCTGTCACTGCACAGGTGAGGCCATGGGTGCACAGGTGAGGCTGTCACTGCACAGGTGAGCCTGTCACTGCACAGGTGAGGCCATGGGTGCACAGGTGAGGCTGTCACTGCACAGGTGAGGCTGTCACTGCACAGGTGAGGCCATGGGTGCACAGGTGAGGCTGTCACTGCACAGGTGAGCCTGTCACCGCACAGGTGAGCCTGTCACTCCCCAGGTGAGCCTGTCACCGCACAGGTGAGGCCACGGTGGGCTCCCCAGGTGTGCCGCAGGTGTGGTACCTTGCTGAGCTGGCTCATGACCTCCCAGAGCAGCGCGTGCAGCGTGGACAGCTCGCGGCCCAGGTCGATGTAGCCCTCGAAGCTGGTGCTGTTGGTCAGCGTGTCCAGGTTGGAGATCTCGTAGAGGAACTGCTGCATGCTGGCCCACTCCAGCTCCAGGAACTCGTTCATGAACGCCATGTACTCCTCCTTGCTCCCGAACCTGCCACAGGTGCGCCAGGTGAGGGCGGGGCCGGCGGTGGGGGGGACACGCCCAGCAGGTGGGCATCAGCAGGTGAGGGGTGGGAAGGGTGGGAAGGGGGTTTGTGCAACATCCATCATCACCTGTTGTCATGCATTGTCCACCAGCATCCTTCCATCATCAGCCAACATCCATCCATCCATCATCATCCATCATCCATCATCCATCCATCCATCCATCATCCATCCATCATCCATCATCCATCCATCATCCATCATCCATCCATCATCCATCCATCATCCATCATCCATCCATCATCAGCCAACATCCATCCATCATCCATCATCCATCCATCCATCCATCATCCATCCATCCATCCATCATCAGCCAACATCCATCCATCCATCCATCATCCATCCATCCATCCATCATCATCCAACATCCATCCATCCATCCATCCATCATCCATCCATCATCAGCCAACATCCATCCATCCATCATCAGCCAACATCCATCCATCCATCCATCCATCATCCATCCATCATCCATCCAACATCCATCCATCATCCATCCATCCATCATCCATCCATCCATCCATCATCCATCCATCCATCATCAGCCAACATCCATCCATCCATCCATCATCAGCCAACATCCATCCATCCATCATCATCCATCATCCATCATCCATCCATCCATCCATCATCCATCATCCATCATCCATCCATCATCCATCATCCATCCATCCATCATCCATCCATCCATCCATCCATCCATCCATCCATCCATCATCCATCATCCATCATCCATCCATCCATCCATCCATCCATCCATCATCCATCCATCCATCCATCATCCATCCATCCATCATCCATCCATCTTTCCCTCCCCAAGCCCCCAGCCCCGTCCCTGCCGCCATTGCTGCCCTCACTTGGTGAAGTTGGCCAAGTTCTGGATGACCTTGGCAATGAGCGTCAGCGTCCGCGCCGTCTGCTCGTCGGGGTACTCCTGCATGAGGCCGAAGAGGCTGGGGGACATCACGGCGGGGCACAGGAAGCGCAGGAAGAGCGAGGCGCTGATCAGGCGGTCGGCGATGTCCTCGCGCCCGCGCTCGGCGCAGCGCAGCCGCCACGAGGCGAACACCTCCTTCAGCTCCCGCGGGAACACGCTGCCGGCGGGACACCGTGGGACACGGTGGGACACGGACCCCGCGGACCTTCCCGGCCCGTCCCGCCGCGTCGCCGCGCTCACCAGTGCGAGTTGACCACCTTGCAGAGCGCCAGCTCGCAGCACATGCGCAGGTTGGCCTGGTGGTCGGCCAGAGTGGAGGCCGAGCACTTCATGGGGTCCACCTCGCAGTTTTCCTCCGACTCGTAGAGCGCCCGGATGAACTCGCCTGCGGCGTGGCGCGGGGACACCCGTGGGGACACCGAGGAGCAGGAGGAGAAGGGACCCGACCGTGTCATGGATGTGAGAAGGGACCACCCAAAGATCTCATGATGGTGGTGATGGAACACGACCATGAGTGGGGACCATCCGATGATCTAATGGCCATGAGAGCTGACCGCCCAAAGATCTCATGGCGATGGAACCTGGCCATGAGTGGGGACCATCCGATGATCTAATGGCCATGAGAGCTGACCACCCAAAGATCTCATGATGATGGTGATGGAACATGACCATGAGTGGGGACCATCCGATGATCTAATGGCCGTGAGAGCTGACCACCCAAAGATCTCACAATGGTGGTGATGGAACCTGGCCATGAGTGGGGACAATCCAAGATCTCATGATGATGATGATGATGGAAATGGAACCTGGAACCAATGATTTAATGGCCATGAGTGGGGGCCACCAAACGATCTCATGATGGTGGTAATGGAACCTGGTCATCAGTGGAGACCACCCAACCATGTCATGACCACAAGAAGGGACCCAACCCTGTCATGGCCATGAAAAGTGACCACACAATGATTTCATGATGGTGGTGATACAACCTGGCTATGAGTGGGGACCACCCAAGATCTCATGATGACAATGGAAGTGGAAGCTGGGACCACCCAATCATCTCATGGCCATGAGAAGGAACAACCCAACAATCTCACAATGGTGGTGATGGAACCTGGCTGTGAGTGGGGTTGACTCAACCCCTCACGTCCACAAGGGGCCACACAACCATGTCAGGACCATGAGAGGGACCACAATGTCTCATGGCCACAAGAAGAGACCACCCAACCATCTCATTGATGAAGGTGATGGAACTTGATTGTGAGTAGGAACCACCCAATCATCCCAGAACCATCTGATCGGGGACGTGGCCATGAAAAGAAGCTGCCCAATGATCTCATGGCCATGAGAAGGGACAACCCGACAATCTCATGGTGATGGTGATAGAACCAGGCTGTGAGGAGGGACCTCCCAAACATCTCATGACCGCAACAAGGGGCCACCCAACCACCTCATGACCACCTGTGGGACCACCCAATGACCTCATGATGGTGGTGATGGAACCTGACTGTGTGCAGGGACCTCCCAACCATCTTGTGACCATAACAAGGGCCTGCCCAACCATGTCATGGCCATGAGTAGAGACCACCTAAATATCTCATGGATGTGAGAAAGGACCACCCAAACATCTCATGAGGGTGGTGATGGAATCTGGTCATGTGTGGGACCCCAACCGTGTAATGGCCATGAGCAGAGACACTCCAACAATCCCATGATGGTGGTGATGGAACCTGACCATGAGTGGGCACCATCCAATGACATCATAGCCATGAGTGGGGACCACTCAAGGATGTCATGACCACAGGAACGAGCCACCCAACCATGTCATGGCCATAAATGGGGACCACCCAAAGATCACGTGGCCACGAGAAGAAACCACCCAACCATCTCATGGCTGTGAGTGGGACAACCCACCCTGCCAATGAGACCACGCCCCCACCGGCACCCCCTGGTGCTGCTGGAGCTCACCAATGGCGTCCTTGAGGTATTTCTGGCCGATGAGCTTCAGGTACTCCTCGATGGCTTTGGTGGCCAAGGTGTTCTCCCGGAAGATCAGGTGCTCCCGGTCCATGAAACGATCCACCTCCGTCATGGCCATGTCCGACAGAAAGTCCTGCCCATGACCATCAGCATGGCCCGGTGCCAGACGTCCCTCTGTCCCATCTCCACCACCCATCCATAAATCTTCCTCCATCTCCATCCTTCATTCCATCCACCATCCACCATCCATCCATCATCCATCCATCCATCCATCCATCCATCCATCCATCATCCATCCATCCATCCATCCATTCATCATCCATCATCCATCATCCATCCATCATCCATCCATCCATCCATTCACCATCCATCATCCATCATCCATCCATCCATCCATCCATCCACCATCCACCATCCATCCATCATCCATCATCCATCCATCATCCATCCATCCATCCATCATCCATCATCCATCATCCATCATCCATCCATTCATCATCCATCATCCATCCATCATCCATCCATCCATCCATCCATCATCCATCCATCCATCCATCCATCCATCCATCCATCCATCCATCATCCATCCATCATCCATCCATCCATCATCCATCCATCCATCCATCCATTCATCATCCATCATCCATCCATCCATCCATCATCCATCCATCCATCATCCATCATCCATCCATCCATCATCCATCCATCCATCCATCCATCATCCATCATCCATCCATCATCCATCCATCCATCATCCATCATCCATCCATCCATCATCCATCCATCCATCCATCCATTCATCATCCATCATCCATCCATCCATCCATCATCCATCCATCCATCATCCATCATCCATCCATCCATCATCCATCCATCCATCCATCCATCATCCATCATCCATCCATCATCCATCCATCCATCATCCATCATCCATCCATCCATCATCCATCCATCCATCCATCCATTCATCATCCATCATCCATCCATCCATCCATCATCCATCATCCATCCATCATCCATCCATCCATCCATCCATCCATCCATCCATCCATCCATCCATCCATCATCCATCATCCATCCATCATCCATCCATCCATCCATCCATCCATCATCCATCCATCCATCCATCCATCCATCCATCATCCATCCATCCATCATCCATCCATCCATCCATCCATCCATCCACCATCCACCATACATCCATCCATCCATCATCCATCCATCCATCCATCCATCCATCCATCCATCCATCCATCATCCATCCATCCATCCATCCATCCATCCATCATCCATCATCCATCTGTCCATCCATCATCCATCCATCATCCATCCATCCATCATCCATCCATCCATCATCCATCCATCCATCCATCCATCCATCCATCCATCATCCATCCATCCATCCATCCATTCACCATCCATCATCCATCCATCCATCCATCCATCCATCCATCCATCCATCATCCATCCATCCATCCATCATCCATCATCCATCCATCATCCATCCATCCATCCATCCATCCATCATCCATCCATCCATCCATCATCCATCATCCATCCATCCATCATCCATCCATCCATCCATCCATCCATCCATCCATCCATCATCCATCCATCCATCCATCCATCCATCCATCCATCATCCATCATCCATCTGTCCATCCATCATCCATCCATCATCCATCCATCCATCATCCATCCATCCATCATCCATCCATCCATCCATCCATCCATCCATCCATCCATCATCCATCCATCCATCCATCCATTCACCATCCATCATCCATCCATCCATCCATCCATCCATCCATCATCCATCCATCAATCCCCCATCAATCCCCCATCCATTCACCATCCATCATCAATCCATCATCCATCTGTCCATCCATCATCCATCCATCATCCATCATCCATCCACATCCATCCATCCATCCACATCCATCCATCATCCTCCATCCATCCATCATCCATCAGTCCCCCATCAATCCCCCATCCATTCACCATCCATCATCAATCCATCATCCATCCATCCATCATCCATCATCCATCATCCATCATCCATCCATCATCCACCCCACCACCCCACCCTCCCCAAACCCCACCGTTCCACCCGCCGGTCCCACCTTGGCCTTGCCGGTGCTCTGCAGGATGTGCACCAGCGCGCAGGCCACCTCCTCCTTGCTCTTGACGCTGAGCACCGGCTCCAGCACGGCGCACAGCATGCGGTAGTTGTTGGTGACGTACTCGGCGAACTCCTTGTAGAGCTCCATGGGCAGGATGCTCATGGTCTGGAAGCGGCTCTTGACCCGCAGCGCCGGACAGCCGGCCTTGCTCTTGCTGCCGCTGGGTTGGCTCAGGGGGTACCACTGCTCGGCGAAGTGACGCCCGGTGACGCTGGCGATGGGGATGCTCACCATGCCCACGTAGTTGCTCTTGTCCTTCTTCCTCTTCTTGTCGGTGTCCTTGTAGAGGTGCAGGCGGATGGTGCGCACCGCCGGCAGGTTGTTGAACTCGAAGTGCTCGCCCCAGAAGACGTTGTCGGTGCGGGCCTTGCTGGTGGTGCGGGCGTACAGCATGTCGTCCAGGCACAGCTCGCAGTAGTAGCGCTTCTTGGGCGGCAGGTCGCGCGCCTCGATCACCCACAGCTTCAGCACGTTGTCCACGCGACGGCTGTTGTCCTGCGGGGCGGGGGGCCGGGGGTCAGCGCCCATGGACATCTCGTGGTCAGGACAGCGGCGGAGCAGCAATGCCCGTGGAGCAGCTCGGGACCGCCGCTGGGCTGGCCCTAGCCCGGCTGGATCAATGCCAGGTGGCCATCCCCCTTGCCACCAGGTGGTCATTGCCACCAGGCGGTCATTGCCACCAGGTGGTCATTGCCACCAGGTGGTCATTAACACCAGGGGGTCATTAACACCAGGTGGTCATTAACACCAGGTGGTCATTGCCACCAGGCGGTCATTGCCACCAGGCGGTCATTAACACCAGGTGATCATTAACACCAGGTGATCATTGCCACCAGGTGATCATTGCCACCAGGTGGTCATTGCCACCAGGTGGTCATTGCCACCAGGTGGTCATTGCCACCAGGCGATCATTAACACCAGGTGGTCATTGCCACCAGGTGATCATTGCCACCAGGTGATCATTAACACCAGGCGGTCATTAACACCAGGCGATCATTATCACCAGGCGATCATTAACACCAGGCGATCATTATCACCAGGCGATCATTAACACCAGGTGATCATTAACACCAGGTGATCATTAACACCAGGTAATCATTAACACCAGGCGATCATTAACACCAGGCGGTCATTAACACCAGGCGATCATTAACACCAGGCGGTCATTAACACCAGGTGGTCATTAACACCAGGCAATCATTAACACCAGGTGGTCATTAACACCAGGTGATCATTAACACCAGGCGGTCATTGCCACCAGGTGGTCATTGCCACCAGGAGGTCATTAACACCAGGTGGTCATTAACACCAGGCGATCATTAACACCAGGTGGTCATTGCCACCAGGTGGTCATTAACACCAGGTGGTCATTAACACCAGGTGGTCATTATCACCAGGTGGTCATTATCACCAGGTGATCATTGCCACCAGGTGGTCATTAACACCAGGCGATCAGTAACACCAGGTGGTCATTAACACCAGGCAGTCATTAACACCAGGCGATCATTAACAGCAGGCGATCATTAACACCAGGTGACCATCCCCACTGCCATCAGGTGATTGTGAGCACCAGCTGGCCACCAACACCTGCTGGCCATCAGCACCCACTGACCATCAGCACCCACTGACCATCTACACCAGCTGACCATCCACACCAGCTGACCATCCACACCAGCTGACCATCGACACCAGCTGACCATTGTCACCAGCTGACCATTAACACCAGTTGACCATTGACACCAGCTGACCATTGACACCAGCTGACCATTAACATCAGTTGACCATTGACACCAGCTGACCATCCACACCAGCTGACCATCCACACCAGCTGACCACACTCATTGCCATTGCTCAACCAGCCTCACCCCCACCAGCTGACCACCAACACCTGTTGGCCATCAACATCATGAGCACCCTGAACACCAGCTGACCATCAACACCAGCTGACCAGGCTCATCGCCATGGCTTGGGCATCCTTAGCCCAGCTGACATCAACACCAGGTGACCACCTTCATCCCCACCAGTTAACCGCCAACACCAGCTGACCATCAACACACTTGACCATAAACACCATAACCACCCCCACCACCAGATGACCATCGATGCCAGCTGACCATCAAACACCGGTTGACCATCAATAGCCATTGACCATCTCCATTAACAGTTGACCACTAAAACCACCAGTTTACCATGAAACACCTGTTAACCATTGGCACCAGATGGCCAACCCCACCATCTGACCATCTCCACCAGCTGACCATCAAACATCAGCTCGCCATCAACACCATGACCACCCCCACGTGTTGACCATTCCCATGACCAGCTAATCATTAACACCAGTTGACCGTTTCCGTTCCCACCACTTGGCGACCCCGACGACCAGTTCACCCCCACATGGCCAGCTCACCATCACCAGCTGACCATTCCCAAGATCCACTGACCATCCCCATGACCAGCTGACCATCAAGCACCAGTTAATGATCCCCCATCCCCACCAGTTGCCCACCCCAATGACCAGTTGCCCACCCCAATGACCAGTTGCCCACCCCAATGACCAGTTGCCCATCCAAACTCCCAGTTTCCCACCCCAATGACCAGTTGCCCACCCCAATGACCAGTTGCCCACCCCCACTCCCAGTTGCCCACCCCCACTCCCAGTTGCCCACCCCAATGACCAGTTGCCCACCCCAATGACCAGTTGCCCACCCCCACTCCCAGTTGCCCACCCCCATGACCAGTTGCCCACCCCCACTCCCAGTTGCCCACCCCAATGACCAGTTGCCCACCCCCAATCCCAGTTACCCACCCCCATGACCAGTTGCCCACCCCAATGACCAGTTACCCACCCCCACTCCCAGTTGCCCACCCCCACTCCCAGTTGCCCACCCCCACTCCCAGTTGCCCACCCCAATGACCAGTTGCCCACCCCCACGACCAGTTGCCCACCCCAATGACCAGTTGCCCACCCCAATGACCAGTTGCCCACCCCAATGACCAGTTGCCCATCTTCATGACCAGTTGCCCACCCCCATGACCAGTTGCCCACCCCCATGACCAGTTGCCCACCCCCACTCCCAGTTGCCCACCCCCATGACCAGTTGCCCATCTTCATGACCAGTTGCCCACCCCAATGACCAGTTGCCCACCCCCACTCCCAGTTGCCCACCCCAATGACCAGTTACCCACCCCAATGACCAGTTGCCCACCCCCACTCCCAGTTGCCCACCCCAATGACCAGTTGCCCACCCCCATGACCAGTTGCCCACCGCCATGACCAATTGCCCACCCCCCAAGCCCCTCCCCACCCCCCTCCCCACCTTGTTGGGCTTCACGGCGCGCTGCAGGTTCTCGATCCATTTGTCCCTCTCGGCCGCCGACCGACAGGCGAAACACTTGGTGCCCGACGCCGTCGTCACCTGCGGCCACCGCCCAGGTGAGCGCCACCCCGGCAGGGGGTGGAGAAACCCCCGGAATGCGCGGAAAGCTCCGGAAAGTTCCGGAAGGCGCACCTCGAAGCAGAACTCCTGGCCCAGGATGCTGCTGTGCACGGCCTTGATGATGGAATCCTCGTCCAGGTTCAGCTCCAGCGCCTCGGCCGCGCTCGAGGGGCTCAGCAGCGACTCGTGCGAGTGGGACTCCTTAAAGCTCTGCATCAGCCGCGCCCTGGGGGGGTCCGGAATCTCGGGAATTCCGGGAAGTTTTGGGGGGGGGGATTTGGGGCGATTTGGGGGGATTTGGGGACATTTTGGGGGGATCTGGGGCGATTTGGGGACATTTTGGGGGGATTTGGGGGAGGTTTGTGCGAGTGGGACTCCTTAAAGCTCTGCATCAGCCGCGCCCTGGGGGGGTCCGGAATCTCGGGAATTCCGGGAAGTTTTGGGGGGGGGATTTGGGGACATTTGGGGGGGATTTGGGGACATTTTGGGGGAATTTGGGGCGATTTGGGGACATCTTGGGGAGGTTTGTGCGAGTGGGACTCCTTAAAGCTCTGCATCAGCCAGGCCCTGGGGGGGATTTGGGGACATTTGGGGGGGATTTGGGGACATTTTGGGGGGATTTGGGACGATTTGGGGGGATTTGGGGACATCTTGGGGAGGTTTGTGCGAGTGGGACTCCTTAAAGCTCTGCATCAGCCGCGCCCTGGGGGGGTCCGGAATCTCGGGAATTCCGGGAAGTTTTTGGGAGGGGGATTTGGGGGGATTTGGGGACATTTTGGGGGATTTGGGGACATTTGGGGGGGATTTGGGGAATTTTGGGGAGGTTTGTGCGAGTGGGACTCCTTAAAGCTCTGCATCAGCCGCGCCCTGGGGGGGTCCGGAATCTCGGGAATTCCGGGAAGTTTTGGGGGGGGGGATTTGGGGGCATTTTGGGGACATTTTGGGGGGATTTGGGGCGATTTGGGGGGATTTGTGGACATTTTGGGGACATTTTGGGGGGATCTGGGGACATTTGGGGGGGATTTGGGGACATTTTGGGGGGATTTTGGGGCAATCTGGGGAGGTTTGTGCGAGTGGGACTCCTTAAAGCTCTGCATCAGCCGCGCCCTGGGGGGGTCCGGAATCTCGGGAATTCCGGGAAGTTTGGGGGGGGGATCTGGGGGGGATTTTGGGGGGATTTGGGGCGATTTGGGGACATTTTGGGGGGATCTGGGGACATCTTGGGGAGGTTTGTGCGAGTGGAACTCCTTAAAGCTCTGCATCAGCCAGGCCCTGGGGGGGTTCTGGAATTTTGGGAATTCGGGGCAGTTTTTGGGGGGGGATTTGGGGCGATTTGGGGACATTTTGGGGGAATTTGGGGTGATTTGGGGACATTTTGGGGGAATTTTGGGGAGGTTTGTGCAAGTGCGACTCCTTAAAGCTCTGCATCAACCAGGCCCTGGGGGGGGGTTCTGGAATTTTGGGAATTTGGGGCAATTTTGGGGGGGGGATTTGGGGAATTTGGGGGGATTTGGGGGGATTTGGGGACATTTTGGGGGGATTTGGGGCGATTTGGGGACATTTTGGGGGGATTTGGGGCGATTTGGGGGAATTTTGGGGAGGTTTGTGCGAGTGGGACTCCTTAAAGCTCTGCATCAGCCGCGCCCTGGGGGGGTCCGGAATCTCGGGAATTCCGGGAAGTTTTGGGGGGGGGATTTGTGGACATTTTTGGGGGATCTGGGGGGATTTGGGGCGATTTGGGGGCATTTTGGGGGGATTTGGGGACATTTTGGGGGAATCTGGGGACATTTTGGGGAGGTTTGTGCGAGTGGGACTCCTTAAAGCTCTGCATCAGCCAGGCCCTGGGGGGGATTTGGGGAATTTGGGGGGATTTGGGGACATTTTGGGGGGATTTGGGGCGATTTGGGGGGATTTGGGGACATTTTGGGGGGATTTGGAACGATTTGGGGGGATTTGGGGACATTTTGGGGAGGTTTGTGCGAGTGGGACTCCTTAAAGCTCTGCATCAGCCGCACCCTGGGGGGGTCCGGAATCTCGGGAATTCCGGGAAGTTTTTGGGAGGGGGATTTGGGGCGATTTGGGGACATTTTGGGGGAATTTGGGGCGATTTGGGGACATTTTGGGGGGATTTTGGGGAGGTTTGTGCAAGTGGGACTCCTTAAAGCTCTGCATCAGCCAGGCCCTGGGTGGGTCCGGAATCTCGGGAATTCCGGGAAGTTTTGGGGGGGGGATTTGGGGACATTTGGGGGGGATTTGGGGGGATTTTGGGGCAATTTGGGGGGGTTTGGGGACATTTTGGGGAGGTTTCTGCGAGTGGGACTCCTTAAAGCTCTGCATCAGCCGCGCCCTGGGGGGGTCCGGAATCTCGGGAATTCCGGGAAGTTTTTGGGAGGGGGATTTGGGGCGATTTGGGGACATTTTGGGGGAATTTGGGGTGATTTGGGGGGATTTGGGGACATTTTGGGGGAATTTGGGGGGATTTGGGAACATTTTGGGGTGATTTTGGGGCAATTTGGGGAGGTTTGTGCAAGTGGGACTCCTTAAAGCTCTGCATCAGCCAGGCCCTGGGGGGGGATTTGGGGAATTTGGGGGGATTTGGGGACATTTTGGGGGAATTTGGGGCAATTTGGGGGGATTTGGGGACATTTTTGGGGAATTTGGGGGGATTTGGCGACATTTTGGGGGAATTTGGGGCAATTTGGGGGGATTTGGGGACATTTTTGGGGAATTTGGGGGGATTTGGGGACATTTTTGGGGAATTTGGGGGGATTTGGGGACATTTTGGGGGAATTTGGGGTGATTTGGGGACATTTTGGGGGAATTTTGGGGAGGTTTGTGCGAGTGGGACTCCTTAAAGCTCTGCATCAGCCGTGCCCTGGGGGGGTTCTGGAATTTTGGGAATTCGGGGCAATTTTGTGGGGGTGGATTTGGGGAATTTGGGGGGATTTGGGGACATTTTGGGGGATTTGGGGAATTTTGGGGAGGTTTGTGCGAGTGGGACTCCTTAAAGCTCTGCATCAGCCGCGCCCTGGGGGAGAATTTTGGGAATTACGGGAATTCAGGGGGGATTTGGGGGAATTTGGGGGGAATTTGAATGGATTTTGGGGGGATTTGAGGGAATTTGGGGGGGATGTGATGAAATTTTAGGGGGATTTGAGGGGATTTTGGGGAGATCTTGGGAGATTTAAGAGGATTTGGGTAAATTTGACGGGATTTTTGGAGAAATTGCGGGGATTTTTTTTTTGGATTTTGGGGGGATTTGATAGGATTTTCAGGAGATTTTTGGGGGCCTTTCGGGAGTTCCTGGTGGACCTCAGGGCTCCCACCTGGTGGGACCCCAAAGGGCCCCGGGGTGCCCCCAGGTGTTCCCCAGGTGTTGCCGGTACCTGTCACGCTCGGCGCTGTGGGAGCTGCTGGTCCAGTGCCCCCAAATGTCCCCAAATGCCCCCGTGGTGTCCCCAGGTGTGCCCTGATGTCCCCAGGTGTGTCCAGGTCTCCTAGGTGTGTCCCAGGTGTGTTTCCAGGTGTCCCCAGGTGCCCCCAAACTCCCTCAGGTGTGTCCCCAGGTGACCCCTAGTGCCTCCAGGAGTCCCGGTGGTGTGCCCAGGTGTGCCCAGGTATGCCCCAGGTGTGCCCAGGTATGTGCCAGGTGTGCCCAGGTGTGCCCAGGTATGCCCCAGGTGTGCCCAGGTGTGCCCAGGTATGTCCCAGGTGTCCCCAGGTATGTGCCAGGTGTGCCCAGGTATGTCCCAGGTGTCCCCAGGTGTGCCCAGGTATGTCCCAGGTGTGCCCAGGTATGTGCCAGGTGTGCCCAGGTATGTCCCAGGTGTGCCCAGGTGTGCCCAGGTATGTGCCAGGTGTCCCCAGGTGTGCCCAGGTGTGCCCAGGTATGTCCCAGGTGTGCCCAGGTATGTGCCAGGTGTGCCCAGGTATGCCCCAGGTGTGCCCAGGTATACCCAGGTGTGCCCAGGTATGTCCCAGGTGTGCCCCAGGTGTCCCCAGGTATGTCCCAGGTGTATCCCAGGTGCCCCCAGGTGTATCTCAGGTGTACCCAGGTGTATCTCAGGTGTACCCAGGTGTATCCCCCAGTGCCCCGGGTGTATCTCAGGTGTACCCAGCTGTGCCCAGGTGTATCCCCCAGTGCCCCAGGTGTATCCCAGGTGCCCCCAGGTGTATCTCAGGTGTACCCAGGTGTATCTCAGGTGTACCCAGGTGTATCTCAGGTGTACACAGCTGCGCCCAGGTGTATCCCCAATGCCCCGGGTGTATCCCAGGTGCCCCCAGGTGTATCCCAGGTGCCCCCAGGTGTATCTCAGGTGTATCTCAGGTGCCCCAGGTGTATCTCAGGTGCCCCCAGGTGTATCCCCCAGTGCCCCGGGTGTATCCCAGGTGCCCCCAGGTGTATCTCAGGTGCCCCAGGTGTATCCCAGGTGCCCCCAGGTGTATCTCAGGTGTACCCAGCTGTGCCCGGGTGTATCCCCCAGTGCCCCAGGTGTATCCCCCAGTGCCCCGGGTGTATCCCAGGTGCCCCCAGGTGTATCCCAGGTGCCCCAGGTGTATCCCAGGTGCCCCCAGGTGTATCCCAGGTGCCCCCAGGTGTATCCCCAATGCCCTGGGTGTATCCCAGGTGCCCCCAGGTGTATCCCCAATGCCCTGGGTGTATCTCAGGTGCCCCCAGGTGTATCCCAGGTGCCCCAGGTGTACCCAGCTGTACCCAGGTGTATCCCCCAGTGCCCCAGGTGTATCCCCCAGTGCCCCAGGTGTATCCCAGGTGTACCCAGGTGTATCCCCCTGTGCCCCGGGTGTATCCCAGGTGTGCCCAGGTGTACCCAGCTGTACCCAGGTGTATCCCAGGTGCCCCCAGGTGTATCCCAGGTGTATCCCAGGTGCCCCAGGTGTATCCCAGGTGCCCCCAGGTGTATCCCAGGTGTATCCCAGGTGCCCCAGGTGTATCCCAGGTGCCCCCAGGTGTATCCCAGGTGCCCCAGGTGTACCCAGCTGTACCCAGGTGTATCCCCCTGTGCCCCGGGTGTATCCCAGGTGTGCCCAGGTGTACCCAGCTGTACCCAGGTGTATCCCAGGTGCCCCCAGGTGTATCCCAGGTGTATCCCAGGTGCCCCAGGTGTATCCCAGGTGCCCCAGGTGTATCCCAGGTGCCCCCAGGTGTATCCCAGGTGCCCAGGTGTACCCAGCTGTACCCAGGTGTATCCCCCTGTGCCCCGGGTGTATCCCAGGTGTGCCCAGGTGTACCCAGCTGTACCCAGGTGTATCCCAGGTGCCCCGGGTGTATCCCAGCTGTACCCAGGTGTATCCCAGGTGTGCCCAGGTGCATGAGGTGCTCCAGGTGCGGTACCTGTCGTGGTCGGCGCTGCGGAAGCGCGGCAGGATCTGCCGGAAGCTGCTGGTCCGGTCCAGCTTGGGCTGGCTCTTGGTGCGCTTGATGGAGCTCTTGAGGCGGCGGCTCAGGAAGCCTTGCTGGGGACAGGGGTCACACAGGGGTCACACAGGGGTCACACAGGGGTCACTGGGGTCACCGAAAGGTCATGGGGCTCCGTGGGGTCTGGGAGGTCACCCAGGGGTCACAGAAGCGTTGGGGGTCAAGGGGTCACTTTGGGTCAGCAGTCATTGGGGTCACAGGGTCAGGGGTGGTCATTGGGGTCACTGAGGGGTCACAGGGTCAGGGGTGGTCATTGGGGTCACTGAGGGGTCACAGGGTCAGGGGTGGTCATTGGGGTCACTGAGGGGTCACTGAGGGGTCACAGGGTCAGGGGTGGTCATTGGGGTCACTGAGGGGTCACAGGGTCACTGAGGAGTCACTGGGGTCACTGAGGGGTCACAGGGTCAGGGGTGGTCATTGGGGTCACTGAGGAGTCACTGGGGTCACTGAGGGGTCACAGGGTCAGGGGTGGTCACTGGGGTCACTGAGGAGTCACTGGGGTCACTGAGGGGTCACAGGGTCAGGGGTGGTCATTGGGGTCACTGAGGGGTCACAGGGTCACTGAGGAGTCACTGGGGTCACTGAGGGGTCACAGGGTCAGGGGTGGTCATTGGGGTCACTGAGGGGTCACAGGGTCACTGAGGGGTCACTGGGGTCACTGAGGGGTCACAGGGTCAGGGGTGGTCATTGGGGTCACTGAGGGGTCACAGGGTCACTGAGGGGTCACAGGGTCAGGGGTGGTCATTGGGGTCACTGAGGCCACTGGGGTCACTGAGGGGTCACAGGGTCACTGAGGGGTCACTGGGGTCACTGAGGGGTCACAGGGTCACTGAGGGGTCACAGGGTCAGGGGTGGTCATTGGGGTCACTGAGGGGTCACAGGGTCACTGAGGGGTCACTGGGGTCACTCAGGGGTCATGGGGGGATCATTGAGGGGTCACCACAGGGGTCATGGTGTCCATGGCGACAGGCGGACGTTGCCGTGGCAACAGGCCACGGGCCACAACCACGGCCAGAGGCAGAACAGCGCCACAGTTACCATGGCAACGGGTCACTGGGGACGAGCTGGTTACCATGGCAACGGGTTATTCTGGATCCGGTTACCTGGTTACCATGGCAACGGGTTATTCTGGATCCGGGTTACCTGGTTACCATGGCAACGGGTTATTCTGGATCCGGGTGACCCGGTTACCATGGCAACGGGTTATTCTGGATCCGGGTTACCTGGTTACCATGGCAACGGGTTATTCTGGATCCGGGTTACCCGGTTACCATGGCAACGGGTTATTCTGGATCCGGGTGACCCGGTTACCATGGCAACGGGTTATTCTGGATCCGGGTGACCCGGTTACCATGGCAACGGGTTATTCTGGATCCGGGTAACCTGGTTACCATGGCAACGGGTTATTCTGGATCCGGGTGACCTGGTTACCATGGCAACAGTTTAGACCAGACTTGGGTTACCTGGTTACCATGGCAACAGGTTAGACCAGACTTGGGTTACCTGGTTACCATGGCAACAGGTTAGACCAGACTTGGGTTACCTGGTTACCATGGCAACAGGTTATTCCAGATCCGGGTTACCTGGTTACCATGGCAACGGGTTAGTCTGGATCCGGGTTACCTGGTTACCATGGCAACAGGTTAGCCCAGACTTGGGTTACCTGGTTACCATGGCAACAGGTTAGTCTGGATCCGGGTTACCTGGTTACCATGGCAACAGGTTAGCCCAGACTTGGGTTACCTGGTTACCATGGCAACAGGTTATTCTGGATCGGGGGGAGGTACCTGGTTACCATGGTAACAGGTTATTCCAGATCCGGGTTACCTGGTTACCATGGCAACAGGTTAGTCTGGATCCGGGTTACCTGGTTACCATGGCAACGGGTTATTCTGGATCCGGGTGACCCGGTTACCATGGCAACAGGTTAGTCTGGATCCGGGTTACCTGGTTACCATGGCAACGGGTTATTCTGGATCCGGGTTACCTGGTTACCATGGCAACGGGTTAGTCTGGACCCGGGGGGCGGTACCTGGTTACCATGGTAACAGGTTATTCCAGATCCGGGTTACCTGGTTACCATGGTAACAGGTTATTCCAGATCCGGGTTACCTGGTTACCATGGCAACAGGTTATTCCAGATCCGGGTTACCTGGTTACCATGGCAACGGGTTATTCCGGATCCGGGTTACCTGGTTACCATGGCAACAGGTTAGCCCAGACTTGGGTTACCTGGTTACCATAGCAACAGGTTAGCCCAGACTTGGGTTACCTGGTTACCATGGCAACAGGTACCGCAGGGTTACCGCGGTGACGGGCAGCGAAGCATCACGGTTCCCACGGTGACAGATGGAGGAGGAGTTTCCATAGCAACAGGAGAGTGGGGACCACAGGAATCATTGTCACCATGGCAACGGGGGGGGTTTGCAATGGGTCACAGTAACCATGGCAACAGGCACAACCGCGGTAACCGCGGCAACGGCTGTCTGGGTACCACGGTAACCATGGCAACGGGTGTATGATGGGGCAACCACGGCAGTGGGTGCATTGGACCGTAACCATGGCAACATGTGATGGGTGACAACAGTAACCATGGCAGCAGGTGATGGGTGACAGTGGTAACCATGGCAACAGGTGATGGGTGACAACGGTAACCATGGCAACGGGTGATGGGTGATAACGGGAACCACGGCAACCGGCGATGGGGGACCACAGTAACAATGGAAATGGATGACAACGGTAACCATGGGAACAGGTGATGGGTGACAATGGTAACCATGGCAACAGGTGATGGGTGTCAACGGGAACCATGGCAACCGGTGATTGGGGACCACAGTAACCATGGAAATGGAGGACAATGGTAACCATGGCAACAGGCGATGGGGGAACCACAGTAACCATGGAAATGGATGACAATGGTAACCATGGCAACAGGTGATGGGTGACAACAGTAACCATGGCAACCGGCATTGGGGGGGACCACAGTAACCATGGAAATGGATGACAACGGTAACCATGGAAACAGGTGATGGGTGACAATGGTAACCATGGCAACAGATGATGGGGGACCATAGTAACCATGGCAATGGATGACAATGGTAACCATGGCAACAGGTGATGGGTGACAACGGTAACCATGGCAACAGGTGATGGGTGACAACGGTAACCATGGCAACCGGCGATGGGGGACCACAGTAACAATGGAAATGGATGACAACGGTAACCATGGCAACCGGTGATTGGGGACCACAGTAACCATGGAAATGGAGGACAATGGTAACCATGGCAACAGGTGATGGGTGACAACGGTAACCATGGCAACAGGTGATGGGTGACAACAGTAACCATGGAAATGAATGACAACGGTAACCATGGCAACAGGTGATGGGTGACAACGGTAACCATGGCAACAGGTGATGGGTGACAACAGTAACCATGGAAATGAATGACAACGGTAACCATGGCAACAGGTGATGGGTGACAACGGTAACCATGGCAACTGGCGATGGGGGACCACAGTAACCATGGAAATGGAGGACAATGGTAACCATGGCAGCAGGTGATGGGTGACAATGGTAACCATGGTAACCATGGCTGTTGGGTGACAACTGCGACCACGGCAACAATGGGAGGATCACAGTAACCATGGCGACGGCTGTTGGGTGACAACCGCGACCACGGCAAGGATGCGAGGTTCACAGTAACCATGGCAACGGCTGTTGGGTGACAATGGCGACCACGGCAACAATGGGAGGATCACAGTAACCATGGCAACGGCTGTTGGGTGACAACTGCGACCACGGCAACAATGGGAGGATCACAGTAACCATGGCAACGGCTGTTGGGTGACAACGGTGACCACGGCAACGATGGGAGGATCACAGTAACCATGGCAACGGCTGTTGGGTGACAACGGCGACCACAGCAACAATGGGAGGATCACAGTAACCATGGCAACGGCTGTTGGGTGACAACGGCGACCACGGCAACAATGGGAGGATCACAGTAACCATGGCGACGGATGACGGGGGTCCGGGGTCGCCGCGGCGCCGGGCGCTCACCGAGGGCCGGAAGGGGGGCGCGGGCGGCGCGTCCATGTTGATGCTGAACTGCTTCCCCCCGGGAACGCTCTTCCTGCGGGAGCGGCCGCCGTGGTAATCTGGGAATTGGGGGGGGGCACGGGGGTCAGGGCACCCCAAAACCCACCCCGAAACCCGGCAGGAACCCGAAACGCACCCCGAAACCCGGGGGGACCAAAACCCACCCCAAAACTCGAGGGGATTCCCAAATTCCAGCTCAAAACCCAGGGAGATGCCAAATCCCACCCCAAAAACCAGGGGGACCCCAAATCCCACCCCAAAAACTTGGGAGACACAAAATCCCGCCCCAAAAACCAGGGAGACCCCAAATCCCACCCCAAAAACCAGGGAGACACAAAATCCCACCCCAAAAACCAGGGAGACCCCAAATCCCGCCCCAAAAACCAGGGAGACACAAAATCCCACCCCAAAAACCAGGGAGAGCCCCAAATCCCGCCCCAAAAACCAGGGAGACACAAAATCCCACCCCAAAATCTGGGGGGACCCCAAATCCCGCCCCAAAAACCAGGGGGACACAAAATCCCACCCCAAAACCTTGGGAGACACAAAATCCCACCCCAAAAACCAGGGAGACACAAAATCCCACCCCAAAAACCAGGGAGACCCCAAATTTCGCCCCAAAAACCAGGGGGACCCCCAAATCCCACCCCAAAAACCTTGGGAGACCCCAAATCCCACCCCAAAAACCAGGGAGACACAAAATCCCACCCCAAAAACCAGGGAGACCCCAAATTTCGCCCCAAAAACCAGGGAGACCCCAAATCCCACCCCAAAAATCAGGGAGACCCCAAATCCCGCCCCAAAAACCAGGGAGACCCCAAATCCCACCCCAAAATCTGGGGGGACCCCAAAATGTCACCCCCAACCCCTCTGGGGGACCCAAAATCTGCTCTGTGGGGGATTTGGGGCTCTGGGGGGATTTTGGGGTCTCAGGGGGCTTTTAGGGGGGTCAAAGGGGGTGAGGGGACCCCAAAATATGGAGATCATGGGGGGGGTCCCCAAAATTCCCCCTCGGCCTCTGAGACCCCAAAATCCCCCAGAAAACCCATCTGGGGGACCCCAAAATCTGCCCCAGGGGGGTTCAAGGGGGGATTTGGGGTCTGGGGGGATTTTGGGGGGGTCACGGGGGGTGAGGGGACCCCAAAAAATGAGGATAATGGGGGGGGGGTCCCCAAAATTCCACTCTCAACCCGTGAGGAGCCCAAAATCCCACCCCCAAAATTCTCTGGGGGGCCACAAAATCCAGGCCGAGGGGCGGAAAAAGAGGAAATTTGGGGGAAATCGGGAGAAATTTTGGGGGAGGGTCTCAGGGGCTCCCCCCACCCCCAAATTTCGGGACCCTCACCCCAATTTTGGGGTCCCCTTCGCTCTGCACCCCCAAATGCCTTTAACCCTCCCCAAAAAACTGCCCCTCCCCCAGTTTTCAGCCCCCTCCCCAAAATTTTGGGGTCCCTTCAATTGCGACCTCCCACACGTCCCTAAAATTGCCCAAAATCCCCAAAAAACGCCCCCAAAATCTTCCCCCTCCCCCAAATCCCCTTTAACCATGAGCCCCCTCCCCAGTTCTGAGCCCCCTCCCCAATTCGGAGCCCCCTCCCCAATTCCGAACCCCCTCCCCAATTCGGAGCCCCCTCCCCAGTTCGAAACCCCCTCCCCAATTCAGAGCCCCCTCCCCAATTCAGAGCCCCCTCCCCAATTCAGAGCTCCCTCCCCACTTCGAAGCCCCCTCCCCATTTTGTAACCCCCTCCCCATTTCGAAACCCCCTCCCCAATTCGAAGCCCCTTCCCCAGCTCGCAGCCCCCTCCCCAATTTGAAGCCCCCTCCCCATTTCAGAGCCCCCTCCCCAATTCAAAACCCCCTCCCCAGTTCAGAGCCCCCTCCCCACTTTGAAGCCCCCTCCCCACTTCGAAGCCCCCTCCCCAATTCAGAGCCCCCTCCCTATTTCGTAACCCCCTCCCCAATTCGAAGCCCCTTCTCCAGCTTGCAGCCCCCTCCCCACTTCGAAACCCCCTCCCCAGTTCAGAGCCCCCTCCCCAATTTGAAGCCCCCTCCCCATTTTGTAACCCCCTCCCCAATTCGAAGCCCCCTCCCCATTTTGTAACCCCCTCCCCATTTTGTAACCCCCTCCCTATTTCGAAGCCCCCTCCCCACTTCGAAGCCCCCTCCCCATTTTGAAGCCCCCTCCCCAATTCAGAGCCCCCTCCCCAATTCAAAGCCCCCTCCCCATTTTGTAACCCCCTCCCCATTTCGAAGCCCCCTCCCTATTTCGAAGCCCCCTCCCCACTTTGAAGCCCCCTCCCCAATTCCGAGCCCCCTCCCCAATTCGAAGCCCCCTCCCCATTTTGTAACCCCCTCCCCATTTTGGACCCCCCTCCCCAATTCGAAGCCCCCTCCCCATTTTTTAACCCCCTCCCCACTTCGAAGCCCCCTCCCCAGCTCGCAGCCCCCTCCCCATTTTGAAGCCCCCTCCCCACTTCGAAGCCCCCTCCCCAATTCTCTCCTACCGGCCACGGTGCTGCTGCCGCCCTCGGGGCCGAGCCGGGGGGGGCCGGGGGGTCCCCGCAGGGTCCAGGGGGACCCCGGGATTTGGGGGGGGGGCGCGGCGGGGGGGCCCCACATGGTCCTAGAGCCGCCCCGGGGCCCCCCCGAGCCCCCCCGGCGGGGCCGGAGAGACCCCCGCGGGCATGGGGGGCGGCGGGGGGGGCACGGGCACACCTGGGGGCACCTGGGGGGTCAGACACACCTGGGGGGCACGGGCACACCTGGGGGGGGTCAGACACACCTGGGGGGGCACGGGCACACCTGGGGGCACCTGGGGGGTCAGACACACCTGGGGGGGGCACACACACACACACCTGGGGGGCACGGGCACACCTGGGGGGCACACACACACACACCTGGGGGGCACCTGGGGGGGCACGGGCACACCTGGGGGGTCAGACACACCTGGGGGGCACGGGCACACACACACACACCTGGGGGGGGTCAGACACACCTGGGGGGGCACGGGCACACCTGGGGGGGCACACACACACACACCTGGGGGGCACCTGGGGGGTCAGACACACCTGGGGGGGGCACACACACACACCTGGGGGGTCAGACACACCTGGGGGGGCACGGGCACACCTGGGGGCACCTGGGGGGCACCTGGGGGGTCAGACACACCTGGGGGGTCAGACACACCTGGGGGCACCTGGGGGGTCAGACACACCTGGGGGGGGCACGGGCACACCTGGGGGGGGTCAGACACACCTGGGGGGGTCAGACACACCTGGGGGGGGCACGGGCACACCTGGGGGGGCACGGGCACACCTGGGGGGGTCAGACACACCTGGGGGGGGCACGGGCACACCTGGGGGGCACCTGGGGGGTCAGACACACCTGGGGGGCACAGGCACACCTGGGGGCACCTGGGGGGTCAGACACACCTGGGGGGGTTCAGACACACCTGGGGGGGCACGGGCACACCTGGGGGGGCACACACACCTGGGGGGGCACACACACCTGGGGGGGCACGGGCACACCTGGGGGCACCTGGGGGGTCAGACACACCTGGGGGGCACCTGGGGGGTCAGACACACCTGGGGGGCACGGGCACACCTGGGGGGGGCACACACACACACACCTGGGGGCACCTGGGGGGTCAGACACACCTGGGGGGGGCACACACACACACACCTGGGGGGGCACACACACACACACCTGGGGGGGCACACACACACACCTGGGGGGGTCACACACACACACACACCTGGGGGGGTCAGACACACGCACACACCTGGGGGGGTCAGACACACCTGGGGGGGGGCACGGGCACACCTGGGGGGCACCTGGGGGGTCAGACACACCTGGGGGGGCACGGGCACACCTGGGGAGGCACGGGCACACCTGGGGGGGGGGCACACACACCTGGGGGGGGCACACACACACACACCTGGGGGGGCACACACACACACCTGGGGGGGCACGGGCACACCTGGGGGCACCTGGGGGGTCAGACACACCTGGGGGGGCACGGGCACACCTGGGGGGGGTCAGACACACCTGGGGGGCACGGGCACACCTGGGGGCACCTGGGGGGTCAGACACACCTGGGGGGGGCACACACACACACCTGGGGGGGGCACGGGCACACCTGGGGGGTCAGACACACCTGGGGGGGGCACGGGCACACCTGGGGGCACCTGGGGGGTCAGACACACCTGGGGGGCACACACACACACCTGGGGGGCACCTGGGGGGGTCAGACACACCTGGGGGGCACACACACACACCTGGGGGGCACCTGGGGGGGTCAGACACACCTGGGGGGCACACACACACACCTGGGGGGGTCAGACACACCTGGGGGGCACACACACACACACCTGGGGGGCACGGGCACACCTGGGGGGTCAGACACACCTGGGGGGGCACGGGCACACACACCTGGGGGGTCAGACACACCTGGGGGGTCAGACACACCTGGGGGGGCACGGGCACACACACCTGGGGGGCACGGGCACACCTGGGGGGCACACACACACACACCTGGGGGGTCACACACACACACACACGCACACACACACACACACACACACACACACACACACCTGACACACACACACACCTGGGGGGGCACACACACACACGCACACACACACACACACACACACACACACACAGACACACACACACACATGCACACACACACACCTGGGGGGGGTCACACACACACACACACACACACACCTGGGGGGGTCACACACACACACACCTGACACACACACACACACCTGGGCCTTGCACACTCCCCTGACCCCCCCGGCCCCGCGCGCTCCCCCGCTCCCTCCCGCTCACCTGCGCCCCCCCCTCACACTCACCCGTCCCTCTCCCCCCCTCCGTTGCACACTCACCCCCTCCCTCCCTTCCCCCCCCTTTTTGCACACTCACTCCCCCTCCCCTCCCCTCCCCCCGCTCGCCGCTCCGCGCGCCGCCCCCGCTGCCCCTCCCCCACCCCCCCTCCCCCTCCCCGCGCTCCGGGGGCCCGCCCCGGCCCCTCCCCCCCCCTTGCACACTCTCCTCTCCCCCCCTTGCACACTCGCCCCCCCCTTTGCACACTCGCCCCCCCCTCACTCACACTCGCCCCCCCCGCACTCACCCGGCGCCGCCGCCGCCGCCCCGCGCTGGGGAGGCCCCGCCCACCGCGCGCAGGCCCCGCCCACAACGCACGGGAAACCACGCCCACCGCGCGCAGGCCACGCCCACAGCGTCCCCTGGCCACGCCCATAGCGTCTCCTGGCCACGCCCACAGCGCATGGAAACCACGCACACAGCGCACAGGCCACGCCCACAGTGTCCACTGGCCACGCCCACAGCGCACAGGCCACGCCCACAGCGTCCCCCTGGCCACGCCCACAGTGCGCAGGCCACGCCCACAGGCGCGGGAGGCCACGCCCACGGCGGGGGCGTGGGAAAGGGGCGGGGCCAGAGGGCCGTGGGAAAAAAGGGGGGGGGAGGGGAACTGGGGGGGACTGGGAGGTGAGGGGTGACA
This sequence comes from Lonchura striata, assembly GCF_050655825.1. Taxonomy (NCBI): domain Eukaryota; kingdom Metazoa; phylum Chordata; class Aves; order Passeriformes; family Estrildidae; genus Lonchura; species Lonchura striata. The sequence continues at coordinate 1,200,215 of NC_140737.1, forward strand.
CTGGGACAGGCTGGGGACACTGGGACAGGCTGGGGACACTGGGACAGGCTGGGGACACTGGGACAGACTGGGGATGGTGACACTGGGACAGGCTGGGGACACTGGGACAGGCTGGGGACACTGGGACAGGCTGGGGACACTGGGACAGACTGGGGATGGTGGCACTGGGACAGACTGGGGACACTGGGACAGGCTGGGGACACTGGGGACACTGGGACAGGCTGGGGACACTGGGACAGGCTGGGGACACTGGGACAGGCTGGGGACGGTGACACTGGGACAGACTGGGGACACTGGGACAGACTGGGGACACTGGGACAGGCTGGGGACACTGGGACAGGCTGGGGATGGTGGCACTGGGGACACTGGGACAGGCTGGGGACACTGGGACAGACTGGGGATGGTGGGACAGGCTGGGGACACTGGGACAGACTGGGGACGGTGACACTGGGACAGACTGGGGACACTGGGACAGGCTGGGGACACTGGGACAGGCTGGGGACACTGGGACAGACTGGGGACGGTGACACTGGGACAGACTGGGGACACTGGGACAGGCTGGGGACACTGGGACAGGCTGGGGACACTGGGACAGACTGGGGACGGTGACACTGGGACAGACTGGGGACACTGGGACAGGCTGGGGACACTGGGACAGACTGGGGACACTGGGACAGACTGGGGATGGTGGCACTGGGACACTGGGACAGACTGGGGACACTGGGACAGACTGGGGATGGTGGCACTGGGACACTGGGACAGACTGGGGACACTGGGACAGACTGGGGACACTGGGACAGACTGGGGATGGTGACACTGGGACAGACTGGGGACACTGGGACAGACTGGGGACACTGGGACAGACTGGGGATGGTGGCACTGGGGACACTGGGACAGACTGGGGACACTGGGACAGACTGGGGACACTGGGACAGACTGGGGATGGTGGCACTGGGGACACTGGGACAGACTGGGGACACTGGGACAGACTGGGGACGGTGACACTGGGGACACTGGGACAGGCTGGGGACACTGGGACAGGCTGGGGACACTGGGACACACTGGGGACGGTGACACTGGGGACACTGGGACAGGCTGGGGACACTGGGACAGGCTGGGGATGGTGGCACTGGTGGCACTGGGACACTGGGACAGACTGGGGATGGCGACACTGGGACAGACTGGGGACACTGGGGACACTGGGACAGACTGGGGACAGTGGGACAGAATGGGGACGGTGACACTGGGACAGGCTGGGGACGGTGGCACCGGTGGCACTGGGGATGGTGGCACTGGGACACTGGGACAGGCTGGGGACGGTGGCACTGGGACACACTGGGGATGGTGGCACTGGGACACACTGGGGATGGTGGCACTGGTGGCACTGGGACACTGGGACAGGCTGGGGATGGTGGCACTGCGACACACTGGGGATGGTGGCACCGGTGGCACTGGGACACTGGGACAGGCTGGGGCTGGTGGCACCGGTGGCACTGGGGATGGTGGCACTGGGACACTGGGACACACTGGGGATCGTGGCACTGGTGGCACTGGGGACACTGGGACAGGCTGGGGACACTGGGACAGACTGGGGACACTGGGACAGATTGGGGACGGTGGCACTGGGACAGACTGGGGACACTGGGACAGACTGGGGACACTGGGACAGATTGGGGACGGTGGCACTGGGACAGACTGGGGATGGTGGCACTGGTGGCACTGGGGACACTGGGGACGGTGGCACTGGTGGCACTGGGGATGGTGGCTCCAGGACAGACTGTGGCACACACTGGGGGTGACCAGTGACACCAGACATGGTGGCACTGGGGAAAGTGGGGACAGTAGGGATGGTGGCACCAGTGGCACTGGAGACACTGGGGACACTGGTGGCACTGGGGACACTGGTGGCACTGGGGACACTGGTGGCACTGGGGATGGTGGCACTGGGGACACCGGTGGCACTGGGGACACTGGTGGCACTGGGGATGGTGGCACTGGGGACACCGGTGGCACTGGGGACACTGGTGGCACTGGGGATGGTGGCACTGGGACACGCTGGGTGACAGGTGGCAGTGCTGCCACTGGGGATGGTGTCGGCAGGGGGGACACTGGGGGTGACAGCGGTGGCACCACTGGTGACAATGACAGCACTGGTGACACTGGTGATGGTGGCAGCGGTGACATTTATGGCAGCGGATGGTGACAGCAGTGACAGTGGCACCGCTGGCACCGGTGACACCGGTGGCAGTGGATGGTGACAGCAGTGACAGTGGCACCGCTGGCACCGGTGACACCGGTGGCAGTGGATGGTGGCAGCGGTGACAGCAGCGGAGGATGGCAGCGGTGGTGGCACTGGATGGTGACAGTGGTGACAGCAGGGGTGGCACTGGCGGCCCTGGGAAGGTGGCAGCGGGGTGACAGCGGTGGCACTGACGAGCTGGCACTGCTGTCCCTGTCCCAGCACTGGGGGTGGCACCGGTGGCCCTGTCCCTGTCCCCGGTGCCACCGGGGAGGTGACAGTGGTGGCCCTGTCCCTGTCCCCGGTGTCACCGGGGAGGTGACAGCGGTGGCACCTGTGTCCCCCTGGCACCGCCGGTGGCACCGGTGGCCCTGTCCCTGTCCCCGGTGGCACTGGGAGGGCGGCAGCAGAGTGAGGTGGCACTGGTGTCCCCCTGGCACCGCCGGTGACACCGGTGGCCCTGTCCCTGTCCCCAGCCGCGAGGGTGGCACCGCTGACCCTGCTCCCGGTGACAGCGGTGACACTGGTGTCCCTGTCCCTGTACCCGGTGGCCCTGTCCCTGTCCCGGTGGCCCTGTCCCTGTCCCGGTGGCCCTGTCCCTTTTCCTGGTGGCACCGGGGAGGTGACAGCGGTGGCACCTGTGTCCCCCTGGCACCGCTGGTGACACCGGTGTCCCTGTCCCTGTCCCGGTGTCCCTGTCCCTGTCCCTGGTGGCCCTGTCCCTGTCCCCGGTGTCCCTGTCCCTGTCCCGGTGTCCCTGTCCCTGTCCCCGGTGTCCCTGTCCCTGTCCCAGTGTCCCTGTCCCTTTTCCCGGTGTCCCTGTCCCTGTCCCCGGTGTCCCTGTCCCTGTCCCGGTGTCCCTGTCCCTGTCCCCGGTGTCCCTGTCCCTGTCCCGGTGGTCCTGTCCCTGTCCCCGGTGTCCCTGTCCCTGTCCCGGTGGCACCGGGGAGGTGACACCGGTGGCCCTGTCCCTGTCCCGGTGTCCCTGTCCCTGTCCCGGTGTCCCTGCCCCTGTCCCGGTGTCCCTGTCCCTGTCCCGGTGTCCCTGTCCCTTTTCCCGGTGTCCCTGTCCCTGTCCCGGTGTCCCTGTCCCTTTTCCCGGTGTCACCGGGGAGGTGACAGCAGCGTCCCCTGCCCCTGCCCGTGCTGCCCCTCCCCACCCCCATTTCCGGAGCCCCAAATTCGCCCCGTTTTACCCCAAACCCGCGGCCGGGGGCGGCACCGCCGCGGAGTGGAGGAAGGAATTTTGGGGAGGGGGAGGGGGGGGCAGCCCGTGTCCCCGTTTCCACGACAACCGTCGCCAGGCAGCGCAGCGCCTCTGCGACCATTATGGGATGTCACCATGGCTCCCGAAAAAGGGAGGGGGGGGTGTCAAACCCGCCCCCACCCCAAACCGAGGGGGGGGTCGGGACCCCCGGTTCCCCCCCGGTTCCCCGGTTCCCCCGAGCCCCCCGTTACCGTGCTCGGCGTGCGGGCGCCCCTCCACCGGCACGCTGACGGTTCTCCGCAGCAGCTTGCTCCGGCACGGTTCCCCCCGCCGGTCCCGGATGAGCAGCGGGTGGATCTGCGGTGGGTGGGTGGGGGGTCCCCGATTTTGTGGGGGGTCTCAATGTGTTTTTTGGGGGACCCCCCACCCATCTTCCCGGTGCTCACCTCCTCCTCGTCGAGCATCAGCAGCTGGTTGCCGGAGATGATGCAGAAGCGCGGGTTCCAGGCTGGGCGCTCGTAAGGGGAGGGGGCGTAGGGCCCGCGGCCCAGGGGGGCTCCGCGCACATCTGGGGGGGCGTGGGGGGGTCACATCTGGCCGCCCCCTCCCCCACCACCACACCCGCATCCTCCTCCCGTTGCTCCGGCAACCGCGGCGCCCACCGGGCCTTGTTTTTTGGGGGGGGTCCCCAAATTTCTTTGGGGGGTCCTAAAATTCTCCCGATCCTCACCCCAGGGTGCTGCGGGACCACCCATGGCACCCCCCCACCCTCAGCCCGGTACCGGGGTGGTCGCGGTGACCCCCAAGCTGGGGGGGATTCTGGGGGACCCCAAAATTTTGGGGGGGGTCCTAAAATTCTCCCGATCCTCACCCCAGGGTGCTGCGGGACCACCCACGGCACCCCCCCCCCCACCCTCAGCCCGGTATCGGGGTGGTCACAGTGACCCCCCGGGCTGGGCGGGATTCTGGGGGACCCCAAAATTTTGGGGGGGGGGTCCCAAAATTCTCCCGATCCTCACCCCAGGGTGCTGCGGGACCACCCAAGGCACCCCCCCACCCTCAGCCCGGTATCGGGGTGGTCGTGGTGCCCCCCAAGCTGGGGGGGGATTCTGGGGGATTGGGGGGACCCCAAAATTTTTTTTTTTGGGGGGGGGGTCACAGAGCACCTTTGGGACCCCCCCCCAATCCCTGGGTGCCCCCCAAGAGGCGCAGATGGGGAAGAACTGGTGTCCGAGACCCCCCCCAAAATCCTCCCTGGGAGCCTAAAATCCACCCCGGGAACCCCAAAATTCCCACTGGGACCCCAAAATCCCCCCTGAGACCCTAAAATCCACCCCGGGAACCCCAAAATCCACCCCGGGAACCCCAAAATTCCCACTGGGAACCCCAAAATCCCCCCCGTGACCCCAAAATCCACCCCGGTAACCCCCAAAATCCCCCCTGGGAGCCCAAAATCCCCACTGGGAACCCCAAAATCCCCACTGGGAACCCCAAAATCCACCCCGGGAACCCCAAAATTCCCACTGGGACCCCAAAATCCCCACTGGGAACCCCAAAATCCCCACTGGGACCCCAAAATTCCCACTGGGAACCCCAAAATCCACCCCGGGAACCCCAAAATCCACCCCGGGAACCCCAAAATTCCCACTGGGAACCCAAAATCCACCCCGGGAACCCCAAAATTCCCACTGGGAACCCCAAAATCCCCACTGGGAACCCCAAAATCCCCCGTGGGACCCTAAAATCCACCCCGGGAACCCCAAAATCCCCACTGGGAACCCAAAATTCCCACTGGGAACCCCAAAATTCCCCCTGGGAACCCCAAAATTCCCACTGGGAACCCAAAAATCCCCACTGGGACCCCAAAATCCCTCCTGGGACCCCAAAATCCCCCCGGGAACCCCCAAAATCCCCACTGGGACCCCAAAATCCCCCCTGAGACCCCCAAATTCCCCACTGGGAACCCCAAAATCCCCCCTGATACCCCAAATTCCCCCCTGGAACCCCAAAATCCCCACTGGGAACCCCAAAATCCCCACTGGGAACCCCAAAATCCCCCTTGGGAACCCCAAAATCCCCCCGGGAACACCCAGGACTGACCTCTGTCCCAAATTCCCAGGATTTTGGGGTTTTGGGGATTTTGGGGTTTTTGGGATTTTGGGGATTTTGGGGATTTTGGGGATTTTGGGGTTTTGGGGGATTTTGGGGATTTTGGGGGATTTTGGGGATTTGGGGGGTTTTGGGGTTTTTGGGGATTTTGGGGATTTTGGGGATTTTGGGATTTTGGCGTTTTGGGGATTTTGGGGTTTTGGGGTTTTGGGGGTTTTGGGGATTTTGGGGTTTTGGGATTTTGGGGTTTTGGGGATTTTGGGGGATTTTGGGGATTTTGGGGATTTTGGGGTTTTGGGGGTTTTGGGGTTTTGGGGATTTTGGGATTTTGGGGTTTTTGGGGATTTTGGGGATTTTGGGGATTTTGGGGATTTTGGGGATTTTGGGGTTTTTGGGGTTTTGGGGGATTTTGGGGGTTTTGGGGTTTTTGGGGAGTTTGGGGATTTGGGGATTTTGGGAGTTTGGGGTTTTTGGGGATTTCGGGGATTTTGGGATTTTGGGGATTTTGGGGATTTTGGGGGTTTTGGGGATTTTGGGGTTTTGGGGATTTTGGGGTTTTGGGGGATTTGGGGATTTGGGGATTTTGGGGTTTTGGGGTTTTTGGGGTTTTGGGGATTTTGGGGATTTTGGGGATTTTGGTGTTTTGGGGATTTTGGGGGATTTTGGGGATTTTGGGGGTTTTGGGGTTTTGGGGATTTTGGGATTTTGGGAGTTTGGGGATTTTGGGAGTTTGGGGATTTTGGGGGATTTTGGGGATTTGGGGATTTTGGGGATTTTGGGGGATTTGGGGGATTTTGGGATTTGGGGATTTTGGGATTTTGGGAGATTTTGGGGGATTTTGGGGATTTTGGGATTTGGGGATTTTGGGGGATTTTGGGGATTTTGGGGATTTGGGGATTTTGGGATTTTGGGAGTTTGGGGATTTTGGGAGTTTGGGGTTTTGGGGTTTTTGGGGATTTGGGGTTTTTGGGGTTTTGGGGATTTTGGGGATTTGGGGATTTGGGGATTTTGGGATTTTGGGGATTTTGGGAGATTTTGGGGATTTTGGGAGTTTGGGGGGTTTGAGGAGGGGTCCCCAAATTCCCCCTGGGAATTCCGGGGGTCCCTCAGCCCCCCCAGGACCCCAAAAAGCCACGGGGGGACCCCACGGCCCCCAGACCCACGGGACAGGCTGGGCTGGCACCCCCCAGCCGCGCGCACCAGTAAGAACCAGTAAGAACCAGTAACCACCAGTAAGAACCAGTAACCACCAGTAAGAACCAGTAACCAACAGTAACCACCAGTAAGAACCAGTAAGAACCAGTAAGAACCAGTTACACCGTCCCCATCTCCCAGTAACCCCCGATAACCCCCAGTAACCACCAGTAACAGCCAGTGACCACCAGTAACCGCCGGTAACAATCGCTAACAACCAGTAACCACCAGTAACAGCCAGTAACAAGCAGTAACCACCAATAACAGCCAGTAATAATCAGTAACAATCAGTAACAACCAGTAACCTCCAGTAACCACCATTAACCTCCAGTAACCACCAGTAACCACCAGTAACCGCCAGTATCCGCCAGTATCCGCCAGTAACCGCCAGTAACCACCAGTAACAACCTGTAATAATCAGTAACAACCAGTAACCACCAGTAACCGCCAGTAACCACCAGTAACAGCCAGTAACAATCAGTAACAACCAGTAACAACCAGTAACAGCCAGTAACAACCAGTAACAGCCAGTAACCACCAGTAACCACCAGTAACCAACAGCAACCACCAGTAACAACCAGTAACAATCAGTGACAACCAGTAACCGTCAGTAACCGCCAGAAACAACCAGTAAGAACCAGTAACCGTCAGTAACCACCAGTAACCACCAGTAATAATCAGTAACCCCCAGTAACCACCAGTAACAGCCAGTAACAATCAGTAACTCCCAGTAACCCCCAGTAACAACCAGTAACAATCAATAACCACCAGTAACCACCAGTAACCACCAGTAACAATCAGTAACCACCATTAACCTCCAGTAACAGCCAGTAACAGCCAGTAACAACCAGTAACCACCAGTAACCAACAGCAACCACCAGTAAAAGCCAGTAATAATCAGTAACTCCCAGTAACCGCCAGTAACAATCAGTAACTCCCAGTAACCGCCAGTAACAATCAGTAACTCCCAGTAACCGCCAGTAACAATCAGTAACTCCCAGTAACCGCCAGTAACAATCAGTAACTCCCAGTAACCGCCAGTAACAATCAGTAACAACCAGTAACCAGCAGTAACAACCAGTAACAACCAGTATCAACCAGTAACCACCATTAACCTCCAGTAACCACCAGTAACAGCCAGTAACAATCAGTAACTCCCAGTAACCCCCAGTAACAATCAATAACCAGCAGTAACAACCAGTAACCACCAGTAACAATCAGTAACAACCAGTAACCACCAGTAACAATCAGTAACCAGCAGTAAGAACCAGTAAGAACCAGTTACACCATCCCCATCTCCCAGTAACCCCCAGTAACCCCCAGTTAACACCAGTAACCACCAGCAAGAACCAGTAAGAACCAGTAAGAACCAGTTACACCATCCTCATCTCCCAGTAGCCACCAGTAACCCCCAGTTAACACCAGTAAACACCAGTAACCCCCAGTTAACACCAGTAGCCACCAGTAACCCCCAGTTAACACCAGTAACCCCCAGTTAACCCCGGTCTCATGTCCCAGTAACTCCCAGTTCCAGCATGCACTGGTACCAGTATGCACCAGTAAGAGCCACCGCCAGTCCCAGTATCACCAGTAAGAGCGTCCCCATCTCCCAGTATGACCAGTAACAGCATCACTGGAAACCAGTAACTCCCAGTAACAGCCACCCCCAATCCCAGTATAACCAGTAACAGCCACCCCCAGTCCCAGTAACTCCCAGTAACAGCCGCCCCCAGTCCCAGTATAACCAGTAACAGCCACCCCCAGTCCCAGTATAACCAGTAACAGCCGCCCCCAGTCCCAGTAACTCCCAGTAACAGCCGCTCCCAATCCCAGTAACTCCCAGTAACAGCCGCTCCCAATCCCAGTATAACCAGTAACAGCCACCCCCAGTCCCAGTAACTCCCAGTAACAGCCGCCCCCAGTCCCAGTATGACCAGTAACAGCCGCCCCCAGTCCCAGTAACTCCCAGTAACAGCCACCCCCAGTCCCAGTATGACCAGTAACAGCCACCCCCAGTCCCAGTGACTCCCAGTAACAGCCGCCCCCAGTCCCAGTATAACCAGTAACAGCCACCCCCAATCCCAGTATGACCAGTAACAGCCGCCCCCAGTCCCAGTATAACCAGTAACAGCCGCCCCCAGTCCCAGTATGACCAGTAACAGCCACCCCCAGTCCCAGTATAACCAGTAACAGCCACCCCCAATCCCAGTATGACCAGTAACAGCCGCCCCCAGTCCCAGTAACTCCCAGTAACAGCCACCCCCAATCCCAGTATGACCAGTAACAGCCACCCCCAGTCCCAGTATCACCAGTAACAGCCGCCCCCAGTCGCAGTAACTCCCAGTAACAGCTGCCCCCAATCCCAGTATGACCAGTAACAGCCACCCCCAGTCCCAGTATCCCCAGTCCCGGCCTCCCCCAGTCCCAGTATCCCCAGTAAGGGCCTCCCCCGCTCCCAGTATCCCCAGTCCCGGCCTCCCCCGTTCCCAGTACTCCCAGTAAGATCCTCCCCCGCTCCCAGTACTCCCAGTAACAGCCTCCCCCGCTCCCAGTATCCCCAGTAAGAGCCTCCCCCGCTCCCAGTACTCCCAGTAACAGCCTCCCCCGTTCCCAGTATCCCCAGTAACAGCCTCCCCCGCTCCCAGTATCCCCAGTAAGAGCCTCCCCCGCTCCCAGTATCCCCAGTAAGAGCCTCCCCCGCTCCCAGTATCCCCAGTAAGAGCCTCCCCCGCTCCCAGTACTCCCAGTAACAGCCTCCCCCGCTCCCAGTACTCCCAGTAAGATCCTCCCCCGCTCCCAGTACTCCCAGTAAGAGCCTCCCCTGCTCCCAGTATCCCCAGTAAGATCCTCCCCCGTTCCCAGTATCACCAGTAACAGCCTCCCCCAGTCCCAGTATCCCCAGTCCCGGCCTCCCCCGCTCCCAGTATCCCCAGTAAGAGCCTCCCCCGTTCCCAGTATCCCCAGTAAGAGCCTCCCCCGCTCCCAGTATCCCCAGTAACAGCCGCCCCCAATCCCAGTATGACCAGTAACAGCCGCCCCCAGTCCCAGTATCCCCAGTAAGAGCCTCCCCCGCTCCCAGTATCCCCAGTAAGATCCTCCCCCGCTCCCAGTATCCCCAGTAACAGCCTCCCCCGCTCCCAGTACTCCCAGTAACAGCATCCCCCGCTCCCAGTATCCCCAGTAAGGGCCACCCCCGCTCCCAGTACTCCCAGTAAGATCCTCCCCCGCTCCCAGTATCCCCAGTCCCGGCCGCCCCCAGTCCCAGTTCGCCCAGTCCCGGCCTCCCCCGCTCCCAGTACTCCCAGTAAGAGCCTCCCCCGCTCCCAGTATCCCCAGTCCCGGCCTCCCCCGCTCCCAGTATCCCCAGTAACAGCCTCCCCCGTTCCCAGTATCCCCAGTAAGAGCCTCCCCCGCTCCCAGTATCCCCAGTCCCGGCCTCCCCCGCTCCCAGTATCCCCAGTAAGAGCCTCCCCCGCTCCCAGTATCCCCAGTCCCGGCCTCCCCCGCTCCCAGTATCCCCAGTAAGAGCCTCCCCCGCTCCCAGTATCCCCAGTCCCGGCCTCCCCCGCTCCCAGTATCCCCAGTAAGAGCCTCCCCCGCTCCCAGTATCCCCAGTCCCGGCCTCCCCCGCTCCCAGTACTCCCAGTAAGAGCCTCCCCCGCTCCCAGTATTCCCAGTAAGAGCCTCCCCCGCTCCCAGTACTCCCAGTAAGATCCTCCCCCGCTCCCAGTATCCCCAGTAAGAGCCTCCCCCGCTCCCAGTTCGCCCAGTCCCGCCCCGCGGGCGGCCCCGCGCGCTCCCAGTGCTCCCAGTGCTCCCAGTTTGCCCCCCCGTACCTCGGAAGGGGACATAGGACATGGTGCCACCGGCGCGCGACACCCCCGGCGGGGGGAGGGGCGGGGGAGGGGGAGGGGGGAGGACCCGGAGCGGGGGGGGGGAGGGGGGAGGGGGAGGGGAGAGGGGGAGGGGAGGGGGAGGGGCCGGAAATGGAGGGAGGGGCAAAAGGGGGCGGGGCAGGGGGTGGGGGAGGGGCGGCAGCGGGAACCGGGGGGGGGAGGGGAGGGGAGGGGAGGGGGGGGAGGACCGGGAGTGGGGGGAGGGGCCGCGGGGAGGGGCGGGGCCAAAGGGGGGGAGGGGCCAAAGGGGGCGGGGCCGAGGTGGGGGAGGGGCGAGGCGAGGGAGGCCCCGGGGTGGGGGAGGGGCGGCGGATCGGGGGTGGGGGAGGGGCAGGGAGGGGCGGGGGCTCCCCCTCCCCCCCTCCCTCCGCCCCCGGCCGCTTCCGGTGACGTCACGGGGAAGGGGGAGGGGCTCCGGGGTCACGTGGGGGCGGCGGCGCGAGCGGCGCGCGGGAGCGGTGAGGGGGGGGAGGGGCGGGGGGATTTGGGGAGGGGGAGGGGCCCGGGCGGATCCCGCGGGAAATCTGGGAGGGGGGTTTGGCGGGAATTTGGGGAGGGGGCGGGGGCGGGGCAGATCCCGCGGGAAATCTGGGAGGGGGGTTTGGCGGGAATTTGGGGAGGGGGAGGGGGCGGGGCAGATCCCGCGGGAAATCCGGGGGGGGGTTTGGCGGGAATTTGGGGAGGGGGCGGGGGCGGGGCAGATCCCGCGGGAAATCTGGGAGGGGATTTGGCGGGAATTTGGGGAGGGGCCTGGGCAGATCCCGCGGGAAATCTGGGAGGGGGTTTGGCGGGAATTTGGGGAGGGGGCGGGGCCTGGGAGGATCCCGCGGGAAATTCTGGGAGGGGGTTTGGCGGGAATTTGGGGAAGGGGAGGGGGCGGGGCAGATCCGGCGGGAAATCCGGGGTGGGGGTTTGGCGGGAATTTGGGGAGGGGCCTGGGCAGATCCCGCGGGAAATCCGAGGGGGTTTGGCGGGAATTTGGGGAGGGGGCGGGGCCTGGGAACAGCCGCAGGGAGATTTTGGGTGAATTTGGGGAGGGGGCGACTCTGGGGCAGCCCGGGGGGATTTTGGGGAGGGGGCGGGGCCCGGGCCGAGATTTCTGGGGGAGGGGCGGGATTCCTTGGGGGAGGGGCGGCTTGGGGGTTTGGGGGATTTGGGGGGATTTTGGGTGATTTTGGGGTAATTTTGGGGTAATTTTGGGGGGATTTTGGGGGGATTTTGGGGTAATTTTGGGGTGATTTTGGGGTAATTTTGGGGTAATTTTGGGGTAATTTTGGGGCGTTTTTGGGGTGATTTTGGGGTCGGGTTTGGGGGCTGTGGTCTGGGGGGGCTTTGGGGTGATTTTGGGCTGGGTTTTTGGGCTGGGGGCGATTTTGGGGTGGGTTTTTGGGGTTTTTGGGGTTTTCGGGATTTTTGGGTTTTTTGGGGTCAGGTTTGGGGTGGTTTTGGGTAGTTTTTTGGGGTTTTTGGGGTTTTTGGGGTCAGGTTTGGTGCTGTGGGTGCTTTTGGGGCGTTTTTTGGGATTTTTGGAATTTTTGGGGGTCAGGTTTGGTGCTGGGGTGCTTTTGGGGCGTTTTTTGGGATTTTTGGGGTTTTTGGGGTCAGGTTTGGTGCTGGGGGTGCTTTTGGGGCGTTTTTTGGGATTTTTGGGATTTTTGGGGTCCCTTTTAGCTCTGACTCTTCCCCCCAGCCCAGGAGGATCCGGCGGCCGATGAGAGCGGCCTGGGCTGTGAGTGCCGATGTCGCGGGGCCCTGTGCCCCTGGGGCGCTCTGGGATTAATTAATTAATTAATTAGTGAATCCCGGGAATTCCCGGGGTCCCGGGGCCCTGTGCCCCTGGGGCGCTCTGGGATTAATTAATTAATTAATTAATCCCGGGAATTCCCGGTGTCGCGGGGCCCTGTGCCCCTGGGGCGCTCCGGGATTAATTAATAATTAATTAATAATTAATCCTGGGAATTCCCGGTGTCCCAGGGCTCTGTGCCCCTGGGGCGCTCTGGGATTAATTAATTAATTAATTAATTAATTAATCCCGGGAATTCCCGGTGTCGCGGGGCTCTGTGCCCCTGGGGCGCTCTGGGATTAATTAATAATTAATTAATTAATTAATTAATCCTGGGAATTCCCGGTGTCCCGGGGCTCTGTGCACCTGGGGCGCTCTGGCATTAATTAATTAATTAATTAATTAATCCCGGGAATTCCCGGTGTCCCGGGGCTCTGTGCACCTGGGGCGCTCCGGGATTAATTAATTAATTAGTTAATTAATTAATTAATCCCGGGAATTCCCGGCGTCGCGGAGCCCTGTGCCCCTGGGGCGCTCCGGGATTAATTAATAATTAATTAATTAATTAATCCCGGGAATTCCCGGTGACCCGGGGCTCTGTGCACCTGGGGCGCTCTGGGATTAATTAATTAATTAATTAATTAATTAATCCCGGGAATTCCCGGGGTCCTGGGGCTCTGTGCCCCTGGGGCGCTCTGGGATTAATTAATTAATTAATTAATTAATTAATCCTGGGAATTCCCGGTGTCCCGGGGACCTGTGGACCTGGGGCGCTCTGGGATTAATTAATTAATTAATTAATTAATCCTGGGAATTCCCGGTGTCCCGGGGCTCTGTGCCCCTGGGGCGCTCCGGGATTAATTAATTAATTAATTAATTAATTAATCCCGGGAATTCCTGGTGTCCCGGGGCTCTGTGCACCTGGGGCACTCTGGGATTAATTAATTAATTAATTAATCCCGGGAATTCCCGGTGTCCCGGGGCTCTGTGCACCTGGGGCGCTCTGTGATTAATTAATTAATTAATTAATTAATTAATTAATTAATTAATCCCGGGAATTCCCGGTGTCCCGGGGCTCTGTGCCCCTGGGGCGCTCCGGGATTAATTAATTAATTAATTAATTAATCCTGGGAATTCCCGGTGTCCCGGGGCCCTGTGCACCTGGGGCGCTCCGGGATTAATTAATTAATTAATTAATTAATTAATCCCGGGAATTCCCGGTGTCCCGGGGCTCTGTGCCCCTGGGGCACTCTGGGATTAATTAATTAATTAATTAATTGATAATTAATTAATCCCGGGAATTCCCGGTGTCCCGGGGCTCTGTGCCCCTGGGGCGCTCCGGGATTAATTAATTAATTAATTAATTAATTAATCCCGGGAATTCCCGGTGTCCCGGGGCTCTGTGCACCTGGGGCACTCCGGGATTAATTAATTAATTAATTAATTAATTAATTAATTAATTAATCCCGGGAATTCCCGGTGTCCCGGGGCTCTGTGCACCTGGGGCGCTCTGTGATTAATTAATTAATTAATTAATTAATTAATTAATTAATTAATCCCGGGAATTCCCGGTGTCCCGGGGCTCTGTGCCCCTGGGGCGCTCCGGGATTAATTAATTAATTAATTAATTAATCCTGGGAATTCCCGGTGTCCCGGGGCTCTGTGCCCCTGGGGCACTCTGGGATTAATTAATTAATTAATTAATTGATAATTAATTAATCCCGGGAATTCCCGGTGTCCCGGGGCTCTGTGCCCCTGGGGCGCTCCGGGATTAATTAATTAATTAATTAATTAATTAATCCCGGGAATTCCCGGTGTCCCGGGGCTCTGTGCACCTGGGGCACTCTGGGATTAATTAATTAATTAATTAATTAATTAATCCCGGGAATTCCCGGTGTCCCGGGGCTCTGTGCCCCTGGGGCGCTCCGGGATTAATTAATTAATTAATTAATTAATTAATCCCGGGAATTCCCGGCGTCCCAGGGCCCTGTGCCCCTGGGGCGCTCCGGGATTAATTAATTAATTAACTAATTCATTAATCCCGGGAATTCCCGGCGTCCCGGGGCCCTGTGCCCCTGGGGCGCTCTGGGATTAATTAATTAATTAATTAATTAATTAATTAATTAATCCCGGGAATTCCCGGTGTCCCGGGGCTCTGTGCCCCTGGGGCGCTCTGGGATTAATTAATTAATTCCATTTCCCATTTCCATTTCCCATTTCCCATTCCCATTTCCCATTTCCATTTCCCATTTCCCATTTCCATTTTCCATTTCCCATTTCCCATTTCCATTTCCCATTTCCCATTTCCATTTCCCATTTCCATTTCCATTTCCTGTTTCCATTTCCATTTCCCATTTCCATTTCCCATTTCCCATTTCCATTTCCATTTCCTGTTTCCATTTCCATTTCCCATTTCCATTTCCCATTTCCCATTTCCCATTTCCATTTCCATTTCCATTTCCCATTTCCATTTCCATTTCCCATTTCCCATTTCCCATTTCCATTTCCATTTCCATTTCCCATTTCCCATTTCCCATTTCCCATTTCCATTTCCCATTTCCCATTTCCATTTCCCATTTCCCATTTCCATTTCCCATTTCCCATTTCCATTTCCCATTTCCATTTCCATTTCCTGTTTCCATTTCCATTTCCCATTTCCATTTCCCATTTCCCATTTCCATTTCCATTTCCTGTTTCCATTTCCATTTCCCATTTCCATTTCCCATTTCCCATTTCCCATTTCCATTTCCATTTCCATTTCCCATTTCCATTTCCATTTCCCATTTCCCATTTCCCATTTCCATTTCCATTTCCATTTCCCATTTCCATTTCCATTTCCCATTTCCCATTTCCCATTTCCATTTCCCATTTCCATTTCCATTTCCATTTCCCATTTCCCATTTCCATTTCCCATTTCCCATTTCCCGTTTCCATTTCCCATTTCCCATTTCCATTTCCCGTTTCCATTTCCCGTTTCCTGTTTCCTGTTTCCTGTTTCCTGTTTCCTGTTTCCTGTTTCCCCTCGGGGCTCTCGGGGCTCTGTGGCCTCGGGGGTCTCCTCCAGGCGGGCGGCTGTGCGATATCGCGACTGACAGGCTGATGGGTGACAGGCTGATGGGTGACAGGCTGATGGGTGACAGGCTGACAGTGTGACAGGCTGATGGGTGACAGGCTGATGGGTGACAGGCTGTTTGTGTGACAGGCTGATGGGTGACAGGCTGACGGGTGACAGGCTGATGATGTGACAGGCTGATGGGTGACAGGCTGACGGGTGACAGGCTGACGGGTGACAGGCTGATGTGTGACAGGCTGACGGGTGACAGGCTGATGGGTGACAGGCTGATGGGTGACAGGCTGATTGTGCGACAGGCTGTTTGTGTGACAGGCTGATGGGTGACAGGCTGATGGGTGACAGGCTGACGGTGCAACAGGCTGATTGTGTGACAGGCTGATGGGTGACAGGCTGATGGGTGACAGGCTGATTGTGTGACAGGCTGATGGTGTGACAGGCTGATGTCACGATAACTGTTGTGACGTGCCGGTATCGCGACAGGCTGACGTCACTGCTACTGCAACAGGCTGATACTGACTGATACACAGCGCTATCGCGATACACCCCATCGCAACAGGCTGATACTGACTGATACACAGCGCTATCGAGATACACCCCATCGCGACAGGCTGATATGGTGACATGCACTATCACGATACAGCCCATCGCGACAGGCCGATACCGTGACACGGTGTCGAGATACACCCCATCACAACAGGCCGATATCGTGACACGGTGTCATGATACACCCCATCACAACAGGCTGATATCGTGACACGGTGTTGTGATACACCCCATCACAACAGGCCGACACCATGACACGGTGTCATGTTACACCCCATCGCGACAGGTTGATACTGACTGATACACAGCACTATCGCGATACGCCCCATCACAACAGGCCGATATCGTCACACGGTGTTGCGATACACCCCATCGCGACAGGCCGATATCGTCACACGGTGTTGCGATACACCCCATCGCGACAGGCCGATATCGTCACACGGTGTTGCGATACACCCCATCGCGACAGGCCGATATCGTCACACGGTGTTGCGATACACCCCATCGCGACAGGCCGGTATCACAACAGCCGCTCTCTCTCTCACAGGCGCTGTCGCTGCTGCTGCTGCCGGCGCTGGGCCGGCGAGTGACGCCCGCGGCCACCGCGACCACCGGGACCACCGGCATGGCCGCCGCAACCACCGGCATGGCTGCCACAACCACCGGCACGGCCACCGCGACCACCGGCATGGCCACCGCAACCACCGCGACCACCGGCACGGCCACCGCGACCACCGGCATGGCCACCACAACCACCGCGACCACCGGCACGGCCACCGCGACCACCGGCACAGCCACTGCGACCACCGGCACGGCCAGCGCCGGGGACAGCGCCGGGGACAGCGCCGGGGACAGCGCCGGGGACGGATCCGGGGACAGCGCCGAGATCTCGGCCGCCTTCGTCACCTGCCCCAACGTCAGCGTGGCCACTGAGCTGGCCAGGTGACACCGGGGACAGCGGGGGGGACACCGTAACCAGGGGTGACGCCGGGGGGACACCGTAACCAGGAGTGACACCGGGGACAGCGGGGGGACACTGTAACCAGGGGTGACACCAGGGACAGCGGGGGGACACCGTAACCAGGGGTGACGCCGCGGGGACACCGTAACCAGGGGTGACACCGGGGACAGCGGGGGGACACCGTAACCAGGGGTGACGCCGGGGACAGCGGGGGGACACCGTAACCAGGGGTGACACCGGGGACAGCGGGGGGACACCGTAACCAGGGGTGACGCCACGGGGACACCGTAACCAGGGGTGACACCGGGGACAGCGGGGGGGACACCGTAACCAGGGGTGACACCGCGGGGACACCGTAACCAGGGGTGACACCAGGGACAGCGGGGGGGACACCGTAACCAGGGGTGACACCGGGGGGACACCGTAACCAGGGGTGACACCGGGGACAGCGGGGGGGACACCGTAACCAGGGGTGACGCCGGGGGGACACCGTCCCCAGGGGTGACACCAGGGACAGCGGGGGGGACACCGTAACCAGGGGTGACACCGCAGGGACACCGTAACCAGGGGTGGCAGGGGGAGGTGACACTGTCCCTGTCTCCATCCCTGTCCCAGGGGTGACACCGGGAGGTGACACAGGAGGTGACACTGTCCTGTCCCTGTCCCACGGGGTGACACAGCAGGTGACACTGTCCTGTCCCTGTCCCACGGGGTGACACAGCAGGTGACACAGCAGGTGACACAGGAGGTGACACAGCAGGTGACACTGTCCTGTCCCTTCCAGGGCTCTGGTCCAGCAGCGTTTGGCCGCCTGTGTCAACATCATACCCGGGGTGACCTCGGTGTGAGTGGGGACATGGGGACACTGGGGACACTGGGGGGACACTGGGGGGACACTGGGGGGACACTGGGGACACTGGGGACACTGGGGACACTGGGGGGACACTGGGGACACTGGGGACACTGGGGACACTGGGGACACTGGGGGGACACTGGGGACACTGGGGACATTGGGGACATTGGGGACACTGGGGTGACACTGGGGACATTGGGGACATGGGGACACTGGGGACACTGGGGTGACACTGGGGACACTGGGGACATTGGGGACATTGGGGACACTGGGGTGACACTGGGGACATTGGGGACATGGGGACACTGGGGGGACACACTGGGGACACTGGGGGGACACTGGGACACTGGGGACATTGGGGGGACACTGGGGACACTGGGGACACTGGGGACACTGGGACACTGGGGGGACACTGGGGACACTGGGGACACTGGGGACACTGGGGACACTGGGGGGACACTGGGGACACTGGGGGGACACTGGGGACACACTGGGGACACTGGGGACAGGAGGTGCCACCCCCAGTGTCCCCGATGTCCCCCAGGTACACGTGGCAGGGGAAGCTGGAGGAGGACAGCGAGGTCCTGCTGGTGAGTGATGGCCCCAGTGTCCCCAGTGTCCCCCCAGTGTCCCCCCAGTGTCCCCAGTGTCCCCCCAGTGTCCCCAATGTCCCCAGTGTCCCCAGTGTCCCCCCAGTGTCCCCAATGTCCCCAGTGTCCCCAGTGTCCCCCCAGTGTCCCCCCAGTGTCCCCAGTGTCCCCAGTGTCCCCAATGTCCCCCCAGTGTCCCCAATGTCCCCAATCCCCCCAGTGTCCCCAGTGTCCCCAGTGTCCCCAATCCCCCCAGTGTCCCCAGTGTCCCCAGTGTCCCCAATCCCCCCAGTGTCCCCAGTGTGTCCCCCCAATGTCCCCAGTGTCCCCAATGTCCCCAGTGTCCCAGTGTCCCCAGTGTCACCCCAGTGTCCCCCCCAGTGTCCCCAGTGTCCCAGTGTCCCCAGTGTCCCCTGTCCCCTGTCCCCAGATGATCAAGACCCGCAGTTCCCGGGTGCCGGCGCTGAGCGACTTCGTCCGGTGAGGACTGGGGGGGGTTGGGGGATTTGGGGGTTCTGGGGGGATTTGGGGGGTCCCTGAGGGGATTTGGGGGGCCTGGGTGGAATTTTGGGGGGTCCCAGGGGGGATTTGGGAGTTCTGGGGGAGATTTTGGGGGGTCCCGGGTGGAATTTTGGGGGTCCCGGGTGGAATTTTGGGGGTTCTGGGGGGGATTTTGGGGATCCCAGGGGGGATTTTGGGGGGTCCTGGGGGCGTTGGGGGGGATTTGGGGGTTCTGGGGGGGGATTTTGGGGGTCCCGGGTGGAATTTTGGGGGGCCTGGGGGAGATTTTGGGGGACCTGGGGGAGATTTTGGGGGGTCCCAGAGGGGATTTGGGGATCCCAGGGGGGGATTTGGGGGTCCCGGGTGGAATTTTGGGGGTTCTGGGTGGAATTTTGGGGATCCCAGGGGAGATTTTGGAGGTCCTGGGGGCGTTTGGGGGGATTTGGGGGTTCTGGGGGGGGATTTTGGGGGTCCCGGGTGGAATTTTGGGAGGTCTGGGGGAGATTTTGGGGGGACCTGGGGAGGATTTTGGGGGTCCCAGGGGGGATTTGGGGGTCACAGGTGGAATTTTGGGGATCCTGGGGGGCATTTTGGGGGGTCCCAGAGGGGATTTGGGGGTCCCGGGTGGAATTTTGGGGGTTCTGGGGGGGATTTTGGGGGTCCCAGGGGGGATTTTGGGGGTCCTGGGGGCGTTTGGGGGGATTTTGGGGGGTCCCAGGGGGGATTTGGGGTTCCCGGGTGGAATTTTGGGGGTCCAGGGTGGAATTTTGGGGGGCCTGGGAGAGATTTTCGGGGTCCCAGGGGGGATTTGGAGGGTGCTGGAGGGGGGGCTGGTGGATTTGGGGGAATTTTGGGGGTCCCAGCGGGGTTTGGGTCCGATTTTGGGGGGTCCCGGGTGGGATTTTGGGGATTTTTGGGGTCCCCAGGGCTGGTTTTGGGGGGATATTGTGGATTTTGGGGTTCCCGAGGTGGGTTTGGGGTTCCCGGGGCAGTTTTTGGGGTGTAATTTTGGGATTTTGGGGTTCCGGGGCAGTTTTTGGGGCTGATTTTGGGATTTTGGGGTTCCGGGGCAGTTTTGGGGTGTAATTTTGGGATTTTTGGGTCCCGGGGCAGTTTTTGGGGTGTAATTTTGGGATTTTTGGGTCCCGGGGCAGTTTTTGGGGTAGTTTTTGGGGTTTTGGGGTTCCCGCTGTGGTTTTGGGGTTCTGGGTCAGTTTTTGGGGCTGATTTTGGGATTTTGGGGTTCCGGGGCAGTTTTTGGGGCTGATTTTGGGATTTTGGGGTTCCGGGGCAGTTTTGGGGTGTAATTTTGGGATTTTGGTGTTCCGGGGCAGTTTTTGGGGCTGATTTTGGGATTTTGGGGTTCCGGGGCAGTTTTTGGGGCTGATTTTGGGATTTTGGGGTTCTGGGGCAGTTTTTGGGGCAGTTTTTGGGATTTTTGGGGTTCCGGGGCAGTTTTTGGGGCAGTTTTTGGGATTTTTGGGTCCCGGGTCAGTTTTTGGGGCAGTTTTTGGGGTTTTTGGGGTTCCCGAGCTGGGTTTGGGGTTCTCGCTGTGGTTTTGGGGTTCCAGGGCAGTTTTTGGGGCAGTTTTTGGGATTTTTTGGGTTCCGGGGCAGTTTTTGGGGCAGTTTTTGGGATTTTTGGGTCCCGGGGCAGTTTTTGGGGCAGTTTTTGGGGTTTTGGGGTTCCCGCTGTGGTTTTGGGGTCCCGGGGCAGTTTTTGGGGCAGTTTTTGGGATTTTTTGGGTTCCGGGGCAGTTTTTGGGGCAGTTTTTGGGGTTTTTGGGTCCCGGGTCAGTTTTTGGGGCAGTTTTTGGGGTTTTTGGGGTCCCGAGCTGGGCTCTGCTCCCCAGGAGCCGCCACCCGTACGAGGTGCCCGAGGTCGTGGCGCTGCCGGTGGCGCAGGGGAACCCGCCGTACCTGCGCTGGGTGCGCCACAGCGTGCGGCCCTGAGCGCCCGCCCAGCCAAACCCCCCAACCCCAAAATACCCCCGGAAGTACCCCCAAATCCACCCCCAAATCCACCCCGAAATCCCCAAAAATCCACCAAAAAATCCCCCCAAAATACCCCCAAATCCACCCCAAAATCCCCTAAAATCCTCCAAAAAATTCCCCCGAAAATGCCCCCAAATCCACCCCGAAATCCCCTAAAATCCTCCAAAAAATCCCCCCGGAAGTACCCCCAAAATCCCCCCGAAATCCCCAAAAATCCTCCAAAAAATTCCCCCAAAAATACCCCCAAATCCACCCCGAAATCCCCCCGAAACTCCCCTAAAATCCTCCAAAAAATCCCCCCAAAATTACCCCCAAATCCACCCCAAAATCCCCCCAAAACTCCCAAAAAATCCCCCCAAAATCCACCCCAAATCTGCTCCGAAATCCCTAAAAATCCTCCAAAAAATCCCCCCAAAAATAGCCCCAAATCCACCCCGAAATCCCCAAAAATCCTCCAAAAAATCCCCCCGAAACTCCCCAAAAATCCCCCAAAAAATCCCTCCAAAATTCCCCTGAAACTCCCAAAAAATCCCCCCAAATCCACCCCAAAATCCCCCCGAAATTCCCCCAAAAATCCTCCAAAAAATCCCCCAAAATCCACCCCAAAATCCCCCCAAAAATACCCCCAAATCCACCCCGAAATTCCCTAAAATCCTCCAAAAAATTCCCCCCGAAAGTACCCCCAAAATCCCCTGAAATCCCCAAAAATCCTCCAAAAAATCCCCCCCCAAAATACCCCCCAATCCACCCCAAAATCCCCCCGAAACTCCCAAAAATCCTCCAAAAAATCCCCCCCAAAATCCCCCCAAATCCAGCCCAAAATCCCCCCGAAACTCCCCAAAAATCCTCCAAAAAATCCTCCCGAAAGTACCCCCAAATCCACCCCAAAATCCCCTAAAATCCTCCAAAAATCCCCCCCAAAATCCCCCCAAATCCACCCCGAAATCCCCTAAAATCCTCCAAAAAATCCCCCCAAAAATACCCCCAAATCCACCCCGAAATCCCCAAAAATCCTCCAAAAAATTCCCCCAAAAATACCCGCAAATCCACCCCGAAATCCCCTAAAATCCTCCAAAAAATCCCCTCAAAAATCCCTCCAAATCCACCCCGAAATCCCCAAAAATCCTCCAAAAAATCCCCTCAAAAATACCCCCAAATCCACCCCAAAATCCCCCCAAAACTCCCCAAAAATCCTCCAAAAAATCCCCCCAAAATCCCCCTGAAACTCCCAAAAAATCCCCCCAAATCCACCCCAAAATCCCCCCGAAATTCCCCCAAAAATCCTCCAAAAAATCCCCCAAATCTACCCCAAAATCCACCCCAAAATCTCCCAAAACGCCCCAAAAATTCTCCAAAAAATCCCCCCAAAAATACCCCCAAATCCACCCCGAAATCCCCAAAAATCCTCCAAAAAATCCCCCCAAAAATACCCCCAAATCCACCCCAAAATCCCCCCAAAAATACCCCCAAAATCCCCCTGAAACTCCGCAAAAATCCTCTCAAAAACCCCTCCAAATCCACCCCAAAATCCCCCCAAAACTCCCCAAAAATCCACCCCAAAATCCCCAAAAATCCTCCAAAAAATCCCCCCGAAAGTACCCCCAAATCCACCCCAAAATCCCCCCAAAATCCACCCCAAAATCCCCCCAAAAATCCCTCCAAATCCACCCCAAAATCCCCCCGAAACTCCCAAAAACCCCCCCAAAAATCCACCCCAAAAATCCCCCAAAATCCACCCCAAAAATCCCCCCAAAACTCCCAAAAAATGCACCCCAAAAATCACCCCGAAACTCCCCAAAATCCACCCCAAAATCCCCCAAAATCCACCCCAAAATCCCCCAAAATCCCCCCGAAACTCCCCAAAAATCCCCCCAAAAATCCCCCCGAAACTCCCCAAAAATCCCCCCAAAAATCCCCCAAAACCGAGGACAGGGGAACCCCCAAATTTTGTTTCACTTAAGGAGGGGAACCCCAAAATTTGCTGAGGATTCTGGGGAAACCCCAAAATGTGGAATGAACGGGGACCCCAAAATTGGAGGAGCTTGAATGGGGGGAACCCCAAAATTTGGGGGGGAATTTAGGGGGGAATCCCCAAAATTTGGGAATTTGGAACCGAAATTTGGGAGCAAAAGGAGAAATCCCAAAATCTGGAGGGGGGGAACCCCAAAATTTGGGAATTTGGAACCGAAATTTGGGAGCAAAAGGAGAAATCCCAAAATCTGGGGGGGAAATTAAGGGGGGAAACCCCAAAATTTTTGGGGGAATTTAGGGGGGAATCCCCAAAATTTGGGAATTTGGAACCGAAATTGGGGAGCAAAAGGAGAAATCCCAAAATCTGGAGGGGGGGGAACCCCAAAATTTGGGAATTTGGAACCGAAATTGGGGAGCAAAAGGAGAAATCCCAAAATTTGGAGGGGGGGGAACCCCAAAATTTGGGAATTTGGAACAGAAATTGGGGAGCAAAAGGAGAAATCCCAAAATCTGGGGGGGGGGGAAATTTAGGGGGGGAACCCCAAAATTTTTGGGGGAATTTAGGGGGGAATCCCCAAAATTTGGGAATTTGGAACTGAAATTGGGGAGCAAAAGGAGAAATCCCAAAATCTGGGAGGGGAAATTAAGGGGGAAACCCCAAAATTTGGGGGGGAATTTAGGGGGGAATCCCCAAAATTTGGGGGGGAATTTAGGGGGGAAACCCCAAAATTTGGGAATTTGGAACCGAAATTGGGGAGCAAAAGGAGAAATCCCAAAATCTGGGGGGGGAAATTTAGGGGGAAACCCCAAAATTTTTGGGGGAATTTAGGGGTGAATCCCCAAAATTTGGGGGGGAATTTAGGGGGGAAACCCCAAAATTTGGGGAGGCTACCAACATTTAAGGGGTCGTGACCCCAAAATTTGGGGGGAAAACCCCAAAAAACCGCCCGGAGCCGCTGCCTTGGAGCCGTTTCTTGGGTCGAGGCCGCCCCAAATCCGCCCAGAATTGGGAAAATGAAGATTTTTCACCCCAAAATATTTTTTTTTTCTGGTTTTGGATTGGGGGAGATCCCCCCCCCCAAAAAACGGGGGGCGTGGTCGGGTGTGGCCACGCCCCCTCCAGGCCACGCCCCTCCCGCTTCCCCTTAAACTCTTTTAAAAATTGCCAAAAATAAAGATTTCTGTCCCAAAATTTGGGGATTTTTGGGGCTGGGAACCCGAAATTTTCGGAGAGGGGGTCCCCAGAATTTTGGGGGCGTGGTCGGGTGTGGCCACGCCCTCTGCAGGCCACGCCCCTCTTCTGTTTCCCCATAAAGAATTTCTAAAGCGCCAAAAATAAAGATTTCTATCCCAAAATTTCAGGGGGTGATGGAGTGATGGAGTGATGGAGTGATGGAGTGATGAGTGATGGAGTGATGGAGTGACGGAGTGATGGAGTGATGGAGTGACGGAGTGATGGAGTGATGGAGTGATGGAGTGATGGAGTGATGGAGTGATGGAGTGACGGAGTGATGGAGTGATGGAGTGATGGAGTGATGAGTGATGGAGTGATGGAGGGATGGAGTGATGGAGTGATGGAGTGATGAGTGATGGAGTGATGGAGTGATGGAGTGATGGAGTGATGGAGTGATGGAGTGATGAGTGATGGAGTGATGGAGTGATGGAGTGATGGAGTGATGGAGTGATGAGTGATGGAGGGATGGAGGGATGGAGTGATGGAGTGATGAGTGATGGAGTGATGGAGGGATGGAGTGATGGAGTGATGGAGTGATGAGTGATGGAGTGATGGAGTGACGGAGTGATGGAGTGATGGAGTGATGGAGTGATGGAGTGATGGAGTGATGGAGTGACGGAGTGATGGAGTGATGAGTGACAGAGTGACGGAGTGATGGAGTGATGGAGTGATGAGTGATGGAGTGATGGAGTGATGGAGTGATGGAGTGATGGAGTGATGGAGTGACCGGAGTGATGGAGTGATGGAGTGATGGAGTGATGGAGTGACGGAGTGATGGAGTGATGGAGTGATGGAGTGATGAGTGATGGAGTGATGGAGTGATGGAGTGACGGAGTGATGGAGTGATGGAGTGATGGAGTGACGGAGTGATGGAGTGATGGAGGGATGGAGTGATGGAGTGATGGAGTGATGGAGTGATGGAGTGATGGAGTGATGAGTGATGGAGTGACGGAGTGACGGAGTGATGGAGTGATGAGTGATGGAGTGATGGAGTGATGGAGTGACGGAGTGATGGAGTGATGGAGTGATGGAGTGATGAGTGATGGAGTGATGGAGTGATGGAGTGATGGAGTGATGGAGTGATGGAGTGACGGAGTGATGGAGTGATGAGTGATGGAGTGATGGAGTGATGGAGTGATGGAGTGATGGAGTGATGGAGTGATGGAGTGACGGAGTGATGGAGTGATGGAGTGATGGAGGGATGGAGTGATGGAGTGATGAGTGATGGAGTGATGGAGTGATGGAGTGATGGAGTGATGGAGTGATGGAGTGACGGAGTGATGGAGTGATGAGTGACGGAGTGACGGAGTGATGGAGTGATGGAGTGATGAGTGATGGAGTGATGGAGTGATGGAGTGATGGAGTGATGGAGTGATGAGTGATGGAGTGACGGAGTGATGGAGTGATGGAGTGATGAGTGACGGAGTGACGGAGTGATGGAGTGATGGAGTGATGAGTGACGGAGTGACGGAGTGATGGAGTGATGGAGTGATGAGTGATGGAGTGATGGAGTGATGGAGTGATGGAGTGACGGAGTGATGGAGTGATGGAGTGATGGAGGGATGGAGTGATGGAGTGATGAGTGATGGAGTGATGGAGTGATGGAGTGATGGAGTGATGAGTGATGAGTGATGGAGTGATGGAGGGATGGAGTGATGGAGTGATGGAGTGATGGAGTGATGGAGTGATGAGTGATGGAGTGATGGAGTGATGGAGTGATGGAGTGATGGAGGGATGGAGTGATGGAGTGATGGAGTGATGAGTGATGGAGTGATGGAGTGATGGAGTGATGGAGTGATGGAGGGATGGAGTGATGGAGTGATGAGTGATGGAGTGATGGAGTGATGGAGTGATGAGTGATGGAGTGATGGAGTGATGGAGTGATGGAGTGATGGAGTGATGGAGTGATGAGTGATGGAGTGATGAGTGATGGAGTGATGGAGTGACCGGAGTGATGGAGTGACGGAGTGACGGAGTGATGGAGTGATGGAGTGATGAGTGATGGAGTGATGGAGTGATGGAGTGATGGAGTGATGGAGTGATGGAGTGATGAGTGATGGAGTGATGAGTGATGGAGTGATGGAGTGATGGAGTGACCGGAGTGATGGAGTGATGGAGTGATGAGTGATGGAGTGATGGAGTGATGGAGTGATGGAGTGATGGAGTGATGAGTGATGGAGTGATGGAGTGATGGAGTGATGGAGTGATGGAGTGATGGAGTGATGAGTGATGGAGTGATGGAGTGATGGAGTGATGGAGTGATGGAGTGATGGAGTGATGGAGTGATGGAGTGATGGAGTGATGGAGTGATGGAGTGATGGAGTGATGAGTGATGGAGTGATGGAGTGATGGAGTGATGGAGTGATGAGTGATGGAGTGATGGAGTGATGGAGTGATGGAGTGATGAGTGATGGAGTGATGAGTGATGGAGTGATGGAGTGATGGAGTGATGGAGTGATGGAGTGATGGAGTGATGGAGTGATGGAGTGACCGGAGTGATGGAGTGATGGAGTGATGGAGTGACCGGAGTGATGGAGTGATGGAGGGATGGAGTGATGGAGTGATGGAGTGATGGAGTGATGAGTGATGGAGTGATGGAGGGATGGAGTGATGGAGTGACGGAGTGATGGAGTGATGGAGTGATGGAGTGATGGAGTGATGGAGTGACGGAGTGATGGAGGGATGGAGGGATGGAGTGATGGAGTGATGGAGTGACGGAGTGATGGAGTGATGGAGTGATGGAGTGATGGAGTGATGGAGTGATGGAGTGATGGAGTGATGAGTGATGGAGTGATGGAGTGATGGAGTGACCGGAGTGATGGAGTGATGGAGGGATGGAGTGATGGAGTGATGGAGTGATGGAGTGATGAGTGATGGAGTGATGGAGGGATGGAGTGATGGAGTGACGGAGTGATGGAGTGATGGAGTGATGGAGTGATGGAGTGATGGAGTGATGAGTGATGGAGTGATGGAGTGATGGAGGGATGGAGTGATGGAGTGATGGAGTGATGGAGTGACCGGAGTGATGGAGTGATGGAGTGATGGAGTGATGGAGTGATGGAGTGATGGAGTGACCGGAGTGATGGAGTGATGGAGTGATGGAGTGACCGGAGTGATGGAGTGATGGAGTGATGGAGTGACGGAGTGATGGAGTGATGGAGTGATGGAGTGACGGAGTGATGGAGTGATGGAGTGATGGAGTGATGGAGTGACGGAGTGATGGAGTGATGGAGGGATGGAGTGATGGAGTGATGGAGTGATGGAGTGATGGAGTGATGGAGTGATGAGTGATGGAGTGACGGAGTGACGGAGTGATGGAGTGATGAGTGATGGAGTGATGGAGTGATGGAGTGACGGAGTGATGGAGTGATGGAGTGATGGAGTGATGGAGTGATGGAGTGATGGAGTGATGGAGTGATGGAGTGATGGAGGGATGGAGTGATGGAGTGATGGAGTGATGGAGTGATGGAGTGATGGAGTGATGGAGTGATGGAGTGACCGGAGTGACCGGAGTGATGGAGTGATGGAGTGATGGAGTGATGAGTGATGGAGTGATGGAGGGATGGAGTGATGGAGGGATGGAGGGATGGAGTGATGGAGTGATGGAGTGACCGGAGTGACCGGAGTGATGAGTGATGGAGGGATGGAGTGATGGAGTGATGAGTGATGGAGTGATGGAGTGATGGAGTGATGGAGTGATGGAGTGATGGAGTGATGGAGTGATGGAGTGACCGAGTGACCGGAGTGATGGAGTGATGGAGTGACGGAGTGATGGAGTGACCGAGTGACCGGAGTGATGGAGTGATGGAGTGATGGAGTGATGGAGTGATGGAGTGATGGAGTGATGGAGTGATGAGTGATGAGTGATGGAGTGATGGAGTGATGGAGTGATGGAGTGATGGAGTGATGGAGTGATGGAGTGATGGAGTGATGAGTGATGGAGTGATGGAGTGATGGAGGGATGGAGTGATGGAGTGACGGAGTGACGGAGTGACGGAGTGACGGAGTGACGGAGTGACGGAGTGACGGAGTGACGGAGTGACGGAGTGATGGAGTGACGGAGTGACGGAGTGATGGAGTGATGGAGTGATGGAGGGATGGAGGGATGAGTGATGGAGTGATGGATGGATGGAGTGACCGGAGTGATGGAGTGATGGAGTGATGGAATGATGGAGTGATGGAGGGATGGAGGGATGGAGTGATGGAGTGATGGAGTGATGGAGTGATGGAGTGATGGAGTGATGGAGTGATGGAGTGATGAGTGATGGAGTGATGGAGTGATGGAGTGATGGAGTGATGAGTGATGGAGGGATGGAGGGATGGAGTGATGGAGTGATGGAGTGATGGAGTGATGGAGTGATGGAGTGATGGAGTGATGGAGTGATGGAGTGATGAGTGATGGAGGGATGGAGGGATGGAGTGATGGAGTGATGAGTGATGGAGTGATGGAGGGATGGAGTGATGGAGTGATGGAGTGATGGAGTGATGAGTGATGGAGGGATGGAGGGATGGAGTGATGGAGTGATGAGTGATGGAGTGATGGAGGGATGGAGTGATGGAGTGATGGAGTGATGAGTGATGGAGTGATGGAGTGATGGAGTGATGAGTGATGGAGTGACCGCAGTGACCGGACTGGCCGGACTGGCCGGACTTGCCGGAGTGGCCGGACTGGCCGGACTGGCCGGACTGGCCGGACCCGGGGCCGGGGCCGGCGGCGAGAGGGGTCAGGGTCGGGCTCCATGTCCAGCGGGGGAGAGCTGGGGGGAAGAAACAGGTAGAAACCAGTATGGACCAGTATAAACCGGTATAAACCAATATGGACCAGTAGAAACTGGTAGAAATTGGTATGGACCGGTAGAAACCGGTAGAAACCAGTATAAACAATTAGAAACCAGTATGGACTGGTATAAACCAGTAGAAACCAGTATGGACTGGTATAAACCAGTATAAACCAATATGGACCGGTATAAACCAGTATAAACCAGTATGGACTGATATAAACCAGTAGAAACCAGTGTGGACTGGTATAAACCAGTTTGGACCGGTATAAACTAGTCCAGCCCAGTATAAACCAGTTTGGACCGGTCTAAACCAGTTTGGACTGGTCTAAACCAGTTTGGACTGGTCTAAACCAGTTTGGACCGGTCTAAACCAGTCCAGCCCAGTATAAACCAGTTTGGACCGGTCTAAACCAGTTTGGACCAGTCTAAACCAGTTTGGACCGGTCTAAACCAGTTTGGACCGGTTTAAACCAGTTCGTCCCCCCGGTCCCGCCTGGGTTTGTTCGAGGGGCGGCAGGAGGAGAACGTCCGGATGGGGGCGCTGGGGAGAGACCCAAAAACCCCCAAAACTGCCCCAAAAACCCCCCAAAACTGCCCCAAATCCACCCAAAAACTGCCCCAAAAACCCCAAAACTGCCCCAAAAACCCCAAAAACTGCCCCAAAAACCCCAAAAACTGCCCCAAAAACCCCAAAACTGCCCCAAAAACCCCCAAAACTGCCCCAAAAACCCCAAAACTGCCCCAAAAACCCCAAAACTGCCCCAAAAACCCCAAATCCACCCAAAAACCCCAAAAACTGCCCCAAAAACCCCCAAAACTGCCCCAAAAACCCCAAAACTGCCCCAAAAACCCCAAATCCACCCAAAAAACCCCCAAAACTGCCCCAAAAACCCCAAAAACTGCCTCAAAAACCCCCAAAACTGCCCCAAAAACCCCAAAAACTGCCCCAAAAACCCCAAAAACTGCCCCAAAAAACCCCAAAACTGCCCCAAAAACCCCAAAACTGCCCCAAAAACCCCAAAACTGCCCCAAAAACCCCAAAAACTGCCCCAAAAACCCCCAAAACCCCAAATCCACCCCAAAAACCCCAAAAACTGCCCCAAAAACTCCAAAAACTGCCCCAAAAACCCCAAATTCTGCCCCCAAAAACCCCCAAAACTGCCCCAAAAACCCCAAAAACTGCCCCAAAAACCCCAAAAACTGCCCCAAAAACCCCAAATCCACCCAAAAAACCCCCAAAACTGCCCCAAAAACCCCAAAAACTGCCCCAAAAACCCCAAAAACTGCCCCAAAACCCCCAAATCCACCCAAAAAACCCCAAATCCACCCAAAAAACCCCAAAACTGCCCCCAAAACCCCAAAACTGCCCCAAAAACCCCAAATCCACCCAAAAAACCCCAAATCCACCCAAAAAACCCCAAAACTGCCCCAAAAACCCCAAAAACTGCCCCAAAACCCCCCAAAACTGCCCCAAAACTGCCCCAAAAACCCCAAAACTGCCCCAAAAAACCCCAAAACTGCCCCAAAACTGCCCCAAAAACCCCAAAAACTGCCCCAAAAACCCCCAAAACTGCCCCAAAAACCCCAAAACTGCCCCAAAAACCCCAAATCCACCCAAAAAACCCCAAAAACGCCAAATCCACCCAAAACTGCCCAAATCCACCCAAATCCACCCAAAATCCCCCAAAATCCCTCGAGATCCAAAAACTGCCCCCCAAATATCCCCAAAATCCCCAAAATCCCCCAAATCCCCCAAATCCCCCCCAGATCCCCCAAACCCCCAAAATCCCCCGAATTTCCCCCAAAATCCCCCCAAAAAATCCCACAAATCCCCCAAAACCCCAAAATCCCCCCAAAAAATCCCCCTTAAACCACCCAAAATCCCCCCAAAATCCATCCCGAAATTCACCCAAATTCACCCAAAATCCATCCCCAAATTCACCCAAATTCACCCAAAATCCATCCCCAAATTCCCCCAAAATCCATCCCCAAATCCACCCAAATCCCCCCAAAATCCATCCCCAAATTCACCCCCAAATTCACCCAAAATTCACCCAAATTCCCCCAAATCCACCCAAAATCCATCCCCAAATTCACCCCAAATCCATCCCCAAATTCACCCAAAATCCCCCCAAAATCCATCCTTAAATTCCCCCAAATCCACCCCGAAATTCACCCCGAAATTCACCCCAAATTCACCCAAAATCCACCCCAAATTCACCCCAAATTCACCCAAAATTCACCCAAAATCCATCCCCAAATTCACCCCAAATTCACCCAAAATCCATCCCCAAATTCCCCCAAATCCATCCCCAAATTCACCCAAAATCCATCTCCAAAATCCACCCCCAAATTCACCCCAAATTCACCCAAAATTCACCCAAATCCACCCAAAATCCATTTCCAAAATCCATTCCCAAATTCACCCAAACTCACCCCAAATTCACCCAAATTCACCCAAAATCCCCCCAAAATCCATCCCCAAAAATACTAAAAACCCTCAAAACACCCAAAAAAAACCCCCAAAAAGCGGGATCATCCCCCCAACCCCTGGAAACACTGGGAGAAATCCCTCCAAATTCCCGAAATACCGGGGAGAGCCCCCAAAAATCCCCAAAAATCTCCAAAAATCCCCAAAAAGCCCCAAAAATCCCCAAAAATCTCCAAAAATCCCCAAAAATCCCCAAAAAGCCCCAAAAAATCCCCAAAAATCCCCCAAAAATCCCCAAAAAGCCCCAAAAATCCCCAAAAATCTCCAAAAATCCTCCAAAATCCCCAAAAATCCTCAAAATCCCCCAAAATCCCCCGAAATCCCCAAAAATCCCCAAAAATCCCCAAAAATCCCCCAAAATCCCCAAAAATCCCCCAAAATCCCCCAAAATCTCCAAAAATCCCCAAAAATCCCCAAAAATCCCCAAAAAGCCCCAAAAATCCCCAAAAAGCCCCAAAAATCCCCGAAAAGCCCCAAAAATCCCCAAAAATCCCCCAAAAAGCAGATTTTGGGAGGTTTGGGAGTAGGGATTTAGGGAATTCCATGGATTTAGGGAATTCCATGGATTTTGGGGAGAATTTGGGAAGAATTTGGGAGGTTTGGGGGGAGGGATTTGGGGAATTCCATGGATTTTGGGAAAATTTGGGCAGATTTTGGGAGGTTTGGGAAAGGGATTTGGGGAATTCCATGGATTTTTGGGAGAATTTGGGCAGATTTTGGGGGGTTGGATTTGGGGAATTCCATGGATTTGGGGAATTCCATGGATTTGGGAATTCCATGAATTTTGGGGGAATTTGGGCCGATTTCGGGAGATTTTGGGGGGAGGGATTTGGGAATTCCATGGATTTTGGGAGAATTTGGATAAATTTTGGGCAGATTTTGGGAGGAGGGATTTGGGAATTCCATGGATTTTTGGGGAGAATTTGGGGAGATTTTGGGGGGAGGGATTGGGGAATTCCATGGATTTGGGAATTCCATGGATTTGGGAATTCCATGAATTTTGGGGGAATTTGGGGAGATTTTGGGGGAATTTGGGCCGATTTTGGGCAGATTTTGGGAGGAGGGATTTGGGAATTCCAAGGATTTGGGGAATTCCAAGGATTTGGGAATTCCATGAATTTTGGGAGAATTTGGGTAGATTTTGGGTAGATTTTGTGGGGCGGGATTTGTGAATTCCATGGATTTGGGAATTCCATGGATTTGGGAATTCCATGGATTTTGGGAGAATTTGGATAAATTTTGGGCAGATTTTGGGAGGAGGGATTGGGGAATTCCATGGATTTTTGGGGAGATTTTGGGCAGATTTTGGGTAGATTTTGGGGGGAGGGATTTGGGAATTCCATGGATTTGGGAATTCCATGGATTTTGGGGGAATTTGGGCCGATTTCGGCAGATTTTGGGGACGCGCCGCCAGCACCTCCCGGGCCCGGCTGGGGAATTTTGGGAATTCCAGGAATTCCTGGATTTCTTTTTGACCACTCAGGAATTTTTGGGAATTTTCGGGAGCGCGGCTCCCCGCCCGCGGTGCCGGCGGCTTTGGGGCGTTTGTGGTGGGAATTTGGGGCATTTTGGGCCATTTTGGGTCATTTTGGGCCATTTTGGGTCATTTTGGGCCGTTTTGGGCCGTTTTGGGCCGTTTTGGGCCATTTTGGGCCATTTTGGGTAATTTTGGGCCGTTTTGGGCCATTTTGGGCCGTTTTGGGCCATTTTGGGCCATTTTGGGTCATTTTGGGCCATTTTGGGCCATTTTGGGTCATTTGGGGCCATTTTGGGCCATTTTGGGCCGTTTTGGGCCATTTTGGGCCATTTTGGGTCATTTTGGGTCATTTTGGGCCATTTTGGGCCGTTTTGGGTCATTTGGGGCCATTTGGGGCCATTTTGGGCCGTTTTGGGCCATTTTGGGTCATTTGGGGCATTTTGGGGCATTTTGGGGCCATTTTGGGGCATTTTGGGCCATTTTGGGTCATTTTGGGCCATTTTGGGTCATTTTGGGGCCATTTTGAGCCATTTTGGGCCATTTTG
This sequence comes from Lonchura striata, assembly GCF_050655825.1. Lineage (NCBI taxonomy): Eukaryota > Metazoa > Chordata > Aves > Passeriformes > Estrildidae > Lonchura > Lonchura striata. The sequence continues at coordinate 1,233,658 of NC_140737.1, forward strand.
GGGCATTTTGGGGCATTTTGGGCCATTTTGGGTCATTTGGGGCATTTTGGGGCATTTTGGGGCATTTTGGGCCATTTTGGGTCATTTGGGCCGTTTTGGGCCATTTTGGGCCGTTTTGGGTCATTTGGGCATTTTGGGCCATTTTGGGCCGTTTTGGGACATTTTGGGCCGTTTTGGGTCTTTTTGGACCATTTTGGGCCGTTTTGGGCCGTTTTGGGCCATTTTGGGCCATTTTGGGTCATTTTGGGTCATTTGGGGCCATTTTGCGCCATTTTGGGTCATTTTGGGTCATTTGGGGCATTTTGGGGCCGTTTTGAGCCATTTTGGGCCGTTTTGGACCCATTTTGGGCCGTTTTGGGTCATTTTGGGTCATTTTGGGCCATTTTGGGGCCATTTTGGGTCATTTTGGACCGTTTTGGGGCCGTTTTGGGCCATTTTGGGCCATTTTGGGTCATTTTGGGTCATTTTGGGTCATTTTGGGCCATTTTGGGCCGTTTTGGGCCATTTTGGGCCATTTTGGGTCTTTTTGGACCGTTTTGGGCCGTTTTGGGCCGTTTTGGGCCATTTTGGGTCATTTGGGGCATTTTGGGGCCGTTTTGAGCCATTTTGGGTCATTTGGGGCCGTTTTGGGCCGGTTTGTGTCATTTGGGCATTTTGGGGCCATTTTGGGGCCATTTTGGGCCGTTTTGGGCCATTTTGGGCCGTTTTGGGCCATTTTGGGCCGTTTTGGGGCCATTTTGGGGCCGTTTCCGAGCGGATTTCGCCCGGGATTTTTGGGAATTCCGGGATTTCTGGGATTTCGGGATGGCGACTCACCGGCCGGGCCTGTCGCAGCCCCGCTGCCGGGAAAAACCGGGAATTACACCGGGAATTACACCGGGAATTACACCGGGAATAACGGGAATTACACCGGGAATTACACCGGGAATTACACCGGGAATTACACCGGGAATTACACTGGGAATAACCGGGAATAAACACTGGGAATAACCGGGAATAACGGGAATTACACCGGGAATACCGGGAATTACACCGGGAATAACGGGAATTACACTGGGAATTACACTGGGAATAACAGGAATTACACTGGGAATAACAGGAATTACACTGGGAATAATGGGAATTACACCGGGAATTACACCGGGAATAACGGGAATTACACCGGGAATAACGGGAATTACACCGGGAATTACACCGGGAATAACGGGAATTACACCGGGAATTACACCGGGAATTACACCGGGAATTACACTGGGAATAACAGGAATTACACTGGGAATAATGGGAATTACACCGGGAATTACACCGGGAATAACGGGAATTTCACCGGGAATAACGGGAATTACACCGGGAATTACACCAGGAATTACACCGGGAATTACACCGGGAATAACGGGAATTACACCGGGAATTACACCGGGAATTACACCAGGAATTACACCGGGAATAACGGGAATTACACCGGGAATTACACCAGGAATTACACCGGGAAGAACGGGAATTACACCGGGAATAAACACCGGGAATAACCAGGAATTACACCGGGAATTACACCGGGAATTACACTGGGAATAATGGGAATTACACCGGGAATTACACCGGGAATTACACCGGGAATTACACCGGGAATAACGGGAATTACACCGGGAATAACAGGAATTACACCGGGAATTACACCGGGAATTACACCGGGAATTACACTGGGAATTACACCGGGAATAACGGGAATTACACCGGGAATAACAGGAATTACACCGGGAATTACACCAGGAATAATGGGAATTACACCAGGAATTACACCGGGAATTACACCGGGAATTACACTGGGAATTACACTGGGAATAACAGGAATTACACCGGGAATAACGGGAATAAATACTGGGAATAACCGGGAATTACACCGGGAATACCAGGAATTAAAACGGGAATACCGGGAATTACACCGGGAATACCGGGAATAACAGGAATTACACTGGGAATAACGGGAATAAACACCGGGAATAACCGGGAATAAACACTGGGAATAACCAGGAATTACACCGGGAATAAATGGGAATTAAAACGGGAATAAACACCGGGAATTACACTGGGAATAACCAGGAATTACACCAGGAATAACTGGGAATTACAACGGGAATAACTTGAATTACAATGGGAATAAATGGGAATAAACACCGGGAATAACTGGGAATTACACCAGGAACGAACGGGAATTACACCTGGAATAAACACCAGGAACAACCGGGAATTACACTGGGAAGAACTGGGAATAAACACCGGGAATAACCAGGAATTACAATGGGAATAAATGGGAATTACACCGGGAATAACTGGGAATTACACCTGGATTAAACACCGGGAATAACCGGGAATAATCCCTGGGAATGGATGGAGAAAACCCCGGGGAAAAAACGGGAATGGTCGGGAATTGTCAGAGCCCGCCCCGCTGAGAACAAACCAAAATAATCTGGGAATTACACCAGGAAAAACATGGGAATTCACACCGGGAAAACACGGAATGGATGGGGAATTCCAGTGGGAAAACACCGGGAATTCCACTGGGAATGAATGGCAAAAACCGGGAATGACTGGGGAAAACACAGTGAAAAACCCGGGAATTCCAGTGGGAATTCCAGCAGGAAAACCCGGGAATTCCAGCGGGAATTAACCCTGGGAATTCCACCTGCAGCATTGCCCTGCCCCGCTGGGAAACACCGGGAAAACCGGGAATTCCGGTGGGAATGAACGGGGAAAACCGGGAATTCCGGTGGGAATGAACGGGGAAAACCGGGAATTCCGGTGGGAATGAACAAATCAGGATTGGTACCCCAAAAATTGGGATTTCCACCCCAAAATTTGGGAGTTTGGATCCCAAAAATGGGATCAGGACAGCAAGGAAAGGGATGGAGGCCGCAACAATTTGGAATCCCGTCCCGAAAATTGGGAGAAATTGGGATTGAAAGCCCCAAAATCTGGGATTTGGATCCCAAAATTTGCAGTCCAAAAAAAACAAGGATTGGGGGATTTGGGGATTTGGGGATTTGGGGGAATTTTGGGATTTGGGGATTTGGGGATTTGGGGATTTGGGGGAATTTTGGGATTTGGGGATTTGGGGATTTGGGGATTTGGGGATTTGGGGGAATTTTGGGATTTGGGGATTTGGGATTTGGGGATTTGGGGATTTGGGGGAATTTTGGGATTTTGGGATTTTGGGATTTGGGATTTGGGATTTGGGGATTTTGGGAATTTTGGGGATTTGGGGATTTGGGGAATTTTGGGGGGATTTGGGGGATTTGGGGATTTGGGGGAATTTTGGGGGGATTTGGGGAATTTTGGGATTTGGGGATTTGGGATTTGGGGGAATTTTGGGATTTGGGGATTTGGGGATTTGGGGATTTGGGGATTTGGGGTGTTTTGGGGTGTTTTGGGGAGTTTTGGGGTGTTTTAGGGTGTTTTGGGGTGTTTTGGGGTGATTTGGGGTGTTTTGGGGTGATTTGGGGTGTTTTGGGGTGATTTGGGGTGATTTGGGGTGTTTTAGGGTGATTTGGGGTGTTTTAGGGTGTTTTGGGGTGTTTTGGGGAGTTTTGGGGTGTTTTGGGGTGTTTTGGGGTGTTTTGGGGTGTTTTGGGGTGATTTGGGGTGTTTTAGGGTGTTTTGGGGTGTTTTGGGGTGTTTTGGCACTGCCTTTGCACCCATTTTGGGCTGATTTTTGGCAGTTTTGGGCTTGGCTTGGCTCGGATTTTTGGGATGGTTTTGGGCTGATTTTTCTTGGCGTTTTTGGGGCTGGATTTGGTCTCACTTTCAGCTGCTTCGGGGCCGGTTTTGTGCTTTTTTTTTTGGGCTGATTTTTGGGGCTGGTTTTGGGCTATTTTGGGGCTGGTTTTAGGCTGATTTTTGGGGCTGGTTTTGGGCTATTTTGGGGCTGGTTTTAGGCTGATTTTTGGGGCTGGTTTTGGGTTATTTTGGGGCTGGTTTTGGGCTATTTTGGGGCTCTTTGAGACCCATTTTGGGGCTGGTTTTGGGTTATTTTTTTTAGGCTGATTTTTGGGGCTGGTTTTGGGTTATTTTGGGGCTCTTTGAGACCCATTTTGGGGCTGCTTCTGGTTTTGGGCTATTTTGGGGCTCTAAAGTCGATTTTTGGGGCAGGTTTGGGGGGTTTGAGGCTGTTTCAGGCCGGTTTCGGGGTTTTTTTTTGGACTGGGTTTCATCTCATTTTGGAACGGGGTTTGCTCTGATTTTGGGGCAGAGTTTGGCGGTTTTGGGGCCGGTTTTGGGTGTTTTTGGGGCCGGTTTTGGGCTGGTTTTGGGTGTTTTTGGGGCCGGTTTTGGGCTGGTTTTGGGTGTTTTTTGGGCTGGTTTTTGGGCTGTTTTTGGGTGTTTTTGGGGCCGGTTTTGGGCTGGTTTTGGGCTGGTTTTTGGGCTGTTTTTGGGCTGGTTTTTGGGTGTTTTTGGGGCCGGTTTTGGGCTGGTTTTGGGCTGTTTTTGGGTGTTTTTGGGGCTGGTTTTGGGCTGGTTTTGGGCTGTTTTTGGGCTGGTTTTTGGGCTGGTTTTTGGGCTGGGTTTTGGCTATTTCGGGAGCTGTTTTCTGGCTGGTTTGGGGATGTTTCAGCGCTGGTTCAGGGCGAGTTCAAGGCTGGATTTTGGGGTGCTTTGGGCCAGTTTTGGGCTGTTTTGGGGCCATTTTTGGGGCTGTTCTGGGGCCATTTTTGGGGTGTTTTGGGGCTGTTTCAGGGCCATTTTTCGGGTGTTTCGGGGCCATTTTTGGGGCTGTTTCGGGGCCATTTTTGGGGTGTTTCGGGGCCATTTTTGGGGTGCTTCAGGGCCATTTTTGGGGTGTTTCGGGGCCATTTTTGGGGTGTTTCGGGGCCATTTTTGGGGTGTTTCGGGGCCATTTTTGGGGTGTTTCAGGGCCATTTTTGGGGCTGTTTTAAGGCCATTTTTGGGGTGTTTCGGGGCCATTTTTGGGGTGTTTCAGGGCCATTTTTGGGGCTGTTTCAGGGCCATTTTTGGGGTGTTTTGGGGCTGTTTTGGGGCCATTTTTGGGGTGTTTTGGGGCTGTTTCAGGGCCATTTTTGGGGCTGTTTTAAGGCCATTTTTGGGGTGTTTCGGGGCCATTTTTGGGGTGTTTCAGGGCCATTTTTGGGGCTGTTTTAAGGCCATTTTTGGGGTGTTTCGGGGCCATTTTTGGGGTGTTTCGGGGCCATTTTTGGGGCTGTTTCAGGGCCATTTTTGGGGTGTTTTGGGGCCATTTTTGGGGCTGTTTCAGGGCCATTTTTGGGGTGTTTTGGGGCTGTTTTGGGGCCATTTTTGGGGTGTTTCAGGGCCATTTTTGGGGTGTTTCGGGGCCATTTTTGGGGTGTTTCAGGGCCATTTTTGGGGTGTTTTGGGGCCATTTTTGGGGCTGTTTCAGGGCCATTTTTGGGGTGTTTTGGGGCTGTTTTGGGGCCATTTTTGGGGCTGTTTCAGGGCCACTTTTGGGGTGTTTCGGGGCCATTTTTGGGGTGTTTCAGGGCCACTTTTGGGGCTGTTTTAAGGCCATTTTTGGGGTGTTTCGGGGCCATTTTTGGGGTGTTTCGGGGCCATTTTTGGGGTGTTTCGGGGCCATTTTTGGGGTGTTTCGGGGCCATTTTTGGGGTGTTTCGGGGCCATTTTTGGGGTGTTTCAGGGCCATTTTTGGGGCTGTTTTAAGGCCATTTTTGGGGTGCTTTGGGGCCATTTTTGGGGTGTTTCGGGGCCATTTTTGGGGTGCTTCGGGGCCATTTTTGGGGTGTTTTGGGGCTGTTTCGGAGCCATTTTTGGGGTGTTTTGGGGGTTTTTTGGGGCCATTTTTGGGGTGTTTTGGGGCTGTTTCAGGGCCATTTTTGGGGCTGTTTCAGGGCCATTTTGGGGGTGCTTCGGGGCCATTTTTGGGGTGTTTTGGGGCCATTTTTGGGGTGCTTCGGGGCCATTTTTGGGGCTGTTTCAGGGCCATTTTGGGGGTGCTTCGGGGCCATTTTTGGGGTGTTTTGGGGCCATTTTTGGGGCTGTTTCGGGGCCATTTTTGGGGTGTTTTGGGGCTGTTTCAGGGCCATTTTTGGGGCTGTTTCGGGGCCATTTTTGGGGTGTTTCGGGGCCATTTTTGGGGTGTTTTGGGGCTGTTTCAGGGCCATTTTTGGGGCTGTTTCGGGGCCATTTTTGGGGTGCTTCGGGGCCATTTTTGGGGCTGTTTTGGGGCCATTTTTGGGGTGTTTTGGGGCCACTTTTGGGGTGTTTCGGGGCCATTTTTGGGGTGCTTTGGGGCCATTTTTGGGGTGTTCGGGGCTGTTTTGCTCCCACCTTCCTGCCCAGGTCGAGCAGCCCGTCCTGCCCCTCCCCGATCTGGGGGGGCTTCGGGGGGCTCTGGGGGTCCCCCCCCCCCGGCCTCCATCACACCCGGGGGGCTGCGGGGCCAAAACTGCGCTGACCCCCCAAAAATGGGGTTGGGGGGTCCCAGTTTGGGGGGTCCCAGTTTGGGGATTCCCAGTTTGGGGATTCCCAGTTTGGGGGGGGTCCCAGTTTGGGGGGTCCCAGTTTGGGGATTCCCAGTTTGGGGATTCCCAGTTTGGGGGGTCCCAGTTTGGGGAGGGGTCCCAGTTTGGGGATTCCCAGTTTGGGGATTCCCAGTTTGGGGGGTCCCAGTTTGGGCATTCCCAGTTTGGGGATTCCCAGTTTGGGGAGGGGTCCCAGTTTGGGGGGTCCCAGTTTGGGGAGGGGTCCCAGTTTGGGGGGTCCCAGTTTGGGGAGGGGTCCCAGTTTGGGGATTCCCAGTTTGGGGAGGGGTCCCAGTTTGGGGATTCCCAGTTTGGGGAGTCCCAGTTTGGGGATTCCCAGTTTGGGGATTCCCAGTTTGGGGATTCCCAGTTTGGGCATTCCCAGTTTGGGCATTCCCAGTTTCAGGGGGTCCAATGTGGGGGAAGGTCCCATTTTTGGGGGGCTGTCCCATTTCACTGATCCCATTTTTGGGGGGCTCTCCCATTTCTGGGGTCCCATTTTTGGGGGGACTGTCCCATTTCACTGATCCCATTTTTTGGGGGGGCTGTCCCATTTCAGTGATCCCATTTTTGGGGGGCTGTCCCATTTCACTGATCCCATTTTTGGGGGACTGTCCCATTTCAGGGATCCCATTTTTGGGGGGACTGTCCCATTTCACTGATCCCATTTTTGGGGGGACTGTCCCATTTCTGGGGTCCCATTTTTGGGGGGCTGTCCCATTTCTGGGGTCCCATTTTTTGGGGGGACTGTCCCATTTCTGGGGTCCCATTTTTGGGGGGCTGTCCCATTTCTGGGGTCCCATTTTTTGGGGGGGCTATCCCATTTCTGGGGTCCCATTTTTGGGGGACTGTCCCATTTCACTGATCCCATTTTTGGGGGGCTGTCCCATTTCTGGGGTCCCATTTTTGGGGGCTGTCCCATTTCTGGGGTCCCCCCTCCAGCCCCCGTTTCGAACGGGGCCGCCCCGCCGGCCTCAGGCCACGCCCACTGCGGGCTGGCCACGCCCATTTCCGTGTTGACCACGCCCATTTCCAGGCTGGCCACGCCCATTTCTGTGTTGGCCACGCCCCCTCGGCGCGCCCGCAGCGGCTGCCGCAGGGGCGGGGCCACGCCCACAGCGGACAGGCCACGCCCACAGCGCGATTGCGCACGCGCGCGGCCGCAGAGGCCACGCCCACCAGACTGAGACCACGCCCACTCGGCCAGGCCACGCCCCCTCCGCCGCGCCCCGCGGGAATTTTGGGGAAAATTTCGGGATCTGGGGGGAAATTTCGGAGAAATTTTGGGGATTTGGGGGGAAATTTCGGGGAAATTTTGGGGATTTGGGGGAAATTTCGGGATTTGGGGGAAAATTTGGGGATCTGGGGGGAAATTTCGGGGATATGGGGGAAAATTTTGGGGATTTGGGGGGAAATTTCGGGGATTTGGGAGGAAATTTTGGGGATTTGGGAGGAAATTTTGGAGAAATTTTGGGGATTTGGGGGAAATTTCGGGGAAATTTCGGGGATTTGTGGGGAAATTTTGGGGATTTGGGGGGGAAATTTCGGGATTTGGGGGGAAATTTCGGGGATTTTTTGGAGGGAAATTTAGGGGATTTGGGGGGAAATTTCGGGGATCTGGGGGGAAATTTCGGGGATTTGGGGGGAAATTTCGGGGATTTGGGGGGAAATTTCGGGGATCTGGGGGGAAATTTCGGGGATTTGGGGGGAAATTTCGGGGATTTGGGGGGAAATTTCGGGGATTTGGGGGGAAATTTTGGGGATTTGGGGGGAAATTTCGGGATTTGGGGGAAAATTTCGGGGATTTGGGGGGAAATTTCGGGGATTTGGGGGGAAATTTCGGGGATTTGGGGGGAAATTTCGGGATTTGGGGGAAATTTTGGGGATTTGGGGGAAATTTCGGGATTTGGGGGAAATTTTGTGGATTTGGGGGAAATTTCGGGGATTTGGGGGAAAAATTCGGGGATTTTGGGGGGAAATTTCAGGATTTGTGGGGAAATTTTGTGGGGAAATTTCGGGATTTGGGGGGAAATTTCGGGGATTTGGGGGGAAATTTCGGGATTTTGGGGGAAATTTCGGGGATTTGGGGGAAATTTCGGGATTTGGGGGGAAATTTTGGGATTTGGGGGGAAATTTTGGAGATTTTGGGGGAATTTTGGGGATTTGGGGGGAAATTTCGGGGAAATTTCGGGGATTTTGGGGGGAAATTTTGGGGATTTGGAGGGAAATTTCGGGGATTTGGGGGAAAATTTCGGGGATTTGGGGGGAAATTTCGGGGATTTGGGGGAAATTTTGGGATCTGGGGGGAAATTTCGGGATTTGGGGGAAAATTTGGGGATCTGGGGGGAAATTTCGGGGATTTGGGGGAAATTTCGGGATTTGGGGGGAAATTTCGGGGATTTGGGGGAAAAATTCGGGGATTTTGGGGGGAAATTTTGGGGATTTGCGGGAAATTTCGGGATTTGGGGGGAAATTTTGGGATTTGGGGGAAAATTTGGGGATCTGGGGGGAAATTTCGGGATCTGGGGGGAAATTTTGGGGATTTGGAGGGAAATTTCGGGGATTTGGGGGAAAATTTCGGTGATTTGGGGGAAATTTCGGTGATTTGGGGGAAATTTCGGGATTTGGGGGGAAATTTCGGGGATCTGGGGGGAAATTTCGGGATCTGGGGGGAAATTTCGGGGATTTGGGGGGAAAATTCGGGATTTCGGGGAAATTTCGGGGATTTGGGGGGAAAGTTGGGGATTTGGGGGAAATTTCGGGATCTGGGGGGAAAATTCGGGATTTCGGGGAAATTTCGGGGATTTGGGGGGAAAGTTGGGGATTTGGGGGGAAATTTCGGGATTTGGGGGGAAATTTTGGGATTTGGGGGGAAATTTCGGGGATTTGGGGGGAAATTTCGGGGATTTGGGGGGAAATTTCGGGGATTTGGGGGGAAATTTCGGGGATTTGGGAGGACCCGGGGGATCCTGTGGGGTCTGGGGGGATTTGGGGGGCTGAGGGTGTCAGAGGAGTCTGGGGCAGATTTGGGGATTTTGGGGGTTTTGGGGCGATTTGGGGTGGGTTCGGGGAGGATTGGTGTTGTCTGGGAAGGTTGTGGGCGGTTTGTGGGATTTGGGGATGGTTTGGGAGGATTTTGGGAGGTTTGGGAGGATTTTGGGAGGTTTGGGGCACATTTGGGGCTATTTTGGGTGGGTTTCGGGAGGTTTGGGCGCATTGTTTTGACTGGATGTTTTGGGTGGATTTAGGAGGGTTTGGGGCAGATTTGGGGGTATTTTGGGCAGATTCAGGGAGTTTTGGGCGGGTTCGGGGATGTTTGGGGTGGATTTAGGGAGGTTCGGGTGAATTTAGGAATATTTTGGGCGGGCTCGGGGCAGTTCTGGCGCTGTGGGCGTGGCTTGGCCTCAGACCACGCCCCCACCCGCATGGCCACGCCCATCGGCCAAAGCCACGCCCCTTTCCCTTCTCAGCCAATCCCCGCCCTCTCCCACAGCACAAGCCCCGCCTTCCTCCCCGCCCCTCCTCAGCCGTTACCGCTTGGCGGGCGCACCCCCTCCCACCCTGACCCCGCCCCTCGCTCCCATTGGCTCCCCCCGCTCCCGCGCCGCGCTCCCATTGGCCAAACCTCGCGGGGGGCGGGACCACCCTCCCAACTCGCCCCGCCATTGGCCGCGGCGCGGGGCCGAGTGGGCGCGCGGCGGTTTCGAGAGCGCGGGGGAAGATGGCGTCCCGTCCTGAGGCCGACGCCGCGGAGCTCCCGGGGCCGAGCTCGCGGCTCCCGCGGCTGCCGGCGGCCCAGGCCCGCCAGAAGCGGGCCCTGTCCGCGGGCCCGCCCGCGGGGCCTCCCCAGCAGGTGCGCAGCCCTCCCCGGGCGGTTCTCGCCGCCTCGGCCCGGCGCCGCCGCCGCCTGACGCCGTTTGTCCCCTGACAGAAACGATCGCGGACCGGGCTCGGGCCCGGAGGCGCCCGGGCCGCGCCCAAGGCCCCGCTCCGCACCGGCGGCCCCGCGGCGGCGGGGAAGAACGGTACCGGGCCATTGGGGCGGCGGCGGGGGCACTTAGTGGGGATTTGGGGCAGCTAAAGGGGATTTAAGGGGAATTTAAGGGGGATTTGAGGGGGATTTGGCAGATTGGGGGCAGCTAAAGGGGATTTGAGGGGGATTTGACAGATTGGGGGCAGCTAAAGGGGATTTAAGGGGGATTTAAGGGGGATTTGGCAGATTGGGGGCAGCTAAAGGGGATTTGAGGGGGATTTGGCAGATTGGGGGCAGCTAAAGGGGATTTAAGGGGGATTTAAGGGGGATTTAAGGGGGATTTGGCAGATTGGGGGCAGCTAAAGGGGATTTAAGAGGGATTTGGCAGATTGGGGGCAGCTAAAGGGGATTTGAGGGGAATTTAAGGGGGATTTGGCAGATTGGGGGCAGCTAAAGGGGATTTGAGGGGGATTTGGCAGATTGGGGGCAGCTAAAGGGGATTTAAGGGGGATTTAAGGGGGATTTAAGGGGGGTTTGGCAGATTGGGGGCAGCTAAAGGGGATTTAAGGGGGATTTAAGGGGGATTTGGCAGATTGGGGGCAGCTAAAGGGGATTTAAAGGGGATTTAAGGGGGATTTGGCAGATTGGGGGCAGCTAAAGGGGATTTAAAGGGGATTTAAGGGGGATTTGGCAGATTGGGGGCGGCTAAAGGGGATTTAAGGGGGATTTGGCAGATTGGGGGCGGCTAAAGGGGATTTAATGGGGATTTGAGGGGGATTTGGCAGATTGGGGGCAGCTAAAGGGGATTTGAGGGGGATTTAAGGGGGATTTGGCAGATTGGGGCAGCTAAAGGGGATTTGAGGGGGATTTGGCAGATTGGGGCCAGCTAAAGGGGATTTAAGGGGGATTTGGCAGATTGGGGGCAGCTAAAGGGGATTTAATGGGGATTTAAGGGGGATTTGGCAGATTGGGGGCAGCTAAAGGGGATTTAAGGGGGATTTAAGGGGGATTTGGCAGATTGGGGGCAGCTAAAGGGGATTTAATGGGGATTTGAGGGGGATTTAAGGGGGATTTGGCAGATTGGGGGCAGCTAAAGGGGATTTAAAGGGGATTTAAGGGGGATTTGGCAGATTGGGGGCAGCTAAAGGGGATTTAAGGGGGATTTAAGGGGGATTTGGCAGATTGGGGGCAGCTAAAGGGGATTTGAGGGGGATTTGGCAGATTGGGGGCAGCTAAAGGGGATTTAAGGGGGATTTGAGGGGGATTTAAGGGGGATTTGGCAGATTGGGGGCAGCTAAAGGGGATTTAATGGGGATTTGAGGGGGATTTAAGGGGGATTTGGCAGATTGGGGGCAGCTAAAGGGGATTTAAGGGGGATTTGGCAGATTGGGGGCAGCTAAAGGGGATTTAAGGGGGATTTAAGGGGGATTTGGCAGATTGGGGGCAGCTAAAGGGGATTTGAGGGGGATTTAAGGGGGATTTGGCAGATTGGGGGCAGCTAAAGGGGATTTAATTGGGATTTAAGGGGGATTTGGCAGATTGGGGGCAGTGAAAGGGGATTTAAGGGGGATTTAAGGGGGATTTGGCAGATTGGGGGCAGTGAAAGGGATTTTCAGGAATTTGCAGGGGGTTGGAGGGAATTGGGGGCAGCTAAAGGCCTTTTGGGGAATTTGAAGGGGATCTAGTGGCCTTTGGGGGAGTGAAAGGGGAGGTGGGGGATTTTAAGGGACTCTTGAGGCCTTTGGGGGTGTTTAAAGGGGATTTGGGGTCCTCGGAGCTTTGGGGTCATTTGGGAGCTTTTAAAGGAGGTTTCGGGGGCTCAGCGTGACCTGGGGGATCTCCAGGGGTTTAAACGTCCCCCAGTGTCCCCCCAATGTCCCTGTCCCCCCAGATGACCGTCGGAAGGCAGCATCAGTACCAGCTGCTCCTCAAGCCGGTGAGACCCGAGCCCCCCGCGGTGTCCCCAGGACCCCTCCCCAGTGTCCCCAAGCCTCCCCCAGTGTCCCCAAGTCCATCTCCCGTGCCCCAGGCTCCCCTTTGATGCTGCCAAGTTCCCCTCGGTGTCCCCAAACCCCTCCTAATGTCCCCAAAGCTTTCCCCATGTCCCCGAGCCCCTCCTGCTGTCTCCAAGGGCCAGCACCCCACGGCCCCAAGGCTCCTCACAATGTCCTTCCTCCCTTCCCGATGTCCCCCCACAATATCCCCAAGCCCTCCCCGATGTCCCCAACCACCCTGCCGTGTCCCCCAGGCTCTGCCACCAGCACGGCGGGCGCCAAGGGTCCCTCCAAGCGGCCTCCATGGGACCTGCGGGGCCAGATCAGGGACCTGCAGGAGGCTCTGGAGCAGGGCCGGGAGCGCCTGCAGCTGCTGGAGAGAGAGAAACAGGAGCAGAGCCAACACCTGGAGCAGCTGCAGAGGGAGCTGGGCCAGAGGAAGAGCCAGGAGAGCAGCCTCTGCTCCAGGGTCAGGTGAGGAGCATGCTAAAATGTGCCAAAATCCTGAAAATCTGCACCAAAATGCATCCACATCCTCCTGCTGAGGGAGCTGGGCGAGAGGGAGTGCAGCCTGTGCACCAGGGTTGGGTGAGAAAAGGAGCAAAATGTACCAAAATCCTGAAAATCTGCACCAAAATGCATCCACATCCCCCCGCTGAGGGAGCTGGGCGAGAGGGAGAGCAGCCTGTGCACCAGGGTTGGGTGAGGAGCGTGCTAAAATGTACCAAAATCCTGAAAATCTGCACCAAAATGTATCCACATCCCCCCGCTGAGGGGGCTGGGTGAGAGGGAGAGCAGCCTGTGCACCAGGGTTGGGTGAGAAAAGGAGCAAAATGTACCAAAATCCTGAAAATCTGCACCAAAATGCATCCACATCCCCCTGCTGAGGGGGCTGGGTGAGAGGGAGAGCAGCCTGTGCACCAGGGTTGGGTTAGAAAAGGAGCAAAATGTACCAAAATCCTGAAAATCTGCACCAAAATGCATCCACATCCCCCTGCTGAGGGAGCTGGGTGAGAGGGAGAGCAGCCTGTGCACCAGGGTCAGGTGAGGAGCGTGCCAAAATGTACCAAAATCCTGAAAAACTGCCTTAAAATCCACTTAAACTTCCCCCAAATGCATTCACATCCTGCTGCTGAGGGAGCTGGGCGAGAGGGAGAGCAGCCTCTGCACCAGGGTTGGGTGAGAAATGCACCAAAATCGTGAAAAAATGGCACCAAAATCCCTCCAAACTGCCCCAAAGTCCACCAAAAGCTGACCAAAATCCATCCAAACTGCCCCAAAATCCACTAAAATGTCCCCAAAATCCATAAAAACTGCCCCAAATCCCTTAAAGTCCTTCTCTGGAGGGAGCGGGAATGCTGAGAAAAAAAAACCCATAATCTGTTTAAAATCCCACTAAAGATCCCCTCTGACCTTTCTTAAAACCTTCCTAAAAAATTCCCAATTCGCCCCAAATCCTCAAAATGTGTTTTCCTAGACCGTCTGAAGATCCTGTTAAAATTTCTGTAAAAGCCTTCAGAAGATCCTGGGATTTCCCCAAAGTCCCCCAGACTATGCCGTATTTCCCCAGAATTCCCTTTGGAATTCAAGATATCCAAAATTCCCTCAGAACCCTTCTGAAAATCCCTGCAATTTCCCCTTAGACCCACAAACCCCTCAATATTTTCCTAGAATCCTTCTAAAACTTGCTGAAATTTCCCCGAATAGCCCCAAAATTCCCTCAAGCGTTTTGAAAATGCCTGAAATTTCCCCAAAACCACTCCAGATGCCCAAAATTCCCTCAACCATTTTGAAAACGCCTGAAATTTCCCTAAAAACCCCTCCAGATGCCCAAAATTCCCTCAGAACTCTTCTGAAAATCCCTGCAATTTCCCCTTAGACCCACAAACCCCTGAGGATTCCCCTAGAATCCTTCTAAAACTTGCTGAAATTTCCCCGAATATCCCCAAAATTCCCTCAACCATTTTGAAAACGCCTGAAATTTCCCTAAAACCCCCTCCAGATCCCCAAAATTCCCTCAACCATTTTGAAAACGCCTGAAATTTCCCCAAAACCCCTCCAGATCCCAAAATTCCCTCAGAACCTTTCTGAAAATCCCTGCAATTTCCCCTTAGACCCACAAACCCTTCAAGATTCCCTCAGAATCCTTCTAAAACTTGCTGAAATTTCCCCGAATATCCCCAAAATTCCCTCAACCATTTTGAAAATGCCTGAAATTTCCCCAAAACCCCCTCCAGATCCCCAAAATTCCCTCAGAACCCTTCAGAAAATCCCTGCAATTTCCCCTTAGAGCCACAAACCCCTGAGGATTCCCCTAGAATCCTTCTAAAACTTGCTGAAATTTCCCCGAATATCCCCAAAATTCCCTCAAGCGTTTTGAAAACGCCTGAAATTTCCCTAAAAACCCACTCCAGATCCCCAAAATTCCCTCAACCGTTTTGAAAATGCCTGAAATTTCCCCAAAACCCGCTCCAGATCCCCAAAATTCCCTCAGAACCCTTCTGAAAATCCCTGGAATTTCCCCTTAGAGCCACAAACCCCTGAGGATTCCCCTAGAATCCTTCTAAAACTTGCTGAAATTTCCCCGAATATCCCCAAAATTCCCTCAACTGTTTTGAAAATCCCTGAAATTTCCCCAAAACCCCTCCAGATGCCCAAAATTCCCTCAGAACCCTTCTGAAAATTCCTGCAATTTCCCCTTAGACCCACAAACCCTTCAGGATTCCCCTAGAATCCTTCTAAAACTTGCTGAAATTTCCCCGAATATCCCCAAAATTCCCTCAACCGTTTTGAAAATCCCTGAAATTTCCCCTCCAGATCCCCAAAATTCCCTCAGAACCCTGCAGAGATGCCCAAAGTGAACCCTGAATCCCCTCACGCTCTCCCGATCTCCCTCAGAACCCTCCCGAGCGTTCCGCGGAATTCCCGGAGCGCCGGCGCTCCCCTCAGCGCCTGTCTCCCCATTCCCACGGGATTTTCCCGTTCCTTTGGGCAGCTCCCTGGAGGAAGAGCTGTCGCAGGTGCGGGAGAAGCTGGAGCAGAGCCAGAAGAAGGTGAAATCTCTGGAGGCGGAGGAGGAGCGGCTGAAGGCGCAGGAGGAGCAGCGGCGGCAGGAGCGCGACGAGGCCAGGGACAGGGCGCAGGCTCTGCTGCAGCAGCTGGAGAATGCTCAGGTGCGACCCACAATTCCTGAGGAATCCCTGGAAAACGGGACTTTGGAGCCCTTTAGTTGCTGTCTGATCTGGGATCCATTTTGGGGGCGGTTGGGAAATGGCGGGAAGCCGTGAGGGGGAAACGGAGCGCCGCGAAGGGCGGGAAAACGCGCCTCGGCGCCAGTTCGGACTTTTTAGCACCAAAAGCGCTCTGAAATACGAGGAAAATAAGAATTTTCACCAATTTAGCTGCCTCTCCTTCAAAATTCCCCAAGGGTTCCTGAAAGTGTGCAAAAAAACTGGGATTTTGCAGCTGTTTTGTTGCTCTCTGACCTAAAATCTGCCCAAAAAAATGCAGGAAATGTGGGGTTTGTGCCAATTCTGGCATTCTTGGTGTCAAAATCCCTCAGGAGCAACCTCAAAACTTGGGAAAGATTGGGATTTTCAATACATCAGCTGTTTTGTTGCTCTCTGACCTAAAATCTGCCCAAAAAAATATAGGAAATGTGGGGTTTGTGCCAATTCTGGCATTCTTGGTGTCGAAATCCCTCAGGAGGAACCTCAAAACTTGGGAAAGATTGGGATTTTCAATACATCAGCTGTTTTGTTGCTCTCTGACCTAAAATCTGCCCAAAAAAATATAGGAAATGTGGGGTTTGTGCCAATTCTGGCATTCTTGGTGTCAAAATCCCTCAGGAGGAACCTCAAAACTTGGGAAAGATTGGGATTTTCAATACATCAGCTGTTTCGTTGCTCTCTGACCTAAAATCTGCCCTAAAAAAATGCAGGAAATGTGGGGTTTGTGCCAATTCTGGCATTCTTGGTGTCGAAATCCCTCAGGAGGAACCTCAAAACTTGGGAAAGATTGGGATTTTCAATACATCAGCTGTTTTGTTGCTCTCTGACCTAAAATCTGCCCAAAAAAATGCAGGAAATGTGGGGTTTGTGCCAATTCTGGCATTCTTGGTGTCGAGATCCCTCAGGAGGAACCTCAAAACTTGGGAAAGATTGGGATTTTCAATACATCAGCTGTTTTGTTGCTCTCTGACCTAAAATCTGCCCAAAAAAATGCAGGAAATGTGGGGTTTGTGCCAATTCTGGCATTCTTGGTGTCGAAATCCCTCAGGAGGAACCTCAAAACTTGGGAAAGATTGGGATTTTCAATACATCAGCTGTTTTGTTGCTCTCTGACCTAAAATCTGCCCAAAAAAAATGCAGGAAATGTGGGGTTTGTGCCAATTCTGGCATTCTTGGTGTCGAAATCCCTCAGGAGGAACCTCAAAACTTGGGAAAGAGTGGGATTTTCAATACATCAGCTGTTTTGTTGCTCTCTGACCTAAAATCTGCCCCAAAAAATGCAGGAAATGTGGGGTTTGTGCCAATTCTGGCATTCTTGGTGTCGAAATCCCTCAGGAGGAACCTCAAAACTTGGGAAAGATTGGGATTTTCAATACATCAGCTGCTTTTACTGCCAAAATCCCTCAGGGGATTCTTCAAAATCCACAAAAAACCAGGAATTTGGAGATGTTTTGTTTCCCCACAGGCCCCAGAAAACAGCAGGAAATTGAGGGTTTGCAGCAATTCCGGCTTTTTGGTGTCAAAAATTCTTCAGAGAATCCTTCACAATGTGGGAAAAATGAGAATTTTCACCAATTCAGCTGCTTTGAAGTACCCTCAGGGTACTTCAAAATTCATGACAAATTGGGATTTTAGAGTACTCAGTTGCTCTGCAAGCTGAAGCCCAGCAGGGGTGCCAGAAAAAGGTGGAAAACTGAGGGGTTTGTGCCAATTCCGGAGTTTTTGGTGCCAAAATTCCTCAAGGGAGTGCCTCAAATTACAGGGAAAATAGCGAGAAATGGGAATTTTCACCAATTCAACTGATTTTGCACCCAAAACCCCTCAGGCTATTCCAAACGTGGAACAAAAAATGGCAATTTGAATAATTTTTACTGGGTTCCAACTCGAAAATCTGCTGGGGGGGAGGGTGCAAAAAAAACAAGGCATTGCATCAATTCTGGCGCAATCCCTCAGCAAACACCTCAAAAGGTGGGGATTTGCTCATTTTAACCTCAAATCCCTGGGGGAACACCCAGAAAACCTGCAAGGCATGAGGAGGAATGGGTTTTTTCTATTTTTGGCTGGTTTCTCTCCCGAGCGCGAGGGGAACGAGGGCTTTGCATCAATTCCGGCGCAATCCCTCAGCAAACACCTCAAAAGGTGGGGATTTGCTCATTTTAACCTCAAATCCTTGGGGGAACACCCAGAAAACCTGCAAGGCATGAGGAAGAATCGTTTTTTTTTTTATTTTTTGGCCGGTTTCTCTCCCGAGCGCGAGGGGAATGAGGGCTTTGCATCAATTCCGGCGCAATCCCTCAGCAAACACCTCAAAAGATGGGGATTTGCTCATTTTAACCTCAAATCCCTGGGGGAACACCCAGAAAACCTGCAAGGCATGAGGAGGAATGGGGTTTTTTTTATTTTTTGGCCCTTTTCTCTCCCGAGCGTGAGGGGAACGAGGGCTTTGCATCAATTCCAGCGCAATCCCTCAGCAAACACCACAAAAGTTGGGGATTTGCTCATTTTAACCTCAAATCCCTGGGGGAACACCCAGAAAACCTGCAAGGTATGAGGAGGAATGGGTTTATTTTATGTTTTGGCCGGTTTCTCTCCCGAGCGTGAGGGGAACGAGGGCTTTGCATCAATTCTGGTGCAATCCCTCAGCAAACACCTCAAAAGGTGGGGATTTGCTCATTTTAACCTCAAATCCCTGGGGGAACACCCAGAAAACCTGCAAGGCATGAGGAAGAATCGTTTTTTTTTTTATTTTTTGGCCGGTTTCTCTCCCGAGCGCGAGGGGAATGAGGGCTTTGCATCAATTCCGGCGCAATCCCTCAGCAAACACCTCAAAAGATGGGGATTTGCTCATTTTAACCTCAAATCCCTGGGGGAACACCCAGAAAACCTGCAAGGCATGAGGAGGAATGGGTTTATTTTATTTTTTGGCTAGTTTCTCTCCCGAGCATGAGGGGAAGGGGAATGAGGGCTTTGCATCAATTCCGGCGCAATCCCTCAGCAAACACCTCAAAAGATGGGGATTTGCTCATTTTAACCTCAAATCCCTGGGGGAACACCCAGAAAACCTGCAAGGCATGAGGAGGAATGGGGTTTATTTTATTTTTTGGCCGGTTTCTCTCCCGAGCGTGAGGGGAACGAGGGCTTTGCATCTATTCCGGCGCAATCCCTCAGCAAACACCTCAAAAGGTGGGGATTTGCTCATTTTAACCTCAAATCCCTGGGGGAACACCCAGAAAACCTGCAAGGTATGAGGAGGAATGGTTTTTTTTTTTATTTTTTGGCCGGTTTCTCTCTCGAGCGTGAGGGGAATGAGGGCTTTGCATCAATTCCGGCGCAATCCCTCAGCAAACACCTCAAAAGGTGGAGATTTGCTCATTTTAACCTCAAATCCTTGGGGGAACACCCAGAAAACCTGCAAGGCATGAGGAGGAATGGGGTTTATTTTATGTTTTGGCCGGTTTCTCTCCCGAGCGCGACGGGAATGAGGGCTTTGCATCAATTCTGGTGCAATCCCTTAGAAAACATCTCAAAAGATGGGGATTTGCTCATTTTAACCTCAAATCCCTGGGGGAACACCCAGAAAACCTGCAAGGCATGAGGAGGAATGGGGTTTTTTTTTATTTTTTGTCCGGTTTCTCTCCTGAGCGTGAGGGGAACGAGGGCTTTGCATCAATTCCGGCGCAATCCCTCAGCAAACACCTCAAAAGATGGGGATTTGCTCATTTTAACCTCAAATCCCTTGAGGGAACACCCAGAAAACCTGCAAGGCATGAGGAGGAATGGGGTTTTTTCTTTTTTTGGCTGGTTTCTCTCCCGAGCGTGAGGGGAACGAGGGCTTTGCATCAATTCCGCCGCAATCCCTTAGAAAACACCTCAAAAGGTGGGGATTTGCTCATTTTAACCTCAAATCCCTGGGGGAACACCCAGAAAACCTGCAAGGCATGAGGAGGAATGGGTTTATTTTATGTTTTGGCCGGTTTCTCTCCCGAGCGCGAGGGGAACCAGGGGTTCTGAGGGCTGTGCTTTCCCGCTGCAGGCGCAGCTGCAGGAGCTGCAGGCGCAGCTGCAGGAGCTGCAGGCGCTGCGGGAGCTGGAGGAGTCGCAGCGGATCCTGCTGGCCCAGCGGGAGCAGCATATCCACCTGCTGGAGATGGAGCGGCGCCGCCTGCACAACGACATCCTGGAGCTCCGGGTGCGTGTGGTGAAATTTTTATTCTAACTCGCGCTTCCAAAGAAAAACTCTTCAGGCTTTTGCTGTTCGGTCTCGAGGCAGTTTATTGGCAATTATCTAACGGATTATTTTCTTGGACTGAGGCTGTTTGATCAGCAGCTCAGGTTGAGGCACACACACACCCTGACATCCTCTCTGTCTGCTATCTTCTTCTTCTCCCCCCACCCAGGGCTGTTGTTATCTTTTATATGATATATTACATATTACATGTTTATAGTTTTCCCCTAAAACCTTACTACCTATATTACAAAGTGTTTTTTTACTCTAAACCTATCTCATTTTTTTTGCTTTCCCAGGGGAACACCCATGAGTTCCATGCCTTAATCCCATTTTTTGGTTTTCCTGTGGGATCACCCATGAGTTCCATGCCTCAATCCCATTTTTTTTGGTTTTCCTGTGGGATCACCCATGAGTTCCATGCCTCAATCCCATTTTTTTTTGTTTTCCCAGGGGAACACCCATGAGTTCCATGCCTCAATCCCATTTTTTGGTTTTCCCAGGGGAACACCCATGAGTTCCATGCCTCAATCCCAAAATTTTTTTGTTTTCCCAGGGCAACACCCATGAGTTCCATGCCTCAATCCCATTTTTTTTGGTTTTCCTGTGGGATCACCCATGAGTTCCATGCCTCAATCCCATTTTTTTGCTTTCCCAGGGGAACATCCATGAATTTATTACCTAAATCTTAAAAATTTTGTTTTCCCAGGGGACCACCCATGAGTTCCATGCCTCAATCCCATTTTTTTTTGCTTTTCCAGGGGAACACCCGTGAATTCCACGCCTCAATCCCATTTTTTTGCTTTCCCAGGGGATCACCCATGAATTCCACGCCTCAATCCCATTTTTTTTTGTTTTTCCAGGGGATCACCCATGATTTCCACGCCTCAATCCCAAAATTTTTTTGTTTTCCCAGGGGAACACCCATGAGTTCCATGCCTCAATCCCATTTTTTGGTTTTCCTGTGGGATCACCCATGAGTTCCATGCCTCAATCCCATTTTTTTTGGTTTTCCCAGGGGAACACCCATGAGTTCCATGCCTCAATCCCATTTTTGTGTTTTCCCAGGGGAACACCCATGAATTCATAGCCTGAATGCCGAAATTTTTTTTATTTTCCTAGGGGAACATCCATGAATTTATTGCCTAAATCCCAAATTTTTTTTTTGCTTTCCCAGGGGAACACCCATGAGTTCCATGCCTCAATCCCATTTTTTTTTGTTTTCCCAGGGGAACACCCATGAGTTCCACGCCTCAATCCCATTTTTTTTTGTTTTCCCAGGGGAACACCCATGAGTTCCACGCCTCAATCCCATTTTTTTTTGTTTTCCCAGGGGAACACCCATGAGTTCCATGCCTCAATCCCATTTTTTAGTTTTCCCAGGGGAACACCCATGAATTCATAGCCTGAATGCCCAATTTTTCTTTGTTTTCCTAGGGGAACATCCATGAATTTATTGCCTAAATCCCAAATTTTTTTTTGTTTTCCCAGGGGAACATCCATGAATGTATTGCCTAAATCCCAATATTTTTTTTTGTTTTCCCGGGGGAACACCCATGAGTTCCACGCCTCAATCCCATTTTTTTTTGTTTTCCCAGGGGAACACCCGTGAATTCCACGCCTCAATCCCATTTTTTTGGTTTTCCCAGGGGAACACCCATGAGTTCCATGCCTCAATCCCATTTTTTGGTTTTCCTGTGGGATCACCCATGAGTTCCACGCCTCAATCCCATTTTTTTGCTTTCCCAGGGGAACACCCGTGAATTCCACGCCTCAATCCCATTTTTTTGCTTTTCCAGGGGAACACCCATGAATTCCACGCCTCAATCCCATTTTTTTGCTTTTCCAGGGGAACACCCATGAGTTCCATGCCTCAATCCCATTTTTTTGTTTTCCCAGGGGAACAACCATGAGTTCCACGCCTCAATCCCATTTTTTTTGCTTTCCCAGGGTATCACCCATGAATTCCACGCCTCAATCCCATTTTTTTTGCTTTTCCAGGGGAACATCCGTGTGTTCTGCCGCGTGCGGCCGCTGCTGCCCGAGGAGCGGGAGCGCCAGCGGGGTTTGCCCCACCTGCACTTTCCCCCTCAGGACACCCGCAGCCTCGTGCTCACCCGGCCCGACGACGTGAGTGCTCCAAATCCTCACTTTTCTCCTCAAATCCACCCTCAAAACTGGCCCTTGTCGCACAAACATCCCCGAGTTCCCAAAAATTCCTTTTTTCCCCCGTCAAAAATGGCTTTTTCCCCTCAAAAATGCCTGATTTCCCACAAATTTCTGCTTTTCCCTCTCAAAAATGGCTGTTCTTTTGTTCAAAAATGGCATTTTTCCCTCAAAAATCCCTCGCTTCCCAAAAATGCTTTTTTTTTCCCTCTCAGAAATGGCTTTTTTCCCCTCAAAAATCCCTCGTTTCCCAAAAATGCTTTTTTTTCCCCTCTCAGAAATGGCATTTTTCCCTCAAAATCCCTCATTTCCCAAAAATGCTTTTTT
Organism: Lonchura striata; assembly: GCF_050655825.1. NCBI lineage: Eukaryota > Metazoa > Chordata > Aves > Passeriformes > Estrildidae > Lonchura > Lonchura striata. The sequence continues at coordinate 1,256,082 of NC_140737.1, forward strand.
TCCCCTCTCAGAAATGGCCTTTTTCCCTCAAAAATCCCTCATTTCTCAAAAATGCTTTTTTTTCCCCTCTCAGAAATGGCCTTTTTCCCTCAAAAATCCCTCGTTTCCCAAAAATGCTTTTTTTTCCCCTCTCAGAAATGGCCTTTTTCCCTCAAAAATCCCTCATTTCCCAAAAATGCTTTTTTTCCCCTCTCAGAAATGGCATTTTTCCCTCAAAAATCCCTCATTTCCCAAAAATGCTTTTTTTTCCCCTCTCAGAAATGGCATTTTTCCCTCAAAAATCCCTCATTTCCCAAAAATGCCTTTTTTTCCCCTCTCAGAAATGGCATTTTTCCCTCAAAAATCCCTCATTTCCCAAAAATGCTTTTTTTTCCCCCTCTCAGAAATGGCCTTTTTCCCTCAAAAATCCCTCATTTCCCAAAAATGCTTTTTTTTCCCCTCTCAGAAATGGCATTTTTCCCTCAAAATTCCCTCATTTCCCAAAAATGCTTTTTTTTCCCCTCTCAGAAATGGCCTTTTTCCCTCAAAATTCCCTCATTTCCCAAAAATACTTTTTTTTCCCCTCTCAGAAATGGCATTTTTCCCTCAAAAATCCCTCATTTCCCAAAAATGCTTTTTTTTCCCCTCTCAGAAATGGCCTTTTTCCCTCAAAAATCCCTCATTTCCCAAAAATGCTTTTTTTTCCCCCCTCTCAGAAATGGCCTTTTTCCCTCAAAAATCCCTCATTTCCCAAAAATGCTTTTTTTTTCCCCTCTCAGAAATGGCATTTTTCCCTCAAAAATCCCTCATTTCCCAAAAATGCTTTTTTTCCCCCTCTCAGAAATGGCCTTTTTCCCTCAAAAATCCCTCATTTCCCAAAAATGCTTTTTTTCCCCCTCTCAGAAATGGCATTTTTCCCTCAAAATTCCCTAATTTCCCAAAAATGCTTTTTTTTCCCCTCTCAGAAATGGCCTTTTTCCCTCCAAAATCCCTCATTTCCCAAAAATGCTTTTTTTTCCCCCTCTCAGAAATGGCATTTTTCCCTCAAAATTCCCTCATTTCCCAAAAATGCTTTTTTTTCCCCCCTCTCAGAAATGGCATTTTTTCCCTCAAAATTCCCTCATTTCCCAAAAATGCTTTTTTCCCCCTCTCAGAAATGGCATTTTTCCCTCAAAATTCCCTCATTTCCCAAAAATGCTTTTTTCCCCCTCTCAGAAATGGCATTTTTCCCTCAAAATTCCCTCATTTCCCAAAAATGCTTTTTTTTCCCCCCTCTCAAAAATGGCATTTTTTCCCTCAAAATTCCCTCATTTCCCAAAAATGCTTTTTTCCCCCTCTCAGAAATGGCATTTTTCCCTCAAAATTCCCTCATTTCCCAAAAATGCTTTTTTTTCCCCTCTCAGAAATGGCATTTTTCCCTCAAAATTCCCTCATTTCCCAAAAATGCTTTTTTTTCCCCTCTCAGAAATGGCATTTTTCCCTCAAAATTCCCTCATTTCCCAAAAATGCCCCTTTTCCTCCTCTCAAAAATGGGCTTTTTCCTTCAAAAAGTCCAGATTTCCCATAAATTCCTTTTTTCTGCCTTCAGAAATGGCCTTTTTCCCTTTAAAATCCCTAATTTCCCAAGAATTCCTTTCGCCTCCCTCCAAAACGGCCTGTTTCCCTCAAAAATTCCTATTTACAAAAATGCCTTTTTTTCCTCTCAGGAATTGGCTTTTTCCTCTCAAAATTGTCGTTTTTCCCTTGAAAATCCTTGATTTTCCAAAAATGCCTTTTTTCCCCCTCTCAAAAAAGGCCTTTTTCCCTAGAAATCCTTTTTCCCCCCTAAAAACTGCCTTAATTCCCTCAAAAATGGCATTTTCCCCTCAAAAATGCCTATTTCCAAAAAATGTCCTTTTTTCTTCTTAGAAAACGATGGGATTTTTTCAAAAATGTCTATTTTTTCCCTCAAAAATGGTTTATTCTCCATCAGAAATGTCTTTTCACCTCAAAAATTGACCTTTTCTTCCTCTGAATCAAGTTCTTCTTTTTCTCCCCAAGATAGGCTTTTTACTCCTCAAAAATGTCCTTTTCACCCCCAAAAATGTCCTTTTTTCCCCAAAAAATGTCAGTTTTCTCACAAAAATGTCTTTTTTTACTGAAAAAATATTTTTTTTTACCCCTCAAATGTCCTTTTTTTCTCAAAAATCTCTTATTACCCAAAAAGTCTTTATTTCCTCCAAAGCGTCCTTTACTTCCCCTCAGAAATGCACTTTTTTCTTCAAACATCTCTTCTTTTCTATTAAGTATTTTTCCCCCTGAAAATATTCTTTTTTCTCAAAAATGTCTTTTTTGTGCCTCAAAGACATCCTCAAAAAGCCTTTATTTCCCAAAAAGAGCCTTTTTCTCCTCACAAGTGTCTGTTTCTCCCAAAACTCTCCATTTCCCCTCAGAACTGTTATTTTCCTCTCAAAAACATCTTGTTTTCCCTCAAAAATACCCTTTTCCCCCCCAAAAAAAATCCCTTCTCCCCGCCAAAACACCATTTTTTCCTCGAAAATCCCCTGAAAAACCGCTTTTTTCCAAAATATCTTTATTTCTGCCCCAAAATGTCCTTTTTTCTCCCTCAGGAATACTCGTTCCCACAGATCCCCGTGTGGCTCCGCTGGCAGCCCGATTTGCCGGGGGCGTTTTTTTTCCTTCAAAAAAAGTCTTTTTTTTCCCCCAAATCTCTTTCCCCCCCCTCCAAATCCTATTTTTTTCCCCCAAATCTCCCTTTTTCTCAAACAAACCCCTTTCCAAACCAAAACCCCCCTTTTTTTGCCCTTCCTCACAATATTTTTGCTATTAAAATGCTTTGTTCCCCCAAACTGCTTCCTCCAAAAATTGCTATTTTTCTTCCAAACCTGACCTTTTCTCCCCAAAAAATGAGACGTGTATTTTTGGCTGAAAAATTAATGATTTCCCCCCAAAACGGGCTTTTAACCCACATAAAAATAATCTTTTTCCTAAAAAAAAAAAAAAAAAAAAAAGGCTTTTTCTTCCCCAAAACCCCCTTTTCTCCTCACAAACTCCATTTTTTTGCCCCCAATCTCTTTTTCCACTCTCTGAATTCCCGTTTTTTCCCCCAAATCCTGTTTTTCTGCCCCTCAGTCCCAGCTGGGCCGGGAGCGGCGCGCGGAGCTGCGCTACGACTTCACCTTCGACCGCGTCTTCCCGCCGGCGGCGTCCCAGCAGGAGATCTTCCAGGAGATCCAGCTCCTGGTCCAGGTGTGCATCCCAAAATTCCACTCCCTGGATCCCAAAAACCCCAAATATCCTCCTGGAATTCCCCAAAATCCAGCTCCATTCCCCACAAAATCCAACCCCAAATCCCAGCAGGAGATCTTCCAGGAGATCCAGCTCCTGGTCCAGGTGTGCATCCCAAAATTCCACCCCCTGGATCCCAAAAACCCCAAATATCCTCCTGGAATTCCCCAAAATCCAGCTCCATTCCCCACAAAATCCAACCCCAAATCCCAGCAGGAGATCTTCCAGGAGATCCAGCTCCTGGTCCAGGTGTGCATCCCAAAACTCCACCCCCTGGATCCCAAAAACCCCAAATATCCTCCTGGAATTCCCAAAATCCAGCTCCATTTTCACAAAATCCAACCCCAAATCCCAGCAGGAGATCTTCCAGGAGCTCCAGCTCCTGGTCCAGGTGTGCATCCCAAAATTCCACCCCCTGGATCCCAAAAACCCCAAATATCCTCCTGGAATTCCCCAAAATCCAGCTCCATTTTCACAAAATCCAACCCCAAATCCCAGCAGGAGATCTTTCAGGAGATCCAGCTCCTGGTCCAGGTGTGCATCCCAAAACTCCACTCCCTGGATCCCAAAAACCCCAAATATCCTCCTGGAATTCCCCAAAATCCAGCTCCATTTTCACAAAATCCAACCCCAAATCCCAGCAGGAGATCTTCCAGGAGATCCAGCTCCTGGTCCAGGTGTGCATCCCAAAATTCCACTCCCTGGATCCCAAAAACCCCAAATATCCTCCTGGAATTCCCCAAAATCCAGCTCCATTTTCACAAAATCCAACCCCAAATCCCAGGAGGAGATCTTCCAGGAGCTCCAGCTCCTGGTCCAGGTGTGCATCCCAAAACTCCACCCCCTGGATCCCAAAAACCCCAAATATCCTCCTGGAATTCCCCAAAATCCAGCTCCATTCCCCCCAAAATCCAACCCCAAATCCCAGCAGGAGATCTTCCAGGAGATCCAGCTCCTGGTCCAAGTGTGCATCCCAAAATTCCACTCCCTGGATCCCAAAAACCCCAAATATCCTCCTGGAATTCCCCAAAATCCAGCTCCATTTTCACAAAATCCAACCCCAAATCCCAGCAGGAGATCTTCCAGGAGATCCAGCTCCTGGTCCGGGTGTGCATCCCAAAATTCCACCCCCTGGATCCCAAAAACCCCAAATATCCTCCTGGAATTCCCCAAAATCCAGCTCCATTTTCACAAAATCCAACCCCAAATCCCAGGAGGAGATCTTCCAGGAGCTCCAGCTCCTGGTCCAGGTGTGCATCCCAAAATTCCACCCCCTGGATCCCAAAAACCCCAAATATCCTCCTGGAATTCCCCAAAATCCAGCTCCATTTTCACAAAATCCAACCCCAAATCCCAGCAGGAGATCTTCCAGGAGCTCCAGCTCCTGGTCCAGGTGTGCCTCCCAAAATTCCACTCCCTGGATCCCAAAAACCCCAAATATCCTCCTGGAATTCCCCAAAATCCAGCTCCATTCCCCACAAAATCCAACCCCAAATCCCAGCAGGAGATCTTCCAGGAGATCCAGCTCCTGGTCCAGGTGTGCATCCCAAAATTCCACCCCCTGGATCCCAAAAACCCCAAATATCCTCCTGGAATTCCCCAAAATCCAGCTCCATTTTCACAAAATCCAACCCCAAATCCCAGCAGGAGATCTTCCAGGAGATCCAGCTCCTGGTCCAGGTGTGCATCCCAAAATTCCACTCCCTGGGTCCCAAAACCCCCAAATATCCTCCTGGAATTCCCCAAAATCCAGCTCCATTTTCACAAAATCCAACCCCAAATCCCAGCAGGAGATCTTCCAGGAGATCCAGCTCCTGGTCCAGGTGTGCATCCCAAAACTCCACCCCCTGGATCCCAAAAACCCCAAATATCCTCCTGGAATTCCCCAAAATCCAGCTCCATTTTCACAAAATCCAACCCCAAATCCCAGCAGGAGATCTTCCAGGAGCTCCAGCTCCTGGTCCAGGTGTGCATCCCAAAATTCCACCCCCTGGATCCCAAAAACCCCAAATATCCTCCTGGAATTCCCCAAAATCCAGCTCCATTTTCACAAAATCCAACCCCAAATCCCAGCAGGAGATCTTCCAGGAGATCCAGCTCCTGGTCCAGGTGTGCATCCCAAAATTCCACCCCCTGGATCCCAAAAACCCCAAATATCCTCCTGGAATTCCCCAAAATCCAGCTCCATTTTCACAAAATCCAACCCCAAATCCCAGCAGGAGATCTTCCAGGAGATCCAGCTCCTGGTCCAGGTGTGCATCCCAAAATTCCACCCCCTGGATCCCAAAAACCCCAAATATCCTCCTGGAATTCCCCAAAATCCAGCTCCATTTTCACAAAATCCAACCCCAAATCCCAGCAGGAGATCTTCCAGGAGATCCAGCTCCTGGTCCAGGTGTGCATCCCAAAACTCCACTCCCTGGATCCCAAAAACCCCAAATATCCTCCTGGAATTCCCCAAAATCCAGCTCCATTTTCACAAAATCCAACCCCAAATCCCAGCAGGAGATCTTCCAGGAGATCCAGCTCCTGGTCCAGGTGTGCATCCCAAAATTCCACTCCCTGGATCCCAAATGTCCCCCCTGGATCCCAACCCCCACCCCTTGGATCCCAAAAATCCCACCTGGATTCTGAATATCTCACCTGGATCCCAAATATCCCACCTGGATCCCAGTAATCCCAGGTGTCCCACCTGGATCCCAAAATCTTCTCCCAGAATTCCCAAATTCCCTCAAATGTTACCCCGATTTCCTCTCAGAGTTCCCAAATTCCTCCCAAAACACCAAAATTCCCCCCTAAATTCCCTTGGAATTCCCAAATTCCTCCCAATTTCCCCCTCAGATCCTCAAATCTCACTTAAATTCCCCCTCAGAATTCCCAAATTCCCCCTCAGAGTTGCGAAATTCCCCCAAATTCCCTCACAATTCCCAAATTCCTCCCAAATCCCTTCAGAATTCCCAAATTCCTCCCAAATTTTGCCCCCAGGGCTCCTAAATCCCCTCTGAACCCTCAAGTCCCCCCTCAGAACTTCCAAATCCCCTCAGAATTCCCAAATTCCTTCCCAACCCCTCCCAGGATTCCATAATCCCTCTCTAAATTCCCTTGGAATTCCCGAATCCCCCTTCATGAATCTCCCGAATCCCTCCCAAAACACCAGAAATTTCCCCCAAATCTCCTCAGAATTTTGAAATTCTTCCCAAATTCTCTCAGAATTCCCAATTTCCTCCCAAATCTCTCCCAGAATTCCACCATCCCTCTCTAAATTCCCTTGGAATCCCCCAAATCCCCCCCAGTCCTGATCCCCCTGAGCGTTCCCAAATCCCCCTGGGAATCCCAAATCTGAGAATCCCAAATCCCCTCTGACCATTCCCAAATTTCTCTGGGAATCCCAAATCCCCTCTGACCATTCCCAAATTTCTCTGGGAATCCCAAATCCCCTCTGACCATTCCCAAATCCCCCTGGGAATCCCAAATCTGAGAATCCCAAATCCCCTCTGACCATTCCCAAATCTCTCTGGGAATCCCAAATCCCCTCTGACCATTCCCAAATCTCTCTGGGAATCCCAAATCCCCTCTGACCATTCCCAAATCTCTCTGGGAATCCCAAATCCCCTCTGACCATTCCCAAATCTGCCTGAACATTCCCAAATGCCCCTGACCATTCCCAAATCACTTTGAACATTCCTGAATCCCTCTGAACATTCCCTTTGACCATTCCCAAACCCCTCTGATCATTCCCAACTCCTGGAATTCCCAGTTGGCCCTGGACGGGTCACTGTCCCCTGTGCCCATCCCAAACCCCTGTGCCCATTCCCACACCCCTGAGAATTCCCAAAATTCCTTTGCCAGTCAGCCCTGGATGGGTCAGTGCTCCCTGTGCCCATCCCAACCCCCTGTGCCCATTCCCAAACCTCTGTGCCCATTCCCAACCCCCTGTGCCCATTCCCAACCCCCTGTGCCCATTCCCAAACCCCTGTGCCCATCCCAAACCCCTGAGAATTCCCAAAATTCCTTTGCCAGTCAGCCCTGGACGGGTCAGTGCTCCCTGTGCCCATCCCAAATCCCTGTGCCCCCTGTGCCCATTCCCAAACCCCTGTGCCCATTCCCAAACCCCTGTGCCCATCCCAACCCCCTGTGCCCATTCCCAAACCCCTGTGCCCATTCCCAACCCCCTGTGCCCATTCCCAACCCCCTGTGCCCATTCCCAAATCCCTGTGCCCATCCCAAACCCCCTGAGAATTCCCAAATCCCCGTTGCCAGTCGGCTCTGGACGGGTCAGTGCTCCCTGTGCCCATTCCCAAACCCCTGTGCCCATCCCAACCCCCTGTGCCCATTCCCAAATCCCTGTGCCCATCCCAAACCCCTGTGCCCATTCCCAAACCCCTGTGCCCATCCCAAACCCCTGTGCCCCTTCCCAACCCCTGTGCCCATCCCAAACCCCCTGAGAATTCCCAAACCCCCGTTGCCAGTCGACTCTGGACGGGTCACTGTCCCCTGTGCCCATCCCAAATCCCTGTGCCCCCTGTGCCCATTCCCAACCCCCTGTGCCCATTCCCAAATCCCTGTGCCCATCCCAAACCCCCTGAGAATTCCCAAACCCCCGTTGCCAGTCGACTCTGGACGGGTCAGTGCCCCTGTGCCCATCCCAAATCCCTGTGCCCATTCCCAACTCCCTGTGCCAATCCCAACCCCCTGTACCCATTCCCAAACCCCTTTACCCATTCCCAAACCCCTGTGCCCCTTCCCAACCCCCTGTGCCCATTCCCAAATCCCTGTGCCCATTCCAACCCCCTGTGCCCATCCCAACCCCCTGAGAATTCCCAAATCCCCGTTGCCAGTCAGTCCTGGACAGGTCAGTGCTCCCTGTGCCCATTCCCAAATCCCTGTGCCCCCTGTGCCCATCCCAACCCCCTGTGCCCATTCCCAAACCCCTGTGCCCATTCCCAAATCCCTGTGCCCCCTGTGCCCATCCCAACCCCCTGTGCCCATTCCCAGCCCCCTGTGCCCATTCCCAACCCCCTGTGCCCATCCCAAACCCCTGTGCCCATCCCAACCCCCTGTGCCCATCCCAAACCCCAGAGAATTCCCAAAATTCCTTTGCCAGTCAGCCCTGGACGGGTCAGTGCTCCCTGTGCCCATTCCCAAATCCCTGTGCCCATCCCAAACCCCTGTGCCCATCCCAAACCCCTGTGCCCATCCCAAACCCCCTGAGAATTCCCAAATCCCCGTTGCCAGTCGGCTCTGGACGGGTCAGTGCTCCCTGTGCCCCTTCCCAAACCCCTGTGCCCATCCCAACCCCCTGTGCCCATTCCCAAATCCCTGTGCCCATCCCAAACCCCTGTGCCCATCCCAAACCCCTGTGCCCATCCCAAACCCCCTGAGAATTCCCAAACCCCCGTTGCCAGTCGGCTCTGGACGGGTCAGTGCTCCCTGTGCCCATCCCAAATCCCTGTGCCCATCCCAAATCCCTGTGCTCCCTGTGCCCATTCCCAACCCCCTGTGCCCATCCCAAATCCCTGTGCCCATTCCCAACCCCCTGTGCCCATTCCCAAACCCCCTGACAATTCCCAAATCCCCGTTGCCAGTCGGCTCTGGACGGGTCAGTGCTCCCTGTGCCCATTCCCAAACCCCTGTGCCCATCCCAAATCCCTGTGCCCCTTCCCAAATCCCTGTGCCCATTCCCAAACCCCTGTGCCCATCCCAACCCCCTGTGCCCATCCCAAATCCCTGTGCCCATTCCCAACCCCCTGTGCCCCATTCCCAACCCCCTGTGCCCATCCCAAACCCCCTGAGAATTCCCAAATCCCCGTTGCCAGTCGGCTCTGGACGGGTCAGTGCTCCCTGTGCCCCTTCCCAAACCCCTGTGCCCATCCCAACCCCCTGTGCCCATTCCCAAATCCCTGTGCCCATTCCCAAACCCCCTGAGAATTCCCAAACCCCCGTTGCCAGTTGACTCTGGACTGGTCAGTGCCCCTGTGCCCATCCCAACCCCCTGTGCCCATTCCCAAATCCCTGTGCCCATCCCAAATCCCTGTGCCCATCCCAAACCCCTTTACCCATTCCCAACCCCCTGTGCCCTTCCCAAACCCCTGAGAATTCCCAAAATTCCTTTGCCAGTCGGCTCTGGACGGGTCAGTGCTCCCTGTGCCCATTCCCAAATCCCTGTGCCCCCTGTGCCCATCCCAACCCCCCCGAGCATTCCCAAAATTCCTTTGCCAGTCGGCTCTGGACGGGTACCCGGTGTGCATCTTCGCCTACGGGCAGACGGGCAGCGGCAAGACCTTCACCATGGAGGGCCCGGCGCCGGCGGGCGCGCCGGACTCGCGCGGGATGATCCCGCGCGCCGTGCGCCACCTCTTCCTGGGCGCCCGCGACCTGGCGGCCAAGGGCTGGCAGGTGAGCCCGGCCCCGCGGGCACGGCGGGCACGGCGGGCCGGGCGGGGCACGGCGGGCACGGCCGCCGCGCCCTCAGTACGGCTTCTCCGCCAGCTTCTTGGAGATCTACAACGAGAACCTGCGCGACCTGCTGCTGGCGCCCGGGCAGCGCGGCTCCGAGCTGGAGATCCGGCGCCTGGCGCCCGGCAGCGACGAGCTGCACGTGCCCAACCTCACCTGGGTGCCCGTGGAGAGCGAGGAGCAGGTGGGCACCTGGGATTTGGGGAAATTTGGGGGCTTCAGGGGGAAATGGAGGCATTTCAGGTGGAAATTTGGGGGTTCTGAGTAGGGAATCTGGAGCTGTAGGTGCCCAGCCTCACCTGGGTGCCCATGGAGAAGGTGGGCACCTGGGATTTGGGGAAATTTGGGGGTTTCAGGAAGGTTTTAGGTGGAAATTTGGGGGTTCTGAGTGGGGAACGTGGAGCTGCAGGTGCCCAACCTCACCTGGGTGCCCGTGGAGAGCGAGGAGCAGGTGGGCACCTGGGATTTGGGGAAATTTGGGGGGAATTTGGGACCTCAGGGGGAAATGGAGGCATTTCAGGTGGAAGTTTGGGGGTTCTGAGTGGGGAATGTGGAGCTGCAGGTGCCCAACCTCACCTGGGTGCCCGTGGAGAGCGAGGAGCAGGTGGGCACCTGGGATTTGGGGAAATTTGGGGGGAATTTGGGGGTTCTGAGTGGGGAATCTGGAGCTGCAGGTGCCCAACCTCACCTGGGTGCCCGTGGAGAGCGAGGAGCAGGTGGGCACCTGGGATTTGGGGAAATTTGGGGGGAATTTGGGGGTTCTGAGTGGGGAATGTGGAGCTGTAGGTGCCCAGCCTCACCTGGGTGCCCGTGGAGAGCGAGGAGCAGGTGGGCACCTGGGATTTGGGGAAATTTGGGGGGAATTTGGGGGCTTCAGGGGGAAATGGAGGCATTTCAGGTGGAAGTTTGGGAGTTCAGGAGGGTTGTGCAGTGATTTTATGTGGAAATTTGGGGGTTTCAGGAAGGTTTTAGGTGGAAATTTGGGGGTTTCAGGAAGGTTTTAGGTGGAAATTTGGGGGTTCTGAGTGGGGAATGTGGAGCTGCAGGTGCCCAACCTCACCTGGGTGCCCGTGGAGAGCGAGGAGCAGGTGGGCACCTGGGATTTGGGGAAATTTGGGGGGAATTTGGGGGTTCTGAGTGGGGAATGTGGAGCTGCAGGTGCCCAACCTCACCTGGGTGCCCGTGGAGAAGGTGGGCACCTGGGATTTGGGGAAATTTGGGGGTTCTGAGTGGGGAACGTGGAGCTGCACGTGCCCAACCTCACCTGGGTGCCCGTGGAGAGCGAGGAGCAGGTGGGCACCTGGGATTTGGGGAAATTTGGGGGCTTCAGGGGGAAATGGAGGCATTTCAGGGGGGAATTTGGGGGTTCTCAGTGGGGAACGTGGAGCTGCAGGTGCCCAACCTCACCTGGGTGCCCGTGGAGAGCGAGGAGCAGGTGGGCACCTGGGATTTGGGGAAATTTGGGGGGAATTTGGGGGTTCTGAGTGGGGAATGTGGAGCTGCACGTGCCCAGCCTCACCTGGGTGCCCGTGGAGAGCGAGGAGCAGGTGGGCACCTGGGATTTGGGGAAATTTGGGGGGAATTTGGGGGTTCTGAGTGGGGAATGTGGAGCTGCACGTGCCCAACCTCACCTGGGTGCCCGTGGAGAAGGTGGGCACCTGGGATTTGGGGAAATTTGGGGGTTCTGAGTGGGGAACGTGGAGCTGCACGTGCCCAACCTCACCTGGGTGCCCGTGGAGAGCGAGGAGCAGGTGGGCACCTGGGATTTGGGGAAATTTGGGGAGAATTTGGGGGTTCTGAGTGGGGAACGTGGAGCTGCACGTGCCCAACCTCACCTGGGTGCCCGTGCAGAGCGAGGAGCAGGTGGGCACCTGGGATTTGGGGATCCTGGGGGGAATTTGGGGGCTTCAGGGGGTAATGGAGGCATTTCAGGTGGAAATTTGGGACCTCAGGAGGGTTGTGCAGTGATTTTATGTGGAAATTTGGGGGTTTCAGGAAGGTTTTAGGTGGAAATTTGGGGGTTTCAGGAAGGTTTTAGGTGGAAATTTGGGGATTCTGAGTGGGGAACGTGGAGCTGCAGGTGTCCAACCTCACCTGGGTGCCCGTGGAGAACGAGGAGCAGGTGGGCACCTGGGATTTGGGGAGAATTTGGGGGGAATTTGGGGGTTCTGAGTGGGGAATGTGGAGCTGCACGTGCCCAGCCTCACCTGGGTGCCTGTGGAGAGCGAGGAGCAGGTGGGCACCTGGGATTTGGGGAAATTTGGGGGGAATTTGGGGGTTCTGAGTGGGGAATGTGGAGCTGCACGTGCCCAACCTCACCTGGGTGCCCGTGGAGAAGGTGGGCACCTGGGATTTGGGGAAATTTGGGGGGAATTTGGGACCTCAGGGGGAAATGGAGGCATTTCAGGTGGAAGTTTGGGGGTTCTGAGTGGGGAATGTGCAGCTGCAGGTGCCCAACCTCACCTGGGTGCCCGTGGAGAGCGAGGAGCAGGTGGGCACCTGGGATTTGGGGAAATTTGGGGGCTTCAGGGGGAAATGGAGGCATTTCAGGTGGAAATTTGGGACCTCAGGAGGGTTTTGCAGTGATTTTATGTGGAAATTTGGGGGTTTCAGGAAGGTTTTAGGTGGAAATTTGGGGGTTTCAGGAAGGTTTTAGGTGGAAATTTGGGGGTTTCAGGAAGGTTTTAGGTGGAAATTTGGGGGTTTCAGGAAGGTTTTAGGTGGAAATTTGGGGGTTTCAGGAAGGTTTTAGGTGGAAATTTGGGGGTTTCAGGAAGGTTTTAGGTGGAAATTTGGGGATTCTGAGTGGGGAATGTGGAGCTGCAGGTGCCCAACCTCACCTGGGTGCCCGTGGAGAGCGAGGAGCAGGTGGGCACCTGGGATTTGGGGAAATTTGGGGGAAATTTGGGGGTTCTGAGTGGGGAATGTGGAGCTGCAGGTGCCCAACCTCACCTGGGTGCCCGTGGAGAAGGTGGGCACCTGGGATTTGGGGAAATTTGGGGGTTTCAGGAAGGTTTTAGGTGGAAATTTGGGGGTTTCAGGAAGGTTTTAGGTGGAAATTTGGGAGGTTTTTGTTGAAATTTTGGGGTTTTAGGTGGAAATATGGGGATTTTAGGTGAAAATTTGAGGATCTAGAGGGAAATTTGAGGATTTATGTGGAAACTTGAGGATTTAGGGGGATATTTGGGGAGTTTATGGGAAAATTTGGGGATTTCGGGGGAAACGCAAGAATTTGGGAGCAGACTGGGTCAGTTCTGAATTCACTTTCCCAGAATTTTTACACTTCTGAGACCCTTTTGTTGCTTTATTTACAATTCCAGGGGGATAATTTCAGTTTTTAATCCATTTTTCCTTCATTTCTCTCTGTTTGCCTCACAATTGTTCCCCTTTCCCCTCCCCATGTCCCCATTCCAATTTTTCCCTTTTCCCCAAAATTTTTCCCTTTTCCCCCCAATTTTTCCCATTCCCCCTGATTTTTCCTGTTTCTCCCTGGTTATTCCCCCAATTTTTCTATTTTTCCTCATGTTTTTCTCCCCAATTTTTCCCTTTTCCCCCTGGTTTCCCCATGACTGTTCCCTTTTCCCCTCCCCATGTCCCCCACTCCTGTTTTTCCCATTTTCCCTCTGATTTTTCCCCTTTCCCACCTATTTTTCCCTTCCTCCCCCGATTTTTCCATTTCCCCCCATTTTACCCCAAATTTTTCCCCTTTCCCCCCATTTTTCCACCAATTTTTCCCCTTTTTCCTCCATATTTCCCCATTTCCCCCTCGTTGTGTCCCCATTCCTGTTTTTTCCCCATTTCCCGCCCGTTTTTCCCTGGTTTTGTCCTATTTTACCCTGTTTTTCCCATTTTCCCCCATTGTTTTCCCCATTTTCCCGTTGTTCCCCCGTTTTTCCCTGTTGTTCCCGTTGTTTTTCCCTGTTGTTCACCGTTATTCCCCACTGATATTCCCTGTCGTTATTCCCGTTGTTATGCTTCATTGTTATGCCTGCATCATTCCCGTTATTCCCCATTGCTATTTCCACATTATTCCCGTTATTCCCTGTTGCTCTTCCCATTATTCCCACTGTTATTCCCGCTGTCACTCCTGCTGTCGTTCCCGCTGTTATTCCCGTTATTCCCACATCATTCCCACTGTTATTCCCGTTGTTACTCCCGCTGTCATTCCGGCATTATTCCCACTGTTATTCCTGCATTATTCCTGTTATTCCCGCTGTCATTCCTGTATCATTCCCGCTGTTGTTCCCGCATCATTCCCGCTGTCATTCCTGCATTATTCCCGTTATTCCTGCTGTCGTTCCTGTATCATTCCCGCGTCATTCCCGTCATTCCCGCGTCATTCCCGTCATTCCCGCTGTCATTCCCGCGTCATTCCCGTCATTCCCGCTGTCATTCCCGCGTCATTCCCGTCATTCCCGCTGTCATTCCCGCTGTCATTCCTGTCATTCCCGCATCATTCCCGCTGTCATTCTCATCATTCCCATCATTCCCGTCATTCCCGTCATTCCCGCTGCCATTCCCGCTGCCATTCCCGCTGTCATTCCTGTCATTCCCGCATCATTCCCACTGTTATTCCCACATCATTCCCGCTGTCATTCCCGCTGTTATTCCCGCTGTTATTCCTGCATCATTCCCGTCATTCCCGCTGTCATTCCCGCATCATTCCCACATTATTCCCGTCATTCCCGCTGTCACGCCCGCTGTCATTCCCGCATCATTCCCGCTGTCACTCCCACATCACTCCCGCTGTTATCTCGCATCATTCCCGTCATTCCCGCTGCCATTCCCGCATCATTCCCGCATCATTCCCGCATCATTCCCGCATCATTCCCGCGTCATTCCCGTCATTCCCGCCATTCCCGCATCATTCCCGCTGTCGTTCCCACATCATTCCCTCATCATTCCCGTCATTCCCGTCATTCCCGCTGTCATTCCCGTTATTCCTGCATCATTCCCGCATCATTCCCGCTGTCATTCCCGCATCATTCCCGCTGTCATTCCCGTCATTCCCGCATCATTCCCGCTGTCACTCCCACATCACTCCCGCTGTTATCTCGCATCATTCCCGTCATTCCCGCTGTCATTCCCGCATCATTCCCGCGTCATTCCCGTCATTCCCGTCATTCCCGCATCATTCCCGCTGTCGTTCCCACATCATTCCCGCTGTCATTCCCGTCATTCCCGCTGCCATTCCTGCTGTCATTCCCGCTGCCATTCCCACTGTCATTCCCGCATCATTCCCGCTGTCACTCCCACATCATTCCCGTCATTCCCGCATCATTCCCGCTGTCGTTCCCGCATCATTCCCACTGTCATTCCCGCATCATTCCCGCATCATTCCCGCTGTCGTTCCCGCATCATTCCCACTGTCATTCCCGCATCATTCCTGCTGTTGTTCCCACTGTCATTCCCGCATCATTCCCACTGTCGTTCCCACTGTCATTCCCGCATCATTCCCGCTGTCGTTCCCACTGTCATTCCCGCATCATTCCCGCTGCCATTCCCGCATCATTCCCACTGTTATTCCCGCATCATTCCCGCATCATTCCCGCTGCCGTTCCCGCTGTCGTTCCCGCATCATTCCCGCATCATTCCCATCATTCCCGCTGTCATTCCTGCATTGTTCCCGTTAATCCCGCTGTCACTCCCGCTGTCATTCCCGTCATTCCCGTCATTCCCGCTGCCATTCCCGCCATTCCCGCATCATTCCCGCATCATTCCCGCTGTCATTCCTGCTGTCATTCCCACATCACTCCCGCTGTTATCCCGCATCATTCCCGCTGCCATTCCCGTCATTCCCGCTGTCATTCCCACATCACTCCCGCTGTTATCCCGCATCATTCCCGCTGCCATTCCCGTCATTCCCGCTGTCATTCCCGCTGTCATTCCTGTCATTCCTGTCATTCCCGTCATTCCCGCTGTCATTCCCGCTGTCATTCCTGTCATTCCCGTCATTCCCGCTGCCATTCCCGCCATTCCCGCATCATTCCCGCATCACTCCCGCATCATTCCTGCTGCCATTCCCGCTGTCATTCCCGCATCATTCCCGCACCATTCCCGCATCATTCCCGCATCATTCCCGCTGTCACTCCCACATCACTCCCGCTGTTATCTCGCATCACTCCCGCATCATTCCCGCTGCCATTCCCGCTGCCATTCCCGCTGTCACTCCCGCACCATTCCCGCATCATTCCCGTCATTCCTGTCATTCCCGCTGTCATTCCTGTCATTCCTGTCATTCCCGCTGCCATTCCTGCTGTCACTCCCGCACCATTCCCGCTGTCACTCCCACATCATTCCCGCATCATTCCCGCACCATTCCCGCTGCCATTCCCGCTGCCATTCCCGCTGTCACTCCCGCACCATTCCTGCTGCCATTCCCGCTGTCATTCCCGCTGTCATTCCCGCACCATTCCCGCTGTCATTCCCGCTGTCATTCCTGTCATTCCCGTCATTCCCGCTGTCATTCCCGCTGTCACTCCCGCACCATTCCCGCTGTCATTCCCGCCTCATTCCCGGCCGGCAGGTGCTGGAGCTGCTGCAGCGGGCGGGCTCGCAGCGCTCGGTGGCGCGCACGGCGCTCAACGAGCGCTCCTCGCGCTCCCACTCCGTATTCCAGCTGCGCATCCAGGGGCTGCACGCCGCCCGCGACCTGCGCTGCTCCTGTGAGGCGCTCCAGAAATTCCCGGAATTCCCACATTTCCCACGGCGCCCCGCTTTCCCCCCGGCTTTTCCAGCTTTTCTCCCCGTTTTTCCACCTCTGATCTCATTTTTTCCCCCATTTTTCCCCTTTGCCAAACTGGGACCTGCACTGTGCCTGTGAGACGTTCCCACAATTCCCAAATTTCCCAATTTTCACCCCAGCATTCCCATATTTCCCCGTTTTTTCCATTTCCCATCCCTTTTCCCCCCCATTTTTCCCAGCCTGGCACCTGCACTGTGCCTGTGAGACGTTCCCACAATTCCCAAATTTCCCAATTTTCACCCCAGCATTCCCATATTTCCCCGTTTTTTCCATCTCCCATCCCTTTCCCCCCCCATTTTTCCCAGCCTGGCACTTGCACTGTGCCTGTGAGCTCATTCCACAATTCCCAAATTTCCCAAATTTCACCCCAGCATTCCCATATTTCCCCATTTTTTCCATCTCCCATCCCTTTCCCCCCCATTTTTCCCAGCCTGGCACTTGCACTGTGCCTGTGAGCTCATTCCACAATTCCCAAATTTCCCAATTTTCACCCCAGCATTCCCATATTTCCCCATTTTTTCCATCTCCCATCCCTTTTCCCCCCATTTTTCCCAGCCTGGCACCTGCACTGTGCCTGTGAGACGTTCCCACAATTCCCAAATTTCCCAAATTTCACCCCAGCATTCCCATATTTCCCCATTTTTTCCATCTCCCATCCCTTTCCCCCCATTTTTCCCAGCCTGGCACCTGCACTGTGCCTGTGAGACGTTCCCACAATTCCCAAATTTCCCAAATTTCCCAAAATTCCCACGTTCCACCCTGTTTTTCCCCAGCTTTCCTCCCATTATTCCCAGTTATTCTTGATATCCTGTTTTCCCCTCATTATTTCCCCACTCTTCCCCTGTTATTCCATTACATCTCCCATTTTTCCCATTTTCTCCTGGTTTTCCCCCATTATTTCCCATTTTCCCCCATAATTCCCCCATTCTGCCACCATCATTCCCCCATTATTCCCTGTTACATTTCCCATTTTTTCCTGTTTTTCACCCAGTTTTCCCCATTATTCCCCAGATGTCCTGTTTCCCCCCCCATAATTCCCCCATTATCTCCCAATTTTCCCTCATTATTTCTCATTATATTTCCCCATTTTCCCCCATTATCTCCCAATTTTTCCCCTACTATTCCCCATTTTTCCCATTTTCCCCCCATTATTTCCCCCATTTTTTCTCATTGTATTTCCCCATTTCCCCCATTATTTCCCATTCTTTTCCTTCCATTATCTCCCCATTTCCCCCATTATTCCCCTATTTTCCCCATATTATCTCCCCATTATCTCCTCATTTTCCCATATTTTTTCCCCAATTCCATTTTTCTGATTTTCCCCCATTTCCCCCCTATTATTTCCCCATTATTCCCATTTTCCCCCCATTATTCCCCCATTATTTCTCATTCTATTTCCCCATTTTCCCCCCATTATTCCCCTGTTATTCCCTCATTTCCCCCCATTTTTTCCCCCCGCTTTCCCCCCATTTTCCCCCATTTTCCCCCATTATTCCCCCATTATTTCTCATTCTATTTCCCCATTTTTCCCCCATTTTCCCCCATTTTTTCCCCATTATTTCTCATTCTATTTCCCCATTTTCCCCCCATTTCCCCCCATTATTCCCCCATTATTTCTCATTCTATTTCCCCATTTTCCCCCCATTATTCCCCTGTTATTCCCTCATTTCCCCCCATTTTTTCCCCCCATTTTCCCCCATTTCCCCCCATTATTTCCCCCATTATTTCTCATTCTATTTCCCCATTTTCCCCCCATTATTCCCCTGTTATTCCCTCATTTCCCCCCATTTTTTCCCCCCATTTTCCCCCATTTCCCCCCATTATTTCCCCCATTATTTCTCATTCTATTTCCCCATTTTCCCCCCATTATTCCCCTGTTATTCCCTCATTTTCCCCCATTATTTCTCATTCTATTTCCCCATTTTCCTCCCATTTTCCCCCATTATTTCCCCCATTTTTACTCGTTATATTTCCCCACTTTCCCCCCATTTTCCCCTATTGTTTCCCCCATTTCCCCCCATTATTCCCCCATTATTTCTCGTTATATTTCCCCATTTTTCCCCCATTATCTCCCCATTTTCCCCCTATTATTCCCCATTTTCCCCCATTTCCCCCCATTATTCCCCCATTATGTCTCATTCTATTTCCCCATTTTCCCCCATTATCTCCCCATTTTCCCCCCATTATTCCCCTGTTATTCCCTCATTTTCCCCCATTTTTTCCCCCTGTTTTCCCCCATTTCCCCCCATTATTCCCCCATTATTTCTCATTCTATTTCCCCATTTTTCCCCCATTATCTCCCCATTTTTTCCCTATTATTCCCCTGTTATTCCCTCATTTCCCCCCATTATTTCCCCCATTATTTCTCGTTATATTTCCCCATTTTCCCCCCATTTTCCCCTATTGTTTCCCCCATTTCCCCCCATTATTCCCCCATTATTTCTCATTCTATTTCCCCATTTCCCCCCCATTATTCCCCTGTTATTCCCTCATTTTCCCCCATTTTTTCCCCCCGTTTTCCCCCATTTCCCCCCATTATTCCCCCATTATTTCTCATTCTATTTCCCCATTTTCCCCCCATTATTCCCCTGTTATTCCCTCATTTCCCCCCATTTTTTCCCCCGTTTTCCCCCATTTCCCCCCATTATTTCCCCCATTATTTCTCATTCTATTTTCCCATTTTTCCCCCATTTCCCCCCATTATTTCCCCATTATTTCTCATTGTATTTCCCCATTTTCCCCCATTTCCCCCCATTATTCCCCCATTATTTCTCATTCTATTTCCCCATTTTTCCCCCATTATCTCCCCATTTTCCCCCCATTATTCCCCTGTTATTCCCTCATTTCCCCCCATTATTTCCCCATTTTTTCTCATTCTATTTCCCCATTTTTCCCCCATTTCCCCCCATTATTCCCCCATTATTTCTCATTCTATTTCCCCATTTTCCCCCATTATTTCCCCATTATTTCTCATTCTATTTCCCCATTTTCCCCCCATTTCCCCCCATTATTCCCCCATTATTTCTCATTCTATTTCCCCATTTTCCCCCATTATTTCCCCATTATTTCTCATTCTATTTCCCCATTTTCCCCCCATTTCCCCCCATTATTTCCCCATTATTTCTCATTGTATTTCCCCATTTTCCCCCCATTTCCCCCCATTATTCCCCCATTATTTCTCATTCTATTTCCCCATTTTCCCCCATTATCTCCCCATTTTTTCCTTATTATTCCCCTGTTATTCCCCCATTTCCCCCCATTATTCCCCCATTATTTCTCATTCTATTTCCCCATTTCCCCCCATTATTCCCCTGTTATTCCCTCATTTCCCCCATTTTTTCCCCCGTTTTTCCCCCGTTTTCCCCGTTTTCCCGCAGCCTCCCTGACCCTGGTGGACCTGGCGGGCTCGGAGCGCCTGGAGAAGTCGGGATCCGTGGGGACTCGGCTTCGGGAGACACAGAGCATCAACTCCAGCCTGAGCGCCCTGGGGCTGGTCATCAGCGCCCTCTGCAACAAGGTTTGGGGTGAAAAAACCCCAATTTGGGGCTCCTGGAATTATGTGTGGGGTCATGGTGGGGTTTGTGTGGGATTTGTGGGGATTGCAATCGGGAAAACGGGAATTGAGAATGGGAAATGCGGAATCCGGCAGCTCCAGCCCTGGGGCTGGTCATCAGCGCCCTCTGCAACAAGGTTTGGGGTGAAAAAACCCCAATTTGGGGCTCCTGGAATTATGTGTGGGGTCATGGTGGGGTTTGTGTGGGATTTGTGGGAATTGCAATCGGGAAAACGGGAAATGTGGAATCCGGCAGCTCCAGCCCTGGGGCTGGTCATCAGCGCCCTCTGCAACAAGGTTTGGGGTGAAAAAAGGGGAATTTGGGATTATTTGGGACACTTCTGGGGTCATTGTGGGGTTTAGGGGATTGGTTATGGGAGTTGGGGGATTTCTGGGATTTGGGAATGGGGAAATGGGAGAATCCATCAGCTCCGGGCTCTGCACCCTCTGCAGCGAGGTTTGGTGGCGACAAAACCCGAATTTGGGGGTTTATTGGGTTTTTATGGGATTTGGGGGATTATTTATGGGATTTGTGGGGTTTGGGGTGAAAAAAAGAGATTTGGGGATGGAGAAACGGGAATTGGGGTGGGGGAAATGGGATGGGAGGTGGGAAAATGGGATGAAAAAAGGGAAAATGGGGAATGGGAGAAACAGGATGGAAAATAGGAATTGGGGTGGGGAAAAGGGATCAAAAATGGAAAAATGAGGATTGGGATGGGGGAAAAATGGGATAAAAAATGGGATAGAAATGGGAATTGGGGTGGGAAAATGGGGCAGGAGATGGAAAAGTGGGGTGGGAATGGGAAACCCAAACTTTGGGATTTGGGGGGTGGATCCAGGGTTTGGGATCCCCCTGGAATTCCCAAAATTCCCGAAATTCCGCAGGAGCAGCACATCCCCTATAGGAACAGCAAGCTGACCTTCTTGTTGCAGAACTGCCTGGGGGGGCACGCCAAAGTGTACGTGGGGACCCCAAAAACCCCAAAAAACCCCAAAAAACCCCAAAAAAATCCCCAAAAAACCCCAAAAAACCCAAAAAAACCCCCAAAACCCCCCAAAAAACCCCCAAAACCCAAAAAAAACCCAAAGAACCCCAAAAAACCCCAAAAACCTCAAAAAACCCCAAAAAACCCCAAAAAAACCCGAAGAACCCCAAAAAAACCCCAAAAACCCCCCAAAAACCCCAAAAAACCCCCAAAAAACCCCAAAACCCCCAAAAAACCCCAAAGAACCCCAAAAACCTCAAAAAACCCCAAAAAACCCCCAAAACCCCCCAAAAAACCCCCAAAAACCACCCAAAAACCCCAAAAAACCCCAAAAAAACCCCAAAAAACCCCAAAAAACCCCAAAGAACCCAAAAAACCCCAAAAACCCAAAAAAACCCAAAAATCCCCCAAAGAACCCTAAAAAACCCCCAAAAAACCCAAAAAACTCCAAAAAACCCCCCAAAAAACCCAAAAAACCCCCAAAAAACCCCAAAAAACCCTAAAAACTGCCAAAAACCCCAAAAAACCCCCCCAAAAATTCAAAACACCCCAAAAAAACCCCAAAAAACCCCAAAGAACCCCAAAAAACCCCAAAAAAACCCAAAAAACCCCCCAAAAAACCCCCCAAAAACCCAAAAAAACCCAAAAAACCCCAAAAAAAACCCCAAAACCCCCAAAAAACCCCCCAAACCCCAAAAGAACCCCAAAAAACCCCCAAAAAACCCAAAAAACCCCAAGAAACCCCCAAAAAACCCCAAAAAACCCCAAAACCCCCCAAAAAACCCCAAAAACCCCAAAAAACCCCAAAAAAACCCCAAAAAACCCCAAAAACCCCCCAAAAAAACCCAAAAACCCTAAAAACCGCCAAAAACCCCAAAAAACCCCCCCAAAAATTCAAAACACCCCAAAAAAAACCCAAAAAACCCCAAAGAACCCCAAAACCCCCCAAAAAACCCCAGAAAAACCCCAAAAACCCCAAAAAACCCCCAAAACCCCCCAAAACCCCGCCCTAAAACCTCGCCCAAAATCCCAAAATCCCAACCCCATCCCAAATTCCCAGAATCCCATCCCAAAATTCCCCAAATCCCATCCCAAAATCCCAGGAGTCCCATCCAACCCATCCCAAAATCCCCAAATCCCCCAAAAACCAACGCCAGTCCCAAATCTCAACCCCGCCCACGGCGTTGGTGTGGGGTGGTGTGGGGTGATTTTGGTATTTTGGTTATTTTTGGGGTGGTTTTGGGTTATTTTTGGATGGTTTGGGGTTATTTTTGGGTTATTTTGGGGTGTTTTGGGTTATTTTGGGTTGTTTTGGGGTGTTTTGGGTTACTTTGTGGTGTTTTGGGTTATTTTTGTGTTATTTTGGGGTGCTTTTGGGTATTTTTGGGTTATTTTTGGGTTATTTTTGGGTTATTTTGGGGTTATTCTGGGTATTTTTGGGTTATTTTGGGGTGGTTTTGGGGTGTTTTTGGGGTTAATTTTGGGGTTATTTTGGGGTGGTTTTGGGTTATTTTTGGGTTACTCTGGGGTGTTTTTGGGGTTAATTTTGGGGTTATTTTTGGGTTGTTTTTGGGGTTAATTTTGGGTTATTTTGGGGTGTTTTTGGGGTTATTTTTGGGGTTAATTTTGGGTTATTTTTGGGTTATTTTGGGGTGTTTTTGGGGTTAATTTTGGGGTGTTTTTGGGGTTATTTTTGGGGTGTTTTGGGTGTTTTTGGGTTATTTTGGGTTATTTTTGGGTTATTTTTGGGGTTATTTTTGGGGTGTTTTTGGGGTGGTTTTGGGTTATTTTGGGGTGTTTTTGGGGTTATTTTTGGGGTGTTTCTGGGGTTAATTTGGGGTTAATTTTGGGTTATTTTTGGGTTATTTTTAGGGTGTTTTTGGGGTTAATTTGGGTTGTTTTTGGGGTTATTTTTGGGGTTAATTTTGGGTTATTTTTGGGTTACTCTGGGGTGTTTCTGGGGTTATTTTGGGGTTATTTTTAGGGTGTTTCTGGGGTTAATTTGGGGTGTTTTTGGGTTATTTTTGGGCTGTTTTTGCGCTGTTTTGGGGCTGTTTTTAGGGTGTTTCTGGGTTATTTTTGGGGTTATTTTTGGGGTTAATTTGGGTTATTTTTAGGGTGTTTCTGGGTTATTTTTGGGTTGTTTTTAGGGTGTTTTTGGGCTGTTTCTGGGGTTAATTTGGGTTATTTTTGGGCTGTTTTTGGGTTATTTTTGGGCTGTTTTTGCGCTGTAACCCCGTTTCCCCCAGGCTGATGATTGTGACCATCTCCCCCGTGGAGGAGAATTTCGGGGAGTCGCTGAACTCGCTGCGCTTCGCCAGCAAGGTGGGACGGGGAATTTGGGGGAATTTGGGGAATTTGGGGGGATTTGGGGGAATTTGGGGAATTTGGGGGATTTGGGGAATTTGGGGGATTTGGGGGATTTGGGGATTTGGGGAATTTGGGGAATTTGGGGGGATTTGGGGGATTTGGGGAATTTGGGGAATTTGGGGAATTTGGGGAATTTGGGGGGATTTGGGGGGATTTGGGGAATTTGGGGGGATTTGGGGGATTTGGGGGGATTTGGGGGGGATTTGGGGGATTTGGGGGTTCCTCAGCGCCTCGGGCCTCCCAAAGGGATTTTTGGGGTGGTTTTGGGTGATTTTGGGGTTCTCCGGGTGGTTTCGGGGTTTTGGGGTGTTTTTGGGGATGTTGTGGGGGGTTCTTGGGTCGATGTCGGGGTTTTGGGTATTTTGGGGGTGATTTTGGGGTGTTTTGGGGTGTTTTGGGTTATTTTGGGTTATTTTTGGGTTACTTTGGGGTGTTTTTGGGGTTATTTTTCGGTTATTTTGGGGTGTTTTGGGTTATTTTTGGGTTGTTTTGGGTTATTTTTGATTACTTTGGGGTGGTTTTGGGGTTAATTTTGGGGTGTTTTGGGTTATTTTTGGGTTGTTTTGGGGTGGTTTGGAGTGGGTTTGGATTGTATTTGGGTTATTTTGGGGTGTTTTGGGTTATTTTTGGGTTACTTTGGGGTGTTTTTGGCGTTATTTTTGGGTTATTTTTGGGTTATTTTTGGGTTGTTTTGGGGTGGTTTGGGGTGTTTGGGGTGGGTTTGGGTTGTATTTGGGTTATTTTGGGGTGTTTAGGGTTATTTTTTGGTTATTTTGGGGTGTTTTGGGTTATTTTTGGGTTATTTCGGGGTGTTTTGGGTTATTTTGGGTTATTTTTGGTTACTTTGGGGTGATTTTGGGGTTATTTTTGGGTGTTTTGGGTTATTTTTGGGTTGTTTTCGGGTGGTTTGGGGTGGGTTTGGGTTGTATTTGGGTTATTTTGGGGTGTTTGGGTTATTTTGGGGTGGTTTGGGTTGTATTTGGGTTACTTTGGGTTGTTTTGGGTTAGTTTTGGGATACTTTGGGGTGGTTTGGGTTATTTTGGGGTGTTTTGGGTTATTTTGGGGTGGTTTGGGGTGTTCTGGGTTATTTTTGGGTTATTTTGGGGTGTTTTGGAGGTTATTTTTGGGTTATTTTGGGGTGTTTTGGGTTATTTTTGGGTTATTTTGGGTTATTTTTGGGTTACTTTGGGGTGTTTTGGGTTATTTTTGGGATACTTTGGGGTGTTTTGGGTTATTTTTGGGTTACTTTGGGGTGTTTTGGGGGTTATTTTTGGGTTACTTTGGGGTGGTGTGGGTTATTTTTGGGTTATTTTGTGGTGTTTTGGGTTATTTTTGGGATACTTTGTGGTGTTCTGGGTTATTTTTGGGTTACTTTGGGGTGGTTTGGGGTGGTTTGGGTTGGGTTTTGGGGTGATTTTGGGGTTCCGGGGTTATTTTTGGGTGATTTTGGGGGTTCCGGGGGTATTTTTGGGGTGATTTCGGGGTTCCGGGGGTATTTTTGGGGTTCCGGGGGTATTTTTGGGGCGATTTCGGGGTTCCGGGGTTATTTTTGGGTGATTTTGGGGGTTCCCGAGCCCGCCCCTCCCCCAGGTGAACGAGTGCATGATCGGCACCGCTCAGGCCAACCGGAAGTGACGCCATCGCCCCCATTCCCGCCTTTCAAACGCGCACCCCAATAAAGATTAGCATTTTCACGGAGCAGAGTGATTGGCTGCCGCTGTCACGTGCTTATCCGCAACGGCGCCGCCGGGCCGCCGGAATGCCGCGCGCTGATTGGCTGAGCCCGTACGGCCGCCCTGCCGGCGGCCATCTTGCCGCGCTTTCGCCTCGCGCCTCGAGGCGCCTCACGGCCGCCGTACCGCCGCCATCTTGCGCTCCACCTCCGCTCCTGCGCGGCTCCGCCTTCCCGGCCGTCCCCGCGATGGCGCGGCGCTGGCGGCCGCTGCTCCGCCCGCCGCCGCGCCGGGAACGGCGCCGAGCGGCCGGAAAGCCGCGCGGGGCCGCGAGGGTTAAAGGGGCGGGGTCCCGGCGCGCGCCGCACGTTAAGATGGCGGCTCCCGTCTCGGCGGCGCCGCTGCCCGGATGAGGCGGCGCGCTGCGATTGGTCGGCGGGCGTGACCACGCCCCTTTCTTTGTACGGTGTCATGGCGGCGCCCGCTCGGCCGGGCCGGCGCGGGGCGGCACTTCCGGTCCTGCGCAGTGCGCGGCCGCGGCCGCTCGGTGGCGGCGGCGCCGGAGGAGCCGCGCGGGCCCGGTGAGCGCCGGGGGGGCGGGGCCTGCCCGGGGGCGGGGCCAACACCGTGAGGGGAGGGGGCGCCCGGGGGGGGGGGAGAGGGGATGGTTTGGGGCGAATTCGGCAGAATTCGGGCAAATTCGGGGGGTCCCGGGGGAGGGAGAGGAGCGGGAGGGGCGCGGGGGGAGTCGGGGGGGCCGGGGGGGGGAGGGGAGGCGGAATTGGGGGTCGGGGGGGTGCGAGGGGGGATGGGGGAGGGGAAGGCGGAAGTTGGGGGGGATTTGGGGGGTGGGGAGGGGGGAGGGGAACCGGGGGGGGGGGTTCGGGGGTCCCTCCCCTGAGCCCTCCCCCTCCCCCAGGCCGCGCCCCCCCCCCCATGTCGGGGGTCCCGGGGTTCCCCATGGCCGCGCCCGCCCAGCCAATCATCGTCCTGGACGACGACGAGGAGGAGCGAGGCCCCGCCCCCTCCGCCCGAGGCCCCGCCCCCTCCGCCCCAGGCCCCGCCCCCTCCGCCCGAGGCCCCGCCCCCTCCGCCCCTCCCCCCCCGCCGGGGCCGCCCCCCCCCAACGGGGCCGGGGGGGGGAGGGGCGGCGCCTTCCGGGAGGAGAACGAGCGGCTGTTCCAGCAGGTGAGGGGCGCACAGGTGTGTGAGGGTGTGCACAGGTGTGCACAGGTGTGTGAGGGTGTGCCCAGGTGTGTGAGGATGTGCCCAGGTGTGTGCGGGTGTGGCCCAGGTGTGCCCAGGTGCAATCTCAGGTGTGTCTGGGTGTGCCAAAGTGGGCCCAGGTGTGCCCAGGTGTGGCCCAGGTGTGCCCAGGTGTGGTCTCAGGTCTCTTTGGCTGTGCCTCGGGTGTGTCCCAGGTGTATGACAGTGTGCTTCAGGTGTGCCCAGGTGTATCCCAGGTGTTTCCAGTTCTATCCAGGTGTGTCCCAGGTGTATCTCAGGTGTGCCCAGGCGTGTCCCAGGTGTGCCCAGGTGTAACTCAGGTGTGCCCAGGTGTATCTCAGTTCTATCCAGGTGTGCCCAGGTGTATCCAGGTGTAACCCAGGTGTATCTCAGATCTATCCAGGTGTGCCCAGGTGTAACCCAGGTGTATCCAGGTGTATCCAGGTGTAACCCAGGTGTACCCAGCTGTACCCTGGTGTGCCCAGGTATATCCAGGTGTAACCCAGGTGTGCCCAGCTGTACACTGGTGTGCCCAGGTGTATCTTAGGTGTGCCCAGGTGTATCCAGGTTTAACCCAGGGGTATCCAGGTGTAACCCAGGTGTGCCCAGCTGTATCTTGGTGTGTCCAGGTGTATCTCAGTTCTATCCAGGTCTGCCCAGGTGTATTTCAGGTGTGCCCAGGTGTATCCAGTTGTAACTCAGGTGTAACCCAGGTGTGCCCAGCTGTACGCTGGTGTGCCCAGGTGTAACTCAGGTATACCCAGGTGTATCCAGGTGTAACCCAGGTGTGCCCAGCTGTACCTTGGTGTGCCCAGGTGTATCTCAGGCGTGCCCAGGTGTATCCAGGTGCAACGCAGGTGTATCCAAGTGTAACTCAGGTGTGCCCAGGTGTATCTCAGTTGTGCCCAGGTGTATCTCAGGTGTGCCCAGGTGTATGCAGGTGTATCTCAGGTGTGCCCAGGTGTATCGAGGTGTAACCCAGGTGTATCCAGGTGTATCTCAGGTGTGCCCAGGTGTATCTCAGTTGTGCCCAGGTGTATCCAGGTGTATCTCAGGTGTGCCCAGGTGTATCTCAGGTGTGCCCAGGTGTATCCAGGTGTATCTCAGTTGTGCCCAGGTGTATCTCAGGTGTGCCCAGGTGTATCGAGGTGTAACCCAGGTGTATCCAGGTGTATCTCAGGAGTGCCCAGCTGTATGCTGCTGTGCCCAGGTGTATCTCAGGTGTGCCCAGGTGTATCCAGGTGTAACTCAGGTGTAACTCAGGTGTGCCTAGGTGTATCCAGGTATGCCCAGGTGTATTTCAGTTCTATCCAGGTGTGCCTAGGCGTAACTCAGGTGTGCCCAGGTGTATCCAGGTGTAACCCAGGTGTGACCAGGTGTATCTCAGGTGTGACCAGGTGTATCGAGGTGTAACCCAGGTGTACCCAGGTGTAACTCAGGAGTGCCCAGCTGTATGCTGCTGTGCCCAGGTGTATCTCAGTTGTGCCCAGGTGTATCTCAGGTGTGCCCAGGTGTATCCAGGTGTAACTCAGGTGTAACTCAGGTGTAACTCAGGTGTGCCTAGGTGTATCCAGGTATGCCCAGATGTATTTCAGTTCTATCCAGGTGTGCCTAGGCGTAACTCAGGTGTGCCCAGGTGTATCCAGGTGTAACCCAGGTGTGACCAGGTGTATCTCAGGTGTGACCAGGTGTATCTCAGGTGTGCCCAAGTGTAACCCAGGTGTGCCCAGCTGTACGCTGGTGTACCCAGGTGTATCCAGGTGTAACCCAGGTGTATCTCAGGTGTGCCCAGGTGTATCTCAGGTGTGCCCAGGTGTATCCAGGCGTAACCCAGGTGTATCCAGGTGTAACCCAGGTGTATCTCAGGTGTGCCCAGGTGTATCCAGGTGTATCTCAGGTGTGCCCAGGTGTATCTCAGGTGTGCCCAGGTGTATCCAGGTGTATCTCAGGTGTGCCCAGGTGTATCCAGGTGTATCTCAGGTGTGCCCAGGTGTATCCAGGTGTGCCCAGGTGTACCCAGGTGTAACCCAGGTGTGCCCAGCTGTACGCTGGTGTACCCAGGTGTATCCAGGTGTAACCCAGGTGTATCTCAGGTGTGCCCAGGTGTATCCAGGTGTAACCCAGGTGTGCCCAGCTGTACCCAGGTGTGCCCAGGTGTATCTCAGTTGTGCCCAGGTGTACCCAGGTGTTCCATTCCCCCGCAGTTCCTGTCGCTGTGCGCGCCGCTGACGCAGGAGCACCCCGAGGTGCTGCCCTTCCTGAGCTCTCGGCACCTGCGCGCCCACCCCGACTTCCGGGGCTCGGCCGAGTTCCGGAACATTCTGGGCCGGCTGCTGCGGCGCGTGCGGGGCCGGCGCCGCAAGGTCTACGTCTACATCAACGAGCTCTGCACCGTGCTCAAGGCGCGGGCGCTGCGCCGCCGCCTCCCGCTGCGCGCCCTGCCCGCCGCCCGCCAGCATCCCGACGGAGCCTCCCAGTATCCCGACGGAGCCTCCCAGTATCCCGACGGAGCCTCCCAGTATCCCGCTGGAGCCTCCCAGTATTCTGCTGGAGCCTCCCAGTATCCTGCTGGATCCTCCCAGTATCCCGACGGAGCCTCCCAGTATCCTGCTGGATCCTCCCAGTATCCCGACGGAGCCTCCCAGTATCCCGACGGAGCCTCCCAGTATCCCGATGGAGCCTCCCAGTATCCCGATGGAGCCTCCCAGTATCCCGACGGAGCCTCCCAGTATCCTGCTGGAGCCTCCCAGTATCCTGACGGAGCCTCCCAGAACCCTGAGGAAACATCCCAACATCCTCCCAGTTCATCCCAGTATCCCCCTGCTTCATCCCAGCATCCTCCCAGTTCATCCCAGTATCCCCCTGCTTCATCCCAGCATCCTCCCAGTTCATCCCAGTATCCCCCTGGGGCCTCCCGGTGCCCGCCTGGCTCATCCCTGTATCCCGACGGAGCCGAGCCGTCCCAGTGTGCCACCAGTTCATCCCAGTATCCCGCTGGGGATCCATCCCGGTCTCCCCAGGGCTCCTCCCAGTGTCCTGCTGGTTCTTCGGAGCACCCTGGGGGCTCTTCCCAGTATCCCAGCGCTCCATCCCAGTATCCCAGCGCTCCATCCCAGTATCCCAGCGCTCCATCCCAGTATCCCAGTGCTTCGTCCAGTGACGCTGGCGCTCCGTCCCGGTATCCTAATGGTTCATTCTGGTGCTCCAGCGCCTCATCCCAGTATCCCGGCAACTCCTCCCAGTGCCCCAACGCCCCATCCCAGTATCCCGGCAACTCCTCCCAGTGCCCCAGTGCCCCATCCCAGTATCCCGGCAACTCTTCCCAGTGTCCCAGCGCCTCCTCCCAGTATCCCGGCAATTCCTCCCAGTGTCCCAGTGCCTCATCCCAGTATCCCGGTGGTTCATCCGGCCATCCCGGTGTCTCATCCCAGTATCCCAGTGGTTCATCCGGCCATCCCGGCGCCTCATCCCAGTATCCCGGCAACTCCTCCCAGTGCCCCAACGCCTCATCCCAGTATCCCGGCAATTCCTCCCAGTGCCCCAACGCCCCATCCCAGTATCCCGGTGCTCCATCCGGCCATCCCGGCGCCTCATCCCAGTATCCCGGTGGTTCATCCGGCCATCCCGGCGCCTCATCCCAGTATCCCGGCGCTCCATCTGGCCATCCCGGCGCCCCATCCCAGTATCCCGGCGCTCCATCCGGCGATCCCGACGCCGCGTCCCAGTATCCCGGCGCTCCATCTGGCGATCCCGGTGCTCCATCCCAGTATCCCGGCGCCTCATCCCAGTATCCCGACGCCGCGTCCCAGCCGGCCGGCGCCCCCGAGGGCGCGGGGCGGCGCGCGGGCGGCTCGCGGCGGCAGATCCGGCACCTGGAGCACCTGCTGCGCGTCTACGCCGGCGAGATCCGGCGGCTGCAGGAGCGCGAGCTGGACCTGGCCGAGCTGGACAGCGCCGACTCGCCGTACCTGCAGGAGAACCGCCTCAAGAGGAGGATGATGCGCATCTTCCGCCGCCTCTGCCAGCTCAAGGACTGCAGCAGCCTGACGGGCCGCGTGCTGGAGCAGCGCATCCGCTTCCGCGGCACGCGCTACCCCGAGGTCAACCGCAGCATCGAGCGCTTCATCAACCGGCCCGACGCCTTCCCCGACTACTCGGACATCCTGCGCGAGATCCGCGGCGCCAGCGCGCGCCACGGGCTGGGGCTGGGCCGGCGGCAGATGGAGAACATGGCCCAGGAGGCGTTCCGCGAGGTGGGCAACCGCCTGCAGGAGCGGCGCCACCTCGACCTGGTCTACAACTTCGGCAGCCACCTCACCGACCAGTACCGGCCAGGTAACGGGGGGGAAATGGGGAAAAATGGGGGAAAAATGGGGGAAAATGGGGGGAAAATGGAGCACAACTTCGGCAGCCACCTCACCGACCAGTACCGGCCAGGTAACAGGGGGAACGGGGAAAAACAGGAGGAAAATGGGGGAAAATGGGGGAAAAATGGAGTACAACTTCGGCAGCCACCTCACCAACCAGTACCGGCCAGGTAACGGGGGGAAATGGGGAAAAATGCGGAAAAATGGGGGAAAAATGGGGTAAAAATGGAGTAGAACTTGAGCAGCCACCTCACCGACCAGTACCGGCCAGGTAACGGGGGGAAATGGGGAAAAACGGGGGAAAATGCGGGAAAACGGGGGGAAAATGGAGCACAACTTCGGCAGCCACCTCACTGACCAGTACCGGCCAGGTAACGGGGGGAAATGGGGAAAAATGGGGGAAAAATGGGAAATGGGGAATGGGAAATGGGGCACAACTTCGGCAGCCACCTCACCGACCAGTACTGGCCAGGTAATGGGGGGAAATGGGGAAAAATGGGGAAAAATGGGAAATGGGGAATGGGAAATGGAGTACAACTGGGGCAGCCACCTCACCGACCAGTACTGGCCAGGTAATGGGGGGAAATGGGGAAAAACGGGATAAAAATGGGAAATGGAGAATGGGAAATGGAGTACAACTGGGGCAGCCGCCTCACCGACCAGTACCGGCCAGGTAACGGGGGGAAATGGGGAAAAATGGGGAAAAATGGGGGAAAATGGGGGAAAAATGGAGTAGAACTGGGGCAGGCACCTCACCGACCAGTACCGGCCAGGTAACGGGGGGAAATGGGGAAAAATCGGGGGAAAATGGGAAATGGGGAATGGGAAATGGAGTACAACTTGGGCAGGCACCTCACTGACCAGTACCGGCCAGGTAATGGGGGAAATGGGGAAAATGGGGGAAAAACGGGGGGAAAATGGGGGAAAATGGGGGAAAAACGGAGTACAACTTCGGCAGGCACCTCACCGACCAGTACCGGCCAGGTAACGGGGGGAAATGGGGAAAAACGGGGGGAAAATGGGAAATGGGGAATGGGAAATGGAGCACAACTTGGGCAGGCACCTCACTGACCAGTACCGGCCAGGTAACGGGGGGAAATGGGGAAAAATGGGGGAAAATGGGGGAAAAATGGAGCACAACTTTGGCAGCCATCTCACTGACCAGTACCGGCCAGGTAACGGGGGGAAATGGGGAAAAACGGGGGGAAAATGGGAAATGGAGAATGGGAAATGGAGTACAACTGGGGCAGCCACCTCACCGACCAGTACCGGCCAGGTAATGGGGGAAACGGGGGGAAAAATTGGGGAAAATGGGGGAAAATGGGGGAAAAATGGAGTAGAACTTGGGCAGCCCCTCACCAACCAGTACCGGCCAGGTAACGGGGGGAAAATGGGGAAAAATGGGGGAAAATGGGGGAAAATGGGGAAAAAATGGAGTACAACTTGGGCAGGCACCTCACCGACCAGTACCGGCCAGGTAATGGGGGGAAAAAGGGGAAAAATGGGGGAAAATGGGGGAAATGGGGAAAAACGGGGGGAAAATGGGAAATGGGGAATGGGAAATGGGGCACAACTTCGGCAGCCACCTCACCGACCAGTACCGGCCAGGTAACGGGGGAAAAACGGGGAAAAATGGGGTAAAAATGGGGAAAAAATGGAGTAGAACTTCGGCAGCCACCTCACCAACCAGTACCGGCCAGGTAACGGGGGGAAATGGGGAAAAACGGGGGAAAAATGGGGGAAAATGGGGAAAAACGGGGGGAAAATGGGAAATGGGGAATGGGAAATGGAGTACAACTTGGGCAGCCGCCTCACTGACCAGTACTGGCCAGGTAACAGGGGGAAAATGGGGAAAAATGGGGAAAAAATGGGGAAAAATGGGGTAAAAATGGGGAAAAATGGGGAAAAATGGGGGAAAATTATAAAAAATGGGGAAATATGGGAAATGGGGAATGGGAAACGGGGCACAACTCAGGCAGCTGCCTCACCGACCAGTACCGGCCAGGTAACGGGGGAAAATGGGGAAAAATGGGGAAAAATGGGGAAAAAATGGGGGAAAATGGGGGAAAATGGGGGAAAAATGGAGTACAACTTGGGTAGCCGCCTCACCGACCAGTACCGGCCAGGTAACGGGGGGAAATGGGGAAAAATGGGGAAAAACAGGGAAAAAACGGGGAAAAATGGGGTAAAAATGGGAGGGGAACTAGGGAAAATGGGGAGGGAAATGAGGGAAAATGGGAAATGAGAGGAAAATGAGAGGGGAATGGGGAAAATGGAGAAAATGGGGGGAAAATGGGAAATGGAGAAAAAATGGAAAAAAAATGGAAAAAAAATGGAAAAGAAAATGGAGAAAAAGGAAAAAATGGGAGGGGAGATGGGGAAAAAGGGGAAATGGAGAATGGTGGGGGAATGGAGAAAGTGGGAAAAATGAGAGGGAAATGGGAAAAATGGGAAATGAGAGGGAAAATGGGATGGGGAGAGGTGATAAGGGAAGGGAAGGGGGGGAAATGGGAAAAAATGGGTGGAAAATGGGAAAAATGGGGGGGAAATGGGAAAAAATGGGGGGAAAATGGGAAAAAATGGGGGGGAAATGGGAAAAAATGGGGGGGAAATGGGAAAAAATGGGGGGGAAATGGGAAAAAATGGGGGGGAAATGGGAAAAAATGGGGGGGAAATGGGAAAAAATGGGGGGGAAATGGGAAAAAATGGGGGGGAAATGGGAAAAAATGGGGGGGAAATGGGAAGAGCGTGAGGAAATGGGGATGGGGTGCGTCTGGAAATGGGAATTTTCAGGTTTGGAATTTTGGAATTTTGGAATTTTGGAGTTGGGAATTAGGGGATTTGGAATTTTGGGAATTTGGGAAATTTGAGATTTTGGGGTTTGTGAGTTTTGGGTTGGGAATTTTAGGATTTGGGATCTTGGGATTTCGATTTCGAGACTTCAAGATTTGGGATTTGGGGTTGGGAATTTTGGGATTTGGAATTCTGAGGTTTGGGATTTCAGGATTTTGGGATTTGGGGGTTTTGTGATTGGGAATTTTGGGATTTGGGATTTGGGATTCTGGGATTTCGGATTGGGAATTTTTGGGTTTTCGGGATTTGAGGATTTTGGTAATTTTGTGACTTTGGGGGTT
The DNA here is from genome assembly GCF_050655825.1 of Lonchura striata. NCBI lineage: Eukaryota > Metazoa > Chordata > Aves > Passeriformes > Estrildidae > Lonchura > Lonchura striata. The sequence continues at coordinate 1,289,861 of NC_140737.1, forward strand.
TGGGACTTGGGGAAATTTGGAATTTTGGGATTGGGAATTTTTGCTATGTGGGAAAATTTGTAAATTTGGGATTTAGGATTTTGGGAAATTTGTGATTTTGGGATTTGGGATTTTGGGAAATTTGTAATTTTGGGATTTTGGGAAATTAGTGATTTTGGGATTTGGGATTTTGGGAAATCTGTAATTTTGGGATTTCGGATTTTGGGAAATTTGTGATTTTGGGATATTTGTGATTTTGGGATTTGGGATTTTGGGAAATCTGTGATTTTTGGATTTGGGGTTTTGGGATATTTGTGATTTTGGGATTTAGGGTTTTGGGAATTTTGTAATTTTGGGATTTGGGGTTTTGGGAAATTTATGATTTTGGGATTTAGGATTTTGGGAAATTTGGGATTTTGGGAAATTTGCAATTTCGGGATTTGGGATTTTGGGAATTTTGTGATTTTGGGATTTAGGATTTTGGGAAATCTGTAATTTTGTGATTTGGGATTTGGGATTTTGGGAATTTTGTGATTTGGGATTTTGGGAATTTTGTGATTTTGGGATTTGGGATTTTGGGAATTTTGGGATTTGGGATTTTGGGAATTTTGTGATTTTGGGATTTGGGATTTTGGGAAATCTGTGATTTTGGGATTTCGGATTTTGGGAAATTTGTGATTTTGGGATTTTGGGAAATCTGTGATTTTGGGATTTGTGATTTTGGGATTTAGGATTTTGAGAATTTTGTGATTTTGGGATATTTGTGATTTTGAGATTTGGGATTTTGGGAAATCTGTGATTTTGGGATTTTGGGAATTTTGTGATTTTGGGATTTTGGGAAATCTGTGATTTTGGGATTTGTGATTTTGGGAAATTTGTGATTTTGGGATTTAGGATTTTGAGAATTTTGTGATTTTGGGATATTTGTGATTTTGAGATTTGGGATTTTGGGAAATCTGTGATTTTGGGATTTTGGGAAATCTGTGATTTTGGGAAATCTGTGATTTTGGGATATTTGTGATTTTGGGATTTAGGATTTTGGGAAGTTTGTGATTTTGGGATTTTGGGAAATCTGTGATTTTGGGATTTGTGATTTTGGGATATTTGTGATTTTGGGATTTGGGATTTCGGGAAATTTGTGATTTTGGGATTTTGGGAAATCTGTGATTTTGGGATTTGTGATTTTGGGAAATTTGTGATTTTGGGATTTAGGATTTTGAGAATTTTGTGATTTTGGGATTTAGGATTTTGAGAATTTTGTGATTTTGGGATATTTGTGATTTTGGGATTTGTGATTTTGGGATATTTGTGATTTTGGGATTTAGGATTTTGGGAAATTTGTGATTTTGGGATTTTGGGAAATCTGTGATTTTGGGATTTGGGATTTTGGGAAATTTGGGATTTTGGGATTTTGGGAAATCTGTGATTTTGGGATTTGTGATTTTGGGATATTTGTGATTTTGGGATTTAGGATTTTGGGAAATTTGTGATTTTGTGATTTGGGATTTTGGGAAATTTGTGATTTTGGGATTTAGGATTTTGGGAATTTTGTGATTTTGGGATTTGGGATTTTGGGAATTTTGGGGATTTGGGATTTTGGGATATTTGTAATTTTGTGATTTGGGATTTGGGATTTTGGGAATTTTGGGATTTGGGATTTTGGGAATTTTGTGATTTTGGGATTTGGGATTTTGGGAAATCTGTGATTTTGGGATTTGTGATTTTGGGATATTTGTGATTTTGGGATATTTGTGATTTTGGGATTTGGGATTTTGGGAATTTTGTGATTTTGGGATATTTGTAATTTTGGGATTTGGGATTTTGGGATATTTGTGATTTTGGGATTTAGGAATTTGAGAATTTTGTGATTTTGGGATATTTGTGATTTTGGGAAATTTGTGATTTTGGGATTTTGGGAATTTTGTGATTTTGTGATTTTGGATTTTGGGAATTTTGTGATTTTGGGATATTTGTAATTTTGGGATTTGGGATTTTGGGAATTTTGTGATTTTGGGATTTGGGATTTTGGGAAATCTGTGATTTTGGGAATTTTGTGATTTTGGGAATTTTGTGATTTTGGGATTTGGGATTTTGGGAAATTTGTGATTTTGGGATTTAGGATTTTGAGAATTTTGTGATTTTGGGATATTTGTGATTTTGGGATATTTGTGATTTTGGGATTTGGGATTTTGGGAATTTTGTGATTTTGGGATATTTGTAATTTTGGGATTTGGGATTTAGGATTTTGAGAATTTTGTGATTTTGGGAAATTTGTGATTTTGGGATTTTGGGAATTTTGTGATTTTGGGATTTGGGGTTTTGGGAATTTTGTGATTTTGGGATTTTGGGAATTTTGTGATTTTGGGATTTGTGATTTTGGGAAATTTGTGATTTTGGGATATTTGTGATTTTGGGAATTTTGGGAATTTTGTGATTTTGGGATTTTGGGAATTTTGTGATTTTGGGAATTTTGTGATTTTGTGATTTTGGGAAATCTGTGATTTTGGGATTTTGGGATTTTGGGAATTTTGTGATTTTGGGAATTTTGTGATTTTGGGCTCCCCCAGGCACGGACCCGGCGCTGTCGGACCCCGAGCTGGCGCAGCGGCTCCGGCGGAACCGGCGCCTGGCGCTGGCCCGGCTGGACGACGTCATCGCGCGCTTCGCCCAGCGCCAGGAGCAGCACCAGGAGAGCGGCGCCGGCCGGAAACGGCGGGAGCGGAAACGCCGGAGCGGGGTACGGGAACGGGAAATGGGAACGGGAATGGGAACGGGAATGGGGAATGGAAACAGCGGGAGCGGAAACGCCGGAGCGGGGTACGGGAACGGGAACAGGAAATGGGAACGGGAACGGGGAATGGAAACAGCGGGAGCGGAAACGCCGGAGCGGGGTACGGGAACGGGAACAGGAAATGGGAACGGGAACGGGGAATGGAAACAGCGGGAGCGGAAACGCCGGAGCGGGGTACGGGAACGGGAAACGGGAACAGGAAATGGGAACGGGAACGGGGAATGGAAACAGCGGGAGCGGAAACGCCGGAGCGGGGTACGGGAACGGGAAACGGGAACAGGAAATGGGAACGGGAACGGGGAATGGAAACAGCGGGAGCGGAAACGCCGGAGCGGGGTACGGGAACGGGAAACGGGAACGGGAACAGGAAATGGGAACAGGAAATGGGAACGGGAATGGGGAATGGAAACAGCGGGAGCGGAAACGCCGGAGCGGGGTACGGGAACAGGAAACGGGAACGGGAACAGGGAAATGGGAACGGGAACGGGGAATGGAAACAGCGGGAGCGGAAACGCCGGAGCGGGGTACGGGAACGGGAAACGGGAACAGGAAATGGGAACGGGAATGGGGAATGGAAACAGGAAATGGGAACAGGGAACGGGAACGGGAATGGGAATGGGGAATGGAAACAGCGGGAGCGGAAACGCCGGAGCGGGGTACGGGAACGGGGAACGGGAACAGGAAATGGGAACGGGAACGGGGAATGGGGAATGGAAACAGCGGGAGCGGAAACGCCGGAGCGGGGTACGGGAACAGGAAACGGGAACGGGAACAGGAAATGGGAACGGGAATGGGGAACGGAAACAGCGGGAGCGGAAACGCCGGAGCGGGGTACGGGAACGGGAAACGGGAACGGGAAATGGGAACGGGAATGGGGAATGGAAACAGGAAATGGGAACAGGGAACGGGAACGGGAATGGGAATGGGGAATGGAAACAGCGGGAGCGGAAACGCCGGAGCGGGGTACGGGAAAAGGGAATGGGAACAGGGGAGCGGGGTACGGAAACGCCGGAGTGGGGTACGGGAACAGGGAACAGGAACGTGGGAATGGGGTATGGGAAAAGGGAACGGAAACGTGGGAGTGGGAAATGGGAACGGGAACACGGGAATGGGAAATGGGAACGGGAACAGGGAACGGAAACATGGGAACAGGAAATGGGAACAGGGAACGGAAACATGGGAACCAGGAAATGGGAACAGGAAAAGGGAACGGGAACACTGGAGTGGGCTACGGGAACGGGAACGGAAACATGGGAACAGGAAATGGGAATGGGAAACGGAAACATGGGAACAGGAAATGGGAACAGGAGCAGGGAACGGAAACATGGGAACAGGAAATGGGAACGGGAAACGGAAACATGGGAACAGGAAATGGGAACGGGAACAGGGAACGGAAACATGGGAACAGGAAACGGGAAGCAGGAATGCGGGGTATGGAAACAAGAAATGGGAGACGGGGAACAGGAAATGGGAAACAGGAACAGGAAATAGCCCGGGAACAGGAAATGGGAATGGGAACAGGAAATAGCCCGGAAGCAGGGTATGGGAAATGGTGAACAGGAAACGGGAATGGGAAACAGGAACACGGTGGGGAAAAGGGAATGGGAAATGGGAACAGGAAATGAGAAACAGGAACAGGAAATGGGAAACAGGAACGGGGAACAGCCCGGAAACAGGGTATGGGAAATGGGAACAGGGTATGGGAAATGGGAACAGGAAATGGGAATGGGAACAGGAAATGGGAACGGGAAACAGGAACACGGTGGGGAAAAGGGAATGGGAAATGGGAACAGGAAATGGGAAACAGGAACGGGAAATGGGAAACAGGAACAGGAAATAGCCCAGAAACAGGGTATGGGAAATGGTGAACAGGAAATGGGAATGGGAACAGGAAATGGGAACGGGAAACAGGAAATAGCCCAGAAACAGGGTATGGGAAATGGGGAACAGGAAATGGGAATGGGAACAGGAAATGGGAACGGGAAACAGGAACACGGTGAGGAAAAGGGAATGGGAAATGGGAACAGGAAATGGGAAACAGGAATGGGAAATGGGAAACAGGAACAGGAAATAGCCCGGAAACAGGGTATGGGAAATGGTGAACAGGAAATGGGAATGGGAACAGGAAATGGGAATGGGAACAGGAAATGGGAAACAGGAAACGGGAATGGGAACAGGAAATGGGAACGGGAAACAGGAACACGGTGGGGAAAAGGGAATGGGAAACGGGAACAGGAAACAGGAACCAAGGTGGGGAGACAGGAAATGGGAACGGGAACAGGAAATGGGAACCAAGGTGGGGAAACAGGAAATGGGAACGGGATCCAAGGTGGGGAGGGGGATGGGAAATGGGATGGAGGAGGAGGAAGGAAAGAAGGAAGGAATTGAGGAAGAGGAGGAGGGGAATGAGGAAGAAGAAAAGGAGGAAGGAAGGCAGGAAAAGGAAGAGGAAGTGGAGGAGGAAAGACAGGAAAGGGAAGAGGAGGAGGAAGAAGTGGAGGAAAATGAGGAAGGACAGGCAGATGAGAAGGAAGAAAAGGAAGAGGAGGAGGAAGGGGAGGAGGAAGGGCACAGGAAAGAGGAAGAGGAAGAGGAAGGGTGGGAAAAGGCAGAGGGAGAGGAGGAAGGGGAGGAGGAAGGGAAGGAAAAAGAAGAAGAAAAGGAAGAGGAAGGAAAAGGGCATTGAAAGGAGGAGGAAGGCTGGGAAAAGGAGGAGGAAGTGAAGGAAGAAGAGCGGGAAAAGGAGGAGGAAGAGGAAGAGAGGAGGAGGAAGCAGAGAGGAAGAGGAGAAGTGGGAAGAAGAGGAGGAAGGTTGGGGAAAGGAGAAAGACTTGGGGGAGGAAGAGCAGGAAAAGGAGAAGGAAGTGAAGGAGGAAGGGCAGGAAAAGGAGAAGGAAGTGAAGGAGGAAGGGCAGGAAAAGGAGGAAGAGGAAGAGGAGGAAGGCTGGGAAAAGGAGAAGGAAGTGAAGGAGGAAGGGCAGGAAAAGGAGGAAGAGGAAGAGGAGGAAGGGCAGGAAAAGGAGAAGGAAGTGAAGGAGGAAGAGCAGGAAAAGGAGAAGGAAGTGAAGGAGGAAGGGCAGGAAAAGGAGGAAGAGGAAGAGGAGGAAGGGCAGGAAAAGGAGGAAGAGGAAGAGGAAGGGCAGGAAATGAGAAGGAAGTGAAGGAGGAAGAGCAGGAAAAGGAGGAAGAGGAGAAAGGGCAGGAAAAGGAGAAGGAAGTGAAGGAGGAAGGGCAGGAAAAGGAGAAGGAAGTGAAAGAGGAAGGGCAGGAAAAGGAGGAAGAGGAAGAGGAGGAAGGCTGGGAAAAGGAGGAAGAGGAAGTGAAGGAGGAAGGGCAGGAAAAGGAGGAAGAGGAAGAGGAGGAAGGGCAGGAAAAGGAGAAGGAAGTGAAGGAGGAAGGGCAGGAAAAGGAGAAGGAAGTGAAGGAGGAAGGGCAGGAAAAGGAGGAAGAGGAGGAAGGGCAGGAAAAGGAGAAGGAAGTGAAGGAGGAAGAGGAAGAGGAGGAAGGCTGGGAAAAGGGAACTCCCCCCCCTAAAAATTCTTCATCCACAGAGGAAGAAAGAAGAGGAGGAGGAAGAGGAGGAGGAAGAAGAAGAGGAAGAAGAGGAGGAAGAAGAGGAAGACGAAGAAGATGAGGAGGAAGAGGAGGAGGAAGAGGAAGAAGGAGAATCCTCCGAGGCCGAAGGGCAGGTGAAGGTCAAGGAGGAAGAGGAGATGGAGGAGGAGGAAGAGGAGGAAGGAAGAGAAGCTCAGGGTAGGGCTGGGGGAATTTTGGGAATTCTGGGGGATTTCAGGGGAATTCTGGGGGATTTCAGGGGAATTCTGGGAATTCTGGGGGATTTCAGGGGAATTCTGGGAATTCTGGGGGATTTCAGGGGAATTTGGGAATTCTGGGGGATTTCAGGGGAATTCTGGGAATTCTGGGGGATTTCAGGGGAATTCTGGGAATTCTGGGGGGGTTTGGGGAATTCTGGGAATTCTGGGGGATTTCAGGGGAATTCTGGGAATTCTGGGGGATTTCAGGGGAATTCTGGGAATTCTGGGGGATTTCAGGGGAATTCTGGGGGATTTCAGGGGAATTCTGGGAATTCTGGGGGATTTCAGGGGAATTTTGGGAATTCTGGGGGATTTCAGGGGAATTCTGGGAATTCTGGGGGATTTCAGGGGAATTCTGGGGGATTTCAGGGGAATTCTGGGAATTCTGGGGGATTTCAGGGGAATTTTGGGAATTCTGGGGGATTTCAGGGGAATTTTGGGAATTCTGGGGGATTTCAGGGGAATTCTGGGGGATTTCAGGGGAATTTTGGGAATTCTGGGGGATTTCAGGGGAATTTTGGGAATTCTGGGGGATTTCAGGGGAATTCTGGGGGATTTCAGGGGAATTTTGGGAATTCTGGGGGATTTCAGGGGAATTTTGGGAATTCTGGGGGATTTCAGGGGAATTCTGGGGGATTTCAGGGGAATTTGGGAATTCTGGGGGATTTCAGGGGAATTTTGGGAATTCTGGGGGATTTCAGGGGAATTCTGGGAATTCTGGGGGATTTCAGGGGAATTCTGGGAATTCTGGGGGATTTCAGGGGAATTTTGGGAATTCTGGGGGATTTCAGGGGAATTCTGGGAATTCTGGGGGATTTCAGGGGAATTCTGGGAATTCTGGGGGATTTCAGGGGAATTTTGGGAATTCTGGGGGATTTCAGGGGAATTCTGGGGGATTTCAGGGGAATTTTGGGAATTCTGGGGGATTTCAGGGGAATTCTGGGAATTCTGGGGGATTTCAGGGGAATTCTGGGGGATTTCAGGGGAATTTTGGGAATTCTGGGGGATTTCAGGGGAATTTGGGAATTCTGGGGGATTTCAGGGGAATTCTGGGGGATTTCAGGGGAATTTTGGGAATTCTGGGGGATTTCAGGGGAATTTGGGAATTCTGGGGGATTTCAGGGGAATTTTGGGAATTCTGGGGGATTTCAGGGGAATTCTGGGAATTCTGGGGGATTTCAGGGGAATTTGGGAATTCTGGGGGATTTCAGGGGAATTCTGGGAATTCTGGGGGATTTCAGGGGAATTCTGGGACTTCTGGGGGATTTCAGGGGAATTTGGGAATTCCGGGGGATTTCAGGGGAATTCTGGGGGATTTCAGGGGAATTTTGGGAATTCTGGGGGATTTCAGGGGAATTTGGGAATTCTGGGGGATTTCAGGGGAATTTGGGAATTCCGGGGGATTTCAGGGGAATTCTGGGGGATTTCAGGGGAATTCTGGGACTTCTGGGGGATTTCAGGGGAATTTTGGGGATTCTGGGGGGTTTTGGGGAATTCTGGGGAGGGATTTTTAGAAGAATTTGGGGAGGTCTGGGGGTCCCATCTGGGGGGATTTTGGGGTGCTGAGGGGAACTTTGGGGGATGGAATCTGGGGGTGCTGCAGGAGAATTTTGGGAATCTTTGGGGGTTTCGGGAGAGGAAGTTAGGGGTGGAATTTGGGGATTTTTTTGGGGATTGTTTTGGAGATTCTTGGGGGGAAGATTTTGGGGGATCCAGGGTGGGGGGGGGTTTGGAGGAAGAAACTGGGGATGGGATTTGGGGATTTTGGGGGGAATTTGGGGGGTCCCGGGGGGGAATTTGGGGGAAATTTGGGGGGTCCCGGGGTGGAATTTGGGGGAAGTTTGGGGGGTCCCGGGGGGGAATTTGGGGGAAGTTTGGGGGGTCCCGGGCGGGAATTTGGGGGAAGTTTGGGGGGTCCCGGGCGGGAATTTGGGGGAAGTTTGGGGGGTCCCGGGGGGGAATTTGGGGGAAGTTTGGGGGGTCCCGGGCGGGAATTTGGGGGAAGTTTGGGGGGGAATTTGGGGGAACTTTGGGGGGTCCCGGGGGGGAATTTGGGGGAACTTTTTGGAGTCCCGGGGGGGAATTTGGGGGAAGTTTGGGGGGGAATTTGGGGGAAGTTTGGGGGGGAATTTGGGGGAAGTTTGGGGGGGAATTTGGGGGAAGTTTGGGGGGTCCCGGGGGGGAATTTGGGGGAACTTTGGGGGGTCCCGGGCGGGAATTTGGGGGAAGTTTGGGGGGTCTCAGGGGGGAATTTTGGGGAACTTTGGGGGGTCCCGGGGAGGAATTTGGGGGAAGTTTGGGGGAAGTTTGGGGGGTCCCGGGGGGGAATTTTGGGGAAGTTTGGGGGGGAATTTGGGGGAAATTTGGGGGGTCCCGGGGGGGAATTTGGGGGAAGTTTGGGGGGGAATTTGGGGGAAGTTTGGGGGGTCCCGGGGGGGAATTTGGGGGAAGTTTGGGGGGGAATTTGGGGGAAGTTTGGGGGGGAATTTTGGGGGAAGTTTGGGGGGTCCCGGGTTGGAATTTGGGGATCCTTGGGGGAAGGGCTGCGGGCGGGTCCCTCCCCCCTCTCTGACCCCCCCTCCCCTCCCCTCCCCCCCCAGGAGCGGCCGATCCGGGGGTCCCGGCGCTGCCCCTCCCCCCCCCGGGGGGGTCCCCGAGCCCCTCCCCGCCCCCACGGCCGAACTTTTCGTGCTGGAGATCGAAACTTTCCCCCTGGAGCCGGGGGAGACCCCTCCCCCCTCCCCCTGCCCCTCCCCCTGCCCCTCCCCTCCCCCCTCCCCGGGCGGCTCCGAGGCCACGCCCAAAGCCCCTCCCCCCTCCCCTCCCCCTCCCCCCTTCCAGCCGGATTTGGGGGGGCGGGGGGGCCGCAAGCGCCCCTCCCCCACCTCGCCCTGCCCCTCCCCCCCCTCGCCCTGCCCCTCCCCCACCTCGCCCTGCCCCTCCCCCACCTCGCCCTGCCCCTCCCCCCCCCCCAGGCCCGCGGCGGGGGGAGGGGCGGGCGCCGCCATCAGCTCCACCTCCCTCAATGGGGGAGGGGCGGCGACCCCCCCGGGACCCCCCCCCAGGAAACGCAGGTGAGGGGCCCGGGGGGGATTTGGGGGGTCCCGGGGGGATTTGGGGGGTCCCGGGGGGATTTGGGGGGGCCCGGGGGGATTTTGGGGGGGCCCGGGGGGGATTTGGGGGGTCCCGGGGGGATTTGGGGGGGCCCGGGGGGGATTTGGGGGGGTCCCGGGGGGATTTGGGGGGGCCCGGGGGGGATTTGGGGGGTCCCGGGGGGATTTTGGGGGGTCCCGGGGGGGATTTGGGGGGTCCCGGGGGGATTTGGGGGGGCCCGGGGGGGATTTGGGGAGGTCCCGGGGGGATTTGGGGGGTCCCGGGGGGGATTTTGGGGGGTCCCGGGGGGGATTTGGGGAGTCCCGGGGGGGATTTGGGGGGGCCCGGGGGCGGTTGGGGTGTTGGGCAGCGGGTTTTTGGGGAGTTTGGGGGGATTTGGGGAGTTTGGGGGGTTTGGGGGGGGTTTGGGGGGGTCCCGATGGGATTTTGGGGGAATTTGGGGAGGTTTTGGGGGGGCCTGGGGGAGATTTCGGGGAGTCCTGATGGGATTTGGTGCGGCCAGGGGGATTTGGGGTGCTGGGGTGGAGTTTTGGGGTTCCTGGTAGAGATTTTGGGGTCCCAGGTGTGGATTTTGGGGGTCCCTGGTTGATTTTTGGGGTCCCATGTGGATTTTTGGGGTTCCTGGCAGAGATTTTGGGGGTCCCTGGTTGATTTTTGGGGTTCCCAGATATGGATTTTTGGGGTCCCTGGTTGATTTTTGGGGTCCCTGGTTGAATTTTGGGGTCCCTGGTTGATTTTTGGGGTCCCTGGTTGAATTTTGGGGTCCCAAATGTGGATTTTTGGGGTCCCTGGTTGATTTTTGGGTTCCCAGGTGGATTTTTGGGTTCCCATCTGGATTTTTGGGGGTTCCCTGGTTGATTTTTGGGTTCCCAGCTGGAATTTTGGGTTCCCAGCTGTATTTTTGGGTTCCCAGCTGGATTTTTGGGTTCCCATCTGCATTTTTGGGGGTCCCAGGTGCATTTTTGGGTTCCCAGCTGGATTTTTGGGTTCCCAGGTGGATTTTCGGGGGTTCCCTGGTTGATTTTTGGGTTCCCATCTGTATTTTTGGGTTCCCAGCTGGATTTTTGGGTTCCCAGCTGGAATTTTGGGTTCCCATCTGCATTTTTGGGTTCCCAGGTGGATTTTTGGGTTCCCAGCTGGAATTTTGGGTTCCCAGCTGGATTTTTGGGTTCCCAGCTGGATTTTGGGTTCCCTGGTTGATTTTTGGGGTTCCCTGGTTGATTTTTGGGTTCCCAGCTGGAATTTTGGGGGTTCCCAGCTGCATTTTTGGGTTCCCAGCTGCATTTTTGGGTTCCCAGGTGGATTTTCGGGGGTTCCCTGGTTGATTTTTGGGTTCCCAGCTATATTTTTGGGTTCCCAGCTGGATTTTTGGGTTCCCAGCTGGATTTTGGGGGTCCCAGCTGGATTTTTGAGTTCCCAGCTGGATTTTTGGGTTCCCAGGTGCATTTTTGGGGTTCCCATCTGCATTTTTGGGTTCCCAGCTGGATTTTCGGGGGGGTCTAACCCTGCTCCCCTCCCCCAGCCTGGCGGTGAGCAGGGGGGGCTCGGGGGGCTCGGGGCCGGATTTGGGGGGCGCCCCCCCCTCGCCCCTGCCCGACTCCACCCGCGCCGACTCCCCCGGGGGGGACCTGGTGAGCTCCTCGCAGGGGAGCCCCCCCCGGGGCTGCAAGGTGAGCCAATTAACGGGCGGTTAATTAACGGGGGGGGGGGGAATTAATGGGGTTTGGGGGTTAATGGGGTTTGGGGAGGATTGATGGGATTTGGGAGTAATTAATGGGATTTGGGGGAATTAATGGGATTTGGGGGAATTAATGGGATTTCGGGGGAAATTAATGGAATTTCGGGGGAAATTAATGGGATTTGGGGGGAATTAATGGGATTTGGGGGGGATTAATGGGATTTGGGGGGGAATTAATGGGATTTGGGGGGGGTTAATGGGATTTGGGGGGAATTAATGGGATTTGGGGGAATTAATGGGATTGGGGGGGAATTAATGGGATTTGGGGGGATTAATGGGATTTGGGGGGGATTAATGGGATTTGGGGGAATTAATGGGATTTGGGGGAATTAATGGGGTTTGGGGGGGGATTAATGGGATTTGGGGGGAAATAACAGGATTGGGGGGGAATTAATGGGATTTGGGGGGATTAATGGGATTTGGGGGGAATTAATGGGATTTGGGGGGAATTAATGGGATTTGGGGGGAATTAATGGGGTTTGGGGGGGGTTAATGGGATTTCGGGGAATTAATGGGATTTGGGGGGGGGTTAATGGGATTTGGGGGGAATTAATGGGATTTGGGGGGGATTAATGGGGTTTGGGGGAATTAATGGGATTTGGGGGGGGATTAATGGGATTTGGGGGAATTAATGGGATTTGGGGGGAATTAAAGGATTTGGGGGAATTAATGGGGTTTGGGGGGGAATTAATGGGATTTGGGGGGATTAATGGGATTTGGGGGAATTAATGGGATTTGGGGGGATTAATGGGATTTGGGGGAATTAATGGGATTTGGGGGGATTAATGGGATTTGGGGGAATTAATGGGATTTGGGGGAATTAATGGGATTTGGGGGGGGTTAATGGGATTTGGGGGGGAATTAAGGGGATTTGGGGGGGAATTAATGGGATTTGGGGGGAATTAATGGGATTTGGAGGGAATTAATGGGATTTGGGGGAATTAATGGGATTTGGGGGAATTAATGGGATTTGGGGGAAATTAAAGGGTCCTGGTGGGATCTGGGGGGGTCCTGGTGGGATTTGGGGGGGTCCTGGTGGGATTCTGGGGGGTCCTGGTGGGATTTGGGGGTCCCCTGGGGGATTTGGGGGGGTCCTGGTGGGATTCTGGGGGGTCCTGGTGGGATTTGCTGGGTCCTGGTGGGATTTGGGGAGACGTGAGGAGCTTCGGGGGACATTTCGGGCTGGTCCTGGGAGGGATTTTGGGTTCTTTGGGGGGGGGGACTTGTGTGGGGTTCTGGGGTGGCATTGGAGACATTTTGAGGAGGATCTGGGGGGGGTTTTGAGGCTTTTCAGGGGGGGCTGACCCCGGGGACCCCCCCGGACCCCCCAAATTCGCCTCCCCCTGCCCAGGCCAGCGTGGGGACCCAGTGCGACCCCGAGGAGATCATCGTGCTCTCGGACTCGGACTAGCCCCGCCCCTTTTCCTCCAGGCCCCGCCCCTTTCCCGCCAGGCCCCGCCCCTTTCCCGCCAGGCCACGCCCCTTTCCCGCCAGGCCACGCCCCCAATAAAATCCCGCCTTTTGTTTACGCGCGCGGCTCCGCCCCTCTCTGCGCGCGCTCCGCGCTGACGCGGCGTGGCGTGATGACGTCACTGGGGGGCGCGGCCCGGCGGGTTCAAGATGGCGGCGGCGGCGCCGTGAGGGCCGAGCGCGGGTAACGCGGGAGGGGGCGGGGCCTGCGCGGGGGGCGGGGCCTGCCCGGGGGGGCGGGGCCTGCGCGGGGGGGGAATTGGGGAGGATTTTGTGGGGCGTGAGGGGGATTTGGGGGGGATTAACGGGGTTTGGGGGGATTAACGGGGTTTGGGGGGGGATTAACGGGGTTTGGGGGGGATTAACGGGATTTGGGGGGGATTAACGGGGTTTGGGGGGATTAACGGGGTTTGGGGGGGATTAACGGGGTTTGGGGGGGGATTAGCGGGGTTTGGGGGGGATTAACGGGGTTTGGGGGGATGAACGGGGTTTGGGGGCGGGATTAACGGGGTCTCGGGGGGGATTAACGAGGTTTGGGGGGATTAACGGGGTTTGGGGGGGATTAACGGGGTTTGGGGGGGATTAACGGGGTTTGGGTGGGACTGGGGGGGATTTGGGGAGGATTTGGGGGTCCTGGAGGGGATTTGGGGGGTCCTGGGGGGGATTTGGGGGGTCCTGGGGTTGTTTGAGGGGAGTTTGGGGGTCGTGAGAGGAATTTGGGGGGATTAGGGGGGTCCAGGGGGGTCTGGGATGGATTTGGGGGGTCCTGGGGGGATTTGGGGGGAACTGGGAGGAATTTGGGATTTTGGGGGGATTTGGGGCAGATTTGGGGGGTCCTTTGGGGGATTTTGTGGGGGATTTTATGGTTTTTGGGGGGGTCTTTGGGGGGATTTTGGGGAGGGTTTGGGGGATTTTGGGGTTTCTGAGACTTTGGAATTTGGGGATTTGGGTTGAGAATTTCCTGGGATCTGAGGCAGAAAATTTATGGGATTTTGGTCAGGACATCTCAGGATTTTATGTGAATTTTATGGGATTTCAGTCAGGATTAAAGCTTTTGGGTCAGAATTGAGGGATTTCGGCAAAATTTGGGAGCAAAAATTGGGATTTGGGCTGGGGGATTTAATGGGATTTCGGTCAGAATTAAGAAATCCGGGCAGATCGAAAGGAATTTGAGGCAAAATGTATGGGGTTTGGGGTGGAATTAATGGGATTTCAGTCAGAATTTTGGGGATTTCAGGGAAAATTAATGGAATTTGGGCTAGGTTTAATGGAATTTGGGCCAGGTTTAGTGGGATTTGGGCCAGGTTTAATGGGATTTGGGCCAGGTTTAGTGGGATTTCAGCTAAAATTAAAGGATTTGGTCGAAATTTTGGGGTTCAGAATTTGGGATTTTGGTGGGAGTTGAGGGATTTAGGGAAGGATTAAGAGAATTTGAGCCAGAATTATGGGATTTGGGTAAAATTTGTGAGATTTTGGTCAGAATTAGGGGATTTGAGGCAGAATTGAGGGCATTTGGGGCAGAATTTAAAAGTCTGAGTGAGAATTTAATGGGGTTTGGGACAGAATTCCAGGATTTTGGCCAAATTTAGGGAATTAATGGGGTTTTGGACGGAATGAAGGAATTCCAGGGACAATTAACAGATTTTGCTCGGGATTCAGGGTTTAGGTCAGGACTTTGGGCCAGAATTAATGGGATTTGGGCCACAATTAATGGGATTTTGGTTGGAATTGGTGGGATTTTGTGCAGAATTAAGGGAATTTGAGGCAAAATCAGTAGAATTGGAATCACAATTAATGGGGTTTGGGCTGGAATTAATGGGATTTGAGTCAGAATGAAGGGATTTGGGGTAGAATTTGGAGCTAGAATTAATGGATTTGGGGTGGGATTAAGGGATTTGAGTTGAAACTACTGGGATTTTGCTTGGAATTAAGGGATTGGGGCTGGAATTAAGGAATTTGATACCGAATTGGTGGGATTTTGGCCAGATTTCTGTAATTTGGGATAGAATTAAGGAATTTGTGTTGGAATTAATGGGACTTGAGCCAATATTAAGGGATTTGGTGCAGAATTAGTGGGATTTGGTGCAGAATATCAGGATTTGGGCCGGAATTATGGAGTTTGGGTCAGAATTCGTGGAAATTGACCGGAATTTAAAGGATTTGGTGCAGAATTAAAGGATTTGGGGAACTTGTGTTGGAATTAATGAGCTTTTGGTTGGAATTAATGGGATTTAAGATGGAATTAGGGGATTTGATACAGAATCAGTGGGATTTTGGTTGGAATGAATGGGATTTCTGTTGGAATTCATTTGATTTGAGCTGGAATGAATGGGATTTGGGCCAGAATTAAGGGGTTTGGGGTAGAATTAAGGAACTTGTACTGGAATTAATGAGCTTTTGGTTGGAATTAATGGGATTTGAGCTGGAATTAGGGGATTTGATACAGAATCAGTGGGATTTTGGTTGGAATGAATGGGATTTCTGTTGGAATTCATTTGATTTGAGCTGGAATGAATGGGATTTGGGCCAGAATTAAAGGATTTGGGGTAGAATTAAGGAACTTGTACTGGAATTAATGAGCTTTTGGTTGGAATTAATGGGATTTAAGATGGAATTAGGGGATTTGATACAGAATCAGTGGGATTTTGGTTGGAATGAATGGGATTTCTGTTGGAATTAATTTGATTTGAGCTGGAATGAATGGGATTTGGGCCAGAATTAAGGAATTTGGG
This sequence comes from Lonchura striata, assembly GCF_050655825.1. Taxonomy (NCBI): domain Eukaryota; kingdom Metazoa; phylum Chordata; class Aves; order Passeriformes; family Estrildidae; genus Lonchura; species Lonchura striata. Next base: position 1,305,500 of record NC_140737.1, read on the forward strand.
GTAGAATTAAGGAACTTGTGTTGGAATTAATGAGCTTTTGGTTGGAATTAATGGGATTTAAGATGGAATTAGGAGATTTGATACAGAATCAGTGGGATTTTGGTTGGAATGAATGGGATTTCTGTTGGAATTAATTTGATTTGAGCTGGAATGAATGGGATTTGGGCCAGAATGAAGGGGTTTGGGGTAGAATTAAGGAACTTGTACTGGAATTAATGAGCTTTTGGTTGGAATTAATGGGATTTGAGCTGGAATTAATTTGATTTGAGCTGGAATGAATGGGATTTGGGCCAGAATGAAGGGATTTGGGGTAGAATTAAGGAACTTGTTTTGAATTAATGAGCTTTTGGTTGGAATTAATGGGATTTAAGATGGAATTAGGAGATTTGATACAAAATCAGTGGGATTTTGGTTGGAATGAATGGGATTTCTGTTGGAATTCATTTGATTTGAGCTGGAATGAATGGGATTTGGGCCAGAATTAAAGGATTTGGGGTAGAATTAAGGAACTTGTTTTGGAATTAATGAGCTTTTGGTTGGAATTAATGGGATTTGAGCTGGAATTAGGGGATTTGATACAGAATCAGTGGGATTTTGGTTGGAATGAATGGGATTTCTCTTGGAATTAATTTGATTTGAGCTGGAATGAATGGGATTTGGGCCAGGATGAAGGGGTTTTGTCACAGAACCAACGAGCTTCAAGCCAGAATTTGGGTCAGAAATCTGGAATTCGGCGCAATTCGCGCTGCTCCTCCCCAGTTCCTGACCCCAAACCTCGTCGTTCCCCCCCCTCAGACCCTTCCCCTCCTCCTCCTCCACCATGCCCCGGTCCTGCTCCCCCCCTCCTCCTCCTTCCTCCTCCTCCTCCTCCTCCTCCTCGCTGCTGCACGTGGAGTTCCCGCAGGTGCCGCCGGCGCTGCTCTCCAACCTGAACCAGCAGCGCCTGGAGGGGAAGCTCTGCGACGTCTCCATCCACGTGCAGGTGAGCTGCAAGCTAAAAAAGAGAATTGAACCCCAGCTGCAAGCTAAAAAAGAGAATTGAACCCCAGCCGCAAGCTAAAAAAGAGAATTGAACCCCAGCTGCAAGCTAAAAAAGAGAATTGAACCCCAGCTGCAAGCTAAAAAAGAGAATTGAACCCCAGCTGCAAGCTAAAAAAGAGAATTGAACCCCAACTGCAAGCTAAAAAAGAGAATTGAACCCCAGCCGCAAGCTAAAAAAGAGAATTGAACCCCAACTGCAAGCTAAAAAAGAGAATTGAACCCCGCAGCTTTGAAGGAGTTGTAAAGGCGGCGTGTTCACCGCGGCGCCGGGCACGCGTGGGGATCCCTCCCTGCTCTGCTTTGAGAGCAAAACCAGTGAGAGACTCCAGGTCAGAATTACAATTTGTTGGGAAAAGGGAAAAAGAGACAAAAATACGTGCAATGACACAAAAGGGAAATCACTGACAAAGTCAGAATACAACCTGACGCCCCTCTGGCCATTGTGCTGGTAGCAGTCCAAACTGGGGTGGCTGCAGTCCTCGTGGAGTGGCAGATGTGGTTCTGTTGGAGCAGCGGTCCTGTAGAAAAGGTGTAGTCAGTCGAGTGGAAACCCCGGCTGTTCCTCTTGGAAACCTGTGGGAAGGCTGCTCCTCTGTTCAGAAACCCCAGGATAGATCCAGGTGGGAATGCCTGGCTCCTCCCCCTGGGTGGAGCACCTCGGTGAATCCTTGATCATCTGTTAGAAATGGCTCCTGGAGGGAATTCCCTCTGAGTCATTAGTTCAATTAACCAAGCTTCACTAAGATAGCGCGCTTCCTTTGCAACTCTCTGAAAAACATGAGTGACTAGAAGAGCGGCGCTAATTATTTTTCTTTCGGAAAACATTGCCGCTGTTTCGATAGATGACTTTTTTCCTTTCCTACCTGCTTAAATTGCTCTCCTGTTGGAGGCTCCAATAGAGGGAACAGATGTGCTGCTGATCCAAGCAGCAGCAGCTGGAGTTTCACCCCAGAGACACGTTTGGCGAGCTGGATGGTGCAGAGAAGTCCAGGCGTGCCGGAGCTCCGGTGGCGGCGGGATGGAATTTCCTCTCGTGGAGTTTCCCGCTGCAGGAGGGGCCTTTAAGGTGGTGGTGAAGGAAAGGAGTCGGTTCTGATGGAGGGTTTAATCCAGAGCTTTATTCTGGCCCACAGGACTCTGAATGGAGCAGCAGCTCCAAACAGAACTCCCACAGGCCTCTGGATCCAGTCACTGCTCCATCAGAACTTCCCGGACCGCGTGGCTGCTTGCCCTTTTTCCTCGGGAGGGGATAGGGAGCCACCAACCAGGTATGGGAGAGCAGGTCTCAGTGGAGCGCATCTTTTGAACCTGCCCAATCACTTGATGACCTTCTGGAATGTCAGGAAGAAAGACAGTGCTCACAGGGGTCAGGGTGGGGAAAGGAGGAGTGATTGACCCACCTGGGAGGACAACCTCAGGGGAGGAACCCGGGGTTCTGGGGTAAACCATAAAATCAACGCCGCAGCATCTCCACGTTGTTTTGTTTGAAATGAAGAGGGCTGGGTTTGGGGGGCAGAATGCTTGCCAAACCACAGTTGGTGAGTTGGTTCCCATCCTTCAGGAGGGTCCCTATCTTCAGCTGAGGCTTCCAGGTCGTCCATTGGAGCACTAGGGGCTTCCAAGTGGTAGACTTCAGTGGGGGAAGATGAGCTTGGAATTAACTTGTGAACCATGCGCCTGATTAGCCCAAAAACAATGCTAACAACTACAATAACAACAACTGGAATAAACAGTACCAAAGAGTTTTCAGAATAGATCCCAACCAGCCCAAGAGTCTCCAGTCCTTGAACAGCCCGCTCAGCCAGTTGTCTGTGTCTCTTTTGATGTTGTTCGCCATGGTTTTCGTGCTGTCGATCTCACCATGGGCGTTCTCTGCTTTCGATGGCGAGGTGAGGCAGCAGAGACCTTCAAGTTCTTCACAGCGATGGTTGTGCAGGAGGAGCAGACGGTCTGTGGCTGCCCTGTTTTGAATGGTGGCTTGCCTGGTAATTTCCTCCTCACCTGAGAAGAAGTCACTCGGGGCAGTAGAAGTGAGGTTTGCCTGTTTTGCAGCCCAGCATTCCAATCAGCCTAAGTCTCCCATGCTTTTTGCTGCCGAGATCCACGGCAGAAGGACTGCAGTTGTGGTGGCCTTAAATCTGGACCAGTGAACAATTTCCGAATTACAGTCTGGGTCTAATTGCCTTAGGTCCCTTTTTTGGATTGCAAATTTATGTGTATTGTTTTTTATTTTCCAGTGCATTAGATTTGTTCGATTTGGGGTAAACAGGCTCAGCTTGCCAAAGGTGCATGGACCTCCGAGCAGACGAGGGGGGAGGCCTGCCCAAGCTCTGTCTCCACATATTAAAAACAGAACTTTTGGGAGCTCATGGGGTTTGTAATCATCACTTGACCAGTGCGTGACTGGGATTGAATTTTCGCACCAGTTTTTGTCTGTGTAGTGTGGGCTGCTAGGGTGAGGACAGGTGTTCAGCTTAATTTCATAATATGGTAACTGGGGATTAAATTTACAGTGAATGCAACAGGTTGCATTCATGGAGCCCGAGAGATGGAATTCTTGTGGCTGCCTTTTTGGCAGCAGTAAATGTCTTGCCCACTCCTGCTAAAACAGTGAAGGATTGTCAGCAGGATGGCGACCAGGAGGAGGTCTGAGTGAGTTAACTTCATTTAAAGCATGTCACAGTTTGGAAACTGGATTTAAAAGGAACTCCCACCAGGCAAGTTGAGAGGAGGTCAGAGGCTGTTGCTGTGGAGAGACAGATGTGATCCTGTCCAGGGGCTTTGGTCTAGGTGGTCTGTATGTTTGCTTTGGGCTGAGGGACTATCCAGGAGATCGCTGGTGGAATGATGGAGAGTAGGATGAGGAGCAGACTCGGTCTCACGGTGTCTTGAGACTGCACATGAACAGCAGGATCTAAACCGGTAAAAGAAACTCAAGACGGAAATATATTACAAATTATTCCAGATAGAAGGTGTAAATGGAATTTCTTCCAGGAAACACACGTGGCATCTCCTCCTCCAGGCAGCATTAGCGACCTGGGGTGCTTCTGTAGACCTCCCTGAGACCTTGGGGACATAGGGCCTTACCCATTGGGATGGAACCCACTTTAAACCAGAGGGGGTGGACACGCAGGCGTATCCACATCCCCGTGTAACCCATTTGTAAGGTTCCACTGTCTTCCAAGTCTCAGGGTCCTTTACTAAGACTGGAGGCTTTTCTTTCACTGACATCTGACTGCTCCCCCCAAAAAGGCATACAATGGGCGGACTCAGGTTGTCAAAAGAACAGTTCAGAAAATTAATTGTGAACAGTGCTCTGGACAACCGGATGTGGGGAGGTTCCACTTTCAGGACCTGATGTGGCTGGTCCAGGACTTTTGATATCAAGGTGAGTCCTTTCCACTATGGCTTGGCCTGTATGGGAGTAGGGGATGCCTTTTTTGTGCTCTACTCCCCATTGCTGCAGGAAACTCTGGAATTCCTTGGATTTGTAAATGGGCCCATTATCAGTTTTCAACTCCTTGGGGATGCCCATGAAAGGGAAAGCCTGTAGGAGGTGCTTTATGGCATCAGAGGATGATTCTCCCATGTGGGCAGAGGCATAGACCGCTCCAGAAAAAGTATCTACACTGACAAGGACGTATTTCTGCCGTCTGAATGTTCGCCACAGTTCACGACTGTTCAGCCCCCTCGGGTTTGCTCCCACGCTTCGTAGGGTGTGCATGTTGTTGGCAATTGGGGCACGTGGCCACAGTCGCTCTGGCCTGTTCCCAGGTGATGTGAAACCGATGAACTAGGCCAGGTGCATGTTGGTGGAAAAGCTGGTGGCTGATTTTTGCCTGTTCAGAAACACCGGGGAGAGGGGCCATCTCTGCAGGCACAGCAAGAGCATCTGCCCTTCTGTTGCCTTCAGCGATAGAACCTGGCAGGCTGGTGTGTGACCTGATGCGCATCACTTAAAATGGTTGCTCTCGGTGGGAGACTAACTTTACAAGTTTTGAGAGCAATTCAAAAAGTGCGATGGTAGACACTTCTTGCGGTATTGCTTGATGTGCCCTGGATACTTCTCCTGCCATGTAGGCAGAGTCTGTAATCAAACGGAATGGTTCTGAGAACTTTTTGAAGGCCCTAACAACTCCAGCCAACTCAGCAACCTGAGGTGAAACTTCCACTTCAGCAATGTCCATCTCCCACTGCTGAGTTTGAGGATCCTTCCAAGTCATAACGGACTTGTGGGATCTCTCGGACACATCTGTAAAGACAGTCAGAGCCTTTTTTAAAAGTCTCCTACTTGGAATGCTTCCCAATTTCAGGGTGAATTGAACTTCTTGTTCGAAAATTTTGTGTGCAGGCCGATGGATAGAAATTTATCCTGAGCAGGAATCCAGAGCAAACTGCAACGCTTCATTTTCCTGAAGCAAATGTTCCAACATTGCCTTAGTAGTTTGGCCCAATTTTAACCTGATTGGAATGTGAATGCAGTCAAAGTCACATCCTGCCAGCTCCCTGATCCTGGTCCTGGCTTTCTGGATCAGTTCTGCTACCAGCCCTTGGGGCTTTGTCATTCTCTTGGGCCTTTGGTGACTGAAGAAAACCGACTCTATGATCAAGAGAGGGTCCCTCTGGTTCTGGCCCTTTTTAGGTATTTCTTCTGCTTTAGGTGTTTGTTTCTGCTCCCACTGGAAAATGATTCCATGGAGGTGTGGTAACTTACCTGAGATGATAAATTTGAATGGCAGGTCAGACCAACATTGCCTGGCCTGTCTCGTAGACATTCCTGTCTGAACTTTTTCTAGAGCTTTCTGTGCCTCTGGGGTAATAGCCCTAGGAGAACTCGGGTCCTCTCCCCCTCTCAATAAATTGAAAAGAGGGGCAAAATTTTTGTTAGCCAGACCTAGCCAGGGCCTTACCCAATTTAAAGACCCACACAACTTGTGGACATCTGCAAGGGTCTCAATCCTCATTTTGGTTTCTAATTTTTTTAAGGAACAATGATCCTCTTTCCAATTTCTAAGCCCAAGTACTTCCAAGGTGGCTTCTTTTGAATTTTCTTTTCCTGGAGCTCGAACTCTGCAACAATCAATGCATCAATCATTAGGTCAAGCGCATGGGTGAGTAAATCATCATTGGGGGCACACACAAGAATATCATCTCTATAATGACAGCTGATGGCCTTTTCTGCAGCTGCACACGCTGGGGAGAGTGAGGAAGAGACATGCCACTGGCAGATTGATGGTGAGGCTTTCAGTCCTTGAGGAAGAACTTTCCAGTGGTACCTCTTCCTCGGGGCTCCCCTGTTTATGGTGGGGACCAAGAATGCGAAACGCGGTGCTTTGTCATGGCGTAGGGGAATTTGGAAAAAAACAATCTTTGATAATCAATGACAGCCAAATTCCAATTTTGGGGGAGCATCGCTGGGGATGGCATACCAGGTTGGAGAGAGCCCATATCTTCAATGACATTATTAATTAGTTGGAGGTCGTGGAGGAGCCACCATCTTTTTGTCAGCCTTCTGGATGACAAACGCTGGAAAGTTCCACAGAGACCTGATCTCCATGATGTGACCCTTTTACAACTGCTCTTCCACTAGCTCCTCAAGCACCTTCAGCTTTTGTTTACTGAGCGCCCACTCTTCTACCCAGACTGATGTATACAATGTCTTCCAATTCAGTTTTTGGGTAGGGCGCTTCTCAGTGACCACTGCCCAAAAATCCTGTGGAGAGTCTGCAATGTCAATTGTGACTCCCCATTGGCCCGTTAGGTCTCCCCAGCAAAGGGCTCTGGATAATCTAACACAAACAGACGTAGATTTGCCAATTGTCCATTTGGCCCCTCGATTTGGATGATGCTCCTAGATTGTCTTGCCAATTGCATGCCCCCTATACCTCAAATGTGACCAGCCACATTTTGCAAAGTGTGCTGGCCAGTCCTGTGCTGGGATCACTGTGCAGTCCACGCCCGTGTCTATGAGCATCTCGATGCATTTTGACTCCCCACCCCCTCCGACATTACACCAGATTTTGGGTTTGTCCTTCCCAATAGCTTGGACCCAGCGACTGTGGGCCCTTGTCTTTCAATGCCTTCAGATAGACTTGGCACCAGGATAGCCTGTGCTACGATTTGTCCTTCGGGAAGAAACAGGTGGGTGGAAACAGTGCAGCCAGAAAACAAATTGCTCAGGATCCGATGTTATCATTCCTGAAGCAATTTTGATCTCTTGTGGTGTGTGTTTGGTGTCCCCAGTGACTTTGTACTTACAGCGAATTTGGTGCCAAGTTCCCTGCTGTTGTGGGCTCACGGAGACAAAATGCCAGTCAGTGTCTTTCAGGTGGAGTGGTTCTGTCGGCTGCGACCTGAAAGGCTCATTGGTAGAAGCTGTGGTTAGAATCGGTTTGCCTAAGTCATAGCAAAGGTTATTTGGTGTCACATCCAGTGGTGGACCAGCAGAAGTGGTCTTTGAAGCATCTGCTTCACTTAGAGAAATTGGGATGTTACTGCGGGCTTGGTCTTTTTCACTTCCCTCATTCCCTTGGCCTGCTGTTTTTGTGTCTGTGCACCTGGCAGGCTGGCGCTCCCCATTTAGTTTTTTTGTTGTTGATGATGACCCCCTGGAAGCCCTTGTAGTTCTCCACCCCTGCTATTTTTAAATTCATCAAATTGTTTTTTCAGGGGACACTGGTTAACCCAGTACCCAAGGTTCTTAAAAAGCAGGCGTGGAGAACTACAAGGGCTGCTGCCCAGTGTCCCGCTGTGCTGGTGGAATGGGTGCTGGGCTGGCAGCAGCGACTGTCTGTGGTGGTTTTGGCAGCAGCACTGGTCCAGTGTCCTGAGCCACACTCATCAGAAGCACTTTCCTGTTACAAACTAAAAGCATATATTTTAGTGTGTGTGGGGGGGGGGTTCTAAAGGTAAGCTTAAAATTGTAGCTCGACACTGTTCATTCACGTTTGCAAATGCCATTTCTTCTAGAACCTCTTCCCTTGCATTCTCGTAACTTGGATTTCAATAGCTCTAGTTAACCTTTCCACGAATTTCAAAAAAGGCTTTGATGGTAGCTGTTTGATCTTACTGTATGGCTCAAGAGGGCCATCAGGTTGAAGGGTGAAGAATGCTTTTCCAGCTGCCTCGTTGACTCTCTCAAGGACTTACAGGGATTACTGCAGCTTGGACTGGGGCCAAGGACCATTGGCCTTCAATGGCGAGATGCTCAATGGTAATTGGCATCCTTTGCTGTGTTTGGATCAGCATGCAAGTCTGAGAGAGCCTCTTTCATCAGTTGCTTCCATGCACTTCCCATAGTTTGAATTCTGTAGAGGTCATGAGGCACAAAAAAAGCTGTTTTAAATCACGTGGGACTAGTACAGTCCTACCCAGTTCGGCCTTCAAAAGGTCACGGAAGTAGGGGCTCTGTGGTCCGTGCTGTTGGTGTGTTTTGCAGATATCTTCTATTATTTGCTGTGCAAAAGCTTTCCAATTAGCAGTTGTGGCTCCTCCCCCTTGCCCCGCATGCTGGTATGTGACAGGGATGAGTGAAAATTGGGAGCCTGTATTGGGTCTGTGGTTCCCTGCTCCTTACCTTTTGAACTGGAAGCGTTGGCCACTGGGAGCCATTTTGGTGGTCACTGCTCTCCGAAAAACGAACACGTGCTCGGGGTTTGTGAGCTGGGGAGACAGGAGATCAGGGAGAATTCCACGCAGTCTGGTCAGGACTTTGTGGACAGTGGGACTCCGGCACTTTAAGATGCTCAGGTTTCCCTGGGCGTGAGCAGAGTCTGTTCTCCTTAAAATACCGAGTTTTGGGGTAGAGGGTTCATGACTGGGGTGGGGAGAAAAAGGAAGAGCAGAAGTACATTCCTTGTTATTTGGCTTTTCCTTCACTTCCCTTTGTTTGAGTAAAGCTGATCTAACCTGCAAACTCCAAAACACAAATTTAGCTGAAGACGTGTCCCACCTTCCCAAGGTTATCAATTTGTGACCCACCATGTCCCAAAAGTGGGTATTGTGGACTCGTTCAGGAGAAACTTGAAAGCCACTGTATAAACGGTTTCAATTTTCCCTTAGAAAACGATACATTTCCACTAACTAAAAATCCTATAATCTCATAATATACTCCTTTCTGTGCCGTGCTTAGCTTTGCCCCCATTTTAGATGTAAAATGCACAGTACAACCCTGCACCGACCAAGAACAAAACGAATTCACTACCAATTTCCAAAAACCGCAGTTGAGAAGCGAAAGCACCTAGATTTCAGCCCTGCAGAGCAGCAGCAGCAGCCTGTGCTGCTTTTAAAACTGCTGCTGGCAGCAGCAGGGACTCGTCGTGTTGTGCCCATGTGGAATGTGGTCTGGAGGTTGTTTACCCAAGGTGATTGCTGGATTGGATTCTGGCGGTGGTTTTTTGGATTCACAGACCAATTGCATCCACAGCTGTGTTGGGACCCTTGGCAGAGAATCATGGGTTTTTCTAGTTAGTGAGTGATAGTTCTTGTTAGTAAATATAGTTATAGTATAATGTAGTATAATAAAGTAATTAATTAGCCTTCTGATATCACGGAGTTCTGTGCACTATTCTTCCCAGATGTCGGGCATTGTAGCGCCCATATCCCCTTTGCTTATGCATATTCATTTTATTGGTTTCACAAGTTGCAATGAATTTTTAGCAGTTTTTATTCGTTTTTATCAGTCCTTTGTGCAGAGAGCTCTCAGTCAGCCTCAGCCTTTGCCTCCCACAAAAGGTTCCCCACTTTTCTTGAGAGTTTGAATTTTTGAATTCCTTCCCTCCGTTTATCTTGGGCGTTCGAATTCCTGAATTCCTTCTCTCTGCTTACCTTGTGAGTTTGAATTTTTGAATTCCTTATCTCTGCTTATCTTGGGAGTTTGAATTTTTTAATTTCTTCTCAGTTTGAGTTTTTGAATTCCTTCTCTCTGCTTATCTTGGGAGTTTGAATTTTTAAATTTCTTCTCAGTTTGAGTTTTTGAATTCCTTCTCTCTGCTTATCTTGGGAGTTTGAATTTTTAAATTTCTTCTCAGTTTGAGTTTTTGAATTCCTTCTCTCTGCTTATCTTGGGAGTTTGAATTTTTAAATTTCTTCTCAGTTTGAGTTTTTGAATTTCTTCTCTCTGCTTATCTTGGCAGTTAGAATTTTTGAATTCCTTCTCTTGGCCAAGGCGATTCTGCCAGCACAAGTTTTTGATTTTTCTCTCTTGCGAGAACGGGGAGCCTTGATGAGCCTTAACGAGCACAGATGAGCTCGTTACAGGCTCAGAACTTCTCACCTGAATATGGAACGGGTTTTGTAGGAGGATGGTGGTTAGGACGGAGACGAGAGATCTCTGAAGCCAGGGCTTGGAACTCGGGTTTATTGCAAAGGGGCAATAAATTTTTATATATAGGCCCAGTTTGTATTGGCAGGACCCCTGTTTGGGGCTGCCAGCCACAGCTCCGAGCAGGGCGAAAGAGAGACCCGAAAGAGAGAGACGTTCCCATTACAAAACCATAAATCTTCTTCTGTGCTGGATATTTTAATTTTCACTAACCAACAAGATACAAATCCGCCAAAGAGAGAGAAGTTCCATTACAATACCATAAATCTTCTCTTCTGAATATTCTAATTTTCTCTAACCAATTCAGTACAAGATACAAATCTGCCAAAGAGAGGGACGTTCCCATTACAATACCATAAATCTTCTTCTGTGCTGAATATTTTAATTTTCACTAACCAATCCAGTACAAGATACAAATCCCCCAAAGAGAGAGAAGTTCCCATTACAATACCATAAATCTTCTCTTCTGAACATTCTAATTTTCTCTAACCAATCCAGTACAAGACACAAATCCTATAGCATTTGCATACAGCCTATAAGAATCATGACATTACCATACTGTGTTACATTTTAAACCCTAAAAACTTCTCTTTGGACCCGCTCTGCCAAGCCAGTAGGGTCTGCTGTGCCCCTTGGAGCTGTCTGCAAGCAGAGGGTATCATTCCATCAAGACGGGATTGCCTTCAGCCGGCCGTGCCCTTGTTTTCCAGTTGTTTAGTCACTAAGATTTGGCATCTCAAAGCTTGCTTTCGTTTCCATCTCAGTTACCAATTCCGTATTCGCAGAATCCTTTGCCGGGCGATCGCATGGATGAGATTCCCTGTTCCACCTTCCACCTTCTCAAAGCTTGCTTTCGTTTCCATCTCAGTTACCAATTCCATATTCACAGAATCCTTTGCCGGGCAATCACATGGAGAGATTCCCTGTTCCACCTTCTCAAAGCTTGCTTTCGTTTCCATCTCAGTTACCAATTCCGTATTCGCAGAATCCTTTGCCGGGCAATCGCATGGATGAGATTCCCTGTTCCACCTTCTCAAAGCTTGCTTTCGTTTCCATCTCAGTTACCAATTCCGTATTCGCAGAATCCTTTGCCGGGCGATCGCATGGATGAGATTCCACCTTCCCCAGCAGGATTCCCGTCCCGCTCAATTCCTGCTCTGTCCCGCAGGGCCGTGAGTTCCGCGCGCACCGCGCCGTGCTGGCCGCGTCCTCGCCCTTCTTCCACGACCAGCTGCTGCTGAAGAACCTGGACTCCATCGAGCTGCCCGGCGTCATGGACCCCGCGGCCTTCGCGCTGGTGCTGGGCTGCGCCTACACCGGCCGCCTGTCCATGGCCCGCGGGGACCTGCTCAGCTTCCTGACGGTGGGCAGCGTGCTGCAGATGTGGCACATCGTGGACAAGTGCACCGAGCTGCTGCGGGAGAGCCGCGCTCCCGAGCCGCCCGCTTCCTCCTTGTCCTCATCATCCTCGTCGTCTTCGTCCTCCTCCTCCTCCTCCTCCTCCTCGCGGCTTCTCTCCAGCCGTGCCAGCGACAGCCAGTCCCCCAGCAGCACCAACGCGCTGCTCCCGGCGCCGCTGCCCGAGCTCCCGGCAGGGAAAGCGGGCAGCGAGGAGGACGAGGAGGAGGAGGAGGAGGAGGGCGGTGAGGAAGGGCCCCGGGCTCTGCCCCGAAAACCGTGGGTGTTGCTCAAGCGCCAGTGGCTGCAGGAGGACCTGGTGCTCACCTGCGAGGAGGATGAGGAGCACGTGGTGGGGGAGTGCCGGGAAAATCCGGGAATTCCCGGCGGGAATGAGTGCGGGGAGGGTGGGAAAGGGAGCGCGGAAGAGGAGGGGGTGCCCGGCCAGGAAAATCTGGGAATGGGACCCGGGAATAGCCGGGAAAATCTGGGAATGGGATCTGGGAATAGCCCGGGAAAATCAGGAATGGGGCCCGGGAGGGGCTGTGAAAATTCAGGAATGGGACCCGGGAATGCCCAGGAAAATCCGGGAATGGGATCCAGGAGGGGTTGGGAAAATCCAGGAATGGGGCCTGGGAATAGCCGGGAAAATTTGGGAATGGGATCCAGGAGAGGCCGAGGTGCCTGTGCCTGGGGCAGCGAGGAAATCCATGGAATTCCACACGGAAATGAGGGAATTCTACATGAAAATGAGGGAATTTCTCATGGAAATGAGGGAATTTTGCACGGAAGTGAGGGAATTTCTCACCAAAATGAGGGAATTTTGCATGGGCCTGGTGGGATTTCACGCAGAAGCGAAGGAACTGGGGGAATTTCACACAAAAACGAGGGAATCCTGCAGAGAACTGGGCGGATCCCGCACAGAACTGAGGGAACCGTGCACACAACCGACAGAATTTTGCATGAAAATGAGAAAATTTTGACTGGAATCGGAATTTCGCGCGAAAATGGGATTTTGACCGGAACAACTGGAATTTCACACGAGAACGAGGGAATTTTGCACAGAACCAGCAGAATTTTGCATGAAAATGAGGGAATTTTAACTGGAATCAGTGGAATTTTGCATGAAAATTCAGGAATTTTGACCAGAACAAGCAAAATTTGGGATGGGACCGAGGGAATTTTGATTCAAACTGGTGGAATTTCGCATGAAAATGAAGGAGTTTTAACCGGAATCAGAGGAATTTCACACAAAACCTCAGAAATGTTGCACAGAACTGCTGGAATTTCACATGAAAATCTGGGGATTTCGACCAGAACCAGCAGAATTCCGCATGAAAATTTGGGGATTTCGACCAGAACCAGCAGGATTCCGGATGGAACCGAGGGGATTTTGACCAGAACCGGCAGAATTCCACACAAAAATTCGGGAATTTCGCCCAGACCCGCCCGGATGGCGAATCCCGGAGCCGCCCGCAGTGCGCCCCGCACAGCGGGGGCGGGTCCCGGCCCCTCGCAGCCCTCACCTGCCGCCCAGGTGAGCTCGTGCGGCTCGGCCAAGGTGTTCGTGTGCCACTGCGGGAAGGCGTTCTCGCACCGCAGCATGCGCGAGCGGCACGTGAACATGCACCTGGACCTGCGACCCTTCACCTGCGCGCAGTGCCGCAAGCGCTTCAAGATGAAACATCACCTGACGGAGCACATGAAAACCCACACCGGGCTGCGGCCCTACACCTGCAGCACCTGCGAGCGCACCTTCATGTGGAGGGACAGCTTCGTCAGGCACCGGGGCACCTGTGCGGGGACAGCTGGCACACCTGAGTGACACCTGGGTGACACCTGGCACACCTGGGCACAGGTATGTCACACCTGAGTGACACCTGACACACCTGAGTGATACCTGAGTGACACCTGGCACACCTGGGCACAGGTGATGTCACACCTGGGGAGAGATGTCACACCTGGGCACAGGTAATGTCACATGTGAGTTACACCTTGCGCACCCAAATGATGCCTGGCACACCTGGGCACAGGTGATGTCACACCTGGGCAGGTGCAGGGACAGCTCCATGTGACACAGGGCCACCTGTGCCAGGACAGCAGGGACACGGGGAAGGGGCAGGGGGCAGGGGAGAGGTGCGCAGTGACACCTGGGACAGCTGCGGACAGGTGATGTCACACCTGGGTGGGTGCAGGGACACAGAGCCACCTGTGCAGGGATGGGACATGGGGGGACTCAGGGTGATGTCACATGTGTGACATCATCACACCTGGGGGGCGACACAACTAGGGGGGTGACATCACACCTGGTGGGGTGGGCAGGTGAGGGTGGAGGGGACAGCTGGGCATGACGGTGACATTACACCCAGGTGAGCCTGCATCCAGGTCACATCTGGATGATGTCACACTGGCAGAGGTCATGTCACACCTGGGTAGGAGGGGGGTGTGGACAGGTGATGTCATAGCTAGGTGAGCTGGTGATGTCACACTGAGGTAGAGGTGACATCATAACCAGGTGACACCACACCTGAATGGAGAGGTGATGTCACAGCTGGACAACTGGGTCCCACCCACACCTGGGCACTTGGAACCCTCACATCTATGTCCCTCACACCTGGATCTGCTTATACCTGTATCCCTCACACATGGAGCCCCCACACCTGGATCCCTCACACCTGGATCTCTTACACCTGAGTCCCAGCCTGCCCAGATGTTGGGGTTCCTGCACACCTGGATCAGCAGTTCTCAGCACACCTGGGCACCTGCACCCTGCTCAGACACACCTGGATCTCCTCTGGACACCTGGACCTCCTCAAAATGAACCTGGAACCCCTCAAAGACCTCTGTATCCCCCCAGAAGACCTGAGTCCTTCCCAGGACACCTGGATCCCCCAAAAAAGCACCTGGAACCTCCCCAAGGACCCCTGGATCCCTCCAGGACATCTGGAGCCCCCTAAAAGTGCCTGGATCCATGGAGGAACACCTGGAACTTCCCCCAGGACACTTGAGACCCCTCCCAGGAACACCTGGATGACACCTGAGCACACTGGGAGCCCCTAGGAACACCTGGATTCCCCAAAAAACCACCTGGGACACCCCCAAAACCACCTGGAAATGCCTCAGGGACACGTGGATGACCCGTGGGACACCTGAACCTCCCTCAAGGACACCTGGATTGCCCCAAAAAACACCTGAGCCCACACAAAGTTCACCTGGACCCACCCAAAACCCCACCTGGACCCACCCAGGAACACCTGAAACTGCCCCCAGGAACCCCTGCCCTCCTGCAACTCACCTGAACTCCCCAAAACCCACCTGGAATCCCCAAAAACCTACCTGGATCCACCCAGGAACACGTGGACCCACCCAAACCCACTGGAAGCCCCCAAAAATCCACCTGGGACCCCCAAAATCCCACCTGGCCCCTCCCCCGTGACAGCACAGGTGTGGCCGTGCCCCCCCCACCCCCCCGGGTTTGTATTTTTGGGTCGATTTGTGGCAATTTTTGGTTTCCATTGATAAAAATATCTATTCAGGGGCGGGGCCAAGGCTGATTCGGGGCGGGGCCTCAGGAGGGGCGGGGCCAGAACGCGGAGCTGGGAATGGGGAGGGGCGGGGCCTGAGGGGGTGGGGCGCTCGGTGGGCGTGTCCAGCAGCGAGGGGCGGGGCTAAAACACGGGGCGGGGCCTAAAAGGGGGCGTGGTCAACATCTGGGGGTTTGTCCTGCCCCCTCCTCCCCCCAAATTCCCTGGGACCCCACCTTCACCACCCTTCCCCCACCCATAGGACCCTCCCTGAAACCTCCACAGCCCCTCCCCCCTTGGCCAAGTTGTTCTCACCTGGGAACCCCCAAATCTTTGGGAATTCTCACGTGGGACCCCCAAACCTCATCTGGGACCACCCAAATCTCACCTGGGACCACCCAAACCTCAGCTGGGACCCTCCAAAATTTCCTCAGGACTCCCCAGAACCGGCCGAAGGCGGGGCAGACTTGGGCGGTGGCGTCACTTCGCCCTGTCTCGACCCAGCCGTGCCATACTCGGGCGTGTCCCCAGCGCACACGCGAGCGTATTTGCCTCCCGGAGTGTACCTGGAGTGTACCCGGAGTACCCCGCGAGGTGTGACAATCCCGGAGTGGGTGGGCCGGGAGGGGACAGAGGGGACACGGGGGTGGCAGAGGCGACGG
This sequence comes from Lonchura striata, assembly GCF_050655825.1. Classification (NCBI taxonomy): domain Eukaryota; kingdom Metazoa; phylum Chordata; class Aves; order Passeriformes; family Estrildidae; genus Lonchura; species Lonchura striata. The sequence goes on from NC_140737.1 coordinate 1,321,447, forward strand.
TGACGTGGCAGGAGAGGATGGGCGTGATGGGAAGTGGGGAGGTGACTGAGGGGCGGAGGGGACCGAGGGTGGCAGAGGGGACGAGGGGGTGACACAGGGGCAGAGGGGAGAGCAGATCCCTCCAGGGATGGGACAAAGGGGGACCCCACGAGGGCACAGAGGCCACCACAGGAGGCCACAATTGCCACGAGGTCCCTGCCACCTCCTCTGTCCCCTCCCTAGCTACTGGAGGTGCTGATGGCTTCAGTGGCCACCCTGGGTGAGGTGGTGGCCACCGCTACTGTGCCGAACAGGGGCATGCTGCTGGATGGTCCTCAAAGTCCCTGCACGCATCCCTGAAGACCTTCATCAATCACCTCGGTGCGACCCTGAATCAGTGTTGTGTCACCTCCTGGGACTACTTTGATGTCACCTCCCTGGGCTACCTTGATGACACTTCCCTGGGCCAATTCATTGTCCTACTGGGCAACTGTGGTGGCACCACCCCAGGGCTGCACCCCTGGGCCAGCTGTGGCCAGCCTTGAGGCCAACCTGGAGGCCACCTGGGCCGATGTGACAGCCGCTGCCAGCACCTGGCAGGAGTGGGTGGACACGCTCTTGGGGAGCTGGTCCCGGCTGGTCGAGGAGGCCACCAAGCTCTGCAGCAACTGGGAGGACACGGCCACCAGGAGGGAACTGCAGGCAGAGCCGCCCCTGGGGCCGCTGGAGCGCTTGGTGGACACCTGTGGCAGAGCCAGCGTGTTCCCCCAGGAGCTGCAGCGCCAGCTCGGGGACATTGAGTTAGCTCTGTCAGAGACAAGGGAGCCATCCCCTGATTTCCGTGTGGCCTTGGCAGCCGTGGTGGCTGAGGCTGAGGGGCTGTGGGTTGTCAGCGCCCGCCTGGCTGCGCGTCACCTGGGGAAGATACTTGGACAAATCAGAACAATCTTGGACAGTTTCTTTTGTGGCCCTGATGGTCCTGCTGCCCGTATGGTGGTCGAGTGGTGCCAAAAAGCCACTGAGGACATCCTGATGCTGCTGCAAGAACAGTGATGTCATCAGGGCAGTAATATTGCTAGTATCACTTTTCCCTTCTCCCCTCCCTGCTTGGGTTTTGATACAAATTTGGGGAATTTTCTGTGAATTTTTATTAAAATTGGTCCAAATCCTGATGGGAATTCCTGGGGTGATGTCACCAGGGACACTCTGAGGACACTCAGGGACACTGAGTTGTTGTGGGTTGGGGGCATTATGAGGCAGCTTTCCACTGTGGGTGCAGCAGACCATTTCTTGAGCCTCCTCAAAAACCTTCAGGTCCTTTTTGCCGCTGCCTGAATACCAGAAAAGAATGGAGACTCAGACAACTATTCATTATGAATAGAAACCAGAGCTCAGTTTATTTGTTTTCAGCTTCGGCTTTTATACCGTTTCCAACCCCAGCCCCAAGCGATAAGCATTGTTCTCATTGGTTTCCTGCCTTGCGGTTACATCATAAGCATATAGTGATTGATTATATACCTTAAAACTAAATATATCATGTAGTTTCCTGATAACCTCATAGCCAGGTGTCCACAGCCTTTGTTCCTAACCAGGAAACATATCCTTTATGACTCTGTTTACCAGGAAGAATATCCTTCGAGACTCTGTCTACCATCTAGCTCTCACGCCGAGGACAGACTAATCTTAACTCTTTGTTTCAGGGGAATCGTCTATAAGTGGGCTGCATTGCAATAGCCCCCATTAATCCCCCAACATCTCCCCCTCTTTTTTCAAAACCAGCATCTGTCATTTTATGTATCTGTCCTGACAAACATTGTAGGATACATGGTCCCATAACCAATACAACTATGATTATTAAAACAACTACCACGCAGGTTTTTATAATTTCTTTTACCCATGCAGAAATGCCCCAAGGCATAAGCCAATCATCAACAGGATTGTGTTCGACGGAAATCTTTTTTGCATGATCTTGTAACCATTGCAATTGTTTATGAATAGAATCGCTGTGATCTGATAAATTAAAACAACACATTCCATTGAAATCCTCACAGCCTTTTCCTTGGGCTAACAAAAGGAAATCAATGGCGGCTCTGGTTTGAAGGATAGCCTGTCTAAGACTGTTCGTATCTTGGGCCATTTGACTAATTATCATGGTAGTCACATTAGCTTGTTTGGCAGTCCAACACGCTAATCGTTGTATTTCTTTTAGAGATTCTGCAGTTCCAATGGCAGGTATCAGGGATCCAAAAAATCGGGCAGTGACACTCCAGAATTCTACCTCGTCCTGACAGTCAGGGTTTAGGTTATCAATGCTTCTTTTTTCACGATGGGAATGATTCAGAGATTGAAGGAAGGTGATGTTTGGAGTAAGTAAGGAAAGTGAGCCTAAATAACAAGGCTCACCATATGGATTACGAGGCATTCCCTGCCAAGCTTGATCACTGCAAATTAAATACATACCTCTAGGTAGAGCAAGTGGTTTCTTTATTTTAACTGGGGTTTGGCCTGATTCCCATCCATATGCTTGTTCACCACATTGCAAAGTCATGTTCCAAAATGGACTTTTCTTAGGGGTCAACCAGACTTGTTTTTCGCCAGGTATATCCCAATGCCCAAAATTTATGCATCCTGTTTTGTTGGCTTGTCTACTGCCAAGGAGGTTAAACTCCTGAGGATCCCAAGGTAAGGTTTTGTTTATAGAATTTATTAATAAAGCCATGCAGTGACTGCCGTTGGTTGCTTTGGTACAATTCTGCGTGGTGAAATCATGAAACTGGTTCTCCTCAAACCCAGGGACTCCTATAAGGCATGTACTAAAGGGGTCAGTTGTTGCAGATGATAGATAGATATGATTATTCATAAATAATACAGCTAGGATGAGAACAGTTCTCCCAGCTAGCCGGATGACACCCCTGCCTTTGGATGGTTCCTGGGGTGAAATGGACTGTTCCATCCCACCCCACAAAAGATGTATGGCTCATCGCACACCTCTGTACCTGCCCCTAAAACATCAATGTCTGTAACCCCATTGGCCCATGCCTTATCCCAGCCCACCTAGGAGCCCCTGATAAGGGGGCTCTGAGAAGCCATGCGGTCTCTTGGAACTTCCTCCGCTCTTAGAACCTCTCCCTCCCCTCCTGGGGCTTCCCCTCTCCTAAACCCTCCGTTTGTCTCTCCCCTCCCCTGTCCTCTTAAGCCCGGCCACGTGCTACACCTGAGAGCACGAGGCTCGGACCTTCCTGCACCCACAAAAAACCTCTTTCCCCAAGAGCAAGCTTCAGAGATCTCTGCCTCCCTCCACCCACACCGTGCTGGAGCGTGTTCTTCCCGCAACTGGCGCCTGACGTGGACAAGGAATCCACGCATCTCGACACCTCTCCATGCACGGTAATTACCTGTGGTAGCCTCCTCTTCGCTGTGAGCACAGGCTGTCGTTGCTAGGCAACGTAAAAGCCGAGCTCGTTAAGGATTTGCCGAGGCAATCTACCCTCGAGCACCATAGCCCGTGAGTAGTGAGCTTTTGGAGCTCTTGGGACTGCCCGAGAAAGGAACTGCTGAGGAGCTGCAGCAAACCTGAGCTGTGAAGCATCTGGTGGCACGTGGCCACGTTAAGAGAGCGCACTGAGCACTGCGTAGCACTGCCCACGCTGGAAGCCCTGAGGGGGTGGTCTGGAGGTCCTGAGCACGGAGAAGCCGTCCCGGTGAGACGCCCGAGCTATCAGAGGACCCATGAGGAGTCCGGAGCACTGACAGAAAGTACATTGGAATTCATCAGAGGGTCTCTGTTTTTGTGAACTCGAGGTGATCTACACAGGTCTAAAAATGGGACAATCCCACTCTGCCCTTGATAGAGATCTCTATAAGCAACTTAACCATCTCTTACATAGTCATAACAGTACTATGTCTAAGAAAGAATTAAAAAACCTCCTGGAGTGGACCTTGCTCCACTTCCCTCATGCTGAGCAGTCAGCCGCCTTCACAAGAGAATTCTGGGACTCAGTTGGAAATAGGCTTTTTATTGACATTTGTAGAAGAGACCCCAATGCTTGCGATTTGCTCCCAGCTTTTGGAGCTGTGGCCGAACTGTTCGTCCCACAAAAGCCGGTCCCGGCCACGTGGCCGGCCCGCGCGGCTGCTGACGGCCCCCACCGTGGTCCCCCCCGCCTCCGCCTCGACCCCCCCACGCGACGTGGCCCCCCACGCCCCTCCCGCCTCTGCCGCGACCCCACCCCCAACCGCCGCGGTCGACCCCGGCCCCGCTCCATCCCCTGCGGCCGCCGCCCCCACCCCGGCCCCCGCGGGCCCGGTGGCCGCGGCCGCCCCACCACCCCCCGGCTGCGGGGCTCGCGCCCACCCCGGCTTCCCCTGAAACGCGTCTGGTAGCGGCGGTCGCTACTTTCGCTGGCCTGTTACAAAGCAACATTGCCGCGTTTCTACAAACAGTCGAACCGGTGCTTGCCGCGGCCGCCTCGCCGCCGCCACCCGCGCGTGGTCACACCCCCAATCCCGGCCACGCGGGGAAACTCACCGGGAGGTCCTGCGCCTCCCTTGCGGCCCGAGCCCCGGCAATCCCGCGGCGCGGGCCCGACATCAGAGGCCCCCGGCGGCGCGGCAGATGCGGCCGCCATCTTGGCGCAGCCGGCAGACCACGTGGCGCGCCCCGCGCATGCGCAGTTCGCGGTGCCCCCGGTCTGGCCGGTTCCCGCAGCCCCTGCCGCGCCTCCGATGGAGCCCGCCGCTCCCCACACGCCCCGTGCCGCGATCTGCGCCCACCCGCAGCCCCCAAGCCCAGCAGTGGTGGCACCGGGGACCCCAGAGCGAGCAGGCGGGGTCCCGCTGCTGGAACCGCTGGCTGCGTCACTTCCGGGTTCGCCACCGCGTTCCTCCATGCGGGATACACGCCCAGAACTCCTTCCATCCGCACAACAAATAGTTCTCTTCACACCACCGCCCCTGCCGCCCCTGGACACCTCTGCATCCTCCCCTACGCTGTATCCACATTCAACAGCTGCAGCCTCAGCCTGGAGAGATCCCTCCGCGCCCTCGGGTTTTTCCCATGAGACTTTGCTGACAATCTCCACTCCTGCTCCACTACCTCAACTACCAGCAGCCCCTGCATCTGGTTCACACAGCACCTCATCACAGCTTGGCACGCAGCGAAAGAGAGAGGAATGGAACCTGGCAGCTGCTTTGACAAATACAGGACCCACAAAGAACTGTGGTACCCCTACTAATACCACCCCTGCTGCCCCAGTTTCCCAAAATTCCCAGAAAAATGTTGATAATCGCCAACTGATACACTGGCATGCATTCAGACGTGATGGTCACAAGGAGGACAGTCTGAATCCCCAGTCCATGCCTGCGGCATTCAGTCAGAAAGCTGGTAGTCACAGAGAATGGACAGCTGTCCCATCTCAGGATGAGAGAAAATTCCTAACAGCAGCAAATGATAGTAGTACCCCTTTTTCCTATGGTTACCAACTGTTGAAAAGTACCATAGAAAAAACATCTGAAACCCTAAAATGCAGCTTATTAAAACAGAATAGGGGAATGTATAAGTCCACACCCCAAAACAGGTTTAGCAAAGTCCTTTACGCATACAATTTTTTAAATAGCTCTGCAAATGAGCCTGACCCCCTGATTTATAAACACTTTCTGAACAACAAAAAAGCAAAAATAAAAGTCTTAATCAAAACCTCAGTCACAGGGCGAATAGAAAGCCCATGCAACCTTGTAACATGGGAGAGAGAGTTTGCTTGTGTTTTCACAGGTGAAAAATCCAAGTAGGTCCCAGCAAAGAATATAAAGTCCTACCACACACCAAAATCTGGCAGTACCCTCACAGATGGCAGTGACTTTGCAGGTGCAAACCAAGAGGCGGGTACTCAGACCTGAACTGTGCAAAGTCAAGGAGAAAACTACATGCCAGAAACAACTCGAGACTATGGACATTTGTTTACACATGCATGTTGCTTTTGTTCCCTTGTTGTTGCATTTGTTCTCTTGTTTCAATTTTTGTATTGAAGTTTCACCTATAGGTTAACCAAAGACAAATGCCTGGGTTGCTCTGGCCAAGACTGCAAGCTCTGATACCCTATCTCTAACTGATACAAAGCCCTAATAGACTTTTTCAACCTGGTTAATTATAGAACCTTCCCCAGAAGGTTTTGATAACGATACCTCAGTTAAATTCTTCCATTACACTAAAGCAGTCAAAAAGTTAAAATGCTCAATCAGTAAAGAAATAAATGCCACCTCTACTATAATCAGTAATGTAACCTTCGCTTGCCCAGTCACGGGGATCTTTTGTGCCAGCTAGCTTGTCCCCTTCAAGTGACTGGAGGGAGCTACGAGTGTGGCTGCCCCCGGCTCCTCACTTAGAGCACCGGGTGGCAGTGATTGCCTCGGCGTGGGTGACGAAGGCACAGCAAAGCTACGAAGATCCAAAGCAAAGGAATAGGGAGCGGACACCTGTATGAGGTCTGCAGAGCTTTTATTCTCCCAAACCGGGACAGTGACAGATGTCTCTGTACCTGGGGTCTGACAGGGGATTATAAAGGGTGTGGGCATGCGGGGGGTGAACACAGTGCAACCAATAGGAAGGGATTGCATCAGTGCAGGGGGCCAATGAGGAGAACTTAGGGAGGGGAAAGGTTTCCAGGGACCAATACTAACAAGAACAGGGATGACTGACATCGAACATTCTAGAAGGAAATGAGGGTGGTTTCAGGGATTGACAGGGAGAGGGGGCTGTACAACTTGGACTGACAGGGGTATTGTTAGGTACAGAGGGAGATTGACAAACCTGTGGCGGGAAAACTTTGTGGCAAGCAGGTGGGGAAAAACCTTTCTAGGGAGGAATAGGGGACACATGGAACATACCAACAAGACCTGTCTAACAACTAATTTCTAACTTAATTACCAAAACCTTATAAATCCTTGTAAAACTGTCACTCCACCACATCTCCCTCTTTTTTATTTTTTAAATTTAATGGGACACTGGAAGTAGGTTTTAAACTTCTGTGCCCGCCTGCCGGTCTCCCTCCCACCATTCTTCTTCCGTGGAGACTGCGGCGGTGACTACAATTTTTGGAGCTGTGGTTCTGGTCGAGGTAGTGGCGGAGGTGATGATACGTTTAAGGATTCCAAATGATAGGGAGACTAAGAAAATTATTACAATAAGGTAGGCAATGTCCTTGATAATGGATATCATCCACCCTGATAAATTCCAGTTTTTAAACATGTCTCTAAACCAGTCTTCGTTTTCCTGTTGTTCTGTCCCAATTAAGTTTTTCATCTCCTTGATGGACGCGTGGACGCTTTGGCTCTTAGATGACAAATTGAAGCAGCACAATCCCTCGAATTCTTGGCATCCATGCCCGTGAACCAGTAGCAGAAAATCAATGGCTGCCCGATTTTGTAGGGTAGCCTTCCTGGTTATTTCCTCGTCTTCTAGGAGGTTACTTAAGGCCGTTGATGTCAAATTCGCCTGCTTCGTAACCCAACACTCTAAATTGCCCAATTCACTCAATGCTTTGGCTGCTGCCACCCACGGTAAAAACACGGAGATGGCAATCCTTTTAGATTTGGCCCAATGATAAATCTCGGCGTCACAATGTTCGTCAAATTGGCTTGCACTCCGTCTCGAAATTTTAGTTACCTTTTTTGCATGCCGAATTGGAATTTGGGTCATGTTGGGCGAAGCCAGGGAAAGACGCCCCAGAGTGCAGGGACCTCCGAGGAGACGAGAGGGGATTCCAGGATATGCCCTATCTCCACAGATTAGGAACATTCCCTTTCCCAATTTTCATGCATATGAATCATCAGTTGAAGGAGCTCCCACCTTAATAATAAACTGACACCATTGCTTTGCTTGGAATTCGATGTTGTGTTGTTTTACATCTTCATATAAATCCCGACGAGAGCTGGGCTCATATTCAAAATGTACGCAGTATGTTGCTTTTGCAGAATCTAATAGTTCAAATTCTTGAGGCTCTGCATACTCTTCTGTATAGGGAAGGGTGTACAACCACTTCCTCCAGAGTTGCAAGGGATTGGTAATGGGCGTTTTGGCGGCATTGATGACTCCCCAATACCTAAAGATTTCAGCCCGTTTATCCGGAGGGTTCTCATTGTTGATTTGATTTTGGATGGTGCGCAGCGAGGTGGGATACTCCTCCAACTTAAATGGAATCCCCACCAGGCAGGTGGACATGGGATTTTCTGCCGCGAACGATGAGAGACAAATATGATCTTGCTGGAGGGCATGGGCCAAGGTCACCCATACGTTCTTCCGGGGTTGTGGAACGACCCACGCGTCCGAGGACTGGAATAGAGTCAGAGGGTGGAGCCAAAGAAAGACCAAAAATCCGAAGGGTGACATAATTGATGCCTGAGGGAAGAGAAGAGAAACATAACACATAAATACTTAAGAAAATAATTTTGCTTGCTGCCAATCTGGGAAGGCTGGGAAAGGATTAGGGGACTCTTCCCCCCTTGCGGCGCCTTCAGTTGGATGCAATACTATCATCGGTGGGGTCTTCCATCGTGTTGGGGGAATCACCCTGTATCTGCTCTTCTTGTTGTGCTGGTGTATATGGTTTGACCCATTTCTTGGGGATCCACTTGACACCTGAGGGCGTGGACACGTGTCCCCATGTGACAAGTCGGAACGGACCCTGGATTTCTCCAGAGTCTGGATCCCTTACCAGTACCGGAGGCCGTTCTTCTGGCCTCAGTTGATCACGTCTCCCAAAATGTCTCAGGACTGGTGGGTCTGGCCTGTCAAAAGAGCAATTGAGGAAGTTGATTGTAAAGAGGGCCTTACAGAGCCTAAGTTGTGGTGACAACGTTTTGGTATCTCCCCGCTGGCGCTGGAGGACTTTCTTCAAAGTTTGATGCGTTCTCTCTACCACAGCCTGGCCGGTGGGGGAGTACGCAATCCCTGTCCGATGTTGAATCCCCCACTCTTGTAAAAACTCACTGAATGCCTTGGAAGTATAAGTAGGGCCGTTGTCGGTTTTAATGGTACTGGGGACCCCCAAGACTGCAAATTCCTGCATAAGATGGCCTTTGGCATACGCAGTCTTCTGCCCTCTGTGGGCTGAGGCGAAGACTGCACCAGAGAAAGTGTCCACCGATACACGTACATGCTGGTATCGTCCAAACTCCTTTATATGTGTTATGTCAGTCTGCCATACTTCACAACTGCGGAGTCCCCTAGGGTTCACTCCGGAACCCACCGTTGGGAGTGAGGACTCCTGGCAGTTGGGGCAATTGGCCACAATTGCTCTGGCTTGGTCTCGCCGCAGGTGGAATTGGCGGACCAGACCTGGAGCATTTTGATGGAACAATTGATGGCTCAGCTTGGCTTGTTCGACGATGTTGGGCCGACCAGCCAGCTGTAAAGGGGCGGCCAGAGCATCCGCCCTGCAGTTGCCCTCAGCAATGAAGCCAGGGAGGTCGGTGTGCGACCTCACGTGCATCACGAAAAAGGGTTGCTCTCGGTGGGAAACTAGGTAAATTAATTTTGAGAGCAAGCCGAAGATCACGGGGTTTGAGACTTCCTTGAGCACTGCATGCTCAGCCCTGGACACCACGCCTGCAACATATGCCGAATCTGTAACAATATTGATGAGTTCTGGAAATTTTTCAAAGGCCCTGACGGCTGCGTCCAACTCAGCAACTTGTGGAGAACCCTCCACAACCTTAAATTTGGCTTCCTACTGCTGGGTTTGAGGGTCTTTCCAAGTCATTACTGACTTGTGCGATCCTCTGGACGCGTCTGTGAAAATTGTCAGTGCCTCTAGGGGCTTTTCGCTTTGAATACCTTTTGGAATTAGGTTGAATTGTGTTTCAAATAATTTGTGTCCTGAATGATTAATCAGAATTTGTCCGGTGTAACTATCCAGAGCGAATTGTAGACACTCATTGGTGCGGAGCAAATGCTCAAGGGTCTCCTTAGTTAATTTCCCCGTCGATGTTTTAATGGGAAGGTGTATGCATGTAAAATCACACCCCGCCAGCACTCGCAGGCGAGCCCTGGCCCGCATAATCAGCTGAGCCATCAGCTCCTGTGGAGTTGTGATGCTTTTGGACATTTGGTGACCAAGGAACACCCACTCTATGATCAAGAGAGGGTCCCGTTGGTCCTTGTCCCATTGCAAAATGAGCCCGTGAAGGTGTGGCAGTTTTCCTAGGACAATAAATTTGAATGTGAGATCTTCACGACAGCGATGGGCCTGTCTGCCCGCCATGGTGGACTGAACTTTCTCTAGTGCGGTCCTGGCCTCCTGGGTCAGCACCCTCCGGGAATCCAGATCTTCCCTCCCTTTCAACAAGTTGAAGAGAGGGGACAGGTCCCCTGTGGTGAGCCCCAGCCAGGGCCTGATCCAGTTCAAGGACCCACAGAGCTGGTGGAGGTCACGTAAAGTGTTCGGGTTATCATTGATGATAATCTTTTGAGGTGTTATAGTTCTCATACTGATCTCTAGGCCCAGATACTTCCAAGGCGGCAGTCGCTGTACCTTTTCTTTTTGAAGCTCAAATCCGGCCACCGACAAGGCTGTGATAGTGTCCTCCAGCGCTTCTGCAAGTACGTTGTCACTGCGGGCGCAAACAAGGACATCATCCATGTAGTGATACATGACACAATCTCCCCACTTGGCGCGCACCGGGGACAGAACTTTAGCGACATACCACTGGCAGATGGTAGGGCTGTTCTTCATCCCTTGCGGGAGAACTCGCTTCGTGGGAGCTTCTCTGTTGATGGAAGGCACCGAGAAAGCAAAACGTGGCGCGTCAGCTGGGTGTAGGGGAATATGGAAAAAACAATCTTTTATGTCCAAAATTGCCAATTTCCAATTTTGGGGGAGCATAGATGGGGATGGCATCCCTGGCTGGAGGGACCCCATGTCCTCGATGACATTATTGATTCTTCTCAGATCGTGAAGGAGACGCCACTTGTCCTTCCCCGGCTTCTTGATAACGAAGACTGGAGAATTTCAAGGGCTATTAGTCTCAACAATGTGGCCTTTGGCCAATTCCTCCTCCACGATGTGATTGAGCGCCTTTAATTTTTTCTTACTCAGCGGCCACTGCTCTACCCAGACAGGTGAATCTGTTAGCCAATTAAGTTTCTGGGTAAGGCGCTCTTCAGTGGCCGCTCCTAAAAATCCTGAGGGGCCGGCAGTTCCAATTTGGCCCCCCACTGGGACATGGCATCTCTCCCCCAGAGAGTAAACTTAGAATTTAAAACGAATGGGCGTACAGAGGCTAATTGCCCATTTGGCCCCTTAATTTGCACTATGCTCTTTGACTGCCTTCCAATTGTGTGCCCCCTACACCTAGGACTGTGCTACCCACGTCCTGCAACTCCCATTGTGACGGCCACTTGTGTGGTGGAATGACCGTCACATCCACCCCCGTGTCTATCATCCCCTGAAGTTGGATGGAATGCCCCTCGCTCTTAAGGCCACACCATACGAGGGGCTTCTCCTCTCCCAGAATCTCGGTGTAAAAAATTGAGAGGTCTAGGTCATCGCACAAAAGCTGAGGCACTGGAATGGCCTGTGCAATGACCTGTCCCTTCGGCAGGAACGGGGGGGGTGGACACAGCGCGCCATGAGGTAGAAAGTCCTAGGATCTAATGTGAGGATCGCTGGAGGAATCTCCACCTCAAGTGGGGTGTGTTTGGTGTCCCCAATGACAAGGTACTTGCAGTTTAGAAGATCCTTGACCCTCCGAGTCTCACAGTTGATAATGCGGGGTAGAAGCTCTGGCGATGCAATGATGTAGTGCCAGTCCTGATTGGAGAAATATACAGATTTTGTTAGTCTGAGCAGATAGGGTTCTACGATACTGTCCGTATAGACTTGGCTGCTGACACTTGGGACGATGCAATGGATTGCAGCCCTAGCAATGATATCTTGATTACTGTGACCTGCCCCATTTGTGTCATCACGCGGGGTAGGTCCGCGCTCCCCCTTTAGTTTTTTTGATAATGGTTGCCAGATTTCCCCTCCCCTGTGTTCCCCCGTTGAGGCGGTGCCCTCCCAATGAAGGGACACTGAATTATAAAATGTCCTTCCTGATGGCAATGGAAGCATCTGCGCAGCCTTCATGGTGGAGGTCCTGAAGGCAATGCCGTAGAAGCTACCACTTTGTCCCATGATTTTTTCGATAGATCTTCTGTGAATAAAATGGCTTTCCGTGTGCACTCCTCAATCAGTTGTTCTAGCATTGGTGGAGGCGACGCTGGGAGTGCCAAGATGACTCGTCGGCACGCCTCATTTGCATTGGTGGTGACAATCTCGCGGATTAGTTGGTTCTGTGCTTCTTGACCTTCCACCCTCTTTTCCATGGCCTCTTTCACTCGGTCCACAAAATCAGTAAAGGGCTCTGTAACAGATTGCTTAATAGAAATGTAAGAAATAGCAGGTTCCTTGGATGGCATGCTGAGGAAGGCCCGCTCAGCAGCGTCTTTGGAGAGATCTAATACTGGCCTTGGGATCCCTGCTGTTTGTTTCTGTGCTTGGCTCCAATCACCCTCACCAACAAGGTGGTCTAAGGTAATAGGATTTTCTTCAATGTCGGTTGCATAATCAGGGCTCTGCAAAATTTCTGGAAGGAGGTCACCTGCTAATCTCTTCCAGGTCCTTTCCCACATTTTATATTCGGAGGATGGGAGCAGACAACTGAATAAACGCTTTAAATCTGCAGGGACCATGATATTTGAATTGAATGTTGCCTTTAAAATGCTTCGGAAAAATTCACTTTTAGGTCCAAATTCTCGCTTGGTTTTGCAGAGATCCTTTATGCAATCGTACAAGAGGGGCTCCCATCTTGGGTGTTGCCCTCTCCCATTATATGTGACTGGGGCCAGGAACGAAAACTTATTGTTATCATCAGCTTTCTGCCTTCCAGTCCCATCACTCCCGGCCCCCATGTTATCGTGGGAACCGGAAGTGAGGGTATGGGAAACAGGAAGTTGGAGGGCAGGGTCCTGGAGGGTGGAGCCCTGACCCGGGGTGACGTGGTTCGAGGGTGGTACTGACGATGTCACGGGAAAAGGGGTGGGCGTAGATGACGTGGCCTCAAGGGGTGGTGCTGAGGGTGGAGCAGCATGAGAAATTGTGGGAGGGGCCTGACTGGCCGCCGCAAAGGAAGAGGAGGGGTCAGGAACAGGAAGGAAAGGGTAGGAGGGAAGGGGTAAAAATGGATTCTGGGGAGGAGAAGCACCCGCCACGAGGCGACGGCCATTTTGTGATGTTAGAGAGGGCGTCAACACGGCGCCATTTTGTGGTGCTTCTCCAAAGGGACTAACATAGGGAGTAGGAGGGTCGAGGAAAGGGTTTGGGGGAACAAAAACTCTTGGCAAACATTTGGGACTTGCAACTCGGTAAGAGGGACTAGGAGAAAGGGTAGGGACAGGGTCTCCGACAGCGTGGCCAGCACTGCCAGAGCAAGGGTACCGGAGGGACCTGGGAGAAGGCGGCAGCTCTGCGACTGCTGCAAACATTCTGCTCCCTGCGCCTGTTCCTGGCGGTCTGCTCCCCCCTGTGTCTCCAGTCTAGGGGAAGTGGGAATCGGAGAGTGCGGTAGGGAAGGGGGTCTAGGGAGAACTGGGGACTTTGTAGATGGATTTTTCACCGCACTGTTATCCTTAACGACATCCCAAATGAACACAAACAACTTCATATACCCATCTTTGACTGATGGGTCACCCCTCCTGGTGCCCTTAGTCAATACTAAACCAACATCCCTCCAAAATTCCATATCTCTAAGGCTCTCAACAGAAACAGTGGGGAAACGAAAGAAAATCCATCTTACAAATTTTTTAACTAAATTTTTTGAAACACTTCTAACTCCCTCCCTCAACGAACATCCCTCCCGCAGGACTCCCGCAACCTGGACATAAATCTCCCTTTGCTGTGTGGATAGCCTAACACCCATTCTGCCCACACAACCTAAAATTCCACCCATCTACTGCAGGAAATGTAAAACGTAAAAAATAAAAAGGGTCTAGAACGCCAGTGGCGGCAGTCTGCTCACGCTGTGCACAACGTGTCCCCTAACCTCAGGAGCGCAGCTGCCAACCCAAGGAGCCCCCCCGGCCGGGTCACCAAGGAGACTCACCAAAAAACCGCCGACGTCTAGAAATAAAGCTGCAGTAGGGGTCCTTGGATCCGGAGGCGTCCTCCCTGGTGCTGGGAGGATTGTGCTTCCTTCCCCTGGGAGCACCACCGGACAGAAATCGGCGTGCTCACACAGGGGCGATGGTGCTGCCAAACTGTAAAATCCCTGGGCTGATGCCCAAAGGCAACAGTCTTTTCGTGAGGCTAGCCCACGTGGAGTCCGACGTTTCTCGACGGTGTCCACGCTCTGGAAAAGCCGCACGTTGGCGCGCCACCTGTAACCTTCGCTTGCCCAGTCACGGGGATCTTTTGTGCCGGCTAGCTTGTCCCCTTCAAGTGACAGGAGGGACCTACGAGTGTGGCTGCCCCCGGCTCCTCACTTAGAGCACCGGGTGGCAGTGATTGCCTCGGCGTGGGTGACGAAGGCACAGCAAAGCTACGAAGATCCAAAGCAAAGGAATACGGAGTGGACACCTGTATGAGGTCTGCAGAGCTTTTATTCTCCCAAACCGGGACAGTGACAGATGTCTCTGTACCTGGGGTCTGACAGGGGATTATAAAGGGTGTGGGCATGCGGGGGGTGAACACAGTGCAACCAATAGGAAGGGATTACATCAGTGCAGGGGGCCAATGAGGAGAACTTAGGGAGGGGAAAGGTTTCCAGGGACCAATACTAACAAGAACAGGGATGACTGACATCGAACATTCTAGAAGGAAATGAGGGTGGTTTCAGGGATTGACAGGGAGAGGGAGCTGTACAATTTGGACTGACAGGGGTATTGTTAGGTACAGAGGGAGATTGACAAACATGTGGCGGGAAAACTTTGTGGCAAGCAGGTGGGGAAAAACCTTTCTAGGGAGGAATAGGGGACACATGGAACATACCAACAAGACCTGTCTAACAACTAATTTCTAACTTAACTACCAAAACCTTATAAATCCTTGTAAAACTGTCACACCACCACAAGTAATCTAGCTGAACAGTTTATCTGAAGGTTTGAGCTTTGCACCTTGGCTGAAGGAACTCTGTAAAGTAAGCTTGATTGTTTTAAGAGTAATAAGTGTAGTTTCAGTAGCAATATGTTACATACACCAAGTTGTGCAAAAATAGTAATTAAGTCAGTATTTACCTTTTAAATAGTTTCACGAAATAGGGCAATTGTTGCAGATGATAGATAAATATGATTGTTCATAAATAATACAGCTGGCTAACCGGATTACACCCCTGCCCTCGGATGAGTCCTGGGGTGAAATGGGCTGTTCCATCCCACCCCCCAAAAGATGTATGGTTCATCCCACACCTCTGTACCTGCCCCTAAAACATCAGTGTCTATAACCCCATTGGCCCGTGCCTTATCCCAGCCCACCTAAGGATAGCCCACCTTATCCCAGCCCTGATAGGGAGGCTCCGAGGGGTCACGTGCCCTCTTGGAACCTCTCCCCCCCTCCTGGAACTTCCTCCCCTCCTGGGGCTTCCCCTCTCCTAAACCCTCCTTTTGTCTCTCCCCTCGCCCACCCTCTCAGGGCCCACCACGTGCTACGCCTGGGAGCACGAGGCAGGACCCTCCCGCACCCCCAATAAACCTCTTTCCCCAAGAGCAAACTTCAGAGATCTCTGCCTCAATCCACCCACACTGTGCTGGAGCGTTTTATTCCCACATCCATAGGAGGAGCTGATGGTACAGCATCAGCCGACTTCGCTTCTTTCCCATCCCATGGGGGAATCAGATCGTCATAAGGGCCTCGTTCTATGGGTGCCGAGACTACCCCTGCTGCCGCGATACGCTCATCGGTGGCTGCAACTATGGATTGCGCTGCTGCCTCTATTTCAGCTTCAGCTCCCATTCTTTCTACCAACATATACACTTGTTGATAGACAGGAGCCAACGATTTTGCTTCCTTACTTTCGGATTGAACTGCTTCCCACAGCTCTTCCCCCACCTTCTTCCAGGTGTCTTCACAGAAGACATGAGCGGGCTCAGTTAATAAGCCACGGCGTCTTTCCCAGAGCAATAAGTCTGTTAGCAAGGAGCGGTTGATCGATTCCCCCGCCCGTTGTGCCAATCGGAGAAGCACCTCAATTGTAGCCTTCTCTGCCACTGATGCGGCATTCCCCATCCCGCGTTCAACCACAACGTCCAGCTTTTAGTGCAAAATCCAGCTTTTAGTGCAAAATCCAGCTTTTCAAGCTGCTGACTCACCGGTCAATCCGTGGCCACACGCATCACTCTCAAATGCCCGGTTGCAACTGCCACGGGAATATCTTCATCCTCTTCTCCGTAACGCATTCAAACAGAGATCACGTTGGGGTTACCAAAATGCTGCTGCCTGAATGCCGGAAAAGAATGGCGACTCGGACGACTATTTATTATGAATAGGAACCAGAGCTCAGTTTATTTGTTTTCAGCTTCGGCTTTTATACAGTTTCCAACCCCAGCCCCAAGCAATAAGCATTGTTCTCATTGGTTTCCTGCCTTGCGGTTACATCATATGCATATAGTGATTGATTATATACCTTAAAACTAAATATATCATATAGCTTCCTGATAATCTCATTGCCAGATGTCCACAGCCTTTGTTCCTAACCAGGAAACATGTCCTTTATGACTGTTTACCAGGAAGCATATCCTTTGAGACTCTGTCTACCATCTAGCTCTCACGCCGAGGACAGACTAATCTTAACTCTTTGTTTCAGGGGAATAATCTGTAAGTGGGCTGCATTGTAATAGCCCCCCATTAATCCCCCAACAGGCCGGGCAGGGGAGAGTCTGCACTGCGCACTGACCGGAACCAAAGAGAGTGCATTCTCCTGGGAATTCTGCTTTTAACCCCTCTGTGTTCTCAGAGGCGTGTCCACCTTCAATTGGTCAATATCCAAACTGAGCTCCTTCTGAGAAAATTCTTTTTCCGTGTCAAACCACGACATTTCTCAATGGCTACCTTGGCCTCTGGCATGATGGTTCACAGCAAGTCAAGGTCCTGACTTCCCTGCAGAAGATTGAAGAGAGGTGTGAGGTCCTCAGTTTTGATCCCCATCAGCAGATGGACCCACTTGATGCTCCGGCAGAACTGGTGAAGATCTCTCAGGGTCTTCAGGTTGTCTTTGATGGTGAGCTGCTGAGGCACACTGGTCCTCTTGCCGATCCAGAGTCCAAGGTAGGTCTGCAGGCAGGTGTGCTGGATCTTCTCTGTTATGATTTCAAATTCTGCCTCTTTGATGTCAGGGATTGTCTTTGTAAGTACAGTGTTCAAATGGACGTTAGTCTGAGTGCAGATCAAACTATCATCCATGTAATAGAGTAAAATGGCATCTGGGAACTTTTCACAGACGAGCGAGAGAATGTGGATGACAAGCCACTGGCATAGAGATGGGGAGTTCTTCATTGCTAGGGGGAGGATCCACAGGTGGTACCTCCTGTGGGAGCCTTGCCTGTTCAGGGATGGGACTGAGAAGAAAAACTATGGGGAATCTCTGGGATGGAGCGGGATGTTAGAAAAGCAGTCTTTGATGTCAATGACTGCCAACCTCCAGCCACTGGGAAGTATTGAGGGTGAGGGCAGGCCGGGCTGCAGGGAACATGTGCCTTCAATGACCTCATAGATCTTCCTGAGGTCATGCAGGAGCCACCACCTGTCTTTGCTGAGTTTTTTGATGACAAAGGCAGGGGTGCTCCAAGGGTTGATGGTTGGTACGATGTGGCCCTTGGACAACTGCTCCTGCATGACAGACTTGAGCACTTTCAGCTTTTCAGCTGGGATGGGCCACTGGTCCACTCACCCTGGTTTGTTGGTCTTCCAGGTGATTGGTGGGTTAGTTCGGTCTACAGTGGTCCTGACTAGAAATCCCAAGGGATTTCTAGCCTAGGCCCGCATTGAGACAGCAAATCCCTGTCCCATAAGGTAATGGCTGTCCTCACTACGAATGGCCTTATTGTTGCCCCTTGACCCTCAGTTCCCTCAGTTGAGATGGTGCGCTGGCTTCTCAGGGAGGTGGCAGTTCCTCTAATCCCAGAGAGGACACCATTTGTGGGCACCAATTCCCAGTCCAACAGCCACTCAGAGCAGGTGATGATAGTAACATCTGCTCCAGTGTCTGCTGTCCCAGGAAGATAGATCTTGTCCCTTGTATTAAATAGGCAATATTTGATGATAGTTTTGTCATGACACCTGGTCTCAGCCTAGAACACCACTGTTTTCTCTGGAATTGCCTTAGTCCAGTCCGGTAGCAAAAAAGCTTGGGCAATGGAGATGCCCCTGTGTAAAAACCAAGGTGGGTCCCAACACATAACTTTGATGATGAGTTCATCTTTTGGACCCATTGTTTTAATTTTTGGCAATATTTGTAATGCATCTGGTCTATTAAGAGAGTCTCCAATGATTAGAATGTCCCATGGCCCATCAGCAGGTCTGCATTTACCCACTGGTATTTTGTAAACCGCCTCCTCATCAAATTGAATAGAAAGGGAGCTTACCCGTGCACATTGGGTCCCCACGAAGGTGTGTTGGTAGGCCTTGGAGAGTCGGCGCCCCTCTTCATAGTCTGTGTCATCTGCTGATGGCAGGGAAATTGTGGACAGTATTTAAAGTGCTCTTTATATACCTGACAAGAGGCTGATGGGCAAGCAAAGGATGGGTGTTTTTTGAGAAAAGCCTTTTAGCACTCAACCTGAAGGTGTTCTAGTTTTCTGCAGTTGTAACAACGCATATTGTGTTTGTTTTGAGGTCTTACATTGTCTGCTACAAATGCCTCTTCCACCCCCTTGCTGACAGCCAAGGCAACATTATTCTCAATGGATGTATTTTGGGTGCAAGCTTCAATCATTTGTTGTGTGGTAGGCTCAGCGTTGAGAGGGAGCGCTCTTAAAACTTTCTTACACTCTACATGAACATTTGACACAGCTAACTTCTGCAGCAGCCCCTCTCTCACCTCCAGGCAGTCGATTTGCCTGTTGATGTTATTCTTGAGGCGGTCAATGAACCTGATATAACTTTCCTCTGTGCCTTGGTGGGTGTTTGCAAAGGTCTATTGTGGGGTGGTGCCATCTGGGGTTTGCAGCAGTGCATTGACTGCAGCATTTTTGATGTCATTGAGGGCAGGCCTCAACCTGGTCCTCAGACTTTTCACGATCAGCCTGCACCACTTATTAAGTCCATTGTAAGTTTGGGGTTGTCCTTCCTCTTGCTTATAAGATGTTATTACTTGTTGAAATTGTTTTTTCCAGCCAGCTTCCCAAAGGAGGAGTTCAACAGGTGAGAGGAGGACAGACATTATTTGCCTCAAGTCATGTGGGGTAAGGACATGTGCTTCAAACATGACTCTTAGTAGATTTTTAAAATATGGGGACACCCTCCCATAATCCTTGCATGCCTTACAGAGCTCTTTCAGCTTACTGTAAGGCATGGATTCCCACTTGGAGTGACTCCCTCTTTAACATTCAACAGGGAACATCCAGGATTTCTATCCTCCCTGCAATCTCCCTTCCCTAGCAGCTTGTTTCTGCACCTCTGCCCAGTGATCCCCAGGCTGGGTACTAGAATCTGAGGAATCACTGTCCTTCAGGGAGGAGAAGAAGGTCTTTTGGCAGAGGAGTGGTAGTGCCAGTTGACTGGTGAGGCCCAATTATGTGGGCTCCTGGCAGCCAAGATGGTCGCCTTCCAGTCACCATCATAGCCACTTCCAGTTCCAGTGCTGTGGGAACCGGAGGTGTCCTGAACACTAGGGGTGGAGCTTAGAGCAGAAGGGGTGGTGTCCACAAGGGGACAGGCAGGGCCCATGTTGGGAAGGGTGGTAATGGTAAAACAGGAGGTTCCTGATGCAAGGGTGACCATTGACACGGTGGGTGGAGGGGAATGTGTCACAGGGGAGGAGCCTGAATGTGGAGGAGTGGGAACTGAGAAGGGAGGAGGAGGATCTTGGGCACCTTTTTGTGGTGTGGCAGCAAAATTTGCCGCCATTTGGCTCAAAATGGTGGGTCCCCTCATGAGGCCAGCGCCATCTTGGTGCATAGGATTGGATGGGCAAATGAGCATAGGAAGGAGGGTTAGGTTAGAGCCCAGGACGGTGTGATCAGTGCCATCCTGGGAAGGGGACAGAAGA
This sequence comes from Lonchura striata, assembly GCF_050655825.1. NCBI lineage: Eukaryota > Metazoa > Chordata > Aves > Passeriformes > Estrildidae > Lonchura > Lonchura striata. The sequence continues at coordinate 1,341,658 of NC_140737.1, forward strand.
GGATGGATGTGGATATTCTCAGTTCAGTCAGAGAGAAAAGAGAAAGATTTCTGCCAGGCTAAGCCTGGGAAAAAGTCCAAGAGGAATGTAAATAATCTACTATCTTGCTTTCTGTTGACATTGTTTATAGATATGTTCTACCACACTGACCTAAGTCCAGTGTGCCAATCAGGTGAAATGTTTCACTTTAAGATGAATGGAATTAATGTTCACAATGTTCTCTACAAAACAGAAATGTGTTTTGAATAAACTATTTTTTGCTTTCTGAAATTGTACGAGTCACTTTGCCTGTTCCCTGGATCAGCAGTGTCAAATGGGAGATGGCAGAAGGCAGGTGGCACTCCTGCGCCTTTGGTGGTTTCCATCTGCCACCTTCCCTGAGGAGAGGAGGGATTAAGAATGTGAAAGCTGTTGTTCACAAATAGAGATGGGCTGGTGGGTGATGTGGAGGTTGGTGGCCGTTTGGGGCACACTGATCATGAAATTACAGAATTCTTGATAATTGGTGAACCAACAAGAGGCAGTCAGAGAACTTCTGGGACACTTGGATATTTATAAATCAATGGGACTAGATGGGATCCACTCTAGAGTGATGAGGGAGCTGGCAGATGAGCTTGTGAAGGCGCTCTCTGTCATTTATCAAGAGTCATGGCTCACTGGTGATATTCCAGATGATTGGAAACTGGCCAATGTGACCCCGTTTACAAAAAAAGGAAGGAAGGAAGATCCTGGTAATTACAGGCCAGTTAGCCTGACCTCAGTGCCAGGTAAGATAATGGAACAGTTCATACTGAGTGCTATCGCACAACACTTACAGGATAGCCAGGGTATCAGACCCAATCAGCATGGGTTTAGGAAGGGTAGGTCATGTCTGACCAATCTGGTCTCCTTCTATGACCAGGTGACCCATCTGGTGAATGCAGGAAAGGCTGTGGATGTTGTCTTATTTAGACTTCAGCAAAGCCTTTGACACTGTCTCCCACAGCACACACTTGGAAAAGCTGCAGCCCACGGCTTGGACAGGAGCACTCTTTGCTGGGTTAGGAACTGGTTGGATGGCCGGGCCCAGAGAGTGGTGATGAACAGTGCTCTATCCAGCTGGGGACAGTCACCAGCTGTGTCCCTCAGGGGTCTGGGCTGGGACCAGTTCTATTTCATATTTTCTAGATGACATGGATGAGAGCATCGAGTCCTTCATTAGTAAATTTGCAGATGACACTAAGCTGGGAGCTTGTGTTGATCTATTGGATGGAAGGAGGACTCTGCAGAGAGCCCTTGGATTGGTTGGATGGATGGGCAGAGTCCAACAGCATGAAGTTTAATAAGTCTAAGTGCCGAGTTCTTCATTTTGGCCACAAAAATCCCCTACAATGTTACAAACTGGGGACAGTGTGGCTGGACAGTGTTCAGGCAGAAAGGGACCTGGGGGTGCTGTTCGACAGCCGGTTGAATGTAAGCCAGCAGTGTGCCCTGATGGCCAAGAAGACCAATGACATCCTGGCCTGCATTAGGAATTGTGTGAACAGCAGGAGCAGGGAGGTCATTCTTCCCCTACACTCAGTGCTGGTGAGACCACATCTTGAGTGCTGTGTCCAGTTCTGGGCCCCTCAGTTTAGGAAGAATGTTGAGATGCTTGAGCGCATCCAGAGGAGGGCAACAAGGCTGGTAAGGGGCTTGGAACAAAACCCTATGAGGAACGTTTGAAGGAGCTGGGGTTGTTTAGCCTCGAGAAGAGGAAGCTTAGAGGTGACATTATTGCTCTCTACAGCTTCCTGAAGGGAGTTTCAAGCTACGTCAGGGAAGGTACAGGTTGGATGTTAGGAAAAAGTTTTTCACCAAAAGAATAATAAAGTACTGGAATTGTCTTCCCAGAGAGGTGGTAGAATCACCATCTCTGGATGTGTTTAAGAAAAGACTGGACATGACACTTGGTGATATAGTCTAGTTGAGGAGTTAGGGCATGGGTTGGACTTGATGATCGTAAAGATCTCTTCCAACCTCATTATTCTGTGATTCTGTGATGATGTGATTCTGTGGGGGGAGGTGGACAATAACTGGGGTACAGAACAAACAACCTTCCCCGACCCTTCCCCAAAAACTTTAACAGAATCATAAATTGAACAGAAAAGGGGGTATAATTTCCCAACCTTAAGTTCCCTTCCGGCTGCAAAACATAGAAATTCACCCCAACTCTGTCCCAAAGCTGAAGCAACAGAACTGATTCCCTCATAACATTTGCAAAATATTTGAAAATTAAATTAACAAAAGCCTTTCTATTTCCCCTTGAGAATTTCACACCCTGAGAAAGAAGGATTACTTTAACTTGGAGCTAGAACTCCTGCTGAGGAATGGTGAGTCATGATCCCATTCTGGCAATTTCCCACACACATGACTTAAAAGAAGAAAATAACAGGAAAGGGTGACCTCACTATAACACACTCACCACTTGGTGGGTCAAAGAATGATCTCAAGGGAGTCTTGCTGACACTACTGATCCTCACCTCTGGAGTGGCTGCCAGAGGCTTCTTTGGGATGATCTTCAGAACATTGAAGTCCTCCCCTGGGGAAGTGGTTTCCCAAACGCAAGGTGTTTCCAGTGGCAGCACCCACTGGAGACACTTTCAGGGTCTCGAACAAGTCAAGGTTCCTGTTCGGGCACCACTTGTAGCAGTGAAGAGAGGTGGTTAATGCCGATACCTTCCCTGCAAGTGTCTTCGGGGAGACGACGTTCAGGCAGGCACACGACACCCGCACAAGCAAGCACTCAAGCACGCCATGGAGAGCTGTCCACAAGGAAGCGCAGGAGGGTCTTCTGTGTGAGGTTCCAACCAGGGTTTATTTGGGTCCAAGGCATCCAGGGAGAAAAGAACAAGACAATGGAGGGTCCAGGGTATAAATACAGGGAAAAAAGGGGCAGAGAAGAGCATCAGGGTCAATGGGATGAGGTCAGAGGTGTGGTACAAAGGGTAGGAACCCACATAGAGTGTCAGGGTGGATAGGGGAGTTACAAAAGCCAATGGGGGATTAGGGAGTGTAGAATTTATTAGAACTTGAAGTTAGAATGGTAAAAGACGTAGGGAAGGCTAACAGGCCAATGGGAAGGAGAAAAGTGGGAGTGAGTAACAGAGTACTGCAGAGCACCATGGGGGAAGCCTACTTTCTCACTCTAACTTGGGGGTAATGCCCGGAGCCTACGGTGCATCTCTCCAGGGCATGGCCATTGCCTTTCCCCAGGAGGCTCACAGGCCTCCACACTCCTCTAACAAACTGTGTGCAATTACTAACAAACCCCCAAAACATGCTACCGGAACGAGGATGCAGGGTAGGATGAAGAAACCATGAACCATACGTTTCTTGAACAGACTCCAGTACATTTGTAAACTCACTATAAATCATCACCGAGCCCAGCACAATATCTATTCTAATCCATGCCCCTCTACTGTAAAAGCTATGTATTAGGCAAAATATTTGAGCTATTTTCGAATACGAAAACAAGCCTAGGGACCAGAAATATATTAAAACCTCAGAAAAGCCTAGGGATCAGAAACACATGAAGGCCTCCACCCCAAGAGATGTTATAATTCCCACAAGATGGCTACTGACTGCTTTTTCCCAGTGCAGAGAAAGTATTACCAAAATGGAATCAGGACAGGTTTTTTCCACTATCTTGAGCCACATGTTGGGCACAAAAAAAAGTATTTTTCCTGGTTTAGGGCAAATATGGGAGAAAACGTCTTAAGGGATTCTTTTAGAAAGTAAATTCAAGTAGCCCCTACATCAAATGGTTTGGGAATATATTTCCTTGGAGAAAAGTGGGAAAAAACCTGCTTATTTAACTGGCAAAGCATTCACCAGCACAACAAATGAACAATATTAAACAACAAGACCTCTTGGCACTCCAGAGATGACAAACTCAGAAAGTCCCTTTTGTGGACTGTAGCTTGGCTCACTCAGTCTTTTATCAGTCACTCTAGTACTGGAAATTCCGTGGCCCAGGTCCAGCCTGGTGGGCCACAGGTGCAAGGTACCGGTGCTCTTTTGGGTGTTCAGTGAGGGCTGGTTTAAACAGTTCCAAGAAAAGGAAAAACCACAGTCCAGTGAACTTCTCTGCCTCAGCTAGCTAGAACTAACTAAAAGTTAAGGAGATCTCTGCCCTGCTGTCTGTCTGCCTGCAGACAACACAGTCCAGGAGCAGGAATGTGAATGAGTGTATGCAGTTTCTGAAAATGAACTGCACGCTTCTTCTTCCCTTGCTTTGCTCTGAGAAGCAGTCTTAAAGGTGCAAAATGTATTTCTGGGCTGAACAGATGAATGAGGATACAATTCAGCATCATAAAGTCACCAGAGGACATCCCTGCAGCAGTGAACCCAGGGTCCTTTGGATGCCTTAGGTTTTAGCTTTTCTATTTCTCAGATGCTGTACTGCTTTAATGTGTAGTTCTGAGCTTCATATTAGGGGATGGAAAGCTCTCTTCACAGAGCAGGGAGAAAAAACAATTCCTTCTCTAGCTGGGGTCAAAGTACAGCCAATCCCATTTTCAGGCCCAAGAGCATAAACAATGGTGGAATGAAGAGAGAAAACTAGATGGATAGGACTTCATCCTCTAAAGCTATAATTGGACAATTAACTCCAATATGCAAATGGACCAGAACTTATAAATTGAAAGACCCCATGACCAGTCACCCATTTTTGAGATTATTTTGGGTGTAGCCCTGGCTGGGCTCATCTACTGCCCAAGGTGTATCCATTGAGGCCTTTTAACAAATCCCTCCTTTAGTCTTGAACTCTGTCTGGCCTCTGTTCCAGTTCAGCCTTCTCAAGGCATCACTTTGCCAGCATCTTTGATGGTGGTGAGGGTGGTCAGCAGGACTTGGAGTGGTCCTCTCCACTTGGCTTATAGGAGATCACTGTCCCCCACCACTTCACATAGAGCCAGTCTCCAGGCTGGAAGGGATGTGCAGGGGTGTCCATGCCCATGGCTCTGGATAGCACAGTGTAATTCTGGAGCTTCTGCAGAGTGGAACCTAAAGTCATTTGATATCTCTGCAAATCAAGCTTCCCCTGGAATTTCACCTGGAACATGTGGGATCTGATGTGGCTGCCATACAATATTTCATAGAGACTGATGTTGTCCCTCCTGTTGCATCACATGTGTCCTGGTTTGACATTGGCACAATGCCAGTGCCCCCAATGAAAATGCAACTTTCCAAATGAATGCTTTGAGATGTGATCAGGAACAGAGCAGAGCAGGACCAAGCTTAATAACAAAGGAAAACTTTATTAAACTACTACTATGATAAAAGGAAAAAGAAAGAAGAAACCCACACACTAAATCCAAAATGAAAACTTTCCAAAATATTCCTCCTCCCCCCTTCTCTACCATTCCAACGAACCACAGTGAGACACAACTCAGACCCTCAGTCAGGTTCCCACCCTTCAGATAATCAATACTCAGTCCCTCAAGGGAGAGAGGAATCTCTCCAGTGCCATCTACCCCAAGAAACACAGCTGTGACCTCTGGTGTTTCCATGTCACACATGGCACCACCTGGTGAAAATCTGCCAGTGTGACACTCTCCTTTCCATGTCACACTGCCCTCACCACCGTGCATGGACAGACTGCTCATAGGGTTTCTTTTCAAGGGTGCTTTGCCAAGGAGCAAAGAAAACGACAGTTCAGTTTCTCATTTTTGAGACCACACTCCCCCCCATTTTCTTCCTCCTCTGGATCCAAGGGTCTCAAGAACAGAGATCATCTATCTGAAGACAGAGCGCATGACCACACCCTCCTCAACTCTTCTCTGTTCACTCCACTCCTGTCTTGGTAGTCACTGAAGCAGGACCCCTGGCTCACCATGCATCCCCCTAAAATGCAGTCTCTCTTGAAAGATAAATTGGTTCAGTCTATGGCTAACAAGAAAAGTCCAGCCAAGGCCACTCCATCATCTCCTCCCACCTAGAATTTCTCCTTCTAACGTCTCAGCTCCCAGACTGGCTCTCTTCTTCTCTTTCAAACCAAGAAGGAGTAATATTACACAAAGCTTTCAATTTCCCAAGGAAGGGTTAAAAGTCTCAAATTCCGCGGATGGCCAGGATGCCTGCCCTGACCTCCAGCTCCCACGACTGGGCACCTTCATTCCACCCACTTCCTCCTCCTCTGCTGGTGTACTGCTGGCACCATCGCTGTCTCTTTCTCTCCCCAGAGAGACTCTGGGGGAGGGAGCACAAATATCTGTCCAAGAGTGAAGCACCCAGATGTTTCCTATTACCATCCGAGTAGCAGCTGCCTCTGGGCAGTTTTCCTTATCTCCTGTTAACAGGCCCATCAATGTCTTGCCCCATGACACAGAGATAACACTCTCCAGGAGCCACTTCTGTTTACCAGGTGATTAAGGACACACCTCGTGACTCAGAATAACATTAGCCCATTGTGAGATGCTCCGCCCAGGGGAAGGAGCCAGGCATTCCCACCTGGATAAATCCGGGGATTTCTAGACAGAGAGGCAGCCTTTCCACAGGATTCCGAGAAGACACAGCAACCACATCTGCCATTCCAAGAGGACTGCAGCCACTCCAATTTGGACTACTACCAGCACGCTGGCCAGAGGGGTGTCAGGTTGTATTCTGACTTTGTCAGTGGTCTTCCTTTTGTGTCATTGCATGCATTTTTGTCTTTTTCCCTTTTCCCAATAAATTGTGTTTCTGACTTGGAGTCTCTCACTGATTTTGCTTTCAAACCAGAACAACATCCCAGATTTACTCCATCCTTCCATCCTCAGGGAGCCGGTTCCAGCCCCTCCTCCCTTTGGCCTTCCTCAACCTGGGCCACATGGCTCACCTCCCCCACGGGCCGGGCAGGGGAGAGTCTGCACTGCACTCTGACTGGAAACAAAGTGGGAAAGTTCCTCTGGGAGTTCTGCTTTTAACCCCTCTGTGTTCTCAGAGGCATGTCCAGCCTTCAGTGGTCAGCCCAAATGTCAATATCCAACCCCGACCACTGATTGGTTTGACCCTCTTCTTCCTGAGAAAATTCTTTTCCGTGCCAAACCATGACAGCATGGTGCTGGTGGATGCAAGCTTCCTTGAGAGTGTCTTGTGTCAACAGGTAAGAGCCATGAGAGCAGCAGCAAACACACACACACACACACACACACACACACACACACACACACACAGCAGTGGTAGTCTGTTATTTTACAGTTTGTTCTTCTGTAGTAGGTTTTAAATATTCCTTGTTATCAGTTTGCAATGGTTCATTCCATTTACCCCATTTGGCTTCCCTAAAGGTTCAGTCCTGACTTGTTTACCCCAAGATTGTCTTGCTAAGTGTATGTAAATCCACCTGTCAATCTCCTTATACCTCCTTTGCTCGCTTCTGGAATGTTCCCTGTCCTTCATCCCCTCCTCGAAGCAAGATTGGGGTGCAGGGTTTGCTCCTTCCCCTTGCTGGCTTTTATTGCATAGCCCTTACCCTGCACTCCTCCACTAATGCCTTCCTATTGGTAAAATGTCGAGTCCTCCCCTTATTCCCGCCTCTCCTTAAAAGCAGCTTTTTGCCCTCAGTTATTGTCATCGGTCACTGAATCCTCTGGGGAATAAAACTTCCCTGGAACTCAAACAAGTGCCCCCTCTCTATTCCTTTGCCTTGGTTTCTCGTACTGTGCTGCTGCTGTGTCACCCATGCCACAGCCGTCGCTGCAGGGAGCTGTGAGCCCCTGTACGCAGCGCTAGCTGCGGGAACTCAGCAGAGATCTGGGGGCAGCCCCTCTCGCGGCTGCACACTGCTCTTGGGAATGAGCTGGCTGGAGAACTTCTTCCCTGTGACAGCAGCACGCAGATTCACGCAGCAGCTCGGCAGTGAAGACACAGGAGGGTCCAGGTATAGAGTTCTAATGTGTTTCAATATAGGGCATTGCTGAAGGGGTCTGGGGGCTTAAGACAACACTTACAGGAGGGTCTAGGGTTAAATATGGGAAAGATGGGGCAGAGCAGTGAATCAGGGCAAATGATCTGAGGGCACGGGGGAGGTACAAAGGGTAGGAACCAAAAGGGTGCTAGGGTGGATAGGCATGGTTACAGAAACTAATGGAGGAACAGGGAGTGAAGAACTTGCTAGAATGTGAACATGTAAGGGAAGAAGGGGTAGGGAATGCCAACAGGCTAATGGGAAAATAGAATTGGGGATAATTTACATAGTGTTGCAGACCACTACGGGGTAAGTTTTTTCCTCATCCGAAATTGGGAGAAATGCCTGGAGCCTGTAGTGTGTCATTCCAGGACATGTCCACTGACCTTCCCCTAGTGATCTCATGGGCCTCCACAGCTCTGCCTTGGTTGTATGCGGATTCTCAGTAAAGCTATAGGCAAGGCCTGAACCCATGGCATGGATGGTTCCTGACAGATTTTGCACACTTGTTTTTTGAGTCTCATTCATATGTTCAACTTTACCACTTGCTGGGGCTCTATAAAGCCTGTGCAGATCCCAAATAATTCCCAAAATCCAACAAACTTTCTTAAACACTGTTGCAACAAAGCATGGTCCCTTATCTGGTGACATCCCCAAGGGAACCCCAAACCTCGGAATTATATGACTAAGCAAATCTTTCACCACTTCCTTGGCCGTGTCAGTGTGACAGGGGTAAGCCTCTGGCCATCCACTGACGGTGTCAGCTAATACCAGTATGGAACGGTATCCCTCCTTGCATGGGAACTCTGCAAAATTGTTTTGCCAGTAATCTCCAGGAAGGTCCCCTGCTTTTTTCACTCCTAACACAACTCTTTTTCTTGTGTCAGGGCTGTTTTTAGAGCAGATCTCACATTTGCTCACTACTGATTGTACAACATCAGTCATTCCTTTTCCTATTACTACCTTTTTTAGATGATTGAGAAGATTTTCAACCCCAAAATGTGTGTTTCCATGTCCTCTCTGAGCTAGCTCCCGAAGACTAAGTGGGGGGATTACAACCAGATTCACTGCTATAATGGCCCATCTATTTCTGTGATCTCAGCCTTAAGAAATTTAATTAGTTTGCAGTCTGCTTGGTCATATTTTAGGGTGAACCCAGACAAATCAACCTCTTTTTGTGGAATTACTGCGAGAATACCTTTTTCTGCAAATCCTCTTGCTGCCTTATCAGCAAAGTCATTTCCCAGTTCCGAATTGGTTTTCCATTTCTTTTGACTTCTACAATGGATAATAGCTACTTCTGCAGATTTTTTAATGCTCTCTAAGAGGCCAAGTATTTGTTCAGCGTGGTTGATTTGATTCCCTTGAGTCTTCAGAAGTCTTCTTTCCTTCCAGATGGTTCCATGGATGTGGACAGCCCTAAATCCATATTTAGATCAGTCCATATATTAACCTTCTTTCCTTAGCTTGCTCAGGGCAGAAATTATCTCCTCAGTCTCTTCCTCATCTTCCTCAGAGCCACTCGAGCATGAGCGGTCCAACTGTGCTGACCGTGCCTGGAGTATCAGATGTGCTCCCACCCAGGATGCCAGGTCTGAAATCGCTGAGCGCAACTTCCAGCGCCGTGGGAGCCGGGCTGTGTCTGGGCTAGCTTCGGTGGCGTCATGTCGTGACTCAGCTCCCGGGAGTTCCCGGTTGCCGTGGGACCCCCGGAGCTGAGAGCAGAGTGATCCCTGCTCCTTGTGGAGGTTCCATCCCCGGCCCCTTGGCAGAAGGCTCTGCCTGCCAGCTCCTGCTCTGGCTGGGGCTGGGGGCTGCACACGCCACTGTCCCCTTGCCCTGGCCTGACCCTCACTGTGACCGCGGTGGTGACGGTGACAACGTTGGGGACACTGGCCCGACCAGCGGGGCTTGAGGGGTCGCAGCCTGAGCAGGGCCCATCATGTCTCCGTCTGTTCCTGGAGTGTCCCCTGGGTGTGTCCCCCCGGGAGTGTCCCCAGCAGCCGTGGAAACCCCTTGAGGTGTGACAATAACGGGGTGGGGAGGTGGGAAGGGACTGGCGGGGCAATTGGCTGACAGGAGGTGATGGAGGAGTGGAGGGGATCATGAAGGGCACCGGGTCCATTGCAGGAGTTCACAAGTACCATAAGGTCCCTGCCACCTCTCCTGTCCTCTCCCTAGCAGCTGGAGCTGCTGGTGGCTGTGGTGGCCACCCTTTAGTGAGCTGGTGACCACTGTAATTTTGCTAAACAGGGACATGCTGCTGGACGTGTCCCCAGGATCTCTGCACGTAGCCCTGACAACCTTTACCCAGCACCTTTGCAAGACCCTAACTCTAGTGGTGTCTTCTCCCTGGGCCAATCCCTGGCCAACTTTGCGGCCAGCCTGGAGGCCACCCAGGCCCATGCCCATGTGAGAGCCATGGCCGGCACCTAGCAGCACACGGTGGACACCCTCACAGAGAGCTGGGCCCAGCTGGCTGAGGAGACCACCAAGCTCTGCAATGACTGGGAGGCTGCAGCCACCAGAAGACGACAGTGGGTGGAGGTGGCCCTGGGGCAGCTGGAGAGCTTGGTGGCCACGTGTGACAGAGCCATGGCATTTCCCCTGGACCTCCAACACCGGCTCAGAGTCTTTGAAGCCACCCTGGAGTGGAAACTGCAGGCATCCCCTGATGTCCCCGAGGCCTGGGTGGCCACACATGAAGAAGCCACCACATTCCCCTGGGGGCTGCACTTCCAGCTCAGGGAAGCTGAGTTAGACCTGCAGTGGATAATGGAGGGGTACCCCGATGTCTCCAAGATTTTAATGGCCAAAGGGGCTGAGTTTGAGTGGCTGTGGGAGGCCAGTGCCGACTTGGCCATGTGTCACTAGCTGTTGACACTTTGGGGCATCCATTTTCAAGTCCCTATAGTGCCTGCAGTGGCCCTGGTGGCCACTCGGTGGCCAAGGGGTGCCAAAGAGCCATCAAGGTCATCCCGAGACTGCTGAGGGGACAGCAATGTCACTGCTATGACATCATAGGAGCATTGACATCATTGGTGACATTGCTGCTGTCACGTTTCCTCTCCCCTGTCTTGGTTTACAAGACAGGTTTCTGTTAGGGAAGGCAGAAAAGCCTCTCTTAGAATGGAGAATGTTAACCCCTCCCTCTGAGTTATGGGAATTTTGAAATCAAGGGGCTCTCAGGCAAAGATATGGGAATAGGAAGAGCAGTTCTTCACTAGCGTGTATAAAGCAAAGAAACAGCAACAGCTACGGCACGAACAGCAAACAGAGCAGGAACCCAGTCCCAGCCTTCCGGCTGCGGCACTTTCCCCTTTGGTGCAGTTCCGGGCACAGCCAGCAGGGGCGCTGGTGGCTCCCGGTGGGCAGGGTGGTGCGGTGACCCCCACGCGGCTGCAGGGGGCGCTCCAGCGCAGGCTCGGAAGCACGCGGCAATGGCGGCTTTGTCCGGAGGCGGGAAGGGATTGAGGAGAGGCTTTGCTTCACAAACCCTGGGACAGCCGATCCCTGTGCCCCAAGAGGACTGGAGCAGCAGGCTGGAAGGGCAGGGATGAGCAGGAATCCTGGGGCGGTGGATGAAATGTATCAGAACTCCACAGCATTAGTGGTGTGATAGATGAGTAATGCAATGGTTGACTCCCCCAATTAAAAGGCAAATTGCATGTAGATATATTAAGAGAAGTTTTATAGACCTATAGTTATGTTTTACTCCCCTTGCGTTGTTATCGGGGTGGACTGGGTTCGGGACATTTGGGAGGGTTGGCTCATTACTATGGCAACCCCTGACCTCCAATCAAGATTTAAGGAAGTGACCTCCACCACTGGCCAGTGAAGAAGGAGTCGATGGGCAGAACTTTGGGAGGCGCTAAAGGGTTAAAAGGTGAAATCTCCATTGTGTGGATGAGCACATGGTGGGAAAAATCCTCTGCTCCCGGCACCATAATATTTTCTCAGTTCAGTCTTCTGTTGTATTTTTGATAAGGTTTTAATAAACCTTTTAAATTCCTGGAAGTGAGCATCGCTTTTCTCACAGCTGGAATCTGCAGGATGTTCTGGCAGGGCAGGTGGATGCAGGGCCCAGTAGCAGAAGAAAGGTTCCCTGCTGGGTTATGGTGGTGGCAGGGAACTCCTTTCCCCAAGCCACAGGTCCAACCTTCCTCCTACAAAACCCTCAGCAAGACTGAGAGAGAGAGAGAGAGAGAGAGAGAGAGAGCAGCTGCCCCCAGGCCCCTCTCTTTTTACCTTTCCTCATTCTCGCAGTATCTCTGCCCCCACGCTGAGAGAAACTCCCAAAAACCAGAGGAGTTCCCCCTCCCTGCCTGTCTCAAGCAGCCAGCCATCAGTGCCTCTCAGCAACTCCATGGGAAGAAATTCTACAGGTAATAAGGAAAGAGCAGAAGAAACCCAACTCCCAACCCTCACCTCTCCACACAGGATTTGCGACAGATTTGGGGAATTTCCATTGCAATTGTCCCAAATCCTGATGGGAATTCCTGGGGTGACATCCCTAGGGACACTTTGGGACCTTCTGAGGACACTCTGGGGACACTGATGGGTGTGGGTGTGGGTCAGGGGGTAAATGAGCCCCCTCGGTACCTTGCAGCAGAGGCAGCTTTCTGCCATGTCTGCAGCAGAGCTGGGTTTTAAATGACAATAGAATAATTGGCTTTTGCATTTCTGAATTGGCTTTTGCAGGTTCTTATTGATCACAATAACAATATTGATCTCTGTTATGGATACTTCCTAGGGTGACGTTATGGTGTTTGTATCCCCAATTGTGTTGTGTTTATGTTTGATATTCTGTTCTGTGCTTTCAGAACTGACTCAGAAAGTGAAGGTTTGTTTTGTCTTGTTATCAGCCGGCTCACCTCCCTCCATGGTCTGCTGTCTAGAAGAGACCAGTGCTGGCTGGCTTTGCTTTGCTTAGTTTGCTGGCTTTTGCTTCCTTGCTTCCTTGCTTGCTTGCTCTTGCTCTTGCTCCTGCTTCTGCTTTTGCCTTTGTTTTTGCTTGTTAGTTAGTTTAGCTAAGCAGTCCAATTATTTTCCTTGGACTGTTTTGGTTTTTTTTTCCTTTCCCTTTCCTGAATATCATTCCGACCTGCTCTGGACTGGGACCTGGGAACCCCGAGGAGCACCGGGAGCCTGCGCTCTGTGATCTGCAGCAGCCATCCCCAGTGCCCAGAGCAATCCCCAGCGCCCAGACCCGGGTGACCACCCCCAGGAGGGACTTTCTGGATTTGTGATCCCTTCAGAGTGGTGAAAGAGTTTTGTTGTCATTTGGTGTTGTTCAGTTTTTGGAGTGTTTTGTTTGTTAAATAAACAGGGTTTTTTCCACTCATCTCCGAAAAAGTTCTTCCCAAACCAGCTTGGTGGGAGGGGCTGTGGGGGTTTGTTTTCTGGGGGCTCCTTCCAGAGGTTTTTCTCCTAGATTTGTCCTAATCCAGCACAGATACGTATTATAATATTGGCTTTTCACAAATAGTAAAATGGATTTTATATGTTTAAAGTAACTTTGTTATAAAGATTAAGGTTTTATTTCTGTTGCTAATTAAGCTTAGTGAAATGGGTGATGGAAGAACGCTTGTGTTAAAATGCCTGCTGGGATGGGATAACATCCAATGAGCACAGGATGAGGACTCATGGCTACAGATCTGCCAACTGTCAGCACTCACGGTCTGGAGACAGTGTGCACCAAGGCCCAAAAACTGGAGGTGATGATAAAAAAAGGACCAAAACCACACCCAGGGAATCTGCCTGCTCTAAAAATGCGGCTCTGAGGAGGAGCCATGCTAAACAGTTCTTGGAACATGTAAACATGTTTGGGGAAAAGTTTGGTATGCGTAATTGTTTATGAATATGTAACAGGCTGGTGCAATAGAAACGGTATTAAAAGGTTGTTTCCAACCTAGCAGGTGTGCTCTTGGCTGAGTGCCAAGGTGCACCCATAAATCTGCTTTTCTGTCTCCTCTTGTCCTTTATTAAACTTCTAAATTTTCAGAGGATCGTGAATGTGTTTTTCACTCCAACTGATCCCAAATCCTTCTGGATCCCAAGAAATTATCCCAAATGATCTCAAATCCCAAATCCTGGATCCAAAAACCCAGATCCCAAATGCTGTTGGACACCCAAACCCCAATCCTAAATGATCTCAAATCCCAAATCCTGAATCCCAAGAAATCCCAGACACCAAATCCTGCTGGATCTCCAAAAGCAATCCCAAAAATCCATTCCAAATCAGGGCCCTAGCAGGGGAAATCAGAACCCTGGGTGGGGTAAATGGGTCCTGAGGTGGTTATTGGGGTCCTGGTAGGGAAATAGAGCCCTGGGCAATCGATTTGGGCTCGAAAAGAAGCCCTGAGGACCTGGCAGGTCAAATTCTGCCCCTTGGGGGAAAATCAGGTTTTTGTGGCAATAGACATGGTCCTGAAAGGGGTGAATGGTGTCCTGGAAGAATAAATGGTGTCCCGAGGGGAAAATGGTTCCTGAAAGGATAAATGAAGGCCATGAGGGGTTCAGTGGGGTCCTGAAAGGATGAATGGGGGTAAATCAGGGTCCTGGCAGAAGAAATCAGGGCTCAGAAGGGTCAATGGGGTCCTGGCAGCAAAATGGAGCTCTGGAGGATGGATCTGGGCTTCAAGGGATTAAAGCTGGCCTTGAAAGTGTGCCTGAGGTCTCGGCAGGGCCAGTTCTGCCCCTCGGGGGAGGATCAGGGTGTGGGGCCCTCCCTCCTCCAGGAGCCTCAACACCCTCAGCCCTCAGAGCTCCGGCCGCAGCCTCTGGATGAGAACAGGGATGGAGCACAAGGTGGGAACCCTGAAACCCTGGGGTCATCCCCATTGGGTACCTGAGTGGATTTGGGAGGATTTGCGGGGATTTAGTGAAGTTTGGGAATCCCAAGGGCTGTGGGGGCAGCTGGGAGGGAAAAGGGGAGTGTAAAGTTATGGAGTCTGGCGAGTTCAGAGGGGCTGGTGGTGGGGGGGAGAAAGGGGGCGGGATCACCAAAATCTCCCCTGGGTACCCGGGAACCTTGAAACTCCCTGGAGCCTCACCTGGGAAAACTGGGAAACCCCAAATTGTTGGGAATTCTCATCTGGGACCCTCCCAAACCTCACCTGGGAGTCCCTTGGGACCCTCACCTGGACACCTAGGACTTCCCATATTCTCACCTGTGCATCTGAGAAACCCCAAATCTTTGGGAATTGTCAACTGGGAAGCCCCAAACCCCTGGGGAACCTCAATTGGGAGCCCCAAACCCCTGGGGAACCTCAACTGGGAGCCTCAAATCCCTGGGGAACCTCAACTGGGAGCCCCAAAACTTCAACCGAGAGACCCAAAACCTCACCTGAGACCACCAAAACTTCACCTGTGACCACTTGAATCTCTTGGGAGCCTCACCTGGGACCCCCTAGACCTCTGTGTCCACTGTGACTCCCTGGTTCCATGTCCCCTGCTCACCTGGAATCCCCCAAATCTCACCTGACACCCTCCAACCCCACCTGGGCCACCCTTGAATACCTCTCAGGATTCTCCAAAAATTCCCCCAGAACCCCAAAACCCCACCTTGGACCCCCATACCCCATTGTCCTCGAACCCTCCAAACCTCCCTCAACCCCTAACCTCCTTTCCTGTCCCCAGGTGTCTCCCCCTGCCCTCCCCCCTGAGGTGGACACAGCAGTGGCCGCACGGCAAAGGGCCCTGGTGGCCCTGGTGGCCTTGGCCGAGGCCCTGGGGACACTGGACAGCGTCCCAGCTGCGCTGGCCGAGGCCGAGGCTGCCCTGGACGAGGCCCAGGAGGCCCAGAAGAGGCTGGAGAGGGCCCAGGAGGCCACTGTGATCCCAGCGGTGGCTCTGGGAACCGTGGGGATGGGGACGAGCAGAGGACAGGGACGAGCAGCGGCTGCGGCAGCTCGGGGCCAAGGCTGAGGCAGCAGTGGTGGCACTGGAACGCGAGGAGAGATGGGCACGGCGGTGCCAGCACTGGCTGTGGGCTGGGCACAGGCTGGCTGTGGGGCTGATGGTGCTGTGGGGTGGTGTGTGTGAGTAAAAACCAGTATGGTCCAGTATAGACCAGTAGAAACCAGTATAAACCATTCTAGTCCATTATGGAGCAGTTTAGAGCAGTGGGAGGCAGTATGAACCAGTATAGACCAGTATGCATCAGCATAGGCCAGTATAAACCAGTTCAGACCAGTATACATCTTTATAGAACAGTGGGAGGCAATTCAGACCAGTTCAGGCCAGTGTGAGTTTTTATAGACTAGGAGGGACTTTCTCCTGCTGTTATCAATATAGACCAGTATAGACCAGTATGAACCAGTACAGAGTTGTGGGGGCCAGTTCAGACCAGTATGAACCAGTAAAAACCAGTTCAGACTTGTATGGACCACTAAGTGTATCTACAGACCAGGAGGGACTTTCCCCTGCTCTGACCAGTATAGGCCAGTTCAGACCAGTATAGACCACTACGGACCAGTGCAGACCAGCAGGGGGCAGCAGGGGATGCAGGGAACCAGTACAGACCAGTTCAGACCAGTATGGAGCCCTACCGACCAGTAGAGACCTTCCCCTGCCCCAGGATGGGGACACTGGGATGGAACTGGTGACACTGGGACGGAGACACTGGGACAGGACTGGAGAAACTAGGACAGGACTGGTGACACTGGGCTGGTGACATTGGTATGGGGACAATGGGGCGGTGGCACTGGGATGGTGGCATTGGTATGGGGACAATGGGGCGGAGGCACTGGGCTGGCAGTGGGAGCACTGGGATGGAACTGAGGACACTGGGTTGGTGACACTGGAATGATAACATGAGGGTGGTGGCACTGGGGACAATGGGGTGGTGACAGTGCAATTGAACTAGTGGCAATGGGATGGAACTAGTAGCACTGGGACACAACTGGGAGCACTGGGATGAGGACACTGAGATGAGATGTAGGACACTGGCCCAGGACTGGGGAAACTGGGGTGGGACTGGTGACAAAGGGGTGGGGGCACTGGGGCAGAATGGGGGACACTGGGGTGAAACTGGAGGCACTGGGATTGAACTGGTGACACTGGGCTGGTGCCATGGGTGGCCCTGGTGACACTGAGATTGGACTGGTGACACTGGGATGACTCCCTGTGTTGGTGGTACTGGGATGGAACTGGGAAAATTTGGAGGGGACACTGGGATGGAGACATAAGGAAGGGAGTGTGGACACTGATGGGACTGAGGATATGGGGACACAACTGGGTACACTGGGACAGGGGCACTGGGACAAGATGGGGGACACTGGTATGAGACTCAGGACATTGGGAGGGAACTGGGAACACAGGGATGGTGACATTTGGATGGATTTGGTGAGACTAGGATGGGGACAGCGGGATGGTGACAGTGAGATGGTGGCACTGGGACAGGACTGAGGACAGTGATCCTGTAGCTGGGTTGCTGATACTGGGCTGGTGGCACTCAAGTGGTGACAGTGGGGCAGAACTGGTGGCACTGGGATGGAACTGGTGACACTGGGTGATGACACTGCGGCAGCCCTGGGGAGCACTGGGCTGGCAGCACTGGGATGGAACTGGTGCCACTGCTCTGTCCCTGGTGCCACCAGTCTGGTGCCACTAGACAGGTGGCACTGCCATCTCCCTGGTGCCACCTGTGTGGTGTCTCTGTGGCCCCGCAGTGTCCCCGGACTCAGCCTGTGCTGCTGTGGGGGTGAGTGAGGACAGTCACCTGCTGCTGGCCCTGGCCGTGGTGGCCGTGTCCTGCGAGGTGGCCAGGCGGGGCTTGGGGACATCGCGGCGTCACCTGGCCACCGCCGCGAGCCACCAGTGGGACATGGCCCTGCGCCTGCGGGACCGTGCCCGGCGGGTGGCAGCTTCCAGGGCCAGTGCTGAGGCCGCCACGGCCACCAACGAGGCCACTGCAGATGTGCTGGGGCAGCTGGAGGAGGTGACGCAGGCACTGGGGATATTGGTGGCCGCTGTCACCCAGGACAAGGAGGTGACACCGTGGGGGAAACAGGGACAAGGCTTCCCCAGAGCTGCCTGGGCGCTTGGGGAGATCCTAGTGGGGTTGGGGACATTGCGTGAGGGGCACAAGGAGGTGATGCCAAGGCTGGAGGCGGCCCAGAGAGCGCTGGTGGGGCAGGGGTAGGGATGGGGTGGGACACTGGGGTGGCACTGTCATGGCCATGGCATGGGGACACCCTGAGGGACATTGGGGACACCCCCATGTCCTTCCCTTGGGAACTGCCAGGCCACCCTGATATTCCCTGTCCTGTTTTGGGTCATCACAATGTCCCCAGAGTCCCCACAATGTCCAAAACAGGATCCCAGTGTTCCCAGTATTCCCAACAGGACACTGGGAGACATTTGGGCCCTGTTGGGGACATGGGTGGGACATCATGACCTGTTGGGGACACTCAGTGAACATCAGGTTCCTGTTGGAGATACTGGGGGGACATCTGGGCTCTGCTGGGGGCCCTGATGGGACACTGGGGACATTGGGCTCCTGTTGAGGACATCAGGGAGGACATTGAGGCCCTGTTGGGGACCCTGAGGGGACAGTGGGGGTGTTTTGGGGTCAACAGGGCCCTGATGGGGACTCTGGGGGGACACTGGGGCCCTGTTGGAGACACTCAGTGGACACTAGGGCCATGTGGGGACCCTGATGGGACATCGGGGTCTCTTGGGGACCATCATGGGGCCATCGGGCACCCTGCAGGTGGGGGGGCGTGGCCGGGGTGGTGATGTCACCTCCTCACCTCTTCCTGTTTACTGCTGGCTGTGCCACGTTCCTGCGTTCCTGCGTGTCACCGAGTGTTCCCCGGACGTGTCCCTGGCTGTCCCCTGAGGCCATGGAGCCCCGTGAGGTGCGACAATCCCCTCTTGGGGACGCGGGAGGGGACAGGGGGATCGCAAAGGGGACAGAGGTGTGGCACAAAGGAGGGAGGTGACAGAGGGCTGGAGGGGACCGAGGGAGGCAGGGGGGAACAGTGGAGGGTGGCAGGGGCTGGGAGAGGCAATGAGGGGGTGCCAAAGGGAAAGAGGAGACAGCAGATCCCTCCAGGGAGGGGACAAAGGGGGACCCCAGGAGGGGAGAGGGGGCATCCCAGGAGGCTTTGAGTGCCACGAGGATTCCATCACCTCCCCTGTCCCCTCCACAGCTGCTGGAGGCGCTGGTGGACGTGGTGGCCAACCTGGGAGAGCTGGCAGCCACCGTGGCCGGGCCGTACGGTGATGTGGTACTGGGCATGTCCCCAGGGTCCCTGCACAAGGCCCTAGAGGACTTCATCAATCAACTCCGGGACACCCTGAAGCACGGTGGTGTCCCCACCTGGGAAAACGCCTCCCTTGGCCAGGCCCTGGCTGCCCTCGGGGCCAACCCAGGGGCCACCTGGGCCCATGTGACAAATGCGGCCAACGCCTGGCAGGAGCCGGTGGCCAAGCTCGAGGGCAACTGGGACCAGCTGGCCAGGGAGGCCACCGAGATCCGCAATGCCTGCAGGGATGCGGCCACCAGGGAGGCCACCACTGCAGCCACTGCCACTGCCCGAGCTGGGAATATGAAGGAAAACAAAACCCGCTGGGAGCAGTCTAGGAAAAACCTGACGAGCACGGCCAGGTCACCCATGGGCTGGTTACCCATGACCCTGGACAAGGAGAAGGAGGCCTCAGTGGTGGCTTTGCATAAGGCCCAGATGGAAGAAGACACCAAAGAGGTGGAGGAAGCCACCAAGGCCACGGAAGAGTCCGTGGTGGACACCAGCAAGGCCAGGGCAGCCAGCAGGAGGGGAGAGCGGGCAGAGGTGGCCCTGGAGCCGCTGGAGCACTTGGTGGCTGCGTGTGACAAAGCCACCGCGTTCCCCCAGGAGCTGCGGCGATGCCTCGTGGAGATTGAGGCCACCCTGAAGGGGACAAATGAGATGTCCCCCGATGTCCCTGAGGCCTTGGTGGCTACAGTGGCCAAGGCTGAGCGGCTCTGGGAGGACAGCGCCCGCCTGGCCACGCGTCATCTTCTGGGTACACTTGGGGATATCCGCAGCCTCCTCTCAAGTAGCCATGGTGGCCCTGGTGGCTCTGGGGTCTCTGGTGGCCCTCATGGCCCCAGTGGCCATAAAGTGGCCGAGCAGTGCCAGAAAGCCATTGAGGACATCCCAAAGCTGCTGCAGGGACAGTGATGTCACTGCTGTGAGGTCCTCAAAGGTGGGGAAATCATCGGGGACACTCTGGGGCCATGCAGGGATGCTCAGGGCCATTGTTGCAGCTTGGGGGCATGATGAGGCAGCTTTCCTCTGTGGGTGCAGCAGACCATTTCACAAACCTCCTCAAAAACCTTCAGGTCCCTTTCCCTCCATGGGCAGTTTCACCTCAAATACCCAATTTCCCTGCACTGCTGACAGACTGGGCCTCGCTTGTTCAATTGCCCTTTGTCCTTTTAGGGTCCCTCCCCCAGGGAGCTTTGTTCCCGTTATCCTCCCCCTACTCCTGCTTGCCTTGTCCTGACAGGGGCTCACTTCCCTCTGGGGGTGGGTCCTTGCACAGCTGCTTCCCCTCGGCAATAGCAGCTGCCATTATTTTCCCTTTCCCCTTGGCTTTCTCCTCGTCCCTCCAGACACTGACCTTCTGGGCTTCTTTGAACAGGTCATTCAACCCCTTATCCTGACATTCCCTTTCTAGCTTCTCCTTATATCCAGCCCAGCATGAGTGACAAAGGTTATCTTCAATAAAGCTTGTCCAGCTTTTGTATCAGTCTACACCTGAGTATTGTCTCGTATTTCTTTTTAACCTCTCCAGCCATTCAGGTGGAGTCTCATCCTTCTTTTGCTGTTCATCAAATGCCTTGTGTGTGTTCTGGGTGGGTGGAGCAGCCTCCCTAATGCCCCTGACAATTAATGCTCTATAATCTTCCATGTTTTGCCTTCCCCTGGGGTTAAGGTGATCCCAATTAGGGCATTGCAAGGGCATTTTCTTCTCCCCAGGGGCCTGTGGGGTGCATGTTCCCTCTCCCAAATGCACATCCCTGCTGCTCAGATCATTTGTCTTCCCTCGGCTGTTTATTACAGATTGCACTTCATCCCAGGTATAAACACTGGGTCCCAAAAATTGGTCTACTTGTTCTGCTAGTCTGATAGGATCTTCTAGCAGAACTTTTAATTCCTTTTTAAACACTCTCACTTCAAATAAATTAAATGGGGCAGACACAAACCCCATTTTTCCATTCCCCTCACTGGACGCTCTGCCCCAGGTATTCTGGCTGGGTCCATCAGGGAGTGCAGGGAGTGCATTGGGTGCTGGCAGATATGGAGGGGGCAGATACTCTAAGGGGTCCCAGGGTTAATTTCCTTAATTTAAACACCTTGGTCTTCCCCAGGGAAGCCTCGCCCTTCCAATTGGCAGCAGAGTCACTTTTTTCCTGACTGACTGGTTCTTTGGCATTCACATGAATATTCAAAGTTTGGCATATCCACCCCTCAAAGGAACTCTATTTTGGCCAGATCAATGATAAATGATCAGATCTTATCTCCTGATTAGTCTATTTTCTCATATAATAATGTATCATTTTGATTTTATTTTTATTCTTTCTGACAGGGTTTTGTTCCCACTCTGCTAATTTTATTCCCAGGAGGCTATCTGGAAATGTATCCATCAGTGTTCCCCTGCTCTCCTTTTCCCTGGGGGTTTTCTCCTTGTTTACTTTGAGTCCCATTTTCTCACATTATCCAGGCACCAGCACAGTCCACACACCTTTATTTTCCTTCTTTCTTAACTTCCAAGCCATTCTGTCTCTACTCCTTTCACACGCATTTTCCCAGTCCTCCTCGGGTACTGTTCAGCCTCGGGGAACTAAATGCTCTTTTCCCACACACTATTTCCTACAGAAATTTTAAAGAATTAATGCCTGATCCCTGGCTCTGAATTTTAATTTTTATACTTCTGACACTAGACAATCTTTTGTGTGGGTGTGCAATGCCACCTATCATGACAGATCTTGCACTCACACCATACCCAAGGTTCACATCTGAGTCCACAAATGAACACAAAATTACACTCATACAGACAACACAAAATCTTTATTAAAAATTTTCATCACATAGACAACAAACACTTTGCTTTTCCCTGCCCACCTCGGTCACCTGAAAAGTAGAAGTGTGTATTGAAGCTCCTTGATTGTTTTTTGCTGCAGTACATCTGCAGTACATCTCATTCACACAACAGTTACACCCATCAATCACACAAGACACAGGACATAAACTTTCACTTCCCACTCTCCTCATTTCCCATTCACACTTTCACACAACACTGAGGTGTAGCAATGGGGGACAAAGAGACACGGAGCCCGTTGTGCATCGGAAGGAGATCACTTTATTGCAGAAATCACTCCCCGTTTATACCTTTAATCTCACCCTGACAAAACCAGAACTCAACAGAAGAAGGGCACCCATTGGCTGGCTCAGCTGCAGTGCTGCTGTCCACATGTCCTATCAGCCAGTCAGGTTCCCGTTCATGTGCTGTCCACACGTTCATCCCCATAACTGCCTCTCACCCCCCAGCTGACCTCCAACCATCCAGCCTGCAGCCGTGCCTGCCCCACAGGGCCTTCTGTGTGCATGAGCCTTAACAACTTTGGGAAATATCACCCCATATACCACATCTCCCCTTTCTTGTTTTTAGGCAACAAAAACCTACTAAGAAAAACCTAAACAACTCCTAAAACATTAATAACAGAGACAGCAATAATAACTTCAACAACATTTTAAAAACTGTACACATATGCCTATAAAGTAGCAACTATATGCACATGGGATCAGGACAGTGGGACAAAAGGATGCACACACCGTGATGGACCCCACTGCACATGGAGTCACTGTGGAGACACAGGCATAACCCTTTTCCCATGTCAGTAATTCCAGGGACACAGGCATAACCCCTTTCCCATGTCAGGAAGTCCAGGGGTCCTTTCCATTGTCCAGTCAGTTATCCTTCACCAGCACTGGAGGTCTTAGATGAGCCTTTGTGTTGAAGGAATACTGTCTAACACATACAGTCTGTCCCATCTCATCCTGATTTTAAAAAGTGAGGACATTTAGCTAGTCTGTCATAAGGGCACTCCAACTCCACCTCTTTTTGTTTTTCAAGCATGGTTTTTAGGGTCCTGTGGGCACACTTGACAATAGTTGACCCTGTGAGAGAGCGGGGAATGTCCATATTGTGAGGCACACCCCATTGCCGCAAGAAGTTATGAACTCACTCTGAGGTGTAGGCAGGTCCATGGTCCGATTTGATGGTGTTGGAAGGCCCAGAGTGGCAAAACTGGTGAGCCAGTGCTGGATAGCATCACGGGCCTTCTCTCTGGTCTGAGCAGTCACCATCAGAAAATGAAAATAGGTGCCAGTGGAAATGTGTACATATTTTAAGTAACCAAGCTCTGGGATATGGGTGGCGTCTGTTTGACAAATGGAGTTAGTAATAAAACCTTGGGGGTTAGTGCCTTCTGCTAAAGGAGCAGGAGCCATGCCATGACAGGAGGGACAAAACAACAGGATACCACAGGCTTGTGAGGAATTTATTTGAAATTGATTGTGAAGAGAAGAAGCATTCTGGTGGAAAAGTTGGGAGATAACTTGGCCCATGCAGAAGTATTTGGTACCGCACCTGTCCTCACAATGATATCTGCATAGTTGTTACCTTCTGAAATAGACCCAGGCAAACCTGTGTGGGAGCAAACACGCAACACATAAAAATCATGCAGCTGGTTGTTCATTAATGTCCACAATGTTTATCTCCGTAAACAAAAGGTTAACATGTTTTAAATAGGAAAATTCTAAACAGAATGCAACAGATGAGGAATGAATTACAATGTTTAGTGGTTCCTGTGAAAATCACTGGAAGTCATACTGGATAGCAGCCGTTTCTAAAATCTGCACTGAGGCATCCTTTAACATTAGTACCCTTTTATGCCGCTGGACAGAATCACCTCCATGCCAAATCACTGCAGCTTTTTGGTTTTGACGGATGCATCTGTAAAAACAGTTGGTCCGTTGACAGGGGTCATGCTGCAGTGATGCTTTGCATACAGGGGGAGATCACCCATCTCTGTCCATAAACTATGTGAGGGATAATGGATAGATAACTGTCCAGAAAAATCTGCAAACACAATTTGGAATTTAGTGTCTTCTGATGCTAACTATGCCAAATTGTCTTTACTTGCATATATGTTGATGGTATGCAGATCCTGGCTGTTGAGAGTTTGCAATTACTCTCTACCTTTCTTAAATAAATAAGAGAAGATTTCCTTAACAGTCCACACAGTTTTTGTTGCTATGAGAGGTAAGAATAACCATTCTAACACATGCAAGTAGTCTTTATCATTAGTAAATGTCCTGGCTTGTAAGATAAGCATATATTATATTCGCCATCTCCTGGAGCTTGGGCAGTTTTCTTATCTCTTCCAAGAACAATGTCTCCCTCCAGGGAGATATCTTCTGTTCATGGACCATTGAATGACTCACTGCATGACCGGTAAAGTTACATCAGCCCATTGTGAGATGCTCCACCCAGAGGGATGAGCCAAGCATTCCTACCAGCATAAAATCAGCACTTTTGGGGACACTGGCAGCCCCTTCGCTGGATTCCCAGAGGAGAAGCTTCTTCCCTGCTGGATCCCCAAAGGAAGACCAGGCCCAACTACTTCCAGACCTTCAGAGAAAACTCCACCCTTCTACGGATCACCGCTTCAGCAGCATTTCACCTGCCACTCCAGGAGGCGCAGCCACCATTTAACTAGACTACTACCAACACCCTGACTCCTCAGGGTGTCAGGTTTCTGACTCATCACTAGTTTCGTTTGTACTAAGTACATTTTTTATTTTTTGTTTAGTTTTTCTCCTCATAAAGAACTGTTATTCCCATTCCCATATCTTTGCCTGAGAGCCTTTTAATTTTGAAATTGTGGTAATTTGGACAGAGGTGGTTGAACTTTTCCATTTCACGGGAGGCTCTTGCCTTCCTTCACAGACTCCTGTCTTTTCAAACTAAGACATAGGTACAGTACTGGAACTATTTCTAGATAAGAAAACAAGCCCAGGACCAGAAAGGTATTAAAACCTCAAAAAAGCCTAGGGACCAGAAACACATGAAGGTCTCCATCTGGAGAGACATTATGAATTCACGCAACATGGCTACTGACTGCTTTATCCCAACACAAAGTACAACCAAAATGCAATCAAATTTTACAGGTTTTTTTCTAACTTTCTCAAGACACATATTTGGCACCAAAAAATGTAATTGACCAGATTTAGGGCAAATCTGGTAGAAAACCTCCAAAGAGTTTCTTTCAGAAATTAAATTCATGTGGCCCCACCCACAAGTGGTTTGGGAAAATATTTCCTTGAAAAAGTGGAAAAAACCTATTTATTTAACTGGTAAAGCATTCACCAGCACAAAAAATGAACAATATTAAACAATAAAACCCCTTGCCAATCCAAAAGAGGTGACACACTCAGAAAGTGCCTGCGTGGGCTGTAACTTGGTTCACTCAGTCTCTTATCAGTCCCTCCAGCACTGGAACTGCCGCGGCCCAGGCCTGGCCCTGGTGGGCCACAGGTGTGAGGTGGTGCTCCTCTGGGTTTTCAGTCCAGAGCAGGTTTAAACTGTTCCAAGAAAAAGAAAAACCACAGCCCAAGGAACTTCTCTGCCTCAGCTAGCTAAAACTAACTAAAAGCTAAGGAGAGCTCTGTCCCAATGTCTGTCCATCCACAGCCAACACAGTCCAGGAGCAGGAATGTGGAGGAGGGAGTGCAGTTTCTGAAAACGAGCTGTGCGCTTCTTCTTCCCCCTCTTCAGTGTGAGAAGCAGTCTTAAAGTTGCAAAACTTATTTCTGGGCTGAACTGACAAATGGGGATGCAGTTCAGCATCATAAAGTCACCACAGGACATCTCTGCAGCAGCGAATCCAGGGTCCTTTGGATGCCTCAGGTTTTAGCTTTTCTATTTTTCCCATTCTGTGCTGCTTCAGTGTGGAGTTCTGAGCTTCATATTAGGGGATGGAAAGCTCTTTTCACAGAGCAGGGAGACAAAACAATTCCTTCTCTAGCTTAGGACCAAGGACAACCAATCCAAATTTCAGGCTCAAAGTATAAAGAATGGCAGAATGAAGAGAGAAAACAAAAAGGACGGGACTCCGTATGTTAAAGCTGCAATTGGACAATTAACTGCAGTCTGCAAATGGACTAGAATTCATAAAAGTGAGAGACCTCATGACTGGTCATCCATTTTTGTAACCATTTTGGGTTCCTACCAGGTGTAGCCCTGGCTGGGCTCTTGTACTGCCCAAGGTGTATCCATTGAGGCCTTCGAATCAATCCTTCCTTTATTCCCTGTCTGGCCTCTGTTCCAGTTCAGGCTTTTCAAAGCATCACTTTGCCAGCAACTTTGATGGCGGTGAGGGTGGTCAGCAGGACTTGGAGTGGTCCTCTCCACTTGGCTTATAGGAGATCACTGTCCCCCACCACTTCACATGGAGGCAGTCTCCAGGCTGGAAGGGATGTGCAGGGGTGTCCAGTCCTATGGCTCTGGATTGCACAGTGTAATTCTGGAGGTTCTGCAAAGTGGAACTTAAAGCCATTTGATATTTCTGCAAATCAAGTTTTCCCTTCATGTGACTTTCACTTGGAATATGCAGAATCTGATGTGGCTGCCATACAATATTTCATAGGGACTGATGTTGCCCCTCTGTCTTGGTTGTATTCAGATTCTCAGTAAAGCTATAGGCATGGCCTGAACCCATGGCATGGATGTTTCCTGAGAGATTTTGCTCATTTGTGAGAGTCTCATTCACACATTCATCTTTACCACTTTCTGGGGCCCTATAAGGCATTGTCTTGAGTTGAAAAGACAGGAGTCTGTGAAGGAAGGCAAGAGCCTCCCGTGAAATGGAAAAGGTAAACCCCCTCCCTCTGAATTACCACAGTTTCAAAATTAAAAGGCTCAGGTAAAGATATGGGAATGGGAATAACAGTTCTTTACTAGAAAAAAAAAATTAAAAAAAATGTAATTAGAGTCAGAAACCTGACACCCTGAGGAGTCAGGGTGTTGGTAATAGTCCAGTTAAATGGTGGCTGCTCCTCCTGGAGTGGCAGATGAAATGCTGCTGAAGAGGTGATTCTGTAGAAGGGTGTAGTTTACTCTGAAGATCTGATAGAGTAGATGGCCCTGGTCTTCCTTTGGGGATCCAGCAGGGAAGAAGCTTCTCCTCTGGGAATCCAGCGAAGGGGCTTCCCTGCTGTCCCAAAAAGTGCTGATTTTATGCAGGTAGGAATGCTTGGCTCCTCCCCCTGAGTGGAGCATCTCACAATGGGCTGATGTAACTTTACCAGTCATGCAGTGAGTCATTCAATGGTCCATGAACAGAAGGTATCTCTCTGGAGGGAGACATTGTTCTTGGAAGAAAACTGCCCAAGCTCCAACAGATGGCAAATAGAATATATGCTTATCTTACAAGCCAGGACCTTATCCACCCCTTATTCTATTTCCATCTGCATCACAATGAAATCTTACACCCAGTTCTCGCTTAAGACCAGGCTTCCCTGTGGTACGCCACGTGTTTCCCCATCTTTCTGCATTGCCCACCAAGTGTAACCAGATCCTTGAGCAAAAACAATCCCACTGATGGGTTTGTCTTTGCCTGAGTTGGGATTAATCCAAACAGTTTTTCCTAAAATATCTTTCATTTATCTCCATCTACTGTGTGCAAGGGTTCTGACTGATGGACCCTCGGGTGTTGACCATCCAGGTTGCTTTTGCCAGGTTAATTTCCCAGTTTCTAAATGTACCCACACCAAGTGCCTTCAGGGTAGTCTTAAGGAGTCCGTTGCGCTATTCAACTTTGCCGGCAGCTGGAGCATGATAGGGAATATGATGTATCCATTTGATACCATGTTCTCTGGCCCAGGTGTTGATAAGGACATTCTTGAAATGGGTGCCGTTGTCAGACTCAATTCTCTCAGGGGTGCCATGTCTCCACAGGACTTGCTTTTCTAGGCCTAAGATGGTGTTCCAGGCAGTGGCATGAGGCACAGGGTAGGTCTCCAGCCATCCAGTGGTGGCTTCCACCATGGTCAGCACATAGTTCTTGCCTTGGCGTGTCTGGGGCAGTGTGATGTGGTCAATCTGCCAGGCCTCCCCATACTTGTACTTGGACCCCCGCCTACCATACCACAGGGGCTTCACCCGCTTGGCCTGTTTGATGGCAGCACACGTCTCACAGTCATGGATAACCTGAGAAACACTGTCCATGGTTAGGTCTACCCCTCGGTCTTGTGCCCACTTATAGGTGGCATGTCTGCCCTGATGACCTGAGGCATCATAAGCCCATCGAGCCAGGAACAACTCCCCCTTTATGGTGCCAATCGAGGTCTATCTTTGACACCTCTATTTTTGCCGCCTGATCTACGTGCTCATTGTTTCAGTGCTCCTCATTAGTCCGACTTTTGGGGACATGGGCATCTACATGACAGACTTTCACTGTTAGTTTCTCCCCCCAAGAGGCAATGTCTTTCCATATATCAGCAGCGCAGATTGGTTTTCCTCTACGTTGCCAGTTGGCCTTTCTCCACCTTCCCAGCCAGTCCCACAGAGCATTGGCTGCCATCCACGAATCGGTATAAAGGTAGAGCTTTGGCCATTTCTCCCTTTCAGCAACATCCAGGGCCAGCTGAATGGTCTTGAGTTCTGTGAGTTGGCTCAATCCACCTTCTTCTCTGGTAGCTTGTGCAACTTGGCGTGTGGGGCTCCATACAGCTGCTTTCCACTTCCGGTTCATCCCTACAATGCGACAGGAAGCGTCAGTGAAAAGAGCGTAGCAAGTTTCCTCTGCTGGTAGTTGGTTATATGGTGGAGCTTCTTCAACACTTTTCACTTGTACCTGCTCCTCGTTGACAGTGAGACCAAAGTTTTCACCTTTTCTCTGGTTTGTAATTATCTCCAAAATCCCAGGGCGATTCATGATACCAATATGGGCTCACTGAGTGATGAGGGCAATCCATTTGCCCCATGTGGCATCAGTGGCATGGTGGGTAGTAGGAACCTTTCCTTTGAACATCCACCCCAGCACCGGGAGTCGGGGTGCCAGGAGGAGTTGTGCTTCTGTGCCAATCACCTCCGAGGAAGCTTGAACTCCTTCAAAGGCAGCCAAGATTTCCTTCTCTGTGGGAGTGTAGTTGGCTTCAGACCCTCTGCAACTTTGGCTCCAGAATCCCAGTGGTCGGCCTCGAGTCTCACCAGGAACCTTCTGCCAAAGGCTCCAGGACAACCCATGGCTCCCGGCTGCAGACTATAGCACATTCTTGACCTCTGGTCTTGTCCTGACTGGTCCAAGGGCTACTGCGTAAGCAATCTCCTGCTTGATCTGGGTGAAGGCTTCTTGCTGCTCAGGGCCCCAGTGGAAATCGTTCTTCTTGCAGGTAACCAGGTAGAGAGGGCTCACAGTCTGGCTATACTCAGGAATGTGCATTCTCCAGAAACCTATGGCACCTAGGAAAGTTTGTGTTTCCTTTTTGCTGGTTGGTGGGGACATAGCTGTGATCTTGTTGATGACCTCAGTAGGAATCTGGTGCCGTCCGTCTTGCCACTTCACTCCAAGGAACTGGATCTCTTGGGCAGGTCCCTTGACTTTGCTCTTCTTGATGGCGAAGCCAGCTTCTAGCAGTATCTGGATGATCCTCTCACGTTTCTCAAACACTTCTGCCACTGTGCTCCCACTCAAAATGGTATAATTGATGTATTGCAGGTGTTCTGGAGCCTCGCCCTTTTCTAGTGCAGTCTGGATCAATCCATGGCAGATAGTGGGGCTGTGTTTCCACCCCTGGGGCAGTCGGTTCTAGGTGTACTGCACGCCCCTCCAGGTGAAAGCGAACTGAGGCCTGCATTCTGCTGCCAGAGAAATGGAGAAAAACGCATTAGCAATATCAACAGTGGCATACCACTTTGCTGCCTTGGACTCCAGCTCGTACTGGAGTTCCAGCATATCCGGTACAGCAGCGCTCAGCGGTGGAGTCACTTCATTTAAGCCACGATAGTCCACAGTCAATCTCCATTCTCTGTCAGATTTGTGCACAGGCCAGATGGGGCTGTTGAAGGGTGAGTGGGTTTTGTTGACCACCCCTTGGCTCTTCAGCTCACAAATCATTCTGTGGATGGGGATCACGGCATCTCGATCCATCCGATACTGCCGGCGGTGCACTGTTTGGGTCGCAATTGGTACGTGTGGCTCTTCCACCCTTAGGAGTCCTACTGCAGATGGGTTTTCTGACAGTCCAGGCAAGGTGTTTAATTGCTTAATGTCCTCTGCCTCTACAGCGGCTATTCCAAAAGCCCACCTGAGTCCCTTTGGGTCTTTGTAATATCCGTTCCGGAGGAAGTCTATGCCTAGGATACACGGAGCATCTGGGCCAGTCACTATAGGATGTTTCTTCCACTCCTTCCCAGTCAGGCTCACCTCGGCTTCCACCAGAGTCAATTGTTGTGATCCCACTGTCACACCAGCAATGGAAACAGGCTCTGCCCCCACATGTCCCAGTGGTATCAGAGTACAATGCGCATCAGTATCAACTAAAGCATCATATTTTTGTGGCTCTGATGTGCCAGGCTATCGGATCCACTGTCCAGAAGGTCCAGTTTTCCCATGCCTCTCCTTGGCTATAGACAAGGCCCCTCTAACACTGGTTATTATTTCTTTCCTGGGCATACATACTAGAGGTCCCTTCAAGGGGATCTGACAGATCATACCCACAAGCTTGGTCATGGGAGGTTGAGGCTACCTTCACCTTGGTGGAACTCCCCCAGTTAGAGTTTCCCTCCTTGAGTTGACACACCCATGCTGTCAGGACAGAAGTGGGTTTCCCATCCCACCTCCCCATGTCTTCCCCATGGTCATGCAGGAAGAACCACAGATTGGCCCTTGGGGTGTACCCTCTCTCTCTAGCTGGGGAATGTTGGGCCCTGACTTTGGGGCCTGTGACTTGCACGGCTGCTGCATTAGCCTTCCTCATCTCCTCCCTCATCTCCTCTTTGAACTCCTTAATCACAGCTGAGATTTGAGCCTGCATTGGGCCATTGATCATACTCTCATAATTCCTAAGTTTGTTGGCAACAGAGCCCACTGTCTCTCAGT
Organism: Lonchura striata; assembly: GCF_050655825.1. Classification (NCBI taxonomy): domain Eukaryota; kingdom Metazoa; phylum Chordata; class Aves; order Passeriformes; family Estrildidae; genus Lonchura; species Lonchura striata. The sequence continues at coordinate 1,372,728 of NC_140737.1, forward strand.
GAGCGTCAGCATCAATTGTTGCAATGAAAGTGGGGTACTGAGATGGCCCAAGATTTGTCCTGGTTCAGGGCAAATTTGGGGAAAGAACTCCAAAAGGGTTCCTTCAGGAAAGCAGATTCAATTGGCCCCTCCCCGCAACCAGTTCAGGAAAGATACCTCTTTGGAGAAAAAGTGGAAAAAACCTGTTTAGTAAACAAGCAAACTTAAACAATATTAAACAATAAAACTTCTTGCCACTCCAAGAGGGAGACAAATTCAGAAAAATCCCCCGGCTTGCAGCTGGGCTCACTCAGTCTCTGATCTGTCCCTCCAGCACTGGAAATGCCACGGCCCAGGCCAGGCCCGCTGGGCCACAGGTGCGAGCTGCTGCTGCTCTTCTGGTGTTCAGCCCAGAGCAGGTCCAGAGAAAGGGGAAAAAAACACAGTCCAGGGAACTTCTTTGCATCAGCTAGCTAAAACTAACTAGACTAGGAAAAAAAACAAAGGAGAGCTCCGTCTCATTGTCTGTCTGTACGCAGACAACTCAGTCCCGGAGCAGGAATGTGGAGGAGGGAGTGCAGTTCTTGAAAACAAACTCCGCGCTTCTTCCCACCCCCCTCTTCCCTCCTGGAACAAGTCTTAAAGGTGTAGAACTTATTATTCAACATAAACAGGGCAGACGATTGAGGATAAAGGCATCATACAGTCAACCTAGGAAAACTCCACAGCACCTGACCTTGTCGGGGTCATTATTATGTTGTCCATCCCTCCCAGATAATACCTCCAATACTGCTACTTCCCTCAGCTGTTGGATCCCTTCCTCAAGGGTCTTCCCACGCATTCTATGATGGTGCTCCTGCATTCTCTCCCTGTGGACAAACCTCTCTCTGACACTCATTAAAAGCTGCTCCCAGAGAGAAAGGGACCTTGGCTCCCTTACAAAAATCTGATTCATACCTGAGTCCTGAGTCAAGGGTCCCCAGTTCCTTTCCTCACTACCGTCCAGCTGGGGAAGATGAATAAATATGATTGCCTGGCAAAAGATTTACAATAGTACAGCCAGGATGAAAACAATCCCCCCTACTGGTTGAACAATGCCCTTACCTACAGATAGGTCCAAAGGTCAAATGGACTGTTCTATCTCACCCCCAAAAATGTATGGTTCATCCCACACCTGTAACCCTGCCCTGAAACATCAGGTGTCTGTGACCCCATTGGCCTAAGTCTTGTTCCATCCCACCTTGAAGCCCCCTGATAAGGGGTCTCTGAAGAGCCAGATGTCCTCTTGGACCTTCCACCCTCTCCTAGAGCATCCTCTTGTCTCCCTCTACCCCTTGTCTCTCCCGTCCCCCACTCCCTCAGGCCCTGCCACGTGCTGCGTCTGGCAGCTCCAAGCAGGACCTTTCACCCTCTATAATAAACCATATATTCTAAGAGCAGCCTTCAGAGATCTCTCGTCTCCATCCACCCAAACCGTCCTGGAGCACAGCGCCCCTGCAGCCTGTACCCATAAGGTCCCAGACCTGGAGTAACCAGGCAGTATAAGCCTCACCTCATCGTCGCACAATGTCTTTATGCAGATTACGGAGACTTTCGTACGTCAGGGACTCGGTGATGATCGCAACCTCTGGCTCCCCTGTGAGTTGTGAGGTTCCTCCATTCCTATCCCTATCTGGGTGCTCTGCTTTCATCTTAGACCTTCTTGTTTCTACCGGGGCAGCTGCTGCTGGCCGTGACTGCCTTTGTGGTTCAGCTGGAACCTGGACAGTTGTAACATCTGTGGGTTCCACAGCTGTAATATTAGACTGTCTCTCTCCAAGGCAAAGCCAGGTTTCTCACCAGCTGGGGAAATGCACTCCTTCAGCATCTCTCGTATCTCCTTAACTAGAACCCTCACCCAAATCTGGGTGGCTCATTTCTGAGGTGGGCTGTGGGGCAGGGTCAGGCTCTATGGCAGCAGCATCTCCAGTCTCTGGGGCAGTGTCAGGCTCTGCAGCAGCATCCCTAGTGTCTGGTGTAGGTGTCAGGGTAGTTACCCAGGTTAATCTTCCCTTATCTCTGAGTGCTAAATATAACAGGCATATCAGCAACACCACCCATTGTATGATATCAGTAGCACTTAGAGTGGATCTTAACCCTTTGAAAACTTAAAATGGTGGGTGCGAGCAGCGTGCCAACAGCATAAGGCTTGATATCTTTCCCTTAGTAGTCATGGGAGCTACCTCAGTCTCTGAAGGTGTGTGTGCTGTATCTCCAGTGACAAAATACTCACTGTCCGGTTGCATTTGGTATGCCTTCAGGTCCTGTGAGCTGGTTTACAGGTCCACTATAATGACTTCCCAATCACTGGATCTGAAATTAAACCCTTTGGCAGTCACTAGGTGAGGTCAGCCTAGCGGCTGCCAAACCTTGTCAGTTGTGCATCTGACATTTTAATTTTCTGCTCCCCCGCCCCCACCATGAGACCTGTCCTCCCCCTTATTTGTTAAGAGAGAGGCATTTTCCCGTGTGGGTCCTGCTATATTTATATCTTTGTGCATAGTTGTATTAGTAGTGGGCACGCGCTGTACACTCAGGTTTTTTGTTTGTTGAACTTTGTCTGGTTCTGATTTTGAGGACAGTTTCTGGTGAAGTGTCCTGGTTTCTTGCAGCGGAGGCAAATGATGTGCTGCAGCTGGTCCGATGACGTTGGTTGTCTCCTTAGACCTCGTACAGCCGTGGCAGCAGGCTGTAGTTGTGCAGATGTTGTATTTCTGTCAGGGGTATTGAACAGCTCTGCTCTCCTGGTACATGCGTTGATCATCTGAGCGAGACTAGGTGCTGGGTCAAGAGGAAGGCTGAGGATAATTCTACGGCAGGTCTTGTTCACATTCCTCTGAGCCGTCTCTTTAATCAGCTCTGTCTGTACCATAGGGTCTTGCACCTGTCTTTCGACTTGTGTTCTCAAGCAATCCACAAACTGTAAAAAACTCTCTGAAGGAAACTGTTTAATGTTAAGATAGCTGCCCTTAGCTCAGTTATTGGTAGCTGATAAATGTTTTTTCTTCAGCATTACAAATCTTATCTAAAATCGAACTAGATAGCACTGGGGTTTGTTTTTTTGGACAGTGCCAGTCACCTGTGCCACATAGGTGGTCTATTGTAATAGGGTCACCATCATTATCGTTGGCTTCACTGGGTGTTTGTTTTATCTGTTTTAAAACTGCTATTAAAGCCAACTTCCATCTATTTTCCCATATCTCATATTCAGAAGGTGTTAGGAAATATTTAAATAAATCAGTAATATCTCTCGGTACCATATCATTTGAATTAAAGGTTGCCCTCGTCATCCCTTTGAAAATCTTGCTTGATGTCCCAAATTCTCTCTGTATTTTACAATCTCTGTTTTGTCTCTATATGGTATTGGTTGATATGTTCTGGTGCCATTTCTCCTACCTAGGTATACAACAGGTGCTACAGGTGGTATGGATTCATCATCATGTCCCTGAATTGCAGGAATTTCTGCTGCTTTTTCAATGCTCATAGAGGCAGGAGATTTCCCCCACACACACCCCTTGGGTCCCGGTGAGAAGCAGGTCCACTGCCCTCTCCCGGGCTGCCGGTGCCGCGGGGGAAACCCATGCGCCGCCAGTGCTGTGGGCTGGGCTCGGCTGCCCCCCGGTGAAATGAACAGGGTCTATGCCTTTATTAGTGTTCAGCTCTTTATTAAAAAGTCAGCTCGGCACGGGGGTGGTGTAGCTTCTTCCGGTAGCCGAAGGGTGAGGAGGCGTGCAGAGTCTGTCCCTGCAGTCTCCGTGGCACGCTGGTAGCCGGAGGTGAAGAGGTGTCCAGTCTGTATCTGAAGTCCCAATCAGCAGACCGTCCTCTCTCCTTTCCTCCTGGCACACTGGTAGCCACAGGGTGGGGGGGGAATGTGCAGAGCCTGCTGCCGAGGTCCAGCAGCAGCTATCCCTCTCCTTCCCTCCTGGTAACATCAGGAGGAGTGTCTATTTTCCTTGTGCCTGCTTCCCACAGCCCAGTCCAGTCTGCTCCACTGCAGGTTATGGTGACAGGTCAAACACAGACTAGAGATGGCGTTCCCTTTTCCCCAACCAGCACACCCATCCAGCCCCCTCCACTGTGCCCCTCTTTTTCATTTTGGGGTGCTTTTCATCCCCAAAACCCCTTCCCATGATTCCACTGGATTATTTTGCATCCCAGTCCTAGTTTGGGTGGGGGTGTAGGTGATTCCCAGGAGCGATTAGCTAATTAACATTTCAATGTCAGTACTTAGTTTGAGCCAAGTGTCCCAGCCAGGCTGTTTTGTTCATAACAAATCCCTCCTCTATTTCTTTGATCGGACTTAAGCCCGCATCAACTTACAGTCTCTGGCTTTTGAGGGTTTGCTTCTTTGGGTAATTCTCTTAATTCCATATATCAGCTTCTAGCAAGCCTTCTTTAAAGCTAATTTTAAGTCTTTTCGTTCCTTAATTACTGTCTATGCACAAGAGGAGGTGGGTTGGGTGACCCTCTAAAGGACACTTATTCTTATTAAATAGTTACAAAGTACTTAAACTTTGACCATGGTACCTTAACTCAGAAGCGGTTACCACCTTACCGTATATCAGCTTCTAGCAAGTCTTCTTTAAAGTAAATTTTAAGTCTTCTGGTCCCTTAATTACCGTCTATGCACAAGAGGAGGTGGGTGACCTTGTTGGGTCTGGTCTGGCGTCTGGGGGTGGCATTGGTCCTTCTACTCTGGGGATATGGATCCAGCTTTTTTCTTGGGTTCGCACCGCAGTGTGTGTGGTGAGTAACACCTGAAAAGGTCCTTTGAATTTGGGGGTTAGTGGAGTGGTGGTCTTCCAGGATTTTATTAACACCTAATCTCTAGGACTGATGTTGTGGGCATTGGTATCCAGAGGGGAGGTCTGGGGAAGATATCCCTTCTTTCTGAGGCCTTCTAGGGATTTTCCTATGATTTTTAAATATTTTTGAGTTGCTGCCTCCCCTTCTAAATAATCTGCAGTACTGAAAGAGGTGATTAGAAAAGGGAGTCCAAACATCATTTCATAAGGAGAAACCCCTATGTCGGACCGAGGTCTTGTTCTGGTGCGCAAGTGAGCGAGAGGTAAATGCTTTAGCCAATTCATTTTTGTCTCTTCAATTAATTTGGTTATTACATTTTTAAGAGTTTTATTTATCCTTTCTACCCTTCCCGAGCTCTGAGGATGCCATGGGGTGTGCAATCTCCACCTTATCCCCAGGGCTTTTTGTTACTTGATGCAAAGTTTGAGCAACAAAATGTGGACCTCGGTCGAGTCAATCTTATTGACTAGCGAGTATTGCGGTATGATATTTTCGAAGATTATTCTTGGAACTTGTTGCGTGGTTTCCTTTTTGGTTGGGAAAGCCTCCACCCAGTGAGTGAGATGATCTACGATCACTAGTAAATGCTTGTACCTCTGCACAGAGGGCATTTCAGTGATATCTACTTGTATGTTCTGGAAAGGTCTTAAAGCAAGTTTTCCTCCCCCATGTGCTGTTTTTCTCATTACCTTTTGGTCAGTTTTCAGGCAAATCACACACCCTCTTGTGACTGCTTTTGCCAGGTCATACACTCTAATACATAAATTCTCCCGTAAAAAGTGGTCGTACAAACCTTGCATTCCCCAGTAGGTCAATTCGCAACTTGAACTCTTGTCTTTTTATCTCGTGGGATGATCCTTACCCTTTTTTTGGACTTGCAAGTCTCTTCTTAAGAGATTACTTTTTAAATTTGGCAGATAAAGTCTGTCAAAAATTGTCTAGAATTCTCCTTGATTTTTATATTTTTGGCTATAGATGCTTTAAATGGCCTTCCCTTCACCTCTAAAACCTCTCAGACCTCCTTCCCAATGGTGACTATTACTGGTAACTTGTGCTGGATTTATCTGCCCCTTTGTTAACTAAGAACTCAAAATCTTCATAGTGGGGACTTTAAGGTTTACCAAGGGCTCTTCTTGATGGTTGATTGGATCTCTTCGCTTATAGAACCCCTAACACCTCTAGTCATCCCCCCTTGAAATCTTTTCTAAGACTTCTTGTTCTTTATGCATTGCTTTATCAAACTGAAATATAAGACACATCCCACTACAGTAATAGCACCTCCTGTTGCTTTGTGAAGCTTCAGGTTTCTTAAACTCATTAAAGTTCTTATTTGTCTCATATAATGTTGCTGGTTGGTCTCTTTTTTTTTGATAGCCATGGTCTATTCCAGCTTGACTTAGACATCAGTGCTGGCGATTTCTCTACTCTTACACTTTCTCGAGCAACTGCAACCATAATTCTGGCTTTGGTTTTGGCCTTTTCTTCCTCCCTCCTTAAATATATTCTTAGGGTTTCTAGGTGTTGGTTTAGCTGATTATATATCTACTGATATTGGGTTCCATACCATGGCCACTCTCCCTGTAATTTTAACTCTGGCCATACTTCTGTACTTTTGTCCAAACCCTTTGTGGTCTCCCAAGAATCCCATTGGTCTAACTATTGCCCTAATGGCCTGTTAGAGGGAATTCTCTTTGCTTTCTCTTTTGAAGGATCAGCTCCTTTGCTATAACCTGTTCCCATTTCCAGGCCTCAAAAAAAAAAAAAGAAAAAAATACCTCAAATGGTGCCCCCCTCTAAAATGGAATATACAGATATGCAACTATAGTTCATTTGGCTCCTTCCCACAAATTAGTATTTTAAATCTCTTGACTGAACTTAATCTCTTCGAGCAAACCTCCCACTCTTGGCATTTATATCTGTCCCTTGCCCAGGATAACCGCTAATCACACTCACATATATTGACTTCTGCTTTCCTGTTCTTTTTTTGACTTCTTGATGGACTTTCTAAGCTTGGACCCTGGGGAGGTCTCGCCCCAATTCTTACTTGGCATTTTGCCCAACCTCCTTACTAGGCTTAGGAAGCTTGGTCTCCCTGCCAAGGTAAGGTCGAACGTCCTGCTGAGCCTTACACTCGAACTCCGGCCAAGTCCCTTCGCCTGACTCCTACTAGGCTTAGGAATCTTGGTCTCCCTGCCAAGGTAAGGTCGAACGTCCTGCCGAGCCTTACACTCGGACTCCGGCCAAGTGCCTTCGCCTGAGTCTCTTAATAGGCTTAGCCAGCTTGCCTTTTTACTTGTTTCTTTACTTTCTTGCTTACTCTGCCTGCTAGGACATGCCTCCTGCCTGCCATAACACATACCCGGGCTGCCAGGACCTGCTCCCTGCCTGCCAGGACATGTCCCCTGCCTGCAAGGACATGACCCCTGTCTGCGAGGACATGACTTCTGCCTGCCTGCCAGGACATGCGCTCTTCCTCCCAGGACATGCCCCTGCCTGCCAGGGACATGACTCCTGCCTGCCTGCCAGGACATGCCTTCTTCCTCCCAGGACATGCTCCTGCTTGCCAGGTCATGCCCCTTGCTTGTTAGGACATGCCCCTTGTCTACCAGAACATGTCCCCTTCCTGCCAGGACCTGCCTCCTGCCTGCCAGGACATGCCCTGCCTGCCAGGACATGCCCTGCCTGCCAGGACATGGCCCCTTATTGCCAGGACATGCACCCTTCTTGTCAGGACCTGCCTCCTGCCTGCCAGGACATGCCCTCTGCCTGCCAGGACATCCTTCCCCACCTGCCAGGGACATCCCACCTGCCCGGCTGTGAACAACCCCCTTGCCCTGATTGCCAGGGACTTTATCCCTAGAGAATCTCCACATGCCCAGAGGAGGGCCTTTACCTCTAAGGAGACACCTCAGTCACTCCTCTATTCCACTCACTTCCCCCCATTCCTGGCTGGCCCCTTCGCAGGAGTCCGGAAACGTGGTACTAGCGGGTCCCTCTCACTTCGGGGGTCCGAGCTGCCGGCCCCCGTCTCGGTCACTCAATCACTCACTCGTATCCCGGTTTTTCTCACCAATCTGTCGTCCCTTCGCGTTGCTCCTCCACGTGGCTCGTCCGTGTTGTTCCTCTGCGTGGCTCATCTCACGCTGATCCTAGGGTCCAGTAGCCAGCTAATCCCGAGGGTCCCTCGAAGCCAGTGTCCAGGAGTCCAGGAGTCCAGGGTTCCTCTTCGGGTGTGGCTCTCCCGGACAAGCCCCCAAATTGAAATGAACAGGGTCTATGCCTTTATTAGTGTTCAGCTCTTTATTAAAAAGTCAGCTCGGCAAGGGGGTGTTGTAGCTTCTTCCGGTAGCCGAAGGGTGAGAAGGCGTGCAGAGTCTGTCCCTGCAGTCTCCGTGGCACGCTGGTAGCCAGAGGTGAAGAGGTGTCCAGTCTGTATCTGAAGTCTCGATCAGCAGACTGTCCTCTCTGCTTTCCTCCTGGCCCACTGGTACCCGGAGGGTAGGGGGGATGTGCAGAGCCTGCTGCCGAGGTCCAGCAGCAATCCCTCTCCTTTCCTCCTGGTAACACCAGGAGGAGTGTCTATTTACCTTGTGCCTGCTTCCCACAGCCCAGTCCAGTCTGGTCTTCTGCAGGTTATGGTGACAGGTCAGACACAGACTAGGGATGGGGTTCCCTTTTCCCCAACCATCACACTCATTCAGCCCCCTCCACAGTGCCCCTCTTTTTCATTTTGGGGTGTTTTTCATCCCCAAAACCCCTTCCCATGATTCCACTGGATTATTTTGCATCCTAGTCCTAGTTTGGGTGGGGGTGTAGGTGATTCCCAGGATCGATTAGCTAATTAACATTTCAATGTCAGTACTTAGTTCAAGCCAAGTGTCCCAGCCAGGCTGTTTTGTTCATAACACCCGGCACGATCCGGGCTGGGGGCTGTGCAGAGACCGGCCCCAGCGCTGGGAGCTGTGTCGGGACTGGCCCGTACCCCGTTCCTGTGGCAACTCGGAGGGAGCTGCTAATAAGGATGGGGGCGGGGGGGTGCTGCCGAAGGCCAGAAGGGATTGGGGGAGGGCTGGGGGGCTGGGGGAAGGAAAGGATTGTGAGAAGAAGGCAAAAGTGCATGGCCTCCACCATTATGCTGCCACATGTGCCCTGCCGGTCTCCGAGACCCCGCCACATCACCAGGGCTCTGGGAAGAGAACCTTGCACTTTTGGAGAAGTCCGGATTACATTTCTCAGAAGAATCAGGTGTTACAGGGGGATACCAGGTGGGTAAGGCGATATCAGGACCAAAGTATCGGGGCGGGAGGGGGTGCATCGGAATTAGAAAAAAGGTTAGTCAAACAATTTGTCTGTTTCTGTATGCTTTTTTCCACTTCTAAAATCTGTTTTCGAGCTTGTAAAAATATCCAAATAAATAGGCAAGCTTTATGTTCACCATTTACGACTTTTAAAGTTAATATCTGTCCAATTTGGTTCCAAAATGAGATTGCATTAATTTCCTGCACAGTGAAATTTGGTATTTCCTTTGTTAACCAGCATATGTTACATTTGGGAATGTAACATTGGTTAAAATATTGTTAAGGTGTTTTAATGTGCTCTTTTGGTCCACTGATAATTTTGCACCCATTTTTTAATCATATTGGTGGACTATCCACCCCCAGACTTTAACACAGCATGAGTTTTTGAATTCCCTGGTCTTAGAACACGGGAAGTGGCGGGGGAAAGTGGTGGAGGGGGCAGGGGGGGCACCGCATCGCCGGAGTGGCTCCTGCTCTTTTTCTCGTCTCCCCTGGGGTACGGGGGTTTCCCCGCTGCTGTCCCAGGGTTAGATACCCCCTTTCATGGCTTCCCCACCCCAGGAATGTGGACTCTCTCAGTCAGAGCGGCTTGTCCGCTGTGATCCCCAAGCCCGCCCGGTCCAAGCTGTGTGCGCTGGCTCCGAGTTTACCTGAGCTCGCAGCATCCCACGGTCACTATGGTAACCCCTTCCAGCTAGGCGCGCTGCCAGGAAATGCTAAACAAAGGGGTTCTTGCCAATCCTGTAAAACCGTAGGGTCATCTGTGGAATCGTCTGGGGTCCCAGCTCCATCCGGCTCACCTGGGGCACACAGGCAACGTCCTGACTTCTCCCTGTCACTCCAAGCCACTCAAAAGCAGCTGATAAAGAACAGGGTGGTTGACTTTCCCAAAGAGATTTTGGGACCCCTCAAATAAGGGCTCCAGCTCCTGCATGAGCTTTTAGCAAACCCACGTTGAGGGCCAAGTGACGCTTCTCCCTCTCAGCCCCTCAAATTACCAGGCCAGCCCAGATAGACGAGGCCTTGAGGGAGGGCATGACAGGAGATGGACAAGGATTCAAAAGAGGCTCTATCCCCAATGTGGTTGTCCAGCTTCTTTATTCCGGGAGATCAGGGGGGAAAGAGAGTGAACAGGAAGGGACATGGCCATATCTAGGCCCTGGACAGGGAGGGCTTTTGGGCTCTCTGACAGCCCCATCAGAGCAGGAAGGAAAGGACCACACTTATCAGAGTCACAGGGGTCCCGGGAAAAAGGGGTAAAGCATATCCAGAGCGCACTGTAACATGGGGTATCCTATTGTTTTGTCCCTCCTGTCATGGCGTGGCTCCTGCTCCTTTAGCAGAAGGCACTAACCCCCAAGGTTTAACTACTAACTCCATTTGTCAAACTAATGTCACCCATATCCCAGAGTTTGGTTACTTAAAATATGTTCACATTTCCATTGATACCTATTCTCATTTTCTGATGGAAACTGCTCACACCAGAGAGAAGGCCCGTGATGCTATCCAGCACTGGCTCACCTGTTTTGCCGCTCTGGGCCTTCCCAACAGCATCAAATCAGACCATGAACCTGCCTACACCTCAGAATGAGTTCATAACTTCTTGCGGCAATGGGGTGTGCCTCACAATATGGGCATTCCCCACTCTCTCACGGGGTCAACTATTGTCAAGTGTGCCCACAGGACCCTAAAAACCATGCTTGAAAAACAAAAAGAGGTGGAGTTGGAGTGCCCTTATGACAGACTAGCTAAATGTCCTCACTTTGTAAAATCAGGATGAGATGGGACAGACTGCATGTGTTAGACAGTATTCCTTCAACACAAAGGCTTATCTAAGACCTCCAGTGCTGGTGAAGGATTGCTGACTGGACAATGGAAAGGACCCCTGGACTTCCTGACATGGGAAAGGGGTTATACCTGTGTCCCTGGAATTACTGACATGGGGAAGGGGTTATTCCTGTGTCTCCACAGTGACTCCATGTGCAGTGGGTCCATCACGGTGTGTGCATCCTTTTGTCCCACTGTCCTGATCCCATGTGTATATAGTTGCTACTTTATAGGCATATGTGCACAGTTTTTAAAATGTTGTTGAAGTTATTATTGTTGGCCCTGTTATTAATGTTTTAGGAGTTGTTTAGGTTTTTCTTAGTAGGTTTTTGTTGCCTAAAAACAAGAAAGGGGAGATGTGATATATGGGGTGATATTTCCCAAAGTTGTTAAGGCTTATGCGCACAGAAGGCCCTGTGGGGCAGGCACGGCTGCAGGCTGGATGGTTGGAGGTCAGCTGGGGGGTGAGAGGCAGTTATGGGGATGAACCTGTGGACAGCACATGAACGGGAACCTGACTGGCTGATAGGACATGTGGACAGCAGCACTGCAGCTGAGCCAGCCAATGGGTGCCCTTCTTCTGTTGAGTTCTGGTTTTGTCAGGGTGAGATTAAAGGTATAAACGGGGAGTGATTTCTGCAATAAAGTGATCTCCTTCCGATGCACACCGGGGTCCGTGTCTCTTTGTTCCCCATTGCTACACCTCAGTGTTGTATGAAAGTGTGAATGGGAAATGAGGAGAGTGGGAAGTGAAAGTTTATGTCCTGTGTCTTGTGTGATTGATGGGTGTAACTGTTGTGTGAATGAGATGTACTGCAGATGTACTGAGGCACAAAACAAACAAGGAGCTTCAATACACACTTCCACTTTTCAGGTGACCGAGGTGGGCAGGGAAAAGCAAAGTGTTTGTTGTCTATGTGATGAAAATTTGTAATAAACATTTTGTGTTGTCTGTATGAGTGTAATTTTGTGTTTATTTGTGGACTCAGATGTGAACCTTGGCAATGGTGTGAGTGTATGATCGGTCATGATAGGTGGCATTGCACACGCACACAAAAGAGTGCCTGTTGCCAGGAGTATGAAAAAGTGAAATTGAGAGACAAGGATTAAGCATTAATTTTTAAAAATTTCTGTAGGAAATAGTGTATGGGAAAACAGCATTTAGTTCCCCAAGCCTGAAGAATATCCAAGGAAGACTGGGAAAGTACGTCTGTGTATTAGATAGGGACAGGCGATCGGAAGATCTCGGGATGTGACGGAAAGAAAGACCCCCTTCCTCCTCTCCTCCTGCAACACGTTATCCATTACTCCAAAGAATGTAACCACACCTAACCCGGTAGTTTTCCACTCCTGACTAACCCTAGAGACCCTACCAAACCCCCCAGACGTAGCAAAGTCCCCCAAGACTATTTAAACCCATGAGATAAGATAATAAACGCTTTCGACCGTCCACCACACTGGTGTCTGCGTGTGTCGTTAGCCCGAGTAGCCCGGACTAGGCTGGGCTGCCGTGCTGTTCCTTGCAACCAGGTCGCCGTTGCCTCCTCTGAAGGCAACAGTCTGAAAGGAGTAGAGACAGAATTGCTTGGAAGTTAAGAAAGAAGGAAAATAAAGGTGTGTGGACCGTGCTGGTGCCAGGATAAGGTGAGAAAATGGGACTCAAAGCAAACAAGGAGAAAACCCCCAGGGAAAAGGAGAGCAGGGAAACACTGATGGATACATTTCCAGATAGACTCCTGGGAATAAAATTGGCACAGGAGGAGCATAACCCTGATGCAAGAAACAAAAAAAAAAGAAAATGATACATTACTATATGAGAAAATAGACTAAACAGGAGATAAGGTCTGGTCATTCATCATTGATCTGGCCAAAATAGAGTTCCTTTGAGGGGTGGATATGCCAAACTTTGAATATTCATGCGAATGCCAAAGAACCAGTCAGTCAGGAAAAAAGTGACTCTGCTGCCAGTTGGAAGGGTGAGGCTTTCCAGGGGGAGCCCAACGTGTTTAAATTAAAAGAAATAGAACCTGGGACCCCTTAGAGTATCTGCCCCCACCGCATCTGCAGGCACCCGATGCACCCCCTGCACCCCTGATGGACCCAGCCAGAATACCTGGGGCAGAGTGTCCAGTGATAGGAATGGAAAAATGAGATCCAAGCAGTGGCACTAACCTCATCTGGGAAGTGCCATTGGAGGGGCACACGGGGAATCAGGCTTGTGACTGCCCCACTTACTTCCTCTGAAGTGAGAGCGTTTAAAAAGGAATTAAAAGTTCTGCTAGAAGATCCTATCAGATTAGCAGAACAAGTAGACCAATTTTTGGGACCCAGTGTTTATACCTGGGATGAAGTGCAATCTGTAATAAATAGCCAAGGAAAGACAAATGATCTGAGCAGCAGGGATGTACATTTGGGAGAGGGAACACACACCCCACAGGCCCCTGGGGAGAAGAAAATGCCCTTGCAACGCCTTAATTGGGATCACCTTAACACCAGGGGAAGGCAGAACATGGAAGATTATAGAGCATTAATTATCAGGGGCATTAGGGAGGCTGCTCCACCCACCCAGAACACCCACAAGGCATTTGATGAACAACAAAAGGAGGATGAGACTCCACCTGAATGGCTGGAGAGGTTAAAAAGAAATACGAGACAATACTCAGGTGTAGACTGATACAAAAGCTGGACAAGCTTTATTGAAGATAACCTTTGTCACTCATGCTGGGCTGGATATAAGGAGAAGCTAGAAAGGGAATGTCAGGATAAGGGGTTGAATGACCTGTTCAAAGAAGCCCAGAAGGTCAGTGTCTGGAGGGACGAGGAGAAAGCCGAGGGGAAAGAGAAAATAATGGCAGCCGCTATTGCCGAGGGGAAGCAGCTGTGCAAGGATCCACCCCCAGAGGGAAGTGAGCCCCTGTCAGGACAAGGCAAGCAGGAGTAGGGGGAGGATAATGGGAACAGAGCTCCTTGGGGGAGGGACCCTAAAAGGACAAAGGGCAATTGAACAAGCGAGGGCCAGTCTGTCAGCAGTGCAGGGAAATTGGGTATTTGAGGTGAAACTGCCCATGGAGGGAAAGGGACCTGAAGGTTTTTGAGGAGGCTTGAGAAATGGTCTGCTGCACCCACAGAGGAAAGCTGCCTCATCATGCCCCCAAGCTGCAACAATGGCCCTGAGCATCCCTGCATGATCCAGAGTGTCCCCAATGATTTCACCACCTTTGAGGACCTCACAGCAGTGACATCACTGTCCCTGCAGCAGCTTTGGGATGTCCTCAATGGCTTTTTGGCACAGCTCAGCCACTTTATGGCCATTGGGGCCATGAGGGCTACCGTAGCCACCATGGCTACTTGAGAGGAGGCTGCGGATGTCCCCAAGTGTACTCAGCAGGTGACGTGTGGCCAGGCGGGCACTGGCCTCCCACATCTGCTCAGCCTTGCCCACTGCGGCCACCAAGGCCTCAGGGACATGGGGGGACATCCCATTTGTCCCCTTCAGGGTGGCCTCAATGTCCCTGAGGCATCGCCCAGCTCCAGAAGGAACGCGGTGGCTTTGTCACATGCAGCCACCAAGCGCTCCAGCAGCTCCAGAGCCACCTCTGCCTGCTGTCCCCTCCTGCTGGCTGCCCCAACCTCACTGGTGGCTTGTTTGTTCAGCGTGTCCCGGAGGTTACCGAGGAAGGTCCCCAGGGCCGTGTGCAGAGACTGTGGGGATCTGCCCAGTAACCACCGGGGGACACTCGGGTGATACGCAGGAACGTGGCACAGCCAGCAGTAAACAGGAAAAGGTGAAGAGGTGACATCACCCCCCGGCCACGGGGTGTCCAATGTCCCCCTTATGGCCTCCAAGAGACCCCGATGTCCCCTCAGGGTCCCCACATGGCCCTAGTGTCCACTGAGTGTCTCCAACAGGAACCAAATGCCCCCCCAGAGTCCACATCAGGGCCCTGTTGTCCTCAACACAACCCCAGCATCCCTTCAATGTCCCCAACAGGGCCTCAATGTCCTCCCTGATGTCCTCAACAGGAGCCCAATGTCTGTAGTGGCCCCTCAGGGCCCCCAGCAGAGCCCAGATGTCCCCCCCCCCAGTATCTCCAACAGGAACCTGATGTCCACTGAATGTCCCCAACAGGCCTCGATGTCCCCCCCCATGTCCCCAACAGGGCCCAAATGTCTCCCAGTGTCCTGTTGGGAACACTGGGGATACTGGGATCCTGTTTTGGACACTGTGGGGACATCGGGGACATTGTGATGACCCAAAACAGGACAGGGGATATCAGGGTGGCCTGGCGGTTCCCAAGGGAAGGACACAGGGGTTTCTCCAAGGTCCCTAATGTCCCTCGGGGTGCCTCGTGCCCTGGCGGTGACAGTGCCACCCCAGTGTCCCCACCCTGTCTCTACCCCTGCCCCATCAGCACTCTCTGAGCTGCCTTCAGCCTTGGCATCACCTCCTCTTGCCCCTCACGCAATGTCCCCAAGCCCTCTATGATGTCCCCAAGCGCCCGGGCAGCTTTGGGGAAGCCCTGTCCCCGTGTCCCCCAAGGTGTCACCTTCCTGTCCTGGGTGACAGCAGCCACCAATTCCTCCAGCTTCTGTGTCACCTCCTCCAGCTGCCCCAGCACATCTGCAGTGGCCTCGTTGGTGGCCGCGGTGGCCTCAGCGCTGGCCCTGGCGGCTGCCACCCGCCGGGCACGGTCCCACAGGCGCAGGGCCATGTCCTGCTGCCGGCTCGCGGCGGTGGCCAGGTGACGCCGTGATGTCCCCAAACCCTGCCAGGCCGCGTCGCAGGACACAGCCACCGCAGTAAGGTCCAGCAGCAGGTGACTGTCTTCACTCACCCCCAGGGCGGCGCGGGCCGAGTCCAGGGACACTGTGGGGACACCGGGACGCCGCACAGGTGGCACCAGGGAGATGGCAGTGCCACCTGTCTAGTGTCACCAGACTGGTGGCACCAGGGACAGAGCAGTGGCACCAGTTCCATCCCAGTGCTGCCAGCCCAGTGCTCCCCATGGCTGCCCCAGTGTCATCACCCAGTGTCACCAGTTCCATCCCAGTGCCACCACTTCTGTCCCACTGTCACCACTTGGGTGCAGCAACCCAGCTGCAGGACCAGTGTCCTCAGTTCTGCCCCAGTGCCACCATCTCAGTGTCCCAAGTTCTATCCCAGTGCTCCCAGTTCCACCCCAGTGCTTCAAGTGTCAGCCCAGTGCCACCACCCTATTGTTCCCATCCCAGTGTCACCAAATCCATCCAAATGTCACCATCGCAGTGTTCCCTGTCCCGTCCTAGTGTTACCTGTTCCGTCCCAGTTTCCCCAGTCCTGACTTACAGTCCCCCATCCTGTCCCAGTGTCCCTGTCCCAGTGTTCCCAGTTGTGTCCCAGTGCCACCCATTCCATCATTGTGCCATCGGCCCAGTGTCCCCAGTCCTGTCCCAGTATCCCTGTCCCAGTGTGACCAGTCACCTCCCACTGTCCCCAGTTCCAACCCAATGTCTCTGTCCTGGTGTCACCACCCCAGTGCCAACAGTGTTGCTCTGGTGTCACCACCCCCATGTCACTAGTTCCATTTCAGTGTCACAAGTTCCATCCCAATGTCACTACCCCAGTGTCACAGTCCTGTCCCAGTGCCCTCATCCCAGTGTCACCAGTCCCACCCCAGTTTCCCCAGTCCTGACCCAGTGATTCCCATCCCATCTCCGTGTCCCTGTCCCAGTGTTCCCAGTTGTGTCCCAGTGTCCGCAGTTCCATCCCAATGCCCCATCCCAATGTTCCCAGTTGTGTCCTGGTGCCACTAGTTCTACTGCACTGTCACCACCCCATTGTCCCCAGAGCTGTCTCAGTGCCACCACCCTCATGTCATCATTCCAGTATCCCCAGTTCCATCCCAGTGCTCCCACTGCCAGCCCAGTGCCACCGCCCCATTGTCCCCATACCAATGTCACCATCCCAGTGCCACCGCCCCATTGTCCCAATACCAATGTCACCATCCCAGTGTCACCAGTCCTGTCCTAGTTTCTCCAGTCCTGTCCCAGTGTCCCTGTCCCAGTGTCCCCATCCTGGGGCAGGGGAAGGTCTCTACTGCTCGGTAGGGCTCCATACTGGTCTGAACTGGTCTGTACTGGTTCCCTGCATCCCCTGATGCTCCCTGCTGCTCTGCACTGGTCCGTAGTGGTCTATACTGGTCTGAACTGGCGTATACTGGTCAGGGCAGGGAAAAGACTCTCTTGGTTTGACTGCCATGCCCGTCTCTACTCACGTTCCAGCGCCGCCGCCGCCGCCTCAGCCTTGGCCCCGTGCTGATGCAGCCACTGCTCGTCCTCGTCCCCCAGGGTTCCCAAGGCCACCGCCGGGGCCACTGCGGCCTTCCGGGCCGTCTCCAGTCCCCTCTGGGCCACCTGGGCCTGGTCCAGGGCGGCCTCGGCCTCAGCCAGCGCAGCTGGGATGCTGTCCGGCGTCCCCAGGGCCTCAGCCAAGGCCACCAGGGCCACCAGGGCCCTTTGCTGTGCAGCCACCGCTGTGTCCACCACAGGGGAGAGGGCAGGGGGGGACATCTGGGGACAGGAAAGGGGGTTAGGGGTTAGAGGAGGGGATGGTGGGTTCTAGGAGGGGGGGTTGGCAAATTCAAGGTGGGATTTATGGGTTCTAGGGGAGTTTTTGAAGGGTCCTAAGGAGTATTCATGAGTGGCCCAGGTGGGGTTGGGAGTGGCTCAGGAGAGGTTTTTGGAGGGTGGGGAGCCCCAGTGAAGTTTGGAGGATCCTGAGGGGGCTTTTTGGGGCCCTGGAAGGGTTTTGGCGGGCCCCAGGTGGTGTTTGGAGATCCCAGATGGGGTTTTGGGGCATCCCAGGTGAGCAGGGGACACAGGACAGAGGAGTCAGGGTGGACACAAGGGTCAAGGGGGTCCCAGGTGAGGCTCCCAAGAGATTGTAGGGGGCCCAGGTGAAGTTTTGGTAGTCCCAGGTGAGGTTTCTGGTCTCTCAGTTGAGGTTTTGGGGCTCCCATTCTGTGGGGGTCTGGGGCTTCTCAGCTGAGAATTTCCAAAGATTTGGGGTTTCTCAGATGCACAGGTGAGCATTTGGGGGGGTCCCAGGTGTTCAGGTGAGGGTCCCAAGAGACTCCCAGACAAAGCTTGGGGGGTCCCAGGTGAAAATTCCCAAGGATTTGGGGTTTCCCAGGTGTCCCAGGTGATGCTCCAGGGAGGTTTCAGGGTTCCCAGGCACCCATGTGAGATTCTGGGGAGTCCCACCCCCCTTTTCCCCCTCCTACCGGCCCCTTGGAACTCCCCAGACTCCATAACTTTGCACTCCCGTTTTCCCTCCCAGCTGCCCCCACAGCCCTTGGGATTCCCAAACGTCACTAAATCCCACCCAAATTCCCCCAAATCCACTCAGGTACCCAATGGGGATGACCCCAGGGTTTCAGGGTACCCACCTTGTGCTCCATCCCTGTCCTCATCCTGAGGCTGTGGCCGGAGCTCTGAGGGCTGAGGGTGTTGAGGCTCCTGGAGGAGGGAGGGCCCCACACCCTGATCCTCCCCCGAGGGGCAGAACTGGCCCTGCCAGGACTTCAGGGACCCTTTCAAGGCCGGCTTCAATCCCTTGAGGCCCAGATCCATCCTCCAGAGCTCCATTTCGCTGCCAGGACTCCACTGACCCCTCTGGGCTCTGATTTCCCCTGCCAGGACCCTGATTTACCCCCATTCATCCTTTCAGGGCGCCACTACCCCCTCAGGGCCCTCATTTATCCTTTCAGGAACCATTTTCCCCTCAGCACCCCATTTATCCTTCTAGGACCCCATTCACCCCTTTCAGGACCATGTTTATTGCCACAAAAACCTGATTTCCCCCAGGGCTCCATTTTCCTGCCAGGACCCTAAAAACTGCCTCAGGGCCCATTTACCCCACTCAGGGCTCTGACTTCCCCTGCTAGGGCCCTGATTTGGAATGGATTTTTGGGATTGCCTTTGGAGATCCAGCAGGATTTGGTGTCAGAGATTTTTTGGGATCCAGAATTTGGGATTTGAGATCATCTAGGATTGGGGTTCAGGTATCCAACAGCATTTGGGATCTGGGTTTCTGGATCCAGGATTTGGGATTTGACATAATTTGGGATAATTTCTTGGGATCCATCAGGATTTCGGATCAGTTGGAGTGAAAAACACATTCACGAGCCTCTGAAAATTTAGAAGTTTAATAAAGGACAAGAGGAGACAGAGAGAGAAAAGCAGATTTATGGGTGCACCTTGGCACTCAGCCAAGAGCACACCTGCTAGGTTGGAAACAACCTTTCAATACTGTTTCTATTGCACCAGCCTGTTACATATTCATAAACAATTATGCATACTAAACTTTTCCCCACACATGTTTACATGTTCCAAGAACTGTTTAGCATGGCTCCTCCTCGTAGCCGCATTTTTACAGCAGGCAGATTCCCTGGGTGTGGTTTTGGCCCTTTTTTTATCATCACCTCCAGTTTTTGGGCCTTGGTGCACACTGTCTCCAGACCGTGAGTGCTGACAGTTGGCAGATCTGTAGCCATGAGTCCTCATCCTGTACTCCTTGGATGTTATCCCATCCCAGCAGGCATTTTAACACAAGCATACTTCTATCAGCCATTTCACTAAGCTTAATTAGCAACAGAAATAAAACCTTAATCTTTATAACAAAGTTGCTTTAACATTACACATATAAAATCCATTTTAATATTTGCAGAATACCAATATTATAATAAATATCCATAACAGAGAGCAAAATACTTGTGATCAATTAGAACAACCTGCAAAAGCCAATTCAGAAATGCAAAAGCCAATTATCCTATTGTCATTTGTAACCCAGCTCTGCTGCAGACATGGCAGAAAGCTGCCTCTGCTGCAAGTTACCGAGGGGGCTCATTCACCCCCTGACCCACCAACACCGCCATCAGTGTCCCCAGAATGTCCTCAGAATGTCCCAAATTGTCCCTAGGGATGTCACCCCAGGAATTCCCATCAGCATTTGGGACAATTGCAATGCAAATTCCCCAAATTTTTCTCAAATACTGTGTGGGGAGGTTGTTATGAATAAATTCAGTTTTATATTAAAAATGTTAATAAAATGCTGTAAACTGTTCAAACCCCTTTAAAATCGCCTTATGTGCACCCTTGTTAAGTTTCCCCCTTGCCCCCGTTTGCCCCTCACTTTGTGACCGCCGGGATGTTATCGCCGCTGCTCCCCAAAATGGCGGCTGTGCCGACTCCGGCAAATATGCAAATCGCGAACCGAGCGCAAAATCCCGAAAAGAGCCCTAAGGACAACGAGCCACACCAAATTCGGGGCCGCGGACCGGACCGGACGATCGGCAAAAGGTCCCCGGACATCGCCGGACCCGCGGAATAACCGCCGACATGCCGCCCTAATATAAACAGCGCGACTGCAGAATCAGGTCCCCGGGCAACGAGTTGCAAATTGCCTTCCTGGGCACGCCCGCGAGGACGGAAGCCCCAGTTCTGCTGCCTAGCGGACCCGATCTCCTCCTCCTCCGCGTCGCCACACGGAAGCAGCGGTGGTGCGCGCGACCCCTCGGGCCGCTAACCCAGAGCTGGTCACTCAATAAAGGCCTTAAAGAGGAGCAGGTCTCCTGGCCCATTTATTTCAGCTGGGGGCTCGTCCGGGATTCATGCCACACCTGAAGAGGGCGCCAGGATCGGGACGGCCGCCCTTCCTGGGTCTCCAGGACTGCTGGACAGACCCGGACAGCGAGGGACCACCTTAGGGCAGATGACGCAGAGGAGCGCCGGAGGGTGAAAACCCCGGTGGCGGGCATGGGAGACGAGCGAGTGAGGTGTGAATGAGACGAGGGCCGGCAGCTCGGACCCTCGAAGTGTCTGAGAAACCCCTACTACCGCAGTTATGGACTCCCGCGAGGGGGCCGGCCGGGAACGGGGGGAAGCAAAAGGAGGAGGAGTGAAAAAGGCGTCTCCCGGGGTTATTGAGGGCCCCCCCCGAGCATGCAGGGGATAGCCGGTGTGAGTGGCACACGAGGGGTTAGGTTCCCCCAAAGGAACCGGAGCGGCTTGGGTAGGTCCGGGCGTGGGGACTACCCAGGCATTGTGTGAGTCCCACACAGTCATGGGGTGCCCCCAGGCACTGCCGGTGTCGAGCGCTCACGAGGGCCCTGACTTCCTAGGGTCGAGCCAGAAGCGCCATAGGTGGCGTGCTGCCGCGGTTCCAGGGAGGGGGGCCGTAAACCCACGCCCAAGGACACCGGGGTGGGGAGTCCGGTGGAGGGCAAGGATACGCGCCACACACACCCGCACGCATCCCTATCGGCTAGGCCACTCTGCTGGGGAGGGGTGGTCAAGCCCGTTTGGGCGGACGGCGATAGGGGGAGCAGACCGGAGTCTCCTGGACCCTTCCTGCCTCCGTGATCAAATCGAGGAAGAGGCCGTACCAGAACAGGGTGGTCTGACCCGGGGGAGGATCCATCTGACCCAGCAGGAGGTCAGGCCAAGGAAGGTCCTGGCGCAGGGGGCTTCTGGTACGGGGTACCCTGGCTGGTGCGGCCTAACAAGTGCCCAGGAGCAGGCAAGGCACGGGGGTAACTAGGGGGTCATACCACTAGGGTGGGCCCTGGCATCGGGCTAGCCTAGGGGGTGGACCTAGGGAGTCGGTGCTGAAGGAGTGAGTGCAGGGCATCGGGCTGGCCTAGGGGATGGGCCTAGGGAGTCAGTGCCGTAGTTCCCTCCCTCATCTTGTAAAACAAATGGGCAAATCTGTGGGGGCGCCCGCCTCATAGAAAAGGACGGAGGGAAGAGGTGTGAGTGTGATCACCCGGGTGAGCGAGTGTGAGTGTATTCTTGTTTGTTTGTTCCCTGGAGTGTAAGGAAGGTGTGAGTATTTGAGAGGGATTAAGTTAGATTGAGGGGGGAAAAGGTTTGTGTTGGAGTTGAGCAGTTTTGTTTAAGGAGTGTGTTAAGTTGTTAGTTCCCTCCTTCATTTTGTAAATCAAACGGGAAAATTTGTGGGGGTGCCCACCTCACGGAAAAGGAAGGAGGGAAAAGAAAAAAAAGATTTTGTGTTGCCCGTCAGTAATTTTCCGTTCAGGTAGGGGCACCTTAAAGGGATTTAAGTTAGAAGCTTAAAAATGGGAAAGTGTGTGAGTAAGAGAAGAATGCCCCAAGACAAAGAGGTGAAAAATATCCCCCTGGAGAGCCCATTAGGGCAGATGTTAGACTGCTGGGAGTCACGGGAGGCCACCAGGACACTCGATCAAGTAAAGATGATCTATTATTGTACTGAGGTTTGGCCCACATACAAATTGCCAGGGAAATGGCCTTGGTGTGGAACGAGTGACCAGTGGATGTGCTCCCAGCTGAACAATTATCTAAAAACACAGGAGGCTCCAGACCTGGAGCAGATGGAATATGCTGCATGCTGGCTGAAAAATATCAGCCATGAGAGTGCTAAAATCCATAAGTTAAAGAAAAAGGGAGAGAAGGAGGAGGAAAGCGGAGGGGAACAAGCCACCCATAAGACCTGGGATCCTCTAGACCATCTACCGCCTCCTCCACCCCCACTTTACCCAAACCTGAACCTCAACCCTTTACCTCCCGTATAGCCCCTCCAGCTGCCATCCCACTACCACCCCCATCTAATGTCCCAATATTACCAAACCCTAACCCTGTATCTACCCTCCCAGCACCTACCCAAACTGCACCCCCAATCTCTCTCTCTGGGCCGACTCCTTCGGCAACATCCCCAAATTCTCCTCCTCCTCCAACACCATCCTTGATTCCACCTAAGGTCCCTGACCCTGGGCCGGAACCTTCCCCCGCCCCTATAGTAACTCTCCCTATTTCCCCGAGTGAACCCCCACACCAGAACACAGCTTCAGGCTCTAACCCACCGGGCTGGTCCTCCTCTCCGGCACCGACATCCGTCCCCTTACCACCTCTGGACTGGGGCTTGAACACACCTGAGTCAGCAGATCAGGATAGTGAAGGGCCTTGGTGTAACACTAGGTCCAGAACAATGAAGCCCGAAAAGATGATGCCTCTCAGGGAGGTGCCTATGGGGGGAGCGCTGGGAGGAGTGGGGTTTGTGAATGCGCCACTGACGGCCTCGGAGGTACGGAGCTTTAAGAAAGAGCTGGGGAATTTGGTAGAAGATCCTGTGGGGATCTCCAACCAGGTGGATCGGTATTTAGGACCTAACATCTACACCTGGGGGGAGTTGAACTCCATCCTAAACATCCTATTCTGCCCAGAGGAGGTTAGGATGATAAGAGCAGCAGGGGTACGAATCTGTGAGCGGGAAAATAGAATGGGTCTCCCTGGAGATGTGAAAATGCCCTTGGTAGACCCCAGGTGGGCTTCCAATCGTGAAGAGGGTAGAAGGAATATGAAGGACTACAGGTCGCTGATAATCCGGGGAATAAAAGAATCAGTTCCCCGAAGCAGCAATACTAGGCTGGCCTTTGAGGGGACACAGGAAAAGGATGAGCCACCTGCGAACTGGCTTAATAGGCTAAGGAGGAACTTCCAGCTTTACTCAAATATAGACCCTGATAGTCCGGAGGAGCAGGTGCTTTTAAGGGTGCAGTTTGTGACAAAAGCATGGCCTGATATCCGGAGAGAGTTGGAGAAAATTGAAGATTGGCAGGAGAAGGGAATAAATGATTTGCTAAAGGAAGCCTTGAAGGTCTACTTAAGAAGGGAAGAGGAGAAAGCCCGGACCAAGGCTAAAATTATGGTAGCAGTGGCTCAGGAAAGTGTGGGAACTGAGAGTCATACTTCGGTGAGACCCATAGGTACGAACCAGGACAGATTCATACCCTGGGGAGGGCGAAATTGGGAGAAGCCAGGACCAAGAGGGGAAGGAGGGAGACTGAGAAGGATGGAAGGGGGATTGGGTGGAAGGACATCTTATTATTGTGGAGAGGCCGGACATTTTAAAAGGGACTGTAAGAAACTACAGAGAGACGAGGAGATTTCCAGAGAACAGGAGGCCCTAGAACGGGTCTTGAGAGGGGACAATTAGGGGTGTCAGGGGCTCTGTGTGATGGGGGACTCCATGAAACATCAAGAGGAGCCTCTAGTAAATTTTAACGTGGGTCCCCGGGGTGAAGATTTTGAGTTTCTGGTAGACACAGGAGCCGATCGATCTAGCATAAACAAATTACCAGCAGGAACAAGTATTGGAAACAAGACTTGCGAAGTACTGGGGGCAGAGGGAAAACCCTTCCAAGCCCCAATCATAGAAGATGTAAGAATTCAAGGAAATTCTAGACAGTGTGTGGTGGGCATTCTCTATTTGCCTAGCCTGGAAACCAATTTGTTAGGCAGAGATTAACAGGTTTTAATGGGGGTGGGAATCCTCCCGGAGAATGGGAAAATGGTTGTAAAGCAGATGAGACTAACCCAGAGAGATCTGGAGGAGATTGATCCTAAATTGTGGGCAGAGGAAGGGAAATATGGATATCTGGATATAACACCTATAAAGGTGGAAATGCATAAAGACACCCCCCCCCATAAGGGTAAAGCAATACCCTATTTCAGTGGAAGGGAAGAGAGGGCTGGCACCTGTGATAGACCATCTGTTAAGGGAAGGCATTTTAGAACCTTGCATGTCACCACATAATACACCTATATTGGCCGTTAAAAAGGCAGAAGGGAAATACAGACTAGTACAAGACTTAAGGGAAGTGAATAAGAGGACTATTGCCCGACATCCAGTGGTACCCAACCCATATACCTTACTGAGTCAGATTCCCAGAGAACATATCTAGTTTACAGTAATAGACCTAAAGGATGCTTTTTGGTCGTGTCCCCTGGCGGAGGAGTGTCGGGATTGGTTCACCTTTGAATGGGAATATCCAGACAGGAATAGGAAGATGCAATTGAGGTGGACACGCCTACCTCAGGGATTTACGGAATCTCCAAATTTGTTTGGGCAAGCTCTAGAGGAGCTATTGGAGCAATTTCAGCAGGAAGAAGGGACCAAGATATTGTAATATGTGGATGATCTATTAGTATCAGGAGAGCAAGAGAGGAAAGTCAGGGCTGTGAGTGTACGGCTATTGAACTTTTTAGGAGAAAAGGGGCTGAAGGTATCATGGGACAAAGTGCAATTTGGAAGAGTCAGAGGTCACTTATTTGGGGCACATAATTGGAGGGGGGTATAAAAGGCTGAGCCCTGAGAGAATAGCAGGGATAGTGTCTATTCCAGCTCCCAAAACAAAGAGGGATGTGTGGAAGCTTTTGGGGCTATTTGGATATTGTAAGTTGTGGCTGGATAATTATTCACAGAGTGTGAAGTTTTTATACAATAAACTAGTGGACCCAGAGCCAATCGAATGGACATCAGATGATGACCAAAGATTGCAGGATTTAAAAAGCAAGTTGTCCTCAGCCCCAGTATTAAGTCTACCTGACCTCAGGAAGGATTTTGATTTGTTTGTGAGCGCAGAAGAGGGAATTGCTTACGGGGTACTTGCCCAGGAATGGGGAGGGTCCAGGAAACCAATGGCATTTCTATCAAAGCTACTGGACCCGGTGGCTAGGGGGTGGCCTAGCTGTCTCCAGGCAATAGCAGCTGCAGCAATCCTGATAGAGGAAGCCCAGAAGTTAACACTACAGGGGGAAATTAAAGTGCACACACCACATGATATCAGGACAATCCTCAGCCAAAGAGCACAACAATGGCTCACAGACCCTAGAATTTTAAGATATGAGGTGATGCTAATAGACACTGAGAATCTAAGTCTTGATACCTCTAAATGTATTAATCCTGCCCAGTTCCTCTCCGGGGAGCCAGAGGACAAACTGGAACATGATTGTGTGGAATTAATAGACATGCAGACTAAAGTAAGGGAAGACCTTGGGGACGTACCTTTATTGTATGGACGAATATTGTTTACAGACGGGTCCTCTAGAATGGTTGCTGGAAAGAGAGCCTCTGGATATGCAATAATAAATGGGAAAGATATGGAAGTGATAGAAAAAGGGAAGCTGCCTTCAACTTGGTCAGCCCAGTGCTGCGAGGTCTATGCTCTAAAAAGAGGATTGGATCTATTGGAGGAGGATTATGGCACTATTTATACTGATTCACAATATGCATTTGGGATAGACCACACGTTTGGAAAAATATGGGAAGAAAGAGGGTATTTAAATTCAAAAGGCAAAGGCCTAGTGCATACTGAGCTGGTGAAATTAGTGCTGAAATCTTTGCAGAAACCATTTGAGATAGCAGTGGTACATGTAAGAGGACATCAAAGCGGGAATACCCTGGAAATAAAATGAAACAGACTAGCAGACCAGGCAGCCAAGGAAGCAGCTTTGGAACAAGGGGAACCAGTTAGGATCCTAAGGTTGGAGAGAGGGACAGAACAAAGAGGGGATGAAGCTGAGCCAATATTCAGTGAAAAGGAAAGAAAGGCTATAGAGGAACTAAAGCTACATCAGGGGAAGCAAGGGGAGTGGCTGACTTCAGATGGGAGGAGATTTTTAAACCAAGCACTAGCCCGAAAGATACTAACTGAGATACACGAACTGACACACTGGGGAACCCAGGGGTTATGCGACCACTTCCTCAGGGAAAACCTTTGTATAGGAATATATGATCTGGCCAAAGCAATAACTAAAGGATGTATAATTTGCCAAAAGATAAATCAGAAGGTAATGAGAAAAGTAGAACCTGGAGGAAGAGAATTGGCTCTCAGACCTTTCCAAAATATCCAAGTAGACTTCACTGAAATGCCTCCAGTACAAGGGTACAAACATCTATTAGTAATGATAGATCACCTCACCCATTGGGTGGAAGCTTTTCCCACAAAGAAGGAAACCGCAGAAGTGGTCGCAAAACTGATCCTGGAGGAAATCCTTCCCAGATATGATTTGGTAAATACTATTGATTCTGATAGGGGACCTCACTTTGCTGCTCAGGCATTACAGCAGGTAATCAAGGCATTGGGGATAAAATGGAGATTACATACTCCATGGCACCCCCAGAGCTCAGGCCGAATCGAGCGAATGAATAAGACCCTGAAAAATGTATTAACCAAATTAATAGCAGAGACCAAACTGAATTGGCTCAAGTGTTTACCTCTGGCTCTACTGCGTATTCGAACAAGGCCTAGAGCAGACATAGGAGTGTCCCCTTATGAAATGATGTTCGGGCTCCCCTTTCTGCTGTCCCCATACAGTGTTGGCAGCTATGATGATGGAGAAGAGGCTACCCACAAATATCTAAGAGCTATTGGGAGGACTTTAGAGGATCTCAGGAAAAAGGGATGTATACTTCAAACTTCCCCCCATGACACCAATGTGCACTGTATTCAGCCTGGGGATTGGGTACTAATTAAGTCTTGGAATAACACTCCCTTAACCCCAAAATTTGAAGGTCCCTTTCAGGTATTGCTGACCACCCACACTGCAGTACGAACCCAGGAGAAGGGTTGGACCCATATTACCAGAGTCAAAGGGCCAGTGTCATCTCCAAGCCAGACATCTGACTCCTCTGCATCCTCTGAGAAACCAACAGACAAGACATCTCACATTAATCTGGGAGAGTGGACAGTAGTCTGGGACCCAGAAAACCTGAAAATCACACTCAAAAAGAAAACAGGAAACTAGGACTGTGCCAAATGAAATATTATTAGCATTGTTGCTAAGAACTGTTACAAGTCAGAGTTGTTTTAAGGTTTTAATGTTTTAACGTTTTAAGTGTTAAGAGGTTTGAACCCCCTCTATAGGGAATAATTTCTCCTGCTGAGCACTTCCTAAAGAGGTGATAAGAAAAAAATTAACTAATAAGGAGTGAGGCAGCCAATAGTAAAAGACTCTATGGGGCTCTTAGGGAAACCTCAAACCCAAGAGGCAAGACCGGGGGGTGTCAACAAAGGGAAGAGGGCCCCTACCGAACTCTTGGGGAAGTTAATGTTGCTGCTAATACTGGAGGGCTCTCTCAGTAGAGAAAGAGACCCCCCATTTATGATGGGGATGACTTGAGGTCCCTATTCAGAGTCTATACCAACATAAATCCAGGCTGCTTTAACCACTCCCAATTAATCACCTGTCAGGAAGACAGAAAAACATATTGGACCACAAAGAACACTGCCTCTTATAGGCAACGCCTGCTTGGGGAGTGCCCAGTAGGAGAAGAATGGTTCTGTTTTGAACATGAGGGACTAAAAGATCTGGTAAAAGAAATACAAGTAATGCATGAAAATGGTAATTCTGACAATTTTGTGGGAAAGAACTTATTTATCGACCTGGTGGAAAAGATAAGTAGGGAATTGAATTTAACTAACTGTTGGGTCTGTGGGAGTACCCAGATGACAGAGATCTGGCCGTGGGAAGGGAGTAGCTTGAGCCCATTGGATGTTCTGCAGTGGAGACAAATAAGACCACCAAATGAAGTGCTGGCATCCAGGGGAAAAGAAAAATGGGAGCTGAAATCTAAGGTATTGGGGGAAGAGTGCATACTGAGAATGGGAAGAAGGTACAAGACCCGAGTGGGGAAGATGGCATGCAAAAGGTATCTGATAGTAAAAAACTCAGAGACAAGATGGGTCTTAAAGGAGCCCCTTACATACTGGGCCATGGGAAAAACAGGAAAAGGATGTATTTATCATGAGGGGTATAAACTTCATAAGTGCACTGAGAAAGGGGCCAAACCCTTTTGGGGAATTGGAGAACTATCCAAGTTCTGGGAAGTTCCAACAGAGACAAGAGATGGGTTTTGGCAAGCCCCAGAATATTTATTTTGGATTTGTGGGGATGCGGCCTATACCAGGCTCCCAGGGGATTGGGCAGGGAGCTGCACTGTAGGGGTAATCAAGCCAGCCTTTTTCCTTCTCCCTAAGAAATCAGGAGCACACCTAGGAGTCCCAGTCTATGATGACTTAAGAAAAGACCAACGAAAGAAAAGAGATAAAATTGACATGGGAGGCACACAAACCTGGAAAAGCAAGGTATGGACCCCAGAAGAAATTATCCAAACATATGGGCCAGCAACATGGGCTCAAGATGGGTCCTGGGGATATCGCACCCTGATTTATATGTTAAACAGGATAATTAGACTCCAAGCAGTACTCGAGACTGTATCTAATCGGACAGCATTGGCATTTGACCATGTAAGTGACCAACTATCACAAACAAGAGCAGTGATTTACCAGATCAGATTGGCAGTAGACTATTTACTTGCAGATGAAGGAGGAATATGTGGAAAATTTAATTCCTCAGAGTGCTGCTTGGAGATAGACGATAAAGTGCAGTAATCAAAAACATCTCCAAGGAAATTCGCAAATTGGCATATGTTGGAAATCAAAATTGGACACCCCGAATAAATAGTGACTGGTGGGACGAGTTCTGGTCCCTAAAAGGGACGTGGTGGAAAAAGGCCGCCTTCATTACCGTTTGCTCCATAGCAGGGTTATTGTTTCTACCTTGCCTCTTCCCTTGTTTAGCTCAGGCACTAACTTCCACAGTCAGGGCTAGTATCCAGTTGTCTGAGGGATCTAACTGAGACCAAACAAAAATCATGTTAATGAAAAATAAAGAGCAGAATCATGAGAACGCCAGGGAGATCTATAATAAATTCCAAAAGCTCAGAAAAGTCTATTTCCAAGAGCCTGAAACAGCTAAATGATGCGGGCAAAAGCCCGATCAAAGAAATAGAGGGGGGAGTTGTTATGAATAAATTCAGTTTTATATTAAAAATGTTAATTAAAATGCTGTAAACTGTTCAAACCCCGTTAAAATCCCCTTATGTGCACCCTTGTTATGTTTCCCCCTCACCCCACTTGCCCTTCACTTTGTGACCGCCGGGATTTTACCGCCGCTGTTCCACAAAATGGCGGCCATGCCGACTCCGGCAAATATGCAAATTGTGAACCGAATGCAAAATCCCGAAAAGAGCCCCAAGGACAACGAGCCACGCCAAACTCACGGCCACGGACCGGATTGGACAATCGGCAAGAGGTCCCCGGACATCGCCGGACCCGCGGAATAACCGCCGACATGCCGCCCTAATGTAAACAGCGCGACTGCAGAATCAGGACCCCGGGCAACGAGCCGCAAATCGCCTTCCTGGGCACGCCCGCGAGGACGGAAGCCCCGGCTCTGATGCCTGGCAGACCCGATCTCCTCCTCCTCCGCGTCACCAAGTGGGAGCAGCGGTGGTGTGCGTGACCCCTCGGGCCCCCAACCCAGAGCTGGTCACCTAATAAAGGCCTTAAAGAGGAGCAGGTCTCCTGGCCCATTTATTTCACCAGAATGGAACGGTATCCCTCCTTGCATGGGAACTCTGCAAAATTGTTTTGCTAGTAATCTCCAGGAAGGTCCCCTGCTTTTGTCACTCCTAACACAACTCTTTTTCTCGTGTCAGGGCTGTTTTTAGAGCAGATCTCACATTTGCTCACTACTGATTGTACAACATCAGTCATTCCTTTTCCTATTCCTACTTTTTTTAGATGATTCAAAAGATTTTCAACCCCAAAATGTGTGTTTCCATGTCCTCTCTGAGCTAGCTCCTGAAGACTAAGTGGGGGGATTACAACCAGATTCACTGCTATAATGGCCCATCTATTTCTGCGATCTCAGCCTTAAGAAATTTAATTAGTTTGCAGTCTGCTTGGTCATATTTTAGGGTGAACCCAGACAAATCAATCTCTTTTTGTGGAATTACTGTGAGAATACCTTTTTCTGCAAATCCTCTTGCTGCTTTATCAGCAAAGGGATTTCCCAGTTCCGAAGTGGTTTTCCATTTCTTCTGACTGCTACAATGGATAATAGCTATTTCTGCAGATTTTTTAATGCTCTCTAAGAGGCCAAGTATTTGTTCAGCGTGGTTGATTTGATTCCCTTGAGTGTTCAGAAGTCTTCTTTCCTTCCAGATGGTTCCATGGATGTGGCCAGCCCTAAATCCATATTTAGATCAGTCCATATATTAACCTTCTTTCCTTAGCTTTCTCAGGGCAGAAATTATCTCCTCAGTCCCTTCCTCTTCCTCCTCGGAGCCACTCGAGCATGAGCGGTCCAACTGTGCTGACCGTGCTGGAGTATCAGATGTGCTCCCACCCAGGATGCCAGGTCTGAAATCACTGAGCGCAACTTCCAGCGCCGTGGGAGCCGGGCTGTGTCTGGGCTAGCTTCGGTGGCGTCATGTCATGAGTCAGCTCCCGGGAGTTCTCGGTTGCCGTCGGACCCCCGGAGCTGAGAGCGGAGCGATCCCTGCTCCTTGTGGAGGTTCCATCCCTGGCCCCTTGGCAGAAGGCTCTGCCTGCCAGCTCCTGCTCTGGCTGGGGCCGGGGGCTGCACACGCCGCTGTCCCCTTGCCCTGGCCTGACCCTCACTGTGATCGCGGTGGTGACGGTGACAACGTTGGGGACACTGGCCCGACCAGCGGGGCTTGAGGGGTCGCAGCTGGAGCAGGGCCCATCATGTCTCCGTCTGTTCCTGGAGTGTCCCCTGGGTGTGTCCCCCCGGGAGTGTCCCCAGCGGCCGTGGAAACCCCTTGAGGTGTGACAATAACGGGGTGGGGAGGTGGGAAGGGACTGGGGGGAAACTGGCTGACAGGAGGTGATGGAGGGGTGGAGGGGATCATGAAGGGCACCGGGTCCATTGCAGGAGGTCACAAGTACCACAAGGTCCCTGCCACCTCTCCTGTCCTCTCCCTAGCAGCTGGAGCTGCTGGTGGCTGTGGTGGCCACCCTTTAGTGAGCTGGTGACCACTGTAATTTTGCTAAACAGGGACATGCTGCTGGACGTGTCCCCAGGATCTCTGCAGGTAGCCCTGACAACCTTTACCCAGCACCTTTGCAAGACCCTAACTCTAGTGGTGTCTTCTCCCTGGGCCAATCCCTGGCCAACTTTGCGGCCAGCCTGGAGGCCACCCAGGCCCATGCCCATGTGAGAGCCATGGCTGGCACCTAGCAGCACACAGTGAACACCCTCACAGAGAGCTGGGCCAAGCTAGCTGAGGAGACCACCAAGCTCTGCAGTGACTGGGAGGCTGCAGCCACCAGAAGACGACAGTGGGTGGAGGTGGCCCTGGGGCAGCTGGAGAGATTGGTAGCCACGTGTGACAGAGCCATGGCATTTCCCCTGGACCTCCAACACTGGCTCAGAGTCTTTGAAGCCACCCTGGAGTGGAAACTGCAGGCATCCCCTGATGTCCCCGAGGCCTGGGTGTCAACACATGAAGAAACCACCACATTCCCCTGGGGGCTGCACTTCCAGCTCAGGGAAGCTGCGTTAGACCTGCAGTGGATAATGGAGGGGTACCCCGATGTCTCCAAGATTTTAATGGCCAAAGGGGCTGAGTTTGAGTGGCTGTGGGAGGCCAGTGCCGACTTGGCCATGTGTCACTAGCTGTTGACACTTTGGGGCATCCATTTTCAAGTTCCTGTAGTGCCTGCAGTGGCCAAGGGGTGCCAAAGAGCCATCAAGGTCATCCCGAGACTGCTGAGGGTACAGCAATGTCATGGCTATGACATCACAGGAGCATTGACATCATTGGTGACATCTCTGCTGTCACGTTTCCTCTCCCCCTGGTCTTGTTTACAAGACAGGTTTCTGTTAGGGAAGGCAGAAAAGCCTCCCTTGGAATGGAGAATGTAAACCCCCTCCCTCTGAGTTACGGGAATTTTGAAATCAAGGGGCTCTCAGGCTAAGATATGGGAATAGGAAGAGCAGTTCGTTACTAGCGTGTATATTAAAGCAAGGAAACAGCAACAGCTACGGCACAAACAGCAAACAGAGCAGGAACCCAGTCCCAGCCTTCCGGCTGCGGCACTTTCCCCTTTGGTGCAGTTCCGGGCACAGCCAGCAGGGGCGCTGGTGGCTCCCGGTGGGCAGGGTGGTGCGGTGACCCCCACGCGGCTGCAGGGGGCGCTCCAGTGCAGGCTCGGAAGCATGCGGCAATGGCGGCTTTGTCCAGAGGCGGGAAGGGATTGAGGAGAGGCTTTGCTTCACAAACCCTGGGACAGCCGATCCCTGTGCCCCAAGAGGACTGGAGCAGCAGCAGGCTGGAAGGGCAGCGATGAGCAGGAATCCTGGGGCGGTGGATGAAATGTATCAGAACTCCACGGCATTAACTGTGCGATAGATGAGTAATGCAATGGTTGACTCACAATTAAAAGGCAAATTGTATGTAGCTATATTAAGAGAAGTTTTATAGATTTATTGTTATGTTTTACTCCCCTTGCAGTGTTATCGGGGTGGACTGGGTTCGGGACATTTGGGAGGGTTGGCTCATTACTATGGCAGCACCTGACCTCCAATCAAGATTTAAGGAAGTGACCTCCACCACTGGCCAGTGAAGAAGGAGTCCATGGGCAGAACTTTGGGAGGCGCTAAAGGGTTAAAAGGTGAAATCTCCATTGTGTGGATGAGCACATGGTGGGAAAAATCCTCTACTCCCGGCACCATAATATTTTCTCAGTTCAGTCTTCTGTTGTATTTTTGATAAGGTTTTAATAAACTTTTTAAATTCCTGGAAGTGAGCTTTGTTTTTCTCACAGCTGAAATCTCCAGGATGTCCTGGCAGGGCAGGGGGATGCAGGGCCCAGTAGCAAAAGAAAGGTTCCCTGCTGGGTTATGGTGGTGGCAGGGAACTCCATTCCCCAAGCCACAGGTCCAACCTTCCTCCTACAAAACCTGCAGCAAGACAGAGAGAAAGAGAGAGAGAGAGGGAGAGAGAGCGGCTGCCCCCAGCCCCATTCTCGCAGTATCTCTGCCCCCATGGTGCGAGGAAGTCCCAAAAACAGAAGGAGTTCCCCCTCCCTGCCTGTCTCAAGCAGCCAGCCATCAGTGCCTCTCAGCAACTCCATGGGAAGAAATTCTACAGGTAATAAGGAAAGAGCAGAAGAAACCCAACTCCCAACCCTCACCTCTCCACACAGGATTTGCAACAGATTTGGGGAATTGCCATTGCAATTGTCCCAAATCCTGATGGGAATTCCTGGGGTGACATCCCTAGGGACATTTTGGGACCTTCTGAGGACACTCTGGGGACACTGATGGGTCTGGGGGTGGGTCAGGGGGTAAATGAGCCCCCTCGGTACCTTGCAGCAGAGGCAGCTTTCTGCCATGTCTGCAGCAGAGCTGGGTTTTAAATGACAATAGAATAATTGGCTTTTGCATTTCTGTATTGGCTTTTGCAGGTTGTTATTGATCACAATAACAATATTGATCTATGTTATGGATACTGTCCTAGGGTGACGTTATGGTGTTTGTATCCCCAATTGTGTGTTCTGTTTATGTTTGATATTATGTTCTGTGCTTTCAGAACTGACTCAGAAAGTGAAGGTTTGTTTTGTCTTGTTATCAACCGGCTCACCTCCCTCCATGGTCTGCTGTCTAGAAGAAACCAGTGCTGGCTGGCTTTGCTTTGCTTAGTTTCTGGCTTTTGCTTCCTTGCTTCCTTGCTTGCTTGCTCTTGCTCTTGCTCCTGATTCTGCTTTTGCCTTTGTTTTTGCTTGTTAGTTAGTTTAGCTAAGCAGTCCAATTATTTTCCTTGGACTGTTTTGTTTTTTTTTTCCTTTCCCTTTCCTGAATATCATTCCGACATGCTCCGGACTGGGACCTGGGAATCCCGAGGAGCACCGGGAGCCTGCGCTCTGTGATCTGCAGCAGCCATCCCCAGTGCCCAGAGCAATCCCCAGCACCCAGACCCGGGCGACCACCCCCAGGAGAGACTTTCTGGATTTGTCATCTCTGCAGAGTGGTGAAGGAGTTTTGTTGTCATCTGGTGTTGTTCAGTTTTTGGAGCTGGGGAGTGTTTTGTTTGTTAAAGAAACAGGTTTTTTTTCCACTCATCTCTGAAAAAGTTCTTCCCGAACCAAGTGGGTGGGGAGGGGCCGTGGGGGTTTGTTTTCTGGGGGCTCCCTCCAGAGGTTTTTCTCCTAGATTTGTCCTAAACCAGGACAGATACATATGATAATATTGGCTTTTTGCAAATAATAAAATGGATTTTATATTTTTAGAGTTAAAGTAACTTTGTTATAATGATTTAGGTTTTATTTCTGTTGCTAATTAAGCTTAGTGAAACGGCTGATAGAAGTATGCTTGTGTTAAAATGCCTGCTGGGATGGGATAACATCCAATGAGCACAGGATGAGGACTCATGGCTACAGATCTGCCAACTGTCAGCACTCGCGGTCTGGAGGCAGTGTGGACCAAGGCCCAAAAACTGGAGGTGATGATCAAAAAAGGACCAAAACCACACCCAGGGAATCTGCCTGCTCTAAAAATGCGGATCCAAGGAGGAGCCGTGCTAAACAGTTCTTGGAACATGTAAATGTGTTTGCGGAAAAGTTTAGTATGCGTAATGGTTTATGAATATGTAACAGGCTGATGCAATAGAAATGGTATTAAAAGGTTTTTTCCAACCTAGCAGGTGTGCTCTTGGCTGAGTGCCAAGGTGCACCCATAAATCTGCTTTTCTGTCTCTGTCTCCTCTTGTCCTTTATTAAACTTCTAAATTTTCAGGGGATAGTGAATGTGTTTTTCACTCCAACTGATCCCAAATCCTGCTGGATCCCAAGAAATGACCCCAAATGATCTCAAATCCCAAATCCTGGATCCAAAATCACGGATCCCAAATGCTGTTGGATACCCAAACCCCAATCCTAAATGATCTCCAATCCCAAATCCCGGATCCCAAAAAATCCCAGACACCAAATCTTGCTGGATCTCTGAAAGCAATCCCAAAAATCCATTCCAAATCAGGGTCCTGGCAGGGGAAATCAGAACCCAGGGTGGGGTAAATGGGTCCTGAGGTGTTTATTAGGGTCCTGGCAGGGGAAATCAGAACCCAGGGTGGGGTAAACGGGTCCTGAGGTGGTTATTGGGGTCCTGGTAGGGAAATAGAGCCCTGGGCAATCGATTTGGGCTCGAAAACAAGCCCTGAGATCCTGGCAGGTCAAATTCTGCCCCTTGGGGGGAAATCAGGTTTTTGTGGCAATAAACATGGTCCTGAAAGGGGTGAATGGTGTCCTGGAAGGATAAATGGGGTCCTGAGGGGAAAATAGTTCCTGAAAGGATAAATGAGGGCCCTGAGGGGTTCAGTGGGGTCCTGAAAGGACGAATGGGGGTAAATCAGGGTCCTGGCAGAAGAAATCAGGGCTCAGAAGGGTCAATGGGGTTCTGGCAGCGAAATGGAGCTCTGGAGGATGGATCCGGGCTTCAAGGGATTAAAGCCGGCCTTGAAAGTGTGCCTGAGGTCCTGGCAGGGCCAGTTCTTCCCCTCGGGGGAGGATCAGGGTGTGGGGCCCTCCCTCCTCCAGGAGCCTCAACACCCTCAGCCCTCAGAGCTCCGGCCACAGCCTCTGGATGAGAACAGGGATGGAGCACAAGGTGGGTACCCTGAAACCCTGGAGTCATCCCCATTGGGTACCTGAGTGGATTTGGGGGGATTTGGGGGGATTTAGTGAAGTTTGGGAATCCCCAGGGCCATGGGTGAAGGTGGGAGGCAAAACGGGAGTGGAAAATTATGGAGCCTGGGGAGTTCCAAGGGGCCGGTTTTGGTGGGGGGAAAGGGGGGTGGGATAACCAAAATCTCCTCTGGGTGCCTTGGAACCTTGAAACCTCCCTGGGAAAACTGGGAAACCCCAAATCCTTGGGAATTCTCATCTGGGACCCCCCCCGAAACCTCACCTGGGAGTCCCTTTGGGACCCTCACCTGGACACCTAGGACTTCCCATATTCTCACCTGTGCAGCTGAGAAACCCCAAATCTTTGGGAATTGTCAACTGGGCAGCCCCAAACCCCTGGGGAACCTCAACTGGGAGCCCCAAATCCCTGGGGAACCTCACCTGGGAGCCCCAAAACTTCAACCGAGAGACCCAAAACCTCACCTGAGACCATCAAAACTTCACCTGTGACCACTTGAATCTCTTGAGAGCCTCACCTGGAACCCCCTAGACCCCTGTGTCCACCGTGACTCCCTGGTTCCATGTCCCCTGCTCACCTGGAATCCCCCAAATCTCACCTGACACCCTCCAACCCCACCTGGGCCACCCTTGAATACCCCTCAGGATTCTCCAAAAATTCCCCCAGAACCCCAAAACCCCACCTTGCACCCCCATACCCCACCGTCCCCGAACTCTCCAAACCTCCCTCACCCCCTAACCCCCTTTCCTGTCCCCAGGTGTCTCCCCCTGCCCTGAGGTGGACACAGCGGTGCCCACATGGTGCAGGGCCCTGGTCGCCCTGGTGGCCTTGTCTGAGGCCCTGGGGACACTGGACAGCGTCCCAGCTGCGCTGGCCGAGGCCGTGGCTGCCCTGGACCAGGCCCAGGGGGCCCAGAAGAGGCTGGAGAGGGCCCGGGAGGCCACTGTGACCCCAGCGGTGGCTCTGGGAACCGTGGGGATGGGGACGAGCAGAGGACAGGGACGAGCAGCGGCTGCGGCAGCTCGGGGCCAAGGCTGAGGCGGCAGTGCCAGCACTAGAGCATGAGGAGAGACAGGCACGGTGGTGACAGCGCTGGCTGTGGGCTGGGCACGGGCCGGCCACGGTGCTAATGGTCCTGTGGGGTGGTATGTGTGAGTAAAAACCAGTATGGACCAGTATAGACCAGTAGAAACCGGTATAAACCATTCTAGTCCATTATGGAGCAGTTTAGAGCAGTGGGAGGCAGTATGGACCAGTATAGACCAGTATGCATCAGCATAGGCCAGTATAAACCAGTTCAGACCAGTATACATCTTTATAGAACAGTGGGAGGCAGTTCAGACCAGTTCAGACCAGTGTGAGTTTTTACAGACTAGGAGGGACTTTCTCCTGCAGTTATCAATATAGACCAGTATAGACCAGTATGAACCAGTACAGAGTTGTG
Source organism: Lonchura striata (assembly GCF_050655825.1). Lineage (NCBI taxonomy): Eukaryota > Metazoa > Chordata > Aves > Passeriformes > Estrildidae > Lonchura > Lonchura striata. The sequence continues at coordinate 1,410,492 of NC_140737.1, forward strand.
GGGGCCAGTTCAGACCAGTATGAACCAGTAAAAACCAGTTCAGACTAGTATGGACCACTAAGTGTATCTACAGACCAGGAGGGACTTTCCCCTGCCCTGACCAGTATAGGCCAGTTCAGACCAGTATAGACCACTACGGACCAGTGCAGAGCAACAGGGGGCAGCAGGGGATGCAGAGAACCAGTACAGACCAGTTCAGACCAGTATGGAGCCCTACCGAGCAGTAGAGACCTTCCCCTGCCCCAGGATGGGGACACTGGGATGGAACTGGTGACACTGGGACGGAGACACTGGGACAGGACTGGAGAAACTAGGACAGGACTGGTGACACTGGGATGGTGACATTGGTATGGGGACAATGGGGCGGTGACACTGGGATGGTGACATTGGTATGGGGACAATGGGGCGGTGGCACTGGGCTGGCAGTGGGAGCACTGGGATGGAACTGAGGACACTGGGTTGGTGACACTGGAATGATAACATGAGGGTGGTGGCACTGGGGACAATGGGGTGGTGACACTGCAATTGAACTAGTGGCACTGGGATGGAACTAGTAGCACTGGGACACAACTGGGAGCACTGGGACGAGGACACTGAGATGAGATGTGGGACACTGGGCCAGGACTGGGGAAACTGGGGTGGGACTGGTGACACTGGGGTGGGGGCACTGGGGCAGAATGGGGGACACTGGGGTGAAACTGGAGGCACTGGGATTGAACTGGTGACACTGGGCTGGTGCCATGGGTGGCCCTGGTGACACTGAGATTGGACTGGTGACACTGGGATGACTCCCTGTGTTGGTGGTACTGGGATGGAACTGGGAACATTTGGAGGGGACACTGGGATGGAGACATAAGGAAGGGAGTGTGGACACTGATGGGACTGAGGATATGGGGACACAACTGGGTACACTGGGGCAGGGGCACTGGGACAGGATGGGGGACACTGGGATGGGACTGGTGATACTGGAAGGGGACAGGGAATACTGGGATGGTGACATTTGGATGGATTTGGTGAGACTGGGATGGGGACAACGGGATGGTGACAGTGAGATGGTGGCACTGGGACAGGACTGAGGACAGTGATCCTGTAGCTGGGTTGCTGATACTGGGCTGGTGGCACTCAAGTGGTGACAGTGGGGCAGAACTGGTGGCACTGGGATGGAACTGGTGACACTGGGTGATGACACTGCGGCAGCCCTGGGGACGCTGGGCTGGTAGCACTGGGATGGAACTGGTGCCACTGCTCTGTCCCTGGTGCCACCAGTCTGGTGCCACTAGACAGGTGGCACTGCCATCTCCCTGGTGCCACCTGTGTGGTGTCTCTGTGGCCCCGCAGTGTCCCCGGACTCAGCCCGCACTGCTCAGGGGGTGAATGAGAAGAGACATCTGGCCCTGACTGTGGTGGCCGTGTCCTGCAAGGTGGCCAGGCGGGGCTTGGGGACAGCTCGGTGTCACCAGGCCACTGCCATGAGCCGCCAGCGGGACATGGCCCTGCGCCTGTGGGACCGTGCCTGGTGGGTGGCAGCTTCCAGGCCAGTACTGAGGCCGCCACGGCCACCAACGAGGCCACTGCAGATGTGCTGGGGCAGCTGGAGGAGGTGACACAGGCACTGGGGACATTGGTGGCCACTGTCACCCAGGACAGGGAGGTGACACCATGGGGGACACGGGGACAGGGCTTCCCCAAAGCTGCCTGGGCACTTGGGGACATCCTAGTGCTGTTGGGGACATTGCATGAGGGGCACAAGGAGGTGATGCCAAGGCTGGAGGCGGCCCAGAGAGAGCTGGCGAGGCAGGGGTAGGGATGGGGTGGGACACTGGGGTGTCACTGTCATGGCCATGGCATGGGGACACCCTGAGGGACATTGGGGACACCCCCATGTCCTTCCCTTGGGAACTGCCAGGCCACCCTGATATTCCCTGTCCTGTTTTGGGTCATCACAATGTCCCCAGAGTCCCCACAATGTCCAAAACAGTATACCCAGTGTTCCCAGTATTCCCAACAGGACACTGGGAGACATTTGGGCCCTGTTGGGGACATGGGTGGGACATCATGACCTGTTGGGGACACTCAGTGAACATCAGGTTCCTGTTGGAGATACTGGGGGGACATCTGGGCTCTGCTGGGGGCCCTGACGGGACACTGGGGACATTGGGCTCCTGTTGAGGACATCAGGGAGGACATTGAGGCCCTGTTGGGGACCCTGAGGGGACAGTGGGGGTGTTTTGGGGTCAACAGGGCCCTGATGGGGACTCTGGGGGGACACTGGGGTCCTGTTGGAGACACTCAGTGGACACTGGGACCATGTGGGGACGCTGATGGGACATCAGGGTCTCTTGGGGACCATCACAGGGCCATCAGGCACCCCGCAGGTGGGGGGCGTGGCCGGGGTGGTGATGTCACCTCCTCACCTCTTCCTGTTTACTGCTGGCTGTGCCACGTTCCTGCGTTCCTGCGTGTCACCGAGTGTTCCCCGGACGTGTCCCTGGCTGTCCCCTGAGGCCATGGAGCCCCGTGAGGTGCGACAATCCCCTTTTGGGGACGCAGGAGGGGACAGGGGGATCGCAAAGGGGACAGAGGTGTGGCACAAAGGAGGGAGGTGACAGAGGGCTGGAGGGGACCGAGGGAGGCAGGGGGGAACAGTGGAGGGTGGCAGGGGCTGGGAGAGGCAATGAGGGGGTACCAAAGGGAAAGAGGAGACACCAGAGCCCTCCAGGGAGGGGACAAAGGGGGACCCCAGGAGGGGAGAGGGGGCATCCCAGGAGGCTATAAGAGCCACGAGGATTCCATCACCTCCCCTGTCCCCTCCACAGCTGCTGGAGGCGCTGGTGGACGTGGTGGCCATCCTGGGAGAGCTGGCAGCCACCGTGGCCGGGCCGTACGGTGATGTGGTACTGGGCATGTCCCCAGGGTCCCTGCACAAGGTCCTAGAGGACTTCATCAATCACCTCCGGGACACCCTGAACCACGGTGGTGTCCCCACCCTGGGCAACGCCTCCCTTGGCCAGGCCCTGGCTGCCCTCGGGGGCACCCCAGGGGCCACCTGGGCCCATGTGACAAATGCGGCCAGCGCCTGGCAGGAGCCAGTGGCCAAGCTCGAGGGCAATTGGGACCAGCTGGCCAGGGAGGCCACCAAGATCACCGATGCCTGCAGGGATGCGGCCATCAGGGAGGCCACCACTGCAGCCACTTCCACTGCCCGAGCTGGGAATATGAAGGAAAAAGAAACCCGCTCGGGGCAGTCTGTGAAAAACCTGACGAGCACGGCCAGGTCGCCCATGGCCTGGTTACCCATGACCCTGGCCAAGGAGAAGGGGGCCTCAGTGGTGGCTCTGCATAAGGCCCAGATGGAAGAAGAAACCAAAGAGGTGGAGGAAGCCACCAAGGCCTGGGAAGAGGCCACCAGAGAGGCCAGGGCCGCCAGCAGGAGGGAACAGCGGGCAGAGGTGGCCCTGGAGCCGCTGGAGCACTTGGTGGCTGCATGTGACAAAGCCACCGCGTTCCCCCGGGAGCTGCGGCGATGCCTCGTGGAGATTGAGGCCACCCTGAAGGGGACAAATGAGATGTCCCCCAATGTCCCTGAGGCCTTGGTGGCTGCAGTGGCCAAGGCTGAGCAGCTCTTAGAGGCCAGCGCCCGCCTGGCCACGCATCACCTTCTGGGTACACTTGGGGATATCCGCAGCCTCCTCTTAGGTAGGCATGGTGGCGCTGGTGGCCCTGGGGGCTCTGGTGGCCCTCATGGCCCCAGTGGCCATAAAGTGGCTGAGCGGTGCCAAAAAGCCATTGAGGACATCCCAAAGCTGCTGCAGGGACAGTGATGTCACTGCTGTGAGGTCATCAAAGGTGGGGAAATCATCGGGGTCATTCTGGATCACGCAGGGATGCTCAGGGCCATTGTTGCAGCTTGGGGGCATGATGAGGCAGCTTTCCACTGTGGGTGCAGCAGACCATTTCTCAAGCCTCCTCAAAAACCTTCAGGTCCCTTTCCCTCCATGGGCAGTTTCACCTCAAATACCCAATTTCCCTGCACTGCTGACAGACTGGGCCTCGCTTGTTCAATTGCCCTTTGTCCTTTTAGGGTCCCTCCCCCATGGAGCTTTGTTCCCATTATCCTCCCCCTACTCCTGCTTGCCTTGTCCTGACAGGGGCTCACTTCCCTCTGGGGGTGGATCCTTGCACAGCTGCTTCCCCTCGGAAATAGCAGCTGCCCCTATTTTCCCTTTCCCCTCGGCTTTCTCCTCGTCCCTCCAGACACTGACCTTCTGGGCTTCTTTGAACAGGTCATTCAACCCCTTATCCTGACATTCCCTTTCTAGCTTCTCCTTATATCCAGCCCAGCATGAGTGACAAAGGTTATCTTCAATAAAGCTTGTCCAGCTTTTGTATCAGTCTACACCTGAGTATTGTCTCGTATTTCTTTTTAACCTCTCCAGCCATTCAGGTGGAGTCTCATCCTTCTTTTGCTGTTCATCAAATGCCTTGTGGGTGTTCTGGGTGGGTGGAGCAGCCTCCCTAATGCCCCTGACAATTAATGCTCTATAATCTTCCATGTGTTGCCTTCCCCTGGTGTTAAGGTGATCCCAAGTAGGGCGTTGCAAGGGCATTTCCTTCTCCCCAGGGGCCCGTGGGGAGCGTGTTCCCTCTCCCAAATGCACATCCCTGATGCTGAGATCATTTGTCTTTCCTTGGCTGTTTATTACAGATTGCACTTTGCTCCAGGTATAAACACTGGGTCCCAAAAATTGGTCTACTTGTTCTGCTAGTCTGATAGGATCTTCTAGTAGAACTTTTAATTCCTTTTTAAACACTCTCACTTCCAATAAATTAAATGGGGCACTCACAAACCCCATTTTTCCATTCCCCTCACTGGACGCTCTGCCCCAGGTATTCTGGCTGGGTCCATCAGGGGGTGCAGGGGGTGCATTGGGTGCTGGCAGATATGGAGGGGGCAGATACTCTAAGGGGTCCCAGGTTTAATTTCCTTAATTTAAACACCTTGGTCTTACCCAGGGAAGCCTCGCCCTTCCAATTGGCAGCAGAGTCACTCTTTTCCTGACTGACTGGTTCTTTGGCATTCACATGAATATTCAAAGTTTAGCATATCCACCCCTCAAAGGAACTCTATTTTGGCCAGATCAATGATAAATGATCAGATCTTATCTCCTGATTAGTCTATTTTCTCATATAATAATGTATCATTTTGATTTTTTTTTTATTCTTTCTGTCAGGGTTTTGTTCCCACTCTGCTGATTTTATTCCCAGGAGTCTATCTGGAAATGTATCCATCAGTGCTCCCTTGCTCTCCTTTTCCCTGGGGGTTTTCTCCTTGTTTGCTTTCAGTCCCATGTTCTCATATTATCCAGGCACCAGCATGGTCCACACACCTTTATTTTCCTTCTTTCTTAACTTCCAAGCAATTCTGTCTCTACTCCTTTCACATGCATTTTCCCAGTCCTCCTCGGGTACTGTTCAGCCTCGGGGAACTAAATGCTCTTTCCCCACACACTTTTTCCTACAGAAATTTTAAAGAATTAATGCCTGATCCCTGGCTCTGAATTTTAATTTTTCATACTTCTGACACTAGACAATCTTTTGTGTGGGTGTGCAATGCCACCTCTCATGACAGATCTTACACTCACACCATACCCAAGGTTCACATCTGAGTCCACAAATAAACACAAAATTACACTCATACAGACAACACAAAATGTTTATTAAAAATTTTCATCACATAGACAACAAACACTTTGCTTTTCCCTGCCCACCTCGGTCACCTGAAAAGTGGAAGTGTGTATTGAAACTCCTTGTTTGTTTTGTGCCTCAGTACATCTGCAGTACATCTCATTCACTCAAGAGTTACACCCATCAATCACACAAGACACAGGACATAAACTTTCACTTCCCACTCTCCTCATTTCCCATTCACACTTTCACACAACACTGAGGTGTAGCAATGGGGAACAAAGAGACACGGACCCCATTGTGCATCGGAAGGAGATCACTTTATTGCAGAAATCACTCCCCGTTTATACCTTTAATCTCACCCTGACAAAACCAGAACTCAACAGAAGAAGGGCACCCGTTGGCTGGCTCAGCTGCAGTGCTGTTGTCCACATGTCCTATCAGCCAGTCAGGTTCCCGTTCATGTGCTGTCCACACGTTCATCCCCATAACTGCCTCTCACCCCCCAGCTGACCTCCAACCATCCAGCCTGCAGCCATGCCTGCCCCACAGGGCCTTCTGTGTGCATAAGCCTTAACAACTTTGGGAAATATCACCCCATATATCACATCTCCCCTTTCTTGTTTTTAGGCAACAAAAACCTACTAAGAAAAACCTAAACAACTCCTAAAACATTAATAAAAGTGACAACAATAATAACTTCAACATTGTTTTAAAAACTGTACACATATGCCTATAAAGTAGCAACTATATGCACATGGGATCAGGACAGTGGGACAAAAGGATGCACACACCGTGATGGACTCCACTGCACATGGAGTCACTGTGGAGACACAGGCATAACCCCTTTCCCATGTCAGTAATTCCAGGGACACAGGTATAACCCCTTTCTCATGTCAGGAAGTCCAGGGGTCCTTTCCATTGTCCAGTCAGTAATCCTTCACCAGCACTGGACGTCTTAGATGAGCCTTTGTGTTGAAGGAATACTGTCTAACACATGCAGTCTGTCCCATCTCATCCTGATTTAACAAAGTGAGGACATTTAGCTAGTCTGTCATAAGGGCACTCCAACTCCACCTCTTTTTGTTTTTCAAGTATGGTTTTTAGGGTCCTGTGGGCACACTTGACAATAGTTGACCCTGTGAGAGAGTGGGGAATGCCCATATTGTGAGGCACACCCCATTGCCGCAAGAAGTTATGAACTCACTCTGAGGTGTAGGCAGATCCATGGTCCAATTTGATGGTGTTGGAAGGCTCAGAGTGGCAAAACAGGTGAGCCAGTGCTGGATAGCATCACGGGCCTTCTCTCTGTTCTGAGCAGTCACCATTAGAAAATGAGAATATGTGTCAATGGAAATGTGAATATATTTTAAGTAACCAAACTCTGGGATATGGGTGACATCAGTTTGACAAATGGAGTTAGTAGTTAAACCTTGGGGGTTAGTGGTTTCTACTAAAGGAGCAGGAGCCACACCATGACAGGAGGGACAAAACAGCAGGATAACATGCTTGTGAGGAAGTTTTTTGAAATTGTCTGTGATGAGAACAAGCATTCTGGTGGAAAATTTGTAAGATAACTTGACCCACGCAGAAGTATTTGGTACCACACCTGTCCTCACAATAATATCTGCATAGTTGTTACCTTCTGAAATAGAGCCAGGTAAACCTGTGTGGGAGCAAACACGCAACACATAAAAATCATGCAGCTGGTTGTTCATTAATGTCCACAATGTTCTTATCTCTGTAAACAAAAGGTTAACATGTTTTAAATAGGAAAACTCTAAACAGAATGCAACAGATGAGGAATGAATTACGATGTTTAGTGGTTCCTCTGAAAATCACTGGAAGTCATACTGGATAGCAGCCATTTCTAAAATCTGCATGAGGCAATCCTTTAGCATTAATACCCTTTTATGCCGCTGGACAGAGTCACCTCCATGCCAAATCGCTGCAGCTTTTTGGTTTTGACGGATGCATCTGTAAAAACAGTTGGTCCGTTGACAGGGGTCATGCTGCAGTGATGCTTTGCATACAGGGGGAGATCACCCATCTCTGTCCATAAACTATGTGAGGGATAATGGATAGATAACTGTCCAGAAAATCTGCAAACACAATTTGGAATTTAGTGTCTTCTGATGCTAACTATGCCAAATTTTCTTTACTTGCATATATGTTGATGGTATGCAGATCCTGGCTGTTGAGATTTTGCAATTGCTCTCTACCTTTCTTAAATAAATAAGAGAATATTTCCTTAACAGTCCACACAGTTTTTGTTGCTATGAGAGGTAAGAATAACCATTCTAACACATGCAAGTAGTCTTTATCATTAGTAAATGTCCTGGCTTGTAAGATAAGCATATATTCTATTCGCCATCTCCTGGAGTTTGGGCACTTTTCTTATCTCTTCCAAGAACAATGTCTCCCTCCAGGGAGATATCTTCTGTTCATGGACCATTGAATGACTCACTGCATGGCCGGTAAAGTTACATCAGCCCATTGTGAGATGCTCCACACAGAGGGATGAGCCAAGCATTCCTACCAGCATAAAATCAGCACTTTTGGGGACACTGGCAGCCCCTTCACTGGATTCCCAGAGGAGCAGCTTCTTCTCTGCTGGATCCCCAGAGGAAGACCAGGCCCAACTACTTCCAGACCTTCAGAGAAAACTCCACCCTTCTACGGATCACCGCTTCAGCAGCATTTCACCTGCCACTCCAGGAGGAGCAGCCACCATTTAACTAGACTACTACCAACACCCTGACTCCTCAGGGTGTCAGGTTTCTGACTCATCACTAGTTTCGTTTGTACTAAGTACATTTTTTATTTTTTGTTTAGTTTTTCTCCTCATAAAGAACTGTTATTCCCATTCCCATATCTTTGCCTGAGAGCCTTTTAATTTTGAAATTGTGGTAATTTGGACAGAGGTGGTTGAACTTTTCCATTTCACGGGAGGCTCTTGCCTTCCTTCACAGACTCCTGTCTTTTCAAACTAAGACATAGGTACAGTACTGGAACTATTTCTAGATAAGAAAACAAGCCCAGGACCAGAAAGGTATTAAAACCTCAAAAAAGCCTAGGGACCAGAAACACATGAAGGTCTCCATCTGGAGAGACATTATGAATTCACGCAACATGGCTACTGACTGCTTTATCCCAACACAGAGTAAGTACAACCAAAATGCAATCAAATTTTACAGGTTTTTTTCTAACTTTCTCAAGACACATATTTGGCACCAAAAAATGTAATTGACCAGATTTAGGGCAAATCTGGTAGAAAACCTCCAAAGAGTTTCTTTCAGAAATTAAATTCATGTGGCCCCACCCACAAGTGGTTTGGGAAAATATTTCCTTGAAAAAGTGGAAAAAACCTATTTATTTAACTGGTAAAGCATTCACCAGCACAAAAAATGAACAATATTAAACAATAAAACCCCTTGCCAATCCAAAAGAGGTGACACACTCAGAAAGTGCCTGCGTGGGCTGTAACTTGGTTCACTCCGTCTCTTATCAGTCCCTCCAGCACTGGAACTGCCGCGGCCCAGGCCTGGCCCTGGTGGGCCACAGGTTTGAGGTGGTGCTCCTCTGGGTTTTCAGTCTAGAGCAGGTTTAAACTGTTCCAAGAAAAAGAAAAACCACAGCCCAAGGAAATTCTCTGCCTCAGCTAGCTAAAACTAACTAAAAGCTAAGGAGAACTCTGTCCCACTGTCTGTCCATCCACAGCAAACACAGTCCAGGAGCAGGAATGTGGAGGAGTGACTGCAGTTTCTGAAAACTAACTGCGTGCTTCTTCTTCCCCCTCTTCAGTGTGAGAAGCAGTCTTAAAGTTGCAAAACTTATTTCTGGGCTGAACTGACAAATTTGGATACAGCTCACCATCATAAAGTCACCACAGGACATCTCTGCAGCAGCGAATCCAGGGTCCTTTGGATGCCTCAGGTTTTAGCTTTTCTATTTTTCCCATTCTGTGCTGCTTCAGTGTGGAGTTCTGAGCTTCATATTAGGGGATGGAAAGCTCTTTTCACAGAGCAGGGAGACAAAACAATTCCTTCTGTAGCTTAGGAGCAAGGACAACCAATCCAAATTTCAGGCTCAAAGTATAAACAATGGCAGAATGAAGAGAGAAAACAAAAAGGACGGGACTCCGTATGTTAAAGCTGCAATTGGACAATTAACTGCAGTCTGCAAATGGACTAGAATTCATAAAAGTGAGAGACCTCATGACTGGTCATCCATTTTTGTGACTATATTGGGTTCCTACCGGGTGTAGCCCTGGCTGGGCTCTTGTACTGCCCAAGGTGTATCCATTGAGGCCTTCTAATCAATCCTTCCTTTATTCCCTGTCTGGCCTCTGTTCCAGTTCAGGCTTTTCAAAGCATCACTTTGCCAGCAACTTTGATGGTGGTGAGGGTGGTCAGCAGGACTTGGAGTGGTCCTCTCCACTTGGCTTATAGGAGATCACTGTCCCCCACCACTTCACATAGAGCCAGTCTCCAGTCTGGAAGGGATGTGCAGGGGTGTCCAGTCCTATGGCTCTGGATTGCACAGTGTAATTCTGGAGGTTCTGCAAAGTGGAACTTAAAGCCATTCGATATTTCTGCAAATCAAGTTTTCCCTTCATGTGACTTTCACTTGGAATATGCAGAATCTGATGTGGCTGCCATACAATATTTCATAGGGACTGATGTTGCCCCTCTGTCTTGGTTGTATTCAGATTCTCAGTAAAGCTATAGGCAGGGCCTGAACCCATGGCATGGATGTTTCCTGAGAGATTTTGCTCATTTGTGAGAGTCTCATTCACACATTCATCTTTACCACTTTCTGGGGCTCTATAAGGCATTGTCTTGAGTTGAAAAGACAGGAGTCTGAGAAGGAAGGCAAGAGCCTCCTGTGAAATAGAAAAGGTAAACCCCCTCCCTCTGAATTACCACAGTTTCAAAATTAAAAGGCTCAGGTAAAGATATGGGAATGGGAATAACAGTTCTTTACTAGAAAAAAAAAAAAATTAAAAAAAATGTAATTAGAGTCAGAAACCTGACACCCTGAGGAGTCAGGGTGTTGGTAATAGTCCAGTTAAATGGTGGCTGCTCCTCCTGGAGTGGCAGATGAAATGCTGCTGAAGAGGTGATTCTGTAGAAGGGTGTAGTTTACTCTGAAGATCTGATAGAGTAGATGGCCCTGGTCTTCCTTTGGGGATCCAGCAGGGAAGAAGCTGCTCCTCTGGGAATCCAGCGAAGGGGCTTCCCTGCTGTCCCAAAAAGTGCTGATTTTATGCAGGTAGGAATGCTTGGCTCCTCCCCCTGAGTGGAGCATCTCACAATGGGCTGATGTAACTTTACCAGTCATGCAGTGAGTCATTCAATGGTCCATGAACAGAAGGTATCTCTCTGGAGGGAGACATTGTTCTTGGAAGAAAACTGCCCAAGCTCCAGGAGATGGCGAATAGAATATATGCTTATCTTACAAGCCAGGACCTTATCCACCCCTTATTCTATTTCCATCTGCATCACAATGAAATCTTACACCCAGTTCTCGCTTAAGACCAGGCTTCCCTGTGGTACGCAACGTGTTTCCCCATCTTTCTGCATTGCCCACCAAGTGTAACCAGATCCTTGAGCAAAAACAATCCCACTGATGGGTTTGTCTTTGCCTGAGTTGGGATTAATCCAAACAGTTTTTCCTAAAATATCTTTCATTTATCTCCATCTACTGTGTGCAAGGGTTCTGACTGATGGACCCTCGGGTGTTGACCATCCAGGTTGCTTTTGCCAGGTTAATTTCCCAGTTTCTAAATGTACCCACACCAAGTGCCTTCAGGGTAGTCTTAAGGAGTCCGTTGCGCTGTTCAACTTTGCCGGCAGCTGGAGCATGATAGGGAATATGATGTATCCATTTGATACCATGTTCTCTGGCCCAGGTGTTGATAAGGACATTCTTGAAATGGGTGCCGTTGTCAGACTCAGTTCTCTCAGGGGTGCCATGTCTCCACAGGACTTGCTTTTCTAGGTCTAAGATGGTGTTCCGGGCAGTGGCATGAGGCACAGGGTAGGTCTCCAGCCATCCAGTGGTGGCTTCCACCATGGTCAGCACATAGTTCTTGCCTTGGCGTGTCTGGGGCAGTGTGATGTGGTCAATCTGCCAGGCCTCCCCATACTTGTACTTGGACCCCCGCCCACCATACCACAGGGGCTTCACCCGCTTGGCCTGTTTGATGGCAGCACACGTCTCACAGTCATGGATAACCTGAGAAACACTGTCCATGGTTAGGTCTACCCCTCGGTCTTGTGCCCACTTATAGGTGGCATGTCTGCCCTGATGACCAGAGGCATCATAAGCCCATCGAGCCAGGAACAACTCCCCCTTTATGGTGCCAATCGAGGTCTATCTTTGACACCTCTATGCTTGCCGCCTGATCTACGTGCTCATTGTTTCAGTGCTCCTCATTAGTCCGACTTTTGGGGACATGGGCATCTACATGACAGACTTTCACCGTTAGTTTCTCCCCCCAAGAGGCAATGTCTTTCCATATATCAGCAGCGCAGATTGGTTTTCCTCTACGTTGCCAGTTGGCCTTTCTCCACCTTCCCAGCCAGCCCCACAGAGCATTGGCTGCCATCCACGAATCGGTATAAAGGTAGAGCTTTGGCCATTTCTCCCTTTCAGCAACGTCCAGGGCCAGCTGAATGGTCTTGAGTTCTGTGAGTTGGCTCAATCCACCTTCTTCTTTGGTAGCTTGTGCAACTTGGCGTGTGGGGCTCCATACAGCTGCTTTCCACTTCCGGTTCATCCCTACAATGCGACAGGAAGCGTCAGTGAAAAGAGCGTAGCAAGTTTCCTCTGCTGGTAGTTGATTATATGGTGGAGCTTCTTCAACAATTTCACTTGTACCTGCTCCTCATTGACAGTGAGACCAAAGTTTTCACCTTTTGTCTGGTTTGTAATTATCTCCAAAATCCCAGGGCGATTCATGATACCAATATGGGCTCACTGAGTGATGAGGGCAATCCATTTGCCCCATGTGGCATCAGTGGCATGGTGGGTAGTAGGAACCTTTCCTTTGAACATCCACCCCAGCACCGGGAGTCGGGGTGCCAGGAGGAGTTGTGCTTCTGTGCCAATCACCTCCGAGGAAGCTTGAACTCCTTCAAAGGCAGCCAAGATTTCCTTCTCTGTTGGGGTGTAGTTGGCTTCAGACCCTCTGTAACTTCGGCTCCAGAATCCCAGTGGTCGGCCTCGAGTCTCACCAGGCACCTTCTGCCAAAGGCTCCAGGACAACCCATGGTTCCCGGCTGCAGACTATAGCACATTCTTGACCTCTGGTCTTGTCCTGACTGGGCCAAGGGCTACTGCATAAGCAATCTCCTGCTTGATCTGGGTGAAGGCTTGTTGCTGCTCAGGGCCCCAGTGGAAATCATTCTTCTTTCGGGTAACCAGATAAAGAGGGCTCACAGTCTGGCTATACTCAGGAATGTGCATTCTCCAGAAACCTATGGCACCTAGGAAAGTTTGTGTTTCCTTTTTGCTGGTTGGTGGGGACATAGCTGTGATCTTGTTGATGACCTCAGTAGGAATCTGGTGCCGTCCGTCTTGCCACTTCACTCCAAGGAACTGGATCTCTTGGGCAGGTCCCTTGACTTTGCTCTTCTTGATGGCGAAGCCAGCTTCTAGCAGTATCTGGATGATCCTCTCATGTCTCTCAAACACTTCTGCCACTGTGCTCCCACTCACAATGGTATAATTGATGTATTGCAGGTGTTCTGGAGCCTCGCCCTTTTCTAGTGCAGTCTGGATCAATCCATGGCAGATAGTGGGGCTGTGTTTCCACCCCTGGGGCAGTCGGTTCTAGGTGTACTGCACGCCCCTCCAGGTGAAAGCGAACTGAGGCCTGCATTCTGCTGCCAGAGAAATGGAGAAAAACGCATTAGCAATATCAACAGTGGCATACCACTTTGCTGCCTTGGACTCCAGGTCGTACTGGAGTTCCAGCATATCCGGTACAGCAGCGCTCAGCGGTGGAGTCACTTCATTTAAGCCACGATAGTCCACAGTCAATCTCCATTCTCTGTCAGATTTGTGCACAGGCCAGATGGGGCTGTTGAAGGGTGAGTGGGTTTTGTTGACCACCCCTTGGCTCTTCAGCTCACAAATCATTCTGTGGATGGGGATCACGGCATCTCGATCCATCCGATACTGCCGGCGGTGCACTGTTTGGGTCGCAATTGGTACGTGTGGCTCTTCCACCCTTAGGAGTCCTACTGCAGATGGGTTTTCTGACAGTCCAGGCAAGGTGTTTAATTGCTTAATGTCCTCTGCCTCTACAGCGGCTATTCCAAAAGCCCACCTGAGTCCCTTTGGGTCTTTGTAATATCCGTTCCGGAGGAAGTCTATGCCTAGGATACACGGAGCATCTGGGCCAGTCACTATAGGATGTTTCTTCCACTCCTTCCCAGTCAGGCTCACCTCGGCTTCCACCAGAGTCAATTGTTGTGATCCCACTGTCACACCAGCAATGGAAACAGGCTCTGCCCCCACATGTCCCGATGGTATCAGAGTACACTGTGCACCAGTATCAACTAAAGCATCATATTTTTGTGGCTCTGATGTGCCAGGCTATCGGATCCACTGTCCAGAAGGTCCAGTTTTCCCGTGCCTCTCCTTGGCTATAGACAGGGCCCCTCTAACACTGGTTATTATTTCTTTCCTGGGCATACATACTAGAGGTCCCTTCAAGGGGATCTGACAGATCATACCCAAAAGCTTGGTCATGGGAGGCTGAAGCTACCTTCACCTTGGTGGAACTCCCCCAGTGTCTGCGTTCGACAAGACAGGAGTCTGTGAAAGAGGGCAAAGCCTCCTGTGCAATGGAGAAAGGCAAACCCCCCTCCCTCTGAATTACCAGGATCTTTAAATTAAAAGGCTCTCAGGCAAAGATATGGGAATGGGAGTAACAATTCTTTACTAGGAGAAAACTAGACAACAATTTAAAAAGGCAAATGCAATCGGTACAAACAAAACCCGTGAAAAAGTCCACAACCTGAGGATTCGGGGTGCCAGTGGCAGTCCTGCTGGGACGATTGCTCGACTTGAAGTGGTTGATGAATTGCAGCTGCAGTGGTGATCTTTTGAAGGGTATAGTTTTCCTCTGAAGATCTGGTGGCCGTTGAGCCGGTCTTCCTCTGCGCCGGGGCTGCCTCTGAGCTCCGCCGCCGCCTCACCGCGCTGCTGCTGCTTCGCTGCGAGTGCCGCCGAAGAGAGCTCCTTCTCTGGCAATCCCCCAAGGTAAAGAGCTGCCTCCTCCCCCAAAAAGCTACCCCTTTATACAATAATAGAGTGCTTGGTTTTCCCCTCTGGGTGGGACCCCTCACCATGGGATGGTGTCACATTTACCAGCCCTGCAGTGAGTCAGTCAATAGTGTATAAACAAACCATTGCCTCTACGGGGCAAACCATTGTCTTTGGGAGATAACGAACCTGCCCCAAGCTTCGACAGATGGCAAATAGAATACAAGCTTATCTTACAAACCAGGACATTATCCACCCCTTATTCTATTTCCATCTGCACACCATGAAATCTTACACCCAGTTCTCTCTTAAGACTAAGTTTCCCTGTGGTACACAGCGGGTCTCCCCATCTTTCTGCATTACCCACCAAGTGTAACCAGGTCCTTGAGCAAAGACAATCCCACGAATGGGTTGGTCTTTGCCTGAGGTGGGATTAATCCAAACAGTTTTCCCTAAAATACCTTTCATATGTACTACAGGGACCTTATCTCCATCTACTGTGTGTAAGGGTTCTGACTGGGCAGGGCCAGCTCGATTGACAGACCCTCGGGTGTTGACCATCCAGGTTGCTTTTGCCAGGTTAATTTCCCAGTTTCTAAATGTTCCCCTACCAAGTGCCTTTAGGGTAGTCTTAAGGAGTCCGTTGCACCGTTCAACTTTGCCGGCAGCTGGAGCATGATAGGGAATATGATATATCCATTCGATACCATGTTCTCTGGCCCAGGTGTTGATAAGGCTGTTCTTGAAATGGGTGCCGTTGTCAGACTCAGTTCTCTCAGGGGTGCCGTGTCTCCACAGGACTTGCTTTTCCAAGCCTAAGATGGTGTTCCGGGCAGTGGCATGAGGTACAGGGAAAGTCTCCAGCCATCCAGTGGTGGCTTCCACCATGGTCAGCACGTAGCGCTTGCCTTGGCGTGTCTGGGGCTGAGTGATATAGTCAATCTGCCAGGCCTCCCCATATTTGTACTTGGACCCCCGCCCACCATACCATAGGGGCTTCACTCTCTTGGCCTGTTTGATGGCAGCACACGTCTCACAGTCATGGATAACCTGAGAAACACTGTCCATGGTTAGATCCACCCCTCGGTCTCGTGCCCACTTGTAGGTGGCATGTCTGCCCTGATGACCTGAGGCATCATGAGCCCATCGAGCCAGGAACAACTCCCCCTTATGGTGCCAATCTAAGTCTATCTTTGACACCTCTATTTTTGCTGCCTGATCTGCCTGCTCGTTGTTTCGGTGCTCCTCATTAGCCCGACTTTTGGGGACATGGGCATCTACATGACGGACTTTCACCGTCAGCTTTTCCACCCGAGAGGCAATGTCTTTCCATATATCAGCAGCGCAGATTGACTTTCCTCTACGTTGCCAGTTGGCCTTTCTCCACCTTCCCAGCCAGCCCCACAGAGCATTGGCTACCATCCATGAATCAGTATAAAGGTAGAGCTTTGGCCACTTCTCCCTTTCAGCAATGTCCAGAGCCAGCTGAACGGCCTTGAGTTCAGCGAGTTGGCTTGATCCACCTTCTCCTTCGGTAGCTTGTGCAACTTGGCGTGTGGGGCTCCATACGGCTGCTTTCCACTTCCGGTTCATCCCTACAATGCGACAGGAACCGTCAGTGAAAAGAGCGTAGCAGGTCTCTTCTGCTGGTAGTTGGTTGTATGGTGGAGCTTCTTCAGCCCTTGCCACTTGTACCTGCTCCTCATCATCAGCGAGACCAAAGTTTTCACCTTCTGGCCAGTTTGTAATTATCTCCAAAATCCCAGGGCGATTCAGGTTTCCAATACGGGCGCGCTGAGTGATGAGGGCAATCCATTTGCTCCATGTGGCGTCAGTGGCATGGTGGGTAGTAGGAACCTTTCCTTTAAACATCCACCCCAGCACCGGTAGTCGGGGTGCCAGGAGAAGTTGTGCTTCTGTGCCAATTAGCTCCGAGGCGGCTTGAACTCCTTCAAAGGCAGCCAAGATTTCCTTCTCTGTGGGAGTGTAGTTGGCTTCAGACCCTCTGTAACTTCGGCTCCAGAATCCCAGTGGTCGGCCTCGAGTCTCCCCAGGGACTTTCTGCCAAAGGCTCCAGGACAACCCATGGTTCCCGGCTGCAGAGTAGAGCACATTCTTGACCTCTGGTCCCGTCCTCACCAGTCCAAGGGCTACAGCATGAGCGATCTCCTGCTTGATCTGGATGAAGGCTTGTTGCTGCTCAGGGCCCCAGTGGAAATCATTCTTCTTTCGGGTAACCAGATAAAGAGGGCTCACAGTCTGGCTATACTCAGGAATGTGCATTCTCCAGAAACCTATGGCACCTAGGAAAGTTTGTGTTTCCTTTTTGCTGGTTGGTGGGGACATAGCTGTGATCTTGTTGATGACCTCAGTAGGAATCTGGTGCCGTCCGTCTTGCCACTTCACTCCAAGGAACTGGATCTCTTGGGCAGGTGTCCTGGGTTTGTAAGATAAGCTTGTATTCTATTTGCCATCTGTCGAAGCTTGGGGCAGGTTCGTTATCTCCCAAAGACAATGGTTTGCCCCGTAGAGGCAATGGTTTATTTATACACTATTGACTGACTCACTGCAGGGCTGGTAAATGTAACACCATCCCATGGTGAGGGGTCCCACCCAGAGGGGAAAACCAAGCACTCTATTATTGTATAAAGGGGTAGCTTTTTGGGGGAGGAGGCAGCTTTTTACTTTGGGGGATTGCCAGAGAAGGAGCTCTCTTCGGCGGCACTCGCAGCGAAGCAGCAGCAGCGCGGTGCGGCGGCGGCGGGCTCGGAGGCAGCCCCGGCGCAGAGGAAGACCGGCTCAACGGCCACCAGATCTTCAGAGGAAAACTATACCCTTCAAAAGATCACCACTGCAGCTGCAGTTCATCAACCACTGTGAACAATCGTCCCAGCAGGACTGCCACTGGCACCCCGAATCCTCAGGTTGTGGACTTTTTCACGGGTTTTGTTTGTACCGATTGCATTTGCCTTTTTAAATTGTTGTCTAGTTTTCTCCTAGTAAAGAATTGTTACTCCCATTCCCATATCTTTGCCTGAGAGCCTTTTAATTTAAAGATCCTGGTAATTCAGAGGGAGGGGGGTTTGCCTTTCTCCATTGCACAGGAGGCTTTGCCCTCTTTCACAGACTCCTGTCTTGTCGAACCAAGATAGCAGGTCCCTTGACTTTGGTCTTCTTGATGGCGAAGCCAGCTTCTAGCAGTATCTGGATGATCCTCTCATGTTTCTCAAACACTTCTGCCACTGTGCTCCCACTCACAATGGTATAATTGATGTATTGCAGGTGTTCTGGAGCCTCGCCCTTTTCTAGTGCAGTCTGGATCAGTCCATGGCAGATAGTGGGGCTGTGTTTCCACCCCTGAGGCAGTTGGTTCCAGGTGTACTGCACACCCCTCCAGGTGAAAGCAAACTGAGGCCTGCATTCTGCTGCCAGAGAAATGGAGAAAAACGCATTAGCAATATCAACAGTGGCATACCACTTTGCTGCCTTGGACTCCAGGTCGTACTGGAGTTCCAGCATATCCGGTACAGCAGCGCTCAGCGGTGGAGTCACTTCATTTAAGCCACGATAGTCCACAGCCAATCTCCATTCTCTGTCAGATTTGTGCACAGGCCAGATGGGGCTGTTGAAGGGTGAGTGGGTTTTGTTGACCACCCCTTGGCTCTTCAGCTCACAAATCATTCTGTGGATGGGGATCACGGCATCTTGATCCATCCGATACTGCCGGCGGTGCACTGTTTGGGTCGCAATTGGTATGTGTGGCTCTTCCACCCTTAGGAGTCCTACTGCAGATGGGTTTTCTGACAGTCCAGGCAAGGTGTTTAATTGCTTAATGTCCTCTGCCTCTACAGCGGCTATTCCAAAAGCCCACCTGAGTCCCTTTGGGTCTTTGTAATATCCGTTCCGGAGGAAGTCTATGCCTAGGATACACGGAGCATCTGGGCCAGTCGCTATAGGATGTTTCTGCCACTCCTTCCCAGTCAGGCTCACCTCGGCTTCCACCAGAGTCAATTGTTGTGATCCCCCTGTCACACCAGCAATGGAAACAGGCTCTGCCCCCACAGGTCCCGGTGGTATCAGAGTACAATGCGCGTCAGTATCAACTAAAGCATCATATTTTTGTGGCTCTGATGTGCCAGGCTATCGGATCCACTGTCCAGAAGGTCCAGTTTTCCCATGCCTCTCCTTGGCTATAGACAGGGCCCCTCTAACACTGGTTATCATTCCTTTCCTGGGCATACATACTAGAGGTCCCTTCAAGGGGATCTGACAGATCATACCCAAAAGCTTGGTCATGGGAGGTTGAGGCTACCTTCACCTTGGTGGAACTCCCCCAGTTAGAGTTTCCCTCCTTGAGTTGACACACCCGTGCTGTCAGGACAGAAGTGGGTTTCCCATCCCACCTCCCCATGTCTTCCCCATGGTCATGCAGGAAGAACCACAGATTAGCCCTTGGGGTGTACCCTCTCTCTCTAGCTGGGGAATGTTGGGCCCTGACTTTGGGGCCTGTGACTTGCACGGCTGCTGCATTAGCCTTCCTCATCTCCTCCCTCATCTCCTCTTTGAACTCCTTAATCACAGCTGAGATTTGAGCCTGCATTGGGCCATTGATCATACTCTCGTAATTCCTAAGTTTGTTGGCAACAGAGCCCACTGTCTCTCGGTGAGCGTCAGCATCAATTGTTGCAATGAAAGTGGGGTACTGAGATGGCCCAAGATTTGTCCTGGTTCAGGGCAAATTTGGGGAAAGAACTCCAAAAGGGTTCCTTCAGGAAAGCAGATTCAATTGGCCCCTCCCCGCAACCAGTTCAGGAAAGATATCTCTTTGGAGAAAAAGTGGAAAAAACCTGTTTAGTAAACAAGCAAACTTAAACAATATTAAACAATAAAACTTCTTGCCACTCCAAGAGGGAGACAAATTCAGAAAAATCCCCCGGCTTGCAGCTGGGCTCACTCAGTCTCTGATCTGTCCCTCCAGCACTGGAAATGCCACGGCCCAGGCCAGGCCCGCTGGGCCACAGGTGCGAGCTGCTGCTGCTCTTCTGGTGTTCAGCCCAGAGCAGGTCCAGAGAAAGGGGAAAAAAACACAGTCCAGGGAACTTCTTTGCGTCAGCTAGCTAAAACTAACTAGACTAGGAAAAAAAAACAAAGGAGAGCTCCGTCTCGTTGTCTGTCTGTACGCAGACAACTCAGTCCAGGAGCAGGAATGTGGAGGAGTGAGTGCAGTTCTTGAAAACAAACTCCGCGCTTCTTCCCACCCCCCTCTTCCCTCCTGGAACAAGTCTTAAAGGTGTAGAACTTATTATTCAACATAAACAGGGCAGACGATTGAGGATAAAGGCATCATACAGTCAACCTAGGACAACTCCACAGCACCTGACCTTGTCGCGGTCATTATTATGTTGTCCATCCCTCCCAGATAATACCTCCAATACTGCCACTTCCCTCAGCTGTTGGATCCCTTCCTCAAGGGTCTTCCCACGCATTCTATGATGGTGCTCCTGCATTCTCTCCCTGTGGACAAACCTCTCTCTGACACTCATTAAAAGCCGCTCCCAGAGAGAAAGGGACCCTGGCTCCCTTACAAAAATCTGATTCACACCTGACTCCTGAGTCAAGGGTCCCCAGTTCCTTGCCTCACCACCGTCCAGCTGCACCCCTGTGTTGGGAAAGATGAATAAATATGATTGCCTGGCAAAAGATTTACAATAGTACATCCAGGATGAAAACAATCCCCCCTACTGGTTGAACAATGCCCTTACCTACAGATAGGTCCAAAGGTCAAATGGACTGTTCTATCTCACCCCCGAAAATGTATGGTTCATCCCACACCTGTAACCCTGCCCTGAAACATCAGGTGTCTGTGACCCCATTGGCCTAAGTCTTGTTCCATCCCACCTTGAAGCCCCCTGATAAGGGGTCTCTGAAGAGCCAGATGTCCTCTTGGACCTTCCACCCTCTCCTAGAGCATCCTCTTGTCTCCCTCTACCCCTTGTCTCTCCCGTCCCCCACTCCCTCAGGCCCTGCCACGTGCTGCGTCTGGCAGCTCCAAGCAGGACCTTTCACCCTCTATAATAAACCATATATTCTAAGAGCAGCCTTCAGAGATCTCTCGTCTCCATCCACCCAAACCATCCTGGAGCACAGCACCCTTGCAGCCTGTACCCATAAGGTCCCAGACCTGGAGTAACCAGGCAGTATAAGCCTCACCTCATCGTCGCACAATGTCTTTATGCAGATTACGAAGACTTTCGTACGTCAGGGACTCGGTGATGATTGCAACCTCGGCTCTCCTGTGGGTTGTGAGGTTCCTCCATTCCTGTCCCTATCTGGGTGCTCTGCTTTCATCTTAGACCTCCTTGTTTCTACTGGGGCAACTGCTGCTGGCTGTGACTGCCTTTGTGGTTCAGCTGGAACCTGGACAGTTGTAACATCTGTGGGTTCCACAGCTGTACTATTAGACTGTCCCTCCTCAAGGCAAAGGGCCGGTTTCTCACCAGCTGGGGAAATGCACTCCTTCAGCATCTCTCGTATCTCCTTAACCAGAACCCTCACCCAATCTGGGCGGTTCATTTCTGAGGTGGGCTGAGGGGCAGGGTCAGGCTCTAGGGCAGCAGCATCTCCAGTCTCTGGGACAGTGTCAGGCTCTGCAGCAGCATCCCTAGTGTCTGGTGTAGGTGTCAGGGTAGTTACCCAGGTTAATCTTCCCTTATCTCTGAGTGCTAAATATAACAGGCATATCAGCAACACCACCCATTGTATGATATCAGTAGCACTTAGAGTGGATCTTAACCCTTTGAAAACTTAAAATGGTGGGTCCAAGCAGCATGCCAACAGCATAAGACTTGATATCTTTCCCTTAGTAGTCATGGGAGCTACTTCAGTCTCTGAAGGTGTGTGTGCTGTATCTCCAGTGACAAAATACTCACTGTCCGGTTGCATTTGGTATGCCTTCAGGTCCTGTGAGCTGGTTTACAGGTCCACTATAATGACTTCCCAATCACTGGATCTGAAATGAAACCCTTTGGCAGTCACTAGGTGAGGTAAGCCTAGCGGCTGCCAAACCTTGTCAGTTGTACATTTGACATTTTAATTTTTCTGCCCCCCTGCCCCCACCATGAGTCCTGTCCTCCCCCTTATTTGTTAAGAGAGAGGCATTTTCCCGTGTGGGTCCTGCTATATTTATATCTTTGCGCATAGTTGTATTAGTAGTGGGCACGCGCTGTACACTCAGGTTTTTTGTTTGTTGAACTTTGTCTGGTTCTGATTTTGAGGACAGTTTCTGGCAAAGTGTCCTGGTTTCTTGCAATGGAGGCAAATGATGTGCTGCAGCTGGTCCGATGACATTGGTTGTCTCCTTAGACCTCGTACAGCCGTGGCAGCAGGCTGTAGTTGTGCAGATGTTGTATTTCTGTCAGGGGTATCGAACAGCTCTGCTCTCCTGGTACATGCGTTGATCATCTGAGCGAGACTAGGTGCTGGGTCGAGAGCAAGGCTGAGGATAATTCTACGGCAGGTCTCGTTCGCATTCCTCTGAGCTATCTCTTTAATCAGCTCTGTCTGTACCATAGGGTCTTGCACCTGTCTTTCGACTTGTGTTCTCAAGCAATCCACAAACTGTAAAAAACTCTCTGAAGGAAACTGTTTAATGTTGAGATAGCTGCCCTTAGCTCAGTTATTGGTAGCTGATAAATGTTTTTTCTTCAGCATTACAAATCTTATCTAAAATCGACCTAGATAGCAGTCGGGTTTGTTTTTTTGGACAGTGCCAGGCACCTGTGCCACATAGGTGGTCTATTGTAATAGGGGTACCATCATTATCGTTGGCCTCACTGGGTGTTTTATCTGTTTTAAAACTGCTGTTAAAGCCAACTTCCATCTATTTTCCCATATCTCATATTCAGGTGTTAGGAAATATTTAAATAAATCAGTAATATCTCTCGGTACCATCTCATTTGAATTAAAGGTTGCCCTCGTCATCCCTTTGAAAATCTTGCTCGATGTCCCAAATTCTCTCTGTATTTTACAATCACTGTTTTGTCCCTATATGGTATTGGTTGATACGTTCTGGTGCCATTTTTCCTACCTAGGTATACAACAGGTGCTACCGGTGGTATGGATTCATCATCATGTCCCTGAATTGCAGGAATTTCTGCTGCTTTTTCAATGCTCATAGAGGCAGGAGATTTCCCCCCCACACACCCCTTGGGTCTCGGTGAGAAGCAGGTCCACTGCCCTCTCCCGGGCTGCCAGTGCCGCGGGGGAAACCCATGCGCTGCCAGTGCTGTGGGCTGGGCTCGGCTGCCCCCCGGTGAAATGAACAGGGTCTATGCCTTTATTAGTGTTCAGCTCTTTATTAAAAAGTCAGCTCGGCAGGGGGGTGGTGTAGCTTCTTCCGGTAGCCGAAGGGTGAGAAGGCATGCAGAGCCTGTCCCTGCAGTCTCCGTGGCACGCTGGTAGCCGGAGGTGAAGAGGTGTCCAGTCTGTATCTGAAGTCCCGATCAGCAGACCGTCCTCTCTCCTTTCCTCCTTGCACACTGGTAGCCACACGGTTGGGGGGGATGTGCAGAGCCTGCTGCCGAGGTCCAGCAGCAGCTATCCCTCTCCTTCCCTCCTGGTAACATCAGGAGGAGTGTCTATTTTCCTTGTGCCTGCTTCCCACAGCCCAGTCCAGTCTGGTCCTCTGCAGGTTATGGTGACAGGTCAAACACAGACTAGGGATGGGGTTCCCTTTTCCCCAACCAGCACACCCATCCAGCCCCCTCCACTGTGCCCCTCTTTTTCATTTTGGGGTGCTTTTCATCCCCAAAACCCCCTCTCATGATTCCACTGGATTATTTTGCATCCCAGTCCTAGTTTGGGTGGGGGTGTAGGTGATTCCCAGGAGTGATTAGCTAATTAACATTTCAATGTCAGTACTTAGTTTGAGCCAAGTGTCCCAGCCAGGCTGTTTTGTTCATAACAAATCCCTCCTCTATTTCTTTGATTGGACTTAAGCCCGCATCAACTTACAGTCTCTGGCTTTTGAGGGTTTGCTTCTTTGGGTAATTCTCTTAATTCCATATATCAGCTTCTAGCAAGCCTTCTTTAAAGCTAATTTTAAGTCTTTTCGTTCCTTAATTACTGTCTATGCACAAGAGGAGGTGGGTTGGGTGACCCTCTAAAGGACACTTATTCTTATTAAATAGTTACAAAGTACTTAAACTTTGACCATGGTGCCTTAACTCAGAAGCGGTTACCACCTTACCATATATCAGCTTCTAGCAAGTCTTCTTTAAAGTAAATTTTAAGTCTTCTGGTCCCTTAATTACCGTCTATGCACGAGAGGAGGTGGGTGACCTTGTTGGGTCTGGTCTGGCGTCTGGGGGTGACACTGGTCCTTCTACTCTGGGGATATGGATCCAGCCTTTTTCTTGGGTTCGCACCACAGTTGTGTGGTGAGTACCACCTGAAAAGGTCCTTCGACTTTGGGGGTTAGTGGAGTGGTGGTGTTCCAGGCTTTTATTAACACCTAATCTCTAGGACTGATGTTGTGGGCATTGGTATCCAGAGGGGAGGTCTGGGGAAAGATATCCCTTCTTTCTGAGGCCTTCTAGGGATTTTCCTATGATTTTTAAATATTTTTGAGTTACTGCCTCCCCTTCTAAATAATCTGCAGTACTGAAAGAGGTGATTAGAAAAGGGAGTCCAAACATCATTTCATAAGGAGAAACCCCTATGTCGGACCAAGGTCTTGTTCTGATGCGCAAGCGAGCGAGAGGTAAACGCTTTAGCCAATTCATTTTTGTCTCTTCAATTAATTTGGTTATTACATTTTTAAGAGTTTTATTTATCCTTTCTACCCTTCCCGAGCTCTGAGGATGCCATGGGGTGTGCAATCTCCACCTTATCCCCAGGGCTTTTTGTTACTTGATGCAAAGTTTGAGCAACAAAATGTGGACCTCGGTCGAGTCAATCTTATTGACTAGCCCATATTGAGGTATGATATTTTCGAGGATTATTCTTGGAACTTGTTGCGTGGTTTCCTTTTTGGTTGAGAAAGCCTCCACCCAGTGAGTGAGATGATCTACAATCACTAGTAAATGCTTGTACCTCTGCACAGAGGGCATTTCAGTGATATCTACTTGTATGTTCTGGAAAGGTCTTAAAGCAAGTTTTCCTCCCCCATGTGCTGTTTTTCTCATTACCTTTTGGTCAGTTTTCAGGCAAATCACACACCCTCTTGTGACTGCTTTTGCCAGGTCATACACTTTAATACATAAATTCTCCTGTAAAAAGTGGTCATACAAACCTTGGATTCCCCAGTAGGTCAATTCACAACTTGAACTCTTATCTTTTTATCTCGTGGGATGATCCTTACCCTTTTTTTGGACTTGCAAGTCTCTTCTTAAGAGATTACTTTTTAAATTTGGCAGATAAAGTCTGTCAAAAATTGTCTAGAATTCTCCTTGATTTTTATATTTTTGGCTATAGATGCTTTAAATGGCCTTCCCTTCACCTCTAAAACCTCTCAGACCTTCTTCCCAATGGTGACTATTACTGGTAACTTGTGCTGGATTTATCTGCCCCTTTGTTAACTAAGAACTCAAAATCTTCATAGTGGGGACTTTAAGGTTTACCAAGGGCTCTTCTTGATGGTTGATTGGATCTCTTCGCTTATAGAACCCCTAACACCTCTAGTCATCCCCCCTTGAAATCTTTTCTAAGACTTCTTGTTCTTTATGCATTGCTTTATCAAACTGAAATATAAGACACATCCCACTACAGTAATAGCACCTCCTGTTGCTTTGTGAAGCTTCAGGTTTCTTAAACTCATTAAAGTTCTTATTTGTCTCATATAATGTTGCTGGTTGGTCTCTTTTTTTTTTGATAGCCCTGGTCTATTCCAGCTTGACTTAGACATCAGTGCTGGCGATTTCTCTACTCTTACACTTTCTCGAGCAACTGCAACCATAATTCTGGCTTTGGTTTTGGCCTTTTCTTCCTCCCTCCTTAAATATATTCTTAGGGTCTCTAGGTGTTGGTTTAGGTGATTATATATCTACTGATAGTGGGTTCCATACCATGGCCACTCTCCCTGTAATTTTAACTCTGGCCATACTTCTGTACTTTTGTCTAAAGCCTTTGTGGTCTCCCAAGAATCCCATTGGTCTAACTATTGCCCTAATGGCCTGTTAGGGGGAATTCTCTTTGCTTTCTCTTTTGAAGGATCAGCTCCTTTGCTATAACCTGTTCCCATTTCCAGGCCTCAAAAAAAAAAAAAGAAAAAAATACCTCAAATGGTGCCCCCCTCTAAAATGGAATATACAGATATGCAACTATAGTTCATTTGGCTCCTTCCCACGAATTAGTATTTTAAATCTCTTGACTGAACTTAATCTCTTCGAGCTAACCTCCCACTCTTGGCATTTATATCTGTCCCTTGCCCAGGATAACCACTAATCACACTCACATATATTGACTTCTGCTTTCCTATTCTTTTTTGGACTTCTTGATGGACTTTCTAAGCTTGGACCCTGGGGAGGTCTCGCCCCAATTCTTACTTGGCATTTTGCCCAACCTCCTTACTAGGCTTAGGAAGCTTGGTCTCCCTGCCAAGGTAAGGTCGAACGTCCTGCTGAGCCTTACACTCGAACTCCGGCCAAGTCCCTTCGCCTGACTCCTACTAGGCTTAGGAATCTTGGTCTCCCTGCCAAGGTAAGGTCGAACGTCCTGCCGAGCCTTACACTCGGACTCCGGCCAAGTGCCTTCGCCTGAGTCTCTTAATAGGCTTAGCCAGCTTGCCTTTTTACTTGTTTCTTTACTTTCTTGCTTACTCTGCCTGCTAGGACATGCCTCCTGCCTGCCATAACACATACCCGGGCTGCCAGGACCTGCTCCCTGCCTGCCAGGACATGTCCCCTGCCTGCAAGGACATGACCCCTGTCTGCGAGGACATGACCCCTGTCTGCGAGGACATGACTTCTGCCTGCCTGCCAGGACATGCGCTCTTCCTCCCAGGACATGTCCCTGCCTGCCAGGGACATGACTCCTGCCTGCCTGCCAGGACATGCCTTCTTCCTCCCAGGACATGCTCCTGCCTGCCAGGTCATGCCCCTTGCTTGTTAGGACATGCCCCTTGTCTACCAGAACATGTCCCCTTCCTGCCAGGACCTGCCTCCTCCCTGCCAGGACCTGCCTCCTGCCTGCCAGGACATGCCCTGCCTGCCAGGACATGGCCCCTTATTGCCAGGACATGCACCCTTCTTGTCAGGACCTGCCTCCTGCCTGCCAGGACATGCCCTCTGCCTCCCAGGACATCCTTCCCCACCTGCCAGGGACATCCCACCTGCCCGGCTGTGAACAACCCCCTTGCCCTGATTGCCAGGGACTTTATCCCTAGAGAATCTCCACATGCCCAGAGGAGGGCCTTTACCTCTAAGGAGACACCTCAGTCACTGCTCTATTCCACTCACTTCCCCCCATTCCTGGCTGGCCCCTTCGCAGGAGTCCGGAAACGTGGTACTAGCGGGTCCCTCTCACTTCGGGGGTCCGAGCTGCCGGCCCCCGTCTCGGTCACTCAATCACTCACTCGTCTCCCGATTTTTCTCACCAGTCTGTCGTCCCTTCGCGTTGCTCCTCCACGTGGCTCGTCGGTGTTGTTCCTCTGCGTGGCTCATCTCACGCTGATCCTAGGGTCCAGTAGCCAGCTAATCCCGAGGGTCCCTCGAAGCCAGTGTCCAGGAGTCCAGGAGTCCAGGGTTCCTCTTCGGGTGTGACTCTCCCGGACGAGCCCCCAAATTGAAATGAACAGGGTCTATGCCTTTATTAGTGTTCAGCTCTTTATTAAAAAGTCAGCTCGGCAGGGGGGTGGTGTAGCTTCTTCCGGTAGCCGAAGGGTGAGAAGGCGTGCAGAGTCTGTCCCTGCAGTCTCCGTGGCACGCTGGTAGCCAGAGGTGAAGAGGTGTCCAGTCTGTATCTGAAGTCCCAATCAGCAGACCGTCCTCTCTCCTTTCCTCCTTGCACACTGGTAGCCACACGGTTGGGGGGGATGTGCAGAGCCTGCTGCCGAGGTCCAGCAGCAATCCCTCTCCTTTCCTCCTGGTAACACCAGGAGGAGTGTCTATTTACCTTGTGCCTGCTTCCCACAGCCCAGTCCAGTCTGGTCTTCTGCAGGTTATGGTGACAGGTCAGACACAGACTAGGGATGGGGTTCCCTTTTCCCCAACCATCACACTCATTCAGCCCCCTCCACAGTGCCCCTCTTTTTCATTTTGGGGTGTTTTTCATCCCCAAAACCCCTTCCCATGATTCCACTGGATTATTTTGCATCCTAGTCCTAGTTTGGGTGGGGGTGTGGGTGATTCCCAGGATCGATTAGCTAATTAACATTTCAATGTCAGTACTTAGTTCAAGCCAAGTGTCTCAGCCAGGCTGTTTTGTTCATAACACCCGGCACGATCCGGGCTGGGGGCTGTGCAGAGACCGGCCCCAGCGCTGGGAGCTGTGTCGGGACTGGCCCGTACCCCGTTCCTGTGGCAATTCGGAGGGAGCTGCTAATAAGGATGGGGGCGGGGGGGTGCTGCCGAAGGCCAGAAGGGATTGGGGGAGGGCTGGGGGGCTGGGGGAAGGAAAGGATTGTGAGAAGAAGGCAAAAGTGCATGGCCTCCACCATTATGCTGCCACATGTGCCCTGCCGGTCTCCGAGACCCCGCCACATCACCAGGGCTCTGGGAAGAGAACCTTGCACTTTTGGAGAAGTCCGGATTACATTTCTCAGAAGAATCAGGTGTTACAGGGGGATACCAGGTGGGTAAGGCGATATCAGGACCAAAGTATCGGGGCGGGAGGGGGTGCATCGGAATTAGAAAAAAGGTTAGTCGAACAATTTGTCTGTTTCTGTATGCTTTTTTCCACTTCTAAAATCTGTTTTCGAGCTTGTAAAAATATCCAAATAAATAGGCAAGCTTTATGTTCACCATTTTCGACTTTTAAAGTTAATATCTGTCCAATTTGGTTCCAAAATGAGATTGCATTAATTTCCTGCACAGTGAAATTTGGTATTTCCTTTGTTAACCAGCATATGTTACATTTGGGAATGTAACATTGGTTAAAATATTGTTAAGGTGTTTTAATGTGCTCTTTTGGTCCACTGATAATTTTGCACCCATTTTTTAATCATATTGGTGGACTATCCACCACCAGACTTTAACACAGCATGAGTTTTTGAATTCCCTGGTCTTAGAACACGGGAAGTGGCGGGGGAAAGTGGTGGAGGGGGCAGGGGGGGCACCGCATCGCCGGAGTGGCTCCTGCTCTTTTTCTCGTCTCCCCTGGGGTACGGGGGTTTCCCCGCTGCTGTCCCAGGGTTAGATACCCCCTTTCATGGCTTCCCCACCCCAGGAATGTGGACTCTCTCAGTCAGAGCGGCTTGTCCGCTGTGATCCCCAAGCCCGCCCGGTCCAAGCTGTGTGCGCTGGCTCCGAGTTTACCCGAGCTCGCAGCATCCCACGGTCACTATGGTAACCCCTTCCAGCTAGGCGCGCTGCCAGGAAATGCTAAACAAAGGGGTTCTTGCCAATCCTGTAAAACCGTAGGGTCATCTGTGGAATCGTCTGGGGTCCCAGCTCCATCCGGCTCACCTGGGGCACACAGGCAACGTCCTGACTTCTCCCTGTCACTCCAAGCCACTCAAAAGCAGCTGATAAAGAACAGGGTGGTTGACTTTCCCAAAGAGATTTTGGGACCCCTCAAATAAGGGCTCCAGCTCCTGCATGAGCTTTTAGCAAACCCACGTTGAGGGCCAAGTGACGCTTCTCCCTCTCAGCCCCTCAAATTACCAGGCCAGCCCAGATAGACGAGGCCTTGAGGGAGCGCATGACAGGAGATGGACAAGGATTCAAAAGAGGCTCTATCCCCAATGTGGTTGTCCAGCTTCTTTATTCTGGGAGATCAGGGGGGAAAGAGAGTGAACAGGAAGGGACATGGCCATATCTAGGCCCTGGACAGGGAGGGCTTTTGGGCTCTCTGACAGCCCCATCAGAGCAGGAAGGAAAGGACCACACTTATCAGAGTCACAGGGGTCCCGGGAAAAAGGGGTAAAGCATATCCAGAGCGCACTGTAACATGGGGTATCCTATTGTTTTGTCCCTCCTGTCATGGCGTGGCTCCTGCTCCTTTAGCAGAAGGCACTAACCCCCAAGGTTTAACTACTAACTCCATTTGTCAAACTAATGTCACCCATATCCCAGAGTTTGGTTACTTAAAATATGTTCACATTTCCATTGATACCTATTCTCATTTTCTGATGGAAACTGCTCACACCAGAGAGAAGGCCCGTGATGCTATCCAGCACTGGCTCACCTGTTTTGCCGCTCTGGGCCTTCCCAACAGCATCAAATCAGACCATGAACCTGCCTACGCCTCAGAGTGAGTTCATAACTTCTTGCGGCAATGGGGTG
The DNA here is from genome assembly GCF_050655825.1 of Lonchura striata. Taxonomy (NCBI): domain Eukaryota; kingdom Metazoa; phylum Chordata; class Aves; order Passeriformes; family Estrildidae; genus Lonchura; species Lonchura striata. Next base: position 1,440,896 of record NC_140737.1, read on the forward strand.
TGCCTCACAATATGGGCATTCCCCACTCTCTCACGGGGTCAACTATTGTCAAGTGTGCCCACAGGACCCTAAAAACCATGCTTGAAAAACAAAAAGAGGTGGAGTTGGAGTGCCCTTATGACAGACTAGCTAAATGTCCTCACTTTGTAAAATCAGGATGAGATGGGACAGACTGCATGTGTTAGACAGTATTCCTTCAACACAAAGGCTTATCTAAGACCTCCAGTGCTGGTGAAGGATTACTGACTGGACAATGGAAAGGACCCCTGGACTTCCTGACATGGGAAAGGGGTTATACCTGTGTCCCTGGAATTACTGACATGGGGAAGGGGTTATTCCTGTGTCTCCACAGTGACTCCATGTGCATTGGGTCCATCACGGTGTGTGCATCCTTTTGTCCCACTGTCCTGATCCCATGTGTATATAGTTGCTACTTTATAGGCATATGTGCACAGTTTTTAAAATGTTGTTGAAGTTATTATTGTTGGCCCTGTTATTAATGTTTTAGGAGTTGTTTAGGTTTTTCTTAGTAGGTTTTTGTTGCCTAAAAACAAGAAAGGGGAGATGTGATATATGGGGTGATATTTCCCAAAGTTGTTAAGGCTTATGCGCACAGAAGGCCCTGTAGGGCAGGCACGGCTGCAGGCTGGATGGTTGGAGGTCAGCTGGGGGGTGAGAGGCAGTTATGGGGATGAACCTGTGGACAGCACATGAACGGGAACCTGACTGGCTGATAGGACATGTGGACAGCAGCACTGCAGCTGAGCCAGCCAATGGGTGCCCTTCTTCTGTTGAGTTCTGGTTTTGTCAGGGTGAGATTAAAGGCATTAACAGGGAGTGGTTTCTGCAATAAAGTGATCTCCTTCCGATGCACACCGGGGTCCGTGTCTCTTTGTTCCCCATTGCTACACCTCAGTGTTGTATGAAAGTGTGAATGGGAAATGAGGAGAGTGGGAAGTGAAAGTTTATGTCCTGTGTCTTGTGTGATTGATGGGTGTAACTGTTGTGTGAATGAGATGTACTGCAGATGTACTGAGGCACAAAACAAACAAGGAGCTTCAATACACACTTCCACTTTTCAGGTGACCGAGGTGGGCAGGGAAAAGCAAAGTGTTTGTTGTCTATGTGATGAAAATTTGTAATAAACATTTTGTGTTGTCTGTATGAGTGTAATTTTGTGTTTATTTGTGGACTCAGATGTGAACCTTGGCAATGGTGTGAGTGTATGATCGGTCATGATAGGTGGCATTGCACACGCACACAAAAGAGTGCCTGTTGCCAGGAGTATGAAAAAGTGAAATTGAGAGACAAGGATTAAGCATTAATTTTTAAAAATTTCTGTAGGAAATAGTGTATGGGAAAACAGCATTTAGTTCCCCAAGCCTGAAGAATATCCAAGGAAGACTGGGAAAGTACGTCTGTGTATTAGATAGGGACAGGCGATCGGAAGATCTCGGGATGTGACGGAAAGAAAGACCCCCTTCCTCCTCTCCTCCTGCAACACGTTATCCATTACTCCAAAGAATGTAACCACACCTAACCCGGTAGTTTTCCACTCCTGACTAACCCTAGAGACCCTACCAAACCCCCCAGACGTAGCAAAGTCCCCCAAGACTATTTAAACCCATGAGATAAGATAATAAACGCTTTCGACCGTCCACCACACTGGTGTCTGCGTGTGTCGTTAGCCCGAGTAGCCCGGACTAGGCTGGGCTGCCGTGCTGTTCCTTGCAACCAGGTCGCCGTTGCCTCCTCTGAAGGCAACAGTCTGAAAGGAGTAGAGACAGAATTGCTTGGAAGTTAAGAAAGAAGGAAAATAAAGGTGTGTGGACCGTGCTGGTGCCAGGATAAGGTGAGAAAATGGGACTCAAAGCAAACAAGGAGAAAACCCCCAGGGAAAAGGAGAGCAGGGAAACACTGATGGATACATTTCCAGATAGACTCCTGGGAATAAAATTGGCACAGGAGGAGCATAACCCTGATGCAAGAAACAAAAAAAAAAGAAAATGATACATTACTATATGAGAAAATAGACTAAACAGGAGATAAGGTCTGGTCATTCATCATTGATCTGGCCAAAATAGAGTTCCTTTGAGGGGTGGATATGCCAAACTTTGAATATTCATGTGAATGCCAAAGAACCAGTCAGTCAGGAAAAAAGTGACTCTGCTGCCAGTTGGAAGGGTGAGGCTTTCCAGGGGGAGCCCAACGTGTTTAAATTAAAAGAAATAGAACCTGGGACCCCTTAGAGTATCTGCCCCCACCGCATCTGCAGGCACCCGATGCACCCCCTGCACCCCCTGATGGACCCAGCCAGAATACCTGGGGCAGAGTGTCCAGTGATAGGAATGGAAAAATGAGATCCAAGCAGTGGCACTAACCTCATCTGGGAAGTGCCATTGGAGGGGCACACGGGGAATCAGGCTTGTGACTGCCCCACTTACTTCCTCTGAAGTGAGAGCGTTTAAAAAGGAATTAAAAGTTCTGCTAGAAGATCCTATCAGATTAGCAGAACAAGTAGACCAATTTTTGGGACCCAGTGTTTATACCTGGGATGAAGTGCAATCTGTAATAAATAGCCAAGGAAAGACAAATGATCTGAGCAGCAGGGATGTACATTTGGGAGAGGGAACACACACCCCACAGGCCCCTGGGGAGAAGAAAATGCCCTTGCAACGCCTTAATTGGGATCACCTTAACACCAGGGGAAGGCAGAACATGGAAGATTATAGAGCATTAATTATCAGGGGCATTAGGGAGGCTGCTCCACCCACCCAGAACACCCACAAGGCATTTGATGAACAACAAAAGGAGGATGAGACTCCACCTGAATGGCTGGAGAGGTTAAAAAGAAATACGAGACAATACTCAGGTGTAGACTGATACAAAAGCTGGACAAGCTTTATTGAAGATAACCTTTGTCACTCATGCTGGGCTGGATATAAGGAGAAGCTAGAAAGGGAATGTCAGGATAAGGGGTTGAATGACCTGTTCAAAGAAGCCCAGAAGGTCAGTGTCTGGAGGGACGAGGAGAAAGCCGAGGGGAAAGAGAAAATAATGGCAGCCGCTATTGCCGAGGGGAAGCAGCTGTGCAAGGATCCACCCCCAGAGGGAAGTGAGCCCCTGTCAGGACAAGGCAAGCAGGAGTAGGGGGAGGATAATGGGAACAGAGCTCCTTGGGGGAGGGACCCTAAAAGGACAAAGGGCAATTGAACAAGCGAGGGCCAGTCTGTCAGCAGTGCAGGGAAATTGGGTATTTGAGGTGAAAGTGCCCATGGAGGGAAAGGGACCTGAAGGTTTTTGAGGAGGCTTGAGAAATGGTCTGCTGCACCCACAGAGGAAAGCTGCCTCATCATGCCCCCAAGCTGCAACAATGGCCCTGAGCATCCCTGCATGATCCAGAGTGTCCCAAATGATTTCACCACCTTTGAGGACCTCACAGCAGTGACATCACTGTCCCTGCAGCAGCTTTGGGATGTCCTCAATGGCTTTTTGGCACAGCTCAGCCACTTTATGGCCATTGGGGCCATGAGGGCTACCGTAGCCACCATGGCTACTTGAGAGGAGGCTGCGGATGTCCCCAAGTGTACTCAGCAGGTGACGTGTGGCCAGGCGGGCACTGGCCTCCCACATCTGCTCAGCCTTGCCCACTGCGGCCACCAAGGCCTCAGGGACATGGGGGGACATCCCATTTGTCCCCTTCAGGGTGGCCTCAATGTCCCTGAGGCATCGCCCAACTCCAGAAGGAACGCGGTGGCTTTGTCACATGCAGCCACCAAGCGCTTCAGCAGCTCCAGAGCCACCTCTGCCTGCTGTCCCCTCCTGCTGGCTGCCCCAACCTCACTGGTGGCTTGTTTGTTCAGCGTGTCCCGGAGCTTACCGAGGAAGGTCCCCAGGGCCGTGTGCAGAGACTGTGGGGATCTGCCCAGTAACATCCGGGGGACACTCGGGTGATACGCAGGAACGTGGCACAGCCAGCAGTAAACAGGAAAAGGTGAAGAGGTGACATCACCCCCCGGCCACGGGGTGTCCAATGTCCCCCTTATGGCCTCCAAGAGACCCCGATGTCCCCTCAGGGTCCCCACATGGCCCTAGTGTCCACTGAGTGTCTCCAACAGGAACCAAATGCCCCCCCAGAGTCCACATCAGGGCCCTGTTGTCCTCAACACAACCCCAGCATCCCTTCAATGTCCCCAACAGGGCCTCAATGTCCTCCCTGATGTCCTCAACAGGAGCCCAATGTCTGTAGTGGCCCCTCAGGGCCCCCAGCAGAGCCCAGATGTCCCCCCCCCCAGTATCTCCAACAGGAACCTGATGTCCACTGAATGTTCCCAACAGGCCTCGATGTCCCCCCCCATGTCCCCAACAGGGCCCAAATGTCTCCCAGTGTCCTGTTGGGAACACTGGGGATACTGGGATCCTGTTTTGGACACTGTGGGGACATCGGGGACATTGTGATGACCCAAAACAGGACAGGGGATATCAGGGTGGCCTGGCGGTTCCCAAGGGAAGGACACAGGGGTTTCTCCAAGGTCCCCAATGTCCCTCGGGGTGCCTCGTGCCCTGGCGGTGACAGTGCCACCCCAGTGTCCCCACCCTGTCTCTACCCCTGCCCCATCAGCACTCTCTGAGCTGCCTTCAGCCTTGGCATCACCTCCTCTTGCCCCTCACGCAATGTCCCCAAGCCCTCTATGATGTCCCCAAGCGCCCGGGCAGCTTTGGGGAAGCCCTGTCCCCGTGTCCCCCAAGGTGTCACCTTCCTGTCCTGGGTGACAGCAGCCACCAATTCCTCCAGCTTCTGTGTCACCTCCTCCAGCTGCCCCAGCACATCTGCAGTGGCCTCGTTGGTGGCCGCGGTGGCCTCAGCGCTGGCCCTGGCGGCTGCCACCCGCCGGGCACGGTCCCACAGGCGCAGGGCCATGTCCTGCTGCCGGCTCGCGGCGGTGGCCAGGTGACGCCGTGATGTCCCCAAACCCTGCCAGGCCGCGTCGCAGGACACAGCCACCGCAGTAAGGTCCAGCAGCAGGTGACTGTCTTCACTCACCCCCAGGGCGGCGCGGGCCGAGTCCAGGGACACTGTGGGGACACCGGGACGCCACACAGGTGGCACCAGGGAGATGGCAGTGCCACCTGTCTAGTGTCACCAGACTGGTGGCACCAGGCACAGAGCAGTGGCACCAGTTCCATCCCAGTGCTGCCAGCCCAGTGCTCCCCATGGCTGCCCCAGTGTCATCACCCAGTGTCACCAGTTCCATCCCAGTGCCACCACTTCTGTCCCACTGTCACCACTTGGGTGCAGCAACCCAGCTGCAGGACCAGTGTCCTCAGTTCTGCCCCAGTGCCACCATCTCAGTGTCCCAAGTTCTATCCCAGTGCTCCCAGTTCCACCCCAGTGCTTCAAGTGTCAGCCCAGTGCCACCACCCTATTGTTCCCATCCCAGTGTCACCAAATCCATCCAAATGTCACCATCGCAGTGTTCCCTGTCCCGTCCTAGTGTTACCTGTTCCGTCCCAGTTTCCCCAGTCCTGACTTACAGTCCCCCATCCTGTCCCAGTGTCCCTGTCCCAGTGTTCCCAGTTGTGTCCCAGTGCCACCCATTCCATCATTGTGCCATCGGCCCAGTGTCCCCAGTCCTGTCCCAGTATCCCTGTCCCAGTGTGACCAGTCACCTCCCACTGTCCCCAGTTCCAACCCAATGTCTCTGTCCTGGTGTCACCACCCCAGTGCCAACAGTGTTGCTCTGGTGTCACCACCCCTATGTCACTAGTTCCATTTCAGTGTCACAAGTTCCATCCCAATGTCACTACCCCAGTGTCACAGTCCTGTCCCAGTGCCCTCATCCCAGTGTCACCAGTCCCACCCCAGTTTCCCCAGTCCTGACCCAGTGATTCCCATCCCATCTCCGTGTCCCTGTCCCAGTGTTCCCAGTTGTGTCCCAGTGTCCGCAGTTCCATCCCAATGCCCCATCCCAATGTTCCCAGTTGTGTCCTGGTGCCACTAGTTCTACTGCACTGTCACCACCCCATTGTCCCCAGAGCTGTCTCAGTGCCACCACCCTCATGTCATCATTCCAGTATCCCCAGTTCCATCCCAGTGCTCCCACTGCCAGCCCAGTGCCACCGCCCCATTGTCCCCATACCAATGTCACCATCCCAGTGCCACCGCCCCATTGTCCCAATACCAATGTCACCATCCCAGTGTCACCAGTCCTGTCCTAGTTTCTCCAGTCCTGTCCCAGTGTCCCTGTCCCAGTGTCCCCATCCTGGGGCAGGGGAAGGTCTCTACTGCTCGGTAGGGCTCCATACTGGTCTGAACTGGTCTGTACTGGTTCCCTGCATCCCCTGATGCTCCCTGCTGCTCTGCACTGGTCCGTAGTGGTCTATACTGGTCTGAACTGGCGTATACTGGTCAGGGCAGGGAAAAGACTCTCTTGGTTTGACTGCCATGCCCGTCTCTACTCACGTTCCAGCGCCGCCGCCTCAGCCTTGGCCCCGTGCTGATGCAGCCACTCCTCGTCCTCGTCCCCCAGGGTTCCCAAGGCCACCGCCGGGGCCACTGCGGCCTTCCGGGCCCTCTCCAGTCCCCTCTGGGCCACCTGGGCCTGGTCCAGGGCGGCCTCGGCCTCAGCCAGCGCAGCTGGGATGCTGTCCGGCGTCCCCAGGGCCTCAGCCAAGGCCACCAGGGCCACCAGGGCCCTTTGCTGTGCAGCCACCGCTGTGTCCACCACAGGGGAGAGGGCAGGGGGGGACACCTGGGGACAGGAAAGGGGGTTAGGGGTTAGAGGAGGGGATGGTGGGTTCTAGGAGGGGGGGTTGGCAAATTCAAGGTGGGATTTATGGGTTCTAGGGGAGTTTTTGAAGGGTCCTAAGGAGTATTCATGAGTGGCCCAGGTGGGGTTGGGAGTGGCTCAGGAGAGGTTTTTGGAGGGTGGGGAGCCCCAGTGAAGTTTGGAGGATCCTGAGGGGGCTTTTTGGGGCCCTGGAAGGGTTTTGGCGGGCCCCAGGTGGTGTTTGGAGATCCCAGATAGGGTTTTGGGGCATCCCAGGTGAGCAGGGGACACAGGACAGAGGAGTCAGGGTGGACACAAGGGTCAAGGGGGTCCCAGGTGAGGCTCCCAAGAGATTGTAGGGGGCCCAGGTGAAGTTTTGGTAGTCCCAGGTGAGGTTTCTGGTCTCTCAGTTGAGGTTTTGGGGCTCCCATTCTGTGGGGGTCTGGGGCTTCTCAGCTGAGAATTTCCAAAGATTTGGGGTTTCTCAGATGCACAGGTGAGCATTTGGGGGGGTCCCAGGTGTCCAGGTGAGGGTCCCAAGAGACTCCCAGACAAAGCTTGGGGGGTCCCAGGTGAAAATTCCCAAGGATTTGGGGTTTCCCAGGTGTCCCAGGTGATGCTCCAGGGAGGTTTCAGGGTTCCCAGGCACCCATGTGAGATTCTGGGGAGTCCCACCCCCCTTTTCCCCCTCCTACCGGCCCCTTGGAACTCCCCAGACTCCATAACTTTGCACTCCCGTTTTCCCTCCCAGCTGCCCCCACAGCCCTTGGGATTCCCAAACGTCACTAAATCCCACCCAAATTCCCCCAAATCCACTCAGGTACCCAATGGGGATGACCCCAGGGTTTCAGGGTACCCACCTTGTGCTCCATCCCTGTCCTCATCCTGAGGCTGTGGCCGGAGCTCTGAGGGCTGAGGGTGTTGAGGCTCCTGGAGGAGGGAGGGCCCCACACCCTGATCCTCCCCCGAGGGGCAGAACTGGCCCTGCCAGGACTTCAGGGACCCTTTCAAGGCCGGCTTCAATCCCTTGAGGCCCAGATCCATCCTCCAGAGCTCCATTTCGCTGCCAGGACTCCACTGACCCCTCTGGGCTCTGATTTCCCCTGCCAGGACCCTGATTTACCCCCATTCATCCTTTCAGGGCGCCACTACCCCCTCAGGGCCCTCATTTATCCTTTCAGGAACCATTTTCCCCTCAGCACCCCATTTATCCTTCTAGGACCCCATTCACCCCTTTCAGAACCATGTTTATTGCCACAAAAACCTGATTTCCCCCAGGGCTCCATTTTCCTGCCAGGACCCTAAAAACTGCCTCAGGGCCCATTTACCCCACTCAGGGCTCTGACTTCCCCTGCTAGGGCCCTGATTTGGAATGGATTTTTGGGATTGCCTTTGGAGATCCAGCAGGATTTGGTGTCAGAGATTTTTTGGGATCCAGAATTTGGGATTTGAGATCATCTAGGATTGGGGTTCAGGTATCCAACAGCATTTGGGATCTGGGTTTCTGGATCCAGGATTTGGGATTTGACATAATTTGGGATAATTTCTTGGGATCCATCAGGATTTCGGATCAGTTGGAGTGAAAAACACATTCACAAGCCTCTGAAAATTTAGAAGTTTAATAAAGGACAAGAGGAGACAGAGAGAGAAAAGCAGATTTATGGGTGCACCTTGGCACTCAGCCAAGAGCACACCTGCTAGGTTGGAAACAACCTTTCAATACTGTTTCTATTGCACCAGCCTGTTACATATTCATAAACAATTATGCATACTAAACTTTTCCCCACACATGTTTACATGTTCCAAGAACTGTTTAGCATGGCTCCTCCTCAGAGCCGCATTTTTACAGCAGGCAGATTCCCTGGGTGTGGTTTTGGCCCTTTTTTTATCATCACCTCCAGTTTTTGGGCCTTGGTGCACACTGTCTCCAGACCGTGAGTGCTGACAGTTGGCAGATCTGTAGCCATGAGTCCTCATCCTGTACTCCTTGGATGTTATCCCATCCCAGCAGGCATTTTAACACAAGCATACTTCTATCAGCCATTTCACTAAGCTTAATTAGCAACAGAAATAAAACCTTAATCTTTATAACAAAGTTGCTTTAACATTACACATATAAAATCCATTTTAATATTTGCAGAATACCAATATTATAATAAATATCCATAACAGAGAGCAAAATACTTGTGATCAATTAGAACAACCTGCAAAAGCCAATTCAGAAATGCAAAAGCCAATTATCCTATTGTCATTTGTAACCCAGCTCTGCTGCAGACATGGCAGAAAGCTGCCTCTGCTGCAAGTTACCGAGGGGGCTCATTCACCCCCTGACCCACCAACACCGCCATCAGTGTCCCCAGAATGTCCTCAGAATGTCCCAAATTGTCCCTAGGGATGTCACCCCAGGAATTCCCATCAGCATTTTGGACAATTGCAATGCAAATTCCCCAAATTTTTCTCAAATACTGTGTGGGGAGGTTGTTATGAATAAATTCAGTTTTATATTAAAAATGTTAATAAAATGCTGTAAACTGTTCAAACCCCTTTAAAATCGCCTTATGTGCACCCTTGTTAAGTTTCCCCCTTGCCCCCGTTTGCCCCTCACTTTGTGACCTCCGGGATGTTATCGCCGCTGCTCCCCAAAATGGCGGCTGTGCCGACTCCGGCAAATATGCAAATCGCGAACCGAGCGCAAAATCCCGAAAAGAGCCCTAAGGACAACGAGCCACACCAAATTCGGGGCCGCGGACCGGACCGGACGATCGGCAAAAGGTCCCCGGACATGGCCGGACCCGCGGAATAACCGCCGACATGCCGCCCTAATATAAACAGCGCGACTGCAGAATCAGGTCCCCGGGCAACGAGTTGCAAATTGCCTTCCTGGGCACGCCCGCGAGGACGGAAGCCCCGGTTCTGCTGCCTAGCGGACCCGATCTCCTCCTCCTCCGCGTCGCCACACGGAAGCAGCGGTGGTGCGCGCGACCCCTCGGGCCGCTAACCCAGAGCTGGTCACTCAATAAAGGCCTTAAAGAGGAGCAGGTCTCCTGGCCCATTTATTTCAGCTGGGGGCTCGTCCGGGATTCATGCCACACCTGAAGAGGGCGCCAGGATCGGGACGGCCGCCCTTCCTGGGTCTCCAGGACTGCTGGACAGACCCGGACAGCGAGGGACCAGCTTAGGGCAGATGACGCAGAGGAGCGCCGGAGGGTGAAAACCCCGGTGGCGGGCATGGGAGACGAGCGAGTGAGGTGTGAATGAGACGAGGGCCGGCAGCTCGGACCCTCGAAGTGTCTGAGAAACCCCTACTACCGCAGTTATGGACTCCCGCGAGGGGGCCGGCCAGGAACGGGGGGAAGCAAAAGGAGGAGGAGTGAAAAAGGCGTCTCCCGGGGTTATTGAGGGCCCCCCCCGAGCATGCAGGGGATAGCCGGTGTGAGTGGCACACGAGGGGTTAGGTTCCCCCAAAGGAACCGGAGCGGCTTGGGTAGGTCCGGGCGTGGGGACTACCCAGGCATTGTGTGAGTCCCACACAGTCATGGGGTGCCCCCAGGCACTGCCGGTGTCGAGCGCTCACGAGGGCCCTGACTTCCTAGGGTCGAGCCAGAAGCGCCATAGGTGGCGTGCTGCCGCGGTTCCAGGGAGGGGGGCCGTAAACCCACGCCCAAGGACACCGGGGTGGGGAGTCCGGTGGAGGGCAAGGATACGCGCCACACACACCCGCACGCATCCCTATCGGCTAGGCCACTCTGCTGGGGAGGGGTGGTCAAGCCCGTTTGGGCGGACGGCGATAGGGGGAGCAGACCGGAGTCTCCTGGACCCTTCCTGCCTCCGTGATCAAATCGAGGAAGAGGCCGTACCAGAACAGGGTGGTCTGACCCGGGGGAGGATCCATCTGACCCAGCAGGAGGTCAGGCCAAGGAAGGTCCTGGCGCAGGGGGCTTCTGGTACGGGGTACCCTGGCTGGTGCGGCCTAACAAGTGCCCAGGAGCAGGCAAGGCACGGGGGTAACTAGGGGGTCATACCACTAGGGTGGGCCCTGGCATCGGGCTAGCCTAGGGGGTGGACCTAGGGAGTCGGTGCTGAAGGAGTGAGTGCAGGGCATCGGGCTGGCCTAGGGGATGGGCCTAGGGAGTCAGTGCCGTAGTTCCCTCCCTCATCTTGTAAAACAAATGGGCAAATCTGTGGGGGCGCCCGCCTCATAGAAAAGGACGGAGGGAAGAGGTGTGAGTGTGATCACCCGGGTGAGCGAGTGTGAGTGTATTCTTGTTTGTTTGTTCCCTGGAGTGTAAGGAAGGTGTGAGTATTTGAGAGGGATTAAGTTAGATTGAGGGGGGAAAAGGTTTGTGTTGGAGTTGAGCAGTTTTGTTTAAGGAGTGTGTTAAGTTGTTAGTTCCCTCCTTCATTTTGTAAATCAAACGGGAAAATTTGTGGGGGTGCCCACCTCACGGAAAAGGAAGGAGGGAAAAGAAAAAAAAGATTTTGTGTTGCCCGTCAGTAATTTTCCGTTCAGGTAGGGGCACCTTAAAGGGATTTAAGTTAGAAGCTTAAAAATGGGAAAGTGTGTGAGTAAGAGAAGAATGCCCCAAGACAAAGAGGTGAAAAATATCCCCCTGGAGAGCCCATTAGGGCAGATGTTAGACTGCTGGGAGTCACGGGAGGCCACCAGGACACTCGATCAAGTAAAGATGATCTATTATTGTACTGAGGTTTGGCCCACATACAAATTGCCAGGGAAATGGCCTTGGTGTGGAACGAGTGACCAGTGGATGTGCTCCCAGCTGAACAATTATCTAAAAACACAGGAGGCTCCAGACCTGGAGCAGATGGAATATGCTGCATGCTGGCTGAAAAATATCAGCCATGAGAGTGCTAAAATCCATAAGTTAAAGAAAAAGGGAGAGAAGGAGGAGGAAAGCGGAGGGGAACAAGCCACCCATAAGACCTGGGATCCTCTAGACCATCTACCGCCTCCTCCACCCCCACTTTACCCAAACCTGAACCTCAACCCTTTACCTCCCGTATTAGCCCCTCCAGCTGCCATCCCACTACCACCCCCATCTAATGTCCCAATATTACCAAACCCTAACCCTGTATCTACCCTCCCAGCACCTACCCAAACTGCACCCCCAATCTCTCTCTCTTGGCCGACTCCTTCGGCAACATCCCCAAATTCTCCTCCTCCTCCAACACCATCCTTGATTCCACCTAAGGTCCCTGACCCTGGGCCGGAACCTTCCCCCGCCCCTATAGTAACTCTCCCTATTTCCCCGAGTGAACCCCCACACCAGAACCCAGCTTCAGGCTCTAACCCACCGGGCTGGTCCTCCTCTCCGGCACCGACATCCGTCCCCTTACCACCTCTGGACTGGGGCTTGAACACACCTGAGTCAGCAGATCAGGATAGTGAAGGGCCTTGGTGTAACACTAGGTCCAGAACAATGAAGCCCGAAAAGATGATGCCTCTCAGGGAGGTGCCTATGGGGGGAGCGCTGGGAGGAGTGGGGTTTGTGAATGCGCCACTGACGGCCTCGGAGGTACGGAGCTTTAAGAAGGAGCTGGGGAATTTGGTAGAAGATCCTGTGGGGATCTCCAACCAGGTGGATCAGTATTTAGGACCTAACATCTACACCTGGGGGGAGTTGAACTCCATCCTAAACATCCTATTCTGCCCAGAGGAGGTTAGGATGATAAGAGCAGCAGGGGTACGAATCTGTGAGCGGGAAAATAGAATGGGTCTCCCTGGAGATGTGAAAATGCCCTTGGTAGACCCCAGGTGGGCTTCCAATCGTGAAGAGGGTAGAAGGAATATGAAGGACTACAGGTCGCTGATAATCCGGGGAATAAAAGAATCAGTTCCCCGAAGCAGCAATACTAGGCTGGCCTTTGAGGGTGCACAGAAAAAGGATGAGCCACCTGCGAACTGGCTTAATAGGCTAAGGAGGAACTTCCAGCTTTACTCAAATATAGACCCTGATAGTCCGGAGGAGCAGGTGCTTTTAAGGGTGCAGTTTGTGACAAAAGCATGGCCTGATATCCGGAGAGAGTTGGAGAAAATTGAAGATTGGCAGGAGAAGGGAATAAATGATTTGCTAAAGGAAGCCTTGAAGGTCTACTTAAGAAGGGAAGAGGAGAAAGCCCGGACCAAGGCTAAAATTATGGTAGCAGTGGCTCAGGAAAGTGTGGGAACTGAGAGTCATACTTCGGTGAGACCCATAGGTACGAACCAGGACAGATTCATACCCTGGGGAGGGCGAAATTGGGAGAAGCCAGGACCAAGAGGGGAAGGAGGGAGACTGAGAAGGATGGAAGGGGGATTGGGTGGAAGGACATCTTATTATTGTGGAGAGGCCGGACATTTTAAAAGGGACTGTAAGAAACTACAGAGAGACGAGGAGATTTCCAGAGAACAGGAGGCCCTAGAACGGGTCTTGAGAGGGGACAATTAGGGGTGTCAGGGGCTCTGTGTGATGGGGGACTCCATGAAACATCAAGAGGAGCCTCTAGTAAATTTTAACGTGGGTCCCCGGGGTGAAGATTTTGAGTTTCTGGTAGACACAGGAGCCGATCGATCTAGCATAAACAAATTACCAGCAGGAACAAGTATTGGAAACAAGACTTGCGAAGTACTGGGGGCAGAGGGAAAACCCTTCCAAGCCCCAATCATAGAAGATGTAAGAATTCAAGGAAATTCTAGACAGTGTGTGGTGGGCATTCTCTATTTGCCTAGCCTGGAAACCAATTTGTTAGGCAGAGATTAACAGGTTTTACTGGGGGTGGGAATCCTCCCGGAGAATGGGAAAATGGTTGTAAAGCAGATGAGACTAACCCAGAGAGATCTGGAGGAGATTGATCCTAAATTGTGGGCAGAGGAAGGGAAATATGGATATCTGGATATAACACCTATAAAGGTGGAAATGCATAAAGACACCCCCCCCCATAAGGGTAAAGCAATACCCTATTTCAGTGGAAGGGAAGAGAGGGCTGGCACCTGTGATAGACCATCTGTTAAGGGAAGGCATTTTAGAACCTTGCATGTCACCACATAATACACCTATATTGGCCGTTAAAAAGGCAGAAGGGAAATACAGACTAGTACAAGACTTAAGGGAAGTGAATAAGAGGACTATTGCCCGACATCCAGTGGTACCCAACCCATATACCTTACTGAGTCAGATTCCCAGAGAACATATCTAGTTTACAGTAATAGACCTAAAGGATGCTTTTTGGTCGTGTCCCCTGGCGGAGGAGTGTCGGGATTGGTTCACCTTTGAATGAGAATATCCAGACAGGAATAGGAAGATGCAATTGAGGTGGACACGCCTACCTCAGGGATTTACGGAATCTCCAAATTTGTTTGGGCAAGCTCTAGAGGAGCTATTGGAGCAATTTCAGCAGGAAGAAGGGACCAAGATATTGTAATATGTGGATGATCTATTAGTATCAGGAGAGCAAGAGAGGAAAGTCAGGGCTGTGAGTGTACGGCTATTGAACTTTTTAGGAGAAAAGGGGCTGAAGGTATCATGGGACAAAGTGCAATTTGGAAGAGTCAGAGGTCACTTATTTGGGGCACATAATTGGAGGGGGGTATAAAAGGCTGAGCCCTGAGAGAATAGCAGGGATAGTGTCTATTCCAGCTCCCAAAACAAAGAGGGATGTGTGGAAGCTTTTGGGGCTATTTGGATATTGTAAGTTGTGGCTGGATAATTATTCACAGAGTGTGAAGTTTTTATACAATAAACTAGTGGACCCAGAGCCAATCGAATGGACATCAGATGATGACCAAAGATTGCAGGATTTAAAAAGCAAGTTGTCCTCAGCCCCAGTATTAAGTCTACCTGACCTCAGGAAGGATTTTGATTTGTTTGTGAGCGCAGAAGAGGGAATTGCTTACGGGGTACTTGCCCAGGAATGGGGAGGGTCCAGGAAACCAATGGCATTTCTATCAAAGCTACTGGACCCGGTGGCTAGGGGGTGGCCTAGCTGTCTCCAGGCAATAGCAGCTGCAGCAATCCTGATAGAGGAAGCCCAGAAGTTAACACTACAGGGGGAAATTAAAGTGCACACACCACATGATATCAGGACAATCCTCAGCCAAAGAGCACAACAATGGCTCACAGACCCTAGAATTTTAAGATATGAGGTGATGCTAATAGACACTGAGAATCTAAGTCTTGATACCTCTAAATGTATTAATCCTGCCCAGTTCCTCTCCGGGGAGCCAGAGGACAAACTGGAACATGATTGTGTGGAATTAATAGACATGCAGACTAAAGTAAGGGAAGACCTTGGGGACGTACCTTTATTGTATGGACGAATATTGTTTACAGACGGGTCCTCTAGAATGGTTGCTGGAAAGAGAGCCTCTGGATATGAAATAATAAATGGGAAAGATATGGAAGTGATAGAAAAAGGGAAGCTGCCTTCAACTTGGTCAGCCCAGTGCTGCGAGGTCTATGCTCTAAAAAGAGGATTGGATCTATTGGAGGAGGATTATGGCACTATTTATACTGATTCACAATATGCATTTGGGATAGACCACACGTTTGGAAAAATATGGGAAGAAAGAGGGTATTTAAATTCAAAAGGCAAAGGCCTAGTGCATACTGAGCTGGTGAAATTAGTGCTGAAATCTTTGCAGAAACCATTTGAGGTAGCAGTGGTACATGTAAGAGGACATCAAAGCGGAAATACCCTGGAAATAAAATGAAACAGACTAGCAGACCAGGCAGCCAAGGAAGCAGCTTTGGAACAAGGGGAACCAGTTAGGATCCTAAGGTTGGAGAGAGGGACAGAACAAAGAGGGGATGAAGCTGAGCCAATATTCAGTGAAAAGGAAAGAAAGGCTATAGAGGAACTAAAGCTACATCAGGGGAAGCAAGGGGAGTGGCTGACTTCAGATGGGAGGAGATTTTTAAACCAAGCACTAGCCCGAAAGATACTAACTGAGATACACGAACTGACACACTGGGGAACCCAGGGGTTATGCGACCACTTCCTCAGGGAAAACCTTTGTATAGGAATATATGATCTGGCCAAAGCAATAACTAAAGGATGTATAATTTGCCAAAAGATAAATCAGAAGGTAATGAGAAAAGTAGAACCTGGAGGAAGAGAATTGGCTCTCAGACCTTTCCAAAATATCCAAGTAGACTTCACTGAAATGCCTCCAGTACAAGGGTACAAACATCTATTAGTAATGATAGATCACCTCACCCATTGGGTGGAAGCTTTTCCCACAAAGAAGGAAACCGCAGAAGTGGTCGCAAAACTGATCCTGGAGGAAATCCTTCCCAGATATGATTTGGTAAATACTATTGATTCTGATAGGGGACCTCACTTTGCTGCTCAGGCATTACTGCAGGTAATCAAGGCATTGGGGATAAAATGGAGATTACATACTCCATGGCACCCCCAGAGCTCAGGCCAAATCGAGTGAATGAATAAGACCCTGAAAAATGTAGTAACCAAATTAATAGCAGAGACCAAACTGAATTGGCTCAAGTGTTTACCTCTGGCTCTACTGCGTATTCGAACAAGGCCTAGAGCAGACATAGGAGTGTCCCCTTACAAAATGATGTTCGGGCTCCCCTTTCTGCTGTCCCCATGCAGTGTTGGCAATTATGATGATGGAGAAGAGGCTACCCGCAAATATCTAAGAGCTATTGGGAGGATTTTAGAGGGTCTCAGGAAAAAGGGATGTATACTTCAAACTTCCCCCCATGACACCAATGTGCACTGTATTCAGCCCGGGGATTGGGTACTAATTAAGTCTTGGAATAACACTCCCTTAACCCCAAAATTTGAAGGTCCCTTTCAGGTATTGCTGACCACCCACACTGCAGTACGAACCCAGGAGAAGGGTTGGACCCATATTACCAGAGTCAAAGGGCCAGTGTCATCTCCAAGCCAGACATCTGACTCCTCTGCATCCTCTGAGGAACCAACAGACAAGACGTCTCACACTAATCTGGGAGAGTGGACGGTAGTCCAGGACCCAGAAAACCTGAAAATCACACTCAAAAAGAAAACAGGAAACAACAACTGTGCCCAATGAAATATTAGCATTGTTGCTAAGAACTGTTACAAGTCAGAGTTGTTTTAAGGTTTTAATGTTTTAATGTTTTAATGTTTTAAGTGTTAAGAGGTTTGAACCACCTCTATAGGGAATAATTTCTCCTACTGAGCACTTTCTAAAGAGCTGATAAGAAAAATTAACTAATAAGCAGTGAGGCAGCCAATAGTAAAAGACTCTATGGGATTCTTAGGGAAACCTCAGACCCAAGAGGCAAGACCGGGGGGTGTCAACAAAGGGAAGAGGGCCCCTACCGAACTCTTGGGGAAGTTAATGTTGCTGCTAATACTGGAGGGCTCTCTCAGTAGAGAAAGAGACCCCCCATTTATGATGGGGATGACTTGAGGTCCCTATTCAGAGTCTATACCAACATAAATCCAGGCTGCTTTAACCACTCCCAATTAATCACCTGTCAGGAAGACAGAAAAACATATTGGACCACAAAGAACACTGCCTCTTATAGGCAACACCTGCTTGGGGTGTGCCCAGTAGGAGAAGAATGGTTCTGTTTTGAACATGAGGGACTAAAAGATCTGGTAAAAGAAAAACAAGTAATGCATGAAAATGGTAATTCTGACAATTTTGTGGGAAAGAACTTATTTATCGACCTGGTGGAAAAGATAAGTAGGGAATTGAATTTAACTAACTGTTGGGTCTGTGGGAGTACCCAGATGACAGAGATCTGGCCGTGGGAAGGGAGTAGCTTGAGCCCATTGGATGTTCTGCAATGGAGACAAATAAGACCACCAAATGAAGTGCTGGCATCCAGGGGAAAAGAAAAATGGGAGCTGAAATCTAAGGTATTGGGGGAAGAGTGCATACTGAGAATGGGGAGAAAGTACAAGACCCGAGTGGGGAAGATGGCATGCAAAAGGTATCTGATAGTAAAAAACTCAGAGACAAGGTGGGTCTTAAAGGAGCCCCTTACATACTGGGCCATGGGAAAAACAGGAAAAGGATGTATTTATCATGAGGGGTATAAACTTCATAAGTGCACTGAGAAAGGGGCCAAACCCTTTTGGGGAATTGGAGAACTATCCAAGTTCTGGGAAGTTCCAACAGAGACAAGAGATGGGTTTTGGCAAGCCCCAGAATATTTATTTTGGATTTGTGGGGATGCGGCCTATACCAGGCTCCCAGGGGATTGGGCAGGGAGCTGCACTGTAGGGGTAATCAAGCCGGCCTTTTTCCTTCTCCCTAAGAAATCAGGGGCACACCTAGGAGTCCCAGTCTATGATGACTTAAGAAAAGACCAACGAAAGAAAAGAGATAAAATTGACATGGGAGGCACACAAACCTGGAAAAGCAAGGTATGGACCCCAGAAGAAATTATCCAAACATATGGGCCAGCAACATGGGCTCAAGATGGGTCCTGGGGATATCGCACCCTGATTTATATGTTAAACAGGATAATTAGACTCCAAGCAGTACTCGAGACTGTATCTAATCGGACAGCATTGGCATTTGACCATGTAAGTGACCAACTATCGCAAACAAGAGCAGTGATTTACCAGATCAGATTGGCAGTAGACTATTTACTTGCAGATGAAGGAGGAATATGTGGAAAATTTAATTCCTCAGAGTGCTGCTTGGAGATAGACGATAAAGTGCAGTAATCAAAAACATCTCCAAGGAAATTCGCAAATTGGCATATGTTGGAAATCAAAATTGGACACCCCGAATAAATAGTGACTGGTAGGACGAGTTCTGGTCCCTAAAAGGGACGTGGTGGAAAAAGGCCGCCTTCATTACCGTTTGCTCCATAGCAGGGTTATTGTTTCTACCTTGCCTCTTCCCTTGTTTAGCTCAGGCACTAACTTCCACAGTCAGGGCTAGTATCCAGTTGTCTGAGGGATCTAACTGAGACCAAACAAAAATCATGTTAATGAAAAATAAAGAGCAGAATCATGAGAACGCCAGGGAGATCTATAATAAATTCCAAAAGCTCAGAAAAGTCTATTTCCAAGAGCCTGAAACAGCTAAATGATGTGGGCAAAAGCCCGATCAAAGAAATAGAGGGGGGAGTTGTTATGAATAAATTCAGTTTTATATTAAAAATGTTAATTAAAATGCTGTAAACTGTTCAAACCCCGTTAAAATCCCCTTATGTGCACCCTTGTTATGTTTCCCCCTCACCCCACTTGCCCTTCACTTTGTGACCGCCGGGATTTTACCGCCGCTGTTCCACAAAATGGCGGCCATGCCGACTCCGGCAAATATGCAAATTGTGAACCGAATGCAAAATCCCGAAAAGAGCCCCAAGGACAACGAGCCACGCCAAACTCACGGCCACGGACCGGATTGGACAATCGGCAAGAGGTCCCCGGACATCGCCGGACCCGCGGAATAACCGCCGACATGCCGCCCTAATGTAAACAGCGCGACTGCAGAATCAGGACCCCGGGCAACGAGCCGCAAATCGCCTTCCTGGGCACGCCCGCGAGGACGGAAGCCCCGGCTCTGATGCCTGGCAGACCCGATCTCCTCCTCCTCCGCGTCACCAAGTGGGAGCAGCGGTGGTGTGCGTGACCCCTCGGGCCCCCAACCCAGAGCTGGTCACCTAATAAAGGCCTTAAAGAGGAGCAGGTCTCCTGGCCCATTTATTTCACCAGAATGGAACGGTATCCCTCCTTGCATGGGAACTCTGCAAAATTGTTTTGCTAGTAATCTCCAGGAAGGTCCCCTGCTTTTGTCACTCCTAACACAACTCTTTTTCTCGTGTCAGGGCTGTTTTTAGAGCAGATCTCACATTTGCTCACTACTGATTGTACAACATCAGTCATTCCTTTTCCTATTCCTACTTTTTTTAGATGATTCAAAAGATTTTCAACCCCAAAATGTGTGTTTCCATGTCCTCTCTGAGCTAGCTCCTGAAGACTAAGTGGGGGGATTACAACCAGATTCACTGCTATAATGGCCCATCTATTTCTGCGATCTCAGCCTTAAGAAATTTAATTAGTTTGCAGTCTGCTTGGTCATATTTTAGGGTGAACCCAGACAAATCAATCTCTTTTTGTGGAATTACTGTGAGAATACCTTTTTCTGCAAATCCTCTTGCTGCTTTATCAGCAAAGGGATTTCCCAGTTCCGAAGTGGTTTTCCATTTCTTCTGACTGCTACAATGGATAATAGCTATTTCTGCAGATTTTTTAATGCTCTCTAAGAGGCCAAGTATTTGTTCAGCGTGGTTGATTTGATTCCCTTGAGTGTTCAGAAGTCTTCTTTCCTTCCAGATGGTTCCATGGATGTGGCCAGCCCTAAATCCATATTTAGATCAGTCCATATATTAACCTTCTTTCCTTAGCTTGCTCAGGGCAGAAATTATCTCCTCAGTCCCTTCCTCTTCCTCCTCGGAGCCACTCGAGCATGAGCGGTCCAACTGTGCTGACCGTGCTGGAGTATCAGATGTGCTCCCACCCAGGATGCCAGGTCTGAAATCACTGAGCGCAACTTCCAGCGCCGTGGGAGCCGGGCTGTGTCTGGGCTAGCTTCGGTGGCGTCATGTCATGAGTCAGCTCCCGGGAGTTCTCGGTTGCCGTCGGACCCCCGGAGCTGAGAGCGGAGCGATCCCTGCTCCCTGTGGAGGTTCCATCCCTGGCCCCTTGGCAGAAGGCTCTGCCTGCCAGCTCCTGCTCTGGCTGGGGCCGGGGGCTGCACACGCCGCTGTCCCCTTGCCCTGGCCTGACCCTCACTGTGATCGCGGTGGTGACGGTGACAACGTTGGGGACACTGGCCCGACCAGCGGGGCTTGAGGGGTCGCAGCTGGAGCAGGGCCCATCATGTCTCCGTCTGTTCCTGGAGTGTCCCCTGGGTGTGTCCCCCCGGGAGTGTCCCCAGCGGCCGTGGAAACCCCTTGAGGTGTGACAATAACGGGGTGGGGAGGTGGGAAGGGACTGGGGGGAAACTGGCTGACAGGAGGTGATGGAGGGGTGGAGGGGATCATGAAGGGCACCGGGTCCATTGCAGGAGGTCACAAGTACCACAAGGTCCCTGCCACCTCTCCTGTCCTCTCCCTAGCAGCTGGAGCTGCTGGTGGCTGTGGTGGCCACACTTTAGTGAGCTGGTGACCACTGTAATTTTGCTAAACAGGGACATGCTGCTGGACGTGTCCCCAGGATCTCTGCACATAGCCCTGACAACCTTTACCCAGCACCTTTGCAAGACCCTAACTCTAGTGGTGTCTTCTCCCTGGGCCAATCCCTGGCCAACTTTGCGGCCAGCCTGGAGGCCACCCAGGCCCATGCCCATGTGAGAGCCATGGCTGGCACCTAGCAGCACACAGTGAACACCCTCACAGAGAGCTGGGCCAAGCTAGCTGAGGAGACCACCAAGCTCTGCAGTGACTGGGAGGCTGCAGCCACCAGAAGACGACAGTGGGTGGAGGTGGCCCTGGGGCAGCTGGAGAGATTGGTGGCCACGTGTGACAGAGCCATGGCATTTCCCCTGGACCTCCAACACTGGCTCAGAGTCTTTGAAGCCACCCTGGAGTGGAAACTGCAGGCATCCCCTGATGTCCCCGAGGCCTGGGTGTCCACACATGAAGAAGCCACCACATTCCCCTGGGGGCTGCACTTCCAGCTCAGGGAAGCTGCGTTAGACCTGCAGTGGATAATGGAGGGGTACCCCGATGTCTCCAAGATTTTAATGGCCAAAGGGGCTGAGTTTGAGTGGCTGTGGGAGGCCAGTGCCGACTTGGCCATGTGTCACTAGCTGTTGACACTTTGGGGCATCCATTTTCAAGTTCCTGTAGTGCCTGCAGTGGCCCTGGTGGCCACTCGGTGGCCAAGGGGTGCCAAAGAGCCATCAAGGTCATCCCGAGACTGCTGAGGGTACAGCAATGTCATGGCTATGACATCACAGGAGCATTGACATCATTGGTGACATCTCTGCTGTCACGTTTCCTCTCCCCCTGGTCTTGTTTACAAGACAGGTTTCTGTTAGGGAAGGCAGAAAAGCCTCCCTTGGAATGGAGAATGTAAACCCCCTCCCTCTGAGTTACGGGAATTTTGAAATCAAGGGGCTCTCAGGCTAAGATATGGGAATAGGAAGAGCAGTTCGTTACTAGCGTGTATATTAAAGCAAGGAAACAGCAACAGCTATGGCACGAACAGCAAACAGAACAGGAACCCAGTCCCAGCCTTCCGGCTGCGGCACTTTCCCCTTTGGTGCAGTTCCGGGCACAGCCAGCAGGGGCGCTGGTGGCTCCCGGTGGGCAGGGTGGTGCGGTGACCCCCACGCGGCTGCAGGGGGCGCTCCAGCGCAGGCTCGGAAGCACGCGGCAATGGCGGCTTTGTCCAGAGGCGGGAAGGGATTGAGGAGAGGCTTTGCTTCACAAACCCTGGGACAGCCGATCCCTGTGCCCCAAGAGGACTGGAGCAGCAGCAGGCTGGAAGGGCAGCGATGAGCAGGAATCCTGGGGCGGTGGATGAAATGTATCAGAACTCCACGGCATTAACTGTGCGATAGATGAGTAATGCAATGGTTGACTCACAATTAAAAGGCAAATTGTATGTAGCTATATTAAGAGAAGTTTTATAGATTTATTGTTATGTTTTACTCCCCTTGCGGTGTTATCGGGGTGGACTGGGTTTGGGACATTTGGGAGGGTTGGCTCATTACTATGGCAGCACCTGACCTCCAATCAAGATTTAAGGAAGTGACCTCCACCACTGGCCAGTGAAGAAGGAGTCGATGGGCAGAACTTTGGGAGGCGCTAAAGGGTTAAAAGGTGAAATCTCCATTGTGTGGATGAGCACATGGTGGGAAAAATCCTCTACTCCCGGCACCATAATATTTTCTCAGTTCAGTCTTCTGTTGTATTTTTGATAAGGTTTTAATAAACTTTTTAAATTCCTGGAAGTGAGCTTTGTTTTTCTCACAGCTGAAATCTCCAGGATGTCCTGGCAGGGCAGGGGGATGCAGGGCCCAGTAGCAAAAGAAAGGTTCCCTGCTGGGTTATGGTGGTGGCAGGGAACTCCATTCCCCAAGCCACAGGTCCAACCTTCCTCCTACAAAACCTGCAGCAAGACAGAGAGAAAGAGAGAGAGAGAGGGAGAGAGAGCGGCTGCCCCCAGCCCCATTCTCGCAGTATCTCTGCCCCCATGGTGCGAGGAAGTCCCAAAAACAGAAGGAGTTCCCCCTCCCTGCCTGTCTCAAGCAGCCAGCCATCAGTGCCTCTCAGCAACTCCATGGGAAGAAATTCTACAGGTAATAAGGAAAGAGCAGAAGAAACCCAACTCCCAACCCTCACCTCTCCACACAGGATTTGCAACAGATTTGGGGAATTGCCATTGCAATTGTCCCAAATCCTGATGGGAATTCCTGGGGTGACATCCCTAGGGACATTTTGGGACCTTCTGAGGACACTCTGGGGACACTGATGGGTCTGGGGGTGGGTCAGGGGGTAAATGAGCCCCCTCGGTACCTTGCAGCAGAGGCAGCTTTCTGCCATGTCTGCAGCAGAGCTGGGTTTTAAATGACAATAGAATAATTGGCTTTTGCATTTCTGTATTGGCTTTTGCAGGTTGTTATTGATCACAATAACAATATTGATCTATGTTATGGATACTGTCCTAGGGTGACGTTATGGTGTTTGTATCCCCAATTGTGTGTTCTGTTTATGTTTGATATTATGTTCTGTGCTTTCAGAACTGACTCAGAAAGTGAAGGTTTGTTTTGTCTTGTTATCAACCGGCTCACCTCCCTCCATGGTCTGCTGTCTAGAAGAAACCAGTGCTGGCTGGCTTTGCTTTGCTTAGTTTCTGGCTTTTGCTTCCTTGCTTCCTTGCTTGCTTGCTCTTGCTCTTGCTCCTGCTTCTGCTTTTGCCTTTGTTTTTGCTTGTTAGTTAGTTTAGCTAAGCAGTCCAATTATTTTCCTTGGACTGTTTTGTTTTTTTTTTCCTTTCCCTTTCCTGAATATCATTCCGACATGCTCCGGACTGGGACCTGGGAACCCCGAGGAGCACCGGGAGCCTGCGCTCTGTGATCTGCAGCAGCCATCCCCAGTGCCCAGAGCAATCCCCAGCACCCAGACCCGGGCGACCACCCCCAGGAGAGACTTTCTGGATTTGTCATCTCTGCAGAGTGGTGAAGGAGTTTTGTTGTCATCTGGTGTTGTTCAGTTTTTGGAGCTGGGGAGTGTTTTGTTTGTTAAAGAAACAGGTTTTTTTTCCACTCATCTCTGAAAAAGTTCTTCCCGAACCAAGTGGGTGGGGAGGGGCCGTGGGGGTTTGTTTTCTGGGGGCTCCCTCCAGAGGTTTTTCTCCTAGATTTGTCCTAAACCAGGACAGATACGTATGATAATATTGGCTTTTTGCAAATAATAAAATGGATTTTATATTTTTAGAGTTAAAGTAACTTTGTTATAATGATTTAGGTTTTATTTCTGTCGCTAATTAAGCTTAGTGAAACGGCTGATAGAAGTATGCTTGTGTTAAAATGCCTGCTGGGATGGGATAACATCCAATGAGCACAGGATGAGGACTCATAGCTACAGATCTGCCAACTGTCAGCACTCACGGTCTGGAGGCAGTCTGGACCAAGGCCCAAAAACTGGAGGTGATGATCAAAAAAGGACCAAAACCACACCCAGGGAATCTGCCTGCTCTAAAAATGCGGATCCAAGGAGGAGCCGTGCTAAACAGTTCTTGGAACATGTAAATGTGTTTGCGGAAAAGTTTAGTATGCGTAATGGTTTATGAATATGTAACAGGCTGATGCAATAGAAATGGTATTAAAAGGTTTTTTCCAACCTAGCAGGTGTGCTCTTGGCTGAGTGCCAAGGTGCACCCATAAATCTGCTTTTCTGTCTCTGTCTCCTCTTGTCCTTTATTAAACTTCTAAATTTTCAGGGGATAGTGAATGTGTTTTTCACTCCAACTGATCCCAAATCCTGCTGGATCCCAAGAAATGACCCCAAATGATCTCAAATCCCAAATCCTGGATCCAAAATCACGGATCCCAAATGCTGTTGGATACCCAAACCCCAATCCTAAATGATCTCCAATCCCAAATCCCGGATCCCAAAAAATCCCAGACACCAAATCTTGCTGGATCTCTGAAAGCAATCCCAAAAATCAATTCCAATTCAGGGTCCTGGCAGGGGAAATCAGAACCCAGGGTGGGGTAAATGGGTCCTGAGGTGTTTATTGGGGTCCTGGCAGGGGAAATCAGAACCCAGGGTGGGGTAAACGGGTCCTGAGGTGGTTATTGGGGTCCTGGTAGGGAAATAGAGCCCTGGGCAATCGATTTGGGCTCGAAAACAAGCCCTGAGATCCTGGCAGGTCAAATTCTGCCCCTTGGGGGGAAATCAGGTTTTTGTGGCAATAAACATGGTCCTGAAAGGGGTGAATGGTGTCCTGGAAGGATAAATGGGGTCCTGAGGGGAAAATAGTTCCTGAAAGGATAAATGAGGGCCCTGAGGGGTTCAGTGGGGTCCTGAAAGGACGAATGGGGGTAAATCAGGGTCCTGGCAGAAGAAATCAGGGCTCAGAAGGGTCAATGGGGTCCTGGCAGCGAAATGGAGCTCTGGAGGATGGATCCGGGCTTCAAGGGATTAAAGCCGGCCTTGAAAGTGTGCCTGAGGTCCTGGCAGGGCCAGTTCTTCCCCTCGGGGGAGGATCAGGGTGTGGGGCCCTCCCTCCTCCAGGAGCCTCAACACCCTCAGCCCTCAGAGCTCCGGCCACAGCCTCTGGATGAGAACAGGGATGGAGCACAAGGTGGGTACCCTGAAACCCTGGAGTCATCCCCATTGGGTACCTGAGTGGATTTGGGGGGATTTGGGGGGATTTAGTGAAGTTTGGGAATCCCCAGGGCCATGGGTGAAGGTGGGAGGCAAAACGGGAGTGGAAAATTATGGAGCCTGGGGAGTTCCAAGGGGCCGGTTTTGGTGGGGGGAAAGGGGGGTGGGATAACCAAAATCTCCTCTGGGTGCCTTGGAACCTTGAAACCTCCCTGGGAAAACTGGGAAACCCCAAATCCTTGGGAATTCTCATCTGGGACCCCCCCCGAAACCTCACCTGGGAGTCCCTTTGGGACCCTCACCTGGACACCTAGGACTTCCCATATTCTCACCTGTGCAGCTGAGAAACCCCAAATCTTTGGGAATTGTCAACTGGGCAGCCCCAAACCCCTGGGGAACCTCAACTGGGAGCCCCAAATCCCTGGGGAACCTCACCTGGGACTACCAAAACTTCAACCGAGAGACCCAAAACCTCACCTGAGACCATCAAAACTTCACCTGTGACCACTTGAATCTCTTGAGAGCCTCACCTGGAACCCCCTAGACCCCTGTGTCCACCGTGACTCCCTGGTTCCATGTCCCCTGCTCACCTGGAATCCCCCAAATCTCACCTGACACCCTCCAACCCCACCTGGGCCACCCTTGAATACCCCTCAGGATTCTCCAAAAATTCCCCCAGAACCCCAAAACCCCACCTTGCACCCCCATACCCCACCGTCCCCGAACTCTCCAAACCTCCCTCACCCCCTAACCCCCTTTCCTGTCCCCAGGTGTCTCCCCCTGCCCTGAGGTGGACACAGCGGTGCCCACATGGTGCAGGGCCCTGGTCGCCCTGGTGGCCTTGTCTGAGGCCCTGGGGACACTGGACAGCGTCCCAGCTGCGCTGGCCGAGGCCGTGGCTGCCCTGGACCAGGCCCAGGGGGCCCAGAAGAGGCTGGAGAGGGCCCGGGAGGCCACTGTGACCCCAGCGGTGGCTCTGGGAACCGTGGGGATGGGGACGAGCAGAGGACAGGGACGAGCAGCGGCTGCGGCAGCTCGGGGCCAAGGCTGAGGCGGCGGTGCCAGCACTAGAGCATGAGGAGAGACGGGCATGGCGGTGCCAGCGCTGGCTGCATGCTGGGCACGGGCTGGCCGTGGGGCTGATGGTGCTGTGGGGTGGTGTGTGTGAGTAAAAACCAGTATGGTCCAGTATAGACCAGTAGAAACCAGTATAAACCATTCTAGTCCATTATGGAGCAGTTTAGAGCAGTGGGAGGCAGTATGAACCAGTATAGACCAGTATGCATCAGCATAGGCCAGTATAAACCAGTTCAGACCAGTATACATCTTTATAGAACAGTGGGAGGCAGTTCAGACCAGTTCAGACCAGTGTGAGTTTTTATAGACTAGGAGGGACTTTCTCCTGCAGTTATCAATATAGACCAGTATAGACCAGTATGAACCAGTACAGAGTTGTGGGGGCCAGTTCAGACCAGTATGAACCAGTAAAAACCAGTTCAGACTAGAATGGACCACTAAGTGTATCTACAGACCAGGAGGGACTTTCCCATGCTCTGACCAGTATAGGCCAGTTCAGACCAGTATAGACCACTACGGACCAGTGCAGACCAGCAGGGGGCACCAGGGGATGCAGGGAACCAGTACAGACCAGTTCAGACCAGTATGGAGCCCTACCGACCAGTAGAGACCTTCTCCTGCCCCAGGATGGGGACACTGGGATGGAACTGGTGACACTTGAATGGGGACACTGGGACCGGACTGGGGAAACTAGGACAGGACAGGTGACACTGGGATGGTGACATTGGTATGGGGACAATGGGGCGGTGGCACTGGGCTGGTGACATTGGTATGGGGACAATGGGGCAGAGGCACTGGGCTGGCAGTGGGAGCACTGGGATGGAACTGAGGACACTGGGTTGGTGACACTGGAATGATAACATGAGGGTGGTGCCACTGGGGACAATGGGGTGGTGACAGTGCAATTGACCTAGTGGCAATGGGATGGAACTAGTAGCACTGGGACACAACTGGGAGCACTGGGACGAGGACACTGAGATGAGATGTGGGACACTGGGTCAGGACTGGGGAAACTGGGGTGGGACTGGTGACACTGGGGTGGGGGCACTGGGGCAGAATGGGAGACACTGGGGTGAAACTGGAGGCACTGGGATTGAACTGGTGACACTGGGCCGGTGCCATGGGTGGCCCTGGTGACACTGAGATTGGACTGGTGACACTGGGATGACTCCCTGTGTTGGTGGTACTGGGATGGAACTGGGAACATTTGGAGGGGACACCGGGATGGAGACATCAGGAAAGGAGTGGGGACACTGATGGGACTGAGGATATGGGGACACAACTGGGTACACTGGGACAGGGACACTGGGACAGGATGGGGGACACTGGTATGAGACTGGTGATACTGGAAGGGGACAGGGAACACTGGGATGGTGACATTTGGATGGATTTGGTGAGACTGGGATGGGGACAACGGGGTGGTGACAGTGAGATGGTGGCACTGGGACAGGACTGAGAACACTGGTCCTGCAGCTGGGTTGCTGACACTGGGCTGGTGGCACTCCAGTGTTGACAGTGGGGCAGAACTGGTGGCACTGGGATGGAACTGGTGACACTGGGTGATGACACTGCGGCAGCCCTGGGGACGCTGGGCTGGTAGCACTGGGATGGAACTGGTGCCACTGCTCTGTCCCTGGTGCCACCAGTCTGGTGACACTAGACAGGTGGCACTGCCATCTCCCTGGTGCCACCTGTGTGGTGTCTCTGTGGCCCCGCAGTGTCCCCGGACTCAGCCCGCACTGCTCAGGGGGTGAATGAGAAGAGACATCTGGCCCTGACTGTGGTGGCCGTGTCCTGCAAGGTGGCCAGGCGGGGCTTGGGGACAGCTCGGTGTCACCAGGCCCCTGCCATGAGCCGCCAGCGGGACATGGCCCTGCGCCTGTGGGACCGTGCCTGGCAGGTGGCAGCTGCCACGGCCAGTACTGAGGCCGCCGCGGCCACCAACGAGGCCACTGCAGATGTGCTGGGGCAGCTGGAGGAGGTGACACAGGCGCTGGGGACATTGGTGGCCACTGTCACCCAGGACAGGGAGGTGACACCATGGGGGACACGGGGACAGGGCTTCCCCAGAGCTGCCTGGGCACTTGGGGACATCCTAGTGGGCTTGGGGACATTGCATGAGGGGCACAAGGAGGTGACGCCAAGGCTGGAGGCGGCCCAGAGAGCGCTGGCGGGGCAAGGGTAGGGATGGGGTGGGACACTGGGGTGTCACTGTCATGGCCATGGCATGGGGACACCCTGAGGGACATTGGGGACACCCCCATGTCCTTCCCTTGGGAACTGCCAGGCCACCCTGATATTCCCTGTCCTGTTTTGGGTCATCACAATGTCCCCAGAGTCCCCACAATGTCCAAAACAGGATCCCAGTGTTCCCAGTATTCCCAACAGGACACTGGGAGACATTTGGGCCCTGTTGGGGACATGGGTGGGACATCATGACCTGTTGGGGACACTCAGTGAACATCAGGTTCCTGTTGGAGATACTGGGGGGACATCTGGGCTCTGCTGGGGGCCCTGATGGGACACTGGGGACATTGGGCTCGTGTTGAGGACATCAGGGAGGACATTGAGGCCCTGTTGGGGACCCTGAGGGGACAGTGGGGGTGTTTTGGGGTCAACAGGGCCCTGATGGGGACTCTGGGGGGACACTGGGGCCCTGTTGGAGACACTCAGTGGACACTGGGGCCATGTGGGGACCCTGAGGGGACATCGGGGTCACTTGGGGACCATCACGGGGCCATCGGGCATCTCGCAGGTGGGGGGGCGTGGCCGGGGTGGTGATGTCACCTCCTCACCTCTTCCTGTTTACTGCTGGCTGTGCCACATTCCTGCGTTCCTGCGTGTCACCGAGTGTTCCCTGGACGTGTCCCTGGCTGTCCCCTGAGGCCATGGAGCCCTGTGAGGTGCGACAATCCCCTCTTGGGGACGCGGGAGGGGACAGGGGGATCGCAAAGGGGACAGAGGTGTGGCACAAAGGAGGGAGGTGACAGAGGGCTGGAGGGGACCGAGGGAGGCAGGGGGGAACAGTGGAGGGTGGCAGGGGCTGGGAGAGGCAATGAGGGGGTGCCAAAGGGAAAGAGGAGACAGCAGATCCCTCCAGGGAGGGGACAAATGGGGACCCCAGGAGGGGAGAGGGGGCATCCCAGGAGGCTATGAGAGCCACGAGGACTCCATCACCTCCCCTGTCCCCTCCACAGCTGCTGGAGGCACTGGTGGACGTGGTGACCAACCTGGGAGAGCTGGCAGCCACCGTGGGCGGGCCGTACGGTGATGTGCCACTGGGCATGTCCCCACGGTCCCTGCACAAGGTCCTAGAGGACTTCATCGATCAACTCCGGGGCACCCTGAACCACGGTGGTGTCCCCACCCTGGACAACGCCTCCCTTGGCCAGGCCCTGGCTGACCTCGGGGGCACCCCAGGGGCCACCTGGGCCGATGTGACAAGTGTGGCCAGCGCCTGGCAGAAGCCAGTGGCCAAGCTCGAGGGCAATTGGGACCAGCTGGCCAGGGAGGCCACCGAGATCCGCGATGCCTGCAGGGATGCAGCCACCAGGGAGGCCACCACAGTGGCCAGGGCCACTGCCCAAGCTGGGAACCTGCAGGAAGAAGAAACCCGCTCGGGGCAGTCTGTGAAAAACCTGACGAGCACGGCCAGGTCACCATTGGGCTGGTTACCCATGACCCTGGACAAGGAGAAGGGGGCCTCAGTGTTGGCTGTGCATAAGGCCCAGATGGAAGAAGAAACCAAAGAGGTGGAGGAAGCCACCAAGGCCTGGGAAGAGGCCGTGGTGGGCACCAGCGAGGCCAGGGCAGCCAGCAGGAGGGGAGAGCGGGCAGAGGTGGCTCTGGAGCCGCTGGAGCGCTTGGTGGCTGCGTGTGACAAAGCCACCGTGTTCCCCCGGGAGCTGCGGCAATGCCTCGTGGAGATTGAGGCCACCCTGAAGGGGACAAATGAGATGTCTTCCAATGTCCCTGAGGCCTTGGTGGCTACAGTGGCCAAGGCTGAGCGGCTCTGGGAGGCCAGTGACCGCCTGGCCATGCGTCACCTTCTGGGTACACTTGGGGATATCCGCAGCCTCCTCTCAACTAGCCATGGTGGCCCTGGTGGCCCTGGGGGCTCTGGTGGCCCTCATGGCCCCAGTGGCCATAAAGTGGCCGAGCAGTGCCAGAAAGCCATTGAGGACATCCCAAAGCTGCTGCAGGGACAGTGATGTCACTGCTGTGAGGTCATCAAAGGTGGGGAAATCATCGGGGACACTCTGGGGCCATGCAGGGATGCTCAGGGCCATTGTTGCAGCTTGGGGGCATGATGAGGCAGCTTTCCTCTGTGGGTGCAGCAGACCATTTCGCAAACCTCCTCAAAAACCTTCAGGTCCCTTTCCCTCCATGGGCAGTTTCACCTCAAATACCCAATTTCCCTGCACTGCTGACAGACTGGCCCTCGCTTGTTCAATTGCCCTTTGTGCTTTTAGGGTCCCTTCCCCAGGGAGCTTTGTTCCCATTATCCTCCCCCTACTCCTGCTTGCCTTGTCCTGACAGGGGCTCACTTCCCTCTGGGGGTGGGTCCTTGCACAGCTGCTTCCCCTCGGCAATAGCGGCTGCCATTATTTTCCCTTTCCCCTCGGCTTTCTCCTCGTCCCTCCAGACACTGACCTTCTGGGCTTCTTTGAACAGGTCATTCAACCCCTTATCCTGGCATTCCCTTTCTAGCTTCTCCTTATATCCAGCCCAGCATGAGTGACAAAGGTTATCTTCAATAAAGCTTGTCCAGCTTTTGTATCAGTCTACACCTGAGTATTGTCTCGTATTTCTTTTTAACCTCTCCAGCCATTCAGGTGGAGTCTCATCCTCCTTTTGTTGTTCATCAAATGCCTTGTGGGTGTTCTGGGTGGGTGGAGCAGCCTCCCTAATGCCCCTGACAATTAATGCTCTATAATCTTCCATGTTCTGCCTTCCCCTGGGGTTAAGGTGATCCCAATTAGGGCGTTGCAAAGGCATTTTCTTCTCCCAGGAGCCTGTGGGGTGTGTGTTCCCTCTCCCAAATGCACATCCCTGCTGCTCAGATCATTTGTCTTCCCTCGGCTGTTTATTACAGATTGCACTTCATCCCAGGTATAAACACTGGGTCCCAAAAATTGGTCTACTTGTTCTGCTAATCTGATAGGATCTTCTAGCAGAACTTTTAATTCCTTTTTAAACACTCTCACTTCAAATAAATTAAGCGGGGCAGTCACAAACCCCATTTTTCCATTCCCCTCACTGGACGCTCTGCCCCAGGTATTCTGGCTGGGTCCATCAGGGGGTGCAGGGGGTGCATCGGGTGCTGGCAGATATGGAGGGTCCCAGGTTCCATTTCTTTAATTTAAACACGTTGGTCTTCCCCAGGGAAGCCTCGCCCTTCCAATTGGCAGCAGAGTCACTTTTTTCCTGACTGACTGGTTCTTTGGCATTCACATGAATATTCAAAGTTTGGCATATCCACCCCTCAAAAGAACTCTATTTTGGCCAGATCAATGATAAATGATCAGATCTTATCTCCTGATTAGTCTATTTTCTCATATAATAATGTATCATTTTGATTTATTTTTTATTCTTTCTGTCAGGGTTTTGTTCCCACTCTGCTAATTTTATTCCCAGGAGGCTATCTGGAAATGTATCCATCAGTGTTCCCCTGCTCTCCTTTTCCCTGGGGGTTTTCTCCTTGTTTGCTTTGAGTCCCATGTTCTCATATTATCCAGGCACCAGCACAGTCCATACACCTTTATTTTCCTTCTTTCTTAACTTTCAAGCAATTCTGTCTCTACTCCTTTCACATGCATTTTCCCAGTCCTCCTCGGGTACTGTTCAGCCTCGGGGAACTAAATGCTCTTTTCCCACACACTATTTCCTACAGAAATTTTAAAAAATTAATGCCTGATCCCTGGCTCTGAATTTTAATTTTTCATACTTCTGACACTAGACAATCTTTTGTGTGGGTGTGCAATGCCACCTATCATGACAGATCTTACACTCACACCATTCCCAAGGTTCACATCTGAGTCCACAAATAAACACAAAATTACACTCACACAGACAACACAAAATGTTTATTAAAAATTTTCATCACATAGACAACAAACACTTTGCTTTTCCCTGCCGGTCTTGGTCACCTGAAAAGTGGAAGTGTGTATTGAAGCTCCTTGTTTGTTTTGTGCCTCAGTACATCTGCAGTACATCTCATTCACTCAAGAGTTACACCCATCAATCACACAAGACACAGGACATAAACTTTCACTTCCCACTCTCCTCATTTCCCATTCACACTTTCACACAACACTGAGGTGTAGCAATGGGGAACAAAGAGACACGGACCCCGTTGTGCATCAGAAGGAGATCACTTTATTGCAGAAATCACTCCCCATTTATACCTTTAATCTCACCCTGACAAAACCAGAACTCAACAGAAGAAGGGCACCCATTGGCTGGCTCAGCTGCAGTGCTGCTGTCCACATGTCCTATCAGCCAGTCAGGTTCCCGTTCATGTGCTGTCCACACGTTCATCCCCATAACTGCCTCTCACCCCCCAGCTGACCTCCAACCATCCAGCCTGCAGCTGTGCCTGCCCCACAGGGCCTTCTGTGCACATAAGCCTTAACAACTTTGGGAAATATCAACCCATATACCACATCTCCCCTTTCTTGTTTTTAGGCAACAAAAACCTACTAAGAAAAACCTAAACAACTCCTAAAACATTAATAACAGTGACAACAATAATAACTTCAACAACGTTTTAAAAACTGTACACATATGCCTATAACGTAGCAACTATATGCACATGGGATCAGGACAGTGGGACAAAAGGATGCACACACCGTGATGGACCCCACTGTACATGGAGTCACTGTGGAGACACAGGCATAACCCCTTTCCCATGTCAGTAATTCCAGGGACACAGGTATAACCCCTTTCCCATGTCAGGAAGTCCAGGGGTCCTTTCCATTGTCCAGTCAGTAATCCTTCACCAGCACTGGAGGTCTTAGATGAGCCTTTGTGTTGAAGGAATACTGTCTAACACATGCAGTCTGTCCCATCTCATCCTGATTTTAAAAAGTGAGGACATTTAGCTAGTCTGTCATAAGGGCACTCCAACTCCACCTCTTTCTGTTTTTCAAGCATGGTTTTTAGGGTCCTGTGGGCACACTTGACAATAGTTGACCCCGTGAAAGAGTGGGGAATGTCCATATTGTGAGGCACACCCCATTGCCACAAGAAGTTATGAACTCACTCTGAGGTGTAGGCAGGTCCATGGTCCGATTTGATGGTGTTGGGAAGGCCCAGAGTGGCAAAACAGGTGAGCCAGTGCTGGATAGCATCACGGGCCTTCTCTCTGGTCTGAGCAGTCACCATCCGAAAATGAAAATAGGTGCCAGTGGAAATGTGTACATATTTTAAGTAACCAAGCTCTGGGATATGGGTGACGTCAGTTTGACAAATGGAGTTAGTAATAAAACCTTGGGGGTTAGGGCCTTCTGCTAAAGGAGCAGGAGCCACGCCATGACAGGAGGGACAAAACAACAGGATACCACAGGCTTGTGAGGAATTTATTTGAAATTGCTTGTGAAGAGAAGAAGCATTGTGGTGGAAAAGTTGGGAGATAACTTGGCCCACGCAGAAGTATTTGGTACCGCACCTGTCCTCACAATGATATCTGCATAGTTGTTACCTTCTGAAATAGACCCAGGTAAACCTGTGTGGGAGCGAACACGCAACACATAAAAATCATGCAGCTGGTTGTTCATTAATGTCCACAATGTTCTTATCTCTGTAAACAAAAGGTTAACAGGTTTTAAATAGGAAAATTCTAAACAGAATGCAACAGATGAGGAATGAATTACGATGTTTAGTGGTTCCTGTGAAAATCACTGGAAGTCATACTAGATAGCAGCCATTTCTAAAATCTGCATGAGGCAAGCCTTTACATTAATACCCTTTTATGCCGCTGGACAGAGTCACCTCCATGCCAAATCGCTGCAGCTTTTTGGTTTTGGCAGATGCATCTGTAAAAACAGTTGGTCCATTGACAGGGGTCATGCTGCAGTGATGCTTTGCATACAGGGGGAGATCACCCATCTCTGTCCATAAACTATGTGAGGGATAATGGATAGATAACTGTCCAGAAAAATCTGCAAACACAATTTGGAATTTAGTGTCTTCTGATGCTAACTATGCCAAATTGTCTTTACTTGCATATATGTTGATGGTATGCAGATTCTGGCTATTGAGAATTTGCAATTGCTCTATACCTTTCTTAAATAAAGAAGAGAATATTTCCTCAACAGTCCACACAGTTTTTATTGCTATGTGAGGTAAGAATAACCATTCTAACACATGCAAGTAGTCTTTATCATTAGTAAATGTCCTGGCTTGTAAGATAAGCATGTATTCTATTTGCCATCTGTTGGAGCTTGGGCAGTTTTCTTATCTCTTCCTAGAACAATGTCTCCCTCCGGGGAGATATCTTCTGTTCATGGACCATTGAATGACTCACTGCATGACCGGTAAAGTTACATCATCCCATGGTGAGATGCTCCACCCAGGGGGATGAGCCAAGCATTCCTACCTGCATAAATCAGCACTTTTTGGGACACTGGCAGCCCCTTCGCTGGATTCCCAGAGAAGCAGCTTCTTCTCTGCTGAATTCCCAGAGGAAGACCAGGCCCAACTACTTCCAGACCTTCAGAGAAAAGTACACCCTTCTACGGATCACCGCTTCAGCAGCATTTCACCTGTCACTCCAGGAGGTGCAGCTATCATTTAACTGGACTACTACCAGCACCCTGACTCCTCAGGGTGTCAGGTTTCTGACTCATCACTAGTTTTGTTTGTACTAAGTACATTTTTTTTTTTTTTAGTTTTTCTCCTCATAAAGAACTGTTATTCCCATTCCCATATCTTTGCCTGAGAGCATTTTAATTCTGAAATTGTGGTAATTTGGAGGAAGGTGGTTTAACTTTTCCATTTCACGGGAGGCTCTTGCCTTCCTTCACAGACTCCTGTCTTTTCAAACTAAGACATAGGTACAGTACTGGAACTATTTCTAGATAAGAAAACAAGCCTAGGACCAGAAAGGTATTAAAACCTCAAAAAAGCCTAGGGACCAGAAACACATGAAGGTCTCCATCTGGAGAGACATTATGAATTCACGCAACATGGCTACTGACTGCTTTATCCCAACAGAGAGTAAGTACAACCAAAATGCAATCAATTTTTTACAGGTTTTTTTCTAACTTTCTCAAGACACATATTTGGCACCAAAAAATGTAATTGACCAGATTTAGGGCAAATCTGGTAGAAAACCTCTAAAGAGGTTCTTTCAGAAATTAAATTCATGTGGCCCCACCCTCAAGTGGTTTGGGAAAATATTTCCTTGAAAAAGGTGGAAAAAACCTATTTATTTAACTGGTAAAGCATTCACCAGCACAAAAAATGAACAATATTAAACAATAAAACCCCTTGCCAATCCAAAAGAGGTGACACACTCAGAAAGTGCCTGCGTGGGCTGTAACTTGGTTCACTCAGTCTCTTATCAGTCCCTCCAGCACTGGAACTGCCGCGGCCCAGGCCTGCCGTGGTGGGCCACAGGTTTGAGGTGGTGCTCCTCTGGGTTTTCAGTCCAGAGCAGGTTTAAACTGTTCCAAGAAAAAGAAAAACCACAGCCCAAGGAACTTCTCTGCCTCAGCTAGCTAAAACTAACTAAAAGCTAAGGAGAACTCTGTCCCACTGTCTGTCCATCCACAGCCAACACAGTCCAGGAGCAGGAATGTGGAGGAGTGACTGCAGTTTCTGAAAACGAACTGCGCGCTTCTTCTTCCCCCTCTTCAGTGCGAGAAGCAGTCTTAAAGTTGCAAAACTTATTTCTGGGCTGAACGGACAAATCTGGATACAGCTCACCATCATAAAGTCACCACAGGACATCTCTGCAGCAGCGAATCCAGGGTCCTTTGGATGCCTCAGGTTTTAGCTTTTCTATTTTTCCCATTCTGTGCTGCTTCAGTGTGGAGTTCTGAGCTTCATATTAGGGGATGGAAAGCTCTTTTCACAGAGCAGGGAGACAAAACAATTCCTTCTCTAGCTTAGGACCAAGGACAACCAATCCAAATTTCAGGCTCAAAGTATAAACAATGGCAGAATGAAGAGAGAAAACAAAAAGGACGGGACTCCGTATGTTAAAGCTGCAATTGGACAATTAACTGCAGTCTGCAAATGGACTAGAATTCATAAAAGTGAGAGACCTCATGACTGGTCATCCATTTTTGTAACCATTTTGGGTTCCTACCAGGTGTAGCCCTGGCTGGGCTCTTGTACTGCCCAAGGTGTATCCATTGAGGCCTTCTAATCAATCCTTCCTTTATTCCCTGTCTGGCCTCTGTTCCAGTTCAGCCTTTTCAAAGCATCACTTTGCCAGCAACTTTGATGGTGGTGAGGGTGGTCAGCAGGACTTGGAGTGGTCCTCTCCACTTGGCTTATAGGAGATCACTGTCCCCCACCACTTCACATGGAGGCAGTCTCCAGTCTGGAAGGGATGTGCAGGGGTGTCCAGTCCTATGGCTCTGGATTGCACAGTGTAATTCTGGAGCTTCTGCAATGTGGAACTTAAAGCCATTCGATATTTCTGCAAATCAAGTTTTCCCTTCATGTGACTTTCACTTGGAATATGCAGAATCTGATGTGGCTGCCATACAATATTTCATAGGGACTGATGTTGCCCCTCTGTCTTGGTTGTATTCAGATTCTCAGTAAAGCTATAGGCAGGGCCTGAACCCATGGCATGGATGTTTCCTGACAGATTTTGCTCATTTGTGAGAGTCTCATTCACACATTCATCTTTACCACTTTCTGGGGCTCTATAAGGCATTGTCTTGAGTTGAAAAGACAGGAGTCTGTGAAGGAAGGCAAGAGCCTCCTGTGAAATGGAAAAGGTAAACTCCCTCCCTCTGAATTACCACAGTTTCAAAATTAAAAGGCTCAGGTAAAGATATGGGAATGGGAATAACAGTTCTTTACTAGAAAAAAAAAACTAAATTAAAAAAATGTAATTAGAGTCAGAAACCTGACACCCTGAGGAGTCAGGGTGTTGGTAATAGTCCAGTTAAATGGTGGCTGCTCCTCCTGGAGTGGCAGGTGAAATGCTGCTGAAGAGGTGATTCTGTAGAAGGGTGTAGTTTACTCTGAAGATCTGATAGAGTAGATGGCCCTGGTCTTCCTTTGGGGATCCAGCAGGGAAGAAGCTGCTCCTCTGGGAGCCCAGCGAAGGGGCTGCCCTGCTGTCCCAAAAAGTGCTGATTTTATGCAGGTAGGAATGCTTGGCTCCTCCCCCTGGGTGGAGCATCTCACCATGGGATGATGTAACTTTACCAGTCATGCAGTGAGTCATTCAATGGTCCATGAACAGAAGGTATCTCTCTGGAGGGAGACATTGTTCTTGGAAGAAAACTGCCCCACCTCCAACAGATGGCAAATAGAATATATGCTTATCTTACAAGCCAGGACCTTATCCACCCCTTATTCTATTTCCATCTGCATCACAATGAAATCTTACACCCAGTTCTCACTTAAGACCAGGCTTCCCTGTGGTACGCAACGTGTTTCCCCATCTTTCTGCATTGCCCACCAAGTGTAACCAGATCCTTGAGCAAAAACAATCCCACTGATGGGTTTGTCTTTGCCTGAGTTGGGATTAATCCAAACAGTTTTTCCTAAAATATCTTTCATTTATCTTCATCTCCTGTGTGCAAGGGTTCTGACTGATGGACCCTCGGGTGTTGACCATTCAGGTTGCTTTTGCCAGGTTAATTTCCCAGTTTCTAAATGTTTGCCCACCAAGTGCCTTCAGGGTAGTCTTAAGGAGTCCGTTGCACAGTTCAACTTTGCCGGCAGCTGGAGCATGATAGGGAATATGATATATCCATTCGATACCATGTTCTCTGGCCCAGGTGTTGATAAGGACATTCTTGAAATGGGTGCCGTTGTCAGACTCAATTCTCTCAGGGGTGCCATGTCTCCACAGGACTTGCTTTTCTAGGCCTAAGATGGTGTTCCAGGCAGTGGCATGAGGTACAGGGTAGGTCTCCAGCCATCCAGTGGTGGCTTCCACCATGGTCAGCACATAGCGCTTGCCTTGGCATGTCTGGGGCAGTGTGATGCAGTCAATCTGCCAGGCCTCCCCATACTTGTACTTGGACCCCCGCCCACCATACCACAGGGGCTTCACCCGCTTGGCCTGTTTGATGGCAGCACACGTCTCACAGTCATGGATGACCTGAGAAATACTGTCCATGCTTAGGTCCACCCCTCGGTCTTGTGCCCACTTATAGGTGGCATCTCTGCCCTGATGACCTGAGGCATCATAAGCCCATCGAGCCAGGAACAACTCCCCCTTTATGGTGCCAATCGAGGTCTATCTTTGACACCTCTATGCTTGCTGCCTGATCTACGTGCTCATTGTTTCGGTGCTCCTCATTAGCTCGACTTTTGGGGACATGGGCATCTACATGACAGACTTTCACCGTTAGTTTCTCCACCCTAGAGGCAATGTCTTTCCATATAACAGCAGCGCAGTTTGGTTTTCCTCTATGTTGCCAGTTGGCCTTTCTTCACCTTCCCAGCCAACCCCACAGAGCATTGGCTGCCATCCACAAATCGGTATAAAGGTAGAGCTTTGGCCGCTTCTCCCTTTCAGCAACGTCCAGGGCCAGCTGAATGGTCTTGAGTTCTGTGAGTTGGCTCAATCCACCTTCTTCTTTGGTAGCTTGTGCAACTTGGCATGTGGGGTTTCATACAGCTGCTTTCCACTTCCGGTTCATCCCTACAATGCGACAGGAAGCATCAGTGAAAAGAGCTTAGTGTGTTTCCTCTGCTGGTAGTTGGTTATATGGTGGAGCTTCTTCAACCCTTTTCACTTGTACCTGCTCCTCGTCGACAGTGAGACCAAAGTTTTCACCTTTTGTCTGGTTTGTAATTATCTCCAAAATCCCAGGGTGATTCAGGATTCCAATATGGGCTCACTGAGTGATGAGGGCAATCCATTTGCTCCATGTGGCATCAGTGGCATGGTGGGTAGTAGGAACCTTTCCTTTGAACATCCACCCCAGCACCGGCAGTTGGGGTGCCAGGAGGAGTTGTGCTTCTGTGCCAATCACCTCCGAGGCGGCTTGAACTCCTTCAAAGGCAGCCAAGATTTCCTTCTCTGTGGGAGTATAGTTGGCTTCGGACCCTCTGTAACTTCAGCTCCAGAATCCCAGTGGTTGGCCTCGAGTCTCACCAGGAACCTTCTGCCAAAGGCTCCAGGACAACCCATGGCTCCCGGCTGCAGAGTACAGCACATTCTTGACCTCTGGTCTTGTCCTGACTGGGCCAAGGGCTACTGCGTAAGCAATCTCCTGCTTGATCTTGGTGAAGGCTTCTTGCTGCTCAGGGCCCCAGTGGAAATCATTCTTCTTGCAGGTAACCAGATAACGAGGGCTCACAGTCTGGCTATACTCAGGAATGTGCATTCTCCAGAAACATATGGCACCTAGGAAAGTTTGTGTTTCCTTTTTGCTGGTTGGTGGGGACATAGCTGAGATCTTGTTGATGACCTCAGTAGGAATCTGGTGCCGTCCGTCTTGCCACTTCACTCCAAGGAACTGGATCTCTTGGGCAGGTCCCTTGACTTTGCTCTTCTTGATGGCGAAGCCAGCTTCTAGTAGTATCTGGATGATCCTCTCACGTTTCTCAAACACTTCTGCCACTGTGCTCCCACTCACAATGGTATAATTGATGTATTGCAGGTGTTCTGGAGCCTCGCCCTTTTCTAGTGCAGTCTGGATCAGTCCATGGCAGATGGTGGGGCTGTGTTTCCACCCCTGAGGCAGTCGGTTCCAGGTGTACTGCACGCCCCTCCAGGTGAAAGCGAACTGAGGCCTGCATTCTGCTGCCAGAGAAATGGAGAAAAACGCATTAGCAATATCAACAGTGGCATACCACTTTGCTGCCTTGGACTCCAGCTCGTACTGGAGTTCCAGCATATCCGGCACAGCAGCGCTCAGCGGTGGAGTCACTTCATTCAATGCACGGTAGTCCACAGTCAGTCTCCATTCTCTGTCAGATTTGTACACAGGCCAGATGGGGCTGTTGAAGGGTGAGTGGGCTTTGCTGACCACCCCTTGGCTCTTCAGCTCACAAATCATTCTGTGGATGGGGATCACGGCATCTTGATCCATCCGATACTGCCGGCGGTGCACTGTTTGGGTCGCAATTGGTACGCGTGGCTCTTCCACCCTTAGGAGTCCTACTGCAGATGGGTTTTCTGACAGTCCAGGCAAGGTGTTTAATTGCTTAATGTCCTCTGCCTCTACAGCGGCTATTCCAAAAGCCCACCTGAGTCCCTTTGGGTCTTTGTAATATCCGTTCCGGAGGAAGTCTATGCCTAGGATACACGGAGCATCTGGGCCAGTCGCTATAGGATGTTTCTGCCACTCCTTCCCAGTCAGGCTCACCTCGGCTTCCACCAGAGTCAATTGTTGTGATCCCCCTGTCACACCAGCAATGGAAACAGGCTCTGCCCCCACATGTCCTGGTGGTATCAGAGTACACTGTGCACCAGTATCAACTAAAGCATCATATTTTTGTGGCTCTGATGTGCCAGGCTATCGGATCCACTGTCCAGAAGGTCCAGTTTTCCCATGCCTCTCCTTGGCTATAGACAAGGCCCCTCTAACACTGGTTATTATTCCTTTCCTGGGCATACATACTAGAGGTCCCTTCAAGGGGGTCTGACAGATCATACCCACAAGCTTGGTCATGGGAGGCTGAGGCTACCTTCACCTTGGTGGAACTCCCCCAGTTAGAGTTTCCCTCCTTGAGTTGACACACCCATGCTGCCAGGACAGAAGTGGGTTTCCCGTCCCACCTCCCCATGTCTTCCCCATGGTCATGCAGGAAGAACCACAGATTAGCCCTTGGGGTGTATCCTCTCTCTCTAGCTGGGGAATGTTGGGCCCTGACTTTGGAGCCTGTGACTTGCACGGCTGCTGCATTAGCCTTCCTCATCTCCTCCCTCATCTCCTCTTTGAACTCCTTAATCACAGCTGAGATTTGAGCCTGCATTGGGCCATTGATCATACTCTCGTAGTTCCTAAGTTTGTTGGCAACAGAGCCCACTGTCTCTCGGTGAGCGTCAGCATCGATTGTTGCAATGAAGGTGGTGTACTGAGATGGCCCAAGATTTGTCCTGGTTCAGGGCAAATTTGGGGAAAGAACTCCAAAAGGGTTCCTTCAGGAAAGCAGATTCAATTGGCCCCTCCCTGCAACCAGTTCAGGAAAGATACCTCTTTGGAGAAAAAGTGGAAAAAACCTGTTTAGTAAACAAGCAAACTTAAACAATATTAAACAATAAAACTTCTTGCCACTCCAAGAGGGAGACAAATTCAGAAAAATCCCCCGGCTTGCAGCTGGGCTCACTCAGTCTCTGATCTGTCCCTCCAGCGCTGGAAATGCCACGGCCCAGGCCCGGCCCGCTGGGCCACAGGTGCGAGCTGCTGCTGCTCTTCTGGTGTTCAGCCCAGAGCAGGTCCAGAGAAAGGGGAAACAAACACAGTCCAGGGAACTTCTTTGCGTCAGCTAGCTAAAACTAACTAGACTAGGAAAAAAAAAACAAAGGAGAGCTCCGTCTCGTTGTCTGTCTGTACGCAGACAACTCAGTCCAGGAGCAGGAATGTGGAGGAGGGAGTGCAGTTCTTGAAAACAAACTCCGCGCTTCTTTCCACCCCCCTCTTCCCTCCTGGAACAAATCTTAAAGGTGTAGAACTTATTATTCAACATAAACAGGGCAGACGATTGAGGATAAAGGCATCATACAGTCAACCTAGGACAACTCCACAGCACCTGACCTTGTCGCGGTCATTATTATGTTGTCCATCCCTCCCAGATAGTACCTCCAATACTGCTACTTCCCTCAGCTGTTGGATCCCTTCCTCAAGGGTCTTCCCACGCATTCTATGATGGTGCTCCTGCATTCTCTCCCTGTGGACAAACCTCTCTCTGACACTCATTAAAAGCTGCTCCCAGAGAGAAAGGGACCCTGGCTCCCTTACAAAAATCTGATTCACACCTGAGTCCTGAGTCATGGGTCCCCAGTTTCTTGCCTCACTACTGTCCAGCTGTACCCCTGTGTTGGGGAAGATGAATAAATATGATTGCCTGGCAAAAGATTTACAATAGTACAGCCAGGATGAAAACAATCCCCCCTACTGGTTGAGCAATGCCCTTACCTACAGATAGGTCCAAAGGTCAAATGGACTGTTCTATCTCACCCCCGAAAATGTATGGTTCATCCCACACCTGTAACCCTGCCCTGAAACATCAGGTGTCTGTGACCCCATTGGCCTAAGTCTTGTTCCATCCCACCTTGAAGCCCCCTGATAAGGGGTCTCTGAAGAGCCAGATGTCCTCTTGGACCTTCCACCCTCTCCTAGAGCATCCTCTTGTCTCCCTCTACCCCTTGTCTCTCCCGTCCCCCACTCCCTCAGGCCCTGCCACGTGCTGCGTCTGGCAGCTCCAAGCAGGACCTTTCACCCTCTATAATAAACCATATATTCTAAGAGCAGCCTTCAGAGATCTCTCGTCTCCATCCACCCAAACCATCCTGGAGCACAGCACCCCTGCAGCCT
The DNA here is from genome assembly GCF_050655825.1 of Lonchura striata. Lineage (NCBI taxonomy): Eukaryota > Metazoa > Chordata > Aves > Passeriformes > Estrildidae > Lonchura > Lonchura striata. The sequence continues at coordinate 1,484,243 of NC_140737.1, forward strand.
GTACCCATAAGGTCCCAGACCTGGAGTAACCAGGCAGTATAAGCCTCACATCATCATCGCACAATGTCTTTATGCAGATTACGAAGACTTTTGTACGTCAGGGACTCGGTGATGATCGCAACCTCTGTCTCCCCTGTGGGTTGTGAGGTTACTCCATTCCTATCCCTATCTGGGTGCTCGGCTTTTATCCTAGACCTCCTTGTTTCTACTGGGGCAGCTGCTGCTGGCTGCGACTGCCTTTGTGGTTCAGCTGGAACCTGGACAGTTGTAACATCTGTGGGTTCCACAGCTGTACTATTAGACTGTCCCTCTCCAAGGCAAAGGGCCGGTTTCTCACCAGCTGGGGAAATGCACTCCTTCAGCATCTCTCGTATCTCCTTAACCAGAACCCTCACCCAATCTGGGCGGTTCATTTCTGAGGTGGGCTGAGGGGCAGGGTCAGGCTCTAGGGCAGCAGCATCTCCAGTCTCTGGGGCAGTGTCAGGCTCTGCAGCAGCATCCCTAGTGTCTGGTGTAGGTGTCAGGGTAGTTACCCAGGTTAATCTTCCCTTATCTCTGAGTGCTAAATATAACAGGCATATCAGCAACACCACCCATTGTATGATATCAGTAGCACTTAGAGTGGATCTTAACCCTTCGAAAACTTAAAATGGTGGGTCCAAGCAGCATGCCAACAGCATAAGACTTGATATCTTTCCCTTAGTAGTCATGGGAGCTACCTCAGTCTCTGAAGGTGTGTGTGCTGTATCTCCAGTGACAAAATACTCACTGTCCGGTTGCATTTGGTATGCCTTCAGGTCCTGTGAGCTGGTTTACAGGTCCACTATAATGACTTCCCAATCACTGGATCTGAAATGAAACCCTTTGGCAGTCACTAGGTGAGGTAAGCCTAGCGGCTGCCAAACCTTGTCAGTTGTACATTTGACATTTTAATTTTTCTGCCCCCCTGCCCCCACCATGAGTCCTGTCCTCCCCCTGATTTGTTAAGAGAGAGGCATTTTCCCGTGTGGGTCCTGCTATATTTATATCTTTGCGCATAGTTGTATTAGTAGTGGGCACGCGCTGTACACTCAGGTTTTTTGTTTGTTGAACTTTGTCTGGTTCTGATTTTGAGGACAGTTTCTGGCAAAGTGTCCTGGTTTCTTGCAATGGAGGCAAATGATGTGCTGCAGCTGGTCCGATGACATTGGTTGTCTCCTTAGACCTCGTACAGCCGTGGCAGCAGGCTGTAGTTGTGCAGATGTTGTATTTCTGTCAGGGGTATCGAACAGCTCTGCTCTCCTGGTACATGCGTTGATCATCTGAGCGAGACTAGGTGCTGGGTCGAGAGCAAGGCTGAGGATAATTCTACGGCAGGTCTCATTCGCATTCCTCTGAGCTATCTCTTTAATCAGCTCTGTCTGTACCATAGGGTCTTGCACCTGTCTTTCGACTTGTGTTCTCAAGCAATCCACAAACTGTAAAAAACTCTCTGAAGGAAACTGTTTAATGTTGAGATAGCTGCCCTTAGCTCAGTTATTGGTAGCTGATAAATGTTTTTTCTTCAGCATTACAAATCTTATCTAAAATCGACCTAGATAGCAGTCGGGTTTGTTTTTTTGGACAGTGCCAGGCACCTGTGCCACATAGGTGGTCTATTGTAATAGGGGTACCATCATTATCGTTGGCCTCACTGGGTGTTTTATCTGTTTTAAAACTGCTGTTAAAGCCAACTTCCATCTATTTTCCCATATCTCATATTCAGGTGTTAGGAAATATTTAAATAAATCAGTAATATCTCTCGGTACCATCTCATTTGAATTAAAGGTTGCCCTCGTCATCCCTTTGAAAATCTTGCTCGATGTCCCAAATTCTCTCTGTATTTTACAATCACTGTTTTGTCCCTATATGGTATTGGTTGATACGTTCTGGTGCCATTTTTCCTACCTAGGTATACAACAGGTGCTACCGGTGGTATGGATTCATCATCATGTCCCTGAATTGCAGGAATTTCTGCTGCTTTTTCAATGCTCATAGAGGCAGGAGATTTCCCCCCCACACACCCCTTGGGTCTCGGTGAGAAGCAGGTCCACTGCCCTCTCCCGGGCTGCCAGTGCCGCGGGGGAAACCCATGCGCTGCCAGTGCTGTGGGCTGGGCTCGGCTGCCCCCCGGTGAAATGAACAGGGTCTACGCCTTTATTAGTGTTCAGCTCTTTATTAAAAAGTCAGCTCGGCAGGGGGGTGGTGTAGCTTCTTCCGGTAGCCGAAGGGTGAGAAGGCATGCAGAGCCTGTCCCTGCAGTCTCCGTGGCACGCTGGTAGCCGGAGGTGAAGAGGTGTCCAGTCTGTATCTGAAGTCCCGATCAGCAGACCGTCCTCTCTCCTTTCCTCCTTGCACACTGGTAGCCACACGGTTGGGGGGGATGTGCAGAGCCTGCTGCCGAGGTCCAGCAGCAGCTATCCCTCTCCTTCCCTCCTGGTAACACCAGGAGGAGTGTCTATTTTCCTTGTGCCTGCTTCCCACAGCCCAGTCCAGTCTGGTCCTCTGCAGGTTATGGTGACAGGTCAAACACAGACTAGGGATGGGGTTCCCTTTTCCCCAACCAGCACACCCATCCAGCCCCCTCCACTGTGCCCCTCTTTTTCATTTTGGGGTGCTTTTCATCCCCAAAACCCCCTCTCATGATTCCACTGGATTATTTTGCATCCCAGTCCTAGTTTGGGTGGGGGTGTAGGTGATTCCCAGGAGTGATTAGCTAATTAACATTTCAATGTCAGTACTTAGTTTGAGCCAAGTGTCCCAGCCAGGCTGTTTTGTTCATAACAAATCCCTCCTCTATTTCTTTGATTGGACTTAAGCCCGCATCAACTTACAGTCTCTGGCTTTTGAGGGTTTGCTTCTTTGGGTAATTCTCTTAATTCCATATATCAGCTTCTAGCAAGCCTTCTTTAAAGCTAATTTTAAGTCTTTTCGTTCCTTAATTACTGTCTATGCACAAGAGGAGGTGGGTTGGGTGACCCTCTAAAGGACACTTATTCTTATTAAATAGTTACAAAGTACTTAAACTTTGACCATGGTGCCTTAACTCAGAAGCGGTTACCACCTTACCATATATCAGCTTCTAGCAAGTCTTCTTTAAAGTAAATTTTAAGTCTTCTGGTCCCTTAATTACCGTCTATGCACGAGAGGAGGTGGGTGACCTTGTTGGGTCTGGTCTGGCGTCTGGGGGTGACACTGGTCCTTCTACTCTGGGGATATGGATCCAGCCTTTTTCTTGGGTTCGCACCACAGTTGTGTGGTGAGTACCACCTGAAAAGGTCCTTCGACTTTGGGGGTTAGTGGAGTGGTGGTGTTCCAGGCTTTTATTAACACCTAATCTCTAGGACTGATGTTGTGGGCATTGGTATCCAGAGGGGAGGTCTGGGGAAAGATATCCCTTCTTTCTGAGGCCTTCTAGGGATTTTCCTATGATTTTTAAATATTTTTGAGTTACTGCCTCCCCTTCTAAATAATCTGCAGTACTGAAAGAGGTGATTAGAAAAGGGAGTCCAAACATCATTTCATAAGGAGAAACCCCTATGTCGGACCAAGGTCTTGTTCTGATGCGCAAGCGAGCGAGAGGTAAACGCTTTAGCCAATTCATTTTTGTCTCTTCAATTAATTTGGTTATTACATTTTTAAGAGTTTTATTTATCCTTTCTACCCTTCCCGAGCTCTGAGGATGCCATGGGGTGTGCAATCTCCACCTTATCCCCAGGGCTTTTTGTTACTTGATGCAAAGTTTGAGCAACAAAATGTGGACCTCGGTCGAGTCAATCTTATTGACTAGCCCATATTGAGGTATGATATTTTCGAGGATTATTCTTGGAACTTGTTGCGTGGTTTCCTTTTTGGTTGAGAAAGCCTCCACCCAGTGAGTGAGATGATCTACAATCACTAGTAAATGCTTGTACCTCTGCACAGAGGGCATTTCAGTGATATCTACTTGTATGTTCTGGAAAGGTCTTAAAGCAAGTTTTCCTCCCCCATGTGCTGTTTTTCTCATTACCTTTTGGTCAGTTTTCAGGCAAATCACACACCCTCTTGTGACTGCTTTTGCCAGGTCATACACTTTAATACATAAATTCTCCTGTAAAAAGTGGTCATACAAACCTTGGATTCCCCAGTAGGTCAATTCACAACTTGAACTCTTATCTTTTTATCTCGTGGGATGATCCTTACCCTTTTTTTGGACTTGCAAGTCTCTTCTTAAGAGAGTACTTTTTAAATTTGGCAGATAAAGTCTGTCAAAAATTGTCTAGAATTCTCCTTGATTTTTATATTTTTGGCTATAGATGCTTTAAATGGCCTTCCCTTCACCTCTAAAACCTCTCAGACCTTCTTCCCAATGGTGACTATTACTGGTAACTTGTGCTGGATTTATCTGCCCCTTTGTTAACTAAGAACTCAAAATCTTCATAGTGGGGACTTTAAGGTTTACCAAGGGCTCTTCTTGATGGTTGATTGGATCTCTTCGCTTATAGAACCCCTAACACCTCTAGTCATCCCCCCTTGAAATCTTTTCTAAGACTTCTTGTTCTTTATGCATTGCTTTATCAAACTGAAATATAAGACACATCCCACTACAGTAATAGCACCTCCTGTTGCTTTGTGAAGCTTCAGGTTTCTTAAACTCATTAAAGTTCTTATTTGTCTCATATAATGTTGCTGGTTGGTCTCTTTTTTTTTTGATAGCCCTGGTCTATTCCAGCTTGACTTAGACATCAGTGCTGGCGATTTCTCTACTCTTACACTTTCTCGAGCAACTGCAACCATAATTCTGGCTTTGGTTTTGGCCTTTTCTTCCTCCCTCCTTAAATATATTCTTAGGGTCTCTAGGTGTTGGTTTAGGTGATTATATATCTACTGATAGTGGGTTCCATACCATGGCCACTCTCCCTGTAATTTTAACTCTGGCCATACTTCTGTACTTTTGTCTAAAGCCTTTGTGGTCTCCCAAGAATCCCATTGGTCTAACTATTGCCCTAATGGCCTGTTAGGGGGAATTCTCTTTGCTTTCTCTTTTGAAGGATCAGCTCCTTTGCTATAACCTGTTCCCATTTCCAGGCCTCAAAAAAAAAAAAAGAAAAAAATACCTCAAATGGTGCCCCCCTCTAAAATGGAATATACAGATATGCAACTATAGTTCATTTGGCTCCTTCCCACGAATTAGTATTTTAAATCTCTTGACTGAACTTAATCTCTTCGAGCTAACCTCCCACTCTTGGCATTTATATCTGTCCCTTGCCCAGGATAACCACTAATCACACTCACATATATTGACTTCTGCTTTCCTATTCTTTTTTGGACTTCTTGATGGACTTTCTAAGCTTGGACCCTGGGGAGGTCTCGCCCCAATTCTTACTTGGCATTTTGCCCAACCTCCTTACTAGGCTTAGGAAGCTTGGTCTCCCTGCCAAGGTAAGGTCGAACGTCCTGCTGAGCCTTACACTCGAACTCCGGCCAAGTCCCTTCGCCTGACTCCTACTAGGCTTAGGAATCTTGGTCTCCCTGCCAAGGTAAGGTCGAACGTCCTGCCGAGCCTTACACTCGGACTCCGGCCAAGTGCCTTCGCCTGAGTCTCTTAATAGGCTTAGCCAGCTTGCCTTTTTACTTGTTTCTTTACTTTCTTGCTTACTCTGCCTGCTAGGACATGCCTCCTGCCTGCCATAACACATACCCGGGCTGCCAGGACCTGCTCCCTGCCTGCCAGGACATGTCCCCTGCCTGCAAGGACATGACCCCTGTCTGCGAGGACATGACCCCTGTCTGCGAGGACATGACTTCTGCCTGCCTGCCAGGACATGCGCTCTTCCTCCCAGGACATGCCCCTGCCTGCCAGGGACATGACTCCTGCCTGCCTGCCAGGACATGCCTTCTTCCTCCCAGGACATGCTCCTGCCTGCCAGGTCATGCCCCTTGCTTGTTAGGACATGCCCCTTGTCTACCAGAACATGTCCCCTTCCTGCCAGGACCTGCCTCCTCCCTGCCAGGACCTGCCTCCTGCCTGCCAGGACATGCCCTGCCTACCAGGACATGGCCCCTTATTGCCAGGACATGCACCCTTCTTGTCAGGACCTGCCTCCTGCCTGCCAGGACATGCCCTCTGCCTCCCAGGACATCCTTCCCCACCTGCCAGGGACATCCCACCTGCCCGGCTGTGAACAACCCCCTTGCCCTGATTGCCAGGGACTTTATCCCTAGAGAATCTCCACATGCCCAGAGGAGGGCCTTTACCTCTAAGGAGACACCTCAGTCACTCCTCTATTCCACTCCCTTCCCCCCATTCCTGGCTGGCCCCTTCGCAGGAGTCCGGAAACGTGGTACTAGCGGGTCCCTCTCACTTCGGGGGTCCGAGCTGCCGGCCCCCGTCTCGGTCACTCAATCACTCACTCGTCTCCCGATTTTTCTCACCAGTCTGTCGTCCCTTCGCGTTGCTCCTCCACGTGGCTCGTCGGTGTTGTTCCTCTGCGTGGCTCATCTCACGCTGATCCTAGGGTCCAGTAGCCAGCTAATCCCGAGGGTCCCTCGAAGCCAGTGTCCAGGAGTCCAGGAGTCCAGGGTTCCTCTTCGGGTGTGACTCTCCCGGACGAGCCCCCAAATTGAAATGAACAGGGTCTATGCCTTTATTAGTGTTCAGCTCTTTATTAAAAAGTCAGCTCGGCAGGGGGGTGGTGTAGCTTCTTCCGGTAGCCGAAGGGTGAGAAGGCGTGCAGAGTCTGTCCCTGCAGTCTCCGTGGCACGCTGGTAGCCAGAGGTGAAGAGGTGTCCAGTCTGTATCTGAAGTCCCAATCAGCAGACCGTCCTCTCTCCTTTCCTCCTTGCACACTGGTAGCCACACGGTTGGGGGGGATGTGCAGAGCCTGCTGCCGAGGTCCAGCAGCAATCCCTCTCCTTTCCTCCTGGTAACACCAGGAGGAGTGTCTATTTTCCTTGTGCCTGCTTCCCACAGCCCAGTCCAGTCTGGTCTTCTGCAGGTTATGGTGACAGGTCAGACACAGACTAGGGATGGGGTTCCCTTTTCCCCAACCATCACACTCATTCAGCCCCCTCCACAGTGCCCCTCTTTTTCATTTTGGGGTGTTTTTCATCCCCAAAACCCCTTCCCATGATTCCACTGGATTATTTTGCATCCTAGTCCTAGTTTGGGTGGGGGTGTGGGTGATTCCCAGGATCGATTAGCTAATTAACATTTCAATGTCAGTACTTAGTTCAAGCCAAGTGTCTCAGCCAGGCTGTTTTGTTCATAACACCCGGCACGATCCGGGCTGGGGGCTGTGCAGAGACCGGCCCCAGCGCTGGGAGCTGTGTCGGGACTGGCCCGTACCCCGTTCCTGTGGCAACTCGGAGGGAGCTGCTAATAAGGATGGGGGCGGGGGGGTGCTGCCGAAGGCCAGAAGGGATTGGGGGAGGGCTGGGGGGCTGGGGGAAGGAAAGGATTGTGAGAAGAAGGCAAAAGTGCATGGCCTCCACCATTATGCTGCCACATGTGCCCTGCCGGTCTCCGAGACCCCGCCACATCACCAGGGCTCTGGGAAGAGAACCTTGCACTTTTGGAGAAGTCCGGATTACATTTCTCAGAAGAATCAGGTGTTACAGGGGGATACCAGGTGGGTAAGGCGATATCAGGACCAAAGTATCGGGGCGGGAGGGGGTGCATCGGAATTAGAAAAAAGGTTAGTCGAACAATTTGTCTGTTTCTGTATGCTTTTTTCCACTTCTAAAATCTGTTTTCGAGCTTGTAAAAATATCCAAATAAATAGGCAAGCTTTATGTTCACCATTTTCGACTTTTAAAGTTAATATCTGTCCAATTTGGTTCCAAAATGAGATTGCATTAATTTCCTGCACAGTGAAATTTGGTATTTCCTTTGTTAACCAGCATATGTTACATTTGGGAATGTAACATTGGTTAAAATATTGTTAAGGTGTTTTAATGTGCTCTTTTGGTCCACTGATAATTTTGCACCCATTTTTTAATCATATTGGTGGACTATCCACCACCAGACTTTAACACAGCATGAGTTTTTGAATTCCCTGGTCTTAGAACACGGGAAGTGGCGGGGGAAAGTGGTGGAGGGGGCAGGGGGGGCACCGCATCGCCGGAGTGGCTCCTGCTCTTTTTCTCGTCTCCCCTGGGGTACGGGGGTTTCCCCGCTGCTGTCCCAGGGTTAGATACCCCCTTTCATGGCTTCCCCACCCCAGGAATGTGGACTCTCTCAGTCAGAGCGGCTTGTCCGCTGTGATCCCCAAGCCCGCCCGGTCCAAGCTGTGTGCGCTGGCTCCGAGTTTACCCGAGCTCGCAGCATCCCACGGTCACTATGGTAACCCCTTCCAGCTAGGCGCGCTGCCAGGAAATGCTAAACAAAGGGGTTCTTGCCAATCCTGTAAAACCGTAGGGTCATCTGTGGAATCGTCTGGGGTCCCAGCTCCATCCGGCTCACCTGGGGCACACAGGCAACGTCCTGACTTCTCCCTGTCACTCCAAGCCACTCAAAAGCAGCTGATAAAGAACAGGGTGGTTGACTTTCCCAAAGAGATTTTGGAACCCCTCAAATAAGGGCTCCAGCTCCTGCATGAGCTTTTAGCAAACCCACGTTGAGGGCCAAGTGACGCTTCTCCCTCTCAGCCCCTCAAATTACCAGGCCAGCCCAGATAGACGAGGCCTTGAGGGAGCGCATGACAGGAGATGGACAAGGATTCAAAAGAGGCTCTATCCCCAATGTGGTTGTCCAGCTTCTTTATTCTGGGAGATCAGGGGGGAAAGAGAGTGAACAGGAAGGGACATGGCCATATCTAGGCCCTGGACAGGGAGGGCTTTTGGGCTCTCTGACAGCCCCATCAGAGCAGGAAGGAAAGGACCACACTTATCAGAGTCACAGGGGTCCCGGGAAAAAGGGGTAAAGCATATCCAGAGCGCACTGTAACATGGGGTATCCTATTGTTTTGTCCCTCCTGTCATGGCGTGGCTCCTGCTCCTTTAGCAGAAGGCACTAACCCCCAAGGTTTAACTACTAACTCCATTTGTCAAACTAATGTCACCCATATCCCAGAGTTTGGTTACTTAAAATATGTTCACATTTCCATTGATACCTATTCTCATTTTCTGATGGAAACTGCTCACACCAGAGAGAAGGCCCGTGATGCTATCCAGCACTGGCTCACCTGTTTTGCCGCTCTGGGCCTTCCCAACAGCATCAAATCAGACCATGAACCTGCCTACGCCTCAGAGTGAGTTCATAACTTCTTGCGGCAATGGGGTGTGCCTCACAATATGGGCATTCCCCACTCTCTCACGGGGTCAACTATTGTCAAGTGTGCCCACAGGACCCTAAAAACCATGCTTGAAAAACAAAAAGAGGTGGAGTTGGAGTGCCCTTATGACAGACTAGCTAAATGTCCTCACTTTGTAAAATCAGGATGAGATGGGACAGACTGCATGTGTTAGACAGTATTCCTTCAACACAAAGGCTTATCTAAGACCTCCAGTGCTGGTGAAGGATTGCTGACTGGACAATGGAAAGGACCCCTGGACTTCCTGACATGGGAAAGGGGTTATACCTGTGTCCCTGGAATTACTGACATGGGGAAGGGGTTATTCCTGTGTCTCCACAGTGACTCCATGTGCATTGGGTCCATCACGGTGTGTGCATCCTTTTGTCCCACTGTCCTGATCCCATGTGTATATAGTTGCTACTTTATAGGCATATGTGCACAGTTTTTAAAATGTTGTTGAAGTTATTATTGTTGGCCCTGTTATTAATGTTTTAGGAGTTGTTTAGGTTTTTCTTAGTAGGTTTTTGTTGCCTAAAAACAAGAAAGGGGAGATGTGATATATGGGGTGATATTTCCCAAAGTTGTTAAGGCTTATGCGCACAGAAGGCCCTGTAGGGCAGGCACGGCTGCAGGCTGGATGGTTGGAGGTCAGCTGGGGGGTGAGAGGCAGTTATGGGGATGAACCTGTGGACAGCACATGAACGGGAACCTGACTGGCTGATAGGACATGTGGACAGCAGCACTGCAGCTGAGCCAGCCAATGGGTGCCCTTCTTCTGTTGAGTTCTGGTTTTGTCAGGGTGAGATTAAAGGCATTAACAGGGAGTGATTTCTGCAATAAAGTGATCTCCTTCCGATGCACACCGGGGTCCATGTCTCTTTGTTCCCCATTGCTACACCTCAGTGTTGTATGAAAGTGTGAATGGGAAATGAGGAGAGTGGGAAGTGAAAGTTTATGTCCTGTGTCTTGTGTGATTGATGGGTGTAACTGTTGTGTGAATGAGATGTACTGCAGATGTACTGAGGCACAAAACAAACAAGGAGCTTCAATACACACTTCCACTTTTCAGGTGACCGAGGTGGGCAGGGAAAAGCAAAGTGTTTGTTGTCTATGTGATGAAAATTTGTAATAAACATTTTGTGTTGTCTGTATGAGTGTAATTTTGTGTTTATTTGTGGACTCAGATGTGAACCTTGGCAATGGTGTGAGTGTATGATCGGTCATGATAGGTGGCATTGCACACGCACACAAAAGAGTGCCTGTTGCCAGGAGTATGAAAAAGTGAAATTGAGAGACAAGGATTAAGCATTAATTTTTAAAAATTTCTGTAGGAAATAGTGTATGGGAAAACAGCATTTAGTTCCCCAAGCCTGAAGAATATCCAAGGAAGACTGGGAAAGTACGTCTGTGTATTAGATAGGGACAGGCGATCGGAAGATCTCGGGATGTGACGGAAAGAAAGACCCCCTTCCTCCTCTCCTCCTGCAACACGTTATCCATTACTCCAAAGAATGTAACCACACCTAACCCGGTAGTTTTCCACTCCTGACTAACCCTAGAGACCCTACCAAACCCCCCAGACGTAGCAAAGTCCCCCAAGATTATTTAAACCCATGAGATAAGATAATAAACGCTTTCGACCGTCCACCACACTGGTGTCTGCGTGTGTCGTTAGCCCGAGTAGCCCGGACTAGGCTGGGCTGCCGTGCTGTTCCTTGCAACCAGGTCGCCGTTGCCTCCTCTGAAGGCAACAGTCTGAAAGGAGTAGAGACAGAATTGCTTGGAAGTTAAGAAAGAAGGAAAATAAAGGTGTGTGGACCATGCTGGTGCCAGGATAAGGTGAGAAAATGGGACTCAAAGCAAACAAGGAGAAAACCCCCAGGGAAAAGGAGAGCAGGGAAACACTGATGGATACATTTCCAGATAGACTCCTGGGAATAAAATTGGCACAGGAGGAGCATAACCCTGATGCAAGAAACAAAAAAAAAAGAAAATGATACATTACTATATGAGAAAATAGACTAAACAGGAGATAAGGTCTGGTCATTCATCATTGATCTGGCCAAAATAGAGTTCCTTTGAGGGGTGGATATGCCAAACTTTGAATATTCATGTGAATGCCAAAGAACCAGTCAGTCAGGAAAAAAGTGACTCTGCTGCCAGTTGGAAGGGTGAGGCTTTCCAGGGGGAGCCCAACGTGTTTAAATTAAAAGAAATAGAACCTGGGACCCCTTAGAGTATCTGCCCCCACCGCATCTGCAGGCACCCGATGCACCCCCTGCACCCCCTGATGGACCCAGCCAGAATACCTGGGGCAGAGTGTCCAGTGATAGGAATGGAAAAATGAGATCCAAGCAGTGGCACTAACCTCATCTGGGAAGTGCCATTGGAGGGGCACACGGGGAATCAGGCTTGTGACTGCCCCACTTACTTCCTCTGAAGTGAGAGCGTTTAAAAAGGAATTAAAAGTTCTGCTAGAAGATCCTATCAGATTAGCAGAACAAGTAGACCAATTTTTGGGACCCAGTGTTTATACCTGGGATGAAGTGCAATCTGTAATAAATAGCCAAGGAAAGACAAATGATCTGAGCAGCAGGGATGTACATTTGGGAGAGGGAACACACACCCCACAGGCCCCTGGGGAGAAGAAAATGCCCTTGCAACGCCTTAATTGGGATCACCTTAACACCAGGGGAAGGCAGAACATGGAAGATTATAGAGCATTAATTATCAGGGGCATTAGGGAGGCTGCTCCACCCACCCAGAACACCCACAAGGCATTTGATGAACAACAAAAGGAGGATGAGACTCCACCTGAATGGCTGGAGAGGTTAAAAAGAAATACGAGACAATACTCAGGTGTAGACTGATACAAAAGCTGGACAAGCTTTATTGAAGATAACCTTTGTCACTCATGCTGGGCTGGATATAAGGAGAAGCTAGAAAGGGAATGTCAGGATAAGGGGTTGAATGACCTGTTCAAAGAAGCCCAGAAGGTCAGTGTCTGGAGGGACGAGGAGAAAGCCGAGGGGAAAGAGAAAATAATGGCAGCCGCTATTGCCGAGGGGAAGCAGCTGTGCAAGGATCCACCCCCAGAGGGAAGTGAGCCCCTGTCAGGACAAGGCAAGCAGGAGTAGGGGGAGGATAATGGGAACAGAGCTCCTTGGGGGAGGGACCCTAAAAGGACAAAGGGCAATTGAACAAGCGAGGGCCAGTCTGTCAGCAGTGCAGGGAAATTGGGTATTTGAGGTGAAAGTGCCCATGGAGGGAAAGGAACCTGAAGGTTTTTGAGGAGGCTTGAGAAATGGTCTGCTGCACCCACAGAGGAAAGCTGCCTCATCATGCCCCCAAGCTGCAACAATGGCCCTGAGCATCCCTGCATGATCCAGAGTGTCCCAAATGATTTCACCACCTTTGAGGACCTCACAGCAGTGACATCACTGTCCCTGCAGCAGCTTTGGGATGTCCTCAATGGCTTTTTGGCACAGCTCAGCCACTTTATGGCCATTGGGGCCATGAGGGCTACCGTAGCCACCATGGCTACTTGAGAGGAGGCTGCGGATGTCCCCAAGTGTACTCAGCAGGTGACGTGTGGCCAGGCGGGCACTGGCCTCCCACATCTGCTCAGCCTTGCCCACTGCGGCCACCAAGGCCTCAGGGACATGGGGGGACATCCCATTTGTCCCCTTCAGGGTGGCCTCAATGTCCCTGAGGCATCGCCCAACTCCAGAAGGAACGCGGTGGCTTTGTCACATGCAGCCACCAAGTGCTTCAGCAGCTCCAGAGCCACCTCTGCCTGCTGTCCCCTCCTGCTGGCTGCCCCAACCTCACTGGTGGCTTGTTTGTTCAGCGTGTCCCGGAGCTTACCGAGGAAGGTCCCCAGGGCCGTGTGCAGAGACTGTGGGGATCTGCCCAGTAACATCCGGGGGACACTCGGGTGATACGCAGGAACGTGGCACAGCCAGCAGTAAACAGGAAAAGGTGAAGAGGTGACATCACCCCCCGGCCACGGGGTGTCCAATGTCCCCCTTATGGCCTCCAAGAGACCCCGATGTCCCCTCAGGGTCCCCACATGGCCCTAGTGTCCACTGAGTGTCTCCAACAGGAACCAAATGCCCCCCCAGAGTCCACATCAGGGCCCTGTTGTCCTCAACACAACCCCAGCATCCCTTCAATGTCCCCAACAGGGCCTCAATGTCCTCCCTGATGTCCTCAACAGGAGCCCAATGTCTGTAGTGGCCCCTCAGGGCCCCCAGCAGAGCCCAGATGTCCCCCCCCCAGTATCTCCAACAGGAACCTGATGTCCACTGAATGTCCCCAACAGGCCTCGATGTCCCCCCCCATGTCCCCAACAGGGCCCAAATGTCTCCCAGTGTCCTGTTGGGAACACTGGGGATACTGGGATCCTGTTTTGGACACTGTGGGGACATCGGGGACATTGTGATGACCCAAAACAGGACAGGGGATATCAGGGTGGCCTGGCGGTTCCCAAGGGAAGGACACAGGGGTTTCTCCAAGGTCCCCAATGTCCCTCGGGGTGCCTCGTGCCCTGGCGGTGACAGTGCCACCCCAGTGTCCCCACCCTGTCTCTACCCCTGCCCCATCAGCACTCTCTGAGCTGCCTTCAGCCTTGGCATCACCTCCTCTTGCCCCTCACGCAATGTCCCCAAGCCCTCTATGATGTCCCCAAGCGCCCGGGCAGCTTTGGGGAAGCCCTGTCCCCGTGTCCCCCAAGGTGTCACCTTCCTGTCCTGGGTGACAGCAGCCACCAATTCCTCCAGCTTCTGTGTCACCTCCTCCAGCTGCCCCAGCACATCTGCAGTGGCCTCGTTGGTGGCCGCGGTGGCCTCAGCGCTGGCCCTGGCGGCTGCCACCCGCCGGGCACGGTCCCACAGGCGCAGTGCCATGTCCTGCTGCCGGCTCGCGGCGGTGGCCAGGTGTCGCCGTGATGTCCCCAAACCCTGCCAGGCCGCGTCGCAGGACACAGCCACCGCAGTAAGGTCCAGCAGCAGGTGACTGTCTTCACTCACCCCCAGGGCGGCGCGGGCCGAGTCCAGGGACACTGTGGGGACACAGGGACGCCGCACAGGTGGCACCAGGGAGATGGCAGTGCCACCTGTCTAGTGTCACCAGACTGGTGGCACCAGGCACAGAGCAGTGGCACCAGTTCCATCCCAGTGCTGCCAGCCCAGTGCTCCCCATGGCTGCCCCAGTGTCATCACCCAGTGTCACCAGTTCCATCCCAGTGCCACCACTTCTGTCCCACTGTCACCACTTGGGTGCAGCAACCCAGCTGCAGGACCAGTGTCCTCAGTTCTGCCCCAGTGCCACCATCTCAGTGTCCCAAGTTCTATCCCAGTGCTCCCAGTTCCACCCCAGTGCTTCAAGTGTCAGCCCAGTGCCACCACCCTATTGTTCCCATCCCAGTGTCACCAAATCCATCCAAATGTCACCATCGCAGTGTTCCCTGTCCCGTCCTAGTGTTACCTGTTCCGTCCCAGTTTCCCCAGTCCTGACTTACAGTCCCCCATCCTGTCCCAGTGTCCCTGTCCCAGTGTTCCCAGTTGTGTCCCAGTGCCACCCGTTCCATCATTGTGCCATCGGCCCAGTGTCCCCAGTCCTGTCCCAGTATCCCTGTCCCAGTGTGACCAGTCACCTCCCACTGTCCCCAGTTCCAACCCAATGTCTCTGTCCTGGTGTCACCACCCCAGTGCCAACAGTGTTGCTCTGGTGTCACCACCCCTATGTCACTAGTTCCATTTCAGTGTCACAAGTTCCATCCCAATGTCACTACCCCAGTGTCACAGTCCTGTCCCAGTGCCCTCATCCCAGTGTCACCAGTCCCACCCCAGTTTCCCCAGTCCTGACCCAGTGATTCCCATCCCATCTCCGTGTCCCTGTCCCAGTGTTCCCAGTTGTGTCCCAGTGTCCGCAGTTCCATCCCAATGTCCCATCCCAATGTTCCCAGTTGTGTCCTGGTGCCACTAGTTCTACTGCACTGTCACCACCCCATTGTCCCCAGAGCTGTCTCAGTGCCACCACCCTCATGTCATCATTCCAGTATCCCCAGTTCCATCCCAGTGCTCCCACTGCCAGCCCAGTGCCACCGCCCCATTGTCCCCATACCAATGTCACCATCCCAGTGCCACCGCCCCATTGTCCCAATACCAATGTCACCATCCCAGTGTCACCAGTCCTGTCCTAGTTTCTCCAGTCCTGTCCCAGTGTCCCTGTCCCAGTGTCCCCATCCTGGGGCAGGGGAAGGTCTCTACTGCTCGGTAGGGCTCCATACTGGTCTGAACTGGTCTGTACTGGTTCCCTGCATCCCCTGATGCTCCCTGCTGCTCTGCACTGGTCCGTAGTGGTCTATACTGGTCTGAACTGGCGTATACTGGTCAGGGCAGGGAAAAGACTCTCTTGGTTTGACTGCCATGCCCGTCTCTACTCACGTTCCAGCGCCGCCGCCGCCGCCTCAGCCTTGGCCCCGTGCTGATGCAGCCACTGCTCGTCCTCGTCCCCCAGGGTTCCCAAGGCCACCGCCGGGGCCACTGCGGCCTTCCGGGCCCTCTCCAGTCCCCTCTGGGCCACCTGGGCCTGGTCCAGGGCGGCCTCGGCCTCAGCCAGCGCAGCTGGGATGCTGTCCGGCGTCCCCAGGGCCTCAGCCAAGGCCACCAGGGCCACCAGGGCCCTTTGCTGTGCAGCCACCGCTGTGTCCACCACAGGGGAGAGGGCAGGGGGGGACACCTGGGGACAGGAAAGGGGGTTAGGGGTTAGAGGAGGGGATGGTGGGTTCTAGGAGGGGGGGTTGGCAAATTCAAGGTGGGATTTATGGGTTCTAGGGGAGTTTTTGAAGGGTCCTAAGGAGTATTCATGAGTGGCCCAGGTGGGGTTGGGAGTGGCTCAGGAGAGGTTTTTGGAGGGTGGGGAGCCCCAGTGAAGTTTGGAGGATCCTGAGGGGGCTTTTTGGGGCCCTGGAAGGGTTTTGGCGGGCCCCAGGTGGTGTTTGGAGATCCCAGATGGGGTTTTGGGGCATCCCAGGTGAGCAGGGGACACAGGACAGAGGAGTCAGGGTGGACACAAGGGTCAAGGGGGTCCCAGGTGAGGCTCCCAAGAGATTGTAGGGGGCCCAGGTGAAGTTTTGGTAGTCCCAGGTGAGGTTTCTGGTCTCTCAGTTGAGGTTTTGGGGCTCCCATTCTGTGGGGGTCTGGGGCTTCTCAGCTGAGAATTTCCAAAGATTTGGGGTTTCTCAGATGCACAGGTGAGCATTTGGGGGGGTCCCAGGTGTCCAGGTGAGGGTCCCAAGAGACTCCCAGACAAAGCTTGGGGGGTCCCAGGTGAAAATTCCCAAGGATTTGGGGTTTCCCAGGTGTCCCAGGTGATGCTCCAGGGAGGTTTCAGGGTTCCCAGGCACCCATGTGAGATTCTGGGGAGTCCCACCCCCCTTTTCCCCCTCCTACCGGCCCCTTGGAACTCCCCAGACTCCATAACTTTGCACTCCCGTTTTCCCTCCCAGCTGCCCCCACAGCCCTTGGGATTCCCAAACGTCACTAAATCCCACCCAAATTCCCCCAAATCCACTCAGGTACCCAATGGGGATGACCCCAGGGTTTCAGGGTACCCACCTTGTGCTCCATCCCTGTCCTCATCCTGAGGCTGTGGCCGGAGCTCTGAGGGCTGAGGGTGTTGAGGCTCCTGGAGGAGGGAGGGCCCCACACCCTGATCCTCCCCCGAGGGGCAGAACTGGCCCTGCCAGGACTTCAGGGACCCTTTCAAGGCCGGCTTCAATCCCTTGAGGCCCAGATCCATCCTCCAGAGCTCCATTTCGCTGCCAGGACTCCACTGACCCCTCTGGGCTCTGATTTCCCCTGCCAGGACCCTGATTTACCCCCATTCATCCTTTCAGGGCGCCACTACCCCCTCAGGGCCCTCATTTATCCTTTCAGGAACCATTTTCCCCTCAGCACCCCATTTATCCTTCTAGGACCCCATTCACCCCTTTCAGAACCATGTTTATTGCCACAAAAACCTGATTTCCCCCAGGGCTCCATTTTCCTGCCAGGACCCTAAAAACTGCCTCAGGGCCCATTTACCCCACTCAGGGCTCTGACTTCCCCTGCTAGGGCCCTGATTTGGAATGGATTTTTGGGATTGCCTTTGGAGATCCAGCAGGATTTGGTGTCAGAGATTTTTTGGGATCCAGAATTTGGGATTTGAGATCATCTAGGATTGGGGTTCAGGTATCCAACAGCATTTGGGATCTGGGTTTCTGGATCCAGGATTTGGGATTTGACATAATTTGGGATAATTTCTTGGGATCCATCAGGATTTCGGATCAGTTGGAGTGAAAAACACATTCACAAGCCTCTGAAAATTTAGAAGTTTAATAAAGGACAAGAGGAGACAGAGAGAGAAAAGCAGATTTATGGGTGCACCTTGGCACTCAGCCAAGAGCACACCTGCTAGGTTGGAAACAACCTTTCAATACTGTTTCTATTGCACCAGCCTGTTACATATTCATAAACAATTATGCATACTAAACTTTTCCCCACACATGTTTACATGTTCCAAGAACTGTTTAGCATGGCTCCTCCTCAGAGCCGCATTTTTACAGCAGGCAGATTCCCTGGGTGTGGTTTTGGCCCTTTTTTTATCATCACCTCCAGTTTTTGGGCCTTGGTGCACACTGTCTCCAGACCGTGAGTGCTGACAGTTGGCAGATCTGTAGCCATGAGTCCTCATCCTGTACTCCTTGGATGTTATCCCATCCCAGCAGGCATTTTAACACAAGCATACTTCTATCAGCCATTTCACTAAGCTTAATTAGCAACAGAAATAAAACCTTAATCTTTATAACAAAGTTGCTTTAACATTACACATATAAAATCCATTTTAATATTTGCAGAATACCAATATTATAATAAATATCCATAACAGAGAGCAAAATACTTGTGATCAATTAGAACAACCTGCAAAAGCCAATTCAGAAATGCAAAAGCCAATTATCCTATTGTCATTTGTAACCCAGCTCTGCTGCAGACATGGCAGAAAGCTGCCTCTGCTGCAAGTTACCGAGGGGGCTCATTCACCCCCTGACCCACCAACACCGCCATCAGTGTCCCCAGAATGTCCTCAGAATGTCCCAAATTGTCCCTAGGGATGTCACCCCAGGAATTCCCATCAGCATTTGGGACAATTGCAATGCAAATTCCCCAAATTTTTCTCAAATACTGTGTGGGGAGGTTGTTATGAATAAATTCAGTTTTATATTAAAAATGTTAATAAAATGCTGTAAACTGTTCAAACCCCTTTAAAATCGCCTTATGTGCACCCTTGTTAAGTTTCCCCCTTGCCCCCGTTTGCCCCTCACTTTGTGACCTCCGGGATGTTATCGCCGCTGCTCCCCAAAATGGCGGCTGTGCCGACTCCGGCAAATATGCAAATCGCGAACCGAGCGCAAAATCCCGAAAAGAGCCCTAAGGACAACGAGCCACACCAAATTCGGGGCCGCGGACCGGACCGGACGATCGGCAAAAGGTCCCCGGACATGGCCGGACCCGCGGAATAACCGCCGACATGCCGCCCTAATATAAACAGCGCGACTGCAGAATCAGGTCCCCGGGCAACGAGTTGCAAATTGCCTTCCTGGGCACGCCCGCGAGGACGGAAGCCCCGGTTCTGCTGCCTAGCGGACCCGATCTCCTCCTCCTCCGCGTCGCCACACGGAAGCAGCGGTGGTGCGCGCGACCCCTCGGGCCGCTAACCCAGAGCTGGTCACTCAATAAAGGCCTTAAAGAGGAGCAGGTCTCCTGGCCCATTTATTTCAGCTGGGGGCTCGTCCGGGATTCATGCCACACCTGAAGAGGGCGCCAGGATCGGGACGGCCGCCCTTCCTGGGTCTCCAGGACTGCTGGACAGACCCGGACAGCGAGGGACCAGCTTAGGGCAGATGACGCAGAGGAGCGCCGAAGGGTGAAAACCCCGGTGGCGGGCATGGGAGACGAGCGAGTGAGGTGTGAATGAGACGAGGGCCGGCAGCTCGGACCCTCGAAGTGTCTGAGAAACCCCTACTACCGCAGTTATGGACTCCCGCGAGGGGGCCGGCCGGGAACGGGGGGAAGCAAAAGGAGGAGGAGTGAAAAAGGCGTCTCCCGGGGTTATTGAGGGCCCCCCCCGAGCATGCAGGGGATAGCCGGTGTGAGTGGCACACGAGGGGTTAGGTTCCCCCAAAGGAACCGGAGCGGCTTGGGTAGGTCCGGGCGTGGGGACTACCCAGGCATTGTGTGAGTCCCACACAGTCATGGGGTGCCCCCAGGCACTGCCGGTGTCGAGCGCTCACGAGGGCCCTGACTTCCTAGGGTCGAGCCAGAAGCGCCATAGGTGGCGTGCTGCCGCGGTTCCAGGGAGGGGGGCCGTAAACCCACGCCCAAGGACACCGGGGTGGGGAGTCCGGTGGAGGGCAAGGATACGCGCCACACACACCCGCACGCATCCCTATCGGCTAGGCCACTCTGCTGGGGAGGGGTGGTCAAGCCCGTTTGGGCGGACGGCGATAGGGGGAGCAGACCGGAGTCTCCTGGACCCTTCCTGCCTCCGTGATCAAATCGAGGAAGAGGCCGTACCAGAACAGGGTGGTCTGACCCGGGGGAGGATCCATCTGACCCAGCAGGAGGTCAGGCCAAGGAAGGTCCTGGCGCAGGGGGCTTCTGGTACGGGGTACCCTGGCTGGTGCGGCCTAACAAGTGCCCAGGAGCAGGCAAGGCACGGGGGTAACTAGGGGGTCATACCACTAGGGTGGGCCCTGGCATCGGGCTAGCCTAGGGGGTGGACCTAGGGAGTCGGTGCTGAAGGAGTGAGTGCAGGGCATCGGGCTGGCCTAGGGGATGGGCCTAGGGAGTCAGTGCCGTAGTTCCCTCCCTCATCTTGTAAAACAAATGGGCAAATCTGTGGGGGCGCCCGCCTCATAGAAAAGGATGGAGGGAAGAGGTGTGAGTGTGATCACCCGGGTGAGCGAGTGTGAGTGTATTCTTGTTTGTTTGTTCCCTGGAGTGTAAGGAAGGTGTGAGTATTTGAAAGGGATTAAGTTAGATTGAGGGGGGAAAAGGTTTGTGTTGGAGTTGAGCAGTTTTGTTTAAGGAGTGTGTTAAGTTGTTAGTTCCCTCCTTCATTTTGTAAATCAAACGGGAAAATTTGTGGGGGTGCCCACCTCACGGAAAAGGAAGGAGGGAAAAGAAAAAAAAGATTTTGTGTTGCCCGTCAGTAATTTTCCGTTCAGGTAGGGGCACCTTAAAGGGATTTAAGTTAGAAGCTTAAAAATGGGAAAGTGTGTGAGTAAGAGAAGAATGCCCCAAGACAAAGAGGTGAAAAATATCCCCCTGGAGAGCCCATTAGGGCAGATGTTAGACTGCTGGGAGTCACGGGAGGCCACCAGGACACTCGATCAAGTAAAGATGATCTATTATTGTACTGAGGTTTGGCCCACATACAAATTGCCAGGGAAATGGCCTTGGTGTGGAACGAGTGACCAGTGGATGTGCTCCCAGCTGAACAATTATCTAAAAACACAGGAGGCTCCAGACCTGGAGCAGATGGAATATGCTGCATGCTGGCTGAAAAATATCAGCCATGAGAGTGCTAAAATCCATAAGTTAAAGAAAAAGGGAGAGAAGGAGGAGGAAAGCGGAGGGGAACAAGCCACCCATAAGACCTGGGATCCTCTAGACCATCTACCGCCTCCTCCACCCCCACTTTACCCAAACCTGAACCTCAACCCTTTACCTCCCGTATTAGCCCCTCCAGCTGCCATCCCACTACCACCCCCATCTAATGTCCCAATATTACCAAACCCTAACCCTGTATCTACCCTCCCAGCACCTACCCAAACTGCACCCCCAATCTCTCTCTCTTGGCCGACTCCTTCGGCAACATCCCCAAATTCTCCTCCTCCTCCAACACCATCCTTGATTCCACCTAAGGTCCCTGACCCTGGGCCGGAACCTTCCCCCGCCCCTATAGTAACTCTCCCTATTTCCCCGAGTGAACCCCCACACCAGAACCCAGCTTCAGGCTCTAACCCACCGGGCTGGTCCTCCTCTCCGGCACCGACATCCGTCCCCTTACCACCTCTGGACTGGGGCTTGAACACACCTGAGTCAGCAGATCAGGATAGTGAAGGGCCTTGGTGTAACACTAGGTCCAGAACAATGAAGCCCGAAAAGATGATGCCTCTCAGGGAGGTGCCTATGGGGGGAGCGCTGGGAGGAGTGGGGTTTGTGAATGCGCCACTGACGGCCTCGGAGGTACGGAGCTTTAAGAAGGAGCTGGGGAATTTGGTAGAAGATCCTGTGGGGATCTCCAACCAGGTGGATCAGTATTTAGGACCTAACATCTACACCTGGGGGGAGTTGAACTCCATCCTAAACATCCTATTCTGCCCAGAGGAGGTTAGGATGATAAGAGCAGCAGGGGTACGAATCTGTGAGCGGGAAAATAGAATGGGTCTCCCTGGAGATGTGAAAATGCCCTTGGTAGACCCCAGGTGGGCTTCCAATCGTGAAGAGGGTAGAAGGAATATGAAGGACTACAGGTCGCTGATAATCCGGGGAATAAAAGAATCAGTTCCCCGAAGCAGCAATACTAGGCTGGCCTTTGAGGGGGCACAGAAAAAGGATGAGCCACCTGCGAACTGGCTTAATAGGCTAAGGAGGAACTTCCAGCTTTACTCAAATATAGACCCTGATAGTCCGGAGGAGCAGGTGCTTTTAAGGGTGCAGTTTGTGACAAAAGCATGGCCTGATATCCGGAGAGAGTTGGAGAAAATTGAAGATTGGCAGGAGAAGGGAATAAATGATTTGCTAAAGGAAGCCTTGAAGGTCTACTTAAGAAGGGAAGAGGAGAAAGCCCGGACCAAGGCTAAAATTATGGTAGCAGTGGCTCAGGAAAGTGTGGGAACTGAGAGTCATACTTCGGTGAGACCCATAGGTACGAACCAGGACAGATTCATACCCTGGGGAGGGCGAAATTGGGAGAAGCCAGGACCAAGAGGGGAAGGAGGGAGACTGAGAAGGATGGAAGGGGGATTGGGTGGAAGGACATCTTATTATTGTGGAGAGGCCGGACATTTTAAAAGGGACTGTAAGAAACTACAGAGAGACGAGGAGATTTCCAGAGAACAGGAGGCCCTAGAACGGGTCTTGAGAGGGGACAATTAGGGGTGTCAGGGGCTCTGTGTGATGGGGGACTCCATGAAACATCAAGAGGAGCCTCTAGTAAATTTTAACGTGGGTCCCCGGGGTGAAGATTTTGAGTTTCTGGTAGACACAGGAGCCGATCGATCTAGCATAAACAAATTACCAGCAGGAACAAGTATTGGAAACAAGACTTGCGAAGTACTGGGGGCAGAGGGAAAACCCTTCCAAGCCCCAATCATAGAAGATGTAAGAATTCAAGGAAATTCTAGACAGTGTGTGGTGGGCATTCTCTATTTGCCTAGCCTGGAAACCAATTTGTTAGGCAGAGATTAACAGGTTTTACTGGGGGTGGGAATCCTCCCGGAGAATGGGAAAATGGTTGTAAAGCAGATGAGACTAACCCAGAGAGATCTGGAGGAGATTGATCCTAAATTGTGGGCAGAGGAAGGGAAATATGGATATCTGGATATAACACCTATAAAGGTGGAAATGCATAAAGACACCCCCCCCCATAAGGGTAAAGCAATACCCTATTTCAGTGGAAGGGAAGAGAGGGCTGGCACCTGTGATAGACCATCTGTTAAGGGAAGGCATTTTAGAACCTTGCATGTCACCACATAATACACCTATATTGGCCGTTAAAAAGGCAGAAGGGAAATACAGACTAGTACAAGACTTAAGGGAAGTGAATAAGAGGACTATTGCCCGACATCCAGTGGTACCCAACCCATATACCTTACTGAGTCAGATTCCCAGAGAACATATCTAGTTTACAGTAATAGACCTAAAGGATGCTTTTTGGTCGTGTCCCCTGGCGGAGGAGTGTCGGGATTGGTTCACCTTTGAATGGGAATATCCAGACAGGAATAGGAAGATGCAATTGAGGTGGACACGCCTACCTCAGGGATTTACGGAATCTCCAAATTTGTTTGGGCAAGCTCTAGAGGAGCTATTGGAGCAATTTCAGCAGGAAGAAGGGACCAAGATATTGTAATATGTGGATGATCTATTAGTATCAGGAGAGCAAGAGAGGAAAGTCAGGGCTGTGAGTGTACGGCTATTGAACTTTTTAGGAGAAAAGGGGCTGAAGGTATCATGGGACAAAGTGCAATTTGGAAGAGTCAGAGGTCACTTATTTGGGGCACATAATTGGAGGGGGGTATAAAAGGCTGAGCCCTGAGAGAATAGCAGGGATAGTGTCTATTCCAGCTCCCAAAACAAAGAGGGATGTGTGGAAGCTTTTGGGGCTATTTGGATATTGTAAGTTGTGGCTGGATAATTATTCACAGAGTGTGAAGTTTTTATACAATAAACTAGTGGACCCAGAGCCAATCGAATGGACATCAGATGATGACCAAAGATTGCAGGATTTAAAAAGCAAGTTGTCCTCAGCCCCAGTATTAAGTCTACCTGACCTCAGGAAGGATTTTGATTTGTTTGTGAGCGCAGAAGAGGGAATTGCTTACGGGGTACTTGCCCAGGAATGGGGAGGGTCCAGGAAACCAATGGCATTTCTATCAAAGCTACTGGACCCGGTGGCTAGGGGGTGGCCTAGCTGTCTCCAGGCAATAGCAGCTGCAGCAATCCTGATAGAGGAAGCCCAGAAGTTAACACTACAGGGGGAAATTAAAGTGCACACACCACATGATATCAGGACAATCCTCAGCCAAAGAGCACAACAATGGCTCACAGACCCTAGAATTTTAAGATATGAGGTGATGCTAATAGACACTGAGAATCTAAGTCTTGATACCTCTAAATGTATTAATCCTGCCCAGTTCCTCTCCGGGGAGCCAGAGGACAAACTGGAACATGATTGTGTGGAATTAATAGACATGCAGACTAAAGTAAGGGAAGACCTTGGGGACGTACCTTTATTGTATGGACGAATATTGTTTACAGACGGGTCCTCTAGAATGGTTGCTGGAAAGAGAGCCTCTGGATATGAAATAATAAATGGGAAAGATATGGAAGTGATAGAAAAAGGGAAGCTGCCTTCAACTTGGTCAGCCCAGTGCTGCGAGGTCTATGCTCTAAAAAGAGGATTGGATCTATTGGAGGAGGATTATGGCACTATTTATACTGATTCACAATATGCATTTGGGATAGACCACACGTTTGGAAAAATATGGGAAGAAAGAGGGTATTTAAATTCAAAAGGCAAAGGCCTAGTGCATACTGAGCTGGTGAAATTAGTGCTGAAATCTTTGCAGAAACCATTTGAGATAGCAGTGGTACATGTAAGAGGACATCAAAGCGGAAATACCCTGGAAATAAAATGAAACAGACTAGCAGACCAGGCAGCCAAGGAAGCAGCTTTGGAACAAGGGGAACCAGTTAGGATCCTAAGGTTGGAGAGAGGGACAGAACAAAGAGGGGATGAAGCTGAGCCAATATTCAGTGAAAAGGAAAGAAAGGCTATAGAGGAACTAAAGCTACATCAGGGGAAGCAAGGGGAGTGGCTGACTTCAGATGGGAGGAGATTTTTAAACCAAGCACTAGCCCGAAAGATACTAACTGAGATACACGAACTGACACACTGGGGAACCCAGGGGTTATGCGACCACTTCCTCAGGGAAAACCTTTGTATAGGAATATATGATCTGGCCAAAGCAATAACTAAAGGATGTATAATTTGCCAAAAGATAAATCAGAAGGTAATGAGAAAAGTAGAACCTGGAGGAAGAGAATTGGCTCTCAGACCTTTCCAAAATATCCAAGTAGACTTCACTGAAATGCCTCCAGTACAAGGGTACAAACATCTATTAGTAATGATAGATCACCTCACCCATTGGGTGGAAGCTTTTCCCACAAAGAAGGAAACCGCAGAAGTGGTCGCAAAACTGATCCTGGAGGAAATCCTTCCCAGATATGATTTGGTAAATACTATTGATTCTGATAGGGGACCTCACTTTGCTGCTCAGGCATTACTGCAGGTAATCAAGGCATTGGGGATAAAATGGAGATTACATACTCCATGGCACCCCCAGAGCTCAGGCCGAATCGAGCGAATGAATAAGACCCTGAAAAATGTATTAACCAAATTAATAGCAGAGACCAAACTGAATTGGCTCAAGTGTTTACCTCTGGCTCTACTGCGTATTCGAACAAGGCCTAGAGCAGACATAGGAGTGTCCCCTTATGAAATGATGTTCGGGCTCCCCTTTCTGCTGTCCCCATACAGTGTTGGCAGCTATGATGATGGAGAAGAGGCTACCCACAAATATCTAAGAGCTATTGGGAGGACTTTAGAGGATCTCAGGAAAAAGGGATGTATACTTCAAACTTCCCCCCATTACACCAATGTGCACTGTATTCAGCCTGGGGATTGGGTACTAATTAAGTCTTGGAATAACACTCCCTTAACCCCAAAATTTGAAGGTCCCTTTCAGGTATTGCTGACCACCCACACTGCAGTATGAACCCAGGAGAAGGGTTGGACCCATATTACCAGAGTCAAAGGGCCAGTGTCATCTCCAAGCCAGACATCTGACTCCTCTGCATCCTCTGAGAAACCAACAGACAAGACATCTCACACTAATCTGGGAGAGTGGACAGTAGTCTGGGACCCAGAAAACCTGAAAATCACACTCAAAAAGAAAACAGGAAACTAGGACTGTGACAAATGAAATATTATTAGCATTGTTGCTAAGAACTGTTACAAGTCAGAGTTGTTTTAAGGTTTTAATGTTTTAACGTTTTAAGTGTTAAGAGGTTTGAACCCCCTCTATAGGGAATAATTTCTCCTGCTGAGCACTTCCTAAAGAGGTGATAAGAAAAAAATTAACTAATAAGGAGTGAGGCAGCCAATAGTAAAAGACTCTATGGGGCTCTTAGGGAAACCTCAGACCCAAGAGGCAAGACCGGGGGGTGTCAACAAAGGGAAGAGGGCCCCTACCGAACTCTTGGGGAAGTTAATGTTGCTGCTAATACTGGAGGGCTCTCTCAGTAGAGAAAGAGACCCCCCATTTATGATGGGGATGACTTGAGGTCCCTATTCAGAGTCTATACCAACATAAATCCAGGCTGCTTTAACCACTCCCAATTAATCACCTGTCAGGAAGACAGAAAAACATATTGGACCACAAAGAACACTGCCTCTTATAGGCAACGCCTGCTTGGGGAGTGCCCAGTAGGAGAAGAATGGTTCTGTTTTGAACATGAGGGACTAAAAGATCTGGTAAAAGAAATACAAGTAATGCATGAAAATGGTAATTCTGACAATTTTGTGGGAAAGAACTTATTTATCGACCTGGTGGAAAAGATAAGTAGGGAATTGAATTTAACTAACTGTTGGGTCTGTGGGAGTACCCAGATGACAGAGATCTGGCCGTGGGAAGGGAGTAGCTTGAGCCCATTGGATGTTCTGCAGTGGAGACAAATAAGACCACCAAATGAAGTGCTGGCATCCAGGGGAAAAGAAAAATGGGAGCTGAAATCTAAGGTATTGGGGGAAGAGTGCATACTGAGAATGGGAAGAAGGTACAAGACCCGAGTGGGGAAGATGGCATGCAAAAGGTATCTGATAGTAAAAAACTCAGAGACAAGATGGGTCTTAAAGGAGCCCCTTACATACTGGGCCATGGGAAAAACAGGAAAAGGATGTATTTATCATGAGGGGTATAAACTTCATAAGTGCACTGAGAAAGGGGCCAAACCCTTTTGAGGAATTGGAGAACTATCCAAGTTCTGGGAAGTTCCAACAGAGACAAGAGATGGGTTTTGGCAAGCCCCAGAATATTTATTTTGGATTTGTGGGGATGCGGCCTATACCAGGCTCCCAGGGGATTGGGCAGGGAGCTGCACTGTAGGGGTAATCAAGCCGGCCTTTTTCCTTCTCCCTAAGAAATCAGGGGCACACCTAGGAGTCCCAGTCTATGATGACTTAAGAAAAGACCAACGAAAGAAAAGAGATAAAATTGACATGGGAGGCACACAAACCTGGAAAAGCAAGGTATGGACCCCAGAAGAAATTATCCAAACATATGGGCCAGCAACATGGGCTCAAGATGGGTCCTGGGGATATCGCACCCCGATTTATATGTTAAACAGGATAATTAGACTCCAAGCAGTACTCGAGACTGTATCTAATCGGACAGCATTGGCATTTGACCATGTAAGTGACCAACTATCACAAACAAGAGCAGTGATTTACCAGATCAGATTGGCAGTAGACTATTTACTTGCAGATGAAGGAGGAATATGTGGAAAATTTAATTCCTCAGAGTGCTGCTTGGAGATAGACGATAAAGTGCAGTAATCAAAAACATCTCCAAGGAAATTCGCAAATTGGCATATGTTGGAAATCAAAATTGGACACCCCGAATAAATAGTGACTGGTGGGACGAGTTCTGGTCCCTAAAAGGGACGTGGTGGAAAAAGGCCGCCTTCATTACCGTTTGCTCCATAGCAGGGTTATTGTTTCTACCTTGCCTCTTCCCTTGTTTAGCTCAGGCACTAACTTCCACAGTCAGGGCTAGTATCCAGTTGTCTGAGGGATCTAACTGAGACCAAACAAAAATCATGTTAATGAAAAATAAAGAGCAGAATCATGAGAACGCCAGGGAGATCTATAATAAATTCCAAAAGCTCAGAAAAGTCTATTTCCAAGAGCCTGAAACAGCTAAATGATGCGGGCAAAAGCCCGATCAAAGAAATAGAGGGGGGAGTTGTTATGAATAAATTCAGTTTTATATTAAAAATGTTAATTAAAATGCTGTAAACTGTTCAAACCCCGTTAAAATCCCCTTATGTGCACCCTTGTTATGTTTCCCCCTCACCCCACTTGCCCTTCACTTTGTGACCGCCGGGATTTTACCGCCGCTGTTCCACAAAATGGCGGCCATGCCGACTCCGGCAAATATGCAAATTGTGAACCGAATGCAAAATCCCGAAAAGAGCCCCAAGGACAACGAGCCACGCCAAACTCACGGCCACGGACCGGATTGGACAATCGGCAAGAGGTCCCCGGACATCGCCGGACCCGCGGAATAACCGCCGACATGCCGCCCTAATGTAAACAGCGCGACTGCAGAATCAGGACCCCGGGCAACGAGCCGCAAATCGCCTTCCTGGGCACGCCCGCGAGGACGGAAGCCCCGGCTCTGATGCCTGGCAGACCCGATCTCCTCCTCCTCCGCGTCACCAAGTGGGAGCAGCGGTGGTGTGCGTGACCCCTCGGGCCCCCACCCCAGAGCTGGTCACCTAATAAAGGCCTTAAAGAGGAGCAGGTCTCCTGGCCCATTTATTTCACCAGAATGGAACGGTATCCCTCCTTGCATGGGAACTCTGCAAAATTGTTTTGCTAGTAATCTCCAGGAAGGTCCCCTGCTTTTGTCACTCCTAACACAACTCTTTTTCTCGTGTCAGGGCTGTTTTTAGAGCAGATCTCACATTTGCTCACTACTGATTGTACAACATCAGTCATTCCTTTTCCTATTCCTACTTTTTTTAGATGATTCAAAAGATTTTCAACCCCAAAATGTGTGTTTCCATGTCCTCTCTGAGCTAGCTCCTGAAGACTAAGTGGGGGGATTACAACCAGATTCACTGCTATAATGGCCCATCTATTTCTGCGATCTCAGCCTTAAGAAATTTAATTAGTTTGCAGTCTGCTTGGTCATATTTTAGGGTGAACCCAGACAAATCAATCTCTTTTTGTGGAATTACTGTGAGAATACCTTTTTCTGCAAATCCTCTTGCTGCTTTATCAGCAAAGGGATTTCCCAGTTCCGAAGTGGTTTTCCATTTCTTCTGACTGCTACAATGGATAATAGCTATTTCTGCAGATTTTTTAATGCTCTCTAAGAGGCCAAGTATTTGTTCAGCGTGGTTGATTTGATTCCCTTGAGTGTTCAGAAGTCTTCTTTCCTTCCAGATGGTTCCATGGATGTGGCCAGCCCTAAATCCATATATAGATCAGTCCATATATTAACCTTCTTTCCTTAGCTTGCTCAGGGCAGAAATTATCTCCTCAGTCCCTTCCTCTTCCTCCTCGGAGCCACTCGAGCATGAGCGGTCCAACTGTGCTGACCGTGCTGGAGTATCAGATGTGCTCCCACCCAGGATGCCAGGTCTGAAATCACTGAGCGCAACTTCCAGCGCCGTGGGAGCCGGGCTGTGTCTGGGCTAGCTTCGGTGGCGTCATGTCATGAGTCAGCTCCCGGGAGTTCTCGGTTGCCGTCGGACCCCCGGAGCTGAGAGCGGAACGATCCCTGCTCCCTGTGGAGGTTCCATCCCTGGCCCCTTGGCAGAAGGCTCTGCCTGCCAGCTCCTGCTCTGGCTGGGGCCGGGGGCTGCACACGCTGCTGTCCCCTTGCCCTGGCCTGACCCTCACTGTGATCGCGGTGGTGACGGTGACAACGTTGGGGACACTGGCCCGACCAGCGGGGCTTGAGGGGTCGCAGCTGGAGCAGGGCCCATCATGTCTCCGTCTGTTCCTGGAGTGTCCCCTGGGTGTGTCCCCCCGGGAGTGTCCCCAGCGGCCGTGGAAACCCCTTGAGGTGTGACAATAACGGGGTGGGGAGGTGGGAAGGGACTGGGGGGAAACTGGCTGACAGGAGGTGATGGAGGGGTGGAGGGGATCATGAAGGGCACCGGGTCCATTGCAGGAGGTCACAAGTACCACAAGGTCCCTGCCACCTCTCCTGTCCTCTCCCTAGCAGCTGGAGCTGCTGGTGGCTGTGGTGGCCACACTTTAGTGAGCTGGTGACCACTGTAATTTTGCTAAACAGGGACATGCTGCTGGACGTGTCCCCAGGATCTCTGCACATAGCCCTGACAACCTTTACCCAGCACCTTTGCAAGACCCTAACTCTAGTGGTGTCTTCTCCCTGGGCCAATCCCTGGCCAACTTTGCGGCCAGCCTGGAGGCCACCCAGGCCCATGCCCATGTGAGAGCCATGGCTGGCACCTAGCAGCACACAGTGAACACCCTCACAGAGAGCTGGGCCAAGCTAGCTGAGGAGACCACCAAGCTCTGCAGTGACTGGGAGGCTGCAGCCACCAGAAGACGACAGTGGGTGGAGGTGGCCCTGGGGCAGCTGGAGAGATTGGTGGCCACGTGTGACAGAGCCATGGCATTTCCCCTGGACCTCCAACACTGGCTCAGAGTCTTTGAAGCCACCCTGGAGTGGAAACTGCAGGCATCCCCTGATGTCCCCGAGGCCTGGGTGTCCACACATGAAGAAGCCACCACATTCCCCTGGGGGCTGCACTTCCAGCTCAGGGAAGCTGCGTTAGACCTGCAGTGGATAATGGAGGGGTACCCCGATGTCTCCAAGATTTTAATGGCCAAAGGGGCTGAGTTTGAGTGGCTGTGGGAGGCCAGTGCCGACTTGGCCATGTGTCACTAGCTGTTGACACTTTGGGGCATCCATTTTCAAGTCCCTATAGTGCCTGCAGTGGCCCTGGTGGCCACTCGGTGGCCAAGGGGTGCCAAAGAGCCATCAAGGTCATCCCGAGACTGCTGAGGGGACAGCAATGTCATGGCTATGACATCACAGGAGCATTGACATCATTGGTGACATCTCTGCTGTCACGTTTCCTCTCCCCCTGGTCTTGTTTACAAGACAGGTTTCTGTTAGGGAAGGCAGAAAAGCCTCCCTTGGAATGGAGAATGTAAACCCCCTCCCTCTGAGTTACGGGAATTTTGAAATCAAGGGGCTCTCAGGCTAAGATATGGGAATAGGAAGAGCAGTTCGTTACTAGCGTGTATATTAAAGCAAGGAAACAGCAACAGCTATGGCACGAACAGCAAACAGAGCAGGAACCCAGTCCCAGCCTTCCGGCTGCGGCACTTTCCCCTTTGGTGCAGTTCCGGGCACAGCCAGCAGGGGCGCTGGTGGCTCCCGGTGGGCAGGGTGGTGCGGTGACCCCCACGCGGCTGCAGGGGGCGCTCCAGTGCAGGCTCGGAAGCACGCGGCAATGGCGGCTTTGTCCAGAGGCGGGAAGGGATTGAGGAGAGGCTTTGCTTCACAAACCCTGGGACAGCCGATCCCTGTGCCCCAAGAGGACTGGAGCAGCAGCAGGCTGGAAGGGCAGCGATGAGCAGGAATCCTGGGGCGGTGGATGAAATGTATCAGAACTCCACGGCATTAACTGTGCGATAGATGAGTAATGCAATGGTTGACTCACAATTAAAAGGCAAATTGTATGTAGCTATATTAAGAGAAGTTTTATAGATTTATTGTTATGTTTTACTCCCCTTGCGGTGTTATCGGGGTGGACTGGGTTCGGGACATTTGGGAGGGTTGGCTCATTACTATGGCAGCACCTGACCTCCAATCAAGATTTAAGGAAGTGACCTCCACCACTGGCCAGTGAAGAAGGAGTCGATGGGCAGAACTTTGGGAGGCGCTAAAGGGTTAAAAGGTGAAATCTCCATTGTGTGGATGAGCACATGGTGGGAAAAATCCTCTACTCCCGGCACCATAATATTTTCTCAGTTCAGTCTTCTGTTGTATTTTTGATAAGGTTTTAATAAACTTTTTAAATTCCTGGAAGTGAGCTTTGTTTTTCTCACAGCTGAAATCTCCAGGATGTCCTGGCAGGGCAGGGGGATGCAGGGCCCAGTAGCAAAAGAAAGGTTCCCTGCTGGGTTATGGTGGTGGCAGGGAACTCCATTCCCCAAGCCACAGGTCCAACCTTCCTCCTACAAAACCTGCAGCAAGACAGAGAGAAAGAGAGAGAGAGAGGGAGAGAGAGCGGCTGCCCCCAGCCCCATTCTCGCAGTATCTCTGCCCCCATGGTGCGAGGAAGTCCCAAAAACAGAAGGAGTTCCCCCTCCCTGCCTGTCTCAAGCAGCCAGCCATCAGTGCCTCTCAGCAACTCCATGGGAAGAAATTCTACAGGTAATAAGGAAAGAGCAGAAGAAACCCAACTCCCAACCCTCACCTCTCCACACAGGATTTGCAACAGATTTGGGGAATTGCCATTGCAATTGTCCCAAATCCTGATGGGAATTCCTGGGGTGACATCCCTAGGGACATTTTGGGACCTTCTGAGGACACTCTGGGGACACTGATGGGTCTGGGGGTGGGTCAGGGGGTAAATGAGCCCCCTCGGTACCTTGCAGCAGAGGCAGCTTTCTGCCATGTCTGCAGCAGAGCTGGGTTTTAAATGACAATAGAATAATTGGCTTTTGCATTTCTGTATTGGCTTTTGCAGGTTGTTATTGATCACAATAACAATATTGATCTATGTTATGGATACTGTCCTAGGGTGACGTTATGGTGTTTGTATCCCCAATTGTGTGTTCTGTTTATGTTTGATATTATGTTCTGTGCTTTCAGAACTGACTCAGAAAGTGAAGGTTTGTTTTGTCTTGTTATCAACCGGCTCACCTCCCTCCATGGTCTGCTGTCTAGAAGAAACCAGTGCTGGCTGGCTTTGCTTTGCTTAGTTTCTGGCTTTTGCTTCCTTGCTTCCTTGCTTGCTTGCTCTTGCTCTTGCTCCTGCTTCTGCTTTTGCCTTTGTTTTTGCTTGTTAGTTAGTTTAGCTAAGCAGTCCAATTATTTTCCTTGGACTGTTTTGTTTTTTTTTTCCTTTCCCTTTCCTGAATATCATTCCGACATGCTCCGGACTGGGACCTGGGAACCCCGAGGAGCACCGGGAGCCTGCGCTCTGTGATCTGCAGCAGCCATCCCCAGTGCCCAGAGCAATCCCCAGCGCCCAGACCCGGGTGACCACCCCCAGGAGAGACTTTCTGGATTTGTCATCTCTGCAGAGTGGTGAAGGAGTTTTGTTGTCATCTGGTGTTGTTCAGTTTTTGGAGCTGGGGAGTGTTTTGTTTGTTAAAGAAACAGGTTTTTTTTCCACTCATCTCTGAAAAAGTTCTTCCCGAACCAAGTGGGTGGGGAGGGGCCGTGGGGGTTTGTTTTCTGGGGGCTCCCTCCAGAGGTTTTTCTCCTAGATTTGTCCTAAACCAGGACAGATACATATGATAATATTGGCTTTTTGCAAATAATAAAATGGATTTTATATTTTTAGAGTTAAAGTAACTTTGTTATAATGATTTAGGTTTTATTTCTGTCGCTAATTAAGCTTAGTGAAACGGCTGATAGAAGTATGCTTGTGTTAAAATGCCTGCTGGGATGGGATAACATCCAATGAGCACAGGATGAGGACTCATGGCTACAGATCTGCCAACTGTCAGCACTCACGGTCTGGAGGCAGTCTGGACCAAGGCCCAAAAACTGGAGGTGATGATCAAAAAAGGACCAAAACCACACCCAGGGAATCTGCCTGCTCTAAAAATGCGGATCCAAGGAGGAGCCGTGCTAAACAGTTCTTGGAACATGTAAATGTGTTTGCGGAAAAGTTTAGTATGCGTAATGGTTTATGAATATGTAACAGGCTGATGCAATAGAAATGGTATTAAAAGGTTTTTTCCAACCTAGCAGGTGTGCTCTTGGCTGAGTGCCAAGGTGCACCCATAAATCTGCTTTTCTGTCTCTGTCTCCTCTTGTCCTTTATTAAACTTCTAAATTTTCAGAGGCTTGTGAATGTGTTTTTCACTCCAACTGATCCCAAATCCTGCTGGATCCCAAGAAATGACCCCAAATGATCTCAAATCCCAAATCCTGGATCCAAAATCACGGATCCCAAATGCTGTTGGATACCCAAACCCCAATCCTAAATGATCTCCAATCCCAAATCCCGGATCCCAAAAAATCCCAGACACCAAATCTTGCTGGATCTCTGAAAGCAATCCCAAAAATCAATTCCAATTCAGGGTCCTGGCAGGGGAAATCAGAACCCAGGGTGGGGTAAATGGGTCCTGAGGTGTTTATTGGGGTCCTGGCAGGGGAAATCAGAACCCAGGGTGGGGTAAACGGGTCCTGAGGTGGTTATTGGGGTCCTGGTAGGGAAATAGAGCCCTGGGCAATCGATTTGGGCTCGAAAACAAGCCCTGAGATCCTGGCAGGTCAAATTCTGCCCCTTGGGGGGAAATCAGGTTTTTGTGGCAATAAACATGGTCCTGAAAGGGGTGAATGGTGTCCTGGAAGGATAAATGGGGTCCTGAGGGGAAAATAGTTCCTGAAAGGATAAATGAGGGCCCTGAGGGGTTCAGTGGGGTCCTGAAAGGACGAATGGGGGTAAATCAGGGTCCTGGCAGAAGAAATCAGGGCTCAGAAGGGTCAATGGGGTCCTGGCAGCGAAATGGAGCTCTGGAGGATGGATCCGGGCTTCAAGGGATTAAAGCCGGCCTTGAAAGTGTGCCTGAGGTCCTGGCAGGGCCAGTTCTTCCCCTCGGGGGAGGATCAGGGTGTGGGGCCCTCCCTCCTCCAGGAGCCTCAACACCCTCAGCCCTCAGAGCTCCAGCCACAGCCTCTGGATGAGAACAGGGATGGAGCACAAGGTGGGTACCCTGAAACCCTGGAGTCATCCCCATTGGGTACCTGAGTGGATTTGGGGGGATTTGGGGGGATTTAGTGAAGTTTGGGAATCCCCAGGGCCATGGGTGAAGGTGGGAGGCAAAACGGGAGTGGAAAATTATGGAGCCTGGGGAGTTCCAAGGGGCCGGTTTTGGTGGGGGGAAAGGGGGGTGGGATAACCAAAATCTCCTCTGGGTGCCTTGGAACCTTGAAACCTCCCTGGGAAAACTGGGAAACCCCAAATCCTTGGGAATTCTCATCTGGGACCCCCCCCGAAACCTCACCTGGGAGTCCCTTTGGGACCCTCACCTGGACACCTAGGACTTCCCATATTCTCACCTGTGCAGCTGAGAAACCCCAAATCTTTGGGAATTGTCAACTGGGCAGCCCCAAACCCCTGGGGAACCTCAACTGGGAGCCCCAAATCCCTGGGGAACCTCACCTGGGACTACCAAAACTTCAACCGAGAGACCCAAAACCTCACCTGAGACCATCAAAACTTCACCTGTGACCACTTGAATCTCTTGAGAGCCTCACCTGGAACCCCCTAGACCCCTGTGTCCACCGTGACTCCCTGGTTCCATGTCCCCTGCTCACCTGGAATCCCCCAAATCTCACCTGACACCCTCCAACCCCACCTGGGCCACCCTTGAATACCCCTCAGGATTCTCCAAAAATTCCCCCAGAACCCCAAAACCCCACCTTGCACCCCCATACCCCACCGTCCCCGAACTCTCCAAACCTCCCTCACCCCCTAACCCCCTTTCCTGTCCCCAGGTGTCTCCCCCTGCCCTGAGGTGGACACAGCGGTGCCCACATGGTGCAGGGCCCTGGTCGCCCTGGTGGCCTTGTCTGAGGCCCTGGGGACACTGGACAGCGTCCCAGCTGCGCTGGCCGAGGCCGTGGCTGCCCTGGACCAGGCCCAGGGGGCCCAGAAGAGGCTGGAGAGGGCACGGGAGGCCACTGTGACCCCAGCGGTGGCTCTGGGAACCGTGGGGATGGGGACGAGCAGAGGACAGGGACGAGCAGCGGCTGCGGCAGCTCGGGGCCAAGGCTGAGGCGGCTGTGCCAGCACTAGAGCATGAGGAGAGACAGGCACGGTGGTGACAGCGCTGGCTGTGGGCTGGGCACGGGCCGGCCACGGTGCTAATGGTCCTGTGGGGTGGTATGTGTGAGTAAAAACCAGTATGGACCAGTATAGACCAGTAGAAACCGGTATAAACCATTCTAGTCCATTATGGAGCAGTTTAGAGCAGTGGGAGGCAGTATGGACCAGTATAGACCAGTATGCATCAGCATAGGCCAGTATAAACCAGTTCAGACCAGTATACATCTTTATAGAACAGTGGGAGGCAGTTCAGACCAGTTCAGACCAGTGTGAGTTTTTACAGACTAGGAGGGACTTTCTCCTGCAGTTTTCAATATAGACCAGTATAGACCAGTATGAACCAGTACAGAGTTGTGGGGGCCAGTTCAGACCAGTATGAACCAGTAAAAACCAGTTCAGACTAGTATGGACCACTAAGTGTATCTACAGACCAGGAGGGACTTTCCCCTGCCCTGACCAGTATAGGCCAGTTCAGACCAGTATAGACCACTACGGACCAGTGCAGAGCAACAGGGGGCAGCAGGGGATGCAGAGAACCAGTACAGACCAGTTCAGACCAGTATGGAGCCCTACCGAGCAGTAGAGACCTTCCCCTGCCCCAGGATGGGGACACTGGGATGGAACTGGTGACACTGGGACGGAGACACTGGGACAGGACTGGAGAAACTAGGACAGGACTGGTGACACTGGGATGGTGACATTGGTATGGGGACAATGGGGCGGTGACACTGGGATGGTGACATTGGTATGGGGACAATGGGGCGGTGGCACTGGGCTGGCAGTGGGAGCACTGGGATGGAACTGAGGACACTGGGTTGGTGACACTGGAATGATAACATGAGGGTGGTGGCACTGGGGACAATGGGGTGGTGACACTGCAATTGAACTAGTGGCACTGGGATGGAACTAGTAGCACTGGGACACAACTGGGAGCACTGGGACGAGGACACTGAGATGAGATGTGGGACACTGGGCCAGGACTGGGGAAACTGGGGTGGGACTGGTGACACTGGGGTGGGGGCACTGGGGCAGAATGGGGGACACTGGGGTGAAACTGGAGGCACTGGGATTGAACTGGTGACACTGGGCTGGTGCCATGGGTGGCCCTGGTGACACTGAGATTGGACTGGTGACACTGGGATGACTCCCTGTGTTGGTGGTACTGGGATGGAACTGGGAACATTTGGAGGGGACACTGGGATGGAGACATAAGGAAGGGAGTGTGGACACTGATGGGACTGAGGATATGGGGACACAACTGGGTACACTGGGGCAGGGGCACTGGGACAGGATGGGGGACACTGGGATGGGACTGGTGATACTGGAAGGGGACAGGGAATACTGGGATGGTGACATTTGGATGGATTTGGTGAGACTGGGATGGGGACAACGGGATGGTGACAGTGAGATGGTGGCACTGGGACAGGACTGAGGACAGTGATCCTGTAGCTGGGTTGCTGATACTGGGCTGGTGGCACTCAAGTGGTGACAGTGGGGCAGAACTGGTGGCACTGGGATGGAACTGGTGACACTGGGTGATGACACTGCGGCAGCCCTGGGGACGCTGGGCTGGTAGCACTGGGATGGAACTGGTGCCACTGCTCTGTCCCTGGTGCCACCAGTCTGGTGCCACTAGACAGGTGGCACTGCCATCTCCCTGGTGCCACCTGTGTGGTGTCTCTGTGGCCCCGCAGTGTCCCCGGACTCAGCCCGCACTGCTCAGGGGGTGAATGAGAAGAGACATCTGGCCCTGACTGTGGTGGCCGTGTCCTGCAAGGTGGCCAGGCGGGGCTTGGGGACAGCTCGGTGTCACCAGGCCACTGCCATGAGCCGCCAGCGGGACATGGCCCTGCGCCTGTGGGACCGTGCCTGGTGGGTGGCAGCTTCCAGGGCCAGTACTGAGGCCGCCACGGCCACCAACGAGGCCACTGCAGATGTGCTGGGGCAGCTGGAGGAGGTGACACAGGCACTGGGGACATTGGTGGCCACTGTCACCCAGGACAGGGAGGTGACACCATGGGGGACACGGGGACAGGGCTTCCCCAAAGCTGCCTGGGCACTTGGGGACATCCTAGTGCTGTTGGGGACATTGCATGAGGGGCACAAGGAGGTGATGCCAAGGCTGGAGGCGGCCCAGAGAGAGCTGGCGAGGCAGGGGTAGGGATGGGGTGGGACACTGGGGTGTCACTGTCATGGCCATGGCATGGGGACACCCTGAGGGACATTGGGGACACCCCCATGTCCTTCCCTTGGGAACTGCCAGGCCACCCCGATATTCCCTGTCCTGTTTTGGGTCATCACAATGTCCCCAGAGTCCCCACAATGTCCAAAACAGTATACCCAGTGTTCCCAGTATTCCCAACAGGACACTGGGAGACATTTGGGCCCTGTTGGGGACATGGGTGGGACATCATGACCTGTTGGGGACACTCAGTGAACATCAGGTTCCTGTTGGAGATACTGGGGGGACATCTGGGCTCTGCTGGGGGCCCTGACGGGACACTGGGGACATTGGGCTCCTGTTGAGGACATCAGGGAGGACATTGAGGCCCTGTTGGGGACCCTGAGGGGACAGTGGGGGTGTTTTGGGGTCAACAGGGCCCTGATGGGGACTCTGGGGGGACACTGGGGTCCTGTTGGAGACACTCAGTGGACACTGGGACCATGTGGGGACGCTGATGGGACATCAGGGTCTCTTGGGGACCATCACAGGGCCATCGGGCACCCCGCAGGTGGGGGGCGTGGCCAGGGTGGTGATGTCACCTCCTCACCTCTTCCTGTTTACTGCTGGCTGTGCCACGTTCCTGCGTTCCTGCGTGTCACCGAGTGTTCC
The DNA here is from genome assembly GCF_050655825.1 of Lonchura striata. Lineage (NCBI taxonomy): Eukaryota > Metazoa > Chordata > Aves > Passeriformes > Estrildidae > Lonchura > Lonchura striata. Next base: position 1,523,041 of record NC_140737.1, read on the forward strand.
CCGGACGTGTCCCTGGCTGTCCCCTGAGGCCATGGAGCCCCGTGAGGTGCGACAATCCCCTTTTGGGGACGCGGGAGGGGACAGGGGGATCGCAAAGGGGACAGAGGTGTGGCACAAAGGAGGGAGGTGACAGAGGGCTGGAGGGGACCGAGGGAGGCAGGGGGGAACAGTGGAGGGTGGCAGGGGCTGGGAGAGGCAATGAGAGGGTACCAAAGGGAAAGAGGAGACACCAGAGCCCTCCAGGGAGGGGACAAAGGGGGACCCCAGGAGGGGAGAGGGGGCATCCCAGGAGGCTATAAGAGCCACGAGGATTCCATCACCTCCCCTGTCCCCTCCACAGCTGCTGGAGGCGCTGGTGGACGTGGTGGCCATCCTGGGAGAGCTGGCAGCCACCGTGGCCGGGCCGTACGGTGATGTGCTACTGGGCATGTCCCCACGGTCCCTGCACAAGGTCCTAGAGGACTTCATCAATCACCTCCGGGACACCCTGAACCACGGTGGTGTCCCCACCCTGGGCAACGCCTCCCTTGGCCAGGCCCTGGCTGCCCTCGGGGGCACCCCAGGGGCCACCTGGGCCCATGTGACAAATGCGGCCAGCGCCTGGCAGGAGCCAGTGGCCAAGCTCGAGGGCAATTGGGACCAGCTGGCCAGGGAGGCCACCAAGATCCACGATGCCTGCAGGGATGCGGCCATCAGGGAGGCCACCACTGCAGCCACTTCCACTGCCCGAGCTGGGAATATGAAGGAAAAAGAAACCCGCTCGGGGCAGTCTGTGAAAAACCTGACGAGCACGGCCAGGTCGCCCATGGCCTGGTTACCCATGACCCTGGCCAAGGAGAAGGGGGCCTCAGTGGTGGCTCTGCATAAGGCCCAGATGGAAGAAGAAACCAAAGAGGTGGAGGAAGCCACCAAGGCCTGGGAAGAGGCCACCAGAGAGGCCAGGGCCGCCAGCAGGAGGGAACAGAGGGCAGAGGTGGCCCTGGAGCCACTGGAGCACTTGGTGGCTGCATGTGACAAAGCCACCGCGTTCCCCCGGGAGCTGCGGCGATGCCTCGTGGAGATTGAGGCCACCCTGAAGGGGACAAATGAGATGTCCCCCAATGTCCCTGAGGCCTTGGTGGCTGCAGTGGCCAAGGCTGAGCGGCTTTGGGAGGCCAGCGCCCGCCTGGCCACGCATCACCTTCTGGGTACACTTGGGGATATCCGCAGCCTCCTCTTAGGTAGGCATGGTGGCGCTGGTGGCCCTGGGGGCTCTGGTGGCCCTCATGGCCCCAGTGGCCATAAAGTGGCTGAGCAGTGCCAAAAAGCCATTGAGGACATCCCAAAGCTGCTGCAGGGACAGTGATGTCACTGCTGTGAGGTCATCAAAGGTGGGGAAATCATCGGGGTCATTCTGGATCACGCAGGGATGCTCAGGGCCATTGTTGCAGCTTGGGGGCATGATGAGGCAGCTTTCCACTGTGGGTGCAGCAGACCATTTCTCAAGCCTCCTCAAAAACCTTCAGGTCCCTTTCCCTCCATGGGCAGTTTCACCTCAAATACCCAATTTCCCTGCACTGCTGACAGACTGGCCCTCGCTTGTTCAATTGCCCTTTGTCCTTTTAGGGTCCCTCCCCCATGGAGCTTTGTTCCCATTATCCTCCCCCTACTCCTGCTTGCCTTGTCCTGACAGGGGCTCACTTCCCTCTGGGGATGGTCCTTGCACAGCTGCTTCCCCTCGGCAATAGCGGCTGCCATTATTTTCCCTTTCCCCTCGGCTTTCTCCTCGTCCCTCCAGACACTGACCTTCTGGGCTTCTTTGAACAGGTCATTCAACCCCTTATCCTGACATTCCCTTTCTAGCTTCTCCTTATATCCAGCCCAGCATGAGTGACAAAGGTTATCTTCAATAAAGCTTGTCCAGCTTTTGTATCAGTCTACACCTGAGTATTGTCTCGTATTTCTTTTTAACCTCTCCAGCCATTCAGGTGGAGTCTCATCCTTCTTTTGCTGTTCATCAAATGCCTTGTGGGTGTTCTGGGTGGGTGGAGCAGCCTCCCTAATGCCCCTGACAATTAATGCTCTATAATCTTCCATGTGTTGCCTTCCCCTGGTGTTAAGGTGATCCCAAGTAGGGCGTTGCAAGGGCATTTCCTTCTCCCCAGGGGCCCGTGGGGAGCGTGTTCCCTCTCCCAAATGCACATCCCTGCTGCTCAGATCATTTGTCTTTCCTCGGCTGTTTATTACAGATTGCACTTTGCTCCAGGTATAAACACTGGGTCCCAAAAATTGGTCTACTTGTTCTGCTAGTCTGATAGGATCTTCTAGTAGAACTTTTAATTCCTTTTTAAACACTCTCACTTCCAATAAATTAAATGGGGCAGTCACAAACCCCATTTTTCCATTCCCCTCACTGGACGCTCTGCCCCAGGTATTCTGGCTGGGTCCATCAGGGCGTGCAGGGGGTGCATTGGGTGCTGGCAGATATGGAGGGGGCAGATACTCTAAGGGGTCCCAGGTTTAATTTCCTTAATTTAAACACCTTGGTCTTACCCAGGGAAGCCTCGCCCTTCCAATTGGCAGCAGAGTCACTCTTTTCCTGACTGACTGGTTCTTTGGCATTCACATGAATATTCAAAGTTTAGCATATCCACCCCTCAAAGGAACTCTATTTTGGCCAGATCAATGATAAATGATCAGATCTTATCTCCTGATTAGTCTATTTTCTCATATAATAATGTATCATTTTGATTTTTTTTTTATTCTTTCTGTCAGGGTTTTGTTCCCACTCTGCTGATTTTATTCCCAGGAGTCTATCTGGAAATGTATCCATCAGTGCTCCCTTGCTCTCCTTTTCCCTGGGGGTTTTCTCCTTGTTTGCTTTCAGTCCCATGTTCTCATATTATCCAGGCACCAGCATGGTCCACACACCTTTATTTTCCTTCTTTCTTAACTTCCAAGCCATTCTGTCTCTACTCCTTCCACAAGCATTTTCCCAGTCCTCCTCGGGTACTGTTCAGCCTCGGGGAACTAAATGCTCTTTCCCCACACACTTTTTCCTACAGAAATTTTAAAGAATTAATGCCTGATCCCTGGCTCTGAATTTTAATTTTTCATACTTCTGACACTAGACAATCTTTTGTGTGGGTGTGCAATGCCACCTCTCATGACAGATCTTACACTCACACCATACCCAAGGTTCACATCTGAGTCCACAAATAAACACAAAATTACACTCATACAGACAACACAAAATGTTTATTAAAAATTTTCATCACATAGACAACAAACACTTTGCTTTTCCCTGCCCACCTCGGTCACCTGAAAAGTGGAAGTGTGTATTGAAACTCCTTGTTTGTTTTGTGCCTCAGTACATCTGCAGTACATCTCATTCACTCAAGAGTTACACCCATCAATCACACAAGACACAGGACATAAACTTTCACTTCCCACTCTCCTCATTTCCCATTCACACTTTCACACAACACTGAGGTGTAGCAATGGGGAACAAAGAGACACGGACCCCATTGTGCATCGGAAGGAGATCACTTTATTGCAGAAATCACTCCCCGTTTATACCTTTAATCTCACCCTGACAAAACCAGAACTCAACAGAAGAAGGGCACCCGTTGGCTGGCTCAGCTGCAGTGCTGTTGTCCACGTGTCCTATCAGCCAGTCAGGTTCCCGTTCATGTGCTGTCCACACGTTCATCCCCATAACTGCCTCTCACCCCCCAGCTGACCTCCAACCATCCAGCCTGCAGCCGTGCCTGCCCCACAGGGCCTTCTGTGTGCATAAGCCTTAACAACTTTGGGAAATATCACCCCATATATCACATCTCCCCTTTCTTGTTTTTAGGCAACAAAAACCTACTAAGAAAAACCTAAACAACTCCTAAAACATTAATAAAAGTGACAACAATAATAACTTCAACATTGTTTTAAAAACTGTACACATATGCCTATAAAGTAGCAACTATATGCACATGGGATCAGGACAGTGGGACAAAAGGATGCACACACCGTGATGGACTCCACTGCACATGGAGTCACTGTGGAGACACAGGCATAACCCCTTTCCCATGTCAGTAATTCCAGGGACACAGGTATAACCCCTTTCCCATGTCAGGAAGTCCAGGGGTCCTTTCCATTGTCCAGTCAGTAATCCTTCACCAGCACTGGACGTCTTAGATGAGCCTTTGTGTTGAAGGAATACTGTCTAACACATGCAGTCTGTCCCATCTCATCCTGATTTAACAAAGTGAGGACATTTAGCTAGTCTGTCATAAGGGCACTCCAACTCCACCTCTTTTTGTTTTTCAAGCATGGTTTTTAGGGTCCTGTGGGCACACTTGACAATAGTTGACCCTGTGAGAGAGTGGGGAATGCCCATATTGTGAGGCACACCCCATTGCCGCAAGAAGTTATGAACTCACTCTGAGGTGTAGGCAGATCCATGGTCCAATTTGATGGTGTTGGAAGGCTCAGAGTGGCAAAACAGGTGAGCCAGTGCTGGATAGCATCACGGGCCTTCTCTCTGTTCTGAGCAGTCACCATTAGAAAATGAGAATATGTGTCAATGGAAATGTGAATATATTTTAAGTAACCAAACTCTGGGATATGGGTGACATCAGTTTGACAAATGGAGTTAGTAGTTAAACCTTGGGGGTTAGTGGTTTCTACTAAAGGAGCAGGAGCCACACCATGACAGGAGGGACAAAACAGCAGGATAACATGCTTGTGAGGAAGTTTTTTGAAATTGTCTGTGATGAGAACAAGCATTCTGGTGGAAAATTTGTAAGATAACTTGACCCACGCAGAAGTATTTGGTACCGCACCTGTCCTCACAATAATATCTGCATAGTTGTTACCTTCTGAAATAGAGCCAGGTAAACCTGTGTGGGAGCAAACACGCAACACATAAAAATCATGCAGCTGGTTGTTCATTAATGTCCACAATGTTCTTATCTCTGTAAACAAAAGGTTAACATGTTTTAAATAGGAAAACTCTAAACAGAATGCAACAGATGAGGAATGAATTACGATGTTTAGTGGTTCCTCTGAAAATCACTGGAAGTCATACTGGATAGCAGCCATTTCTAAAATCTGCATGAGGCAATCCTTTAGCATTAATACCCTTTTATGCCGCTGGACAGAGTCACCTCCATGCCAAATCGCTGCAGCTTTTTGGTTTTGACGGATGCATCTGTAAAAACAGTTGGTCCGTTGACAGGGGTCATGCTGCAGTGATGCTTTGCATACAGGGGGAGATCACCCATCTCTGTCCATAAACTATGTGAGGGATAATGGATAGATAACTGTCCAGAAAATCTGCAAACACAATTTGGAATTTAGTGTCTTCTGATGCTAACTATGCCAAATTTTCTTTACTTGCATATATGTTGATGGTATGCAGATCCTGGCTGTTGAGATTTTGCAATTGCTCTCTACCTTTCTTAAATAAATAAGAGAATATTTCCTTAACAGTCCACACAGTTTTTGTTGCTATGAGAGGTAAGAATAACCATTCTAACACATGCAAGTAGTCTTTATCATTAGTAAATGTCCTGGCTTGTAAGATAAGCATATATTCTATTCGCCATCTCCTGGAGTTTGGGCACTTTTCTTATCTCTTCCAAGAACAATGTCTCCCTCCAGGGAGATATCTTCTGTTCATGGACCATTGAATGACTCACTGCATGGCCGGTAAAGTTACATCAGCCCATTGTGAGATGCTCCACACAGAGGGATGAGCCAAGCATTCCTACCAGCATAAAATCAGCACTTTTGGGGACACTGGCAGCCCCTTCGCTGGATTCCCAGAGGAGCAGCTTCTTCTCTGCTGGATCCCCAGAGGAAGACCAGGCCCAACTACTTCCAGACCTTCAGAGAAAACTCCACCCTTCTACGGATCACCGCTTCAGCAGCATTTCACCTGCCACTCCAGGAGGAGCAGCCACCATTTAACTAGACTACTACCAACACCCTGACTCCTCAGGGTGTCAGGTTTCTGACTCATCACTAGTTTCGTTTGTACTAAGTACATTTTTTATTTTTTGTTTAGTTTTTCTCCTCATAAAGAACTGTTATTCCCATTCCCATATCTTTGCCTGAGAGCCTTTTAATTTTGAAATTGTGGTAATTTGGACAGAGGTGGTTGAACTTTTCCATTTCACGGGAGGCTCTTGCCTTCCTTCACAGACTCCTGTCTTTTCAAACTAAGACATAGGTACAGTACTGGAACTATTTCTAGATAAGAAAACAAGCCCAGGACCAGAAAGGTATTAAAACCTCAAAAAAGCCTAGGGACCAGAAACACATGAAGGTCTCCATCTGGAGAGACATTATGAATTCACGCAACATGGCTACTGACTGCTTTATCCCAACACAGAGTAAGTACAACCAAAATGCAATCAAATTTTACAGGTTTTTTTCTAACTTTCTCAAGACACATATTTGGCACCAAAAAATGTAATTGACCAGATTTAGGGCAAATCTGGTAGAAAACCTCCAAAGAGTTTCTTTCAGAAATTAAATTCATGTGGCCCCACCCACAAGTGGTTTGGGAAAATATTTCCTTGAAAAAGTGGAAAAAACCTATTTATTTAACTGGTAAAGCATTCACCAGCACAAAAAATGAACAATATTAAACAATAAAATCTCTTGCCAATCCAAAAGAGGTGACACACTCAGAAAGTGCCTGCGTGGGCTGTAACTTGGTTCACTCCGTCTCTTATCAGTCCCTCCAGCACTGGAACTGCCGCGGCCCAGGCCTGGCCCTGGTGGGCCACAGGTTTGAGGTGGTGCTCCTCTGGGTTTTCAGTCTAGAGCAGGTTTAAACTGTTCCAAGAAAAAGAAAAACCACAGCCCAAGGAAATTCTCTGCCTCAGCTAGCTAAAACTAACTAAAAGCTAAGGAGAACTCTGTCCCACTGTCTGTCCATCCACAGCCAACACAGTCCAGGAGCAGGAATGTGGAGGAGTGACTGCAGTTTCTGAAAACGAACTGCGTGCTTCTTCTTCCCCCTCTTCAGTGTGAGAAGCAGTCTTAAAGTTGCAAAACTTATTTCTGGGCTGAACTGACAAATTTGGATACAGCTCACCATCATAAAGTCACCACAGGACATCTCTGCAGCAGCGAATCCAGGGTCCTTTGGATGCCTCAGGTTTTAGCTTTTCTATTTTTCCCATTCTGTGCTGCTTCAGTGTGGAGTTCTGAGCTTCATATTAGGGGATGGAAAGCTCTTTTCACAGAGCAGGGAGACAAAACAATTCCTTCTCTAGCTTAGGAGCAAGGACAACCAATCCAAATTTCAGGCTCAAAGTATAAACAATGGCAGAATGAAGAGAGAAAACAAAAAGGACGGGACTCCGTATGTTAAAGCTGCAATTGGACAATTAACTGCAGTCTGCAAATGGACTAGAATTCATAAAAGTGAGAGACCTCATGACTGGTCATCCATTTTTGTGACTATATTGGGTTCCTACCGGGTGTAGCCCTGGCTGGGCTCTTGTACTGCCCAAGGTGTATCCATTGAGGCCTTCTAATCAATCCTTCCTTTATTCCCTGTCTGGCCTCTGTTCCAGTTCAGGCTTTTCAAAGCATCACTTTGCCAGCAACTTTGATGGTGGTGAGGGTGGTCAGCAGGACTTGGAGTGGTCCTCTCCACTTGGCTTATAGGAGATCACTGTCCCCCACCACTTCACATAGAGCCAGTCTCCAGTCTGGAAGGGATGTGCAGGGGTGTCCAGTCCTATGGCTCTGGATTGCACAGTGTAATTCTGGAGGTTCTGCAAAGTGGAACTTAAAGCCATTCGATATTTCTGCAAATCAAGTTTTCCCTTCATGTGACTTTCACTTGGAATATGCAGAATCTGATGTGGCTGCCATACAATATTTCATAGGGACTGATGTTGCCCCTCTGTCTTGGTTGTATTCAGATTCTCAGTAAAGCTATAGGCAGGGCCTGAACCCATGGCATGGATGTTTCCTGAGAGATTTTGCTCATTTGTGAGAGTCTCATTCACACATTCATCTTTACCACTTTCTGGGGCTCTATAAGGCATTGTCTTGAGTTGAAAAGACAGGAGTCTGAGAAGGAAGGCAAGAGCCTCCTGTGAAATAGAAAAGGTAAACCCCCTCCCTCTGAATTACCACAGTTTCAAAATTAAAAGGCTCAGGTAAAGATATGGGAATGGGAATAACAGTTCTTTACTAGAAAAAAAAAAAAATTAAAAAAAATGTAATTAGAGTCAGAAACCTGACACCCTGAGGAGTCAGGGTGTTGGTAATAGTCCAGTTAAATGGTGGCTGCTCCTCCTGGAGTGGCAGATGAAATGCTGCTGAAGAGGTGATTCTGTAGAAGGGTGTAGTTTACTCTGAAGATCTGATAGAGTAGATGGCCCTGGTCTTCCTTTGGGGATCCAGCAGGGAAGAAGCTGCTCCTCTGGGAATCCAGCGAAGGGGCTTCCCTGCTGTCCCAAAAAGTGCTGATTTTATGCAGGTAGGAATGCTTGGCTCCTCCCCCTGAGTGGAGCATCTCACAATGGGCTGATGTAACTTTACCAGTCATGCAGTGAGTCATTCAATGGTCCATGAACAGAAGGTATCTCTCTGGAGGGAGACATTGTTCTTGGAAGAAAACTGCCCAAGCTCCAGGAGATGGCGAATAGAATATATGCTTATCTTACAAGCCAGGACCTTATCCACCCCTTATTCTATTTCCATCTGCATCACAATGAAATCTTACACCCAGTTCTCGCTTAAGACCAGGCTTCCCTGTGGTACGCAATGTGTTTCCCCATCTTTCTGCATTGCCCACCAAGTGTAACCAGATCCTTGAGCAAAAACAATCCCACTGATGGGTTTGTCTTTGCCTGAGTTGGGATTAATCCAAACAGTTTTTCCTAAAATATCTTTCATTTATCTCCATCTACTGTGTGCAAGGGTTCTGACTGATGGACCCTCGGGTGTTGACCATCCAGGTTGCTTTTGCCAGGTTAATTTCCCAGTTTCTAAATGTACCCACACCAAGTGCCTTCAGGGTAGTCTTAAGGAGTCCGTTGCGCTGTTCAACTTTGCCGGCAGCTGGAGCATGATAGGGAATATGATGTATCCATTTGATACCATGTTCTCTGGCCCAGGTGTTGATAAGGACATTCTTGAAATGGGTGCCGTTGTCAGACTCAGTTCTCTCAGGGGTGCCATGTCTCCACAGGACTTGCTTTTCTAGGTCTAAGATGGTGTTCCGGGCAGTGGCATGAGGTACAGGGTAGGTCTCCAGCCATCCAGTGGTGGCTTCCACCATGGTCAGCACATAGTTCTTGCCTTGGCGTGTCTGGGGCAGTGTGATGTGGTCAATCTGCCAGGCCTCCCCATACTTGTACTTGGACCCCCGCCCACCATACCACAGGGGCTTCACCCGCTTGGCCTGTTTGATGGCAGCACACGTCTCACAGTCATGGATAACCTGAGAAACACTGTCCATGGTTAGGTCTACCCCTCGGTCTTGTGCCCACTTATAGGTGGCATGTCTGCCCTGATGACCTGAGGCATCATAAGCCCATCGAGCCAGGAACAACTCCCCCTTTATGGTGCCAATCGAGGTCTATCTTTGACACCTCTATGCTTGCCGCCTGATCTACGTGCTCATTGTTTCAGTGCTCCTCATTAGTCCGACTTTTGGGGACATGGGCATCTACATGACAGACTTTCACCGTTAGTTTCTCCCCCCAAGAGGCAATGTCTTTCCATATATCAGCAGCGCAGATTGGTTTTCCTCTACGTTGCCAGTTGGCCTTTCTCCACCTTCCCAGCCAGCCCCACAGAGCATTGGCTGCCATCCACGAATCGGTATAAAGGTAGAGCTTTGGCCATTTCTCCCTTTCAGCAACGTCCAGGGCCAGCTGAATGGTCTTGAGTTCTGTGAGTTGGCTCAATCCACCTTCTTCTTTGGTAGCTTGTGCAACTTGGCGTGTGGGGCTCCATACAGCTGCTTTCCACTTCCGGTTCATCCCTACAATGCGACAGGAAGCGTCAGTGAAAAGAGCGTAGCAAGTTTCCTCTGCTGGTAGTTGGTTATATGGTGGAGCTTCTTCAACACTTTTCACTTGTACCTGCTCCTCATTGACAGTGAGACCAAAGTTTTCACCTTTTGTCTGGTTTGTAATTATCTCCAAAATCCCAGGGCGATTCATGATACCAATATGGGCTCACTGAGTGATGAGGGCAATCCATTTGCTCCATGTGGCATCAGTGGCATGGTGGGTAGTAGGAACCTTTCCTTTGAACATCCACCCCAGCACCGGGAGTCGGGGTGCCAGGAGGAGTTGTGCTTCTGTGCCAATCACCTCCGAGGAAGCTTGAACTCCTTCAAAGGCAGCCAAGATTTCCTTCTCTGTTGGGGTGTAGTTGGCTTCAGACCCTCTGTAACTTCGGCTCCAGAATCCCAGTGGTCGGCCTCGAGTCTCACCAGGCACCTTCTGCCAAAGGCTCCAGGACAACCCATGGTTCCCGGCTGCAGAGTAAAGCACATTCTTGACCTCTGGTCTTGTCCTGACTGGGCCAAGGGCTACTGCATAAGCAATCTCCTGCTTGATCTGGGTGAAGGCTTGTTGCTGCTCAGGGCCCCAGTGGAAATCATTCTTCTTTCGGGTAACCAGATAAAGAGGGCTCACAGTCTGGCTATACTCAGGAATGTGCATTCTCCAGAAACCTATGGCACCTAGGAAAGTTTGTGTTTCCTTTTTGCTGGTTGGTGGGGACATAGCTGTGATCTTGTTGATGACCTCAGTAGGAATCTGGTGCCGTCCGTCTTGCCACTTCACTCCAAGGAACTGGATCTCTTGGGCAGGTCCCTTGACTTTGCTCTTCTTGATGGCGAAGCCAGCTTCTAGCAGTATCTGGATGATCCTCTCATGTCTCTCAAACACTTCTGCCACTGTGCTCCCACTCACAATGGTATAATTGATGTATTGCAGGTGTTCTGGAGCCTCGCCCTTTTCTAGTGCAGTCTGGATCAATCCATGGCAGATAGTGGGGCTGTGTTTCCACCCCTGGGGCAGTCGGTTCTAGGTGTACTGCACACCCCTCCAGGTGAAAGCAAACTGAGGCCTGCATTCTGCTGCCAGAGGAATGGAGAAAAACGCATTAGCAATATCAACAGTGGCATACCACTTTGCTGCCTTGGACTCCAGGTCGTACTGGAGTTCCAGCATATCCGGTACAGCAGCGCTCAGCGGTGGAGTCACTTCATTTAAGCCACGATAGTCCACAGTCAATCTCCATTCTCTGTCAGATTTGTGCACAGGCCAGATGGGGCTGTTGAAGGGTGAGTGGGTTTTGTTGACCACCCCTTGGCTCTTCAGCTCACAAATCATTCTGTGGATGGGGATCACGGCATCTCGATCCATCCGATACTGCCGGCGGTGCACTGTTTGGGTCGCAATTGGTACGTGTGGCTCTTCCACCCTTAGGAGTCCTACTGCAGATGGGTTTTCTGACAGTCCAGGCAAGGTGTTTAATTGCTTAATGTCCTCTGCCTCTACAGCGGCTATTCCAAAAGCCCACCTGAGTCCCTTTGGGTCTTTGTAATATCCGTTCCGGAGGAAGTCTATGCCTAGGATACACGGAGCATCTGGGCCAGTCACTATAGGATGTTTCTTCCACTCCTTCCCAGTCAGGCTCACCTCGGCTTCCACCAGAGTCAATTGTTGTGATCCCACTGTCACACCAGCAATGGAAACAGGCTCTGCCCCCACATGTCCCGATGGTATCAGAGTACACTGTGCACCAGTATCAACTAAAGCATCATATTTTTGTGGCTCTGATGTGCCAGGCTATCGGATCCACTGTCCAGAAGGTCCAGTTTTCCCGTGCCTCTCCTTGGCTATAGACAGGGCCCCTCTAACACTGGTTATTATTTCTTTCCTGGGCATACATACTAGAGGTCCCTTCAAGGGGATCTGACAGATCATACCCAAAAGCTTGGTCATGGGAGGCTGAAGCTACCTTCACCTTGGTGGAACTCCCCCAGTGTCTGCGTTCGACAAGACAGGAGTCTGTGAAAGAGGGCAAAGCCTCCTGTGCAATGGAGAAAGGCAAACCCCCCTCCCTCTGAATTACCAGGATCTTTAAATTAAAAGGCTCTCAGGCAAAGATATGGGAATGGGAGTAACAATTCTTTACTAGGAGAAAACTAGACAACAATTTAAAAAGGCAAATGCAATCGGTACAAACAAAACCAGTGAAAAAGTCCACAACCTGAGGATTCGGGGTGCCAGTGGCAGTCCTGCTGGGACGATTGCTCGACTTGAAGTGGTTGATGAATTGCAGCTGCAGTGGTGATCTTTTGAAGGGTATAGTTTTCCTCTGAAGATCTGGTGGCCGTTGAGCCGGTCTTCCTCTGCGCCGGGGCTGCCTCTGAGCTCCGCCGCCGCCTCACCGCGCTGCTGCTGCTTCGCTGCGAGTGCCGCCGAAGAGAGCTCCTTCTCTGGCAATCCCCCAAAGTAAAGAGCTGCCTCCTCCCCCAAAAAGCTACCCCTTTATACAATAATAGAGTGCTTGGTTTTCCCCTCTGGGTGGGACCCCTCACCATGGGATGGTGTCACATTTACCAGCCCTGCAGTGAGTCAGTCAATAGTGTATAAACAAACCATTGCCTCTACGGGGCAAACCATTGTCTTTGGGAGATAACGAACCTGCCCCAAGCTTCGACAGATGGCAAATAGAATACAAGCTTATCTTACAAACCAGGACATTATCCACCCCTTATTCTATTTCCATCTGCACACCATGAAATCTTACACCCAGTTCTCTCTTAAGACTAAGTTTCCCTGTGGTACACAGCGGGTCTCCCCATCTTTCTGCATTACCCACCAAGTGTAACCAGGTCCTTGAGCAAAGACAATCCCACGAATGGGTTGGTCTTTGCCTGAGGTGGGATTAATCCAAACAGTTTTCCCTAAAATACCTTTCATATGTACTACAGGGACCTTATCTCCATCTACTGTGTGTAAGGGTTCTGACTGGGCAGGGCCAGCTCGATTGACAGACCCTCGGGTGTTGACCATCCAGGTTGCTTTTGCCAGGTTAATTTCCCAGTTTCTAAATGTTCCCCTACCAAGTGCCTTTAGGGTAGTCTTAAGGAGTCCGTTGCACCGTTCAACTTTGCCGGCAGCTGGAGCATGATAGGGAATATGATATATCCATTCGATACCATGTTCTCTGGCCCAGGTGTTGATAAGGCTGTTCTTGAAATGGGTGCCGTTGTCAGACTCAGTTCTCTCAGGGGTGCCGTGTCTCCACAGGACTTGCTTTTCCAAGCCTAAGATGGTGTTCCGGGCAGTGGCATGAGGTACAGGGAAAGTCTCCAGCCATCCAGTGGTGGCTTCCACCATGGTCAGCACGTAGCGCTTGCCTTGGCGTGTCTGGGGCTGAGTGATATAGTCAATCTGCCAGGCCTCCCCATATTTGTACTTGGACCACCGTCCACCATACCATAGGGGCTTCACTCTCTTGGCCTGTTTGATGGCAGCACACGTCTCACAGTCATGGATAACCTGAGAAACACTGTCCATGGTTAGATCCACCCCTCGGTCTCGTGCCCACTTGTAGGTGGCATCTCTGCCCTGATGACCTGAGGCATCATGAGCCCATCGAGCCAGGAACAACTCCCCCTTATGGTGCCAATCTAAGTCTATCTTTGACACCTCTATTTTTGCTGCCTGATCTGCCTGCTCGTTGTTTCGGTGCTCCTCATTAGCCCGACTTTTGGGGACATGGGCATCTACATGACGGACTTTCACCGTCAGCTTTTCCACCCGAGAGGCAATGTCTTTCCATATATCAGCAGCCCAGATTGGCTTTCCTCTACGTTGCCAGTTGGCCTTCCTCCACCTTCCCAGCCAGCCCCACAGAGCATTGGCTACCATCCATGAATCAGTATAAAGGTAGAGCTTTGGCCACTTCTCCCTTTCAGCAATGTCCAGAGCCAGCTGAACGGCCTTGAGTTCAGCGAGTTGGCTTGATCCACCTTCTCCTTCGGTAGCTTGTGCAACTTGGCGTGTGGGGCTCCATACGGCTGCTTTCCACTTCCGGTTCATCCCTACAATGCGACAGGAACCGTCAGTGAAAAGAGCGTAGCAGGTCTCTTCTGCTGGTAGTTGGTTGTATGGTGGAGCTTCTTCAGCCCTTGTCACTTGTACCTGCTCCTCATCATCAGCGAGACCAAAGTTTTCACCTTCTGGCCAGTTTGTAATTATCTCCAAAATCCCAGGGCGATTCAGGTTTCCAATACGGGCGCGCTGAGTGATGAGGGCAATCCATTTGCTCCATGTGGCGTCAGTGGCATGGTGGGTAGTAGGAACCTTTCCTTTAAACATCCACCCCAGCACCGGGAGTCGGGGTGCCAGGAGAAGTTGTGCTTCTGTGCCAATTAGCTCCGAGGAAGCTTGAACTCCTTCAAAGGCAGCCAAGATTTCCTTCTCTGTGGGAGTGTAGTTGGCTTCAGACCCTCTGTAACTTCGGCTCCAGAATCCCAGTGGTCGGCCTCGAGTCTCCCCAGGGACTTTCTGCCAAAGGCTCCAGGACAACCCATGGTTCCCGGCTGCAGAGTAGAGCACATTCTTGACCTCTGGTCCCGTCCTCACCAGTCCAAGGGCTACAGCATGAGCGATCTCCTGCTTGATCTGGATGAAGGCTTGTTGCTGCTCAGGGCCCCAGTGGAAATCATTCTTCTTTCGGGTAACCAGATAAAGAGGGCTCACAGTCTGGCTATACTCAGGAATGTGCATTCTCCAGAAACCTATGGCACCTAGGAAAGTTTGTGTTTCCTTTTTGCTGGTTGGTGGGGACATAGCTGTGATCTTGTTGATGACCTCAGTAGGAATCTGGTGCCGTCCGTCTTGCCACTTCACTCCAAGGAACTGGATCTCTTGGGCAGGTGTCCTGGGTTGTAAGATAAGCTTGTATTCTATTTGCCATCTGTCGAAGCTTGGGGCAGGTTCGTTATCTCCCAAAGACAATGGTTTGCCCCGTAGAGGCAATGGTTTATTTATACACTATTGACTGACTCACTGCAGGGCTGGTAAATGTAACACCATCCCATGGTGAGGGGTCCCACCCAGAGGGGAAAACCAAGCACTCTATTATTGTATAAAGGGGTAGCTTTTTGGGGGAGGAGGCAGCTTTTTACTTTGGGGGATTGCCAGAGAAGGAGCTCTCTTCGGCGGCACTCGCAGCGAAGCAGCAGCAGCGCGGTGCGGCGGCGGCGGGCTCGGAGGCAGCCCCGGCGCAGAGGAAGACCGGCTCAACGGCCACCAGATCTTCAGAGGAAAACTATACCCTTCAAAAGATCACCACTGCAGCTGCAGTTCATCAACCACTGTGAACAATCGTCCCAGCAGGACTGCCACTGGCACCCCGAATCCTCAGGTTGTGGACTTTTTCACGGGTTTTGTTTGTACCGATTGCATTTGCCTTTTTAAATTGTTGTCTAGTTTTCTCCTAGTAAAGAATTGTTACTCCCATTCCCATATCTTTGCCTGAGAGCCTTTTAATTTAAAGATCCTGGTAATTCAGAGGGAGGGGGGTTTGCCTTTCTCCATTGCACAGGAGGCTTTGCCCTCTTTCACAGACTCCTGTCTTGTCGAACCAAGATAGCAGGTCCCTTGACTTTGGTCTTCTTGATGGCGAAGCCAGCTTCTAGCAGTATCTGGATGATCCTCTCATGTTTCTCAAACACTTCTGCCACTGTGCTCCCACTCACAATGGTATAATTGATGTATTGCAGGTGTTCTGGAGCCTCGCCCTTTTCTAGTGCAGTCTGGATCAGTCCATGGCAGATAGTGGGGCTGTGTTTCCACCCCTGAGGCAGTTGGTTCCAGGTGTACTGCACACCCCTCCAGGTGAAAGCAAACTGAGGCCTGCATTCTGCTGCCAGAGAAATGGAGAAAAACGCATTAGCAATATCAACAGTGGCATACCACTTTGCTGCCTTGGACTCCAGGTCGTACTGGAGTTCCAGCATATCCGGTACAGCAGCGCTCAGCGGTGGAGTCACTTCATTTAAGCCACGATAGTCCACAGTCAATCTCCATTCTCTGTCAGATTTGTGCACAGGCCAGATGGGGCTGTTGAAGGGTGAGTGGGTTTTGTTGACCACCCCTTGGCTCTTCAGCTCACAAATCATTCTGTGGATGGGGATCACGGCATCTTGATCCATCCGATACTGCCGGCGGTGCACTGTTTGGGTCGCAATTGGTACGTGTGGCTCTTCCACCCTTAGGAGTCCTACTGCAGATGGGTTTTCTGACAGTCCAGGCAAGGTGTTTAATTGCTTAATGTCCTCTGCCTCTACAGCGGCTATTCCAAAAGCCCACCTGAGTCCCTTTGGGTCTTTGTAATATCCGTTCCGGAGGAAGTCTATGCCTAGGATACACGGAGCATCTGGGCCAGTCGCTATAGGATGTTTCTGCCACTCCTTCCCAGTCAGGCTCACCTCGGCTTCCACCAGAGTCAATTGTTGTGATCCCCCTGTCACACCAGCAATGGAAACAGGCTCTGCCCCCACAGGTCCCGGTGGTATCAGAGTACAATGCGCGTCAGTATCAACTAAAGCATCATATTTTTGTGGCTCTGATGTGCCAGGCTATCGGATCCACTGTCCAGAAGGTCCAGTTTTCCCATGCCTCTCCTTGGCTATAGACAGGGCCCCTCTAACACTGGTTATCATTCCTTTCCTGGGCATACATACTAGAGGTCCCTTCAATAGGATCTGACAGATCATACCCAAAAGCTTGGTCATGGGAGGTTGAGGCTACCTTCACCTTGGTGGAACTCCCCCAGTTAGAGTTTCCCTCCTTGAGTTGACACACCCGTGCTGTCAGGACAGAAGTGGGTTTCCCATCCCACCTCCCCATGTCTTCCCCATGGTCATGCAGGAAGAACCACAGATTAGCCCTTGGGGTGTACCCTCTCTCTCTAGCTGGGGAATGTTGGGCCCTGACTTTGGGGCCTGTGACTTGCACGGCTGCTGCATTAGCCTTCCTCATCTCCTCCCTCATCTCCTCTTTGAACTCCTTAATCACAGCTGAGATTTGAGCCTGCATTGGGCCATTGATCATACTCTCGTAATTCCTAAGTTTGTTGGCAACAGAGCCCACTGTCTCTCGGTGAGCGTCAGCATCAATTGTTGCAATGAAAGTGGGGTACTGAGATGGCCCAAGATTTGTCCTGGTTCAGGGCAAATTTGGGGAAAGAACTCCAAAAGGGTTCCTTCAGGAAAGCAGATTCAATTGGCCCCTCCCCGCAACCAGTTCAGGAAAGATATCTCTTTGGAGAAAAAGTGGAAAAAACCTGTTTAGTAAACAAGCAAACTTAAACAATATTAAACAATAAAACTTCTTGCCACTCCAAGAGGGAGACAAATTCAGAAAAATCCCCCGGCTTGCAGCTGGGCTCACTCAGTCTCTGATCTGTCCCTCCAGCACTGGAAATGCCACGGCCCAGGCCAGGCCCGCTGGGCCACAGGTGCGAGCTGCTGCTGCTCTTCTGGTGTTCAGCCCAGAGCAGGTCCAGAGAAAGGGGAAAAAAACACAGTCCAGGGAACTTCTTTGCGTCAGCTAGCTAAAACTAACTAGACTAGGAAAAAAAAACAAAGGAGAGCTCCGTCTCGTTGTCTGTCTGTACGCAGACAACTCAGTCCAGGAGCAGGAATGTGGAGGAGTGAGTGCAGTTCTTGAAAACAAACTCCGCGCTTCTTCCCACCCCCCTCTTCCCTCCTGGAACAAGTCTTAAAGGTGTAGAACTTATTATTCAACATAAACAGGGCAGACGATTGAGGATAAAGGCATCATACAGTCAACCTAGGACAACTCCACAGCACCTGACCTTGTCGCGGTCATTATTATGTTGTCCATCCCTCCCAGATAATACCTCCAATACTGCCACTTCCCTCAGCTGTTGGATCCCTTCCTCAAGGGTCTTCCCACGCATTCTATGATGGTGCTCCTGCATTCTCTCCCTGTGGACAAACCTCTCTCTGACACTCATTAAAAGCCGCTCCCAGAGAGAAAGGGACCCTGGCTCCCTTACAAAAATCTGATTCACACCTGACTCCTGAGTCAAGGGTCCCCAGTTCCTTGCCTCACCACCGTCCAGCTGCACCCCTGTGTTGGGAAAGATGAATAAATATGATTGCCTGGCAAAAGATTTACAATAGTACATCCAGGATGAAAACAATCCCCCCTACTGGTTGAACAATGCCCTTACCTACAGATAGGTCCAAAGGTCAAATGGACTGTTCTATCTCACCCCCGAAAATGTATGGTTCATCCCACACCTGTAACCCTGCCCTGAAACATCAGGTGTCTGTGACCCCATTGGCCTAAGTCTTGTTCCATCCCACCTTGAAGCCCCCTGATAAGGGGTCTCTGAAGAGCCAGATGTCCTCTTGGACCTTCCACCCTCTCCTAGAGCATCCTCTTGTCTCCCTCTACCCCTTGTCTCTCCCCTCCCCCACTCCCTCAGGCCCTGCCACGTGCTGCGTCTGGCAGCTCCAAGCAGGACCTTTCACCCTCTATAATAAACCATATATTCTAAGAGCAGCCTTCAGAGATCTCTCGTCTCCATCCACCCAAACCATCCTGGAGCACAGCACCCCTGCAGCCTGTACCCATAAGGTCCCAGACCTGGAGTAACCAGGCAGTATAAGCCTCACCTCATCGTCGCACAATGTCTTTATGCAGATTACGAAGACTTTCATACGTCAGGGACTCGGTGATGATCGCAACCTCTGGCTCCCCTGTGGGTTGTGAGGTTCCTCCATTCCTATCCCTATCTGGGTGCTCTGCTTTCACCTTAGACTTCCTTGTTTCTACCGGGGCAACTGCTGCTGGCTGTGACTGCCTTTGTGGTTCAGCTGGAACCTGGACAGTTGTAACATCTGTGGGTTCCACAGCTGTACTATTACACTGTCCCTCTCTAAGGCAAAGCCAGGTTTCTCACCAGCTGTGGAAATGCACTCCTTCAGCATCTCTCGTATCTCCTTAACCAGAACCCTCACCCAATCTGGGTGGCTCATTTCTGAGGCGGGCTGTGGGGCAGGGTCAGGCTCTAGGGCAGCAGCATCTCCAGTCTCTGGGGCAGTGTCAGGCTCTGCAGCAGCATCCCTAGTGTCTGGTGTAGGTGTCAGGGTAGTTACCCAGGTTAATCTTCCCTTATCTCTGAGTGCTAAATATAACAGGCTTGACAGGCATATCAGCAACACCACCCATTGCATGGTATCAGTAGCACTTAGAGTGGATCTTAACCCTTTGAAAACTTAAAATGGTGGGTCTGAGCAGCGTGCCAACAGCATAAAGCTTGATATCTTTCCCTTAGTAGTCATGGGAGCTACCTCAGTCTCTGAAGGTGTGTGTGCTGTATCTCCAGTGACAAAATACTCACTGTCCGGTTGCATTTGGTATGCCTTCAGGTCCTGTGAGCTGGTTTACAGGTCCACTATAATGACTTCCCAATCACTGGATCTGAAATGAAACCCTTTGGCAGTCACTAGGTGAGGTAAGCCTAGCGGCTGCCAAACCTTGTCAGTTGTACATTTGACATTTTAATTTTTCTGCCCCCCCGCCCCCACCATGAGACCTGTCCTCCCCCTGATTTGTTAAGAGAGAGGCATTTTCCCGTGTGGGTCCTACTATATTTATATCTTTGCGCATAGTTGTATTAGTAGCGGGCACGCGCTGTACACTCAGGTTTTTTGTTTGTTGAACTTTGTCTGGTTCTGATTTTGAGGACAGTTTCTGGCAAAGTGTCCTGGTTTCTTGCAACGCAGGCAAATGATGTGCTGCAGCTGGTCCGATGACGTTGGTTGTCTCCTTAGACCTCGTACAGCTGTGGCAGCAGGCTGTAGTTGTGCAGATGTTGTATTTCTGTCAGGGGTATCGAACAGCTCTGCTCTCCTGGTACATGCATTGATCATCTGAGCGAGACTAGGTGCTGGGTCGAGAGGAAGGCTGAGGATAATTCTACGGCAGGTCTTGTTCACATTCCTCTGAGCCATCTCTTTAATCAGCTCTGTCTGTACCATAGGGTCTTGCACCTGTCTTTCGACTTGTGTTCTCAAGCAATCCACAAACTGTAAAAAACTCTCTGAAGGAAACTGTTTAATGTTAAGATAGCTGCCCTTAGCTCAGTTATTGGTAGCTGATAAATGTTTTTTCTTCAGCATTACAAATCTTATCTAAAATCGACCTAGATAGTAGTTGGGTTTGTTTTTTTGGACAGTGCCAGTCACCTGTGCCACATAGGTGGTCTATTGTAATAAGGTTACCATCATTATCGTTGGCCTCACTGGGTGTTTGTTTTATCTGTTTTAAAACTGCTGTTAAAACCAACTTCCATCTATTTTCCCATATCTCATATTCAGAAGGTGTTAGGAAATATTTAAATAAATCAGTAATATCTCTCAGTACATCTCATTTGAATGAAAGGTTGCCCTCGTCATCCCTTTGAAAATCTTGCTTGATGTCCCAAATTCTCTCTGTATTTTACAATCTCTGTTTTGTCCCTATATGGTATTGGTTCATACGTTCTGGTGCCATTTTTCCTACCTAGGTATACAACAGGTGCTACAGGTGGTATGGATTCATAATCATGTCCCTGAATTGCAGGAATTTCTGCTACTTTTTCAATGCTCATAGAGGCAGGAGATTTTCCCCCCCACACCCCTTGGGTCCCGGTGAGAAGCAGGTCCATTGCCCTCTCCTGGGCTGCCGGTGCCGCGGGGGAAACCCATGCGCCGCCGGTGCTGTGGGCTGGGCTCGGCTGCCCCCCGGTGAAATGAACAGGGTCTATGCCTTTATTAGTGTTCAGCTCTTTATTAAAAAGTCACCTCGGCAGGGGGGTGTTGTAGCTTCTTCCGGTAGCCGAAGGGTGAGAAGGCGTGCAGAGTCTGTCCCTGCAGTCTCCGTGGCACGCTGGTAGCCGGAGGTGAAGAGGTGTCCAGTCTGTATCTGAAGTCCCGATCAGCAGACCGTCCTCTCTCCTTTCCTCCTGGCCCACTGGTAGCCGCAGGGTAGGGGGGGATGTGCAGAGCCTGCTGCCAAGGTCCAGCAGCAGCTATCCCTCTCCTTCCCTCCTGGTAACATCAGGAGGAGTGTCTATTTTCCTTGTGCCTGCTTCCCACAGCCCAGTCCAGTCTGCTCCTCTGCAGGTTATGGTGACAGGTCAAACACAGACTAGAGATGGGGTTCCCTTTTCCCCAACCAGCACACCCATCCAGCCCCCTCCACTGTGCCCCTCTTTTTCATTTTGGGGTGCTTTTCATCCCCAAAACCCCTTCCCATGATTCCACTGGATTATTTTGCATCCCAGTCCTAGTTTGGGTGGGGGTGTAGGTGATTCCCAGGAGCGATTAGCTAATTAACATTTCAATGTCAGTACTTAGTTTGAGCCAAGTGTCCCAGCCAGGCTGTTTTGTTCATAACAAATCCCTCCTCTATTTCTTTGATCGGACTTAAGCCCGCATCAACTTACAGTCTCTGGCTTTTGAGGGTTTGCTTCTTTGGGTAATTCTCTTAATTCCATATATCAGCTTCTAGCAAGCCTTCTTTAAAGCTAATTTTAAGTCTTTTTGTTCCTTAATTACTGTCTATGCACAAGAGGAGGTGGGTTGGGTGACCCTCTAAAGGACACTTATTCTTATTAAATAGTTACAAAGTACTCAAACTTTGACCATGGTACCTTAACTCAGAAGCGGTTACCACCTTACCGTATATCAGCTTCTAGCAAGTCTTCTTTAAAGTAAATTTTAAGTCTTCTGGTCCCTTAATTACCGTCTATGCACAAGAGGAGGTGGGTGACCTTGTTGGGTCTGGTCTGGCGTCTGGGGGTGGCACTGGTCCTTCTTCTCTGGGGATATGGATCCAGCCTTTTTCTTGGGTTCGCACCGCAGTGTGTGTGGTGAGTACCACCTGAAAAGGTCCTTTGAATTTGGGGGTTAGTGGAGTGGTGGTGTTCCAGGATTTTATTAACACCTAATCTCTAGGACTGATGTTGTGGGCATTGGTATCCAGAGGGGAGGTCTGGGGAAGATATCCCTTCTTTCTGAGGCCTTCTAGGGATTTTCCTATGATTTTTAAATATTTTTGAGTTGCTGCCTCCCCTTCTAAATAATCTGCAGTACTGAAAGAGGTGATTAGAAAAGGGAGTCCAAACATCATTTCATAAGGAGAAACCCCTATGTCGGACTGAGGTCTTGTTCTGGTGCGCAAGTGAGTGATAGGTAAATGCTTTAGCCAATTCATTTTTGTCTCTTCAATTAATTTGGTTATTACATTTTTAAGAGTTTTATTTATCCTTTCTACCCTTCTGGAGCTTTGAGGATGCCATGGGGTGTGCAATCTCCACCTTATCCCCAGGGCTTTTTGTTACTTGATGCAAAGTTTGAGCAACAAAATGTGGACCTCGGTCGAGTCAATCTTATTGACTAGCCCGTATTGAGGTATGATATTTTCGAAGATTATTCTTGGAACTTGTTGCGTGGTTTCCTTTTTGGTTGAGAAAGCCTCCACCCAGTGAGTGAGAGGATCTACAATCACTAGTAAATGCTTGTACCTCTGCACAGAGGGCATTTCAGTGATATCTACTTGTATGTTCTGGAAAGGTCTTAAAGCAAGTTTTCCTCCCCCATGTGCTGTTTTTCTCATTACCTTTTGGTCAGTTTTCAGGCAAATCACACACCCTCTTGTGACTGCTTTTGCCAGGTCATACACTCTAATACATAAATTCTCCCGTAAAAAGTGGTCATACAAACCTTGGATTCCCCAGTAGGTCAATTCACAACTTGAACTCTTATCTTTTTATCTCGTGGGATGATCCTTACCCTTTTTTTGGACTTGCAAGTCTCTTCTTAAGAGATTACTTTTTAAATTTGGCAGATAAAGTCTGTCAAAAATTGTCTAGAGTTCTCCCTGATTTTTATATTTTGGCTATAGATGCTTTAAATGGCCTTCCCTTCACCTCTAAAACCTCTCAGACCTCCTTCCCAATGGTGACTATTACTGGTAACTTGTGCTGGATTTATCTGCCCCTTTGTTAACTAAGAACTCAAAATCTTCATAGTGGGGACTTTAAGGTTTACCAAGGGCTCTTCTTGATGGTTGATTGGATCTCTTCGCTTATAGAACCCCTAACACCTCTAGTCATCCCCCCTTGAAATCTTTTCTAAGACTTCTTGTTCTTTATGCATTGCTTTATCAAACTGAAATATAAGACACATCCCACTACAGTAATAGCACCTCCTGTTGCTTTGTGAAGCTTCAGGTTTCTTAAACTCATTAAAGTTCTTATTTGTCTCATATAATGCTGCTGGTTGGTCTCTTTTTTTTTTTTTGATAGCCCTGGTCTATTCCAGCTTGACTTAGACATCAGTGCTGGCGATTTCTCTACTCTTACACTTTCTCGAGCAACTGCAACCATAATTCTGCCTTTGGTTTTGGCCTTTTCTTCCTCCCTCCTTAAATATATTCTTAGGGTTTCTAGGTGTTGGTTTAGCTGATTATATATCTACTGATATTGGGTTCCATACCATGGCCACTCTCCCTATAATTTTAACTCTGGCCATACTTCTGTACTTTTGTCTAAAGCCTTTGTGGTCTCCCAAGAATCCCATTGGTCTAACTATTGCCCTAATGGCCTGTTAGAGGGAATTCTCTTTGCTTTCTCTTTTGAAGGATCAGCTCCTTTGCTATAACCTGTTCCCATTTCCAGGCCTCAAAAAAAAAAAAAGAAAAAAATACCTCAAATGGTGCCCCCCTCTAAAATGGAATATACAGATATGCAACTATAGTTCATTTGGCTCCTTCCCACAAATTAGTATTTTAAATCTCTTGACTGAACTTAATCTCTTCGAGCTAACCTCCCACTCTTGGCATTTATATCTGTCCCTTGCCCAGGATAACCGCTAATCACACTCACATATATTGACTTCTGCTTTCCTGTTCTTTTTTGGACTTCTTGATGGACTTTCTAAGCTTGGACCCTGGGGAGGTCTCACCCCAATTCTTACTTGGCATTTTGCCCAACCTCCTTACTAGGCTTAGGAAGCTTGGTCTCCCTGCCAAGGTAAGGTCGAACGTCCTGCTGAGCCTTACACTCGAACTCCGGCCAAGTCCCTTCGCCTGACTCCTACTAGGCTTAGGAATCTTGGTCTCCCTGCCAAGGTAAGGTCGAACGTCCTGCCGAGCCTTACACTCGGACTCCGGCCAAGTGCCTTCGCCTGAGTCTCTTAATAGGCTTAGCCAGCTTGCCTTTTTACTTGTTTCTTTACTTTCTTGCTTACTCTGCCTGCTAGGACATGCCTCCTGCCTGCCATAACACATACCCGGGCTGCCAGGACCTGCTCCCTGCCTGCCAGGACATGTCCCCTGCCTGCAAGGACATGACCCCTGTCTGCGAGGACATGACTTCTGCCTGCCTGCCAGGACATGCGCTCTTCCTCCCAGGACATGCCCCTGCCTGCCAGGGACATGACTCCTGCCTGCCTGCCAGGACATGCCTTCTTCCTCCCAGGACATGCTCCTGCCTGCCAGGTCATGCCCCTTGCTTGTTAGGACATGCCCCTTGTCTACCAGAACATGTCCCCTTCCTGCCAGGACCTGCCTCCTGCCTGCCAGGACCTGCCTCCTGCCTGCCAGGACATGCCCTGCCTACCAGGACATGCCCTGCCTGCCAGGACATGGCCCCTTATTGCCAGGACATGCACCCTTCTTGTCAGGACCTGCCTCCTGCCTGCCAGGACATGCCCTCTGCCTCCCAGGACATCCTTCCCCACCTGCCAGGGACATCCCACCTGCCCGGCTGTGAACAACCCCCTTGCCCTGATTGCCAGGGACTTTATCCCTAGAGAATCTCCACATGCCCAGAGGAGGGCCTTTACCTCTAAGGAGACACCTCAGTCACTCCTCTATTCCACTCACTTCCCCCCATTCCTGGCTGGCCCCTTCGCAGGAGTCCGGAAACGTGGTACTAGCGGGTCCCTCTCACTTCGGGGGTCCGAGCTGCCGGCCCCCGTCTCGGTCACTCAATCACTCACTCGTCTCCCGGTTTTTCTCACCAATCTGTCGTCCCTTCGCGTTGCTCCTCCACGTGGCTCGTCCGTGTTGTTCCTCTGCGTGGCTCATCTCACGCTGATCCTAGGGTCCAGTAGCCAGCTAATCCCGAGGGTCCCTCGAAGCCAGTGTCCAGGAGTCCAGGAGTCCAGGGTTCCTCTTCGGGTGTGGCTCTCCCGGACAAGCCCCCAAATTGAAATGAACAGGGTCTATGCCTTTATTAGTGTTCAGCTCTTTATTAAAAAGTCAGCTCGGCAGGGGGGTGGTGTAGCTTCTTCCAGTAGCCGAAGGGTGAGAAGGCATGCAGAGTCTGTCCCTGCAGTCTCCGTGGCACGCTGGTAGCCAGAGGTGAAGAGGTGTCCAGTCTGTATCTGAAGTCTCGATCAGCAGACTGTCCTCTCTGCTTTCCTCCTGGCCCACTGGTACCCGGAGGGTAGGGGGGATGTGCAGAGCCTGCTGCCGAGGTCCAGCAGCAATCCCTCTCCTTTCCTCCTGGTAACACCAGGAGGAGTGTCTATTTACCTTGTGCCTGCTTCCCACAGCCCAGTCCAGTCTGGTCTTCTGCAGGTTATGGTGACAGGTCAGACACAGACTAGGGATGGGGTTCCCTTTTCCCCAACCATCACACTCATTCAGCCCCCTCCACAGTGCCCCTCTTTTTCATTTTGGGGTGTTTTTCATCCCCAAAACCCCTTCCCATGATTCCACTGGATTATTTTGCATCCTAGTCCTAGTTTGGGTGGGGGTGTAGGTGATTCCCAGGATCGATTAGCTAATTAACATTTCAATGTCAGTACTTAGTTCAAGCCAAGTGTCCCAGCCAGGCTGTTTTGTTCATAACACCCGGCACGATCCGGGCTGGGGGCTGTGCAGAGACCGGCCCCAGCGCTGGGAGCTGTGTCGGGACTGGCCCGTACCCCGTTCCTGTGGCAACTCGGAGGGAGCTGCTAATAAGGATGGGGGCGGGGGGGTGCTGCCGAAGACCAGAAGGGATTGGGGGAGGGCTGGGGGGCTGGGGGAAGGAAAGGATTGTGAGAAGAAGGCAAAAGTGCATGGCCTCCACCATTATGCTGCCACATGTGCCCTGCCGGTCTCAGAGACCCCGCCACATCACCAGGGCTCTGGGAAGAGAACCTTGCACTTTTGGAGAAGTCCGGATTACATTTCTCAGAAGAATCAGGTGTTACAGGGGGATACCAGGTGGGTAAGGCGATATCAGGACCAAAGTATCGGGGTGGGAGGGGGTGCATCGGAATTAGAAAAAAGGTTAGTCAAACAATTTGTCTGTTTCTGTATGCTTTTTTCCACTTCTAAAATCTGTTTTCGAGCTTGTAAAAATATCCAAATAAATAGGCAAGCTTTATGTTCACCATTTTCAACTTTTAAAGTTAATATCTGTCCAATTTGGTTCCAAAATGAGATTGCATTAATTTCCTGCACAGTGAAATTTGGTATTTCCTTTGTTAACCAGCATATGTTACATTTGGGAATGTAACATTGGTTAAAATATTGTTAAGGTGTTTTAATGTGCTCTTTTGGTCCACTGATAATTTTGCACCCATTTTTTAATCATATTGGTGGACTATCCACCACCAGACTTTAACACAGCATGAGTTTTTGAATTCCCTGGTCTTAGAACACGGGAAGTGGCGGGGGAAAGTGGTGGAGGGGGCAGGGGGGGCACCGCATCGCCGGAGTGGCTCCTGCTCTTTTTCTCGTCTCCCCTGGGGTACGGGGGTTTCCCCGCTGCTGTCCCAGGGTTAGATACCCCCTTTCATGGCTTCCCCACCCCAGGAATGCGGGCTCTCTCAGTCAGAGCGGCTTGTCCGCTGTGATCCCCAAGCCCGCCCGGTCCAAGCTGTGTGCGCTGGCTCCGAGTTTACCTGAGCTCGCAGCATCCCACGGTCACTATGGTAACCCCTTCCAGCTAGGCGCGCTGCCAGGAAATGCTAAACAAAGGGGTTCTTGCCAATCCTGTAAAACCGTAGGGTCATCTGTGGAATCGTCTGGGGTCCCAGCTCCATCCGGCTCACCTGGGGCACACAGGCAACGTCCTGACTTCTCCCTGTCACTCCAAGCCACTCAAAAGCAGCTGATAAAGAACAGGGTGGTTGACTTTCCCAAAGAGATTTTGGGACCCCTCAAATAAGGGCTCCAGCTCCTGCGTGGGCTTTTAGCAAACCCACGTTGGGGGCCAAGTGACGCTTCTCCCTCTCAGCCCCTCAAATTACCAGGCCAGCCCAGATAGACGAGGCCTTGAGGGAGGGCATGACAGGAGATGGACAAGGATTCAAAACAGGCTCTATCCCCAATGTGGTGTTCCAGCTTCTTTATTCCGGGAGATCAGGGGGGAAAGAGAGTGAACAGGAAGGGACATGGCCATATCTAGGCCCTGGACAGGGAGGGCTTTTGGGCTCTCTGACAGCCCCATCAGAGCAGGAAGGAAAGGACCACACTTATCAGAGTCACAGGGGTCCCGGGAAAAAGGGGTAAAGCATATCCAGAGCGCACTGTAACATGGGGTATCCTGTTGTTTTGTCCCTCCTGTCATGGCGTGGCTCCTGCTCCTTTAGCAGAAGGCACTAACCCCCAAGGTTTAACTACTAACTCCATTTGTCAAACTAATGTCACCCATATCCCAGAGCTTGGTTACATAAAATATGTTCACATTTCCATTGATACCTATTCTCATTTTCTGATGGAAACTGCTCAGACCAGAGAGAAGGCCCGTGATGCTATCCAGCACTGGCTCACCTGTTTTGCCGCTCTGGGCCTTCCCAACAGCATCAAATCGGACCATGGACCTGCCTACACCTCAGAATAAGTTCATAACTTCTTGCGGCAATGGGGTGTGCCTCACAATATGGGCATTCCCCACTCTCTCACGGGGTCAACTATTGTCAAGTGTGCCCACAGGACCCTAAAAACCATGCTTGAAAAACAAAAAGAGGTGGAGTTGGAGTGCCCTTATGACAGACTAGCTAAATGTCCTCACTTTGTAAAATCAGGATGAGATGGGACAGACTGCATGTGTCAGACAGTATTCCTTCAACACAAAGGCTTATCTAAGACCTCCAATGCTGGTGAAGGATTGCTGACTGGACAATGGAAAGGACCCCTGGACTTCCTGACATGGGAAAGGGGTTATACCTGTGTCCCTGGAATTACTGACATGGGGAAGGGGTTATGCCTGTGTCTCCACAGTGACTCCATGTGCAGTGGGTCCATCACGGTGTGTGCATCCTTTTGTCCCACTGTCCTGATCCCATGTGTATATAGTTGCTACTTTATAGGCATATGTGCACAGTTTTTAAAATGTTGTTGAAGTTATTATTGTTGGCCCTGTTATTAATGTTTTAGGAGTTGTTTAGGTTTTTCTTAGTAGGTTTTTGTTGCCTAAAAACAAGAAAGGGGAGATGTGATATACGGGGTGATATTTCCCAAAGTTGTTAAGGCTTATGCGCACAGAAGGCCCTGTGGGGCAGGCACGGCTGCAGGCTGGATGGTTGGAGGTCAGCTGGGGGGTGAGAGGCAGTTATGGGGATGAACGTGTGGACAGCACATGAACGGGAACCTGACTGGCTGATAGGACATGTGGACAGCAGCACTGCAGCTGAGCCAGCCAATGGGTGCCCTTCTTCTGTTGAGTTCTGGTTTTGTCAGGGTGAGATTAAAGGTATAAACGGGGAGTGATTTCTGCAATAAAGTGATCTCCTTCCGATGCACAACGGGGTCCGTGTCTCTTTGTTCCCCATTGCTACACCTCAGTGTTGTATGAAAGTGTGAATGGGAAATGAGGAGAGTGGGAAGTGAAAGTTTATGTCCTGTGTCTTGTGTGATTGATGGGTGTAACTGTTGTGTGAATGAGATGTACTGCAGATGTACTGAGGCACAAAACAAACAAGGAGCTTCAATACACACTTCCACTTTTCAGGTGACCGAGGTGGGCAGGGAAAAGCAAAGTGTTTGTTGTCTATGTGATGAAAATTTGTAATAAACATTTTGTGTTGTCTGTATGAGTGTAATTTTGTGTTTATTTGTGGACTCAGATGTGAACCTTGGCAATGGTGTGAGTGTATGATCGGTCATGATAGGTGGCATTGCACACGCACACAAAAGAGTGCCTGTTGCCAGGAGTATGAAAAAGTGAAATTGAGAGACAAGGATTAAGCATTAATTTTTAAAAATTTCTGTAGGAAATAGTGTATGGGAAAACAGCATTTAGTTCCCCAAGCCTGAAGAATATCCAAGGAAGACTGGGAAAGTACGTCTGTGTATTAGATAGGGACAGGCGATCGGAAGATCTCGAGATGTGACGGAAAGAAAGACCCCCTTCCTCCTCTCCTCCTGCAACACGTTATCCATTACTCCAAAGAATGTAACCACACCTAACCCGGTAGTTTTCCACTCCTGACTAACCCTAGAGACCCTACCAAACCCCCCAGACGTAGCAAAGTCCCCCAAGACTATTTAAACCCATGAGATAAGATAATAAACAATTTCGACCGTCCACCACACTGGTGTCTGTGTGTGTCGTTAGCCCGAGTAGCCTGGACTAGGCTGGGCTTGCCGTGCTGTTCCTTGCAACCAGGTCGCCGTTGCCTCCTCTGAAGGCAACAGTCTGAAAGGAGTAGAGACAGAATTGCTTGGAAGTTAAGAAAGAAGGAAAATAAAGGTGTGTGGACCGTGCTGGTGCCAGGATAAGGTGAGAAAATGGGACTCAAAGCAAACAAGGAGAAAACCCCCAGGGAAAAGGAGAGCAGGGAAACACTGATGGACACATTTCCAGATAGACTCCTGGGAATAAAATTGGCACAGGAGGAGCATAACCCTGATGCAAGAAACAAAAAAAAAAAGAAAATGATACATTACTATATGAGAAAATAGACTAAACAGGAGATAAGGTCTGGTCATTCATCATTGATCTGGCCAAAATAGAGTTCCTTTGAGGGGTGGATATGCCAAACTTTGAATATTCATGTGAATGCCAAAGAACCAGTCAGTCAGGAAAAAAGTGACTCTGCTGCCAGTTGGAAGGGTGAGGCTTTCCAGGGGGAGCCCAACGTGTTTAAATTAAAAGAAATAGAACCTGGGACCCCTTAGAGTATCTGCCCCCACCGCATCTGCAGGCACCCGATGCACCCCCTGCACCCCCTGATGGACCCAGCCAGAATACCTGGGGCAGAGTGTCCAGTGATAGGAATGGAAAAATGAGATCCAAGCAGTGGCACTAACCTCATCTGGGAAGTGCCATTGGAGGGGCACACGGGGAATCAGGCTTGTGACTGCCCCACTTACTTCCTCTGAAGTGAGAGCGTTTAAAAAGGAATTAAAAGTTCTGCTAGAAGATCCTATCAGATTAGCAGAACAAGTAGACCAATTTTTGGGACCCAGTGTTTATACCTGGGATGAAGTGCAATCTGTAATAAACAGCCAAGGAAAGACAAATGATCTGAGCAGCAGGGATGTACATTTGGGAGAGGGAACACACACCCCACAGGCCCCTGGGCAGAAGAAAATGCCCTTGCAACGCCTTAATTGGGATCACCTTAACCCCAGGGGAAGGCAGAACATGGAAGATTATAGAGCATTAATTGTCAGGGGCATTAGGGAGGCTGCTCCACCCACCCAGAACACCCACAAGGCATTTGATGAACAACAAAAGGAGGATGAGACTCCACCTGAATGGCTGGAGAGGTTAAAAAGAAATACGAGACAATACTCAGGTGTAGACTGATACAAAAGCTGGACAAGCTTTATTGAAGATAACCTTTGTCACTCATGCTGGGCTGGATATAAGGAGAAGCTAGAAAGGGAATGTCAGGATAAGGGGTTGAATGACCTGTTCAAAGAAGCCCAGAAGGTCAGTGTCTGGAGGGACGAGGAGAAAGCCGAGGGGAAAGAGAAAATAATGGCAGCCGCTATTGCCGAGGGGAAGCAGCTGTGCAAGGATCCACCCCCAGAGGGAAGTGAGCCCCTGTCAGGACAAGGCAAGCAGGAGTAGGGGGAGGATAATGGGAACAGAGCTCCTTGGGGGAGGGACCCTAAAAGGACAAAGGGCAATTGAACAAGCGAGGGCCAGTCTGTCAGCAGTGCAGGGAAATTGGGTATTTGAGGTGAAAGTGCCCATGGAGGGAAAGGGACTTGAAGGTTTTTGAGGAGGCTTGAGAAATGGTCTGCTGCACCCACAGAGGAAAGCTGCCTCATCATGCCCCCAAGCTGCAACAATGGCCCTGAGCATCCCTGCATGATCCAGAGTGTCCCCAATGATTTCACCACCTTTGATGACCTCACAGCAGTAACATCACTGTCCCTGCAGCAGCTTTGGGATGTCCTCAATGGCTTTTTGGCACAGCTCAGCCACTTTATGGCCACTGGGGCCATGAGGGCCACCAGAGCCCCCAGGGCCACCAGGGCCACCATGGCTACTTGAGAGGAGGCTGCGGATGTCCCCAAGTGTACCCAGAAGGTGACGTGTGGCCAGGCGGTCACTGGCCTCCCAGAGCCGCTCAGCCTTGGCCACTGCGGCCACCAAGGCCTCAGGGACATGGGGGACATCCCATTTGTCCCCTTCAGGGTGGCCTCAATCTCCACGAGGCATTGCCGCAGCTCCCGGGGGAACGCGGTGGCTTTGTCACACGCAGCCACCAAGCGCTCCAGCAGCTCCAGAGCCACTTCTGCCCGCTGTCCCCTCCTGCTGGCTGCCCCAACCTCACTGGTGGCTTGTTTGTTCAGCGTGTCCCGGAGGTTACCGAGGAAGGTCCCCAGGGCCGTGTGCAGACACTGTGGGGATCTGCCCAGTAACATCCGGGGGACACTCGGGTGATACGCAGGAACGTGGCACAGCCAGCAGTAAACAGGAAAAGGTGAAGAGGTGACATCACCCCCCGGCCACGGGGTGTCTGATGTCCCCTGATGGCCTCCAAGAGACCCCGATGTCCCCTCAGGGTCCCCACATGGCCCCAGTGTCCACTGATTGTCTCCAACAGGAACCAAATGCCCCCCCAGAGTCCCCATCAGGGCCCTGTTGTCCTCAACACAACCCCAGCATCCCTTCAATGTCCCCAACAGGGCCTCAATGTCCTCCCTGATGTCCTCAACAGGAGCCCAATGTTCCCAGTGGCCCCTCAGGGCCCCCAGCAGAGCCCAGATGTCCCCCCCCCAAGTATCTCCAACAGGAAACTGATGTCCCCTGAGTGTCCCCAACAGGCCTCGATGTCCCCCCCATGTCCCCAACAGGGCCCAAATGTCTCCCAGTGTCCTGTTGGGAACACTGGGGATACTGGGATCCTGTTTTGGACACTGTGGGGACATCGGGGACATTGTGATGACCCAAAACAGGACAGGGGGATATCAGGGTGGCCTGGCGGTTCCCAAGGGAAGGACACAGGGGTTTCTCCAAGGTCCCCAATGTCCCTCGGGGTGCCTTGTGCCCTGGCAGTGACAGTGTCACCCCAGTGTCCCCACCCTGTCCCTACCCCTGCCCCGCCAGCGCTCTCTGAGCTGCCTTCAGCCTTGGCATCACCTCCTCGTGCCCCTCACGCAATGTCCCCAAGCCCACTAGGATGTCCCCAAGCGCCCGGGCAGCTCTGGGGAAGCCCTGTCCCCGTGTCCCCCAAGGTGTCACCTCCATGTCCTGGGTGACAGCGACCACCAATTTCTGCAGTGCCTGTGTCACCTTCTCCAGCTGCCCCAGCACATCTGCAGTGGCCTTGTTGGTGGCCGCGGCAGCCTCGGCACTGGCCCTGGCGGCTGCCACCAGCCGGGCACGGTCCCACAGGCGCAGTGCCATGTCCCGCTGGCGGCTCGCGGCGGTGACCAGGTGACGCCGCGATGTCCCCACACCCCGCCAGGCCACCTCACAAGACACGGCCACCACAGTAAGGTCCAGCAGCAGGTGACTCTCTTCACTCACCCCCAGGGCGGCGCGGGCCGAGTCCAGGGACACTGTGGGGACACAGGGACGCCGCACAGGTGGCACCAGGGAGATGGCAGTGCCACCTGTCTAGTGTCACCAGACTGGTGGCACCAGGGACAGAGCAGTGGCACCAGTTCCATCCCAGTGCTGCCAGCCCAGCGTCCCCAGGGCTGCCCCAGTGTCATCACCCAGTGTCACCAGTTCCATCCCAGTGCCACCACTTCTGTCCCACTGTCACCACTTGGGTGCAGCAACCCAGCTGCAGGACCAGTGTCCTCCGTTCTGCCCCAGTGCCACCATCTCAGTGTCCCAAGTTCTATCCCAGTGCTCCCAGTTCCACCCCAGTGCTTCAAGTGTCAGCCCAGTGCCACCACCCTGTTGTTCCCGTCCCAGTGTCACCAAATCCATCCAAATGTCACCATCGCAGTGTTCCCTGTCCCTTCCTAGTGTTACCTGTTCCATCCCAGTTTCCCCAGTCCTGACTCACAGTCCCCTATCCTGTCCCAGTGTCCCTGTCCCAGTGTTCCCAGTTGTGTCCCAGTGCCACCCGTTCCATCATTGTGCCATCGGCCCAGTGTCCCCAGTCCTGTCCCAGTATCCCTGTCCCAGTGTGACCAGTCACCTCCCACTGTCCCCAGTTCCAACCCAATGTCTCTGTCCTGGTGTCACCACCCCAGTGCCAACAGTGTTGCTCTGGTGTCACCACCCCCATGTCACTAGTTCCATTTCAGTGTCACAAGTTCCATCCCAATGTCACTACCCCAGTGTCACCAGTCCTGTCCCAGTGCCCTCATCCCAGTGTCACCAGTCCCACCCCACTTTCCCCAGTCCTGACCCAGTGATTCCCATCCCATCTCCGTGTCCCTGTCCCAGTGTTCCCAGTTGTGTCCCAGTGTCCCCAGTTCCATCCCAATGCCCCATCCCAGTGTCCCAGTTGTGTCCCGGTGCCACTAGTTCTACCGCACTGTCACCACCCCATTGTCCCCAGAGCTGTCTCAGTGCCACCACCCTCATGTCATCATTCCAGTATCCCCAGTTCCATCCCAGTGCTCCCACTGCCAGCCCAGTGCCACCGCCCCATTGTCCCCATACCAATGTCACCATCCCAGTGCCACCGCCCCATTGTCCCCATACCAATGTCACCATCCCAGTGTCACCAGTCCTGTCCTAGTTTCTCCAGTCCTGTCCCAGTGTCCCTGTCCCAATGTCCCCATCCTGGGGCAGGGGAAGGTCTCTACTGGTCGGTAGGGCTCCATACTGGTCTGAACTGGTCTGTACTGGTTCCCTGCATCCTCTGATGCCCCCTGCTGCTCTGCACTGGTCCGTAGTGGTCTATACTGGTCTGAACTGGCCTATACTGGTCAGAGCAGGGGAAAGACTCTCTTGGTTTGTCGATATTCATATTCCTCCATACTGGTCTGAACTGGTTTGTACTGGTTCATACTGGTCTGAGCCAGTCCCCACAGCTCTGTACTGGTCCACACTGGTCTATTTTGGTAAGGGCAGGAGAAAGTCCCTCCTAGTCTGTAAAAACTCACACTGATCTGAACTGGTCTGAACTGGTCTGAACTGCCTCCCACTGTTCTATAAAGATGTATACTGGTCTCAACTGGTTTATACTGGCCTATGATGATTCATACTAGTCTATACTGGTCCATATTGCCTCCCACTGCTCTAAAGTGCTCCATACTGCTCTATAATAGTTTATACTGGTTTTACTGGTCTCTACTGGTCCATACAGGTTTTTACTTACACACACCACCCCACAGGACCATCAGCACCATGGCCAGCCCGTGCCCAACCCGCAGCCAGCGCTGGCACTGCCGTGCCCGTCTCTCCTCACGTTCCAGCGCCGCCGCCGCCGCCTCAGCCTTGGCCCCGTGCTGATGCAGCCAGTGCTCGTCCTCATCCCCCAGGGTTCCCAGGGCCACCGCTGGGGCCACTGCGGCCCTCCGGGCCGTCTCCAGTCTCATCTGGGCCACCTGGGCCTGGTCCAGGGCAGCCTTGGCCTCGGCCAGCGCAGCTGGGACACT
Source organism: Lonchura striata (assembly GCF_050655825.1). Classification (NCBI taxonomy): domain Eukaryota; kingdom Metazoa; phylum Chordata; class Aves; order Passeriformes; family Estrildidae; genus Lonchura; species Lonchura striata. The sequence continues at coordinate 1,558,080 of NC_140737.1, forward strand.
GTTCGGTGTCCCCAGGGCCTCGGCCAAGGCCGCCAGGGCCACCAGGGCCCTGTGCCGCGTGGCCACCGCTGTGTCCACCACAGGGAAGAGAGCAGGGGGGGACACCTGGGGACAGGAAAGGGGGTTAGGGGTTAGAGGAGGGGATGGAGGGTTCTAGGAGGGGGGGTTGGCAAATTCAAGGTGGGATTTATGGGTTCTAGGGGAGTTTTTGAAGGGTCCTAAGGAGTATTCATGAGTGGCCCAGGTGGGGTTGGGAGGGGCTCAGGAGAGGTTTTTGGGGGCTGGGGGGCCCCAGTGAAGTTTGGAGGATCCTGAGGGGGCTTTTGGGGACCCTGGAAGGGTTTTGGCGGGCCCCAGGTGGTGTTTGGAGATCCCAGATGGGGTTTTGGGGCATCCCAGGTGAGCAGGGGACACAGGACAGAGGAGTCAGGATGGACACAAGGGTCAAGGGGGTCCCAGGTGAGGCTCCCAAGAGATTGTAGGGGGCCCAGGTGAAGTTTTGGTAGTCCCAGGTGAGGTTTCTGGTCTCTCAGTTGAGGTTTTGGGGCTCCCATTTGAGGTTCTGTGGGGGTCTGGGGCTTCTCAGCTGAGAATTTCCAAAGATTTGGGGTTTCTCAGATGCACAGGTGAGCATTTGGGGGGGTCCCAGGCGTCCAGGTGAGGGTCCCAAGGGACTCCCAGACAAAGCTTGGGGGGTCCCAGGTGAAAATTCCCAAGGATTTGGGGTTTCCCAGGTGTCCCAGGTGAGGCTCCAGGGAGGTTTCAGGGTTCCCAGGCACCCATGTGAGATTCTGGGGAGTCCCAGCCCCCTTTTCCCCCTCCTACTGGCCCCTTGGAACTCCCGAGACTCCATAACTTTACACTCCCCTTTTCCCTCCCAGCTGCCCCCACAGCCCTTGGGATTCCCAAACGTCACTAAATCCCACCCAAATCCCTCCAAATCCACTCAGGTACCCAATGGGGATGACTCCAGGGTTTCAGGGTTCCCACCTTGTGCTCCATCCCTGTTCTCATCCAGAGGCTGTGGCCGGAGCTCTGAGGGCTGAGGGTGTTGAGGCTCCTGGAGGAGGGAGGGCCCCACACCCTGATCCTCCCCCGAGGGGCAGAACTGGCCCTGCCAGGACTTCAGGGACCCTTTCAAGGCCGGCTTCAATCCCTTGAAGCCCAGATCCATCCTCCAGAGCTCCATTTCGCTGCCAGGACTCCATTGACCCCTCTGGGCTCTGATTTCCCCTGCCAGGACCCTGATTTACCCCCATTCATCCTTTCAGGACCCCACTGAACCCCTCAGGGCCCTCATTTATCCTTTCAGGAACCATTTTCCCCTCAACACCCCATTTATCCTTCTAGGACCCCATTCACCCCTTTCAGGACCATGTTTATTGCCACAAAAACCTGATTTCCCCCAGGGCTCCATTTTCCTGCCAGGACCCTAAAAACTGACTCAGGGCCCATTTACCCCTGCCAGAGCTCTGACTTCCCCTGCTAGGGCCCTAATTTGGAATGGATTTTTGGGATTGCTTTTGGAGATCCAGCAGGATTTGGTGTCAGAGATTTTTTGGGATCCAGAATTTGGGATTGGACATCATCTAGGATTGGGGTTTGGGTGTCCAACAGCATTTGGGATCTGGGTTTTTGGATCCAGGATTTAGGATTTGGCATAATTTGGGATAATTTCTTTGGATCCATCAGGATTTCGGATCAGTTGGAGTTAAAAACACATTCACTATCCTCTGAAAATTAAGAAGTTTAATAAAGGACAAGAGGAGACAGAGACAGTAAAGCAGATTTTCGGGTGCACCTTGGCACTCGGGCAAAAGCACATCTGCTAGGTTGGAAACAACCTTTTAATACCGTTTCTATTGCACCAGTCTGTTACATATTCATGAACAATTATGCATACTAAACTTTTCTCCAAAGACGTTTACATGTTCCAAGAACTGTTTAGCATGACTCCTCCTCGGATCCGCATTTTTAGAGCAGGCAGATTCCCTGGGTGTGGTTTTGGTCCTTCTTTTATCATCACCTCCAGTTTTTGGGCCTTGGTCCACACTGTCTCCAGACCGTGAGTGCTGACAGTTGGCAGATCTGTATCCATGAGTCCTCATCCTGTACTCCTTGGATGTTATCCCATCCCAGCAGGCATTTTAACACAAGCATACTTCTATCAGCCGTTTCACTAAGCTTAATTAGCAACAGAAATAAAACCTTAATCTTTATAACAAAGTTGCTTTAACATTACACATATAAAATCCGTTTTAATATTTGCAGAATACCAATATTACAATAAATATCCATAACAGAGAGCAAAATACTTGTGATCAATTAGAACAACCTGCAAAAGCCAATTCAGAAATGCAAAAGCCAATTATTCTATTGTCATTTGTAACCCAGCTCTGCTGCAGACATGGCAGAAAGCTGCCTCTGCTGCAAGGTACCGAGGGGGCTCATTCATCCCCTGACCCACCAACACCGCCATCAGTGTCCCCAGAATGTCCTCAGAATGTCCCAAATTGTCCCTAGTGATGTCACCCCAGGAATTCCCACCAGCATTTGGGACAATTGCAATGCAAATTCCCCAAATTTGTCTCAAATACTGTGTGGGGAGTTTGTTATGAATAAATTCAGTTTTATATTAAAAATGTTAATTAACATGCTGTAAACTGTTCAAACCCCGTTAAAATCCCCTTATGTGCACCCTTGTTAAGTTTCCTCTTTGCCCCCGTTTGCCCCTCACTTTGTGACCGCCGGGATGTTATCGCCACTGCTCCCCAAAATGGCGGTCGCACCAACTCCGGCAAATATGCAAATCGCGAACTGAGCACAAAGCCCCGAAAAGAGCCCCAAGGACAACGAGCCACACCAAATTCGGGGCCGCGGACCGGACCGGACGATCGGCAAAAGGTCCCCGGACATCGCCGGACCCGCGGAATAACCGCCGACATGCCGCCCTAATATAAACAGCGCAACTGCAGAATCAGGTCCCCAGGCAACGAGTTGCAAATTGCCTTCCTGGGCACGCCCGCGAGGACAGAAGCCCCGGCTCTGCTGCCTAGCAGACCCGATCTCCTCCTCCGCGTCACCAAGTGGGAGCAGCGGTGGTGCGTGCGACCCCTCGGGCCCCTAACCCAGAGCTGGTCACTCAATAAAGGCCTTAAAAAGGAGCAGGTCTCCTGGCCCATTTATTTCAGCTGGGGGCTCGTCCGGGATTCGTGCCACACCTGAAGAAAGTGCCAGGATCAGGATGGCCGCCCTTCCTGGGTCTCCAGGACTGCTGGACAGACCCGGACAGTGAGGGACCAGCTCAGGGCAGACAACGCAGAGGAGCGCTGGAGGGTGAAAACCCCGGTGGCGGGCGTCGGAGACGAGCGAGTGAGGTGTGAGTGAGACGAGGGCCGGCAGCTCGGACCCTCGAAGTGTGTGATAAACCCCTACTACCGTGGTTCCAGACTCCCGCGAGGGGGCCGGCTGGGAACAGGGGGAAGCAAAAGGAGGAGGAGTGAAAAAGGCGTCTCCTGGGGTTATTGAGGGCCCCCCCCCGAGCGTGCAGGGGATAGCCGGTGTGAGTGGCACACGAGGGGTTAGGTTCCCCCAAAGGAACCGGAGCGGCTTGGGTAGGTCCGGGCGTGGGGACTACCCAGGCATTGTGTGAGTCCCACACAGTCCCAGGGTGCCCCCAGGCACTGCCGGCGTCGAGCGCTCACGAGGGGCCTGACTTCCTAGCTTCGAGCCAGAAGCGCCGTAGGTGGCGTGCCGCCGCGGTTCCAGGGAGGGGGGCCGTAAACCCACACCCGAGGGCACCGGGGTGGGGAGTGCGGTGGAGGGCAAGGAGAGGCGCCACACACACCCACACGCATCCCTATCGGCTAGGCCACTCTGCTGGGGAGGGGTGGTCAAGCCCATTTGGGCGGACGGCGATAGGGGGAGCAGACGGGAGTCTCCTGGACCCTTCTTGCCTCCGTGATCAAATCGAGGAAGAGGCCATACCAGAACAGGGCGGTCTGACCCGGGGGAGGATCCATCTGACCCAGTGGGAGGTCAGGCCAAGGAAGGTCCTGGCGCAGGGGGCTTCTGGTACGGGGTACCCTGGCTGGTGCAGCCTAACAAGTGCCCAGGAGCAGGCAAGGCACGGGGGTACCTAGGGGGTCATACCACTAGGGTGGGCCCTGGCATCGGGCTGGCCTAGGGGGTAGGCCTAGGGAGTCGGTGCCGAAGGAGTGAGTGCAGGGCATCGGGCTGGCCTAGGGGGTGGACCTAGGGAGTCGGTGCCGTAGTTCCCTCCCTCATCTTTTAAAACAAACGGGCAAATCCGTGGGGGCGCCCGCCTCATAGAAGAGGACGGAGGGAAGAGGTGTGAGTGTGATCACCCGGGTGAGCGAGTGTGAGTGTATTCTTGTGTGTTTGTTCCCTGGAGTGTAAGGAAGGTGAGAGTATTTGAGAGGGATTAAGTTAGATTGGGGGGGAAAAGGTTTATGTTGGAGTTGAGCAGTTTTGTTTGAGGAGTGTGTTAAGTTGTGGGTTCCCTCCTTCGTTTTGTAAATCAAACGGGCAAATTTGTGGGGGCGCCCGCCTCACAGGAAAGGAAGGAGGGAAAAGAAAAAGAGATTTTGTGTTGCCCGTCAGTAATTTTCTGTTCAGGTAGGAGCACCTTAAAGAGGATTTAAGTTAAAAGTTTGAGAATGGGAAAGTGCGTGAGTAAGAGAGGAATGCCCCAAGACAAAGAGGTGAAAAATATCCCCCTGGAGAGCCCATTAGGGCAGATGTTAGACCGCTGGGAGTCACGGGAGGCCACCAGGACACTAGATCAAGTAAAGATGATCTATTATTGTACTGAGGTTTGGCCCACATACAAATTGCCAGGGAAATGGCCTTGGTGTGGAACAAATGACCAGTGGATGTGCTCCCAGCTGAATAATTATCTAAAAACACAGGAGGCTCCAGACGTGGAGCAGATGGAATATGCCGCATGCTGGCTGAAAAATATCAGCCATGAGAGTGCTAAAATCCATAAGTTAAAGAAAAAGGGAGAGAAGGAGGAGGAAAGCAGAGAGGAACAAGCCACCCATAAGACCTGGGATCCTCTAGACCATCTACCGCCTCCTCCACCCCCACTTTACCCAAACCTGAACCTCAACCCTTTACCTCCTATATTAGCCCCTCCAGCTGCCATCCCACTACCACCCCCATCTAATGTCCCAATATTACCAAACCCTAACCCTGTATCTACCCTCCCAACACCTAATGTCCCTGTATTACCTAACCCTAACCCTGTACCTACCCTCCCAGCACCTACCCAAACTGCACCCCCAATCTCTCTCTCTGGGCTGACTCCTTCAGCAACATCCCCAAATTCTCCTCCTCCTCCAACACCATCCTTGATTCCACCTAAGGTCCCTGACCCTGGGCCAGAACCTTCCCCCGCCCCTATAGTAACTCTCCCTATTTCCCCGAGTGAACCCCCACACCAGAACACAGCTTCAGGCTCTAACCCACTGGGCTGGTCCTCCACTCTGGCACCGACATCCATCCCCTTACCACCTCTGGACTGGGGCTTGAACACACCTGACTCAGCAGCTCAGAATAGTGAAGGTCCTTGGTGTAACACTAGGTCCAGAACGATGAAGCCCGAAAAGATGATGCCTCTCAGGGAGGTGCCTATGGGGGGAGCACTGGGAGGAGTGGGGTTTGTGAATGCGCCACTGATGGCCTTGGAGGTACGGAGCTTTAAGAAGGAGCTGGGGAATTTGGTAGAAGATCCTGTGGGGATCTCCAACCAGGTGGATCAGTTTTTGGGACCTAACATCTACACCTGGGGGGAGTTGAACTCCATCCTAAACATCCTATTCTGCCCAGAGGAGGTTAGGATGATAAGAGCAGCAGGGGTACGAATCTGTGAGCGGGAAAATAGAATGGGTCTCCCTGGAGATGTGAAAATGCCCTTGGTAGACCCCAGGTGGGCTTCCAATCGTGAAGAGGGTAGAAGGAATATGAAGGACTACAGGTCGCTGATAATCCGAGGAATAAAAGAATCAGTTCCCCGAAGCAGCAATACTAGGCTGGCCTTTGAGGGGACACAGGAAAAGGATGAGCCACCTGCGAACTGGCTTAATAGGCTAAGGAGGAACTTCCAGCTTTACTCAAATATAGACCCTGATAGTCTGGAGGAGCAGGTGCTTTTAAGGGTGCAGTTTGTGACAAAAGCATGGCCTGATATCCGGAGAAAGTTGGAGAAAATCGAAGATTGGCAGGAGAAGGGAATAAATGAGTTGCTAAAGGAAGCCTTGAAGGTCTACTTAAGAAGGGAAGTCGAGAAAGCCCGTACCAAGGCTAAAATTATGGTAGCAGTGGCTCGGGAAAGTGTGGGAACTGAGAGTCATACTTCGGTGAGACCCATAGGTACGAACCAGGACAGATTCATACCCTCAGGAGGGCGAAATTGGGAGAAGCCAGGACCAAGGAGGGAAGGAGGGAGACTGGGAAGGATGGAAGGGGGATCGGGTGGAAGGACATCTTATTATTGTGGAGAGGCCGAACATTTTAAAAGGGACTGTAAGAAACTACAGAGAGACGAGGAGATTTCCAGAGAACAGGAGGCACTAGAACAGGTCTTGAGAGGGGATGATTAGGGGTGTCAGGGGCTCTGTGTGATGGGGGACCCCATGAAACATCAAGAGGAGCCCCTAGTAAATTTTAACGTGGGTCCCCAGGGTGAGGAATTTGAATTCCTGGTAGACACAGGAGCTGATCAATCTAGCATAAACAAATTACCAGCAGGAACAAGTATTGGAAACAAGACATGTGAAGTACTGGGGGCAGAGGGAAAACCCTTCCAAGCCCCAATCATAGAAGATGTAAGAATTCAAGGAAATTCCAGACAGTGTGTGGTGGACATACTCTATTTGCCTAGCCTGGAAACCAATTTATTAGGCAGAGATTTACAGGTTTTACTGGGGGTGGGAATCCTCCCGGAGAATGGGAAAATGGTTGTAAAGCTGATGAGACTAACCCAGAGAGATCTGGAGGAGATCGATCCTAAAGTGTGGGCAGAGGAAGGGAACTATGGATATTTAAATATAACACCTATAAAGGTAGAAATTCTATTGATTCTGATAGGGGACCTCACTTTGCTGCTCAGGCATTGGGGATAAAATGAAGATTACATACTCCATGGCACCCCCAGAGCTCAGGCCAAATCGAGTGAATGAATAAGACCCTGAAAAATGTAGTAACCAAATTAATAGCAGAGACCAAACTGAATTGGCTCAAGTGTTTACCTCTGGCTCTACTGCGTATTCGAACAAGGCCTAGAGCAGACATAGGAGTGTCCCCTTATGAAATGATGTTCGGGCTCCCCTTTCTGCTGTCCCCATACAGTGTTGGCAATTATGATGATGGAGAAGAGGCTACCCACAAATATCTAAGAGCTATTGGGAGGATTTTAGAGGGTCTCAGGAAAAAGGGATGTATACTTCAAACTTCCCCCCATTACACCAATGTGCACTGTATTCAGCCTGGGGATTGGGTACTAATTAAGTCTTGGAATAACACTCCCTTAACCCCAAAATTTGAAGGTCCCGTTCAGGTATTGCTGACCACCCACACTGCAGTACGAACCCAGGAGAAGGGTTGGACCCATATTACCAGAGTCAAAGGGCCAGTGTCATCTCCAAGCCAGACATCTGACTCCTCTGCATCCTCTGAGGAACCAACAGACAAGACGTCTCACACTAATCTGGGAGAGTGGACGGTAGTCCAGGACCCAGAAAACCTGAAAATCACACTCAAAAAGAAAACAGGAAACAACAACTGTGCCCAATGAAATATTAGCATTGTTGCTAAGAACTGTTACAAGTCAGAGTTGTTTTAAGGTTTTAATGTTTTAATGTTTTAATGTTTTAAGTGTTAAGAGGTTTGAACCACCTCTATAGGGAATAATTTCTCCTACTGAGCACTTTCTAAAGAGGTGATAAGAAAAATTAACTAATAAGCAGTGAGGCAGCCAATAGTAAAAGACTCTATGGGATTCTTAGGGAAACCTCAGACCCAAGAGGCAAGACCGGGGGGTGTCAACAAAGGGAAGAGGGCCCCTACCGAACTCTTGGGGAAGTTAATGTTGCTGCTAATACTGGAGGGCTCTCTCAGTAGAGAAAGAGACCCCCCATTTATGATGGGGATGACTTGAGGTCCCTATTCAGAGTCTATACCAACATAAATCCAGGCTGCTTTAACCACTCCCAATTAATCACCTGTCAGGAAGACAGAAAAACATATTGGACCACAAAGAACACTGCCTCTTATAGGCAACACCTGCTTGGGGTGTGCCCAGTAGGAGAAGAATGGTTCTGTTTTGAACATGAGGGACTAAAAGATCTGGTAAAAGAAAAACAAGTAATGCATGAAAATGGTAATTCTGACAATTTTGTGGGAAAGAACTTATTTATCGACCTGGTGGAAAAGATAAGTAGGGAATTGAATTTAACTAACTGTTGGGTCTGTGGGAGTACCCAGATGACAGAGATCTGGCCGTGGGAAGGGAGTAGCTTGAGCCCATTGGATGTTCTGCAATGGAGACAAATAAGACCACCAAATGAAGTTCTGGCATCCAGGGGAAAAGAAAAATGGGAGCTGAAATCTAAGGTATTGGGGGAAGAGTGCATACTGAGAATGGGGAGAAGGTACAAGACCCGAGTGGGGAAGATGGCATGCAAAAGGTATCTGATAGTAAAAAACTCAGAGACAAGGTGGGTCTTAAAGGAGCTCCTTACATACTGGGCCATGGGAAAAACAGGAAAAGGATGTATTTATCATGAGGGGTATAAACTTCATAAGTGCACTGAGAAAGGGGCCAAACCCTTTTGAGGAATTGGAGAACTATCCAAGTTCTGGGAAGTTCCAACAGAGACAAGAGATGGGTTTTGGCAAGCCCCAGAATATTTATTTTGGATTTGTGGGGATGCGGCCTATACCAGGCTCCCAGGGGATTGGGCAGGGAGCTGCACTGTAGGGGTAATCAAGCCGGCCTTTTTCCTTCTCCCTAAGAAATCAGGGGCACACCTAGGAGTCCCAGTCTATGATGACTTAAGAAAAGACCAACGAAAGAAAAGAGATAAAATTGACATGGGAGGCACACAAACCTGGAAAAGCAAGGTATGGACCCCAGAAGAAATTATCCAAACATATGGGCCAGCAACATGGGCTCAAGATGGGTCCTGGGGATATCGCACCCCGATTTATATGTTAAACAGGATAATTAGACTCCAAGCAGTACTCGAGACTGTATCTAATCGGACAGCATTGGCATTTGACCATGTAAGTGACCAACTATCACAAACAAGAGCAGTGATTTACCAGATCAGATTGGCAGTAGACTATTTACTTGCAGATGAAGGAGGAATATGTGGAAAATTTAACTCCTCAGAGTGCTGCTTGGAGATAGACGATAAAGTGCAGTAATCAAAAACATCTCCAAGGAAATTCGCAAATTGGCATATGTTGGAAATCAAAATTGGACACCCCGAATAAATAGTGACTGGTGGGACGAGTTCTGGTCCCTAAAAGGGACGTGGTGGAAAAAGGCCGCCTTTATTACCGTTTGCTCCATAGCAGGGTTATTGTTTCTACCTTGCCTCTTCCCTTGTTTAGCTCAGGCACTAACTTCCACAGTCAGGGCTAGTATCCAGTTGTCTGAGGGATCTAACTGAGACCAAACAAAAATCATGTTAATGAAAAATAAAGAGCAGAATCATGAGAACGCCAGGGAGATCTATAATAAATTCCAAAAGCTCAGAAAAGTCTATTTCCAAGAGCCTGAAACAGCTAGTTGATGCGGGCAAAAGCCCGATCAAAGAAATAGAGGGGGGAGTTGTTATGAATAAATTCAGTTTTATATTAAAAATGTTAATTAAAATGCTGTAAACTGTTCAAACCCCGTTAAAATCCTCTTATGTGCACCCTTGTTATGTTTCCCCCTCACCCCACTTGCCCTTCACTTTGTGACCGCCGGGATTTTACCACCGCTGCTCCACAAAATGGCGGCCATGCCGACTCCGGCAAATATGCAAATTGCGAACCGAATGCAAAATCCCGAAAAGAGCCCCAAGGACAACGAGCCACGCCAAACTCACGGCCACGGACCAGATCGGACAATCGGCAAGAGGTCCCCGGACATCGCCGGACCCGCGGAATAACCGCCGACATGCCGCCCTAATGTAAACAGCGCGACTGCAGAATCAGGACCCCGGGCAACGAGCCGCAAATCGCCTTCCTGGGCACGCCCGTGAGGACGGAAGCCCCGGTTCTGCTGCCTAGCGGACCCGATCTCCTCCTCCTCTGCGTCGCCAAGTGGGAGCAGCGGTGGTGCGCGCGACCCCTCGGGCCCCCACCCCAGAGCTGGTCACCTAATAAAGGCCTTAAAGAGGAGCAGGTCTCCTGGCCCATTTATTTCACCAGAATGGAACGGTATCCCTCCTTGCATGGGAACTCTGCAAAATTGTTTTGCTAGTAATCTCCAGGAAGGTCCCCTGCTTTTGTCACTCCTAACACAACTCTTTTTCTCGTGTCAGGGCTGTTTTTAGAGCAGATCTCACATTTGCTCACTACTGATTGTACAACATCAGTCATTCCTTTTCCTATTACTACTTTTTTTAGATGATTCAAAAGATTTTCAACCCCAAAATGTGTGTTTCCATGTCCTCTCTGAGCTAGCTCCCGAAGACTAAGTGAGGGAATTACAACCAGATTCACTGCTATAATTGCCCATCTATTTCTGCGATCTCAGCCTTAAGAAATTTAATTAGTTCGCAGTCTGCTTGGTCATATTTTAGGGTGAACCCAGACAAATCAATCTCTTTTTGTGGAATTACTGCGAGAATACCTTTTTCTGCAAATCCTCTTGCTGCTTTATCAGCAAAGGGATTTCCCAGTTCCGAAGTGATTTTCCATTTCTTGTGACTGCTACAATGGATAATAGCTATTTCTGCAGATTTTTTAATGCTCTCTAAGAGGCCAAGTATTTGTTCAGCGTGGTTGATTTGATTCCCTTGAGTGTTCAGAAGTCTTCTTTCCTTCCAGATGGTTCCATGGATGTGGCCAGCCCTAAATCCATATTTAGATCAGTCCATATATTAACCTTCTTTCCTTAGCTTGCTCAGGGCAGAAATTATCTCCTCAGTCTCTTCCTCTTCCTCCTCAGAGCCACTCGAGCATGAGCGGTCCAACTGCGCTGACCATGCCTGGAGTATCAGATGTGCTCCCACCCAGGATGCCAGGTCTGAAATCACTGAGTGCAACTTCCAGCGCCATTGGAGCCGGGCTGTGTCTGGGCTGGCTTCGGTGGCGTCATGTCGTGACTCAGCTCCCGGGAGTTCCCGGTTGCCGTGGGACCCCCGGAGCTGAGAGCAGAGTGATCCCTGCTCCTTGTGGAGGTTCCATCCCTGGCCCCTTGGCAGAAGGCTCTGCCTGCCAGCTCCTGCTCTGGCTGGGGCCGGGGGCTGCACACGCCGCTGTCCCCTTGCCCTGGCCTGACCCTCACTGTGATCGCGGTGGTGACGGTGACAACGTTGGGGACACTGGCCCGACCAGCGGGGCTTGAGGGGTCGCAGCCGGAGCAGGGCCCATCATGTCTCCGTCTGTTCCTGGAGTGTCCCCTGGGTGTGTCCCCCCGGGAGTGTCCCCAGCAGCCGTGGAAACCCCTTGAGGTGTGACAATAACGGGGTGGGGAGGTGGGAAGGGACTGGCGGGGCAATTGGCTGACAGGAGGTGATGGAGGAGTGGAGGGGATCATGAAGGGCACCGGGTCCATTGCAGGAGTTCACAAGTACCATAAGGTCCCTGCCACCTCTCCTGTCCTCTCCCTAGCAGCTGGAGCTGCTGGTGGCTGTGGTGGCCACACTTTAGTGAGCTGGTGACCACTGTAATTTTGCTAAACAGGGACATGCTGCTGGACGTGTCCCCAGGATCTCTGCACATAGCCCTGACAACCTTTACCCAGCACCTTTGCAAGACCCTAACTCTAGTGGTGTCTTCTCCCTGGGCCAATTCCTGGCCAACTTTGCGGCCAGCCTGGAGGCCACCCAGGCCCATGCCCATGTGAGAGCCATGGCCGGCACCTAGCAGCACACGGTGGACACCCTCACAGAGAGCTGGGCCAAGCTGGCTGAAGAGACCACCAAGCTCTGCAGTGACTGGGAGGCTGCAGCCACCAGAAGACGACAGTGGGTGGAGGTGGCCCTGGGGCAGCTGGAGAGCTTGGTGCCCACGTGTGACAGAGCCATGGCATTTCCCCTGGACCTCCAACACCAGCTCAGAGTCTTTGAAGCCACCCTGGAGTGGAAACTGCAGGCATCCCCTGATGTCCCCGAGGCCTGGGTGTCCACACATGAAGAAGCCACCACATTCCCCTGGGGGCTGCACTTCCAGCTCAGAGAAGCTGAGTTAGACCTGCAGTGGATAATGGAGGGGTACCCCGATGTCTCCAAGATTTTAATGGCCAAAGGGGCTGAGTTTGAGTGGCTGTGGGAGGCCAGTGCCGACTTGGCCATGTGTCACTAGCTGTTGACACTTTGGGGCATCCATTTTCAAGTCCCTATAGTGCCTGCAGTGGCCCTGGTGGCCACTCGGTGGCCAAGGGGTGCCAAAGAGCCATCAAGGTCATCCCGAGACTGCTGAGGGGACAGCAATGTCACTGCTATGACATCATAGGAGCATTGACATCATTGGTGACATTGCTGCTGCCACGTTTCCTCTCCCCCTGTCTTGGTTTACAAGACAGGTTTCTGTTAGGGAAGGCAGAAAAGCCTCCCTTGGAATGGAGAATGTAAACCCCCTCCCTCTGAGTTATGGGAATTTTGAAATCAAGGGGCTCTCAGGCTAAGATATGGGAATAGGAAGAGCAGTTCGTTACTAGCGTGCATAATAAAGCAAAGAAACAGCAACAGCTACGGCACGAACAGCAAACAGAACAGGAACCCAGTCCCAGCCTTCCGGCCGCGGCACTTTCCCCTTTGGTGCAGTTCCGGGCACAGCCAGCAGGGGCGCTGGTGGCTCCCGGTGGGCAGGGTGGTGCGGTGACCCCCACGCGGCTGCAGGGGGCGCTCCAGCGCAGGCTCGGAAGCACGCGGCAATGGTGGCTTTGTCCGGAGGTGGGAAGGGATTGAGGAGAGGCTTTGCTTCACAAACCCTGGGACAGCCGATCCCTGTGCCCCAAGAGGACTGGAGCAGCAGGCTGGAAGGGCAGGGATGAGCAGGAATCCTGGGGCGGTGGATGAAATGTATCAGAACTCTACTGCATTAGTGGTGTGATAGATGAGCAATGCAATGGTTGACTCACAATTAAAAGGCAAATAGCATGTAGATATATTAAGAGAAGTTTTATAGACCTATAGTTATGTTTCACTCCCCTTGCGTTGTTATCGGGGTGGACTGGGTTTGGGACATTTGGGAGGGTTGGCTCATTACTATGGCAACACCTGACCTCCAATCAAGATTTAAGGAAGTGACCTCCACCACTGGCCAGTGAAGAAGGAGTCCATGGGCAGAACTTTGGGAGGCGCTAAAGGGTTAAAAGGTGAAATCTCCGTTGTGTGGATAAGCACATGGAGGGAAAAATCCTCTGCTCCTGGCACCATAATATTTTCTCAGTTCAGTCTTCTGTTGCATTTTTGATAAGGTTTTAATAAACCTTTTAAATTCCTGGAAGTGAGCATTGTTTTTCTTACAGCTGGAATCTGCAGGATGTTCTGGCAGGGCAGGGGGATGCAGGGCCCAGTAGCAGAAGAAAGGTTCCCTGCTGGGTTATGGTGGTGGCAGGGAACTCCGTTCCCCAAGCCACAGGTCCAACCTTCCTCCTACAAAACCCGCAGCAAGACTGAGAGAGAGAGAGAGAGAGAGAGAGAGAGAGAGGCTGCCCCCAGCCCCCTCTCTTTTTACCTTTCCTCATTCTCGCAGTATCTCTGCCCTCCACGCTGAGAGAAACTCCCAAAAACCAAAGGAGTTCCCCCTCCCTGCCTGTCTCAAGCAGCCAGCCATCAGTGCCTCTCAGCAACTCCATGGGAAGAAATTCTACAGGTACTAAGGAAAGAGCAGAAGAAACCCAACTCCCAACCCTCACCTCTCCACACAGGATTTGCGACAGATTTGGGGAATTTCCATTGCAATTGTCCCAAATGCTGATGGGAATTCCTGGGGTGACATCCCTAGGGACACTTTGGGACCTTCTGAGGACACTCTGGGGACACTGATGGGTCTGGGTGTGGGTCAGGGGGTAAATGAGCCCCCTCGGTACCTTGCAGCAGAGGCAGCTTTCTGCCATGTCTGCAGCAGAGCTGGGTTATAAATGACAATAGAATAATTGGCTTTTGCATTTCTGTATTGGCTTTTGCAGGTTCTTATTGATCACAATAACAATATTGATCTCTGTTATGGATACTGTCCTAAGGTGACGTTATGGTGTTTGTATCCCCAATTGTGTGTTCTGTTCATGTTTGATATTCTGTTCTGTGCTTTCAGAACTGACTCAGAAAGTGAAGGTTTGTTTTGTCTTGTTATCAGCCGGCTCACCTCCCCCCATGGTCTGCTGTCTAGAAGAGACCAGTGCTGGCTGGCTTTGCTTTGCTTAGTTTGCTGGCTTTTGCTTCCTTGCTTGCTTGCTCTTGCTCCTGCTTCTGCTTCTGCTTTTGCCTTTGTTTTTGCCTGTTAGTTAGTTTAACTAAGCAGTCCAATTATTTTCCTTGGACTGTTTTGGTTTTTTTCCCTTTTCCTTTCCTGAATATCATTCCGACCTGCTCTGGACTGGGACCTGGGAACACCGAGGAGCACCGGGAGCCTGCGCTCTGTGATCTGCAGCAGCCATCCCCAGTGCCCAGAGCAATCCCCAGCGCCCAGACCCGGGTGACCACCCCCAGGAGGGACTTTCTGGATTTGTGATCCCTTCAGAGTGGTGAAAGAGTTTTGTTGTCATCTGGTGTTGTTCAGTTTTTGGAGTGTTTTGTTTGTTAAATAAACAGGGTTTTTTCCACTCATCTCCGAAAAAGTTCTTCCCAAACCAGCTTGGTGGGAGGGGCTGTGGGGGTTTGTTTTCTGGGGGCTCCTTCCAGAGGTTTTTCTCCTAGATTTGTCCTAATCCAGCACAGATACGTATTATAATATTGGCTTTTCACAAATAGTAAAATGGATTTTGTATGTTTAAAGTAACTTTGTTGTAAAGCTTTAGGTTTTATTTCTGTTGCTAATTAAGCTTAGTGAAATGGCTGATAGAAGTATGCTTGTGTTAAAATGCCTGCTGGGATGGGATAACATCCAATGAGTACAGGATGAGGACTCATGGCTACAGATCTGCCAACTGTCAGCACTCACGGTCTGGAGACAGTGTGGACCAAGGCCCAAAAACTGGAGGTGATGATAAAAGAAGGACCAAAACCACACCCAGGGAATCTGCCTGCTCTAAAAATGCGGCTCTGAGGAGGAGCCATGCTAAACAGTTCTTGGAACATGTAAACATGTTTGGGGAAAAGTTTGGTATGCATAATTGTTTATGAATATGTAACAGGCTGATGCAATAGAAACGGTATTAAAAGGTTTTTTCCAACCTAGCAGGTGTGCTCTTGGCTGAGTGCCAAGGTGCACCCATAAATCTGCTTTTCTGTCTCCTCTTGTCCTTTATTAAACTTCTAAATTTTCAGAGGCTTGTGAATGTGTTTTTCACTCCAACTGATCCCAAATCCTGCTGGATCCCAAGAAATGACCCCAAATGATCTCAAATCCCAAATCCTGGATCCAAAATCCCGGATCCCAAATGATGTTGGATACCCAAACCCCAATCCTAAATGACCTCAAATCCCAAATCCTGGATCCCAAGAAATCCCAGACACCAAATCTTGCTGGATCTCTGAAAGCAATCCCAAAAATCAATTCCAAATCAGGGTCCTGGCAGGGGAAATTTGAACCCAGGGTGGGGTAAACGGGTCCTGAGGTGGTTATTGGGGTCCTGGTAGGGAAATAGAGCCCTGGGCAATCGATTTGGGCTTGAAAAGAAGCCCTGAGGTCCTGGCAGGTCAAATTCTGCCCCTTGGTGGAAAATCAGGGTTTTGTGGCAATAAACCTGGTCCTGAAAGGGGTGAATGGGGTCCTAGAAGGATAAATGGGGTCCTGAGGGGAAAATGGTTTCTGAAAAGATAAATGTGGGCCCTAAGGGGTTCAGTGGGGTCCTGAAAGGATGAATGGGGGTAAATCAGGGTCCTGGCAGGGGAAATCAGAGCTCAGAGGGGTCAATGGGGTCCTGGCAGCAAAATGGAGCTCTGGAGGATGGATCCGGGCCTCAAGGGATTGAAGCCGGCCTTGAAAGTGTGCCTGAGGTCCTGGCAGGGCCAGTTCTGCCCCTCGGGGGAGGATCAGGGTGTGGGGCCCTCCCTCCTCCAGGAGCCTCAACACCCTCAGCCCTCAGAGCTCCGGCCACAGCCTTTGGATGAGGACAGGGATGGAGAACAAGGTGGGTACCCTGAAACCCTGGGGTCATCCCCATTGGGTACCTGAGTGGATTTGGGGGATTTGGGGGGATTTAGTGAAGTTTGGGAATCCCCAGGGCCATTGGTGAAGCTGGGAGGGAAAAGGGGAGTGGAAAGTTATGGAGTCTGGCGAGTTCAGAGGGGCTGGTGGTGGCGGGGAGAAAGGGGGCGGGATCACCAAAATCTCCCCTGGGTACCCGGGAACCTTGAAACCTCCCTGGAGCCTCACCTGGGAAAACTGGGAAACCCCAAATCCTTGGGAATTCTCATCTGGGACCCCCCCCTCCCCAAACCTCACCTGGGAGTCCCTTGGGACCCTCACCTGGACACCTAGGACTTCCCATATTCTCACCTGTGCATCTGAGAAACCCCAAATCTTTGGGAATTGTCAACTGGGAAGCCCCAAACCCCTGGGGAACCTCAATTGGGAGCCCCAAACCCCTGGGGAACCTCAACTGGGAGCCCCAAATCCCTGGGGAACCTCAACTGGGAGCCCCAAAACTTCAACCGAGAGACCCAAAACCTCACCTGAGACCACCAAAACTTCACCTGTGACCACTTGAATCTCTTGGGAGCCTCACCTGGGACCCCCTAGACCTCTGTGTCCACTGTGACTCCCTGGTTCCATGTCCCCTGCTCACCTGGAATCCCCCAAATCTCACCTGACACCCTCCAACCCCACCTGGGCCACCCTTGAATACCTCTCAGGATTCTCCAAAAATTCCCCCAGAACCCCAAAACCCCACCTTGCACCCCCATACCCCACCGTCCCCGAACTCTCCAAACCTCCCTCACCCCCTAACCCCCTTTCCTGTCCCCAGGTGTCTCCCCCTGCCCTGAGGTGGACACAGTGGTGCCCACACGGCACAGGGCCCTGGTCGCCCTGGTGGCCTTGTCTGAGGCCCTGGGGACACTGGACAGCGTCCCAGCCACGCTGGCCGAGGCCGTGGCTGCCCTGGACCAGGCCCAGGTGGCCCAGAAGAGGCTGGAGAGGGCCCGGGAGGCCACTGTGACCCCAGCGGTGGCTCTGGGAACCGTGGGGATGGGGACGAGCAGAGGACAGGGACGAGCAGCAGCTGCGGCAGCTCGGGGCCAAGGCTGAGGCAGCGGTGCCAGCACTAGAGCATGAGGAGAGACGGGCACGGTGGTGCCAGCGCTGGCTGTGGGCTGGGCACGGGCTGGCCGTGGGGCTGATGGTGCTGTGGGGTGGTGTGTGTGAGTAAAAACCTGTATGGACCAGTATAGACCAGTAGAAACCAGTATAAACCATTCTAGTCCATTATGGAGCAGTTTAGAGCAGTGGGAGGCAGTATGGACCAGTATAGACCAGTATGCATCAGCATAGGCCAGTATAAGCCAGTTCAGACCAGTATACATCTTTATAGAACAGTGGGAGGCAGTTCAGACCAGTTCAGACCAGTGTGAGTTTTTATAGACTAGGAGGGACTTTCTCCTGCTGTTATCAATATAGACCAGTATAGACCAGTATGAACCAGTACAGAGTTCTGGGGGCCAGTTCAGACCAGTATGAACCAGTAAAAACCAGTTCAGACTTGTATGGACCACTAAGTGTATCTACAGACCAGGAGGGACTTTCCCCTGCTCTGACCAGTATAGGCCAGTTCAGACCAGTATAGACCACTACGGACCAGTGCAGACCAGCAGGGGGCAGCAGGGGATGCAGGGAACCAGTACAGACCAGTTCAGACCAGTATGGAGCCCTACCGAGCAGTAGAGACCTTCCCCTGCCCCAGGATGGGGACACTGGGATGGAACTGGTGACACTGGGACGGAGACACTGGGACAGGACTGGAGAAACTAGGACAGGACTGGTGACACTGGGCTGGTGACATTGGTATGGGGACAATGGGGCGGTGGCACTGGGATGGTGACATTGGTATGGGGACAATGGGGCGGAGGCACTGGGCTGGCAGTGGGAGCACTGGGATGGAACTGAGGACACTGGGTTGGTGACACTGGAATGATAACATGAGGGTGGTGGCACTGGGGACAATGGGGTGGTGACAGTGCAATTGAACTAGTGGCAATGGGATGGAACTAGTAGCACTGGGACACAACTGGGAGCACTGGGATGAGGACACTGAGATGAGATGTAGGACACTGGCCCAGGACTGGGGAAACTGGGGTGGGACTGGTGACACTGGGGTGGGGGCACTGGGGCAGAATGGGAGACACTGGGGTGAAACTGGAGGCACTGGGATTGAACTGGTGACACTGGGCCGGTGCCATGGGTGGCACTGGTGACACTGAGATGGGACTGGTGACACTGGAATGACTGTGTTGGTGATACTGGGATGGAACTGGGAACACTTGGAGGGGACACTGGGATGGAGACATCAGGAAGGGAGTGGGGACAATGATGGGACTGAGGATATGGGGACACAACTGGGTACACTGGGACTGGGGCACTGGGACAGGATGGGGGACACTGGGATGAGACTCAGGACATTGGGAGGGAACTGGGAACACAGGGCTGCTGACATTTGGATGGATCTGGTGACACTGGGATGGGGACAATGGGGTGGTGACAGTGAGATGGTGGCACTGGGACAGGACTGAGAACACTGGTCCTGCAGCTGGGTTGCTGATACTGGGCTGGTGGCACTCCAGTGGTGACAGTGGGGCAGAACTGGTGGCACTGGGATGGAACTTGGGACACTGAGATGGTGGCACTGGGGCAGAACTGAGGACACTGGTCCTGCAGCTGGGTTGCTGCACCCAAGTGGTGACAGTGGGACAGAAGTGGTGGCACGGGGATGTAACTGGTGACACTGGGTGATGACACTGGGGCAGCCCTGGGGACGCTGGGCTGGTAGCACTGGGATGGAACTGGTGCCACTGCTCTGTCCCTGGTGCCACCAGTCTGGTGCCACTAGACAGGTGGCACTGCCATCTCCCTGGTGCCACCTGTGTGGTGTCTCTGCCCCCGCAGTGTCCCCGGACTCAGCCTGTGCTGCTGTGGGGGTGAATGAGGACAGTCACCTGCTGCTGGCCCTGGCCGCGGTGGCCGTGTCCTGTGAGGTGGCCTGGAGGGGTTTGGGGACATCGCGGCGTCACCTGGCCACCGCCGCAAGCCACCAGTGGGACATGGCCCTGCGCCTGCGGGACCGTGCCCGGCGGGTGGCAGCTTCCAGGGCCAGTACTGAGGCCGCCACGGCCACCAACGAGGCCACTGCAGATGTGCTGGGGCAGCTGGAGGAGGTGACGCAGGCACTGGGGATATTGGTGGCCGCTGTCACCCAGGACATGGAGGTGACACCGTGGGGGACACAGGGACAAGGCTTCCCCAGAGATGCCCGGGCACTTGGGGACATCCTAGTGGGGTTGGGGACATTGTGTGAGGGGCACGAAGAGGTGACGCCAAGGCTGGAGGCGGCCCAGGGAGTGCTGGCGGGGCAGGGGTAGGGATGGGGTGGGACACTGGGGTGGCACTGTCATGGCCATGGCATGGGGACACCCTGAGGGACATTGGGGACACCCCCATGTCCTTCCCTTGGGAACTGCCAGGCCACCCTGATATTCCCTGTCCTGTTTTGGGTCATCACAATGTCCCCAGAGTCCCCAAAATGTCCAAAACAGTATCCCCAGTGTTCCCAGTATTTCCAACAGGACACTGGGAGACATTTGGGCCCTGTTGGGGACATGGGGGGGACATCATGACCTGTTGGGGACACTCAGTGAACATCAGGTTCCTGTTGGAGATACTGGGGGGACATCTGGGCTCTGCTGGGGGCCCTGATGGGACACTGGGGACATTGGGCTCCTGTTGAGGACATCAGGGAGGACATTGAGGCCCTGTTGGGGACCCTGAGGGGACAGTGGGGGTGTTTTGGGGTCAACAGGGCCCTGATGGGGACTCTGGGGCGACACTGGGGCCCTGTTGGAGACACTCAGTGGACACTGGGACCATGTAGGGACCCTGATGGGACATCGGGGTCTCTTGGGGACCATCACGGGGCCATCGGGCACCCCGCAGGTGGGGGGGCGTGGCCGGGGTGGTGATGTCACCTCCTCACCTCTTCCTGTTTACTGCTGGCTGTGCCACGTTCCTGCGTTCCTGCGTGTCACCGAGTGTTCCCCGGACGTGTCCCTGGCTGTCCCCTGAGGCCATGGAGCCCCGTGAGGTGCGACAATCCCCTTTTGGGGACGCGGGAGGGGACAGGGGGATCGCAAAGGGGACAGAGGTGTGGCACAAAGGAGGGAGGTGACAGAGGGCTGGAGGGGACCGAGGGAGGCAGGGGGGAACAGTGGAGGGTGGCAGGGGCTGAGAGAGGCAATGAGGGGTTGCCAAAGGGAAAGAGGAGACAGCAGATCCCTCCAGGGAGGGGACAAATGGGGACACCAGGAGGGGACAGGGGGCATCCCAGGAGGCTATGAGAGCCACGAGGACTCCATCACCTCCCCTGTCCCCTCCACAGCTGCTGGAGGCACTGGTGGACGTGGTGACCAACCTGGGAGAGCTGGCAGCCACCGTGGCCGGGCCGTACGGTGATGTGCTACTGGGCATGTCCCCAGGGTCCCTGCACAAGGCCCTAGAGGACTTCATCAATCACCTCCGGGACACCCTGAAGCACGGTGGTGTCCCCACCCTGGACAACGCCTCCCTTGGCCAGGCCCTGGCTGCCCTCGGGGCCACCCCAGGGGCCACCTGGGCCAATGTGACAAGTGTGGCCAGCGGCTGGCAGGAGCCAGTGGCCAAGCTCGAGGGCAATTGGGACCAGCTGGCCAGGGAGGCCACCGAGATCCGCAATGCCTGCAGGGATGCGGCCATCAGGGAGGCCACCACTGCAGCCACTGCCATTGCCCGAGCTGGGAATCAGAAGGAAAAGGAAACCCGCTGGGAGCAGTCTGTGAAAAACAGGGGGAGCAAGGACTGGTTGTGCATGGCCTGTTTGCCCATGGCCTGTTTGTCCACGGGCCTGGACAAGGAGAAGGTGGCCTCAGTGGTGGCCATGCATGAGTCCCAGATGGAAGAAGAAACCAAAGAGGTGGAGGAAGCCACCAAGGCCTGGGAAGAGGCCGTGGTGGACACCAGCAAGGCCAGGGCAGCCAGCAGGAGGGGACAGCGGGCAGAGGTGGCCCTGGAGCCGCTGGAGCGCTTGGTGGCTGCGTGTGACAAAGCCACCGCGTTCCCCCGGGAGGTGCGGCGATGCCTCGTGGAGATTGAGGCCACCCTGAAGGGGACAAATGAGATGTCCCCCGATGTCCCTGAGGCCTTGATGGCCGCAGTGGCCAAGGCTGAGCGGCTCTGGGAGGCCAGTGACCGCCTGGCCACGCGTCACCTTCTGGGTACACTTGGGGACATCCGCAGCCTCCTCTCAAGTAGGCAGAGTGGCTCCGGTAGCCCTCATGGCCCCAGTGGCCATAAAGTGGCCGAGCGGTGCCAAAAAGCCATTGAGGACATCCCAAAGCTGCTGCAGGGACAGTGATGTCACTGCTGTGAGGTCCTCAAAGGTGGGGAAATCATCGGGGACACTCTGGATCATGCAGGGATGCTCAGGGCCATTGTTGCAGCTTGGGAGCATGATGAGGTCGCTTTCCACTGTGGGTGCAGCAGACCATTTGTCAAACCTCCTCAAAAACCTTCAGGTCCCTTTCCCTCCATGGGCACTTTCACCTCAAATACCCAATTTCCCTGCACTGCTGACAGACTGGCCCTCGCTTGTTCAATTGCCCTTTGTCCTTTTAGGGTCCCTCCCCCAGGGAGCTTTGTTCCCATTATCCTCCCCCTACTCCTGCTTGCCTTGTCCTGACAGGGGCTCACTTCCCTCTGGGGGATGGTCCTCGCACAGCTGCTTCCCCTCGGCAATAGCAGCTGCCATTATTTTCCCTTTCCCCTCGGCTTTCTCCTCGTCCCTCCAGACACTGACCTTCTGGGCTTCTTTGAACAGGTCATTCAACCCCTTATCCTGGCATTCCCTTTCTAGCTTCTCCTTATATCCAGCCCAGCATGAGTGACAAAGGTTATCTTCAATAAAGCTTGTCCAGCTTTTGTATCAGTCTACACCTGAGTATTGTCTCGTATTTCTTTTTAACCTCTCCAGCCATTCAGGTGGAGTCTCATCCTCCTTTTGTTGTTCATCAAATGCCTTGTGGGTGTTCTGGGTGGGTGGAGCAGCCTCCCTAATGCCCCTGACAATTAATGCTCTATAATCTTCCATGTTTTGCCTTCCTCTGGGGTTAAGGTGATCCCAATTAGGGCGTTGCAAGGGCATTTTCTTCTCCCAGGGGCCCGTGGGGAGCGTGTTCCCTCTCCCAAATGCACATCCCTGATGCTGAGATCATTTGTCTTTCCTTGGCTGTTTATTACAGATTGCACTTCATCCCAGGTATAAACACTGGGTCCCAAAAATTGGTCTACTTGTTCTGCTAATCTGATAGGATCTTCTAGAAGAACTTTTAATTCCTTTTTAAACACTCTCACTTCAAATTAATTAAATGGGGAAATCACAAACCCCATTTTTCCATTCCTCTCACTGGACGCTCTGCCCCAGGTATTCTGGCTGGGTCCATCAGGGGGTGCAGGAGGTGCATCAGGTGCTTGCAGATATGGAGGGGGCAGATACTCTAAGGGGTCCCAGGTTCCATTTCTTTAATTTAAACACGTTGGTCTTCCCCAGGGAAGCCTCACCCTTCCAATTGGCAGCAGAGTCACTTTTTTCCTGACTGACTGGTTCTTTGGCATTCACATGAATATTCAAAGTTTGGCATATCCACCCCTCAAAAGAACTCTATTTTGGCCAGATCAATGATAAATGATCAGATCTTATCTCCTGATTAGTCTATTTTCTCATATAATAATGTATCCTTTTGATTTTATTTTTATTCTTTCTGACAGGGTTTTGTTCCCACTCTGCTAATTTTATTCCCAGGAGGCTATCTGGAAATGTATCCATCAGTGTTCCCCTGCTCTCCTTTTCCCTGGGGGTTTTCTCCTTGTTTGCTTTGAGTCCCATTTTCTCACATTATCCAGGCACCAGCACAGTCCACACACCTTTATTTTCCTTCTTTCTTAACTTCCAAGCCATTCTGTCTCTACTCCTTTCACACGCATTTTCCCAGTCCTCCTCGGGTACTGTTCAGCCTCGGGGAACTAAATGCTCTTTTCCCACACACTATTTCCTACAGAAATTTTAAAGAATTAATGCCTGATCCCTGGCTCTGAATTTTAATTTTTTATACTTCTGACACTAGACAATCTTTTGTGTGGGTGTGCAATGCCACCTATCATGACAGATCTTGCACTCACACCATACCCAAGGTTCACATCTGAGTCCACAAATGAACACAAAATTACACTCATACAGACAACACAAAATCTTTATTAAAAATTTTCATCACATAGACAACAAACACTTTGCTTTTCCCTGCCCACCTCGGTCACCTGAAAAGTGGAAGTGTGTATTGAAGCTCCTTGATTGTTTTTTGCTGCAGTACATCTGCAGTACATCTCATTCACTCAAGAGTTACACCCATCAATCACACAAGACACAGGACATAAACTTTCACTTCCCACTCTCCTCATTTCCCATTCACACTTTCACACAACACTGAGGTGTAGCAATGGGGGACAAAGAGACACGGACCCCGTTGTGCATCGGAAGGAGATCACTTTATTGCAGAAATCACTCCCCGTTTATACCTTTAATCTCACCCTGACAAAACCAGAACTCAACAGAAGAAGGGCACCCATTGGCTGGCTCAGCTGCAGTGCTGCTGTCCACATGTCCTATCAGCCAGTCAGGTTCCCGTTCATGTGCTGTCCACACGTTCATCCCCATAACTGCCTCTCACCCCCCAGCTGACCTCCAACCATCCAGCCTGCAGCCGTGCCTGCCCCACAGGGCCTTCTGTGTGCATGAGCCTTAACAACTTTGGGAAATATCACCCCATATACCACATCTCCCCTTTCTTGTTTTTAGGCAACAAAAACCTACTAAGAAAAACCTAAACAACTCCTAAAACATTAATAACAGGGACAACAATAATAATTTCAACAACGTTTTAAAAACTGTGCACATATGCCTATAATGTAGCAACTATATGCACATGGGATCAGGACAGTGGGACAAAAGGATGCACACACCGTGATGGACCCACTGCACATGGAGTCACTGTGGAGACACAGGCATAACCCCTTTCCCATGTCAGTAATTCCAGGGACACAGGTATAACCCCTTTCCCATGTCAGGAAGTCCAGGGGTCCTTTCCATTGTCCAGTCAGTAATCCTTCACCAGCACTGGAGGTCTTAGATGAGCCTTTGTGTTGAAGGAATACTGTCTAACACATGCAGTCTGTCCCATCTCATCCTGATTTAACAAAGTGAGGACATTTAGCTAGTCTGTCATAAGGGCACTCCAACTCCACCTCTTTTTGTTTTTCAAGCATGGTTTTTAGGGTCCTGTGGGCACACTTGACAATAGTTGACCCTGTGAGAGAGTGGGGAATGCCCATATTGTGAGGCACACCCCATTGCCGCAAGAAGTTATGAACTCACTCTGAGGTGTAGGCAGATCCATGGTCCAATTTGATGGTGTTGGAAGGCTCAGAGTGGCAAAACAGGTGAGCCAGTGCTGGATAGCATCACGGGCCTTCTCTCTGTTCTGAGCAGTCACCATTAGAAAATGAGAATATGTGTCAATGGAAATGTGAATATATTTTAAGTAACCAAACTCTGGGATATGGGTGACATCAGTTTGACAAATGGAGTTAGTAGTTAAACCTTGGGGGTTAGTGGTTTCTACTAAAGGAGCAGGAGCCACACCATGACAGGAGGGACAAAACAGCAGGATAACATGCTTGTGAGGAAGTTTTTTGAAATTGTCTGTGATGAGAACAAGCATTCTGGTGGAAAATTTGTAAGATAACTTGACCCACGCAGAAGTATTTGGTACCACACCTGTCCTCACAATAATATCTGCATAGTTGTTACCTTCTGAAATAGAGCCAGGTAAACCTGTGTGGGAGCAAACACGCAACACATAAAAATCATGCAGCTGGTTGTTCATTAATGTCCACAATGTTCTTATCTCTGTAAACAAAAGGTTAACATGTTTTAAATAGGAAAACTCTAAAGAGAATGCAACAGATGAGGAATGAATTACGATGTTTAGTGGTTCCTGTGAAAATCACTGGAAGTCATACTAGATAGCAGCCATTTCTAAAATCTGCATGAGGCAATCCTTTAGCATTAATACCCTTTTATGCCGCTGGACAGTGTCACCTCCATGCCAAATCGCTGCAGCTTTTTGGTTTTGACGGATGCATCTGTTAAAACACTTGGTCTGTTGACAGGGGTCATGCTGCAGTGATGCTTTGCATACAGGGGGAGATCACCCATCTCTGTCCATAAACTATGTGAGGGATAATGGATAGATAACTGTCCAGAAAAATCTGCAAACACAATTTGGAATTTAGTGTCTTCTGATGCTAACTATGCCAAATTTTCTTCACTTGCATATATGTTGATGGTATGCAGATCCTGGCTGTTGAGAGTTTGCAATTGCTCTCTACCTTTCTTAAATAAATAAGAGAATATTTCCTTAGCAGTCCACACAGTTTTTATTACTATGTGAGATAAGAATAACCATTCTAACACATGCAAGTAGTCTTTATCATTAGTAAATGTCCTGGCTTGTAAGATAAGCATATATTCTATTCGCCATCTCTTGGAGCTTGGGCAGTTTTCTTATCTCTCCCAAGAACAATGTCTCTCTCTGGGGAGATATCTTCTGTTCATGGAACATTGAATGACTCACTGCATGACCGGTAATGTTACATCATCCCATTGTGAGATACTCCACCCAGAGGGATGAGCCAAGCATTCCTACCTGCATAAAATCAGCACTTTTTGGGACACTGGCAGCCACTTCGCTGGATTCCCAGAGAAGCAGCTTCTTCTCTGCTGAATTCCCAGAGGAAGACCAGGCCCAACTACTTCCAGACCTTCAGAGTAAAGTACACCCTTCTATGGATCACCGCTTCAGCAGCATTTCACCTGCCACTCCAGGAGGCGCAGCCATCATTTAACTGGACTACTACCAACACCCTGACTCCTCAGGGTGTCAGGTTTCTGACTCATCACTAGTTTCGTCTGTATTAATTACATTTTTAAAATTTTTTTATTTAGTTTTTCTCCTCATAAAGAACTGTTATTCCCATTCCCATTCCCATATCTTTGCCTGAGAGCCTTAGTTTTGAAATTGTGGTAATTTGGAGGGAGGTGGTTTAACTTTTCCATTTCACGGGAGGGTCTTTCCTTCCTTCACAGACTCCTGTCTTTTCAAACTAAGACATAGGTACAGTACTGGAACTATTTCTAGATAAGAAAACAAGCCTAGGACCAGAAATGTATTAAAACCTCAAAAAAGCCTAGGGACCAGAAACACATGAAGGTCTCCATCCGGAGAGACATTATGAATTCACGCAACATGGCTTCTGACTGCTTTATCTCAACACAGAGTAAGTGCAACCAAAATGCAATCAATTTTTTACATGTTTTTTTCCAACTTTCTCAAGCCAAATGTTGGGCACCAAAAAATTGAATTGACCAGATTTAGGGCAAATCTCGTAGAAAACCTCCAAAGAGTTTCTTTCAGAAATTTAATTCATGTGGCCCCTCCCACAAGTGGTTTGGGAAAATATTTCCTTGAAAAAGGTGGAGAAAACCTATTTATTTAACTGGTAAAGCATTCACCAGCACGAAAAATGAACCATATTAAACAATAAAATCTCTTGCCAATCCAAAAGAGGTGACACACTCAGAAAGTGCCTGCGTGGGCTGTCACTTGGCTCACTCAGTCTCTTATCAGTCCCTCCAGCACTGGAAATGTTATGGTCCAGACCTGGCCCTGGTGGGCCACAGGTGTGAGGTGGTGCCCCTCTGGGTTTTCAGTCCAGAGCAGGTTTGAACAGTTCCAAGAAAAAGAAAGAACACAGTCCAGGGAACTTCTCTGCCTCAGCTAGCTAAAACTAACTAAAAGCTAAGGAGAACTCTGTCCCACTGCCTGTCCATCCAAAGCCAACACAGTCCAGGAGCAGGAATGTGGAGGAGTTAAAAAAAAAAAAATCTAAGACCTTAAATATTAAAAAGACAAAATCTAAGTAAGAAAATATGATAGAGTAACTTTTAGCTAAACTTTTCTTGTTAACCATAAACTGAACCAATTTTTCCTCCAAAAGAAACCACATTTTAGGGGGATGCATGGTGAACCAAGAAACCTACTTCAGTAACTACCAACACAAATTAGAGTAAACAAAAAAAAGTTTAAAAAAGTGTAGTAATATCCTCTGCCATCAAAAATAAAATAATCTCTGTTCTTAAGACCCTCAGCCCTAGGGGAGGAAGAAAATAGGGGGGACTGTGGTCCCAAAAATAAGAAATTAAACTATTATTTTTCTTTAGTCCTCAACAAAACATCCTTTAAAAAACACCCTATAAACAGTCTATCCATGCACAGTGGTGAGAACACTGTGCATAGAAAAAAAAGTATCACACTAACAAATTTTCTCCAGGCAGTGCCATGTATGACATAGAAACACAAAATGTAGCAATTGTGTTTCTTAAAGAGTCTATAAAACAAGAGAGACTCCTCTGTCCCTTAATAGTCTAAGTATTAATTATCTAAAAAGTGAGAAACTGTTAAGAGTCCAAATTATGTCTCACTGTAGTTTGTTAGAATTGTAGTGGGGGGAGGAGGAATGTTTTAAAAAGTTTTCACTTGAGATTTAGTGTGGGTTTTTTTCTTTCTTTTTCCTTTTATAATAATAGTAGTTTAATAAAGTTTTTCCTTTATTATTAGGCTTAAGCCTACTCTACTCTATTCCTAATCACATCTCACAGCATTCATTTAAGAAGTTACATTTTCATGGGGGGCGCTAACATTGTACCAGTGTCAAACCATGACACTTGAGCATTGACGTCCCCCTCGCTGGGCAGCAGGATCCCCCCTATGCACCAGGACTGGGACTGGGCCCTCCTCATGTACCAACCCCTCCTGAGCACTGGGACTGAACCCCCCTTTGTGCCCCTCCCATCACGGGGGTTCTGCCCCCACTCCTTTAAACCCCCCTGGAGACACAGGTCCCCTGGGAACAGTGACAGAACCAGGGGGGCCCAGGGATGTGAGAAATGGATTTGTAAAGGATTCCCAAAACCTGACCAAAAGCTCACACAGCCTCGGACATGTCCATGCAAACTCTGAGATGAGCTTTGATGGCTTAGGAAGGCCGTGGAATAGAGATGGCATTGTTGAGAGAGAGATTAAGCTGGAAAGAAGTTTCAACAGATTTCAAAAGATGGCCTTGCAAACAGACTAGATATTACAGAGAATTAGAACTGTGAAAGATGCAGTGTAGCGGGAACACGTGGGGTAAAAATAAGAGTTATAAGTAAGAACTGATCCAGCCAAATTAAAAATTTAAAAAATAGTTTTTATTTAGTGATCAAATTCAATCTGAGCCAGCCACAAAGGACAGTGCTGAGCCTGGGATCGGCACTGGGTGAGACGCAGGTCTGAACACTACAGCATAAGGGTCCCCTATGTTTCACACTTACAGTCCTGCTCAAGCGCTTTTTATACAGTTTATTTTGCTTGAGGCAGGGTTTTTGGCGATCAGGCTTTTCTTTCCATTCAAAGCCCACATATTCACAGAATCTGTTTTCTCTGCGCTGGGTTGAACAAAACAGTGTCCAGAGAGCGATGTATGTCCCGATTGAGTTACAGGAACTTGGCATTGAGATGTATCTCTTTGGTGGCTCCAGCGGTCTCAATCTTGGGTAGTTGTCAAGACGATCACTGATCATCACTTGGGAACTCCAAGGATCACCATGGGAAATGGCCCATCTCCGGACGAGCTACATGTACTAGTTTGTAAGTCCAGTGGTGGTTTCAACATATGTGAGGCAACTCCCTGGCTCAGACTCACATGCTTTCTACCAGGAGTTCTTAGCAATATAAAACATTACACCTATATATCACTTTATAGGCACAAATTACCATATTACATATAACAATCCCTCCCCTTCTATATGAGCACATTAATTCGTGCCTTTCTAAAAACCTTTGTATTTAGTGGATTTTCCCTTGGTCCCATGAATCTATCCTATAATCTAACTAGTTTAGTGCTCAAAAAAACTCTTAGTTCCTTTTGGTCTCGTCACCCCACTCTTCTTTTGGAATTTCCTGGTGAAGCTTGTAAATGTCCCATTCTCCCTTTATTTGCCCCTCAAATCTGGCTAAGCCATCTGCTGGTCTACGGTGTGGATTTTCTTCTTCTAATTTCATTATTTTATATACCTGATTTAAATTCCCTGTAGCACACTCTGGGTCTGTGGGCATGGCCACTACCTGCATACCCTGCACTACTGAGTGTATTAATCTGATAAAACAGCATATCAGGCTGAGCAGGAATATGATCCCAGCTATTGAACATAATATAAAGAATATCACCTTTTCCTATCAAGCTCCATCAAAAAAATGGTCCCACCAGGATGCCTGGAGTATAGAGTTTCATTTTTGTACTGGGATATGTGCTACCCTTTTAATTTTGGTTGCCAGGCCTCTGATGGTCTCTCCATAATCATTGATTTCTATACAGCATTCTGAGTCATTAAATTTCCCACAAACTCCCCCTTCCTCAGCCAGCAAATAGTCCAGAGCTATCCTATTTGGATACACAAAAGCTCTCATTTGGGAGTGCTGTTTAGATAGTAGCTCAAGGGCATCTGAAGTGTGGTTTGAGACAGTGTCTACTACAGCCTGGAACCTTATTAGTTGGTTTAACAGATAAATTGGGGTCCTATACCCCCAGCTCCCGTCCTGGACCCATGTTGCAGGACCATAATATTCTAATATTCTTTCCACAGGCCACTCCTCCTTGCCCCAGGTCTGACCCCCACCAAAGATAGGGAATTTCTTTTTCAAATCCCTTCTTTTCCTACTTATTGTTTCATATAAGGGGACCCCTAGTGAGCTGCATTCTGAGTGGGGCAGGATAAAGAAAACAGGCCTCATTAATCCTACTGTGCACAACCCTTTCCACCATTGAGGTAATTCACTGTATGCTTTCTTCCCACAGATCCAGTATAAACCATTGGGGACTTTCCATCTAACCTTTGTGTTCCGGTATCCACTTAACTCAAGGATTGGTAAGGGCTAGCTCCAGGGCCTTTGTTCCAGCAGAGTCTAGTCTTACCACTCTGTTCTCACTTGGCCCCTTTTTCTGGGCTCCAGTACCCTGCAGGGTTTTCTGGCTGCCAGATCCTGCTATTGTTGGAGGAGTTTACCATTAAAGTGGACACACATGGAGTGTATCCCACTATTTCAGTATACACCTTTCCCTCCCTACTAAGGCAGAATGTTCCAATTACCCTCTTGTCCCAAAACCATCCCTCAGGCCTCTGAGTTATTCTCAAGGTTTTAGCATTATCCCATTTTAGGAGTTCCTCTGGAGCTAAACCTTCACCTTCCCAAGGCCATTCTTCAGTGGATCTGAGCCCTCCGCAAATACAACAATTGGATAGTCCCAATTCTGTTGCAATTTCTTGCATCAGATCTACAAACAGGTTTTGGTCTAAGGCAGGAAAACCCCAATTGGTGTATTGTCTCTCTAGCTGCTCATATTGTTCACTCAGGGTTCTCAACCTCTCCTGTTCTATCCTTCTTTTCCTCATCTCTGCCTCCTGTCTCTATAGTTCCTGTGTTACCTGTTTTATTTTACTTTCCAGGTCCACCCCCTCTTTATTCCTTGAGAAGCAGAATATCCTGTCATATTGCAGTCAAACCCTGTCATCCTGATATTCTAAAAGGTCAAGGATAACCACTTCATTTTTGAGGGATAATTTGTTCTCATATTTTAAATTCCTTCCAACCCACTATGTCTTTTCTCCCATCACACACATTCCCAATTGATTGTTATCATAACACAATGGGTTTGCCTGAAAATAAGCTACAAACACTGACTCCATTTTCCCCCCAATTCATACTGTGCGGTTACATTTGTCACAGGCTGAGACAGATATTAGTTCAGCATTCCTCTTATGTATTTTGTGCTCTGACTGCCCATCCATAGGGGTCGCCCCCTGTAAGTAATACATTATCTTTTTTTTTGATCTGCATACTCCCTGCTAAGTGCCATTTATGGAACAATGTTTGTTTATTTTACCCTTCCTTGGGGCTGGGAATATCAGAGCTTCTGATCCCCCCTGTCCTTTCTGGACAGTTTGTACGCTTTGTCTATACCCATTGCGGGGCCCAGCCCCTCCGAGTTCAGCAAGTTACCTATTTGCGTACTAGTCTTGAGGCATATTGCTAGACTCAGGTACATCAGGATTACTCCCACTACCAATATTCCTCTGCCTCCACCTACGCCCACTGGATTGCCACCAGCGGCAGGGTAAACCATCTTCTTGGCTGCAGGAATAGTATTCTGTGGTTTCATGCCAGGACCAAGCTGCATACCTCTGTTTAAAGATGCCCCACCTGGGTATTTTAACAGTATCTGTGCTTCAGGGTACCTTGTTTAACCTCCAGCACTCAACAGTAATGATTCAAGATTTTAATTGTAGCTTTCCCCTCAGCCCGTTTTGGAACAAGCAAAACTAAATTTCAGAATCTTGTTCGATTATTCCCAACTTAGTAGTGAGCCCGAAGACATGGCTAGTCAGGCACAGTTCCCCTTCTAAGCACTTATCACATAAACCCTTTGGCCAATATCCCCTTCTACAGTTCGTGACCCAAACCTCATTACAATATTCACATATGAAATGTACAAATGGATAACATTCACAATCAGGTTCAATGCACCTTATCAGGTCCCTATCAGTCATTTACTTAGCTGACACAGGGTTATTTTCAGGTCTCCAGGGGGAGACGTGACTTGCCACTCTGGCGTCCTTTCCTGGAGCTTGATTTTCTTCACTCAAGACACGTGTGTCCACCCCTTTTCTGCTTTTTGTACTGCTGTATCTGTGGTTAAGAGGATACGAAAGGGACCCTCCCAGAGAGGTGACAAGGTGGCTGTTGCTTTCGGGGGTTCCTCGCTGCTGTCCCCCGGCCCTCCCCGGCCCCCCGGGACCCTCCGGCTAGCTGTCCCCTCTGGGGACCAGGGTTTGCCGCGGTCCCGCTGCCCTGGGCTTACCAGGCAGCGGCTGGGTTAGCACGGTCCGAGCACCGGCGTTGCCTCGGTCGCCGCTAGGAGTCAGGGTAAAGAGACCCAGAGAGACCAATGGCATGCTTGTCCAGAGAGATTGTATTGCCTGAACTGTAGCAGGGACCAAAGGCCCCGGGCCACTGCCCAGATACAGTTTTATACAGCAAAATTAAGAGATAAGGTCTAAACAATGGGGATACTGTCCAGCTAAGGCACATCAGAACCGCCCCAGGGGCCAGGTCCAATGGGAACTGCTCAGGGGTGGGGAGAAGGGGGTTTACAGAGGAATGCTGAAGCGGGACTTTCCCGAAACAGTGGAGCATACATAAGTGTATCTTTTCCCTCAGTCTCTCATTCCCAAAGCCTTTCTAAAACAATGGGGCATACATGAATGTATCCTTTTCCTCAGTTTACCATTCCCAAGGCCTTTCTAAAACCTTCCTCCACACTACCATGCCAGCATGATAGCAACAGTGGCCTCTCTCCAGGTCTTTCTGAGTACTTTGTTCCTGGGTTGTATTTTATGTATGGAAAAACCTAAAAAGGTACTTTGGGTTATTATTCCCCACTTCTGCAATTCCTGAATATTCTTGCTTTTGGCTATGAGATACAGCTGTATCTGTGCATCTTCTATCCTCAGATGCTCCACTGGCATACCATGTTTGTATGGCATCCCATACAGCATTTCGAAAGGTGACAGTCCAGTCTTGGAGTGAGGCATGTTCCGGATATTTAGCAGGGCTAAGGGGAGGCACTTTAACCGACATTTTCGTTTCCAAAATTAATTTTGCCAATTGGGCTTTTAATTTTTGATTCATTCTTTCAACCTGTCCAGGGCTCTGAGGATGCCATGGGGTGTGGTATTCCCACTGGATCCCCAGAGCATCAGCTAGTTGCCTAATGGTTTTAGAGGTGAAATGTGTCCCTTGGTCCAAATCGATATCATTTACTAACCCATATTGGGGTATAATTTCTTCGAGTAGAAATCTCGATACTGTTTGGGCTGTAGCCCAAGAGCTTGGACGGGCTTTTACCCAGTGGGTTTGTCCACTATTACCAATAGGAATTTATATCTCCCCACCTTAGGCAGATCAGTGAAGTCTACCTGAATTCTCTTGAAAGGCCGGTACGCCACTGGGCGGCTTCCCAATGCCACCTGCCAGGTTTTTGCCCGATAAACTTCTTGACAAATAATACACCCCTGTACCCCTTGTTTTGCCAATTCATAGATCCCTTTATACCTGAAGAATCTCAGGAATTGCTCTGCCAGGGCCTGGGCTCCCCAGTGTGTCTGTTGGTGTAACCTCCCCAGGATTTTTCTGATATAGTCTGTCGCTATAGGACACGTGAAAGCACGATGCGAGCCACCTGCTATTTGCAAGGTAAAGAAGAAATTTTATTCTCTGACTCCGACCTTTATACTTTCCCAAAGGTGACATTGGATTGGAGAGTGAATGGGCCACCTCTCCAAAGACATTGGGCAAACCACTAGTACATCAAGTTTCTCCACCCCCATAAAAGAATGTAAACAATATGTTGTTTACAGAAATGGTGTGGGAAAGTTCTCCAACAGAATGTAAACTCAGAAGGCTTTAGAAAATCTTAAGAATCAGGGTGACAATAGTCTTTAGATAATAGCTCCCTCCCATCTGGCAATTTCCACTTACCTCCTAGCTGGCCTCCTATTTTTCTGTACCCCTCAATTTATTTTGGGGAAGGGTGTGGGGGATATTCCCAGACTTCTCCTTTCCCGATCTCCAGGGTGCTTACCTTTAGCAAAGCCGTGCTTTCGGCTCCTTTATCTGCTAAGTTGTTCCCTCAGGTCCTAAATTGTATTCCTGATTGGTGCCCTTTCACATGGACTATGGCAATTGTCTCTGGCCCCTTGATGGTCTTTAAAATTTGCCTGATTATTTCTTCATGTAATACTCCTTACCCTCAAGTATTAAGTAATTGTCTTTCTTCCCAAATCTTTCCAAAAGTGTGTACCACTCCAAATGCATATTTCGAATCTGTGAAGATCGTTCCCTTTTTTCTCTCTAATTTCTGTAAAGCCGTTAATACTGCGTATAATTCTCAAGGTCATGCTGACCATCTGGCATTCAGGGGTCCTGATTCCACCACCTCCCCTGTTTTTCCATCTGCTACTGCATATCCTGATTTCCTTTTCCCATTATGACCCTTGCTAAGCCATCCACAAAACATTTTTCTCCTTCTTCTAGCTCCTCTTCTTCTTATTTTGGTGTGCAGCTCCACCACTTCAGCACAGTCATGAGAATGCACCCCTGTGGCTTCCCCAAACAAGAACTGGGGAGGATTTTGTGCTAAGTTGTCAGCAATTCCAAATCACAGGAGTGGATTAAGATGGCCTCATATTTCAGAAGTCTAGCATCTGTCAGTCACCTGTCTGCTTTTTGCTGTAAAATGCTCCTTACACTGTGGGGGGTGTAGACTACCAATGGTGCCCCAAAGCTCACCTTCTTAGCCTTTTCTACCAATATTGCCACTGCTACAATTGCTTGTAACCACGTAGGCCATCCCCTGCTTACAGGGTCTAAAAGTTTTGATACATACCCCACTGTTTTTTTGGCTCCTGCCCAATCCTGAGTTAGAACTCCATGGGCAATGTCCACTAACAGCTGAAAAGGTCTCCTTACATCTGGGAGGCTCAACATCGGAGCTGCCATAAGGGTCTCTTTTAACTCCTTGAAGCCCTCCTCATCCTGCTCTGTCCACTTCAGCCTATCTGTGGTAAGCTTTTCATAAAGAAACCTTACGTTCTCGCGGTAACCCTCAATCCATTGCCTTCAGTACCCTAGGAGCCCCAGCAGCTGCCTGACTTCCCTTTTTGTTCATGGAGGGGGTAAGGTAATGATCCCTGCTATCCTGTCCGGGTCTAATTTCTTCTTACCTTTTGTTAACCGGTGTCCTACGTACTTAACCTCAGGCTCCATGAACTGTTATTTGGATTTTGAGACCTTCAGCCCCTTTTCTCCCAAAAAGTTTAATAAGGCTATGGTACTGGCTCTTACATCCTCCTCCTTGGGACTGGCCACCAGTAGGTCATCTACATATTGCAGTAATTTGGTCCCTTGTACTGGCACAAATTCACTTAATAGTTTTTCAAGGGCCTGGCCAAAGAAATTCAGTGAATCCACAAACTCCTGAGGCAAAGATGTCCATCTTAGTTGTTGCTTTCTTTTTGTCTCCAAATCCTCCCACTGAAATGCAAAATAATCCCAACTCTCCTTGGCCAAAGGACAATTCCAGAAGGCATCTTTTAAATCTGTTACACTGTACCGAGTGTCCTCTGGAGATATGTTATTCAATAATGTATAAGGGTTCAAGACCGTAGGAAACAAAGTTTTTGTTCTCTGATTTACATTCCCTCAAATCTTGCACCAACCTGTAACTTCCATCTGTCTTTTGCACTGCCAAGATAGGTGTATTGTGCCTTGACATACAAGGCTCCAGTGTGCCTTTCCTTATCAGATCATCTATTACAGGTTTTAACCCTTTCATACCTTCCATGGGAATGGGATACTGTTTGATCCTGATAGGATTCTCCGGTCTCTCAATTTCAATGTGTATTGGTTCCATATCCAACCTCCCTGCCTCCTCCTGAGTGTGCCAGACCTTAGGATTTATTTTTTCCTCATCCTCAGTTGTTAATTTATATAAACTTACCATGAGATGTGAGTCTTGTGAAATCAGGCTTATCCCCAGGAATATCATTAAGTCCCTCACCAGTAAGTTATAATCTTCTTCTTCTACTAGTAAAATATTCCCTAGACAAAATTTATTTTACGATTCTATTTCTACATCCTTTAAAACTGGTACTCCTTTCTGCTCCTGAATCAACCAGAAAAACCAACTCCTGTTTTTGGGGTCTGATTTTCAATTTTATCAAGGGTTCTCCAGCTGTTCTGGACCCCAAATTATAGAGCCCCTGACACCTCTAACCTTCCTGGAAGATCCTTTCATCCTTCATTCTCTTCTTGCATTCCCTTTTGAAGTGCCCTTTCAGTTTACAGTAAAAACACTCAGGGTTGCTTACCTGTTTGTTTATATTTTTCTGAGAGAGGTTTGGCTTTCCATGGGGCCATTGGGCCTGTGTTGGCTTTCCAGGGTTTTGTGCCTGTTCCTGTTTCTGAGTTTCCCTTACTGCCACCACCAGTACCCTTGCCTGTGCCTTTTGTTTTTCATCATCCCTTCTCATCTAAACTTTCTGTGCTTCCCTGAGCAATTCTTGCAGACTTTTCTCTTGCCAATTCTCTATTTTTTTCTAGTTACTTTCGTATATCCTCCCATTATTTAGCAACAAATTGTGTTTTTAACAGAATTCCCCCTGCAGGGGAATTAGGGTCTGTCCACAAATACATTTAAAGGCTCTTTCTCAACCTCTCTAACCATTTGGTAGGCATTTCATTCCTGCCCTGGCATTCCCCCAATGCCTTGCTAATGTTCTGTCCCTTCGGTAGCGCCCCTCGGATACCCTGTATCACCATGTTCCTTAATCCTATCATTTTGTGCCAGTCTTCCTCTGCCTGGGCATTCTATGATGGCCTCTGCTCAGGCCATTTTTCAGCACCACTCCCTCCCTGGGGGCTCCTGTGTTCCCAATCCTTTAGAGCTGCCTGCCTTATCCTGTCCTGTTCCTTGGCATTGAACAACGACCTTAGAATGGCGCAGATATCATCATATGAATAGATCCTATTCCCCAGGAATTCATCCAGCCTCTCCACTACCCCCAGAAAGTAATCCATTAATTTTCCCATTTCCCTCCTAAAGGCTCTCACATCCCCCGTGTTGATCGGGACGTTTAGGTACCCAGTGATTCTGGGAGCGGTTGGTACTTCCCTTAAGGGGTAAAGGTTGGGTCTATCTCTTTCCTCCTCACTATGATAGTTTTCTCTCTGCATTTTATGCTGAGTTCTACTGTCAGGGGGAGAAGCAGTTTCCCTGGTGGGAGGGAAACTGTTCTGGCTAAGGCCAGAACACAAGAATTCTCTGACTGAAATAGTCCTGATCCTCTTGTTCAGAATGGAAGTATTCCTACCCAGAATGGATATCTGGTGTGTCTCAGGACTTGTCCAGATCGCACTTGAAACCACTGATAAAGCTTGGCCTTGTTCCTCAATTTTCTGTGATTCTTTGCACATTTCTTAGATCATTTGGGTCCTCCCAGTTCATTACCACCCAGTCCCTGTCTGAGAGTCAATTTGGTATCACCCAGTTTAAATGTGCTAGTCCACTCCTCAGGTTCCTTCACAGGTCCTTTTATTCTGCTGGTGTGGATCCACTCTCTTTTCCCTTGGCTTGGATTGATGCCTCAGTTGTCAGCAGTACCTGAAAAGGACTTCTTAATAGCACAGGAACAGTGACTGGAGGAAAAGCAACTCCACATCAGGATTTGCCATTAGCATTCTTCAAAACTTTTTGGGTTTAGCAACAAGTTGCGATTTTTGGGGGTTTTTTTGGCCACAGCTGCTTGGTCTTCTTGTACCTACCTGAGTCTTCAGCTGTACTAGGCTGTTCAGCTCCTATGATCACACAACAAACACTTCTAGAGAAAGACGGACTTGCCATGCTCAGGATGCTTCCCTTTATTTCTAAGGCAGGCAGCCTTAACAGCTATAAAGGGAAAACATAGAGGCAAATTCCTCTTCTTGCGAGCCTCAATTAGTTAAACAAAACAAACAAGCAAACAAACAACAGCATAAAAGGAGCCAGGCCAGTCTTAACAAATATTGTCTTTTACCCTCTGAGCATTATTTAGCTGTTTAGCCTTCACAGACCCATCCTTCTAACAACTTCTCAGAGCAAACCCCCCACCTCCTAACAGCAAAAAGAGAAGAAGAAAAAGAAAGAATCTTGCTTTAAGAGAACAAAAATAAACAACTTGTCGAGATTTTGAGACTTGGCAAGAGATCAAGGCTATCTCTGCCTTGGTCTTATCACTTATTCTCATGCTGCCTCCCCTTCTCTCTCCCTCCACTCAGAACAGCAACTTCAATGCTGTCCCTTGCCTCTCCCTGCTGCTGCCACCGCACCACAGCAGCCCCGGCAAGGGAGAATTACAGCTCGTTCTGTCTCGCAGACAGCTGTCGTTCCCCCCCCACACACAGCCCCCTGAATTATCAGGCTAGCCCAGAGATCCAAGGCTTTGAGGGAAGGTGTTGCAGATGATAGATAAATATAATTGTTCATAAATAATACATTGGGATGAGAACAGTTCTGCCAGCTAGCCGGACAATGCCCCTGCCTATGGATGGGTCCTGGGGTGAAATGGACTGTTCCATCCCACCCCCCAAAAGATGTATGGTTCACCCCGCACCTCTATCCCTCCCTTAAAATATCAAATGTCTGTAACCCTATTGGCCATGCCTTATTCCAACCCACCTAGAAGCCCCTTGATAAGGAGGCTTCGAGGGGCCACGCAGGCTCTTGGAACTTCCTCCCCTCTTGGACTTCCTCCCCTCTTGGAGCTTCACCTCTCCTAGACCCTCCTTTTGTCTCTCCCCTCCCCAACCCTCTGAGGCCCAGCCACGTGCTGCACCTGGGAGCACGAGGCAGGACCCTTCTGCACCCCCAATAAACCTCTTTCCCCAAGAGCAAACTTCAGAGATCTCTGCCTCCATTTATCTACACCATGCAGGAGCCTGCTATTTTCCACAGGGAGGAATATCAGGAGATGGCAAAGATTTCCAAAAAAGGCTCTTACCCCGATACATGTTGGTGCAGCACTCTTTATTCTGTGATGTCCCAGGGGAGAGCAGGACAAAAGAGGACAAACAGGAAATGTCAGGGGTCTATATAGACTTTGGACAGGGTGGGCTTCTCTGGCTCTCCGCCAACCCCGTTGGGGCAGGAAGGAGGGTCCAGGGTTATCTGATCAGAGTCACAGGGTCCCGGGGAAGGGGTCACAGAGTGCCCATGAGCTCACTGTAACACCTCCCCCTTATTTGTTAAACAAGGTTACAGGAATTCACTGGGCTCGATTCAACCCTGACTATGGGTTTCCCACCACCTACAGTTGGTGGTGTAGTCAGACCTCCTCAGGTTAGCCAGCTCTATGTGGTTGACTTCTGAGGTAAAAGGTATGAGACCCTTGATAGCTTTGAAAATCAAGTGACGCAGGATCCTGAACGCCAAGGTTACAAGGAACAGAATAACAAGGAGTAACAAAATTGATCTAACAATAGATGTCCACCACCCCGTGAATCCTCAGCCCTTAAACAGTTCTGTAAACCAATCCTCAGATTCTTGCTTCACTTGTCCAATCAGGCTGTTCATGCTTCAAAGGGCAGCATGGATGTTTGGAGCTTTTGAAGTCAGGTCCATGCAACAAAGTCCTTCAAATTCCTTGCATTCATGTCCATGCAGTAACAAAAGGAAATCTATTGCAGCACGATTTTGCAGCGTGGCCTGTCTGGTAATTTCCTCGTCTTCTAGGAGGGAGCTGATGGCTGCAGATATTAAGTTTGCCTGTTTGACTACCCAGCACTCTAAGGTGGCCCAATTCACCTAGAGCCTTGGCTGCTGCGACCCATGGAAGGAACAGGGACACAGCAACTCTTTTTGACTTGGCCCAATGAAAAATTTCTGTTACAATTTGGGTCCAGATTGTCTGCACTCCTCTTTTGAATTTTGTTTGCCGATTTGTTTTTATGTGTCCATTCACCAATTAGAGTTTGGTTGGGTGTCAATACGGACAGCCTCCCGATTGTACATGGCCCTCCTAAAAGCTGAGACAGAATTCCTGCCCATGCTCTATCCCCACGAATTAAAAACAATCCCTTAGGGAGACCTTTGGGACTGGAGTGTGATGGGTTGTCTGCCCCAATATGGCTCGTGTTCTGACACCACCTCCTTGCAGTGAACTCCCCACTGCGTTGTTTTATAACATGGTATTTATCACTGTCAGAAGGTCTTGGGAGCACAGCAAAGTGTACACAGTAAGCTGCAGGAGAGAAACCCAATAGCTCTAACTCTTGGCGTTCCTGAGCTACCCTGGGCAAACCTCGCAACCACTCCTCTAAGGATTCCAGGATCACCCCAACTTGCTTCTGATCTTTGTGTGGTCAAGGGGTGTATGACTCTGGGATTTCGTTGGAGCTATATTTGTTCAGGCCTGCTGGAAATTCTCCCGCCTGCCATGGAATTCCTACCAGACAGGTGGACATAGGGTCTTTTGCTGCTGCAGTGGACAAGCAAATGTTTTCCTGCTGTAGTGTCTGTGCCAGAGTCACCCAGACGTTTTGACGTGGCTGAGGGATGATCCACGCAGCTGCCTGACTGTTCAGCATTAGCAAGATGACAACTTGGATGGGGCTCATCACAGGGTTGAGTGGGAGGTAGGTTTTCTCTAAAAGGGAAAAACAAACATTTTAAGAACATGTTAAAGTTTCTGTTTCTGCCAGAAGGAATTCACACTTAGGAACATTCCTCTTCTTCCATCTGGTGGCATCTTCTCTTCGAAGCATCAGCTACTTGCTTCCTGTCCCCTTTTGTCTGACCTGGATTCTTGGGGACAAAATGTTTCACCCACTTCTGGGGAATCCACCAAGGGCCTGAGGGAGTAGGTACACACACATAGCCACGACCCCAGGTCATGAGTTCATAGGGACCCTTGGTCTCCCAAGTTTCTGGATCCCTAATCAAGACCAGGGGATGCTGAGACAATTTGAACTGACTGCCACTGTTAAAGTGATGTACCACTGCTGGACTCATGTTTTCAAATGAACAGTTCAGAAAATTGATGGTAAACATGGCTTTGCAGAGTGTCTCCTGTGGAGACATCCACGGAGCTAACCTGTTTTGTTTCTTCAATACCTGTTTGAGCGTCCGGGGTGCATGCTCGACTACAGCTTGACCTGTGGGGGAATGGGCGATGCCAGTTTTATGTTCCACTCCCCACTGTTGGAGAAATTCCAGAAACTCCTTGGATATATACGCTGGGCCATTATCTATTTTGATCATTTTTGGAACCCCCAATACTGAAAATGCTTGCACTAGGTGTTGTTTGACATGTGCAGACTTTTGTCCTGTATGAGCAGAGGCATACACTGCACCTGAGAATGTGTCCACACTTACATGAACACATTCAAGGCAGCCAAAACTCTGAATGTGTGTGATGTCTGTCTACCACACCTCACAGCTGCCAAGGCCCTGGGGGTTTACCCCCATGCCCAACGATGGCACAGCCTGGAGCTGGCAATTAGGACAGTTGGTCACAATGGCTCGGGCCTGACTCCATGTTAGCTGGAACTGTCAGATCAGACCTGGACATTCTGATGGTAATGCTGGTGACTCAGCTTTGCCTGTTGGAAGACATCAGGGAGACATGCTTTTTCAACTGGTGCAGCAAGGGAGTCTGCTTTGCAATTCCCCTCTGCAATCTCACCTGGCAAATAAGTGTGTGACCTCACATGCATGACAAAGAATGGATGCTCCCAGTGAGAGATTAGATAAATCAGCCTTGAGAGCAATCTAAAGAGATGTTCATTCTCTATTTTGTGAGCACAGCCTGCTCCACCCTGGACACTACTCCTGCCATGTAGGCAGAGTCTGTCACCAAGTTGATTGGCTCAGAAAACTTCTCAAAAGCTCTCACCACTGCAGCCTGTTCAGCCACCTGGGAGGATCCCTCCACAAGCTCGACATCAGCTTCCCAATGCCGAGTCTGTGGATTTCTCCATGTCATCACTAACTTGTGGGAAGTCCCAGAGGCATCCGTGAACACTGTGAGAGCCTTGAGTGCGCTCCGGCTCCTTTTCTCTTGAGGAATAAGGTGGAATTCCTCATTGAACAACTTGTGAGACAGGGCATGGACTGATATTTGTCCCCTGTAGCTGTCCAGAGATAATTGGAGACTGGCACTGCTCTGGAGCAAATGCTCAAACATCCCTTTGGTCAGTCTCTCAGGAGAGTTCCTTCCCTCCTCAGAAAGCCTGACTGGAAGGTGGATACATGCAAAGTCACACCCTGCCAATTCGCACAACCTCACCCTGGCCTTCTGAATCAGCTTTGCTATCAGCTCTTGTGGCCTAGTGATGGTTTTGGATCTTTGGTGAAAGAGGAAAACCTACTCTATGAAAAAGAGTGGATCCTTCTGCTCCTCGATCCATTGGAAAA
The DNA here is from genome assembly GCF_050655825.1 of Lonchura striata. Lineage (NCBI taxonomy): Eukaryota > Metazoa > Chordata > Aves > Passeriformes > Estrildidae > Lonchura > Lonchura striata. Next base: position 1,600,890 of record NC_140737.1, read on the forward strand.
TCAACCCATGCAAATGTGGCAGCTTTCCTAGAACAATGAACTGGAAAGGCACGTTTGGGTCACACCGATGTGCCTGCCTCTCTGACAAGGCCTTCTGTACCTTTTCGATTGCTGTCTTTGCCTCTGGGGTCAGTTCCCTGGGGAGGCCAGCTCCCTCTCCCCCTTCAATAAATTGAAGAGAGGGTCTAGGTCCTCATTTGTGAGGCCTAGCCAGGGCCTTACCCAATTTAAAGACCCACACAGCAAGTGGAGGTCTGCTAGTGTTCTGGGGTTGCAATTGATCTCCAATTTCTGCAGGACAATGGTCCTTGCAGAGATTTCCAGGCCCAGGTATCTCCAATGCGGCATTCTTTGAACTTTGTTTTTCTGCAATTGGAATCCAACAGAGGTTAAAACTTCAACCACTAGGTCAAGCGTGTATTGGAGTATAGAGTCATTGGGAGCACACACAAGCACATCACCCATGTAGTGAAGGATGATGGCGTCTTTTCTCTCTGCACGTACCGGAGACAGTAGCAAGGCTACGTATTGTTGGCATAAGAACTGGATTTTAGACCTTGGGGCAAAACTTTCCAGTGATAGCGTTTCATCGGGGCTTCCTGATTGATGGTGGGAACTGAGAATGCAAACCTCGGGGCATCTTCAGGGTGCAATGGAATTTGGAAGAAACAGTCCTTTATATCTAATACAGCTAATTTCCAATTCTGGGGGAGCATAGCTGGACTAAATATTCCCGGTTGGAGAGGTCCCATGTCCTCTACAATTTTGTTATTTCTCGGAGATCGTGGAGCAATCTCCACTTGTCCTTCCCAGGCTTCTTTATTACAAAGACTGGGAAATTCCAAGGGCTGCCTGTCTTTTGCAGGTGCCCTTGAGCTAACTGCTCCTTCACAAGTTCCTCAAGCGCCTTGAGTTTCTCACAACTCAAAGGCCACTGTGCTACCCACCTTGGGGTGTTATCCAACCACTTTAACTTGTGGGCAGGGCATGCCACAGTGGCTACTTCCAAAAATCCTGGGGTGTCCTAGGAATGATCAACTGGACTCCCCATTGGGACATGGTGTCTCTCCCCTACAGAGGAGCCTTATAGTCTGCAAGAAATGGGTGAACGCTTGCCAATTTCCCATCACGTCCCTCAATTTGCACAACATTTTTTGAAATTTTTGCCAATGTGGTTCCTCCTGTGCCCTGAAGTTTGCCTGCCACAGGTTGCAATTCCCAGTGTGGTGGCCACATGGTTTTAGGTATCACCGTGATGTCTGCACCTGTGTCCAAAACCCCTTCCACCTGAAGGTTCTCTGACCCATGTGCTAGGTTGCATGCCATCGAGGGTCTATCCTCTCCTACTATCTCTGCCCAGTAGACTCCTGGTGATTTTCCTTCTACTGTTATTTCTACTGGGATGGGAATGGCTTGTGCAAGAATTTGCCCCTTTTCTAGGTAAAATGGAGGGTGTACACAACATGCCAACAGCATAAGACTGGATATTTTTCCCTTAGTAGTCATGGGAACTATTTCAGTCTCTGGAGGTGTGTATGCTGTGTCCCCAATAACGAAATACTCACTGTTCAGTTCCATATCGTACACCTGCAGGTCTTGTGAGCTGTTTGACAGCTCCACTATAATGACTTCCCAATCAGTGGTTCTGAAATGAAATCCTTTGGCAGTCACTAGGCGAGGTCTGCCTAGTGGCTGCCAGACCTTCTTAGTTGTACATTTTACATTTTTATTTTTCTCTCCCCCCCCACCATGATTCCCAGCCTCCCCCTTATTTGTTAAGAGAGAGGCATTGTCCCGTGTGGGTCCTGCTATATTTATATCTTTGCGCGTATGTTTTAGCAGCGGGCATGCACTTCGCACTCAGTTTTTTTGTTTGTTGATCTGTCTCTAGTTCTGATTTTGAGGACAGTTTCTGGCGAAGTGTCCCGGTTTCTTGCAACTCAGGCAGAAGATGTGCTGCAGCTGTTGTGATGACATCAGTTGCCTCCTTGGACTTGGTGCAGCAGTGGACACGGGCTGTAGTTGTGCAGATGTTGTATTTCTGTCAGGGGTATCAAGCAGCTCTGCTCTCCTGGTACACGCATCGATCATCTGAGCAAGACTAGGTGCTGGGTCGAGAGGAAGACTGAGAAGAATTCTATGACAGGTCTTATTTGCATTCCTCTGAGCCATTTCTTTAATCAGCTCTGTTTGTGCCCTGGGGTCTTGCACCTGTCTTTCGACTTGGGTTCTCAAACGACCCACAAACTGTAAAAAACTCTCAGAAGGAAACTGTTTAATGTTAATATAGCTGCCCTTAGCCTCAGTTACTGGTAATTGATACAATGTTTTTTCTGCAGCATTACAGATTTTTTCCAAAACCGACCTACATAAGAGTCTGGTTTGTTTTTCTGGGCATTGTATGTCTCCTGTACCGCATAAATGATGCATTGTAATAGGATTGCCATCACTGTTAATGGCCTCACTGGGTGTATGTTGTATTTCTCGTAAAACTACTGTCAAAGCTAACTTCCACTTATTTTCCCTTATCTCCTATTCAGAAGGTGTTAGTAAACATTTAAATAAATCAGTGATATCTTTAGGTACCATTTCATTTGAATTGAAAGTTGCCCTAATCATACCTCTAAAAATCTCACTGGACCTCCTAAACTCTCTCTGGATTTTACAGATCTCTGTTTTGTCTCTATATGGTAGTGGTTGGTATGTTCTGGTACCGTTTCTCCTTCCTAAATAAACAACCGGTGCTATAGATGGTAAAGATTCATCGGCAGAGGCAGGATTGTGTCCCCCCGCCACCCCCCGAGTCCCGGTGAGAGGCAGGTCGCTCCCCCTTTTCCAGGGTGCTGATGCCATGGTGGAAACTCCGGCCCTGCCCATGCTGTGAGCATGAGGAGGGGCAGGTGGGTGGGGGCAGGAAAGGATTGTGAAGGGGAGGGGGTCGGAGCACATGGTCACTGCCATTATAGTCCCGCATGTGTTTCAGAGACGGTGCAAGGCTCTCTGAATAGAATCCGGACTATATTTCTCAGAAGAACCAGGTGCTAGAAGAGGATACAGGGTGGGTGAAGGGATATCAGGGCTGGGATATTGAGGAGGTAGGTAGGTGGGGGAAAAGGGGTTATTCGGACTGTGATTCTGTGTTTGTATGATCTTTTCTGCTTCTAAAAACTTTTTTCGGGCTTGTAAAAATATCGGAAAAAATTGAGAAGCTTTATGTTCACCATTTTCAACTTTTAAAGTTAATATCTGTCCAATTTGGTCCCAAAAAGAAAGCCATTTCAGTTCTTGCACAGTAAGGTTTGGTATTTCTACTAATAGCCAGCATACAAAATGCAGGAGGAGCTTATTTGAGAAGAATACATTGTTTAAAATATTTCTAAGGTGTTTTAGTATGCTCTTTTGTTACACCGATACTTTTGCACCCATTATTTTAATTGCATCACTGGTCTATTCTCCACCAGACTTTGTAATACAGCACAAATTTTTTGAATTCCCACCGTATCACGGGATCCAAGGGGGAGGCAGGGACGGGCTCCTGCCCTAACTCTGGGACAGGGGATTTCTCCCACTGCTGTGCCAGAGCTGCTGGCTTCCTCCCGTCACTTCTCCCCCCAGGAACGCGGGTACTGTAGCCCGCCGGTTCCAAGCTGGCGTGCGAAGGGTTCCTGGATTACCCTCGCAAGCAGCTCCCGCAGTCACTATGGTAATAACCCTCCCAGCCAGGCGTGATCCCGGGGTGACACGATCGGAGGACTTACCAAGCCTGTGAACTGTGAGGTTCATCTGTGAACTCGTCTGGGGTCCCTCTCCAGCCGGCTCGCCTGGGGTACTCAGGCGAGATTCCCGACCTTTCCCTATCACTCAAAGCCTTTAAAGGCAGCTAGAGTAATAGGGCAGTTGACCGTCCCAAAAAGCTATCGAGATCCTCTGAAATAGTACCTCCAGCTTCTTCATGGGCTTATAGGCAGCAAAGGTTGGGAGCCAACTGTTGTTACCCCCCTCACACAGCCCCCTGAATTATCAGGCTAGCCCAGAGATCCGAGGCTTTGAGGGGAGGAATATCAGGAGATGGCAAAGATTTCCAAAAGAGGCTCTTACCCCGATATATGTTGGTGCAGCTCTCTTTATTCTGTGATGTCCCAGGGGAGAGCGGGGGAAAAGAGGATGAACAGGAAATGTCAGGGATCTATATAGACTTTGGACAGGGTGGGCTTCCCTGGCTCTCTGCCAACCCCGTTGGGGCAGGAAGGAGGGTCCAGGGTTATCTTGATCAGAGTCACAGGGTCCCGAGGAAGGGGGCACAGAGTGCCCATGAGCTCACTGTAACAGACACCCACCTCTGCAGGGACCTTGGGGGTGTGCCTCACCCCCCTTTTGCCCCTTCTCTCTCTCTCAACCCACCTACTGGGGTTGTGCTGCCATCCTGGACTGGGGACCCCAGCAGGCTGGGAGCCAACCCTCCTGGCAGCTCCATCACTGAGCCAGCCCATTCCTCAGAGCCAAACTGTGCAAACCATGCCCAGCACTGCTGCCAGCCTGGCGAGTGTGTCCAGTAACCCCACCCCCTTCAAGACCCCAGCCCCACCAAGCCAGCTCCCGAACACCAGCAGTGTCCCACGCGCCCCGCGCCGCCTCCAAGGGGTGGGCAAACTCTGGAAGTTGCCATGCTGGGCCACCTACACGAATCAGCCCCTGCCACAGCCCCAAGACTGCTGCTCGCACAAGAGCAGTCAAACGCCCTTAACCTCAACAAGCCTCATCCTGGCATCCCCAGGTATTCTTTTTCTTTAATAAGCATTTGGATGAACCATCAACATATATCTTTTCCCCCTCTAGGAGGGCATGTTCTGCTAGATCCTCCTGAATTGCACAATTTCTGAACAATCATGTGTTGAGGTACCTTTTTGTTTGCCAAAAATATTGAGCTGGATTCAAACTTTCTTTAACTTCTAGTGTTGTCATTATTTCACATATTTACATCTTAGAGTCTGATGACCATTTTGTTCTCAGCTTTTTCTTTTACCTTTTTTTTCCTCTTTGATTTTAACACATCTTGGACCACATGAAGTGTATACACAACTAGTTTATTTCAAAGAGTTTGTCCACAGCCCTTTCTTCTTCTGGTATAACCTCTCTTCCCAGTGGGATTTGGAAGTCTTTTCCCAAGAAGTTGACACCTACTCCAAGAACTAAGAAGACATCTCCTACCTCCATACTACGTTTGTAATGACAGGGATTTTAAACCCTTCTCCTCTTTACCCTGCCATTTCCATAGTGTCACCACCTACATCACATCCTCCTGGAACATCTAGTACATAAGTTCTCTCTGCATCAGTATGAACTATAAATCCTAATACTTCCTCTTGGGGGCCTACTTTGAAAGTAATCAAAGGCTCCAGATGGCATCCATCCCGCAGAAAACAGAGCCCATGTTCTTCCCACTCCCTCATTGGGTGTCCAAGTTTTAAAAAAAACCGTTTTCCAATTCCCATCTGAGTAGGAATTGCCTTAGAGCAGTTTTCCTTATCTGTTGTTAATGGCCCCATCAATGCCTGAGAGATAACACCGTCCAGGAGGAGGAGGTGATTAAGGACACACCTTGTGACTCATAATGACACATTGTGAGATGCTCTGCCAAAGGGGAGGAGCTAGGCATTCCCACCTGGATAAAACTGGAGATTTCTACACAGAGGGGAGCCTTTCCACAGGTTCTCTGAGAAGACACAGCAACTACATCTGCCATCCCAAGAGGACTACAGCTATTCCCATTCGGACTGCTACCAGCACGCTGGCCAGGTTGTATTCTGACTTTGTCAGTAGCCTTTCCCTTTGTATTATTGCATGTATTTTTGTCCTTTTCCCCTTTTTCCCAATAAATTGTATTTCTGACTTGGAGTCTCTCACTGGTTTTGCTTTCAAACCAGAACACTGGGCACACCCCCTGAACCATCCCCAGGTCTCCTCCTAAGGGAGGGTGACCTCCCCCACTACAGCAGAAAGAAGGCATCCCTAGTCCTCTCCTGGGACCCTGACCACACTTGGGGCTCTGACTCCTTCTTGAACCTCCCCCATAGACACAGAGGGAGCAGAAATCACCGAGGGAACAGAGACCAGGCTGAAAGTTGGCTGTAAAGCTAGATCCAGAAAGGGACAGAGGGAGGAGCAAAATTCAACAGTGTAGCTGGAATCAAAGAAGAAACAGAGGTAGGTACATGAGCAGTCAGCTGGGGAGAAGCCACAGCGGGGATAGGAGTGACCACACCCAGTATGGGCGAGGAGGGCTGAAGCTCTTGGCTCAGACAGAGAAGCTGGTATGGGTAGGGAGACTGGAGCTTCTGGCATGAGCAGAGAAACTGGAGACACGGAGAGGCAGTATTTCCACAGGGTCCTTGCTCTCTTCTCTGGTTCTTTCTCTCATTTCCCCAGGACCCCACCACTCATCCCTGCTGCAATCCATTCCCTTGACAGCTTGAACATTCCTCGCAGTACCAAAAAAACCCATCCTTTCCAATATTATGCCACACAATCTACCTTCCTCCAGAAAATAAAGTTAAGCAATCTATATTACATGTACTTTCATTCATTCATACTCATTCACTTTTATTCATTTAATGTCTCACTCACTCACAAAAGGACAACACAAAAATAAGGTACCTTTGTTCTCAAGTCACTTCTTAATATCCACTCATGGCTATTATAAAATATCAAAATGTTATTGGCCAACCCCAGATTTTCTTGGATATCCCTCAATCCAGCTGTGTTGTTCAACCCTGGATGCTCTTGCGTATCTTTATCCCTCAACCCAGCTGTGGTGTTCAACTCTGGATGCTCTTGGGCAAATTTATCCATCAATCCAGCAAAATTTTAGGGGGCTCCTCCACTTCTTGTCCCTTTTTCTCACAGTGGATTGTGCCAGGCTCCCTCTCTCCAAGGAGTCCCACCCCTTTCCTGTGACCCAGTTCCAGTTACTCCAAGGGATTCTCTCACTCCTTTTATCTTTCACGTCATGTCTTTACTGGCTGCTTTTCTCATGAAAGAATGGAAATGCAGTGTGGGAGACTCATGACTCACTTTGCAGGTCTGGGACAACCGACCCGTGTCTCACTCATACACATTCATCCCCCCATACCTGCTGCCCTCCCCCACCCCAAAGAGTACTTACAATCCTCTTTTCTTCTTAGAGTCTTCATGCACAAGCATTTTGGGGCTACCACAGTTTTAGGGAGCCTTTTTCCTTTCCTTTGCTTTACGTGTCTCCTTTTGTCCACGGGGTTTCAACCTGCAACCACCAATCTCACCAGAAGAAGCAAGTGAAGCCATTGAAATCAGCAGGGTGCCCTCCCCACTCAGTATCTTCTGGTGGTCTCGGAAGCGATGTGTTAGTCCTGGGTGAGGCCTCCAAATTGTGAAAAACATGGTCAACTTTCCTGTTCAAATTTAAAAGTTTAATAAAGGTGTCCCAAATTGAGAAGCAAGATATATTCATTTGCCAGCTGTATAGCAGTTGTTTTCTGTTAAGTGGGTGTTTTTCCTTATCTCTTCCACAACCAGTCCTCTCTCAGGGGAGACATCTGCTGATAATGGACTATTGAATGTCACTGCATGACTGATAAGAACTGTAACATCCCATTGTAAGATGCTCTGCCCTGAGGGAGGAGCCAAGTATTTCTACCTGGATAAAATCTTGAGTTTCTGGAACACTGACATGGCTTTTTCTGTACTGGATTTCCTAGAGGAACAGCTGCCTCTTCCAATGCAGGAAGACTACACCCCTTTTTTACAGGATCACTGCTCAAACAGAACCACACCTGCCACTCCAGGAGGACTGCCAGCCTGGAGTATCAGCAGTGGGTAATAATCAGAGTGCTGAATCAGCCCAAAAAGTCTCTCAGCAATATTTCATACCCAGGCCCCAGGGAGGCAGCAGACTTCCCTGTGGGATGGGTCCAGTTGACATATGGGGCCCTCTGTTCTCCTCAGAATGGAATCATCCGCTATAATTACCCTTCCTTTCTTCTTTATGTTAGAGGTGGTGATCCATCTTACAGATGACTCATAATTGGGAGGCTCACTGGGTGGATAATTTTCTTCTAAATCATCTGGCTGGCTCTCTAGATCCAGTGTTTCATACCTATTCTGAAGTGGCACCTGGCTAGGGGATGGGGATCGGGAGGAATTCTTATTACCACCTCCCTGAGCAGGGACCCATTTCCACTCCCCTTCATCTATCAGGGGCCCCTCTATTGCCTGAGAGTGAGAGGCATATGAGTCCTCTGACTCTTGGTGGGCCTCCCTCAAGGATGGAAGAGTTGAACTCCATCAGTCTATTTCCCTTTCACATTCCCTGATTCTCCTTAGTCTTTCAATTTCCTCCCTAGGCTTGGCCACCAGTGAAAGGAGATCATTCATCTGTTCACACCATATGCAGGCCTCCTCCACAACACCTCTTGAAACCACCAATAAGCTCAAATACTCCAGGCAGGAATGGGTCTGTACAGATGCATCCTTTTTAGAGGTCTCCACTTGGTCACATACACTTGTACACTGACACACTCAAGTTTTTCCTTTCATTGTATGGACACAAGCTGCCAGTGTTGTATATGGACATCTGCTATGATGGGATCCTAATTGCAACCAGCTCTGCTGATAGGAATGTGAAGATTTGGGGCTTGGATTTTGGGGACTGTCACCATTCTCTTTTTGCCCATGATGACAGTGTGATATATCTGCAGTTTGTGCTCAAATCCCATCTCTTTTTCACAGATGGGAAGGACAGCAAGATTAAGCAGTGGGATGCAGACAAATTTGAACATATCCAGACAATGGAGGGGCATCACCAGGAGGTTTGGTGTTTGGCTCTTGGTCCCAACGAGGACTATATGGATGTCAAGGTGCAACAGCAGAACTATCATGTAGTCACCATCACAGAAACATGGTGGGATGACTCACATAGTTGGAGCACTGCACTGGATGGCTACAAGCTCTTCAGAAGAGACAGGAAAGGGAGAACAGGTGGAGGGGTGACCCTTTACATTACGGAGGCTTTTGACACCATATGTATTGAAACTTATGAAGATGAAGTTGAATGCCTATGGGTAAGAATTAAGGGGAAGGCCAACAAGGCTGATATCCTACTGGGAGTCTGTTACTGTCCACCCAACCAAGGAAGAAGTGGTGGACAACTTATTCTACAAGCAGCTAGATACTGTTTCAGGATCATCACTCCTTGTTCTTGTAGGTGACTTTAACCTACCAGACATCTGCTGGAAACTTAATACAGCAGAAAAGAGGCAGTCCAGGAAATTTTTAGAATGAATGGAGGACAACTTTTTGTCACAGCTGGTGGGTGAGCCCACCAGGGGAGGGGCTATGTTAGACCTCCCGGTTTCAAATAGAGATGGGCTGGTGGGAGATGTAATGGTTGGAGGCTGCCTGGGGCAGAGTGATCATGAAATTATAGAGTTCTTGATATTTGATGAAATGAGGAGGAACATCAATAAGACTCTTACACTGCACTTCCGGAGGACAGACTTTGGCCTACTTAGGAGACTTATTCAGCGAGTTCCTTGGGAAGGTGCCCTTAAAAACAAAGGAGTTCAGGAAAGGTGGGTCAGCTTCAAAATAGAGATCTCAAAGGCACAGGAACAGACTGTCCCTGTGTGCCAAAAGATGAGTCGACAAGATAAAATCCCAGCTTGGATGGCAAGGAGGTTTAGAAGGAACTTAAGAATAAAAGGAGGATGTATCATCTTTGGAAGGAGGGTCAGGTCTGTCGGAAAAATTTAAGGGGGCTGCTAGAGCATGTAGGAAAAAAATTAGTGAGGCCAAATCTCAGTTTGAACTTAAAATGGCAACTTCTGTAAAGGATAATAACAAATGCTTTTACAAATACATTAATGGTAAAGGGAAGGGTAAGACTAACATTTGCTCTTTACTGGATGAGGGAAGGAACTTAGTAACTACAGATGACGCAAAGGCAGAAGTGCTTAACGCCTTCTTTGCCTCAGTCTTTCGCTGGAAGACAGCTTGTCCCCAGGACAACTGTCCACTTGGGTTGGTTGATGCCAGGGAATAGAATGGTCCCCCATTATCCAAAAGGAGGCCATTAGAGAACTTCTAAGATGCTTGAATATTCATAAATCTATGGGACCAGATGGGATCCATCCCAGGGTGATGAGGGAGCTTGCAGATGAGCTTGCAAAGCCACTCTCCATCATTTACCAACAGTCTTGGCTCACGGAGGAAGTTCCAGATGACTGGAAGCTGGCCAGTGTGGGACCCATTCACAAAAAGGGTGGGAAGGAGGATCCTGGTAATTATAGACCAGTCAGCCTGACCTCAGTACCTGGCAAGATAATGGAGCAATTTATACTGAGTGTCATCATGTAGCATCTACAGGATGGCCAGGGTATCAGACCCCAGCCAGCAGGGATTTAGGAGGGGTAGGTTGTGTTTGACCAACCTGATCTCCTTTTATGACCAGGTGACCCATCTGGTGAATGCAGGAAAGGCTGTGGATGTTGTCTATTTGGACCCCAGCAAGGCCATTGGCACTTTCTCCCACAGCACACTCCTGGAAAAGCTGCAGCCCACGGCTGGGAGAGGAGCACTCTGTGCTGGGTTAAGAACTGGCTGCATGGCCGGCCCAGAGAGTGGTGGTGAGCGATGCTGCGTCCAGCTGGGGACAGTCACCAGTGGTGTCTCTCAGGGCTCTGTGCTGGGACCAGTTCTGTTCAATATTTTTATTGATTACATGGATGAGGGGATTGAGTCCTTCATTAGTAAATTAGCAGACGACACTAAGCTGGGAGCGTGTGTCAAGCTGTTGGAAGGTAGGATGGCTCTGCAGAGAGACCTGGAATGGTTGGATGGATGGGCAGAGTCTAACAAGATGAAGTTTAATCAGTCCAAGTGCCAAGTCCTGCACTTTGGCCACAATAACCCCCTGCACTGTTATAGGCCAGGGACTGTGTGGCTGGACAGTGCCCAGGCAGAGAGGGCCCTGGGGACACTGGTCAACAGTCAGCTGAACATGAGCCGGCAGTGTGCCTGATAGTCAAAGGGTTTTAAAATCATGGGGATTTAGGGTTAAAAGGAAAATTAAGCTTAGTAGACCCTAGGGAAAAAAAAAAAATACCCTAGGTACATGTAGGCCCTGTACCTTGCTAGAACTGCACTGTGTAGCTAGTACATGATAATTGATATAATTGTTAGATGTGATGATTGTTTAGTAATTAAATATAATTACTCTTTAATCATAAGAATAATCATGAGAAACTGTGGTCAGGGGCCTAAGAAAGATCACAAGAAACCCATGCTTGAATAAAGTCAATGTATACAATAGAACAATATAAGTTTAATAATTAATATGTAAGTTATATAATGATAGAATATAACATACGTTCAGCTCGAAAGCCATGTCGGAGTCAGATTTGGGTCTGTACCCCTGATTCCCAGAGATCTTCAATAAAAGCACCTGCATATAATCATATCCTGTGATTATGTGTGTTCCTGAACGCCAACATGCCCCTGGTGGCCCAGAAGGCCAACGGCATCCTGGCCTGTATCAGGAATGCTGTGGCCAGCAGGAGCAGGGATGTCATTCTCCCCCTGTACTCAGCACTGGTGAGGCCCATCTTGAGTGCTATGTCCAGTTCTGAGCCCCTCAGTTTAGGAAGGACATTGAGATGATTGAGTGTGTCCAGAGGAGGGCAACAAGGTTGGTGAGGGGCCTTAACCTCCCATGACCGAGCTGCTGGGTATGATCTGTCAGATCCCCTTGAAGGTACCTCTTCCATGTATGCCCAAGAAAGAAATAATAACCAGGGTTAAGGGGGCCCTGCCTCTAGCCAGGAAGAGGCATGGGAAAAACAGACTGTTTTGTTTTGTTATCAGCCTGCTCACACCCCCACGGTCTGCTGGACACAGACGGCAGTACATAGTGCAGCTTTTTTGCTTTTTACTTTTGCTTTGACTCATGCTTTTGCTCTTGCTCTTGCTCCTGCTTGTGCTTGCTTTTGTTTTTTGTTTATTAGTCAGTTTACCTAGGCAGTCTGAATTTTCCCTGGACTGTTTTTCTTTCCCATTTCTTGGAAGCATTCAAACCTGCTCCAGACTGGGACCTGGGAAAACACCAAGAGTTTTGCACTTTGTGGCCTGCAGCAGCCATTCCCAGCATCGGAGGGACTGATAACAGAGCGACCACTCCCAGGAGAGACTTTCTGAATTTATCATCTCTCCAGAGCAGTGAAAGAGTTTTGTCATCTGGTATTGTTCATTTTGTGTGCTGGGGAGTGCTTGTTAAATAAACAGGGGTCTTTTTCCCTTCTCTCCAAGGAAATTCTTCCCAAACCAGGTGAGGGGAGGCACTGTGAGGATTTGCTTCCTGGGGGCTCCTTTTGGAGGTTTTCTCCCAAATTTGCCCTAAACTAGGACAAATACTTTGGCACCCAATGTGTGGCTCAAGAGAGTGATAAAAATGCTCTTCTAATTGTATTTTGGTTGCAATTACTCTGTGTTGGTATAGAGCAGTTAGTAGCCATGTTGTCCAAATTCATAATGTCTCTTGGGGTGGAGGCTTGCCTGTGTTTCTGGTCCCTAGGCTTTTTTGAGGTCTTAATACCTCTATCATCCCTAGGTTTATTTTCTTATTCACTAATAACTCCGGTACTGTCCCTAATACATAATTTTTGCAGCAGAGGGGCACTGACCAGCATATCCATCAGGCAGGGCTTGGTTGTAATGGCTTGTAGGAAATTTATGAAGGTACTGGAATCTGTTCCAGGAATGTATGGTTCATGGGTATGGTTATGCACCCAGTTGGTTAGAGGGGAAGCAGGGGATGAAGTTTTTCAGCTTTTGCTTTCCTTCTTCTACTCTGAATCTGTTACATCCCGACTGCAGAATGTTCAGTTTCCCTTGAATGTTAAAAATACCATCTTTCCTCTATTTAATGTTGCAAGCTTCCTCTATAAAATCTGCAGTTTCTCTGGAATGAGGGCTGAGATTTTTAGAGGGGCTGATGAGAACCCTGACCCAGGAGTAGACCCAGGTGTGAGAAATCCTGAGTAGTGTAGGAAACTGGAGGATATGGCCAAATCTTAATGAATTTTCTGACCCTACAGTCTGGGACTTAGCATGTGAATGAATTCAGAACCCAGCTGAGGTGGGGAAATACCTGAAAGATAAGTGCTGTGATAACTCTAAGGAGGAAAATATCATTGCAGTGAGCTGGGCCCTGGCATATGCTCATTGCACCCTGCTAGATACTGTAGGGCAGCAGACAGAGGAAGGGGGGCAGGGAGATAAATCAGCAGCTATCCCAGTCACTCAGGCTGCAGCCAACACCCCAGGCTTGAAGCCAGCAGCTAAACCAGAAAGTGAGCCTAAGCCAGCAGCTAAACCGGACTCAGCAGCCAAGCCTCAACCAATGGCTGTTGCTACTAGCACGAGAAATGGAAAGCGCACAGATAAGACCGATCGACCAGTGGATGGCAATGATGATTATCATGCAGGGTAAGGACCCTCAACGCCTCCTTACATAAAATCAGAAGTCAAAGCAACTGGTACAAGATCAGAGGCCAATACTGAGTCCTTTTCCCTAAAGGACCTTCGTGGCCTAAGAAAGGATTACACTCAATGACCTGATGAGTCTCTAATTACTTAGTTGGTCCGTCTTTGGGATGCTACAGGCGAGGCTACAATTCTGGATGGCACTGAAGTGAGACATTTGGGATCCCTGTCACATGATCCTGTCATCGGCCAAGGAATTATGACGGGGGCTAACCTCATAGGCTTTGGGCAAGGGTCCTGGGAAGTGTATCACAAAGATACCTGTGTGCAGATGATCTTTATATGCAGCAGACCCAGTGGAAGACTATAGAACAAGGGATCCAACGCCTGAGAGAAATGGCAGTGGCAGAGATTACCTTCTCAGATGAAATAACAACTAGGAATCCAGACTTGCCACTATGTACATCTGTGATGTGGCGAAAACTTGTACAGCTTGGGCAACATGAATACGCTTCTGCTTTAGCAATAATGAAGCGGGATGAGAGGGATGAGACCGTGCTCAACATGGCAAGGAAACTCCATGCATATGCAGATGCTGTACATGGCCCAACCCATGCCAGAATTGCAGCAGTGCAAACACGTCCGCAGAAATTAGAAGGTAAGATAGAGGAGAATCATAAGAGACTCAGGGAGGAGATTAAGGAGGACCTTCTCCAAATCTTGGCAGTACAGATCAGAGGTTCTGGTATCCAACGCAGACGTTCCTCAGATGGGGAAAGAAGGTACACCCCATGAGCTGAGCTGTGGTTCTTCCTGCGTGATTGCAGAGAAAATATGAGGAGATGGGACAGAAAATCTACTGCTGCTCTGGCACAACGGGTGCATGAATTGAAGGAAGGCAAGACTCAGAGAGGAAGTGCCACCAAAAGGAGAGTAGCTCCAGTTGCCCGTAGCCAAACTGCCAGGCATGATGATGATGATGACATGTCCAATCCCCTTGAAGGAACCTCTAAGACATACGCCCAAGGCAAGAAGGATAGCCAGGCTTAGAGGGGCCCTGCCTCTAGCCAGGTAGAGGCGAGGGAAAACCGTGTTTTCTGGACTGTGTGGATTCACTGGCCTGGCACATCGGAGCCACAAAGATAAAAGGCTTTGGTCGATACTGGTGCACAATGCACGTTAATTCCATCGAGACACGTAGGGGATCTGTCTCTATCGCCGGTGTGACAGGGGGATCACAGGACTTTACCTTGCTGGAAGCTGATGTAAGTCTGGCAGGAAAGGAGTGGAAGAAACACCCTATTGTGACTGGCCCAGAGGCCCCATGTATCTTGGGCATAGATTACCTTTGAAGGGGGTATTTTAAAGACCCAAAGGGACTCAGGTGGGCATTTGGGATGGCAGCTGTAGTGACAGAGGACATCCAGCAATTGAACACCTTGCCTGGACTGTCCAAGAATATAACTAGAGTAGGACTTCTGAAGGGAGAAAAGCAACGGGTACCAATTTCCATTTCAACAGTGCTTTGCCAACCGTACAGAACAACTGGAGATGCTGTGGTTCCCATCCATAAGATGATCCAAGAGCTGGAGAGCCAAGGAGTGGTCAGCAAAACCCACTCACCCTTCAACAACCCCATCTGGCCTGTGCGTAAATCTGAAGGAGAATGGAGATTGACTGTGGACTATCGTGCATTGAATGAAGTGACTCCAGCATTGAGCGCTGCTGTGCCAGACATGCTGGAACTCCAGTACGAGCTGGAGTCCAAGGCAGCAAAGTGGTACGCCACTATTGATATTGCAAATGGATTTTTCTCCATTCCTCTGGCAGCAGAATGCAGGCCTCAGTTCGCCTTTACATGGAGGGGAGTGCATTACACCTGAAACCAACTGCCCCAGGGGTGGAAGCACAGCCCCACCATCTGCCATGGACTGATCCAGACTGCACTAGAAAAGTGTGATGCTCCAGAACATCTACAATATATTGATGATATCATTGTGTGGGGGAAAACATCAGCAGAAGTGTTTGAGAAAAGAGAGAAAATCATCCAAATCCTCCTAGAAGCTGGTTTCGCCATCAAGAAGAGCAAAGTGAAGGGTTCTGCTCAAGAGATCCAGCTCCTGGGAGTGAAGTGGCAAGATGGACGGTGTCAGATTCCTACAGATGTCATCAACAAGATCACAGCTATGTCCCCACCCACCAGAAGAAGACAGAAGCTTTCATAGGTGCCATAGGTTTTTGGAGAATGCTTTGCTTTGCTTGATGGCTTTTGCTTGCTTTGATTTGCTTGCTTCTGCTTTTACCTTTGCTTTCTAGTTAGTTTAGCTAAGCAGTCCAATTCCTTCCCTGGACTGTTTTTTTTCCCTTTCCCTTTCCTGAATACCATCCAGCCTGCTCCGGACTGGGACTGGGAACACCGAGGAGCACCGGGAGCCTGTGCTCTGTGATCTGCAGCAGCCATCCCCAGTGCCCAGAGCAATCCCCAGCGCCCAGACCCGGGCGACCACTCCCAGGAAAGACTCTCTGGATTTGCTCATCTCTTCAGAGTGGTGGAAGAGTTTTGTTGTCATCTGGTGTTGTTCATTTGGTGCTGAGGAGTGCTTTGTTTGTTAAATAAACAGGTTCTTTTCCACTTCTCTCAGAGAAAGTTTTTTCCTGAACCAGGTGGGTGGGGCGGGGCTGTGGGGGTTTGTTTTCTGGGGGCTCCTTCCAGAGGCTTTTTCCCAAATTTGCCCTAAACTAGGACAATTTCAAATATGCCCTGCCAAATATTTTTGAGTCATGCCTTTTTTCATCAGAACACACAAGCACTGATGCGGACATTTTGCATTTCAAAGACCAAGCGAAAATCATCATAGGTGTTTGCCTTGATTGTCAGCTCGTGCAACCTCCTCTCTCCACAGAAGTGATCAATCTGAGAGGACTGCAGAGTCTGCAGTAGTGGCAGACAGATGTCACAAAATACCCATCTTTCAGGAGACTCAAAAATGTTCATATGTCAGTGGACACCTTCTCAGGCATGGTCTTTGCCTCCCTGCAGACAGGTAAAACAGCAAAGCATACATGTCAGCATTTTCTGCAGGCATTTGGATCATTGGGTGTTCCTCAAGAAATCAAAAGAGACAATGGCCCAACTTACAGATGCGGACAGACTCTTGACACATTCTCTAAGAAATTGGGGTGTTTGTCACAGTTTCGGCACCCCTCATTCTCCCACGGGCCAAGACATGATTGAGAGGACACACTAGACTTTGAAATCTCTTTTGGATAAACAGAAAAGGGGGGAGGCAGAGGCCACACCTCAGATGCAGTTGAACAAAGCTCTGTATGTTTTAAACTTCTTGAGCAGCTCCTTTACAGAACTCACTCCACCAATCTTCAGGCATTTTTTGAACAGTACCCAGGTGAAACTAAAGGAAAATCCTTTAGTTTTGATCAGAAACCTAGAGACAGGGTAGCTCGAAGGTCCATTCCAGCTAATAAACCTGGAGCAAACCTGTCTCCACAGGTGCAGAACCAAAGTGGATTCCAGCAAAACATGTAAAATCCTATCGAGTCCAGAGAAAAGCAGGCGGTGACCCCGGGAACAGAGAGGCAAGCACACAAACATGAACCACAGTCAAGACTGCGGTTGACATCACAGACATCAGTCATCTTTTCAACTCTCGTGCAAAGATTGTGGACTGGTGTTGGAACTCAAAATGTCCCTCAGACATTTTTAGAGGTTCCAGGCCTTGGTCAGAAGCATTTTAGATCCCAGCAGGCAGCTGGAAACAGCTGTGATTTTGAGTTTGAGCCATGGAATGAGTCACCAACTTTGAAGGTGGAACAAGCAGTCACAAAGGGTTAGATAGTATAGTAAAAGTAGTTACAAAACAGAGGGAAAAAAATTTTAGTATTGTACAGGGGGGTTTTAGCACCTGTACAGGGGGTTTTTACTTTGTACATGGGGGTCAGAAGTTCTAAGATGGAGGAAAGTGGGCTGATCTTGTTCTTCTTCCTTCTTCTTCCTTGCCTCCATGTTCTTGGTGATGCTGCCACTCACAGATTGGTTTAGAGTAGAAAAGCACTTGGTAATATAGGTAGTAGGTATTGGGGAAAAACTATAAACATGTAATATGTAATATATCATATAAAAGATAGCAGCAGCCCTGGGTGGGGGGAGAGAAGAAGAAGACACGGGACAGGGAGGATGTCAGTGTGTGTGTGTGTCTCTGCTTGGGCCACTGATCAAACAGCCTCAGCCCGCAAAGACAATCTTTTAGATAACTTGCAATAAACTGCCTTGAGACCAAACAACAAAAGGCTGCGGAGTTTTTCTTTGGAAGCACAGGTTGGAGAAGAGACTTTACCACCACACGAGACCCCAGACCAAGCCCGGGGTTCTCACACCTGGCGTCCCTGTGTGGGCATCAACAAAAAGAATGAAAAGAAACATCAAACAACCTCCAACCTTCATCAGCAGAGGAAAAAAAAAAAAAAAGAGCAGTTCATACACACTCTCCGCAAATTCCAAGAAGAGAGGGAACGGAAAGCTCAAGATAAGAAACTGACCTTCACCAAGGCAACTTGTCTCGGGGACTTTCCAGGGACGAGACAACCCAGAAGCGCTGCTGGGATCTCTCACTTGTGACCTGCTGGATGGTGAACAGTGCCATCTCCAGACTGACCTCGGGCTGACTCAGCTTTTGGTGAGAAAGGTCAAAATTAAGAACATGGGTGGGGAATTCTCCCAAGAGGAAATACAAATTGTATCTGCCTTCCAGGGCATCATCTCTAGTCATCCAGTAGAGATAGCTCAAAAGGAGCTGAAAGATTTGTTATTGTGGGTGCGGTGTAACTTCCCACACTCAGACCCAAATCTGTTGTTTTAGCCAAACTTTTGGCAGGAAATTAATAAGCAATTATATCAAGCTATAAAGAAAGATAAGCTTGCCACAAAACTTTTATCTTCAGCGAGAAGTTTTAGAGTGACTCTCACAACGCGGCAGCTCAAGCCAGGCAGCTAAGGCTCCTGGGGAAAAACAGGAGGGGGGGACAGTCGAGCCAGCAGCTTGGGACAGCCCCTCTCAACACAGGCACAGGACAGGCAGGATTGCTTCCTGTGGAACATCAGGGAGATGATACCCCTCTCATCCCACGTCCCCGGGTTCTCACTGTTCCTCAGTTTCCCAAGAGTCCCTAAAATCCTCCGACACAGAAACTCCCCAGACAGAGGCAAGCGAGCCAGGCACAGCCGCGACCCTCAGTGGGAGGAAGGCATTGCCCAAGTCCAAATCCGCGGTGGGGGCAGCAGCGACGGCGGTGGCTCCGGTGGGGGAGGGTGCAAACGTGAGTGCAGAGCAGGGGGAGAAGGGAGAGGAGAGCACTCTCGCAGCTGCGTGGGCTGAGAGTTCAAAACAGCCCATGCAGAAAGCGAAAGCGAGGAGAGCGGCGGGGGTGGGATGGACCAGGGCAAAAGCGGGGGCATGAGTGCGGTGGTGGTATGCTCGGAGCACTCAGTGATGTGTTCGGTGTCGAGAATCCATGAGGCCGCAGAAACGGCCACCCAAAAGGCACGGGAGGACAGCTCCCTAATTGCAGCAGCCAGATCTGCCAGGGGAGCAGCAGAGGGACAGCAGGAGGCTTCCCTTGCTGCAGCTCTGGCAGTGGGCATGCACGTGAAGGTTGAGCGGAACTCAAAAGCCACAGGGGGAGGGGATTTTTTGCATCTCAAATGCGTAGCACGGGTGCATGCAGAGCAGAGCCAGCACACGTGGGCTGTGGGTGCTGGCACAGAGCCAGGAGAAGGGCAAAGCAAGGCAGAGACATCGGGGCTGGAATGGGAACAGGAGAGTGGTTATGTCAGTCTCGGGGGGGATGACAGTGGCTCTGAATCAGAGGCGGTGCGGGCTGGAGCTAGGTGAAAGCATGGCCGGGGTCGGAGCAGAAGCATCCACACCCCTGTAATGATGCAGGCAGGGACGGGGCGTGGCCAGGATGTAAACATTCCCCAGGGCACAGTTCCATTGCAGTTCCCATGGCGACAGCCCAAGCCCATGGCCAATCCCTGTCAGCTTCAGACATGGCCAAATTTCACCGACTGCAGGGATTGCAAACGTGAATCAATTGTTACAAGAAATGCTCAAAAGTTTATCAGGAATTACTGTGGGGTTTGCAAATGTAAATCATTGTCAGAAGAAATGCTCAAATGTTTGTCAGAAGTGCAGATTGAAGAGCAGAGTGCAGTTCCAACCTCAGTTGGTCAGGTGGTATTGCCACCTAGTGGCGGAACCACAACATTGCAACAGGCTTCACAGAACTCGGCCAGTCAAATCACTGCACCACCCAGTGGTGGGACTATAACATTGCAGGACTTTTTTCCAGTTTCTTATAAGAAAAAATCCAGGGTGAAAAAAGCTGCATCTGCACGACAGCAGAAATCTCTGCTGACACCAGAACAGTGCGGGACTCGGGACATTTCTGCTGAGGCGCAGCAACAGGATGAAACGATACGTATCACTGCTTCGGAGGGTATCCCAGCTTCGACAATTCCAAAATCAAGGTCTGCCAAAATTTCGGGGCAGGGAGAGTCAATTTTAATACCAAAGGGAGTTGTTGAATTTCTTTTATGATATTTAAGCACAGCCTTGGAGTCACAGCCAGAGCTGTTGGTTCATCTTCCAAAAATTTTCCAAATAATGCAGGGCAGTCGTGTGTTCTCCTCCACAGCAGATGCTCCATTTTCTCCAGAGGCTCCCAGCCTTCATCTTCGCAGATGCTGCAGATGCCGTTGGTATCAGTGAGTGCTGCTGCACCAAAGCTGCAGTCACAACAGATGACTCCACTCTACAGGCAAGTACCCACTGAATTTCCAGCTTTGCAGAGTGCAAAAGTGGACTGGCAGGACATTCGAGCAGAATTGGAAAAGGAGAAAGGTTTATTACAGGGCTCGGGAAACATAATGATGCCAGTGAACTGACGCTTAGGGCCAAAACCCGAGATGGGAACGCCTGGATCGTGGAGCAATCAAAGATTTAGCTAAGGCCATTTGGGACAATGGGTTGTCATTACCATATTTCAAGCAGATGTTGAAAAGCATTTTTGGCATGTATGATTTAACACCATATGATCTTAAATATCTTGCAACATCAGTCCTTACAGACACCCAAGCTCTCGTGTGGCAGAAGGCGTGGAGGAGATCCCTGGAGGAGCTGAGAGCCAGATACCAGGGCAAGCCAAACGCGAACCTCACCATGGTGCAGCTTGCTGGTGATCCTCCTGAGGACGATCCAACTCAACAGGCAGTGAGGCTCCCATGCCTCGTGCTCAGCGACATCAAAGAGGCAGCACGGAGGGCAATTCTTCAAATTGCTCCAGCGGGAGTCTAGGACAACATCTACACCGAGATCAAACAGGGTCCTTCGGAGCCATTTTCTTCATTCGTGGATCGTCTTTCCCAGGCGGTGGAGCAGCAGGTGACCAAGGAGGGAGCGAAACCACACCTGGTCAAAAGCCTCGTGTTCTCCAATGCCAATCCGGAGTGTAGACGGATCATCAGCATGATGTCGCACCAGGCCACCTTGGCAGACATGATCGAGGTGTGCAGAAAGGTGGGGACACCACAACATGTTGTTTCCATCATGGAGGAGCAGTTGGGGGACCAAAGTGAAAAGCGTGTCAAAGAAGCTCTTGCAAATTATACAAAGGGCAACACTAGTGCAGAGAGACGGTGCTTTGTGTGTGGGGCACAAGGACATATTAAAAGGAACTGCCCACAACTTGCAAAGCCCAACAAGCCACCAGGCCTTTGTCCTCAATGCAGGAGAGGGAGACATCTCACAAGTGAGTGTCACTCACAGACAGACGTGGATGGAAAACCTCTTCCGATTCTGGGAAACGGGAAAAGGAGCGCGAATCAACGCCAGTGTGCTCCAACACAAATCCTGGCAGTGACACAGAACCAACAGGAACAATCCTCGGGGAACAACAAACAGAACCCCTCGGCAGAGCAATCTCCAAAATCCCCAGTGACCCAGACTTGGTACCACCCAGATTCCAATGCAGATTCCAACCTCCAAATTGATGTGTTTTTTGGACAATAGTCATGCAGTGATCCCCACAGGTGTCACAGGGACATCTTGGAAAAAACAAGATTTTTTAATAATGGCCAGGGACAGAAGCAGCATCCTTGGACTTGTTGTTTATCCATCTTTGATTTCAGTGAACCTTAACGAGGAGCTGATGGTCACAGCAAAAGCCTTGCGACCACCTCTGACAATTCCACAAAATACACCAACTGCTCGAGCCATGGCTTTGCCATCTCACCCAGAAAGGCAAGCCATGCCAGTGTTCAACAAACGGGACTCTTTTCCTGGTGATCAAGCAGAAGTGCATGCATCTTGGGTGAAACATCTGAGCCGAGATCGGCCCATTGTTACTTGTCAGTTGACTTGTAACGAAAAGACAATTGTTATCACAGGAATGCTTGACACAGGAGCAGATGTTACAGTTATCTCATAAATTTTTTGGCCCCGGGAATGGGACTTGGTTGCACCTTTGGGTTCTCTCACAGGCATAGGGGGAAGTTCCCTGTGCATGCAGAGTGAGAATGCAATTGTTGTCACAGGCCCAGGAAGAAAAACAGCAATCATCCGTCCTTTCATCATGCAAAAGCCCATCACAGTGTGGGGAAGGGACCTTTTGGCACAATGTGGACTGAAATTAGAATTGGATTTTTAACAGGGGTCACTGTGGCACTTGCCAGTCTGAAATTGACCTGGAAAACAAATGATCCTGTTTGGGTGGATCAGTGGCCCCTGGAGCGGAAAAAATTGAGTGCGTTGAAAAAGTTGGTTCAGGAACAGCTGCAGAAGGGACACATCAAACCAACAGACAGCCCATGGAACTCCCCAGTGTTCGTCATTTGCAAGAAAACTTCAGGATCTTGGAGACTGCTTCATGATCTCAGGAAAATCAACGAGGTCATCGAGGACATGGGGCCACTGCAGCTTGGGCTTCCATCTCTCTCGATGATCCCGAGGGACTGGTCGCTTGTGATCATCGATCTCAAGGACTGTTTTTTCAGCATTCCACTTCATCCAGATGATGCTCCACGCTTTGCATTTTCTGTCCCAAGCATCAACAGAGAAGAACCTCTGCAAAGGTACCATTGGACAATTCTTCCACAGGAACTCAAAAATTCTCCAACTATTTGTCAATGGTACATGACCCAAGCTTTGCATCCAGCATGAGAGAAACATCCAAAACCAAAAATTATCCATTATATGGATGATTTGCTCATTGCAGCACAAACAAAACAGGAGGTGCAAGAGGTTCGTGACTGTGTGATTGCACAGGTGCAAAAAGCAGGACTGGAAATCAGTGCACCAAAAATACAAGAAATTGCACCTTGGAAATACCTGGGATGGAAGATCACAAAGCAAACAATAAGGCCACAGAAACTGGAAATCGACACAAAGGTCATCAATCTGCAGGACTTGCAGCAGCTTTTGGGGGAGATCAACTGGATAAGACCAATCCTGGGAATCACCAATGATGACATCTCATCATTGCTCAATCTTTTGAGAGGGGACAACAACATCAAATCTCCCAGAACTCTGACGCCTGAAGCAAAAAGAGATCTTGAAAAGATCACAGACATGATTCAACAGACACAAGCACATTGCTTTGTAGAATCATTGCCTTTTCATTTAGCAGTGTTGGGGGAAACAGCACAGTTATATGGGTTGATTTTTCAGTGGGATTTGTCTCAAATGGACCCTCTTTTGTTGATAGAGTGGGGTTTTTTAGCTTACAGGCCCTCAAAAACAATTCTCACAGATTTAGAAATGATAGCACAAATTATTATTAAGGCGAGGACCAGGTTGCTGACAATGTCAGGCAGAGATTTCTCAGTCATTCATGTACCTTTAAAAAAAGTGTATTTTGAATGGGCGAGGCAAAAATCACAGGATTTTGCAATTGCTTTGTTAGGATATCCAGGAGTTTGTACAGTTCATTTTCCAGCTCACAGGATGTTAAATGCAAAAGTAAGTTTCAGGGAAAAACCAAAAATAAGCCAGGAACCAGTGGAAGGGGTGAGTGTTCACTGATGGTTTGGGAAAAACTCACAAATCAGTAGTCACATGGCAAAACCCAAAAACAGGGGAATGGGAATCAGATATTAAAATCGTACAGGGTTCACCACAAATTGTGGAATTGGCAGCAGTGGTCAGTGTTTTTCAATTGTTTCAGGAATCTCCCAATCTGATCACAGATTCAGCATATGTTGCAAATGTGGTCAAAAGATTGGAGGGATCACTTTTGAAACACACTGACAATGAAATTTTATATTCATATTTATCATGCATGAGAACAATCCTAGAAAGCAGAGAATACAAATATTTTGTTGCACATATCAGGGCACATTCCTCACTCCCAGGGTTCTTAGCAGAAGGAAATGCTCACACAGATAGACTCACAATGACCATACCACAGACATTGCCAGATATTTTTGAGCAGGCAAAATTGAGCCATGCATTTTTCCATCAGAATGAATAGGCATTGATGGAATCCTTTCGCCTTTCTAAAAGTCAGGCAAAGGAGATCATCAGTGCTTGTCCAGACTGTCAGCTTGTGCAGCCTCCTGCGTCTACAGGAGCTGTCAATCCAAGGGGATTGCAGAGTCTTCAGCTCTGGCAAGCTGATGTCACAAAATACCCATCCTTTGGGAGGCTCAAAAATATCCATGTCTCAGTTGACACATTTTCAGGGGCGATTTTAGCATCATTACATACAGGGGAGACCACAGAACATGCCTGCAGACATTTTCTACAAGCATTTGCATCACTCGGTGTGCCACAAGAAATAAAAACAGATAACAGTCCAACTTACAGAGGCAAGGTCCTTGACAAATTTCTGAAAAAATGGGGAGTGAAACACATTTTTGGTATTCCTTATTCTCCCTCAGGTCAAGCAATCACTGAAAGAACACATCACACCCTGAAATCCTTCTTGGATAAACAGAAAAGGGGAGAGGCAGGCACAACACCATATATGCGGCTGAACAAAGCTCTGTATGTGCTGAATTTTTTAAATGGTTCTTTCTCAGAGCCCACACCACCAATTGTCAGGCATTTTACAAACAGTGCACAAGCAAAGCTAAGGGAAAATCCTTTCATTTTGATCAGAAACCCAGAGTCAGGACAAATTGAAGGTCCATTTACATTAATAACTTGGGGCAAGGATTTCATTTGTGTTTCTATAGAACGAGGAACAAAGTGGGTGTCGGTGAGGCACATGAAACCTTATCAGGTGCAGATGCCAGTGAACGTGGACCTGAGAAGCAGAGAGGCAAGCACGCAGACGGAGACAGACAACGACACTGCAGACATCTCGTCAGACAACGATTGATTACCCAGAGACTTGGGGTTTTTTCAGGGAAATTAAGTGTTGTTTGGGTGTTGCTGCATCGCAGGGTTTTTCACAGAGGTTGGGGACATAGACATGGAGTTTAGACAGGCAGTGTTCATGTGTTTCATTCTCTTGCCTGTTGCCTTGGACAATGGGACAGACTTTCCCATGAAACAACCAAGGGAAAATGTGGGGGAAACTTTGGCAAAGGCAGCAGGTCTGCACAGTATTTGTCTGACTCATTCAAACCCAGGAAAACCATTTTCGACATGCTTGGTAGGTGTGCCTGTGAAGGAATGGCCAATCCCAAAAAATATCCCTCCAAAGGTTCTGAAATCTTTTTCAGATCCTGTGGGAGGATGGCATGTTTGGACAGAATACCTTCCTGTGGCTCACTTGGAACCTCCAGAGTTAGACATTTTTGGGTCAACAAAAATGAAATTCTGCATCAAATTTAATCCATTGGGAGTGGCAAAGACAGATAATCATAAAATAGATGTCACTCCAAATCAGCTCTTTTATAGAAATGTGTCCTCCTGGTGCAGTTACACCAAAGTGACGAGCAAAGCATCCTGTCCTGGTTTGTGAGATAAGCTTGTACTCTATTTGCCATCTGTTGGAGGTTGGGGCAGGTTTGTTATCTCTCCCAAAGACAATGGTTTGCCCGGTAGAGGTAATGGTTTGTTTATACACTACTGACTGACTCACTGCAGGGCTGGTAAATGTAACACCATCCCATTGTGAGAGGTTCCACCCAGAGGGGGAGGCCAAGCACTCCTTTATGGTATAAGGGGGTACCTTTTTGGGGACAGAGCAGCTCTCTCTTTGGGGGATTGCCAGAGAAGCAGCTCCTTCGGCGGCACTCGCTGAGAAGCAGCTGGAGCGCGGTGAGGCAGCGGCGTCAGAGCTCAGAGGCGGCTCCGGCGCAGAGGAAGACCGACCTGACTGCCACCAGATCTTCAGAAAAAACTATACCCTTAAAAAGATCACCACTGCAGCTGCAATTCATCAGCCACTGCAAGAGGAGCAGCTATCATTTCCACCGGACTACTACCAACACCCTGACTACTCAGGTTGTGGACTTTATCACTAGTTTTTGTTTGTACCAATTGCATTTGCCTTTTTAAATTGTTATCTAGTTTTCTCCTAGTAAAGAATTGTTACTCCCATTCCCATATCTTTGCCTGAGAGCCTTTTAATTTAAAAATCCTGGTAATTCGGAGGGAGGGGGGGTTGCCTTTCTCCATTGCACATGAGGCTTTAGCCCTCCTTCACAGACTCCTGTCTTGTCAAACCAAGACAGATTTTGGTGCATCAACGTGGGGCCCGAGGGCATTGAGAGGGAAAAAGGATTAACAGTTCTTAAGTAATCTGTTTTTGTTTTTTGTTGTTGTTGTGTGTAGAAACATCTTAAGCATCACCATGTGGTCTAGTTTACCTTGGTTTGGGTGGCATGTGATCGTAGCTGTACTTTTCCCATTTGCAGACCCTTATCTAAAAATGGGTCCTATAACTAAGGCTACTGTGTCTGTTATCAAGTTTGGCTTCTGGGTTAATTGGGTGAGGAATTCATGGATCTTTAATTTCCTCTGGAAGGCAGGTACATGGATTCATAGCTATCACACATTAACTGTATGTTTTTGGGGTTACTTTAATAACGGTACCTACTGCAAGGAAATAGCACGTGGGCAAACTTTCTCCCAACCTTTTAGCCATCTTTTTGGGTCTGCTCCACCAGTTCTCAAAGGGTTAAGATCCTTTCTAAGTGCTAATGATACCATACAATGGGTGGTGTTGCTGATAGGCCTGTTATATTTAGCACTCAGAGATAAGGGAAGATTAACCTGGATAACTACCCTCACACCCACACCAGAGGCTAGGTATGCTCCTGCAGAACCTGACACTGCCCCAGAGACTCGAGATGCTGCTGCTCCAGAGCCTGACCCTGCCCCACAGCCCGCCTCAGAAATGAACCGCCCAGATTGGGTGAGGGTTCTGGTTAAGGAGATACGAGAGATGCTGAAGGAGTGCATTTCCCCAGCTGGTGAGAAACCCGCCCTTTGCCTTGAGGAGGGACAGTCTATTAGTACAGCTGTGGAACCCAAAAATGTTACAACTGTCCAGGTTCCAGCTGAACCACAAAGGCAGTCACGGTCAGCAGCAGTTGCCCCAGTAGAAACAAGGAAGTCTAAGATGAAAGCAGAGCACCCTGCAGATAGGGACAGGAATGGAGGAACCTCACAACCCACAGGAGAGCCAGAGATTGCTATCATCACTGAGTCCCTGATGTACAAAAGTCTTCGTAATCTGCATAAAGACATTGTGCGACGAGGGCGTGAGGCTTATGCTACCTGGTTACTCCGGGTTTGGGATTTTATGGGTACAGGCGTGCAGCTGGACGGTGGTGAGGCAAGGAACTTGGGACCCTTGACCCAGGACTCGGGTATAAATCAGGTTTTTGTAAGGGAACCAGGGTCCCTTTCTCTCTGGGAGCGGCTTTTAATGAGTGTCAGGGAGAGGTTTGTCCACAGGGAGAGAATGCAGGAGCACCATCATAGAATGCGCTGGAAGACCCTCGAGGAAGGGATCCAACAGCTGAGGGAAGTGGCAGTATTGGAGGTACTCTTTGGGAGGGATGGACGACACAATAATGACCCCGACAAGGTCAGGTGTACGGGACAAATGCTGCGGAGTCTAGCAAATCTTGGGCCATCTCAATACACCACCTTCATTGCAACAATCAATGCTGACGCTCACCGAGAGACAGTGGGCTCTGTTGCCAACAAACTTAGGAATTATGAGAGTATGATTAATGGCCCAATGCAGGCTCATATCTCAGCTGTGATTAAGGAGTTCAAAGAGATGAGGGAGGAGATAAGGAAGGTTAATGCAGCACCTGTGAGAGTCACAGGCCCCAGAATCAGCGCCCAGCAATCCCCAGCTAGAGAGAGAGGGTACACCCCAAGGGCCAATCTGTGGTTCTTCCTGCGTGACCATGGGGAAGACATGGGGAGGTGGGATGGGAAACCCACTTCTGTCCTGGCAGCACGGGTGTGTCAACTTGAGGGAAACTCTAACCGGGGGAGTTCCACCAAAGTGAAGGTAGCCTCAACCTCCCGTGACCAAGCCTGTGGGTACGATCTGTCAGACCCCCTTGAAGGGACCTCTAGTATGTATGCCCAGGAAAGGAATGATAACCAGTGTTAGAGGGGCCCTGTCTCTAGCCAGGGAGAGGCACGGGAAAACCGGATCTTCTGCACAGTGTGGATCCGATGGCCTGGCACATCAGAGCCACAAAAATATGATGCTTTAGTTGATACTGGTGCACAGTGTACTCTGATACCATCGGGACATGTGGGGGCAGAGCCTGTTTCCATTGCTGGTGTGACAGGGGGATCACAACAATTGACTCTGGTGGAAGCCGAGGTGAGCCTGACTGGGAAGGAGTGGAAGAAACATCCTATAGTGACTGGCCCAGATGCTCCGTGTATCCTAGGCATAGACTTCCTCCGGAACGGATATTACAAAGACCCAAAGGGACTCAGGTGGGCTTTTGGAATAGCTGCTGTAGAGGCAGAAGACATTAAGCAATTGAACACCTTGCCTGGACTGTCAGAAAACCCCTCTGCAGTAGGACTCCTAAGGGTGGAAGAACAACGCGTGCCAATTGCGACCTCGACAGTGCACCGCCAGCAGTATCGGACGGATCAAGGTGCCGTGATCCCCATCCACAAAATGATTCGGGAGCTGGAGAGCCAAGGGGTGGTCAGCAAAACCCACTCACCCTTCAACAGCCCCATCTAGCCTGTGCGCAAATCTGACAAAGAATGGAGATTGACTGTGGACTATCGTGGCTTAAATGAAGTGACTCCACCGCTGAGCGCTGCTGTACCGGATATGCTGGAACTCCAGTACGAGCTGGAGTCCAAGGCAGCAAAGTGGTATGCCACCATTGATATTGCTAATGCGTTTTTCTCCATTCCTCTGGCAGCAGAATGCAGGCCTCAGTTCGCTTTCACCTGGAGGGGCGTGCAGTACACCTGGAACCGACTGCCCCAGGGGTGGAAACACAGCCCCACCATCTGCCATGGACTGATCCAGACTGCACTAGAAAAGGGTGAGGCTCCAGAACACTTGCAATACATTGATGACATCATTGTGTGGGGGAGCACAGCAGCAGAGGTGTTTGAGAAAGGTGAGAGGATCATCCAGATACTACTAGAAGCTGGCTTCGCCATCAAGAAGAGCAAAATCAAGGGACCTGCCCGAGAGATCCAGTTCCTGGGAGTGAAATGGCAAGATGGACGGCGCCAGATTCCCACTGAGGTCATCAACAAGATCACAGCTATGTCCCCACCAACCAGCAAAAAGGAAACACAAGCTTTCCGAGGTGCCATACATTTCTGGAGAATGCACATTCCCGAGTATAGCCAGATTGTGAGCCCTCTTTATCTGGTTACCAGAAAGAAGAATGATTTCCACTGGGGCCCTGAGCAGCAACAAGCCTTCACCCAGATCAAGCAGGAGATCGCTCATGCTGTAGCCCTTGGCCCAGTCAGGACGGGATCAGAGGTCAAGAATGTGCTCTACTCTGCAGCCGGGAACCATGGGTTGTCCTGGAGCCTTTGGCAGAAAGTCCCTGGGGAGACTCGAGGCCGACCACTGGGATTCTGGAGCCGAAGTTACAGAGGGTCTGAAGCCAACTACACTCCCACAGAGAAGGAAATCTTGGCTGCCTTTGAAGGAGTTCAAACCGCCTCGGAGGTGATTGGCACAGAAGCACAACTCCTCCTGGCACCCCGACTACCGGTGTTGGGGTGGATGTTTAAAGGAAAGGTTCCTCCTACCCACCATGCCACTGATGCCACATGGAGCAAATGGATTGCCCTCATCACTCAGCGCACCCGTATTGGAAACCTGAATCGCCCTGGGATTTTGGAGATAATTACGAACCGGCCAGAAGGTGAAAACTTTGGTCTCACTGATGATGAGGAGCAGGTACAAGTGACAAGGGCTGAAGAAGCTCCACCATACAACCAACTACCAGCAGAGGAGACCTGCTACGCTCTTTTCACTGACGGTTCCTGTCGCATTGTAGGGATGAACCAGAAGTGGAAAGCAGCCGTATGGAGCCCCACACGCCAAGTTGCACAAGCTACCGAAGGAGAAGGTGGATCAAGCCAACTCGCTGAACTCAAGGCCGTTCAGCTGGCTCTGGACATTGCTGAAAGGGAGAAGTGGCCAAAGCTCTACCTTTATACTGATTCGTGGATGGTAGCCAATGCTCTGTGGGGCTGGCTGGGAAGGTGGAGAAAGGCCAACTGGCAACGTAGAGGAAAGCCAATCTGGGCTGCTGATATATGGAAAGACATTGCCTCTCGGGTGGAAAAGCTAACGGTGAAAGTCCGTCATGTAGATGCCCATGTCCCAAAAAGTCGGGCTAATGAGGAGCACCGAAACATCGAGCACGTAGATCAGGCAGCAAGAATAGAGATGTCAAAGATAGACTTAGATTGGCACCATAAGGGGGAGTTGTTCCTGGCTCAATGGGCTCATGATGCCTCAGGCCATCAGGGCAGAGATGCCACCTACAAGTGGGCACGAGACCGAGGGGTGGATCTAACCATGGACAGTGTTTCTCAGGTTATCCATGACTGTGAGACGTGTGCTGCCATCAAACAGGCCAAGAGAGTGAAGCCCCTATGGTATGGTGGGCGGTGGTCCAAGTACAAGTATGGGGAGGCCTGGCAGATTGACTACATCACACTGCCCCAGACACGCCAAGGCAAGCGCTACGTGCTGACCATGGTGGAAGCCACCACTGGATGGCTGGAGACTTTCCCTGTACCTCATGCCACTGCCCGGAACACCATCTTAGGCTTGGAAAAGCAAGTCCTGTGGAGACACGGCACCCCTGAGAGAATTGAGTCTGACAACGGCACCCATTTCAAGAACAGCCTTATCAACACCTGGGCCAGAGAACATGGTATCGAATGGATATATCATATTCCCTATCATGCTCCAGCTGCCTGCAAAGTTGAACGGTGCAACGGACTCCTTAAGACTACCCTCAAGGCACTTGGTGGGGGAACATTTAGAAATTGGGAAATTAACCTGGCAAAAGCAACCTGGACGGTCAACACCCGAGGGTCTGTCAATTGAGCTGGCCCTGCCCAGTGAGAACCCTTACACACAGTAGATGGAGATAAGGTCCCTGTAGTACATATGAAAGGAATTTTAGGGAAAACTGTTTGGATTACTCCCACCTCAGGCAAAGACCAACCCATTCGTGGGATTGTCTTTGCTCAAGGACCTGGTTACACTTGGTGGGTAATGCAGAAAGATGGGGAGACCCTCTGTGTACCACAGGGAAACTTGGTCTTAAGTGAGAACTGGGTGTAAGATTTCATTGTGTGCAGATGGAAATAGAATAAGGGGTGGATAATGTCCTGGTTTGTAAGATAAGCTTGTATTCTATTTGCCATCTGTTTGAGATTGGGCAGATTTGTTATCTCTTCCAAGAACAATGATTTGCTACGAAGAGGTAATCGTTTGCTAATGGGCCATTGACTGACTCACTGCGGGGCTGGTAACAAAACACCATCCCATTTTGAGATGCTCCACCCAGAGGGGGAAGCCAAGCACTCTTTTATTGTATAAAGTGGTACCTTTTGGGAGACCAGAGCAGCTCTCTCTCTTTGCGGGATTCCCAGAGAAGCAGCTCCTTCGGCAGGACTCCCGAGAGAAGCGGCCGGAGCGCCGTGAGGCGGCGGCAGCGGAGCTCGGATGCAGCCCCAGCGCAGAGGAAGACCGGCCCAACTGCCACCAGATCTTCAGAGAAAACTATACCCTTCTAAAGATCACCACTTCAGCTGCAATTCATCAGCCACTGCAAGAGGAGCAGCTATCATTTCCACCGGACTGCTACCAACACCCCGAATCCTCAGGGTGTCAGGTTGTGGACTTTATCACTAGTTTTGTTTGTACCATTGCATTTGCCTTTTTAAATTGTTATTTAATTTCTCCTAGTAAAGAATTGTTACTCCCATTCCCATATCTTTGCCTGAGAGCCTTTTAATTTAAAAATCCTGGTAATTCGGAGGGAGGGGGTTTACCTTCTCCATTGCACAGGAGGCTTTTGCCCTCCTTCACAGACTCCTGTCTTGTCAAACCAAGACATTCGGCAACAGACCCTGGCTCATCCTCTCACCTTTCAGCTACCAGTGTGCCAGGAGAAAAGGAGAGAGGATGGTCTGCTGATCGGGACTTCAGATACAGACTGGACACCTCTTCCCCTCCGGCTACCAGTGTGCCACGGAGACTGCAGGGACAGACTCTGCATGCCTTCTCACCCTTCAGCTACCAGGAAAAAGCTACAACAGCAGGGCGAGATCCATGTGGAGCCCCCTGCCCAGCTGATCTTTTTTATAAAGAGCTGAACATTAATAAAGGCATAAATTTGGAGGCTTGTCCAGGATAGTAATGCCCAAAGAGGGCTCCCAGATAGCTGGACAGCTCGACCACCTGCTTCAAGGTACGTTTGGGATTTGCTGGCTACCGGACCCTAGGATCAGCGTGAGACGAGCCACGTGGAGGAGCAATGCAGAGGGACAATGGATTGGTGAGAAAATCCGGGAGAGGAGAGAGCGAGTGAGTGAGTGAGTGAGACGGGGGCCGGCAGCTCGGACCCCTGAAGTGAGAGGGACCTGCTAGTACCATGTTTCCGGACTCCTGCGAAGGGGCCAGCTAGGAACAGGGGGAAGTGAGTGGAACAGAGGAGTGACTGAGGTGTCTCCTTAGAGGTAAAGGCCCTCCTCTGGGCATGTGGAGATTCTCTAGGGATAAAGTAAGTCCCTGGCAATCAGGGCAGGGGGGTTGTTCACAGCCGGGCAGGTGGGATGTCCCTGGCAGGTGGGGAAGGATGTCCTGGCAGGCAGGGGGCATGTTCTGGCAGGAAGGAGCAGCAAGTTCCACGAGGCAGAGGGCATGTCCGTGGCAGGCAGGACAGGATAACAGGGCATGTGAGATGTCCCTGGAAGGCAGGGCAGGATGTCCTTGCAGAGCAGGTAGAGGGCACGTCCTAGCAGGCAGGGGCATGTCCTGGCAGGTGGGGCAGGATGTCCTGGCAGGCAGAAGTGGCAAGTCCCACCAAACAGAGGGCATATCTCCAGCAGGCAGGACAGGATAACAGGGCATGTGAGATGTCCCTGGAAGGCAGGGCAGGATGTCCTTGCAGAGCAGGTAGGGGCATGTCCTGGCAGGTGGAGGGCATGTCCTGGCAGGCAGAGTAAGTAAGCAAGTAAAGAAGCAGGTAGGAAGGCAAGCAAGCTAAGCCTAGTAGGAGAGTTAGGTGAGGGGACTTGGCCGGAATTCGAGTGTAAGGCTCGGCAGGACGTTCGACCTTACCTCGGCAGGGAGACCAAGCTTCCTAAGCCTAGTAAGAAGATTGGGCAAAAGGCCAAGTAAGAACTGGAGAGAGACTTAGCAGGGGTCCAAGCCTAGAAAGTCCATCAAGAAGTCCAAAAAAACTTAGGCCAAAGAACAAAAGAAGAGACAACAATATATGTGAGTGTGATTAGTGGTTATCTTGGCCAAGAGATAATGTAAAGTGTCCACAGAATAGTACCAAGAGTGGTAATTAATTAAAGATTAAGTTCAGTCAAGAGATTTAAAATACTAAGTTGTGAGAGAGAACCAGATGAACTGTAGTTGCATGTCAGTTATATTCCATTTTAGACAGAGGCACCATTTAAGGTTTTTTTTTTCTTTTCTTTTTGAGGCCTCAAAATGGGAAGAGTTATAGTAAAGGAGCAGATCCTTCAAAAGAGAAAGCAAAGAGAATTCCCCTAACAGTCCCTTGGAGTAATTGTTAGACCAATGGGATTCTTGGGAGACCACAAAGGGTCTGGACGAGAGTAAGATGATACATTACAGTACAGAAGTATGGCCGAAATTAACATTACAGGGAGAGTGGCCATAGTATGGAACCTGAGATCAGTAGATGTGTAATCAGTTAGACCAACACCTAGAAGCCCTAAGAGTATATTTAAGGAGGAAAGAAGAAAAAGCTAAAAACTAAAGCTAGAATTATGGTCGCAGTTGCTTGAGAAAGTATAAGAGCAAACAGATCACCAGCACTGCTGTCTAAGTCAAGTTGGAATAGACCGGGGCTATTACCAACAACAAAAAAAAAAAAAAAAATAGAGACCAACCAGCACCATCATATGAAACAAATAAGAACTTTAATGAGTTCAAGAAACCTGAAGCTTCACAAAGCAACAGGAGGTGTTATTACTGTGGTGAGCTAGGACACCTTAAAAAGAATTGTAAAAAGTTTCAGTTTGATGAGGTAATGCATAAAGAACAAGAAGTCTTAGAAGAGATTTCAACGGGAGACGACTAGGAGTGTCAGGGGTTCTATAAGTTAGGGGATCCAATGAACCATCAAGAAGAGCCCTTGGTAAACTTTGAAGTAAGTCTCCACTATGAGGATTTTGAGTTCTTAGTTAACACAGGGGCAGATAAGTCCAGCATAAACAAATTACCAGTAGGAGTCACCATTGGGAAGAAGATCTGAGAGGTTTTAGGAGTGGAGGGAAGGCCATTTAAAGCATCTATAGCTCAAAATATAGAAATCAAAGGGAACAAGGAGAATGGTTAACTCCTGATGGGTGTAAGTTCCTAAATAAAGCCCTGGCTTGAAGAGTGTTTAAGTAGAGTTATATTAATTGACCCGCTGGGGAATCCAAAGTTTGTGCGACCACTTTTTATGGGAGAATTTATGTATTGGAGTGTATGACCTGGCAAAAGCAGTCACAAGAGGGTGTGTGATTTGCCTGAAAACTGAACAATAAGTAATGAGAAAAACAGCACACGGGGGAGGAAAACTTGCTTTAAGACCTTTCCAAAACATACAAGTAGATTTCAGTAAAGTGCCCTCTGTGCAGAGGTACAAACATTTTCTAGTGATCGTAGATCATCCCACTCATTGGGTGGAGGCTTTCCCAACCAAAAAGGAAACAGCACAAGAAGTTACAAGAATAATCTTAGAAAACATCATACCTCAATACAGGCTAGTCAACAATATTGACTCGACCGAGGTCCACATTTTGTTGCTCGAACTTTGCATCAGGTAACAAAAAGCCCTGGGGATAAGGTGGAGATTGCACACCCCATGGCATCCTCAGAGCTCGGGAAGGGTAGAAAGGATGAATAGAACTCTTAATAATGTAATAACCAAATTAATTAAAGCAACAAAAATGAATTAGCTCAAGTGTTTACCTCTTACCCATCAGAACTAGACCTTGGTCTGACAAAGGGGTCTCTCCTTATGAAATAATGTTTGGACTCCCTGTTCTAATCACCCCTTTCAGTACTGCAGATTATTTAGCAGGGGGGGCAGCAACTCAGAAAAAAAAAAATCATAGGCAAATCCCTAGAAGGCCTCAGAAAGAAGGGGTATCTCCCCCAAACCTCCCCTCAGGATACCAATGCCCACAACATCAGTCCTAGAGATTAGGTGTTAATAAAATCCTGGAACACCACCACTCCACTAACCCCCAAATTCGAAGGACCTTTTCAGGTGGTACTCACCACACACACTGCAGTGCGAACCCAAGAAAAAGGCTGGATCCATATCCCCAGAGTAAAAGGACCAGTGCCACCCCCAGACGCCAGACCAGACCCAACAAGGTCACCCACCTCCTCTTGTGCATTAACGGTAATTAAGGGACCAGAAGACTTAAAATTAACTTTAAAGAAGACTTGCTAGAAGCTGATATACAGTAAGGTAGTAATAACCGTTTCTGAGTTAAGGTACTGTTTGATTCAAAAATTATTTTAAGTTTTTCAAAGATTAGGTTTATTTAGCTGACAAAGTTTAGTTGTTTTTCTTTAAGGATGGGAAGATTTCGACTGAAGGAGCTCACGAAACAGTGATGAGCATTGATTTAAGGAGAGGACAGTTTGTTGGATCCTTGGTTTTTTTTTAGTCTTTTCTGTTTTATTATAAGTTTGTCAGTATATAAGAGTTGTAAAGGAATTTATTTTGAGTTTTCTGCGATTGATTTCATTGTTTAATAGTCAGTTTTATAGTCTGTTATTTCTTTGTATAATGTTACAAGAGGTGTTTGTTTCCAAATCCTTTCTTTTATTTTTAACTATTTAAGTGTTTTATCAATGTTGTTGTTAAGAAATTTTATCATGTCATCAGGTGAAGCCTTGTGCTTTGTTTTTTCATAGCAAATTTTCATATGTTTTATTGTCATTTATGCAATCTTATCCAGGTTGCATGCTATTCTGAAGTCTCATTTTGGATTTTAACTGTATTGTGCTTTCTTCTAGGTGGACCTTCTGGTTTGTTTTTTTATCTCTTGTGAGTGGAATCATTGCATTTCTATATTTTATCATTCTCAAATGTTTTTCAGAAGATCTCAGAGGGAGAGGCCCAAAGCATTTTGACAGCCTTTTGTCACTGTTAATCTTATGATTTCTTCTAATTGACATCCTTTTCCCTCAAAGAAGTTTCAAGAAAAATGAATCCTTGTGTCATCTGATCAATTTATCATCTTGAACTTCAAGTGTTTATTTTATGTGAAAATGTTATAATAGGTTGTTATGTTTTAAATATCATATATGTATTGTTGGTACAAGCTTTGTTTTAGATAATATGTTAGGGGACATCACTCCAGTTTAAAGTTTGGGTCCTGGCCAGACCCTGATTTTAACTTGGACAGATGAGTTTGCCAGCAAAATCCAGAGGTTTCTGCACAAAAATGAATGTCATGTAGATAATTTTGATCCACCGATTCGATCCTACAAATGTGACAGCTGACACAGCTTTGAGGTGAAACTTGTCAGCCTTGCCCGGGAAAGGATGCCAAGGGTTTTCACTGGAAACAAACGTTTCGGCTGTCTGCAGACTCTGAAATGCTGGCACAATGTTTCTAATGATTATGCTTTGCTCAATTTTATATATGTTATTTAGAATCTTTCTTTTGAACTTTCTTGAATTGTTACCGGTTTTGATAAGTTTTATGCATTTTATCATTGAGGTATTTTGTCTTATTTTATATTGTTTTATATTTTTCAAGCTTCCTGTTTCAAAAAGGAAGGAGAAAAAAAAAAGAATTAATAAGTGCCTGAAATAAGGCTGGAATGAGGCTGAAGATTTTGTGTATTTTAATCTTTTTGTAGAGCTCATTTCACTGATCATCGAGAGAAACATGAGGAGAGTCCCAGACACTGGACAGATCAAATTGAAAAAAATCATTCAAATTAATAACTTTGGGCAAGGATTGTGTTTGTGTTTTCACAGGAATTGAAAGTGGGTGTCAGCAGGATGTGCAGGATCTTGTCAAGTTCAGAGGAGAGCAGAACCTGACTCCAGAAGCAGAGAAGTCAACATGCAGACGTGAGCGGGGTCAAGACAACAGACATCTCTTTGTTCTACATTCAAAAAGAGGACTTTGCGACTTGGGTTTCTTTTGGGACTTGAGTTGTCATCTTTCCATTTTAGGAAAGGGAGATGTTGATGTTGCATTCCAGATTCCCATGGGGAATGAGGCCTGTAGTTTGATCAAGTGTTATATTTGTGCCTCATCTTCTCACTGACTGCCTTGGGTAATGGGGTGATTTTGTCCATGTTTCAAACAAGAGAAATGTCTGGGAAACTCTGGGCAGCTCATCAGGGTTGACACCATCAGTCTGAAACACTCAAGGCCAGAAAGGCTCTTTTTAACATGCTTGAATTTGCCACTGAACAAATGGCTGATTCCAAGAGACACCTCTCCAACAATTTTGCAGGAGCATTCTCAATTTGGAGAATGGAGGTGGTGTTTGGATGGGGTTTCTTCCAGTAATTCCTTATGAGCCTTGAGAACTGGAAAGTTGCAACAAAAATGAATTTTTATATAACAATTCAGCTTTTCGAAGTGGCAAAAAACAAAAATAAAATCATAGAAGTCACTCCAAACCACAGAATTTGTAAAGCAACATCATCTTGGTGTATCTACACTAAGATGTTGAACAAACCATCCAACCACATTTCAAAATTATTGCCACGGGAAATTTTCTCACAGTTTGATTTGCTATCCCTGCAGATGTCGGGGACAGTCCATGCAGCATTGGGAGATCTTTTGTTAACACGCAACATGACTTTGATAAAAGAGTAAGAAGGAAAAAATCTGATTAATGAAGTGATCCAGATTGTGACAATGATAATGTTAACACCTAGAAAAAAGGCTCGGAAAAATGGAATGGTTCTGCTTTCACAGCAGGTGGCATCAAAAAGAGCCTTGGTACAGTTGGATCAAAAGAGGCTGTGGACAGAGTAAGGAAGTCCATGCCGTTTCTTTTGCATCAAACGATTTGTTAGCTAGCAATATGAAATGAGAACAAAGCAGCAATTGAACATTTATTGCGAACACATGGACACAAGAGTGATAAATTTGAAGAGGTATCATAAGAGAAAACACATCTGGAGAAAAATTAAATCTTACATGGATGGTGTGTTCAAATTGTTTTACCTTTCACAGTTGCAGCAGATTTTGAAAACAGCTGTATATATTTATAGAGTATTGTAATTCTTCTGATGCTTGTGCTGTGCTTGCTTCAATGCATGCGGCAGACCATGGACAAAGTTGTCAAAGAAGTGTTCTTGGTTCAAAAAGGATGGGGACATGTGGCAATCCAGGGCTTCCCTCTGGCTGCCCTGGAAGGTCTGGGACCCTGGCAAGGGGGTCAGGAACCCCCCTGGACAGAGCCCCCAGAGACACTGTCTCTGATCTCTGTCCATGGAAAAGAGTTTTCAATCTTACAGGAAGAATTACAAGCTCTGAGTGTTTGATATAAGTAATAATTAACTGTGGCATGGGGGCAAAAGTAAAATTTTAGAATTCTAGATAAGGGGACCAAAGGGGATAAGATGGAGGAAATTGGGTGTGTCTTGTCCTTTTTCTTCTTCTTCATGCCCTCCATGTTTCACTGTGGTGTTGGCATTTTTCTGTTGGTTCAGGCTGGGGACACACTGTTCAATGTAGGTGACAGATATTGGCACGTTAATGTAAATCCAGCCCAGGGAGTTTCTGGTATTTAATGTTTGTAACATCCCACTGAGGGGCAGAGCCCCACACGCTGCCCTGTAGGACAGAGCTGTGGCAGGGCAGCAGAACATGTTAGAGATGAGCAAGAATAAATAACCTTGAAAACCAGCACAGATGAATTACGACTTCTTTGGCTGCGGGGCTGACAGTGACTTTCTACAATCCTGGAATCATCAATACCACAGATTCCAACAGAGCACTCACAGCCTCTGGGCATGGATTCTGGAAAGTGTAGTACAAAGATACCTGTGTGCAGATGATCTTTATATGCAGCAGACCCAGTGGAAGACTATAGAACAAGGGATCCAACGCCTGAGAGAAATGGCAGTGGCAGAGATTATCTTCTCAGATTAAATAACAACTAGGAATCCAGACTTGGCACTATGTACATCTGTGATGTGGCGAAAACTTGTACGGCTTGGGCCACACGAATACACTTCTGCTTTAGCAATAATGAAGCGGGATGAGAGGGATGAGACTGAGACCGTGCTCGATATGGTGAAGAAGCTCCGAGCATATGCAGATGCTGTACATGGCCCAACCCATGCCAGAATTGCAGCAGTGGAAATACGTCTGCAGAAATTAGAAGATAAGATAGAGGAGAATCATAAGAGACTCAGGGAGGAGATTAAGGAGGACCTTCTCCAAATCTTGGCAGTACAGATCAGAGGTTCTGGTATCCAACGCAGACGTTCCTCAGATGGGGAAAGAAGGTACACCCCAAGAGCTGAGCTGTGGTTCTTCCTGCACGATTGTGGAGAAAACATGAGGAGATGGGACAGAAAATCTACTGCAGCTCTGGCACAACGGGTGCATGAATTGAAGGAAGGCAAGACCCAGAGAGGAAGTGCCACCAAAAGGAGAGCAGCTCCAGTTGCCCGTAGCCAAACTGCCAGGCATGATGATGATGATGACATGTCTGATCCCCTTGAAGGAACCTCTAAGACATATGCCCAAGGCAAGAAGGATAACCAGGCTTAGAGGGGCCCTGCCTCTAGCCAGGTATAGGCGAGGGAAAACCGTGTTTTCTGGACTGTGTGGATTCACTGGCCTGGCACATCAGATAAAATATAAATATAAATAATAAATATAAAATATAAAAATATAAAGCTTTGGTAAGTACATTACATTTGGTCAGCCCAGTGCACATTAATCTCATCAAGATATGTGGGGCAGAATCTGTCTCTATCGCTGGTGTGACAGGTGGATCACAGGACTTTACCTTGGTGGAAGCTGATGTAAGTCTGACAGGAAATGAGTGGAAGAAACACCCTATTGTGACTGGCCCAGAGGCCCCATGCATTTTGGGCATAGATTACCTACAAAGGGGGTGTTTGAAAGACACAAAAGGACACTCAGGTGGGCATTTGGGATAGCAGCTGTAGTGACAGATGGCATCCGGCAATTGAACACCTTGCCTGGACTGTCCAAGAATATAACTAGAGTAGGACTTTTGAAGGGAGAAGAACAAAAGGTACCAATTGCCACTTCAACAGTGCATCGTCAACAGTACTGAACAACTGGAGATGCTGTGGTTCCCATCCATAAGATGATCTGAAAGCTGGAGAGCAGAGGGGTGGTCAGCAAAACCCACTCACCTTTCAACAGCCCCATTTGGTCTATGGGTAAATCTGAAGGAGAATGGAGATTGACAGTGAACTACCGTGCATTGAATGAAGTGACTCCAGCACTGAGCACTGCTGTGCCGGACATGCTGGAACTCCAGTACGAGCTGGAGTCCAAGGCAGCAAAGTGGTATGCCACTATTGATATTGCCAATGCATTTTTCTCCATTCCTCTGGCAGCAGAATGCAGGCCTCAGTTCGCTTTCACCTGGAGGGGCGTGCAGTACACCTGGAACCGACTGCCCCAGGGTGGAAGCACAGTCCTACCATCTGCCATGGGCTGATCCAGACCGCACTAGAAAAGGGTGAGGCTCCAGAACATCTACAATATATTTATGGTAACATTGTGTGGGGGAACACAACAGCAGAAGTGTTTGAGAAAGGAGACAAAATCATCCAAATCCTCCTGGAAGCTGGTTTTGCCATCAAGAGTAAAGTTAGGTGATCGTGTCATGAAATCCAGTTCCTGGGAGTAAAATGACTAGATGGACGGTGTCAGATTCCAACTGAGGTCATCAACAAGATCACAGCGATGTCTCCATGTCCAAGATTGAAGACCAAAAAAAAAAAAAAAACACATTTTCCTATTACCATCTGAGTAGGCGTTGCCTCGGGGCAGTTTTCCATATCTGCTGTTAATGGCCCCATCAATGCCTGGCCACATGACTCAGAGATAATACTGTCCAGGAGGAGGTGATTAAGGACACACCTCGTGACTCATAATAACCCATTGTGAGATGCTCTGCCCAGGGGGGAGGAGCTAGGCATTCCCACCTGGATAAAACTGGGGATTTCTAGGCAGAGGGGCAGCCTTTTCACAGGTTCTCCAAGAAGACACAGCAACTACATCTGCCATCCCAAGAGGACTGCAGCTACTCCAGTTTGGACTGCTACCAGCACGCTGGCCAGGTTGTATTCTGACTTTGTCAGTAGCCTTTTCCTTTGTATTATTGCATGTATTTTTGTCCTTTTCCCTTTTCCCAGTAAATTGTATTTCTGACTTGGAGTCTCTCACTGTTTTTTCTTTCAAACCAGAACATATTTTTGGCGCCCAGTGTGGGGCAAGAAAGTACTGAGAGAAGTCAGAATTACAATTTTGTATTGTAGAGGGTACCTATTCACTGTGATGCTTAACATGCTTTTTTGGGTCTTATACCCAGCTCTTTATATTTTCCCAAATGTGGGGAATTATCTGGCAATTGTAATGCTCATGTGTAGACCAGGGTATGGTATAAGAATTGCTTTATTGGTCTACTATGTCTATTGCATTATGACCTCTGAGGCAATGAACATGATTTGGAATATGTACTGAATTCTGTTTGCTTGTCCTAATCTAGGCTGCTACCTCTGGGGCCTCGGCAACCACACCCAGCCCCTGGTGGGAGGGGTAAAGATTGATTTTTTCCAACCTTTCAGGCTTGACACAACAGTTTTTGAAAACATTAAGTTCCCTCTGGATGCCAAGGACAGCATAATGTTGTTAGTTCTGCTTTGTCTTCTCTGCACAGTCTGCAACATGCTTAGAAACAAAACACTACATAGTGTGGTGCAGCAAAACATACATTGTGTGATGCAGCGTCTTCTTGAGAGAGAGGAAACAAGAAGCAAAGCAGCAGTGTCCGTGCCTGTACAGAATACCACAACAGCATCCATGTCAACGCAGACTGCCACAGAGAAAGAAGGAACCAAAAGGAAAACAACAGTGTCCGTGTCTACGCAGGCTGTCATGGAGGAAGAAACCAAAAGCAAAGCAAAAGTGTCTATGTCTACACAGACCAGCACAGAGGAGGAAGGAACCGAAAGCGCCATCAGCATCTCCACACAAACCATCACCAAACCAGAGCAGCCTGAACTCATAGTAGTTGCCCCTGTTCAGAAGAAGAAATCGAGGA
This sequence comes from Lonchura striata, assembly GCF_050655825.1. Taxonomy (NCBI): domain Eukaryota; kingdom Metazoa; phylum Chordata; class Aves; order Passeriformes; family Estrildidae; genus Lonchura; species Lonchura striata. The sequence goes on from NC_140737.1 coordinate 1,643,415, forward strand.
GCAAATCAGTCCGCATAGTGACTGATGAGGACACTGCAGGACCCTCGCACCCAGCGGAAGAGACAGAACCAGAGATCATCACTCGCTCTCTATCCCTGGGTGAGCTACGTGACCTGCGGAGAGAATTCACCCGCCAGACAAATGAGTCCATCCTGACCTGGCTTCGCCACATCTGGGATGCTGCAGCCAATGACACCATTCTGGATGGAAGTGAGGCCAGGCAACTGGGATCACTATCCCGGGATGTGGTGATTGGCACAGAAGCACAACTCCTCCTGGCACCCCAACTATCGGTGGTGGGGTGGATGTTCAAAGGCAAAGTTCTTTCCATCCACTGTGCCACCAGAGCTACATGGAGCAAGTGGGCTGCTCTCATCACACAGTGTGCCCATGTTAGTAAACTGAATCACCCTGGGATTTTGGAAGTAATTACAAATTGGCCCGAAGGTGAAAATTTTGGTGTCACAGATGAAGAACAAGAACAAGTGACACGGGCTGAAGAAGCTCCACCATACAACCAACTGCCAGCAGAGGAAGTTCGCTACACTCTCTTCACTGACGGTTCCTGTCACATCGTAGGGATGAATTGGAGGTGGAAAGCAGATGTATGCAGTCCCACACAATGGGTCACAGAGGACACTGAAGGAGAAGGTGGATCAAGCCAGCTTGCTGAACTCAAAGCTGTTCAACTGGCCCTAGACATTGCAGAAAGGGAGAAGTGGCCAAAGCTCTACCTCTACACTGATTCATGGATGGTAGCCAATGATCTCTGGGGGTGGCTGGAGAGGTGGAAAGAGGCTAACTGGCAGCGTAGAGGAAAACCAATTTGGGCTGCTGAAGATTGGAAAAACATTGCTATCCTGGTAGGGAGGCTACTTAAGAAAATCTGCCACATAGATGCCCATGTCACCAAGAGCAGAGCTATTGAGGAGCAGCAAAACAATCAGCAGGTAGATGGCTGCAAAGATAGGTGTGTCAAAGATAGACCTTGATTGGGAACACAAGGGAGAGTTGTTCCTAGCACGATGGGCCCATGATGCCTCAGGTCATCAGGGCAGAGATGCCACCTATAAGTGGGCAGGAGACAGAGGGGTGGATCTAACCATGGGCAATATTTCTCAGGTGATCCATGACTGTGAGACCTGTGCTGCCATCAGACAGGCCAAGCGGGTGAAGCCCATGTGGTATGGTGGGCGGGGGTCCAAGTACAAGTATGGGGAGGCCTGGCAGATTGACTACATCACACTGCCCCAGACACGCCAAGGCAAGCGCTACGTGCTGACCATGGTAGAAAAACATTTTTACAAATATATTAGTGGTAAAAAGAAGGGTAAGACCAACCTTTGTTCTTTACTGGATGAGGGAGAGAGCTTAGTAACTACAGATGACACAAAGGCAGAAGTGCTTAACGCCTTCTTTGCCTCAGTCTTTAGCTGGAAGACAGCTTGTCCCCAGGACAACTGTCCTCTTGGGTTGGTTGATGGTGCCAGTGAACAGAATGGTCCCCCATTATCCAACAGGAGGCAGTCAGAGAACTGCTGAGATGCTTGAATATTCATAAATCTATGGGACCAGATGGGATCCATCCCAGGGTGATGAGGGAGCTTGCAGATGAGCTTGCAAAGCCACTCTCCATCATTTACCAACAGTCTTGGCTCACGGACGAGGTTCCAGATGACTGGAAGCTGGCCAGTGTGGGACCCATTCACAAAAAGTGTGGAAAGGAGGATCCTGGTAATTATAGACCAGTCAGCCTGACCACAGTACTTGGCAAGATAATGGAACAATTTATACTAGCATCTACAGGATGGCCAGGGCATCAGACCCAGACAGCAGGGGTTTAGGAGGGGTAGGTCGTGTTTGACCAACCTGATCTCCTTTTATGACCAGGTGACCCATCTGGTGAATGCAGGAAAGGTTGTGGATGTTGTCTATTTGGACTCCAGCAAGGCCTTTGGCACTGTCTCCCACAGCACACTCCTGGAAAAGCTGCAGCCCATGGCTGGGAGAGGAGCACTCTGTGCTGGGTTAAGAACTGGCTGGATGGCCGGCCCAGAGAGTGGTGGTGAGCAGTGCTGCATCCAGCTGGGGACAGGCACCAGTGGTGTCCCTCAGGGGTCTGTGCTGGGACCAGTTCTATTTAATATCTTTACTGATGACATGGATGAGGGGATTGAGTCTTTCATTAGTAAATTTGCAGATTAAATTTGTTACAGTGCGCTCGGGCTATGACTTTCCCCATTTCCAGAGACCCCTGTGACTCTGATCAGATAAGCCTGGTCCCCTCCTTCCTGCCCTGATGGGGTTGGTGGAGAGACAGAGAAGCCCTCCCTGTCCAGAGCCTAGATAAACCCCTGACCTCTCTGGTTCGCTCTCCTTCCTCTGCTCTTTCCCCCTGGATCTCATGGAATAAAGAGCTGGACAACTATATCGGGGCAAGAGCCTCTTTTGAATCTTTGACCATCTCCTGATGTTCCTCCCCTCAAGGCCTCGTATCTCTGGGCTAGCCTAATGATTTAGGGGCTGAGAGAGGGTAGAGCATCAGAAACTGGTAGAGCATCAGAAACTAAGTTGAGAGCATGTGCCCATCTGTTGGAATGTAGGATGGCTCTGCAGGGAGATCTGGAATGGTTGGATGGATGGGCAGAGTCTAACAAGATGAAGTCTAATCCAAGTGCCCAGTCCTGCATTTTGGCCACAATAACCCCCTGCAATGCTATAGGCTGGGGACTGTGTGGCTGGACAGCGCCCAGGCAGAGAGGGTCCTGGGGCACTGGTCAGCAGACAGCTGAACATGAGCCAGCAGTGTGCCCTGGTGTCCAAGGAGGCCAATGGCTCCTGGCCCGTGTCAGGAATGGTGTGGCCAGCAGGAGCAGGGAGGTCATTCTCCCCCTGTACTCAGCACTGGTGAGGGCGCACCTCGAGTGCTGTGTCCAGTTCTGGGCCCTCAGTTTGGGAAGGATGCTGAGATGCTTGAGCGCATCCAGAGGAGGCAACAAGGCCGGTGGGTGGCTTGGAACAGAAGCCCTACGAGGAATGGCTGAGGGAGCTGGGGCTGCTCAGCCTGGAGAAAAGGAGACACAGAGGTGACCTTATCATTCTCTACAACTTCCTGAAGGGTGGTTGGAGTCAGGTGGAGGTCAGTCTCTTTCTCCAGGCAGCAACTGACAGAACGAGAGGTCACAGTCTCAAGCTGCACCAGGGGAAATATGGGTTGGATATTAGGAAAAAGTTTTTCACAGAAAGAGTGATAAAGTTCTGGAATGGTCTGCCCGGGGAAGTGGTGGAGTCACCATCCCTAGATGTGCTTAAGAAAAGACTGGATGTGGCACTCGATGCCAGGGTTTAGTTGAGGTGTTAGGGGACAGGTTGGACTCGATGATCTTGAAGGTCTCTTCCAACCTTGTGATTCTGTGTGATTCTCTGAAGCTGCCACTGGATGGTTGGAGACCTACCCTGTGCCTCACGCTACTGCCTGGAAAACCATCTTGGGCCTGGAAAAGCAAGTCCTGTAGAGACTTGAGACCCCTGAGAGAATTGAGTCAGACAATGGGGCCCATTTAATGAACAGCCTTATCAACACCCGGGCCAGAGAACATGGTATTGAATGGATATATCATATTGCTTATCATGCACCAGCTGCCAGGAAAGTTGAACAGTGCAACGGACTCCTTAAGACTGCCCTGAAGGCATTTGGCAGGGGAACCTTCAGGAACTGGGAATTTAACTTGGCAAAAGCAACCTGGATGGTCAATACCCAAGGGTCCATCAATTGAGCTGGTCCTGCCCAGTCTAAAACCCTGCACACAGTGGATGGAGATAAAGTTCCTGTGATACATATGAAAGGTATTTTAGGAAAGACTGATTAGATTAATCCCACCACAGGCAAAAGTAAACCCATCCGTGGGATTGTTTTTGCTCAAGGACCTGGTTACACTTGGTGGGTAATGCAGAAAGATGGGGAAACACGTTGTGTACCACAAAATTTTAAGTGAGACCTGTGTGTAAGGTTTCAGTCTGTATTTTTTATATAAATACATATGTGTATATATATATATCTGTAAGAGGGTTTGGGTATAATGTAGATGGTAAATAGAATAACGGGTGGGTTATGTCTCAGGTTACAATATAAAGATGTGCCCAACAGTATGTATTCTGTCAGCATCTTCATGAGCTCTTGAAACCAGGAGGGGCAATGTTTCCCTTGGCTCTTTCTCCTGGACTATCTCCTGTTAATGGGCCCATTAATGACTTGCCCCATGACTCTGAGGTAACTCCCTCTGGGAGCCATTTCTGTTTAACGGGCATTCAAGGATCCACTACAGGACTCATTGAGTTGTATCAGCCCACTGTGCGATGCTCTGCCCAGAGGGGAGGAGCTGAGCATCCCCACCTGGATATAATCTGGAGTTTAGTACAGAACAAGCTGCTCTTACCCACTGGTTTCCAGAGGACAAGAGCAACCAGACCTTTTCTACAAGATCACTACTTCAACAAGACCACTTCATCTGGACTGCTACCACCACCCTACCTAGAGAAGTGGCAGGTTGTATTCCGACCCTGTCACTGGTTTTCTTTTGTACTATTGCATGTCTTTTATTTTACTTTTTTTTTCTATAAATTGTTTTTCTGACTTAGAGTCTCTCACTGGTTTTGCTTTCAAACCAGAACACATGGAAAGAACAATCCTTAACTCCACAATGGGAAAGTCCTTTTCAGGTACTACTGTCTACTGAGGCAGCGATCCAGACCAGGCAACGAGGGTGGATCCACGCTAGCAGAATCAAAGGACCTGTGGAAGAACCTAAGAAGTGGACTGTAACATCTAAACCGGATGATACCAAATTGACTCTCAAATGAGGATGGGGTGGTAATGAACTGGGAGGTCCCAAATGATCCAAGGAATGTACCAAGAATTACACCTGACTGGGAAATAAGGCTGAGCTTATAACAGTAGTTTCAAATACCACCTGGACAAGTTCTGAGATGTCTCTGATACCCACCTTGGGGAGGAATACTTCCATTTCAAACAGGAGAATCAGGACTGTTTCGGTCAGGGAATTCTCATGTTCTGACCTTAGGCTTTGACTCATACAAAGAAGAGGAAGAATTACAACTTCCATCAGTGCCATATTGTCAGAACTCAAAATGTCCCTCAGACATTTTTGGAGGTTCCAGGCCCAGGTCAGAAGCATTTGAGACCCTGGCAGGCAGCTGGAAACAGCTGTGATTTTGAGTTTGAGCCATGGAATGATTTACCAACCTTGCAGGAAGAACAAGAAGTCACAAAAGTTTAGATATTATAGTAGAAGTAGTCATAAAGTAGAGGGAAGGATTTTTGAGTGCTGTACAGGGGGGTTTTGGTTTTGTACATGGGGGTCAGAGGTTTTAAGATGGAGGGATTTGGGCCTGTCCTGCCCTCCCTCTTTCTTCTCCCTTACCTCCATGTTCTTGGTGATGTTGGCACTCACAGATTGGTTTAGAGCAGAAAGGCACCATTTAATATAGGTAATAGGCATTGGGGAAAAACTGTAAACATGTAACACGTAATGTACCATATAAAAGACAGCAGCAGCCCTGGGCAGGGAGAGAAGAAGCAGTCGGGAGTCAGAGAGGATGTCAGGGTGTGTGTGTGCCTCTGCCTGAGCTGTGAGCAAACCACAGCAGCTCCAGAAGAAAATATTTTAGATAGCTTACAATAAAATGCCTTGAGACTGAACAACAGAAGAATACTGAGGTTTTTTTTTAAAGCATGGGTTGGAGGAGAGAAGTTTCCACCACACAGAGCCACCTGTGACCTAGGGTGAGCCCCAGCACCATACCATATAGCTTGTTTGATTCATTCTAATAATGGACGTGCTAGCTGGGTTAAATGTAAATGTTTAAATTGTGGGAAAAATTGGTATTGTAGCTCGTGCAATCGACGCTCTCATTGCAGGAAGTGTTGAGTACCAAATCTATTCCCTATCCAGATAGAACTCAGAACAACTGAAATAGTATCTTTGTTTTGTGGATGGGAATTATTAGTGCCTGTTGAATGGGAGATACCTGAGGAACAGTGGGAAACTACAGTTAGGGAGTGTCAAAAACTATTTGCCTAGAAATTAGCGAAAAAGGAAGTGACAAAGAAAGAAGAGGGCAAGCCTGGGTTGGCCACTGTACTCGCCAGGGAGAAGATCATATACACCTGCTATGGGCAGCAACCCCATAGGCATGGGAAGTGGAGGTATCAGCCATGCCAGACCTCTGCTACTCCTTTTTCTGTCACTCATGCTTTGTTTTTTTTCCTTTTGGAGTACCAGCAAAGTCATGTCACAGAGGTTACCGGAAGCTGTACATGGAAAGACACCAGGGTTCCTTTTTTGTTACACACACCCATATCAACAGTCACTGCTATTACACATCCAAATTAGGAAATTGTATACAAAATAGGAAAAAATACTGGATTGTGGAAAATTTAGGAACAAGTGGTAACAGGTTGGAAAATAAATGTCTGAAAGGAGAGAAATGGTTTTGTTTCACTTCTGCCACTGGGAGTAAAGTCCTGGACCTAGTTAAAGAGCAATTGGTAAACAAAAAGGCAAAGCCAATACAACAATCAAACCCTGTGCCAATTTCATTTCAAGATTTATATACAAAACTTGAACAGTAATTTTAAAAGGAAATAGACATCTCGAGACTGGGGAAAACTTTGTTTGTGGAATTGGAGGAGAGAATAAGTAAGGAACTTAACATAACCAACTGTGGGGTCTGTGCGGAGTTTTGATGGCAGAGGAACGGCCATGGAAAGGCAGCAGCTTAGGCCTGGTTGAACTCCTTAAGTGGAACCAGACAAATACTAGAGGGGAAAACTGACCAGAAGGATGGATTTGAAGTTCAACAGTGAGAGGGGATGAATGCCTCTGGCGTACTGAGGAAAATTTTCTTAATGAAGTAGGAAATACTCTCTGTGAGAGATATAAAGTGAGCAATGGAACTTTTAAATGGTGGATCCCAGAGGAACCAACTCAGTATTGGACTCGAGGAGAAATGAAAGAGAGAAACTGCAAATACAATAACAAAATTGGACTTTTTCAATGTAATGATACAGGCAGAAAATCCTTATTCTGGAATCCCAGAAATATCCAAATTTTGGGAGAATATAAATCAACAGAAAAATTACTATTGGAAATCACCAGACAGCTTATTTTGGATATGTGGAAAGAATGCATACCCAAAACTCCCCTGTAGTTGGAAAGGGAGATGCACTGTGGGAATTATACAGCCAGGATTTTTTTCTTCTACCAGGATCAAATGGAGATCAATTAGGAATACCAGTTAATGAGGAACTAAAAAGGAATAAAAGGGATTTGACTGAAGGATTCCAAAAATGGGGAGATGAAGAATGGGCCCCTGAACTCATACTGGAAATGTATGGGCCAGCCACCTGGACACAAGATGGGAGCTGGGGATATCAAACCCCAATTTGTATGCTAAATCATATTAGAAGACTCCAGGCAGTTGTAGAGATAATAACAAATAGAACTGGATGGGCAATGGAATTAATATCAAGGCAAAAATCCCAAATAATGGAGATGCCATCCTAGATATAGTTAAGGATATCAGAAAAATATATCCTGTACCCGTCCAAAAGTGGGAATCAAAGCTCAAAACGAGCTGGTAGGATAACATATTGGGCATAGAATGGTAAAAGGCTTCTTCCTTTTGTGTGCTACAGCTGGTTTGGTATTTCTTCCTTACTTGATCCCCAGTTTTATTCAGCTAATCACCAGCCCAGTCCAGGGCATGCAAGTGGTAACAATGCCTATAGACCCAAAATTGACTACATCTGGGACTGCACAAAAGATTATGGCATTAAAGAAACAAAAAAATTAAGAAAGGCCCTTGGAAGAAGCAGAAATTATTTATGGGGGGGGGGGGAAGGCAAATAATGGAGGATAGAAAACAAGAAATATTGCTCAAGCCAAATGATTTGTAAAAAGGGAGGAGGTGGGATTGTTATAAGTGCATATTATATTGTTGGCTTTTCATAAATATTAAGATGAATGTTGTATGTACAATGTTAAAATAACTTTGCTTTTATTTTTTCCTATTTACAAAAACTTAGACCTAGTAGTAGTGGTAGCTGATATAGCTAGGAGTGAACTGTCTGTTTGGTCAGGATAGCATCCAGTGAACATGTCAAGAGGACCCGGCTATTGATATGCCAATTATCAGCATCAGCTGTCTGAAGAAAGCATAGGCCAAGGCCCAGAGTGGAACTGATCAAGAGAGGGAACCAAAGCCACAGCCAAGAAACACGCATGCTCTAAAAAGCTGGAGCTGTGCAAGAGCCACGCTGAACAGTTCCTGGAATATGTAAACTAGTGGTGGATATGCATAAGGAGTATGAATATGCAACAAAGGCTGATGTAATAGAAATGGTACAAAAAGGGTGATTCCCAAATTAGCCGGGGTGCTCTTGGCTGAGTGCCAAGATGCACCCGGCCGTAATCCTTTGCTTTACTGTCTCTGCCTCCTATTGTCCATTATTAAACTTTGAAATTGTAACAGGGAAGTGAACCGTGTTTTTCACAAGGGAATATGGAACCTTTACATATATCGGCGCCGGGTTGCCCACTGCTAGTCATAACGGGGCTTGTCAAACCGGTTCTTTTCTCTTTCTTGATCTAGTAAGTTTTGCTATGGGGCTACACTCTTTGATGGCTTTTCTCACGATCTTTCCCCTCTTTCGCTTGCTCAAGGCTGCAGGGAGTTCATCAATTCCATCCTCCTCGGAACTACTTGAGCAAGAGCTCTCTGATTCGGCTGACTCTGTTGTACCATATAATCTATTTTACCTCCCCCCGGTCCTAGGAAGCACCACGGAGCATTTCCCGCATTTCTTAACCCGGGCTGCGAGTCTGCGTCATCGGTGATTTCATCCGGCGGAGCCGCTCAGGGTTGCTACGGAAACTCACAGGGCTGAGAGCGGAGAGACCCCTCCCCGCACGGGAGGTTCCCTCTCCCCTCTCCCGGAGAAGGCTCTGCCCCCGCTCCTCCTGGGCTGGACCGCCATCCATCCCCTCCTGTCCCGGCAGAAGGCTCTGCCCCCGCTCCTCCTGGGCTGGACCGCCATCCATCCCCTCCTCTCCCGCAGAAGGCTCTGCCCCCGCTCCTCCTGGGCTGGACCGCCATCCATCCCCTCCTGTCCCTGCAGAAGGCTCTGCCCCCCGCTCCTCCTCCTCCTCCTCTCGGGGCGGGGGCGGTGGCTGTACCGCCATCCATCCCCTCCTGTCCCGGCGGAAGGCTCTGCCCCCGGCTCCTCCTGGGCTGTACCGCCATCCATCCCCTCCTGTCCCGGCAGAAGGCTCTGCCCCCGGCTCCTCCTGGGCTGTACCGCCATCCATCCCCTCCTGTCCCGGCAGAAGGCTCTGCCCCCGGCTCCTCCTGGGCTGTACCGCCATCCATCCCCTCCTGTCCCGGCAGAAGGCTCTGCCCCCGCTCCTCCTGGGCTGGACCGCCATCCATCCCCTCCTCTCCCGCAGAAGGCTCTGCCCCCGCTCCTCCTGGGCTGGACCGCCATCCATCCCCTCCTGTCCCTGCAGAAGGCTCTGCCCCCGGCTCCTCCTGGGCTGTACCGCCATCCATCCCCTCCTGTCCCGGCAGAAGGCTCTGCCCCCGCTCCTCCTGGGCTGGACCGCCATCCATCCCCTCCTCTCCCGCAGAAGGCTCTGCCCCCGCTCCTCCTGGGCTGGACCGCCATCCATCCCCTCCTGTCCCGGCGGAAGGCTCTGCCCCCGCTCCTCCTGGGCTGACCGCCATCCATCCCCGCCCCTCTCCCGCAGAAGGCTCTGCCCCCCGCTCCTCCTGGGCTGGACCGCCATCCATCCCCTCCCCTCTCCCGGAGAAGGCTCTGCCCCCGCTCCTCCTGGGCTGACCGCCATCCATCCCCTCCCCTCTCCCGCAGAAGGCTCTGCCCCCGCTCCTCCTGGGCTGGACCGCCATCCATCCCCTCCTCTCCCGCAGAAGGCTCTGCCCTCCGCTCCGCCTGGGCTGTACCGCCATCCATCCCCTCTCCCCTCTCCCGCAGAAGGCTCTGCCCCCGCTCCTCCTGGGCTGGACTGCCATCCATCCCCTCTCCCCTCTCCCGGAGAAGGCTCTGCCCCCGGCTCCTCCTGGGCTGGACCGCCATCCATCCCCGCCCCTCTTCCCGCAGAAGGCTCTGCCCCCCGCTCCTCCTGGGCTGGACCGCCATCCATCCCCTCCCGTCCCTGCAGAAGGCTCTGCCCCCGCTCCTCCTGGGCTGGACCGCCATCCATCCCCGCCCTTCTCCCGCAGAAGGCTCTGTCCCCAGCTCATCCTCTCGGGGCGGGGGCGGTGGCATCCCTGCCTGCCCAGGCTCGCCTTTCTCCTCCTTCACTGCCCGGAGCCCGTCTGGGCTGCGCCTCCCCCGCTCCCCCGATCGTGTCGGCGGTGCCGGCGGGGGGGGCACGACCGACCGCACCCTCAGGGCGGGAGCAACGAGATCCAAGTCTTCTTCCTCCCTTGTTTTACTTTTGTTGTCCAGTCTTGGCTGTTTTTTCCTTTCTCCCCTTTCCCCCGTAGGACTGAGGTATGCTCTTTTGCTGTGCTGCTGGGCTCCGCTGACATGCTGACACCATAAAGAGCCTCGCATACTTTCGCTCACCTAAGTACCCTGAGTATTTATCCAGGGCTCTACCGGAAATCAAACTTGATACTAATCTCTTATCCAAACTACCAAACTCGGGCCTCGCATGATTGTCCTCTAGCTCATACCGCGACCAGATCTTTCCTGAGACTCTAATAAATTTGGATTTGAAAAACAAGGCTCCCCAGTTTCTCAGTACTAACCCCAGGGGATTGTCTCTCGGGTTATTATTTCTACAACACTCGCAGCAGAACACACACACACCGAATTGTAACAGACATGAGTAGGAATTAAAAGAACCAGCGAGAGGGAGAGCGACATTCAAACCCAAGCCCGCAGTGGCGACACGAGAGCGATCCTGCGAGCCAGCCCCGCCCGCATCCCGGAGCCAGAACAGCCCTTCCACCCGCCTGCCAAGCACAACACCCCCGGCACTCACGCCTGTCCCGCAGCTGCCGAGCTTCTTGGCCTCCGACACCCTCTGCATGCCCCGGGAGCAGCAGCCGGACCTTCCTCTGCCTCTGCTCCAGGGCTTGCCCAGATGCCGTGGCTCCCTTCGTGCTCGCCAGGAGCTGATGCCTTGGAAAGGCTCCCCTAGAACAGAGGCCAGAGTTCAAAAACAAAGGATGAGCCAAAATGATCACAAAATGGACGACTGGTCACAGGGTCTCTCACTTTTAGAGGTTCTGGTCCATTTGCATATTGGAGTTAATTGTCCAATTATACCTTTAGATGGTGAAGTCCCATCCTTCTTGTTTTCTCTCTTCAGACCACGTTGTTTATGTTCTTGGGCCTGAGATTTGGATTATTTGTCCTTGAGTCCCCAGCTAGAGCAGGAATTGTTTTGTCTCCCTGCTCTGTGAACAGAGCTCACCATCCCTTCATATGAAGCCCAGACCCACAGAGAAAAGCAGCACAGAATCTGAAACGAGAAAAGCCAAAACCTAAGGCATCAAATCCATGGGAGCCCCCTACACTCACCATGCCCCCCCTCAGCACCCCCTGGGCACCCCCCATTGATTGAACCCTCCAAAACGCCCCCAGGCCCAGGCCCCTTGGCCCCCCGAGTCCCCAGCCTGCATTCTCACCTGGGAAACCCCAAATCTTTGGGAATTCTCAACTGGGAAGGCCCAAATCCCTGGAAACCTCACCTGGGACCCCCAAAACCTCACTGGGACCCCTGAAACCTCAACTGGGACCTTCAAAACTCACCTGAGACCCCCAAACCTCACCTGGGAGCTCTCAAAATCTCCCCAGGACCCCCCAGAACCTCACCAGAGCTCCCAAACCCCACCTGGGACTCCCCAAAACCCTTCCAGCATCCCCCAAACTTCATCTGGAGCCCCTCAAACCCCTTCAAGGATTCCCCCAAATCCCCCAGGATCCCTCAAACTCAATCTGTCACTCCCCAAAACTCCCCAGGAGCCTCCAGACTCTACCTGGGACCCTCCCAAAGCCCCCAAAACACTGGTGACAGTGGGACAGAACTGGGTGGCACTGGGCTGGTGGCACTGGAATAATGACATGGGGCTGGTGGCATTGGGACAGTGGTGGGGACATTGGGGTGGTGACACTGGGACATAACTAGTGGCACTGGGATGGAACTGGTGGCACTGGGGGGGGACTGGTGGCACTGGGACAGGGATACTGGGACAGGACTGGGGACACTGGGATGGGGACATCAGGAAGGGACTGGGGACTCTGGGCTGGTGGCTCTGGGTTGGAACTAATGACACTGGGACACAACTGGTGACTCTGGAATGGGGACACTGGGATGGGACTGGGGACTCTGGGATGGAACTGGGAACACTGAGACACAGCTGGTGACAGTGGGACAGGACTGGAGACATTGGGCTGGAACTGGGTTGGTGACATTGGGCTGGTGGTACTGGGTCAGTGACAGAGGGACCGAACTGGTGGCACTGGGGTGGTGACAGTGAGATGGAACTGGGGACACCAGGTTGCTGGCACTGGAATGATGACACTGGGCTGGTGGCACTGGGATAGCCCTGGGGACCCTGAGGTGGTGGGACAGCAGCTTGTCACAGGGGTTTGTCACAGGGGATTGTCACAGGGGCTTGTCACCCGGCTGTGTTTGCCCCCCGCAGTGTCCCCGTCGTGTCCCCAGCGGCCACGGAGCCCCGCAAGGTGCCACAACCCCGGCACGGGGGGAATGGGAGGGGACAGGGAGGACGGAGGGGACACGGGGTTGACAGAGGGGACACAGGGTGGCAAAGGGGACAGGAGGGCGTGGCAGGAAGGAGGGAAGTGACAGAGGGATGGAGGGGACTGAGGGTGGCGGGAAGGGGGACAGCAGGGGATGGCAGAGGGGACGAGGGGTGACAAAGGGACAGAGGGGACAGCAGAGCCCTCCAGGGAGGGGACAAAGGGCACCCTGGAAGGGTACTGAGGCCACCCCAGGAGGCCACAAGTGCCACCAGGTCCCTGACACCTCCCCTGTCCCCTTCCCAGTGGCTGGAGGTGCTGGTGGCCGTGGTGGCCGCCCTGGGTGAGGTGGCAGCCACCATGGCCAGGCCATACAGGGGCGTGTGGCGGCGTGTGTCCCCAAAATCCCTGAATGCGAGCCTGGGGAGCTTCACCTGGCACCTCCGTAGGACCCTGAACCTCCACGCTGTCACCTCGCTGGGCCAGGCCCTGGCCACCCTCGGGGCCACCCCTGGGGCCACCCCTGGGACCACCTGGGTCGATGTGAGAGCCACGGGCAGCGCCTGGCGGGGGTCGGCTGAGGTGTTCAAACACAGCCGGGCCCGGCTGGCCAGGGAGGCCACCGAGCTCCGCGACGCCTGCAGGGACACGGCCACCGCCAAGGCCAGAGCTGCCATCACCACACGCCGTGCCTGGTACCTGCAGGACAAGGCCACCCGCCGGGGGACAGCTGGGGACAAGCAGGTGGCCGTGGCCCAGCAGCTGCCAGTGGCCCTGGGCAGGGAGGACGTGGCCTTGGCAGGGGCCACGCGCAAGACCTGGGTGGCAGCGGCCACCAAGGAGGAGCAGGCGGCTGCCATGGCCATGAGAGAAGCCATGGTGGCCAAGAACCAGGTGAGGGCAGCCACCCAGAAGGGACAGCGGGCAGAGGTGGCCCTGGGGCTGCTGAAGTGCTTGGTGGCCGTGTGTGACGAAGCCACCGCGTTCCCCCGGGAGCTGCAGTTCCGGCTCAGGGACATCGAGGCTACCCTGGAGGAGACAAAGAAGGTGTCCCCCATGTCCCCAAAGCCCTGGTGGCCACAGTGGCTGAGTTTGAGTAACTGTAGGAGGCCAGCAGCCATCTCTTCATGCGTCACCTGCTGGGGACACCTGGGGACATCCATGACCTCCTCTTGAGTCCCTGTGGTAGCTGCAGTGGTCCTGGTGGCACCAGTAGCTGCACAGTGGCCGAGCAGTGCCAAAAAAACATCGAGGACATCCTGAGGCTGCTGCAGGGACAGTGATGTCACCGCTGGGATGTCATGGGGGCAGATAACTGGGGAGACTTGTGGACACCTGAGTGCCACCAGTGCCTCATGTCACCAGGGCCTCGTACAAGGGAATTTGGGGGGCTCCTTGTGACACCAAGAGCCCCCCAAGTGTCACCAGGACCAGCCCAGCCCCCGTGTATAGGTCGCTGGTGTCACCAGGGTCTCTCTCTGTGTCACACACTGCCCTCAGGCACCCACCAGGACCCTCAAGCACTGGGACCCCTCTCCAAGCACTGGGACCCCCAAATTTCACCGTCCTTGTGCACCTGGAGCCTCCCTCAGGACCCCCCCTCAGGCATCAGGACCCTCAAGTTTCCCCTCTCGCCTCAGTCACCGGGACCTGAGCACCGGAACCCCCCCTGCATTGACCCTCCTTCACTGAGCACCAGGACAGGAACCAGACCCCCCCTTGTGCACCAACTCCCCCGAGCACCAGGGCTGGACCCCCCTTTGTGCCCCCCCACCCATCACGGGGGTTCCACCCCCTCCCCTTTGACCCTCCTGGAGCCACAGGACACCCCTAGAACAGCTCCAGGACTGGGGGGGTCCAGGAGCCGGAGTGGGGCCCCTGAGCACTGGGGGGCAGAGGGGGGTCCCCAGCACAGGGGGTTCCCTTCAGGCTCAGTCCTGTTCCCCCCCCATTGTCACCAGGGACCCCCCCCAGTTTACCCGGCCCACCCTATGCCCCGGAATCCCCCCATTCGCTGCCGCCCCCCGCTTCACCAATTCCCAAAGCGCTGGGACCCCCTGGGCCATGAGCCCCCCCTAGTGTGCCAGGACCCCCCCCTCACCGCCCCTCCCCCTTCCATGGGACCCCCTTCACTGCCCCCCACCACCAGGACCCCCCAGTCCACGGGACCCCCCACACTCACCAGGACCCCCCAATCCATGGGACCCCCCCCACTCACCAGGACCCCCCAATCCATGGGACCCCCCACACTCACCAGACCTCCCCCACTCTCCATGCCCCCACCCTCGGCACCCCCCAGGACCCCCACTGGGGGCATCGTGGGGGTTTGGGGGCCCCGGGGTTCCCAAATGATCCCAAATCCTGCTGGATCCCAAGGAACAACCCCAAAGGATCTCAGATCCTAAATCCTGGATCCCAGAAAATCACAGATCCTGAATGCTGCTGGATACACAAAACCAATCCCAAGCAATCCCAAACCCCAGATCCCAAATCCTGCTGGATTCCCACCAATAGTCCCAAATTATCTCAATTTCTGGATCCCAAGCAATCCCAAAATTACCCCAAATCCTGGATCCCTAGCAGTGTTAAAATCCAGATCCTAAATCCTGCAGGATCCCAAGGAATAGTCCCAAATGATCTCAAATCCTGGATCCCAAACAATCCCAAATCCCGGATCTCAAATCCTATTGGACATTCAAAACCAATTCTAAATGCTCTCAAATCCCAAATCCTGGATCCCAAAAAGTCCCAGACACCAAATGCTGCCAGATACCCCAAATCCGATCCTAAAAGATCTCCAATCCTGGGTCCCCAAACAATCCCAAATCCCAGACCCCAAATCCTGCTCTATCTGCAGAAACAATCCCAAAAACCAATTCCAAATCAGGGTCCTGGCAGGGAAAACAGAGCCCTGGTTGGGGTAAACGGGTCCTGAAGGGGCCAATGAGGTCCTAGAAGGATAAATGGGGTGTTGAGGGGAAAATGGTTCCTGAAAGGATAAATGTGGGCTCTGAGGGGTTCAGTGGGGTCCTAAAAGCATGAATGGGGGTAAATCAGAGTCCTGGCAGGGGAAATCAGAGCCCAGAGGGGTCAATGGGGTCCTGGCAGTGAAATGGAGCCCTGGAGGATGGATCTGTGCCTCAAAGGATTAAAGCCAGCCTTGAAAGGGTCCCTGAGGTCCCGGCAGGGCCAGTTCTGCCCCTCGGGGGAGGATCAGGGTGTGGGGCCCTCCCTCCTCCAGGAGCCTCAACACCCTCAGCCCTCAGAGCTCCGGCCACAGCCTCTGGATGAGGACAGGGATGGAGCACCAGGTGGGAACCCCAAAACCCCGGGGTCACCCCCATATGGTACCATAGGGGATCTGGGGAGATTTGGGGGGGATTTGGGGTATTTTGGGCCAGTTTGTTGAAGTTTGGGAATCCCCAGGGCCATGGGTGCGGCCAGGAGGGAAAAGGGAAGTGGAAAGTTCCGGAGTCTGGGGAGTTCAGAGGGGCCTGGGGAGGGGGAAAAGGGGGATGGGAGCTCCCAAATTCCTGGGAGGATTCAGGTGGAACCCGCTAAATCTCACCTGGGTACCTGAGAAGCCCAAAACCTCCCTGAAACCTCACCTGGAACACCTGGGAAACCCCAAATCCTTGGAAATTCTCACCTGGGACCCCCCCTAAACCTCACCTGGGAGCCCCTTGGGACCCTCACCTGGACACCTGGGACCCCCCAAATGCTCACCTGTGCAGCTGAGAAACCCCAAATCTTTGGGAAATCTCAACTGGGAAGCCCCAAATCCCTGGAGAACCTCACCTGGGACCCCCCTTGCCCCCTGTGCCCACCCTGACCCCACTGTGCTGTGTCCTCTAGATGTCCCCTGCTCATTTGTGACCCCCAAAACTCAACCTGGGACCCCCCAAAATCCTCCCATGACCCCCTAAAACCCTTCCAAGGCCCACAAAGCCCCCTCAGGATCCCCCAAACCCCCCCTGCGCTCATCCTACCCCCCAAAAACCCCACGGGGGACCCCCAGAACCCTGCCTGGGACCCCAAAACCCCCCCCCCCAGAACCCTCCAACCCCTCCCCCACTGCCCTAATCCCCCTCTCCTGTCCCCAGGTGTCCCCCCCTGCCCTCCCCCCTGAGGTGGACACAGCAGTGGCCGCGCGGCACAGGGCCCTGGTGGCCCTGGTGGCCTTGGCCGAGGCCCTGGGGACACCGGACAGTGTCCCAGCTGCGCTGGCTGAGGCCGAGGCTGCCCTGGACCAGGCCCAGGAGGCCCAGAGGGGGCTGGAGAGGGCCCGGGAGGCCGCGGTGGCCCCGGCGGTGGCCCTGGGAACCCTGGGGGATGAGAATGAGCAGTGGCTGCGGCAGCTCGGGGCCGTGGCCAAGGCGGCGGCGGCAGCACTGGAACGTGAGGAGAGACGGGCACGGCGGTGCCAGCGCTGGCTGCGGGCTGGGCACAGGCTGGCCGTGGGGCTGATGGTGCTGTGCGGGGCCGTGTGTGAGTAAAAACCAGTATGGACCAGTATAGACCAGTATGGACCAGTATAGAGCAGTATGGAATGGTATGGGGCAGTATGGACCAGTATGGGCCAGTATAAACCAGTACGGACCAGTTTGGATGAGTTGGGCTCTTGGCTGGGCACGGGCTGGCTGTGGGGCTGATGGTGCTGTGTGGGGCTGTGTGTGAGTAAAAATTACTTTGGACCAGTACAGACCAGTATAGACCGTTATAAACCTGTATGGACCAGTACGGACCAGTATAGAGCAGTATGGAATGATAGGGACTAGTATGAGGTAGTATGGACTGGTACAGACCAGTATAAACCAGTAGAGACCAGTATAAGCCAGTTCAGACCAGTATACATCTGGATCGTACTGTTTGCTGTGGGTCTGCACTGCCTCAGTGGGAGGCAGTATGGACCAGTTCAGACCAGTTCAGACCAGTATAGACCAGTATGAGTATCAACAGAGCAGTAGAGACTTCCCCCTGCCTGGACCCATACAGACCAGTTTGGACCAGTATAGACCAGTATGAATATTTACAGACAAGTAGAGACTTCCCCCTGCCCTGACCAGTATGAACCAGTACAGAGCCGTAGGGACCAGTTCAGACTGGCATGGACCAGTAAAAACCAGTTCAGACCAGTATGGACCAGTACGGACCAGTACAAATATCTACAGACCAAGAGAGACTTTTCCCTGCCCTGACCAGTATACGCCAGTTCAGACCAGTATAGACCACTACGGACCAGTGCAGAGCAGCAGGGGGCAGCAGGGGATGCAGGGAACCAGTACAGACCAGTTCAGACCAGTTCAGACCAGTATGGAGCCCTACCGACCAGTAGAGGCCTTCCCCTGCCCCAGGATGGGGACACTGGGATAGGGACACTGGGACAGGACTGATGACACTGGGATGGAACTGGTGACACTGGGATGACTCACGGGGACGATGACACTGGCACAGTGACAGCGCAGGAGACACTGAGCTGGTGACATTGGTGTGGGGACAATGGGGTGGTGGCACTCAGGTGGTGACAATGGGACAGAACTGGTGGCACTGGGGTGGCAACACTGGGATGGAACTGGTGACACTGGGCTGGTGGCACGGGGGCAGCCCTGGGGACACCGGGGTGGTGACAGTGGGATAGACTGGGGTGGTGGCACCGGGCTGGAACTGGGGACAGTGGGAGCGGATTGGTGACACTGGGACAGGGAGAGTGGGACAGGACTGGGGTCACTGGGAGGGGACACGGGGATGGGGACATCAGGAAGGGACTGGGGACACTGGGGTTGAACTGGTGGCACTGGGCTGCTGCTACGGGTGGTACTGGTGACATTGGCATGGTGACATAGGTATGGGGACAATGGCGTGGTGGCACTGGCATGGAGCTGGGAGCAGTGAGCTGGTGGTACTGGGACAATACTAAGGACACTGGGCTAGAACTGGGTTGGTGACACTGGGCTGGTGGCACTTGGGTGGTGACAGTGGGACAGAACTGGTGGCACTGGGTTGGAAGGGGGGACACCAGGACAGGACTGGTGGCAGAGGCACAGGGACACCGGGATTGAACTGGTGCCACTGGACGGGTAGCACTGCCATGTCCCTGGTGCCACCTATCCATTGTCCCCTGTCCCCACAGTGTCCCTGGACTCGGTCCGCGTTGCCCTGGGGGTGAGCGAGGACAATCACCTGCTGATGGCCCTGGCCGCGGTGGCCGTGTCCTGCGAGGTGGCCAGGCAGGGTTTGGGGACATCGCGGCGTCACCTGGCCACCGCCGCAAGCCGCCAGTGGGACATGGCCCTGTGCCTGCGGGACCGTGCCCGGCGGGTGGCAGCTGCCAGGGCCAGTGCCGAGGCCGCCGCGGCCACCAACAAGGCCACTGCAGATGTGCTGGGGCAGCTGGAGGAGGTGACACAGGCGCTGGAGAAATTGGTGGCCGCTGTCACCCAGGACAGGGAGGTGACACCGTGGGGGACACGGGGACAAGGCTTCCCCAGAGCTGCCCGGGCACTTGGGGACATCCTAGTGGGGTTGGACACATTGCATGAGGGGCACAAGGAGGTGATGCCAAGGCTGGAGGCGGCCCAGAGAGCGCTGGCGGGGCAGGGGTAGGGATGGGGTGGGGACACTGGGGTGGCACTGTCACCACTGGGGTACGGGGACACTCTGAGGGACAGTGGGGACTTCGGGGACAACCCCGTGTCCTTCCCTTGGGGACACCGGGACCACCCTGAGGTCCCCTGTCCCGTTTTGGGTCACCACGATGTCCCCGATGTCCCCACAGTGTCCCCAACAGGACCCCGGCATGTCCCCAGGGTCCCCAACAGGACATCGGGGGGGACACTTGGGTCTTGTTGGGGACATAGGGGGGACACTGGGGCCATGTGGGGACCCTGAGGGCACATCAGGTCCCGCTGGGGACATGGGGGGGGACAGCGGGGACTCCTCCCGGGCAGGGGGGAGGAAGGGGGGCGGGGACGTCACCTCGCCCTGCCCCCATCCGGCCGCGCCACTTCCCGCGTGTCCCCCGCGTGTCCCCCGGGCCGGTCCCCCCTCCCCGCCAGCATCTCCCGGAGTGTCCCCGCGGCGTCCCCGGAGTGTCCCCACGGCCATGGAGCCCCGCGAGGTGCGGCAATCCCGGGGCCGGGAGGGGACGGGGGACACGGGGCGGCGGCGGGGAAGGGGAGGGGACAGAGGCTGGAGGGGACCAGGGGTGACACAGGACGGGGGGACAGCAGAGCCCTCCAGGGAGGGGACAAAGGGCACCCTGGAAGGACACTGGGGCCACCCCAGGAGGCCACAAGTGCCACCAGGTCCCTGCCACCTCCCCTGTCCCCTCCACAGCTGCTGGAGGCGCTGGTGGCCGTGGTGGCCACCCTGGGTGAGGTGGCAGCCACCGTGGCCGGGCCCTGCGGGGACGTGCTGCTGGCTGTGTCCCCACGGTCCCTGAGCGCAGCCCTGGGGACCTTCCTCGGTCACCTCCGGGACACCCTGGACCACCACGGTGTCACCTCCCTGGGCCAGGCCCTGGCCGCCCTCGGGGCCACCCCAGGGGCCACCTGGGCCCATGTGTCAAGGGCGGCCAGTGCCTGGCAGGACTCGGTGGCCGCGCTCGGGGACCGCTGGGACCAACTGGCCAGGGAGGCCACCGAGCTCCGCGACGCCTGCAGGGACGCGGCCACCAGGGAAGCCACCACAGCGGCCACTGCCACCACCCTGGCCAGGGATCTGCAGGACAAGGCCACACAGTGGGGGACAGCCGGGGACAACCTGGTGGCCGCAGCCTGGCAGCTGCCGCTGGCCCTGGACAAGGAGGAGGTGGCCTCAGCGCTGGCTGCACACGAGGCCCGGGTGGCAGCGGCCACCAACAAGGTGGTGGCGGCCACCAAGGCCACGGAAGAGGCCGTGGTGGCCACCAGTGAGGCTGGGGCAGCCAGCAGGAGGGGACAGCGGGCAGAGGTGGCGCTGGAGCTGCTGGAGCACTTGGTGGCCGCGTGTGACAAAGCCACCGCGTTCCCCCGGGAGCTGCAGCGACGGCTCAGGGACATCGAGGCCACCCTGAAGGGGACAAATGAGATGTCCCCCGATGTCCCTGAGGCCTTGGTGGCCGCGGTGACCGAGGCTGAGCGGCTCTGGGAGGCCAGCGCCCGCCTGGCCACGTGTCACCTGCTGAGGACACTTGGGGACATCCGCAGGCTCCTCTCCAGTTGCCCTGGTGGCCCCGGTGGCCGCGCGGTGGCCGAGCGGTGCCAAAGAGCCATCGAGGACATCCCGAGACTACTGCGGGGACAGTGATGTCACCGCTGTGATGTCATCGGGGTGGTAACATCATCAGGGACATCGCTGGTGTCATTTGTCCCCGCCCCCATCTCAGGGCGGGATTTGAGACAAATTTGGGGAATTTTCTGGGAATTTTCATTAAAACTGCCCCAAATCCTGATGGGGATTCCTGGGGTGACATCACTGGGGACACTTGGGGACAGGGACCGACCCAGCAAGGCCAGTCACTTTCGTGTGCTGTTTCCATGATGATGGGGACACGAGGAGTCCTCAAAGGGAAAACAGGGTCTTGAGTGGGTGAGTTGGGTCCTGGCAGGGGAATGAGGGTCCTACAGATGTCACTTAGGGTCATGAAAGGGTAAACTGGGGGGCTAAGGGGGTAAATGGGGGTCCTGGCAGGTTAAACGAGTGTTGTGAATTCCATCTGTAGGACCCCATTGAACCCTTCAGAGCCCTCATTTACCCTTCCAGGACCCCATTTAGCCCCTCAGGACCTTCATTTCCCCAGCCAGGACCCTGAGCCCCCCACTCTCAAGGCGACCTTTCCCCTTCCAGGACCTCATTCACAACCCCACATCCCAGGCCGTGCCCCCAGGCTCCGCCCCAAGCTCTGATTGGTTGGATTGAAGAAAGGGGCGTGGCCATTGAGGTGGAAACCAAAATGGAGAAAGGGGGGAGGGGAAGAAGGGGTAGCGACACCCCAAAAATGAGACCAGGCTCCCCCAAATTCCAGGAATTCCATGGGAACCCCTAAAATACTGGAAATTACATAGAAATCCCCAAAACTGGGACTTAGCATTCCCCAGATGCCCCAAACTGGGATAAAAAAATTGATTTCCCAAGGGATTCTCAGTTTTTAATGTCCCAAATTGGCATAACAAGTTGATTTTCCAGGAAATTCCTGGATTTTAATGCTTCAGATTGGGATGAAACGTTGATTTTCCAGTGAATTCCCTTTTTTTCCAGCGAAACCCCATGAATTTCCTGGAAAGTCAACTTTTAATCCCAATTTGAGGCATTACAAAAACGGGGCCCTGGGGGGCTTGGTGGTCCTGGGGAGGATTTGGGGCTCCTGAGGGAATCTGGGCGTTCAGGAGGGTACTAGGGGGGATCTGAGGGGTCCTGGAGGACCTCAAGGGGTCCTGGGTGGGGTTTGGGAGGTCCCAAGTGATCCTGGAAGTTCTAGGATGGCTTTTGGGGAACCCTGGGGAGGATCTGGGGGGTCCTGGAGGGTTCCAGGTGGGGTTTGATGGTGGCCAGTGTGCTGCAGATGTGGCATGTGGTGGAGCCGTGCTTGCAGATCCTGCAGGAGCTGGAGGGGGATGGGGCTGGCTGGGGTCATGGGGAGGCACTGCCATCATCATGGAACGTTCATGCTCATGACGGGTCATCGGCATTGGCATCGTCACAGAACCTTCATGGCCGTGATGGGTCATCATCGCCCTTGTCAAGAACATCTGCAGTCATTAAGGGTCATCATCGTGGAATGTCTGTGATGGTCGTGATTCCATGCGTGGCCTTGATGGGTCTTCACTGTCATCATCAAAGATGGGTCCATCCATGGTCTTCAAGAGTCCATCCATGGTCTCGATGAGTCTTTGCCTTTGTCATCGTCATCATCATGGACCGTCTGTGGTCGTGAAGGGTCTTCACTGCCATCGCCAGTGACCATTTGTGCTCATGAAGGGTCATCATCGTTGTGGAATGTCCATGATGGAGATGAGTCCATCCACAGTCTTGATGGGTCTTTTGCTTTATCATCATCATCATCAACCATGGACATGGAGGGTCTCCACTGTCATCAAGGGCAGTCCATGGTAGTGAAGGGTCTCCATTGTCATCATCACCATCACCTGCGGTCCCAGTGGGTCATTGCATGCCAACCATGAAGGAGAAAGATCTTCATCATCCTTCTCTCCCTCCTGGACCCTCTGATGTGGCTCTGTGGCTCAGCCATGGTGAAGGACCGTCGTCATCAACGTTGTCATCATAGGGTTCCCACGGCAGTGAGGGGACAACCCATGGTGACATCAGGACCATCCATGGTGACACTAGGACTATCATCCATGGTGGGGACGGGACAATCCATGGTGACAATATGACAATCCAGAGTGACATTGTGACAATCCATGGTGACAGTGACCCTTCCTCCTCCTCCTCCTCCTCCTCCTCCTGGGCCACCTGCACTGCCACTGAGGAGCTCCTCCAGCTCCACATGGCCACCACCACAACCCTGTCTCTGCCATCCCAGGAGATCCTCAAGGTCCACATGGAGGACAGTGATGATGACAACAATGACGATGACAGCGATGACAACAATGAAGGCCCCACACAGATCATGCCAGATGACACCAATGCCCCTCTGGCTACGCCGCTGGACCCGCCCGCCATCGTCTACATCAAACCTGAGCTGGCCACCACCACGGTGACCACGCCGGACATCCCACTGCTGACCAACCCGACACCACCCAGCTGGATGCCGGTGGACCCGCACGGCAACGAACTCCCGTGCCGCAGTGGCCACAGGGCCCACGCGCCAGCGAGGCCCGGCACCATGCCAGACCACGGGAAGCGCTCGGTGGCACGGCCCAAGGGCAAGCGGCACATCCAGCTGAGCCTGGGCTGCGGCCGTTCCCGCTGACCCTCGGGCTGCGGCCATTCCCGTGGCCGTTCCCACTGACCCTCAGGCTGTGGCCATTCCCCTGCAGTCGCTCCCACTGACCCTCAGGCTGCAGCCATTCCCCTGTGGCTGTTCCCGCTGAGCCTCGGGCTGCAGCCATTCCCGTGGCCATTCCCGCTGACCCTCAGGCTGTGGCCATTCCCTTGTGGTTGTTCCCGCTGACCCTCGGGCTGCAGCCATTCCCTTGCGGGCATTCCTGCTCACCCTCAGGCTGCAGCCGTTCCCGCTGCCCCTCGGGCTGCAGCTGTTCCCACCATCACCAGCACAGGAAACACAGAGGGGCCCAAGTACAGCCAGTGACCAGTATGGACCAGTACAAACCAGTATGAACCAGTGCTGGGTCTGTGAGTGACCACTGCAGCCCCCAGATCATTCTGGGGCTCTGGTCCCAGTTCAGGTTCTGGTCACAGTTTATGACAGTTCCCAGTTTAGCCCCTACACTGGTTTGGGATCACTCCCAGTCCAGTCTGTACTGGTTCGTGCCCAGTTCCCAGTTTATCCCAGTTTAGTCTGTACTGATTCAGGCCCAATTCCGCGTTTAGCCCCGCCCCCTGCATGCCCAGCCAATGGCAGCATAGGACGGGCGGGACTTCTGTTACCATGGGAACGCACAAGCAGTGTCTTCATGGCAACGGGCGAAGGCGCTTCCGGGTTTATTGTTCCCGCCCTCTGCTGCTCTCACCCAATCAGCGCTCGCGGGGCCGGGCGCAGCAGCCAATGGCGATGCAGAAGGGGCGGGAGCAGCGTTGCCATGGGGACGGCCCGGGTGGTCGCCATGGCAACGAGGGTGAAGGAGCAGGAAAAGGTTAAAAACAGGAATAAAAACACGGGATTGGTGTGGGCTGGGAGAGACCGGGGGGCCCTGGGGACAGTGGGACCCCCCGGGGACACTGGGACCCCTCCAGGATGGGCCTGGGGCCTTCGGGGACTTCAACTGACCCTGCCAGGACCCAACGGCCCCTCAGGACCCTGAACTGGGAGGAACTAGGCTGTCCTCAGTGATGTCCCCATTGTCCCCATGTCTGTCCCCGGCTGTACCAGGCACTGTGGGTGGTACGAGGGCACCTTTGGGACACTTTGGGGGGTGTTGGGGACACCTTGGGGGCACTTCGGGGACAGTTTGGGAGCTCTTGGGGGCACTGGGAAGGGTTGAGGACAGTTTGGGGACATTTTGAGGCATTGGGGACACCTCGGGGACACCTCGGGGGAATTGGGGACATTCCTGGGACATGTGGAAGAACCTTTGGGACACCTGAAGGGCATTGAGGGCATTGGGGACACCAAGGAACCTCCTTGGGGACATCGGGGACTCTTTGGGGACCCTCTGGTGGTTGTGGTGGCTTTGGGGACATTGGGGGCTGGACAGGGACAAAGTGACACCGAGCCAGGGCTGGGATAGAGTTGTGACATCATCACCATCACTGTGATGTCATCACCGTCACAATGACATCATAAACGTCACCATAGTGACATCACCACCACCACAGTGATGTCACCTCTGTCCCCACAGTGCCACCGGTCCCTGATGATGTCACCTGTGTCCCCAGTGATGTCACCGGTGTGCCCAGAGGGGCGCTGGCTCCGCGGGGTCCCCGATGTCCCCAGTGTCCCCGAGGATGGCGGCACCGAGGGCCTGGAGCTGCGTCACCAGCGGGGCCAGGGACACTGCGGGGACACGTTGGGGACACATCGAGGGGACACTGAAGGCACTGGGGACGTTGAGAGACATCTGGGGACACTCAGGGACACTTTAGGGACACTGAGGGACATCTGGGGACACTTTGGGGACAGTGAGGGGACACTGGGGACACATCTGGGAGCTTTTAGAGGACTTTGGGAAGGACATTTGGGGCATTGGGGATACTCAGGGACATTTTTAGGGACACTGGGGACACTCAGGGACATTTTTAGGGACACTGGGGACACATCGAAGGACACTGAGGGATCCTTTGGGGACATTTAGGGACACTCAGGGACACACTTGGGAACACACTGGGAAATCTGTGGGGACATTCAGTGACACTGAGAGGACACTGGGGACATTTGGGACAGGTTTAGGGACACATTTGGGGACGCACCCACCTGTGCCTGGGCGTGGCCGGGTCCTGTCCCCGCCCTTGGTGGCCTGGGGGGGACACGAGGGTGACAGCCTGGGGACAGAGCCACCTCCGGTGTCTCCTCGGTGCCACCCTGTCACTTGCTCCGGTGTCACCTGTGGGGCCACCGCGCTGGGGACAGAGAGGGGACACAGAAGGGACAGGGAGGGGACAGAGCGGCTGTGTGACTGCCAGGTCAGCGCTGTCCCCAGGGCCGCCCCTGATGTCACCGGTGCCACCCCAGTGTTCCCAGGGCCACCCTGGTGGCACTCACCACTGTCCCCAGTGTCACCCTGATGCCCCCTGTGTCACTCACCCGCTGTCCCCAGGGCCACCCTCCAACATCCCCAGGGCCCCAGTGATCCCAGGGCACCTCCAGTGTCCCCTGGGTCACCCAGATGTCCCCAGTGCCACCCCGGTGTCCCCGGTGTCACTCACACACTGTCCCCCGCTGTCCCCTCCGGCTCCCGCTGCCACCGGAGCCGCCCCGAGGCCACCAGCGCTGGGGACAGAGGGGACACTGGGACAGGGACGTGGGCACAGCCACCACACTGTCCTCACAGTGTCCCCAGCCTCTCCTAAGGTGTCCCAAAGTGTCCCCAAGGTGTTCCAGGAATGTCCCAACCCCCCAAAGCGTCCCCAAAGTGTCCCCAACCCCCCAAACCATTCCCAATGTCCCCAAACTGTCCCCAATGTCCCGAGAATGTCCCCAACTCCCCCAAAGTGTCTTCAAGGTATCCCCAACCCCTCTCAGGTGTCCCCAGGTGTCCCAGATTCTCTTTGAACACCTCCAAAGTGTCCCCAAAGTGTCTCCACCACCTGCAATGTCCCAGTGTGTCCCAAAACCCCCCAAGGTGTCCCCAATCCTCCCCCATTGCCTCCAAAGTGTCCCCAAGGTGTCCCCAACCTCCCCGACTGTCCCCAGACTATCCCCAGAGTGTCCCAAATCCTGACAAAGTGTCCCCAAGGTGTGCCCAGGTGTTCCCAAAGTGTCTCCAGTCCTCCCACAAAGCCTCCAAAGTGTCCCTGCAGTGTCCCGGCAGTGTCCCCACAGTGTCCCCAGTGTCACTGACCCTGCAGTCGGTGCTGGGCCTGTCCCAGGCGCTCACTGAGGGTCCCCAGGGCCCCGATGGCCGTGGTGACATCAGCCAGGGCCACGCCCAGTGTCCCCAGCAGCCTGGGGACAGCAATGGGGACAGACCAGTACAAACCAGTAACCCCCAGTGTCCCCAAAAGCCTGGGGGACACCTGGGGAACAGCAATGGGGACATCCTGGTTCATCCCAGTACAAACCAATTCATCCCAGTTCCGCCCAGTGTCCCCAACAGCCTGGGGACAGCAACGGGGACAGCCCAGTCCTCCCCAGTTCCCTCCCAGTCCCTCCCAGTTCCCCCCAGCCCTCCCCAGTGCCCCCAGTACCGGCTCAGGGCCTGGCCCAGTTTCCCCAGTTCCTCCTCGGCCACGTCCGCCCGGAGCCGCTCCTGGGACAGGGCCTGGACACAGAACAGCCCCAGATTGTCCCCAGGTGTCCCTCACCTGCACCAGCTGTGTCCCCAATGTCCCCAGGTGTCCCTCACCTGCACCAGCTGTGTCCCCAACATTCCCAGGTGTCCCTCACCTGCACCAGCTGTGTCCCCAATGTCCCCAGGTGTCCCTCACCTGCACCAGCTGTGTCCCCAATGTCCCCAGGTGTCCCTCACACCTGTGCCTGGTGTGTCCCCAGCTGTGTCCCCAGGTGTGTCCCCAATGTCCCCAGGTGTGTCCCCAGGTGTCCCCCACCTGTCTCTCCTGCTCTGCCCGGCGCAGCCGCAGCTCCAACAGCGACACCTGGCGGGACCCAGCGGCCACTGCAGCACCCAGGGAGCGCACCTGGGACAGGGGGACACGGGGGGGACACGGGTGACATCCCTGAGGGACACGGGTGACATCCCTGAGGGACACAGGTGACCCAGAGGGTCCCCCCCGGTGTGGGGTTGGTTCCACCTGTGGCGTCTCACTGCCCCAGATGTGGGGTGCCACCGTGTCCCCTCCCCTGTCCCCCGTCCCCTCACCTGTCCCTGCAGCCGCAGCTCCTGGCCCCGCTGCAGCCTCACCTGCAGCAGCAGCTGGAAAACCTTCTGGCGCCAGCGGCCCAGCAGCACCTGAGAGAGAGCTCACCTGAGAGCCCAAAAACTCACCTGAGAGCCCAAAAATGCACCTGAGACACCCCAAACACACCTGGGCCATCCCAGGGTGTGTCCCCAACCTCCCTACGTGTATCACCAGTGCCCCCAGGTGTGTCCCCAGGTCCCCCCAGGTGTCCCCGGTCCCTTCCAGGGTGGCTCTGGCCCCAAGACAAACCCAGAACACCTGGGACAGATGAGACTGGGAGTTACTGGGGGTTACTGGGAGTTGCTGGGGGGGTTACTGGGAGCACTGGGGGGGTTACTGGGAGCACTGGGGTTTACTGGCAGCACTGAGGGGGTTACTGGGAGAACTGGGGGGGTTACTGAGAGTTGTTGGGGGGGTACTGGGAGCACTGGGGGGGTTACTGGGAGCACTGGGGGGGTTACTGAGAGTTGTTGGGGGGGTACTGGGAGCACTGGGGGTTACTGGGAGTTGTTGGGGGGGTTACTGGGAGCACTGAGGCCTCACCTGCTCTGGGCTTGGCTCCGCCCCCTCTGGGCCAAGGCCCCGCCCCCTCAGGGTCTCCAGCTCCATCTCCAGGATTTGGCTCCGCCCTTTTTCTGCCTCCAGCTCCGCCTCCAGGCGCTGGCCACGCCCCCTCAGGGCGCTGAGCTCCGCTGCCAGGGCCTGGCTCTGCCCCCTTTCTGCCTCCAGCTCCGCCTCCAGGCTCTGGCTCCGCCCCCGCAGTGCTTTCAGCTCCTCCTCCAGTCCATGGACACGCCCCCTTTCTGCCTCAAGCTCCGCCCCCAGGGACCTGTGAGGGGGACTGGGGTTACTGGGAGCACTGGGAGGTCATTGGGGGCTTACTGGGAGCACTGGGAAGCTACTGGGGGGGTTACTGGGAGCACTGGGAGCCTCACCTGGGGCGCAGCACAAAGTGGGAGGGGGGGATGAGCCCCTCCAGACTGGGAGGATGCAGCTGGGAGCACTGGGGGGCACTGGGAGCACTGGGAGGGCCCGGGCGGGGCTCGGCCATCAGCGACCTGCGGGGGAACAGTTCCCAGGATGGACCAGTAAAGACCAGTATGGAGCAGCATAGCCTGTCCCCAGTCCCAGTAACCTCCCAGTCCCTCCCAGTCCCTCCCAGTACCCCCAATCCCTCCCAGTCCCTCCCAGTCCCTCCCAGTTCCCCCCAGTCCCTCCCAGTCCCTCCCAGTTCCCCCCAGTCCCTCCCAGTCCCCCCAGTCCCTCCCAGTTCCTCCCAGTCCCTCCCAGTTCCCCCCAGTCCCTCCCAGTCCCCCCAGTCCCTCCCAGTCCCCCCAGTCCCCCCAGTCCCTCCCAGTCCCCCCAGTCCCTCCCAGTTCCCCCCAGTCCCTCCCAGTTCCCCCAGTACCTTCCAGTTCCCCTCCCAGTCTCCCCCGGCTCCCCCACGCGGTGCACGCCGGGAAGGCTTCCCCGCCGCCGCTTTCCCGCGCTCCCGCCTCAGCCAATCAGAGGCGGTGGCTCCCGGGTCCCGCCACCCCTTCCAACCAATGGGAGGGCGTATCTGGGAGAGGTGGGCGGGGCTAGGGCGGATCGGGGCATGGAAGGGGAAATGGGGTCCTGGAAGGGAAAATGGGCACTTAGGAGGGGTAAATGAGGTCCTGAAAGGGTAAGGGGAGCCTTAGGGCAGGGTTAATGCGGTCCGGAGCGGTCCTGGAAGAGTAAATGAGGGTCTGAAAGGGTTCTGAGGGGGGAATGGGATCCTGGCAGGGTAAGTCAGGGTCCTGAGGGGCCCTTGGGTCTTAGCAGGGTCAGTCAGGGTCCTCGAAGACCTCACGCCCATCCCGGAAGAGTCCCGCTGTCCCCAGGGGGTCCCGCTGTCCCCAGGGTCCCCCGGTCTCTCCCAGCCCACACCAATCCCGGGTTTTTATTCCCGTTTTTAACCTTTTCCTGCTCCTTCCGCCCTCGTTGCCATGGCGACCACCCGGGCCGTCCCCGTGGCAACGCTGCTCCCGCCCCTTCTGCATCGCCATTGGCTGCTTTGCCGGACTCCGCGAGCGCTGATTGGCTGAGAGCGGCCAAGGGCGGGAACAATAAACCCGGAAGCGCCTTCACCCGTTGCCATGGAGACCCCGCTGCGCGTTCCCATGGTAACAGAAGTCCCGCCCGTCCTGCGCTGCCATTGGCTGCTGCGCTCGGGAACGAAAGCGCTGATTGGCTGGGGCAGAAGGGTCAGAAGGGTCCCGGATGTCCCCAAAGAGACCCTTGATGTCCCCAGCCCCGCGTGACCAACGCAGGAGGGTCTCCAATGTCCCCAGGAGGCTCCCTGGTGTCCCTAAAAGGATTCCCGATGTCCCCAAGGCCACCAGGACCATCCCAGCAGGTCCCCAAAAGGGTCCTTGGTGTCCCCACAGTGTCCCCAGGAGAGTTCCTGATGTCCCCAAGGGCTCTGATGTCCCAACCCCCCATGGCCATCCCAGGGGGGTCCCCAGTATTCCCAAGGGGGTCCCTGGTGTCCCCAAGGGTTCCCACATGTCCCCAGAAGTATCCCTAAATTGCACAGGGGGGTCCCCAATATCCCCATGGGGTCACCGATGTCCCCAAGTGTCCCCAACCCTCCCCAAGGCCACCCCAGGGCAGTCATCGAGGTGTCTCCATTGTCCCCAAACCCCCCCCATGTCCTCCCGCCCAAAATTTGGGATTTTTGACCCCAAAAACCCCCAAACTCCGCTGCCCAAATTCACTTTATTGGGATCCCACGGCGGCTCCGGGTGCGGGGGGGGCTCGGGGGGGGCTCGGGGACCCCAAAACTGGGGGGGGAACCCTCGGGGGAACCCCGGGGCCGTTTTGGGGTGGAATTTGGGGCTTTTTGGGTGGAATTTGGGAGTTTCTGTGGGGGATTTTTGCTTCTTTGGGTGGGATTTGGGGTTTTTTGGGAGGGATTTTTCAGTTTCTGGGCAGGATTTGGGGGATTTGGGGTGGGGGGTTTTTTTGTTTGGGTGGAATTTGGGGCTTTTGGGGGCTGGTTCGGGGTTTTTGGGGGATTCCCTGGATTTGGGGGCAGTCTGCGGCCGCTCCGGGTCCTGGGGGGCTCCTGGGGGGGGTCAAGGGGGGGATCTGGAACCCCAACATTGGGGTTGGAACCCCCTGAAAGACTCCGGAGCTGTTTGGGAGTTTTTTGGGGTGGATTTGGGGTTTTTTTGGGTGTCCCTGAACTTGGGGGGTCCCGAGGGGGATTTTGGGGGAGTCCACGATGGCTCCGGGTCCTGGGGGGATCCGGTGGGGGGCTTGGGACGCCAAAATCGGGGTCAGGACCCTCTGAATGACCCTGGGGCCATTTTGGGGTTTTTTTGGGTGGATTTGGGGTTTTTTGGAGGGTCCCTGAATTTGAGGCTTTTGCGGGGGGATTTTGGGGGGTTCTCCGCCCACTCCGGGTCCTGGGGGGGCTCGGCGGGGGGGAGGAGCCCCCAAAATGCGGCCGGGCATGGGTTTGGGGTGGGGTACTTTGGGTGGGATTTGGGCGCTTCTGGGGGAGATTTTTTTGCTTCTGGGCAGGATTTGGGGTTTTTTGGGGTGGGTTTGGAGCATTTTGGGTGGGATTTGGGGATTTCTGTGAGGGATTTTTGCTTCTTTGGTTGGGATTTGGGGTTTCTGGGAGGGGATTTGGGGTTTTCTGGGAGGGATTTTTCTGTTTCTGGGCAGAATTTGGGGGTTTTTGGGCGGGGTGTTTCTGGTTTTGGGTGGGATTTGGGGGTTTCTCGGGGGGTTGCCAGGGGCTCAGCAGGAACGGGGCCAGCTCCAGGCGCTGCTGCAGGACCCCCGAGAGCAGCAGCTCGGCTGAGAGCAGCGGGAGCCGCGCGGCCGCGGCCCGGGGCCACAGCCCGCGGTCCTGGGGACACGAGATCACCAGGACACGGGGCTGGGAAAAACCCAAAACCACAGTGAGGGACCCCAGATAACCCAGAGAAAAATCCCAAATAACCCACCCAGCCCAGTCCTGGAAACACAAGATCACCAGGACTCCTTGTTGGGGGAAAACCCCGTCAGAAACCCCAAGTAACCCATCAGAAATCCCCAAATACCCCATGAGGAACCCCAAATACCCCATAAGGAACCCCAAACAACCCAGAGAAAAATCCCAAATAACCCACCCAGCCCAGTCCTGGAAACACAAATCATCAGGACAGCTGGCTGGGGGAAAACCCCATCAGAAATCCCCAAATACCCCATGAGGAACCCCAAATAACCCATGAGGAACCCCAAATAACCCAGAGAAAAATCCCAAATAACGCACCCAGCCCAGTCCTGGAAACACAAATCATCAGGACACCTCGCTGGGGGGAAAACCCCATCAGAAACCCCAAATACCCCATGAGGAACCCCAAATAACCCAAGAAAAATCCCAAATAGCCTACACAGCCCAGTCCTGGGGACAGGAAATGACCAGCACATCCAGCTGGGCAGAAAAACCCCATCAGAAACCCCAAAAACCCAGAGAGGAACCCCAAAAACCCCATCAGAAACCCCAGAAACCCAGAGAGGAGCCCCAAAAACCCCATCAGAAACCCCAAAAACACCATCAGGACCCCCAGAAACCCAGAGAGGAGCCCCAAACCCCATCAGAAACCCCAAAAACCCAGAGAGGAGCCCCAAACCCCATCAGAAACCCCAAACCCGAACGGAATCCCAGTGGTCCTGGGGACAGTAAAGGACCAGCACCCGGAGCTGGGGGGAAACAGGGTCAGGACTCCAAAAACCCTCTCAGAAACCTCAAATAGCCCAAAAGAACCCCAAAAACCCAGTGAGGATCCCCAAATCCCACCCAGCCCGGTCCTGGGGACATGAGATCACAAGGACATGGGGCTGGCAGAAAACAGGGTCAGGGGCCCAAATTCCATCCAAAACTTCCAAAAAAACCCCAAAATCACCCAAAGAGAAATCCCAAAAACCACCAAATACCCCAAAAATATCCCCCCAAAAAACCCCAAATGCCCCAAAACCCAGTGAGAAATCCCCAAAGCCCCCAAGAACTGAATGAGAAACCCCAAAACCCAAAAAAAACCCCAAAAACCTTCAAACACCCCGGGAGAAACCCCAAAAACCCCCAATGTCCCCACTGTCCCCAGTGTCCCAATGTCCCCAGTGCCCTCGATGTCCCCGCTGTCCCCTTTCCCTGCTGTCCCCTCACCGCGTGTTCCCGGGGCAGCTGGGGCAGGAAGGTGCCACCACAGCAGGTGACAATGTCCCGCATGTCCTCGGGGCACGGCTGGACACTGGGGGTGACATGCACCTGGTACCCCTGGGGACAGAGGGGACATCAGGGGGACAGTGAGGACATCCAGGGGCTTGGGGACATTGGGGACAGGGGCAGACTGGGGACACTCGGGGGCTGGGGATATTGAGGGGATCGGGAGACTGGGGGACTGGGAACTCTCAGGGACATTGAGGGTGATGAGGGGACACTGGGGACATTAAGGGGGTTGGGGACATTGAGGACACTCAGGGACATTGGAGGACATTTGGGGACATGGGGGAATTGGGGGCTGGGGACATCTGGGGCCATTGGGGGTGGCAGGGGGCACACTGAGGACATGGGGACATTTGGGGACATTAATATCATTGTCAACTGCAGGAGAGGGTGACACCATGTCCAGGACTGGATCAGGGGTGGGTTTAGGTGACATTTGGGGACATTGTCACCTGCAGCAGGGGGTGTTGCTGTGCCTGGGGCTGGGTCAGGGATGGCTTTAGGTGACATTTGGGGATGTTGGGGACATTTGGGGACATTGTCAC
Source organism: Lonchura striata (assembly GCF_050655825.1). Lineage (NCBI taxonomy): Eukaryota > Metazoa > Chordata > Aves > Passeriformes > Estrildidae > Lonchura > Lonchura striata. The sequence goes on from NC_140737.1 coordinate 1,677,160, forward strand.
CTGCAGCAGGGGGTGTTGCTGTGCCTGGGGCTGGGTCAGGGATGGGTTTAGGTGACATTTGGGGATGTTGGGGACATTTGGGGACATTGTCACCTGCAGCAGGGGCCGCTCCTGGGCCCGGGCCAGCGCCGGGCGCAGGCGGAAGCCAAAGCGCCGCTCACAGGAAGGGTCCCGGGGCAGGAAGGGACCTGGGGACAGCGGGCGGCCAACGTGGGAACTCTGGGGACAACGGGGACACAGGGGTCACACATGGCCACCAGAGCCACCCCAGTGTCCCCAAGGCCACCCCCTTGTCCCCAGAGTCCCTTTGACTGTCCCCAAGTCTTTTCCCTTGACCCCCAAGGCCACCCCCAGTCCCCAAGGTTCCAAATACCCTAAGGCCACCCCTCCTGTCCCCAAGACCATCCCAATGTCCCCAAATCTGCTCCCATTGTCCCTGAGCTCCCCCTGTCCCCAAGGTCACCCCACCTGTCCCTAAAGTCCCCAGGACCAATCCCCCTTGTCACCATGTCCCCAATGTCCCTCTGTCCCCAAGGCCACTCCAGCTGTCCCCAAAATCCCCGTTGTCCCCAACCAATGTCCCCAAATCCCCACAAAGTCCCAAGTGCTGCCCCCTGTCCCCAATGTCCCCAGATCCCTCTCCTTGGCCCCACACCCCCCTGATTGTCCCCAATGTCACCGCAGCAGCCACTGGGAGGTGACAATGGGGACACTGCTGCCAAGGGCACACAGGAACTTCAGTGTCCTCAATGTTCCCAATCCCCCACGTCCTCTCCATGTCCCCAGTGTCCCCAATGCCCTGATGTCCCCAACCCCCTCAGCTGTCCCCAGTGTCACCGCTGTCCCCAATGTCCCCAAGCCCTCATTGTCCCCAATGTCACCAGCAGCAGCCATGGGGGGGTGACAATGAGGACACCCATGGCGAGGGCACACAGGAACTTCAGCATCCTCAGTGTCCCAAGTGTCCCCAGTACCCCGATTGTCCCCAGTCCCCAATGGTCCCGATGTCCACAGTGTCCCCAACCCCCCAAAGTCCCCAAAGTCCACAACCCCTTGATTTTTCCTAATGTCCCCAACCCCCACTGTCCCCGATGTCCCCTGCAGCAGCCACTGGGATGTGACAATGGGGACACCCTGCCCAGTGCACGCAGGAACTCAGTGTCCCAAATGTCCCCAGTCCCCAATGTCCTCCCAATGTCCCTGCTGTCCCCAGTCCCCACCATGTCCCAGATGTCACCTCTAGCAGCCACTGGGGGGTGACAATGGGGACGCCCCTGCCCAGGGCACACAGGAACTTGAGTGTCCGGCGGATGCCATCGGTCACCAGGTGGCTGCAGTCGTGCACTGACGTGGCCTCGGTGCCACCCAGCATCCCCAGGGCCACCCGCAGCGCCGGAGAGGCCACCAGGCCCGTGAACAGCACCTGGGGACACATTGGGGACATCCCTGAGTACCACCAGGCCCATGAACAGCACCTGGGGACACATTGGGGACATCCCTGAGTGCCACCAGGCCCGTGAACAGCACCTGGGGACACATTTGGGACATCCCTGAGTGCCACCAGGCCCATGAACAGCACCTGGGGACACATTTGGGACATCCCTGAGTGCCACCAGGCCCGTGAACAGCACCTGGGGACACACTGGGGACATCCCTGAGTGCCACCAGGCCCGTGAACAGCACCTGGGGACACATTGGGGACATCCCTGAGTGCCACCAGGCCCGTGAACAGCACCTGGGGACACATTGGGGACATCCCTGAGTGCCACCAGGCCCATGAACAGCACCTGGGGACACATTGGGGACATCCCTGAGTACCACCAGGCCCGTGAACAGCACCTGGGGACACACTGGGGACATCCCCGAGTGCCACCAGGCCCGTGAACAGCACCTGGGGACATCAGTGGAGAAATCCCTGAGTGCCACCAGGCCCATGAACAGCACCTGGGGACATTGGGGACAAGTTGGGGACAGCCCTGGGGGTGTTGGGGACATTGAGGGGGCACTGGGACAGGTTGGGGACACATTCAGGACATAGTGGGGACATCCCTGAGGGATGTCAGGGACACTCTGGGGACATCCCTGAGGGGCTGGGGACACCTGGGGGACACCAGGACAGGTTTGGGATAGTTTGGGGACACAATGGGGACATGCCTGAGGGACTTGGGATCACACTGGGGACACTGTGGGGACATCCCCAGGTGCCACCAGCCCCAGAACAGTGGCTGGGGACACAGTGGGGGAGGGGATGGGGGGACACTGGTCTGTGCTGGTCTGTACTGGTCTGTGCTGGTCTGTGCTGGTCTATACTGGTCTGTGCCGGTCTGTGCTGGTCTATACTGGTCTGTGCTGGTCTGTGCTGGTCTGTGCTGGTCTATACTGGTCTGTACTGGTCTGTGCTGGTCTATACTGGTCTGTGCTGGTCTGTGCTGGTCTATACTGGTCTGTGCTGGTCTATACTGGTCTGTGCCGGTCTGTGCTGGTCTGTGCTGGTCTGTGCCGGTCTGTGCCGGTCTGTGCTGGTCTATACTGGTCTGTGCTGGTTTGTGCTGGTCTATACTGGTCTGTGCTGGTCTATACTGGTCTGTGCTGGTCTATACTGGTCTGTACTGGTCTGTGCCAGTCTGTGCTGGTCTATACTGGTCTGTGCTGGTCTATACTGATCTATACTGGTCTGTGCTGGTCTGTGCTAGTCTGTGCTGGTCTATACTGCTCCATGACAGTCTGTGCTGGTCCGTACTGGTCTATACTGGTCTGTGCTGGTCCGTGCTGGTCTGTGCTGGTCTGTGCGGGTCTCTGCTGGTCTATACTGGTCTGTGCTGGTCTATACTGGTCTGTGCCGGTCTGTGCTGGTCCATGCTGGTCTATACTGGTCTGTGCTGGTCCGTGCCGGTCTGTTCTGGTCTGTACTGGTCCGTGCTGGTCTATACTGGTCTGTGCTGGTCTGTGTTGGTCCATGCCGGTCTGTGCTGGTCTGTGCTGGTCCGTGCTGGTCTGTGCTGGTCTGTGCTGGTCTGTGCTGGTCTATACTGGTCTGTGCTGGTCTATACTGATCTATACTGGTCTGTGCTGGTCCATGCTGGTCTGTGCTGGTCTGTGCTGGTCTGTGCTGGTCTATACTGGTCTGTGCTGGTCTATACTGATCTATACTGGTCTGTGCTGGTCCATGCTGGTCTATACTGGTCTGTGCTGGTCTGTGTTGGTCCGTGACGGTCTGTGCTGGTCTGTACTGGTTTGTGCTGGTCTATAATGGTCTGTGCTGGTCCGTGCTGGTCTATACTGGTCTGTGCTGGTCTGTGCTGGTCTATACTGGTCTGTACTGATCTATACTGGTCTGTGCCAGTCTGTGCTGGTCTGTACTGCTCTATACTAGTCTGTGCTGGTCCGTGCTGGTCTGTACTGGTCTGTGCCGGTCCGTGCTGGTCTGTACTGGTCTATACTAGTCTGTGCTGGTCCGTGCTGGTCCGTGCTGGTCTGTACTGGTCTGTGCTGGTCCGTGCCGGTCCGTGCTGGTCTGTGCTGCTCTATATTGGCCTACATTAGCCTGTACTGGCTGATGCTGCTCGTACCATCCCACACTGGTCCATACTGGCCCTACTGGTCCTTACCCGGATGTGGGCGGAGCCCGGCGCTGCCCGGGGGCGGAGCCTGCGCTTGGCGCCCCCTGCTGGATCCTCCTCTGGGGGCGAGGTCGCCGCCGAGCCCCGCCCATTTCCTTTTATGGAAATCGGGGGCGTGGCTTCTTCTGGCCCCGCCCCCTCTTGTACCTGCCCCCGCTGTGGGCGGGGCTTGGCTGGGGGGCGGGGCTTGGAGCCCCCATCGTGCCTCTTCTGGGTGGGGGCGGGGCCACGAGAGGCTCCGCCCCCTCCGCTCTCAGCCAATCGCCGACTGCGCCGCACCTGGGGATGGGGACCCCAAAATCCAAAGGGAACCCCCAAAAAATTCACAGGGTACCCCCCCAAAATCCCCCCAGGAACCCTCAAAATCCACCTGCCACGCCCAAAATGCCCCAAATTCCACTGGGAACCTCCAAAATTCCACCTGGGCCCCCCCCCAAAAATCACCCAGAACCCCCAAAAATTAACGCGAGACACCCCCAAACCACACTGGATCTCCCAAAATGCACCGGGCACCAGGAACCCCAAAGCCCACTTGGGACCTCCCAAAATCCAAAAAATCCACCTGGACTCCCCCCCAAAATCCCTTTGGAGCACCCGGAATTGACCGGAGACCCCCAAAATCACCTGGAACCCCCCAAATTCACCTGCAGGGTGAGTGGAGCTTCTGCTTCTTCCTGGGTGGGGCTTGGGGGATCCCCAACATCTGGATTTGGGGCCTCTTGCTCCACATCTGGAATTTGGGATCCCTCCAGGGCCGTTTTGGGGCTTTCCGGGCATCCCACAACTGGGTTGGGGGGCAGGAACAGCTGAGTGGCCACATCTGGATCGAGGTCAGGGCTCCCCAGCTCCTCCACATCTGGATTTGGGGTGTCCACCTCCACATCTGGAATTCTGGGGACTTTTGGGGCTGTTTGGGGTCTTTTTGAGGCTGCCACATCTGGATTTGGGTCTGCCTGCTCCACATCTGGATCAGCATCCCCCAGTAATGTCCTGTGGCTCCTCAGTGACTCCTCCACATCTGGATTCAGGCTCTCCAAATCCACATCTGGAACTTCAGGCGAGTTTAGGGGACTTTTGAGTGGTTTTGGGGACCCAGTATCTGGATCTGAGGGTCCTTCCCCCTCCACATCTGGATCGGGGGGCAGAAACAGCTGGGTGGCCACATCCAAGTCCTCCTCCACATCTGGATCTGGGTTCTCCGCCCTCACATCAGGAGTTTTGGGTTCATTTGAGGCCACTTTGTGTTGTTTTGGACCCAGAACATCTGGATTTGGGCCAACCCCCACACCTGGATGTGGGGGCAGGAACATCTGCGTGGCCACATCTGGTTCCAAGGAGGGCAGCCCCTCCACATCTGGGATTTTGGGGTCCTTTGGGGCCATTTTGGGGCTTTCTGGGCTCCCAACATCTGGAGAGGGCAGGAACAGCTGGGTGGCTACATCTGGATCTGACTCCTCTTCCTTCTCCGTATCTGGAATTTCATGTAGCTTCTGGGTAATTTGGAGTTGTTTTGGGCTCCCAACATCTGGATCCACCTCAGCCTCCCCCACATCTGGATTTGGGGGCAGGAACAGCTGGGTGGCCACATCAGGATCCCACCCTTCCTCTTCCTCCTCCACATCTGGAGTTTCAGCCACATTTTGGGTCCTTCGGTGCCTCCCAGCATCTGGATTTGGGGGTTTCAGCCCAACATCTGGCGTTTCGGGCACATTTTGGGTAATTTTCTGTCTTTTTGAGGGCCAAACATCGAGACAAGCCTCATCCTCCTCCACATCTGTGTCGCTGTCCACCACCAAGGCTCCACATCTGGATTCAGAGCCTCCAACAGCTGGATTTGAAGATGGTGTGGGCACATCTGGAGATTCAGGTACATTTGGGGTCATTTTCCGTCTTTTTAAGGGCTGAACATCTGGACCTGTCTCATCCTCCTCCACATCTGTTTCACTGTCCACCAGCAATGTCCCACAGCCCATTTTCCCGCCTGAAACATCTGGATTTGGCATTTTCAGCCTCACATCTGGAGTTTCAGGCACGTTCGGGGCTGGTTTTAGTCTTTTTAGGCATCGAACATCTGGTTTTGCCTCCTCTTCCACATCTGTGTCGCTGTCATCCAGCAGCACTCTGTGCCTCTGGGAGCCCTCCACAGCTGGACTTGGGGGCTGTGTGGGCACATCTGGAGTTTGGAGCATGTTTTGAGGATTTTCCCATCTTTTTGAAGGACAAACATCTGGATTCCCTTCCTCCTCCTCCACATCTGTATCACTGTCCACCAGTAGTGCCTGACACCCATGTTTGGTCACTCCAGCATCTGGATTTGGGGCCTGTGTCACCACATCTGGACTTTCAGGCACATTTTGGGTCATTTCAAGCTTTTTTAGGGTTACAACATATGGATCCTCCTCCACATCTGTGTCACTGCTGTCCACCAGCATCTGATACCTGATTGTGGGGCCTGAAACATCTGGATTTGGTGTCCCCCATTGCACATCTGGAGTTTCAGGCACATTCTGGGTCCTCCTGAGCCTTTTTGGGGGCTGCACATCTGCATCTTCCTCCACATCTGTGTCGCTGTCCACCACCAACGTGTGATGACCAATTTTGGGCCTTTCCGCAGCTGGATTTGGGGTTTCCACCTCCACATCTGGAATTCTGGACACATTTTGGGTCCTCCTGAGCCTTTTTGGGGGCTGCATATCTGGATTCACTTCATCTTCCACATCTGTATCGCTGTCTACCAGCAGCATCCAGGAACGGAGTTTTGGGCCTGAAACATCAAGATTTGGGGCCGCTGCTGCCACATCTGGTGTTTCAGGCACATTTTGGGTCATCCTGAGTTGTTTTGGGGGCCGCACATCTGGATTCTCCTCCTCCCCTTCCACATCTGTGTTGCTGTCCGCCAGCATTGTCCAGTGTCCAGTTTTGGGCGTTCCCACAGCTGGATTTGGGGTCTCCACTTCCACATCGGGAATTCCAGGCATGTTTTGGGTCACTTTGAGCCTTTTTTGGGGTTGCACATATGGATCCTCTTCCACAACTGTGTCACTGCCCACCACCTGCATCCCACATCGCATTTTTGGGCCAGAAACATCTGGGTTTGGGGTCTTTGCTACCACATCTGGAGTTTCTGGAACGCTTTGGGTCATTTTCAGTCGTTCTGGGGGCTCCACATCTGGATCAGCCTCCTCCTCCACATCTGTGTCACTCTCCACCTGCAGCATCCCACACCCATTTTTAAGCCATGGAACATCTGGATTTGGGATTTTCAGCCCCACATCTGGAGTTTCAAGCACATTTTGGGTAATTTTAAGATGTTTTGGGGACCCAACATCTGGATTTGGCCCCTCCTCCTCGACATCTGTGTCACTGTCCACCAGCAACATCTGGTGCCCAGTTTTGGCCTGCAGCACATCTGTACTTGGAGTTTCTGCTGCCATATCTGGAGCCTCCAAGGCATTTTGGGACACTTTGGGCATTTTGGGGTCCCCAGCATCTAGATCTGGCCCCTTCCTGACAACATCTGGGGTGTTTTGGGGGTAGGGAAGGTGTTTTTGGGGGCCCTCAACATCTGGGGCCACAGCTGGATCGTCAAGAGCTCTGCAAAAGAGGGGTTGGGGGGGCTTCAGGTGTTTGGGACCACCCAAAATCCCCCAATGATCCCAAAAATGACCCAAAGAACACCAGAAACCTCCAAAAATGCCCCAGGGACCCCAAAACCCCCACAGAGACCCCCAAAATGCCCCCAAATTGCCCCAATGACCCCAACTCCTTCCCAGAACCCCCAAAATGACCCAAAACAGCCCCAAACTGTTCCAGAGACCCCCTAGAACTTCCACCGCCCCCAAATCCTCCTAAACCATCCCAGGACCCTCCCAAACACCCCAAATTCTCCAAGGAACCCCCCAAAATCACCCAGAGACACCCAAGCTGCCCCCAGAGGACCCAAACCCTGGCCTGTGACTCCCCAAACTGCCCCAAAAAGACTCAAAACAAACCCAGGGACCCCCCCAAAACTCTCCAAGCTGCGCCCAAATGACCCAAAATGCCACAAGATCCCCCAAAACTGCACCCAAAAGGCCCAAACCCCCCCCCCGGGGACTTCCAATCCCCCCTCAGGAACCTCAGATTCTCTCACAGAACCCCCAAAGCCCCTCAGAGAGCCCAGACCTCCCTCAGGAACCACAAATCCCCTCAGGAACCCCGAAGTTTCTCTCCGGACCCCCAAACTGCCAAACCAAGCCCCCAAACTTCCCTCAGGAAGCTCCAATCCCCGCCAGAGCCTCTCCCAGTCTCCCTCGGGAACTCCCCCAAACCGCCCCCGAGGCCCAAAGTCCTCCCCAAGGGCCGCTCCAGCCTCCGCTGAGACCCCCAGATCCCTCCAGGAAAGCCCAGATTCCCCGCGGAGCCCAGAGCCCCCCGAATTGCCCCAAATTTCCCTCAGGGCCCCCCAAAAGCGGCCCCGACCCCTCCCGCTCACCCCTCCCGCGGCATCCCCGCCGGGCCCCGCCCCCAGCGCTCCCATTGGCCTCTTCTTCCGCGCGCCAACGCCGGTCCGCGCTTCCCATTGGCTGCTGTGCGTGTCCATCATCGCCCGGCCACAGAGACGGGGCGGGGCGGTCCTCCGGGAGCGCCGGAGCGTCGCTGGGAGGGGCTGAAGAGAGGCCGTAGACCAATTGGAGAGCAGAGAGCTGGATTGACGACGAGATTGACCAATAGAAGGATGGAAAGCGGGCGGCACCGACCAATGAGAGCCGCGGCTTTGTCCTATATGAGCGCGCGCGGGGCCGCGGCTGCCGCCATTTTCACCGCTGTCGCGCTCGCGCCTTTGCTCCGCTCTTAAAGGGGCCGCGCCGCCTCTTTAACGTTTTTTAATTCGGTTTTCCGAGCGCCTCCGCGCCGTCCGGGTGGGCCCGAACCGCCCCGCCAGACTCCGCCGCCATGAGGGAGATCGTCCACATCCAGGCGGGCCAATGCGGCAACCAGATCGGCGCCAAGGTGAGCGCGGCGGGCCCCGCCTCTCTCCGCTGCCGCGGCGGCGTGGCCCCTTTAAGAGCCCCCCCACCCCCGCGCGCCAAGACAAAGGGTGACCCAAAGCGGGGCTATTTTACCCCAGAATCGCCGCTTTCCTGCCGCAGAAGCGCCTGCGAGGGAGGGGGCGGTGATGGGTGGGGGGGATTTGGGGGGAAAATGCGGAGATTTTGTTGCTAAATGAGGATTTGCGGTGCCGAACGCGCGCCCCCCACACGCGGCCGCAAAATGGCGGCTCAGGGCGGCGGCCCCGGACCGCGGCCAGTTCTCCTCCAAAATCGCCTTTTCTGGGGTGCTTTAAGGAAAAAACATTCTTTTTTCCCGGTTTAAATGACTATTTCATAGGTTTGGCTGTGAATGCGGCTTTTTGCCCCAAATCCAGAGGGTCTAGCCGAGGATGGGCGGGGAAGGCGCCAAAATGGCGCCGAAGAGTTCTGAAATTAAAGGATTTAACCCCAGAATTAAAATTTCCACGATAATATTTTTCATAATTAAAACATAATTTGTTTGGTTTTTTTAAACTTCTTATTTTTCATGCCCCTTTTTCAGACTGAACTCGGTTGTTTTCACCCCATAATTGCGTATTTTTGTCCTTAAGATCCGCTACTTTCACGGCAAAACAGTCCAATTTTACCTCAAAAAAATGTGGATTTTGTGCCCCAAAATGAAGATTTTTGACCCCCAAACGGGGCGTGACGCCCTGAGGGGTCAGACCTGAGAATGGGAGGATTCAACCCATAAAAAAGCGGCTTAATACCTACAATAAATGTTTTTAGTCCCTAAATAACAGGCGTGCTCCCAGTTTTTTCTAAAATGAATTTTTTTGGTTTTTTTTTTAATCCGCAAAGTGAAGATTTTTAAGCTTCACGATTTTATAACAAGAAAAGTTCTTTATCTATTCTTTAAATGTGGATTCTGGATCTTCAAATTGAAATAGTCATTCTTAAAATTAATGTTTTTCTTCCCTTGAATCAGCCTTCTCTGAAATGCCGTTTTTACCCTTTAAAATGGATTATTTTATTGTCAGAAAGCAAACTAAACTGTTAATTTTTTTATTTATGTGATTTTTTTTCATTGATTAGAGTTTTTTTCCTGCTGCTGAAATGCATCTTTTTGGCACCAAAACATTTTTTTTTTTTCCCAGCCCCAAAATGGAGCTTCGGAGCTCCAGCTCAGCATCTTTGTTTTACAAAATAACATTTCGCTCCAAAATCAAAATTTCTATCCCCAAAGTAGGAAGTTTTGAAGAGAAAAAGGGCTGGGTTTATTTTCTAGAAGCTGATTTTGGGTTAAAATCGGCATTTTCTCCAGCTCATGGGGAGTTCCAGCCCCAAAATGGAGGTTTCCAGCCCCAAAATGGAGGGTCGGGGAAAGAATTGCAGCTTTGTGCTTCCGAATATGCTTTTTTTTTTTTTTTTAACCTCAAAATACTGCTCTTTCTCCAAATTTAATGGGTTTTATTTAATTTACTTTTTTTTAAGCACAAAATGGTGATTTTTGCACCAAAAAGCATTGTTTAGGCCTCGGAATTTGCAATTGTTCACATCTGCTTGTCATTTTTGCTGCTTCAAAAATCCCTTCTTTCCCCTGAATATATTCAGCCCCAAAATGGCTGCTTTTAGACTCATATTTAATTTTTTTTCTTTATAGAATGCCTCTTTTTACCCTTTTCAGCTTCAAACCCGTTTCTTTGTGTCTGCAGACTGCATTTCCTGCCCCCTGAGTGAACATTTCCATTTTCAGCCCCATGCCGAAATCTTTGTTCTCCAGAACGCCTCAAATTTGAGTTTTTAACCCCAAAATGCGATTTTTTTTTTTTTTTTTAGCACTGAGAAGGAGGTTTTGAACCAAAATTCTGATTTTGAGGTCCAAAAAAGATTTTTTATTCTACAGAAAATATTGTTATTTAAAAGGTCAAATTTGCTCTCCAAAATTACGGTTTAGCCCCAAATCTGCATTTTTCCACCCCAAAATTTGCAACTTTTACCTTTAAATATTCTATTCCCCCCATAATCTATATTCCTCTCACTAAACTCTCAATTTCAATCGCAAACCAACGGTTTTCCTCAAACTTTGTAGTTTTTAACCATGAGTTTCCCAAGGCTCCAAAATGCAGAAATTTTTTTACCCAAAAATACTGAATATTCTGAATTAGATCTTTTAAACTAATTTTTCTTTTTAATTTGCCCAAAATACCCATTTTTACCCCAAATTAAATTTTTTTGAGCCATTTTTTCCTACATTCCCCGAAACTGCTCTTTTTTAACCTATTTGTTTCATCACCCCCAAAATCACTTAATTTTTAGCCCATTTTCACTCTCAAACCTCCAAAATGTCCTTTCTCATCTCCTAAATCAGCCTTTTAAAGCCCATCTTTCTTTTATTTTTTAACTCACGTTGTTGATTTCTAATGCACTTTTCTCTCTCATCTCCAAAAATAATGTTTTTAAACCCTTTTTTCTTCTCTGGCCCTAAGGTGTGGGGTTTAAAATACATTTTTCCCTCATGCCAAAACTGCAATTTCTATTTCAAATCACCATTTTTTAGCTCTCTTTAAATTTTAAATCCAAAAATTACCAGTTTTAACCCAAATTAATATTTTAACTCAATTTTTCTCTCCACGTTCCAAAAATCCCCATTTTTGCCACATTACTTGTGTTTTACCCCAAAATTGCCCTTTTTTCACTTCATTTTTCCTCATGTTTTGTTCTCCCCCAGCCCATTTTAACCCCAAACCCCCACATTTGTAGAATCTCGCCTTCAAATGCAAAACTTGGAGCCCCCCAAGGTGAAGTTGGGTATCAAAGTCCTGATTTGGGTGCAAAAAGCTGGTTTTGGAGGCGTTGGTTTGAATTTGAGCGTTTGCCGCCATTTCCCGCGTTCCCGCCCTTTTTAGGGAGCGGGGCTGCCCTGGCCACGCCTCCAAACCACCAGAAAATCCTGAAAATCGCCTTTTTTCCCCCCAGAGAGGGCCCTGGAGTGGCTTTGGGTTGTAGCTGCACCCTTCTAGGACCTCACCACAGCCTAAATTTATTTTAAAATGTTATTTATTCCAAAATCCCCATTTTTCAAACCAAAACTGGTCCTGGATGAGGGGGGAGCTCTTCTGGATCCCACGCCTCACTTGGCCACGCCGCCAAATTCATTTAAATCCCTAAATCCTTCAGGTTTTCCCCAAAAACACTTCCTAGGGGAGGTGGGTGTGGCCAGGTTTACATCTTGATCTTCCTATGAGGTACCAAAATCCCCTTTTTTAATCCCCAAAACAAATCCCAGTTGCCACAAAGTGGGCGTGGCCTGCCTCCCCCACCCCTTTAACCCAGACCATGCCCCCAGTTTCCTTTAAAATCCCAGTTTTTTCTCATAAAATCTGGATTTTTTTATGCTTCTCAACTGCCTTTTCCTGTAATACAATCCTAGTTTCTTACACTAAAATTCCTGACTTTTTTTAGCCCCAAATCCTCATATTCTTCCATTAAATGAGGTCCCAGGTGTACCAAAGTGGGCAAGGCCCAGCTGCCCTCATCCCTCCTTGAGCTCCACCCCCTTTAACCCCAGTCACGCATCCAAGAACCATTTCCCACCCTGAAATCCCCATTTTTAGCCCCAAAATCCCCCTTTTTTTGCCCCAAAACCCTGTTTTTTTCCAAAATGACATCTGAGGTGGACGTGGCCCACCTGACTGCACCCCCCTTAAGCCCCACCCCTTTGGTTTCTTGTCATGCCACCTTAAAGTACCCAAATTTTTTCCCCAAAATTGAATCTGGGGTGGGCACAGCCCAGCTGACCCCACCCCTTCTTATGCCCCACCTCTTTAACCCCCAGACTCCCATTTCTCATCTCAAAATCCCCATTGTTGCCCTTTAAATAGTAATTTTTTCTCCTCCAAATCCTCTTTTTTCCCCCAAACCAGGTCCCAGTTGTCACAAAGTGGGTGTGGCCCAGCTGGTCCCACCCCTTTAACTCCTGCTCACACCCCCAACTCCCCTTTTCCCCTTAAAATCCCCGTTTTCCCTCCCAAAACCTCCGGGTTTTTTCCCTAAATCCCTGTTTTTTGCCTCAGACCCGCTCCTGGGCTGTCCCTGAGCTGTCCCTAAGCTGTCCCCTTGTCCCCACAGTTCTGGGAGGTGATCAGTGATGAGCACGGCATCGACCCCACGGGCACCTACCATGGGGACAGCGACCTGCAGCTGGACCGCATCAGCGTCTACTACAACGAGGCCACAGGTGGGGACAGCTGGGGACAGCTGGTGGCACTTGGGGACAGCTGCCACAGCCCCCCAGGGCTCCTCTGCCCTTCTCCCCCTCATTGTGTCACTCATTAGTGGTGGGTGGCACTTGGTGGCTTTTGTCATCTCCCCAGTGTCACTTGTCCTGTTGTCACGCCCCCAGTGTCACTTTACTTTGTCACCTCTTTGTGCAGTCACTTTGTCACTTACAGTGTCACCTCATCACTCCCACAGTGTTTTTTTTGGTCACCCACCCATGTCACCTCATCCTCCCCATTGTCACCTTGTCTCCAGTGTCACCCCCCACCACGATGTCGCTTTCCTGTCTGTTGTCACTTTGTCATCTCCATGTCACTGTGTCCCCATGGTTCCCCATCAGTGTCACCGTTGTCTGTCTTGCTGTCACTCTCCAGTGTCACCTTGTCCTTGTCCGTACCCTGTATCACCTCATCTCCCGTGTTCCTTAGTGCCACCCCCTCCTTTGTCATGCCAGTGGGGTCACCTTGTCCTGCCACCTCCCAGTGTCACCCCTCAGTGTCATTTGTCCACTGTCACCTTACAGTGTCATCCTGTCACCATCAATCCTAGGGATGCCCTGGTGTCACCTCGCAGTGTCACCCCCAATTCTCTGACACCCCTCAGTGTCGCTGCATCCTGTCCCTTCCCCATGTCACGCTGTTCTCTGTCACCCCCCCCCTTGTCCCCAATGTGCCTCCATTGTCACCCCCTGTGTCACTTGTCCCCTAGGCCCCCATCCTGTTCCTGATGTCCCCCCCAGTGCCACCTGTGCGTTGTCACTTTGTCCCCCCCGTGTCCCCATGTCCCATTCTGGGCTGCTCCAGGAGAGTTTTTGGGGTGGCTTTGGGGAATTCTGGGTGATTTTGACACTTCTGGGGTTATTGGGGAGTTTTGGGGTGCACTGGGACATTTGGGGTTGGTTTGGGATAAATTTGGGGATTTGGGGTATTTTGGGATGTTTTAGGTCATTCAAGCTGGTTTTGGGGTGAATTGAGACCTTTTGGGGTGAATCAGGGAGGTTTTGGGTGTTTAAGGTTATTTGGGGCATTCTGGTAGTGCTTTAGGGTTGAGATTTGGAGGGCTCTGGATTGGTTTTAGGTCATTTTGGGGTGTGCTCTGGGGCAATTTTGTGTATTTTTGAGAGATTTTGGATATTTTAGGGTTGGTGAGAAGTGGGTTTGAGGTGACTTGAAAAGATTTTGGGATGATTTTAAGCATTTTTGAGTAATTTGGGGTGTTCTGGGATTCATTTTGGGTGGGTTTGGAGTGAAATTTGGGGTGATCTTTTCTGGGTTTTGGGTGATTTGGGGTATAGTTTGGGTGGATTTGGGGTTGATTCCAGGTGATCTGGGGTAGTTTAATGAATGCCTCATCTGGGATGGTTTTGGGGTGATTGTGGGTGTTTGGGAGATTTTGGCGTCATTGCGGGTGGCTTGGGATATTTTTGGAGCTATTTTGGATTTTTCTGGGGCAATTTTTTGTATTTCTGGGTTAACTCTGAGCATTTTGGGGGCAGTTCTGGGTGGTTTTAGGGTCATTTTGATGGTTTTGAAGTAATTACGGGTATTTGTAGGAATTCTGGGACGTTTTGGGTTGTTTCTGGGTGGTTTTGGGGGCTAATTCCAGGGGTTTCTGGGGTAATTCCAGGTGGTTTGGGGGTGATTTGGAATGGTTTTGGGGTAATTCTGGGTGGGTTTGGGGTGATTCCAGGTGTTTATTAGGGTGATTTGGGTGCTTTTAGGGTGAATCTGTGTGGTTTTGGGGTGACTCTCCTGGTTTTGGGTTGAATTCTCCGGGTTTTGTTCACTCCTCAGGGGGCAAATCTATTCCCAGGGCCATGCTGGAGGTTTTGGGGTAAATTCTCTGGGTGGTTTTGGGGTGAATTCTCTGGGTTTTGGTGACATTCCTGCTGTCCCCAGGGGGTAAATTGGTGCCCAGGGCCATGCTGGAGGATTTTGGGTGAATTTCCCTGTTTTTGGTCCCTCCCAGGGGGTAAATACGTGCCCAGGGCCATCCTGGTGGACCTGGAGCCTGGCACCATGGACTCAGTGCGCTCCGGCCCCTTCGGGCAGATCTTCCGGCCTGACAACTTCGTCTTTGGTGAGTGACACCCCTGGGACATGCCTGGGGACACCTGGGATATACCTGGAGACATCTGGGACACTTGGGAGCTCCTGGGACACCTGGGTCTGCCTGAGGGGACACCTGGGGGCACACCTGGGGACACAACTGAGACACTCCTGGGCACACTTGGGGATACCTGGGACATCTGGGGGCACACCTGGGGACATTGGGGACATGCTTGGGGACATCTGGGACCTGGGACACCTGGAGGCTTCTTGGGACATTGAGGACATCTGGAAATACCTCCAGGCACACCTGGGGACATCTTGGGCATGCTCAGGGACGTCTGGGACACACCTGGGGCACTTCAGGCATGCTTGAGGACATGTGGGCTGCACCTGGAGACATCTGGGGGCTCCTGGGGACATTGGAACACACTTGGGGACAGTTAGGACGTATATGGGGGCTCCTGAGGAACATCTGGGGGTGGTCGAGACAGCTGGGGACTGTCAGCACATGGCAAGAATGGCTGCGGACATCTGGGGACATTCTGGGACATGCCTGGGAGTCCTGGGGACATAGGGGATACCTGTGGACACCTGAAGGCTCAAGGGCATGTGGGGACACCTGGGGGCTGCTGAGGGACATTAGGGACACCTCCGGGTATTTGGGGGACACCTGGGGACTCTCAGGGACATCAGGTTCATTTCAGGACACACTTGAGGACACTCAGCAATATTGGGGGTAGCTGGGGACATTTAGGATGTGTAGGAAACACCTGGGACATACCTGGGACAGTGGTGGTGGTCTCAATGGATGGCAGGACCTCAAAGGGGAGATCAAGGTCCCCAGGTGTCCCCAGGGTGCGGTTGGAGGTCCTAAGGGTGGCATGAAGGTCTCCAAGTGTCCCTGTAAAAGATACAGGTTAAAGGTCCCCACAGTGGGATGACGATCTGCAGGTGTCCCCCCAAGATGGGTTTGAAGGTTCTCAGGTGTCCCCAGAGTGGGGCTGAAGGTCCTAAAGAGAGAGCTGAGGATCCCGAAGTTGACCCCAGGGTAGAGTTGAGCAGTCCCCAAGGGTGGCATGAAGGTCCTCAAGTGTTCTTCCAAGCTGAATTTAAAGAGCCAGAGGCATCCCCAAGGTCAGGGTAAAAGTCCCCAAGATCTCTAAAGATGGGTTTGAGAGTCCCCAGCTGTCCCCAGGGTGGAGTTAAAGTCCCTGAGGATCTCCAAGGTCAGGTGGAAGGTCCCAAAGGTGGTGAAGAGTTGCCCTGGGTCATCAGAAATGGTTTGAGGGGTTCCCAAGGTTTGCAACATTATTATGAAGATCTCCGAAAGTGATCAAAGGTTTTTGAAGATTCCCAAAAAGGTTTTGAGGGTCTTCAAGGACCTCAGCATTGGTTTGAGGGTCTCCAGCTGTGGTTTGATGGTCCCCAAAGTCACCTCGATGACCCCAACCCAACCCATCCATGTCTCCCACAGGCCGAGGGTCACCACAGGAAGGGGCCAAGCTTGAGGGGTCAGGGGTCCTCAGAGGTGCCTCAAAGGTCCCCAAAGATGGTTTGAAGGTCCCCAAAGTGGCTTGAGCATTCTCAAGGTGGGAAGGAGGTGCTTATCATCACCAAAGGTGATTCAAGGGTTTTCAAGGTCATCAGGGTTGGATTGAGGATCCCCAAAGATGCTTTGAAGGTCCCTAAGGTCCCCAAAGATGTTCTGAGGGTCTCCAGAAAAGTTTTGAGGGTCCCCAAGATGGTCAAGTCTAGTTCAAAAGTTCTCAAAGATTATTTTGAGGCTTCCCAATGTGGTTTTAAGGTTCTTGAAAATCTTAAAGATGGTTTAAAGGTCTCCAAAGGTCGTGTAACGGTTCTCAAAAGAGGTTTGAAGACCCCAACCCAAACCTTCCACCCCTTTTCCAGGCCAAAGCGGTGCCGGCAACAACTGGGCCAAGGGTCACTACACGGAGGGTGCTGAGCTGGTGGACTCGGTGCTGGACGTGGTGCGCAAGGAGGCCGAGAGCTGCGACTGCCTGCAGGGCTTCCAGCTGACCCATTCCCTGGGCGGTGGCACCGGCTCGGGCATGGGCACGCTGCTGATCTCCAAGATCCGCGAGGAGTACCCCGACCGCATCATGAACACCTTCAGCGTGGTGCCGTCCCCCAAGGTGTCGGACACGGTGGTGGAGCCCTACAACGCCACGCTGTCTGTGCACCAGCTGGTGGAGAACACGGACGAGACCTACTGCATCGACAATGAGGCGCTCTACGACATCTGCTTCCGCACCCTCAAGCTGACCACGCCCACCTACGGCGACCTCAACCACCTGGTGTCGGCCACCATGAGCGGCGTCACCACCTGCCTGCGCTTCCCCGGCCAGCTCAACGCCGACCTGCGCAAGTTGGCCGTCAACATGGTGCCCTTCCCGCGGCTGCACTTCTTCATGCCCGGCTTCGCGCCGCTGACCTCGCGGGGCAGCCAGCAGTACCGCGCCCTCACCGTGCCCGAGCTCACCCAGCAGGTCTTCGACGCCAAGAACATGATGGCCGCCTGCGACCCGCGGCACGGCCGCTACCTGACGGTGGCCGCCGTCTTCCGCGGGCGCATGTCCATGAAGGAGGTGGACGAGCAGATGCTGAACGTGCAGAACAAGAACAGCTCCTACTTCGTGGAGTGGATCCCCAACAACGTGAAGACGGCCGTGTGCGACATCCCGCCACGCGGCCTCAAGATGGCCGTCACCTTCATCGGCAACAGCACGGCCATCCAGGAGCTCTTCAAGCGCATCTCGGAGCAGTTCACGGCCATGTTCCGGCGCAAGGCCTTCCTGCACTGGTACACGGGCGAGGGCATGGACGAGATGGAGTTCACCGAGGCCGAGAGCAACATGAACGACCTCGTGTCCGAGTACCAGCAGTACCAGGATGCCACGGCCGAGGAGGAGGAGGATTTCGGCGAGGAGGCCGAAGAGGAGGCCTGAGGGGTTTCTCCAGAGGTTGTGGTGCTCGGCAGTGTTGCTCCTCCCCTTCCCGGTGTGTTGTCCCAGAGAGGCGTCAACCGGTGGGCGGCGCCTTCAGTTTCCTCATCATTGTCCTTCATCGTCAGTGTTGGCCCTGGTCATCAGCGGCAGCGGAGTCCCCACCTGACCTTCAGCGTTGTCCTCACAGTCCCCAGGTTTCACCATCTTTGAAGAGTCTCCAACCTTCATCGTCATCAGTGAGTCCTTGGCCTTTTGTCACCCTTGAAGAGTGTCCAATCTTGATCATGGTCAGACCTTCCAACTTCTGTCATCTTCATTCCTGAGGAGTTCCCAATTTTCATCAGCATTGAAGAGTTCCTAACCTTCATCATCATCTTTGAAGAGTCCCGAGCCTTCAGCGTTGTCCTCACAGTCCCCAGCCTTCATCATGGTCATTCTCAAAGAATCCCCAGTCTTCATCATCATTGAAGAGCCTCCAGTCCTGATCATTGTCAGAGCTTCCAACTTCCATGATCGTTGAAGAATCCCCAAGGTTCATCATCGTCAAGGAGTCTCCAGCCTTCATCATCCTCGAATTCCCAGAGTTCATCATCATCCTCCTCACAGAGTCTCCAGGAGCTCCTGGCCTTCATCATGGTCCTTGCAGAGTCTTTCTTCATCACCCTCAGCCCTTGGTCTTCATCAGTTGGCCTTGACCTTCATCATCCTCATCATGGAACAGTTTCAGAGAGCCCTTGGCCTTCATCATGGTCCGTGAAAAACCCTCGACCTTCATCATGGAAGAGCCTCCAAGAGTTTTTGACCTTAACTCTCATCATGGAAGAGTTGCTGACCATCATCATCATCGACACCTCTGCCCCTCCCCCACTCCCACCGTGGCCTCCTGTCCCTTCTCCTGCCCCACTCTGGTTCCATTTTCCCCATGTTTTTTGTATTTTTTCCCAAATTCTCTTAATTTTTCCCAGTTTCTGTCAGTTTTTCCCAATTTTTTGTTTCTTTCCCCCTTTTTTTGTTATTTTCCATGTTTTTTGTCATTTTTTCTTTTTTTGATTAATCTTCCTCGTTTTTCCCCATTTCAGTTTTCATTTTCACCCATTTTTCTTCATTTTTGGCGAGTTTCCCCCATTTTTAGTCTTTTTTTCCATTTTTCCAATTTTTGCTCTTTTATTTCCCAGTTTTGGTCTCTCTCAGTCCAATTCCATTCCTTTCTCCGAGCTTTTGGGTCCTTTCTCCCAGTTTTTACTTGATTTTTCCCTATTTTTATTGAGTCATTTTATTACCCATTTTTCCTTCTTTTGGGTTCGTATCCCTCCATTTTAATGATTTTTTTCCCATTTTTTTGTTCATTTTTACCCATTTCTGTCCGTTTTTCCCGATTCCGTCGCCGTGCCAGTGTCCGGTTGCTCTCTCCCATTTTTTGGATGTTTTTGTTTTTTTCCCGTTTCTTTGGTTTTTCATATTGAAAAGTCGCCCCCGGGTCCGGAATAAACTCGGGATGGAAAAGCCACTGTGGGTGTCACCTGTGTCACTCTGGGGTCACCTGAGGGTCCCCAATGTCACCTGCAGTGTCCTGGGGGTTCCCTGTGTCCCTTCCTGAAGGTCCCCAGTGTCACCTGGGCGTCACCGGGGTCACCTGAGGCATTCCAGTGTCACCTGGAGGGTCCTAGTGTCACTTCAGGGTCACCTGCATGTCCCCATGTCCCTCCTGGAGGTCCCTGTGTCACCTGGAGTGTCTCATTGTCACCTTGGGGGTCACTGGGAGGGGTCTTGGTGTCACCTTAGGGTCACCTGGGAGGTCCAGGAGTCACTTTAGTGTCACCTGGGGGGGTCTCAGTGTCATTTCAGGGTCACCTGGGGGTCCCCATGTCTATCTTGGGAGTCCCAGTGTCACCTGGAGGGTCTCACTGTCACCTGGAGTCCACATGCCCCCCCTGAGGGTGTCCCCCCAATGTCACCTATGTCCCTCTTTAGGGTTCCTGTTGTCACCTGGGGTCACTCAGAGGGGTCCCTGATGTCACCTGGGGCATCTGTGTCCCCTTCACTGTCCCCCTGATGTCCCCAGGGTGTCCCCGTGTCCTTTTGGGGTCCCCAGTCCCCCCTCAGTGGCTCCAGCAGTGACAGCACAGGAATGTCACTGGCTGGGGACACACTTGGGACAAGGGTTTGGGGACACACTTGGGACATGGTGAAAGGGAAGATGGTGGCTCTTTGGGGACACAGTGGCACCTTGGGGGCACTGCAGGGGTGGTTGCATTTAAAGGACAAAGGGACACTGCTGTGGTGGCACCTTGTGGACACTTTATTGACATGGTGACACTGGGAGTAGTGACATTTTGGAGACACTGAAGGTGGTGACAGGACACACTTTATTGACATGGCACTGCCGTGGTGGCACTTTGGGGACACGTGGGACAGGAAGACACTGCAGTGATGGCACTCCGGGGACACTGAGGACATGGTGACATTTGGGGGTGCCACTTGTGGAACATTTTGGGACATGAGATTGGCATGGCACTTTAGGGACAAAGTGACACCAGAGGGTGGTGACACTTCAGGACACTTTGGGGACAGACACCACAGGGGCACTTAGGGGACATGATGACATTGGGGCTGGCACTTCGGGGACACTGGGAACATGCTGACATCACAGCAGTGGCACTTTGGGGACATGCAAGGCATGGTGGCACTTTGGGGACAAAGGGACTTTGGGGCCGGTGGCACCTTAGGGGCCTCAGGAGCCACTGGTGGCACTTAGGGGACGCAGTGGCATTGGGATATGGTGGCACTTGGGTGGCTCTTTGGGGATACAGCAGGGTCCCAGTGGCTCTAAGGGGTGGTGGCACTTTGGGACACTGGGGACACTTTGGTGTCACTGGGGGGTGGCACTCAGGGACACTCTGGGGGTATTTGGGGACACTTTGGGGACATTCGGGGATGTTTCAGTGGCTCCGGTGCCAGCCTCGGGCTCCGTTGGGGTCACCTGAGGGGACAAAGTGGGGACGGGGGGACCTGGGGGTGTCACTTCCCCCAGGGGACCCCAAATGTCCCCAGAATCCCCAAAGTTCAGCCCAAATCTCACCTGAGACCCCCAAAGCCATCCAGGGTCCCCCCAAATCCCCCCTGGGACCCCCAAAAATCCCCCAGACCCACCCTAAAATCCAGCTGGGACCCCCCAAATCCCCTCAGTGACCCTCCTCAGCCCGTCCAGGATCCCCTAAAATCCCCCCAGATTCACCCCAAAATCCCTCAGGGACCCCCAAACCTCACCTGGGACCTCCAAAATACCCCCTGGGCCCCCACAGATCCTCAAAATTCACCCTAAAATCCATTGGGGACCTCCCAAAATCTACTCAGAGACCCCAGTTTCCTCCTGGGACCCCAAAATCCCCCAAATTCACTGTAAAATACACCTGGGATGCTCCAAACTCCACCTGGAACCCAAAATTCCATCTGGGACCCCCCCCAAAATTATTCTGGGATTCTCCAGATTCACCTGGGATTCCCCAAACCCCATCCAGGACCACCCAAAAATCATCCACAATTCACCCGGGGTGCTCCAAACTCCACTTGGGACCCCCAAGTTCACCCCAAATCCCCTCTGGGACCCCCCCAAACTCCCCCCAGCTCACCTGGGAGCCCCTGGCCAGCGCCCCCACGGCCCCCGGCAGCCGCGTCACCAAGTCCAGGATTTCCGAGGGGATTTTGGCCACCCCGACGGCCCCGGAGCCGCCCACGAGCGTCACCCGGCGCGTCCCCAGCAGCGGCTGCGCCACCGCTTCGGCCACCTGTCCCCAGCCGGGATCCCAAATCAGCCCCAAATCAGGAATCCCAAATCAGCCCCAAATTTGGGATCCCCAAATCAGCCCTAAACCACCCCCACATCAGCCCCCAACCAGGATCCAAAATCAGGGATTTCCAAATCAGCCCCAAAATCAGCCCCAAGTCAAGGATCCCAAAATCAGCCCCAAAACAGGATCCCCAAAATGTCCCCAAGTGTCCCCAAAACATCTCCGTATCCCCAAATGTCCCCAGAATATCCACAAAGTGGCCCCAGTGTCTCCAAGTGTCTCCAAAACACCCCCAAATGTCCCCAGGTGTCCCCAAAACATCCTTAAAGTGTCCCAAGTATCCCCAAAACATTCCGTCCCGAAAACATCTTCAAAGTGTCTGCAGTGTCCCCAAAACACCCCAGAACACCCCCACAGTGTCCCCAGGTGTCCCCAGGCCATCCTGAAAATGTCCCCAGATGTCCCCAAAACATCTCCGAAGTGTCCCCAAAGCATTCCCAAAATGTCCCCAAGTGTCCCCAAAACATGCCCAGGTATCCCCAAAACGTCCCCAAGCGTCTCCAGTGTCCCCAGAGTCCCCAGGTGTCCCCGCTGTCCCCACCTGGGGCAGTCTCTGCAGCACCAGATCCACCACGGCCGCGTCCTGGAACTGCCCGAAGGCCTCGGCCTTGGCTGCAGCTGCCGCGGCCTCGGCGCGGGCACGAGAGGCCACGGCCGCGGCACGGGCAGCGCCCGTCACCTGCGGAACGCGACACGGGATGGGGACGGGATGGGGACGTCGGAAACGGGACTGGGGACATTGATGGTGATCAGGGACACAAAACAGGATTGGGAACCCAGGAATGGGCACGAGAGGCCATGGCCATGGCACGGGCAATGCCCGTCACCAGCAGAGACACAAAACGGGATGGGGGACTTCGGAAATGGGATTGGGGACTTCGGAAATGGGATTGGGGACATCAAAAAAAGAGTGGGGACACTGACAGAGGACTGGGGACACAAAATGGGGACAGAACCCCCAAAAATGGGATCAGGAACCCGACACGAGATTGGGAACCCAGGTGCAGGCATGGGAGGCCACAGCATGGGCAGCACCCGTCACCTGCAGGGACACCAACATGGGATCAGGGACATTGGAAATGGGACTGGGGACATTGACATGGGATCAGGGACCCGAACTGGGGACAGAACCCCCAAAAACGGGATCAGGAACCCAAAAACAGGGACAGAGCCCAAGGAATGGGATCATGAACCCCAAAACAGGATCGGGACCCAAAACAGGATCAGGGACCCAGCACAGGATTGGGAACACGAAATGGGATCAAGAACCCAAAACAGGACTGGGGACATCGGGAATGGGATCAGGGACCCAGGAACAGAATCAGAGACACCAACACAGGATCAGGAACCCAAAACGGCATTGGGGACCCAAAACGGGATCGAGAACCCAGGAACAGGATTGGGGACATTGGAAATGGGGTTGGGGACACCAACACGGGATTAGGGACAGTGCAAACAGCGTCAGGGACTCAAAATGGCATCAGGGACACGAAATGGGATTGGGGACCCCAAAACAGGATAGGACCCCTGGAAAGGGGTGGCAGGATCCCTGAAGAAGGGATCGAGAACCCCAAAAATGGGATTGGGAACCCCAAAACGGGATCCGGACCCCCTGAAATTCTGGAAGAGCCAAAAATCCCCCAGAGAACAAAAAAATTCCCAGATTTGGGGCCACAAAATGCAACTGGGACCCCCAAAATCCCCTGAGGAGCCCCAGACCTCACCTGGGATCCCCAAAGCCCTCCGGGCCCCCAGACTCACCTTGAGGCTCTCAGCCTCCGCCTCCGCCTGCAGCAGCACCTGCGTCCTGTAGGGGGCGCCAAGTCAGGGGGTGGGGCTGCTCTTAAAGGGGCAATGGTGAAATATGACTGGGCCCACCAGAGTAGGGGTGTGGCTTATTCAAAAGGGGCGTGGCTTATGTTAAAGAGGCAATTGTGGGTCTTAAAAGGGCAATGGAAGCATGCAGGTGGGGCAATGTGTCTCTTAAAGGGGTCATGGCTAGAAAATGGGCTGGTGGGGCCCACCAAGGTATGATGGTGGCTGACTGGGAGGAGGTGTGGCTTCCCTTAAAAGGGCCACAGCTTTACCAAAGGTGGTGGGACCCACCATGGTGAGAGTGTGTCTCTCCTCAAGGGGTGGGGATTGTCTTTAAAGGGGCGATGGCTTCACACAAACTCCTGTGACCCACCACAGTGAGGGTGTGGCTTCCCCTTAAAGCAACATCACCTCTCTTAAAAGGGCAGCGGCTCACCCCAGACTGGTGGAACCAACCAAAACACCACCACTGCCACTGGAAGTGGGTGTGGCTCCTTCTTAAAGGGGCAATGGCTTCACCTTTAGGGAGGGACCCACCAGGAATAGGACTCACTGTAACAAGTAGGGTTTCTCTTAAATGGCTTCAACTTTACTGGGGGGGGGTCCACCAGGTGTGTGACCCCCTTTAATGGGCAGGGCTTCTCTTAAAGGAGCAATGACTCCACTCAAACTGGTGGGACCCACCACAGTGAGGGTGTTATTTCTTAAAAGTCTACACTTCTCTTAAAAGGGCAAGGCATGGGACCCCCCAAAACACCACTACACCTGAGCAGAGGAGGGTGTGGTTCGTCCCTGGAGGGGCATGGCTGCCCTTAAAGGGGCGGTGACTCACCGCTGTGCCTCGGCCAGCCGCTCCAGCCGGTAGCGTTCGGCCTCGGCCGGTTTGCGCACGGTGGCCTCGAGCTCCTGGCGGCGCCGCCCGACCTCCTGCTCCTGCAGCTGCACCCGCTGCGCCCGCTCCACCAGCGCCACCTCCCCGCGCTGCGCCGCGATGGCCTGCTGGGAACGGGCTGCCTGCGGGGGACACGGGGACAGGGGACAAGGGGACAGGTCACCAATCGATCCAGGGAGGGACACAGGGACAGGGCACAAAAACCCTTCAGGGGAGGGACACAGAGACAGGTAACAACATGCAGAGGCCCAGGTGCTTCTAGAGGGAGATCAGGTGATCTGGAGGGGTCTCTTGGGTCACCTGGGATTTGGGAATCTGGGAAGGAAACCCCAGGATTTGGAGATTCCCAGTGTTCTGGAGGGGTCCCAGGTGCTCCGGGTGAGTTCCCAAGTTCCATTCCAGCCTCGCCAGGTCTGTTTGTTACGTGTCCCGGGTGCATTATCGGTCCCAGATATGTGTGTTACCTGTCCCAGGTGTGTTTGTTGCCTGTCCCAGGTGTGTCACCTGTCCAGGTGTGACCTCACCTGCAGCTGGAACGCCAGCTCAGCCGTGGCCCTGCGGGCGCTGACGGCTCCGTCGCACTCAGCCTGGGCCACCTGGAAGTCGCGCTGGGCTCGCGCCGTGGCCTCCTCGCTCAGCAGCTGTGCCGACACCTGCTCCTGCCGCGCCCGCGCCTCCTGCAGGGACAGCGGCACTGGGACCAACTGGGAGGGACTGGGAGGGACTGGGATGGACTGGGGAATGGGGTACTGGGAGCACTGGGGGTGTTGGGGCAGTTTGGGGGATGGGGGTACTGGGAGAGACTGGGAGGAACTGGAAAGGGACTGGAAGGGCACTGGAAGTACTGTGAGGGACTGGGGTACTGAGGGCATTTGGAGGGGCTGGACAAGGACTGGGACATGCTGGAGTGGGATTAGTGGGGAACTGGGAGAGTACTGGGAGCACTGGGAGCACGGAGGGTACTGGGGCACTTTGGAGAATGGGGTACTGGGGGCACTGGGAGGGGCTGTGAGGACACTGGGGAATGGGGTACTGTGGCTATCGGGGGTACTGGGAGTACTGGGATGAACTGGGGCCACAGGGAGAGCACTGGAAAGTACTGGGAGTACTGGGAATATTGGGGGTGTGACCCAGCTTCTCCTAGGTGTCCCCAGGTGTTCCCAATATCCCCAGTGTTCCCAGGTGTGTCCCTAGATGTCCCCAGTGTCACTCACGCGGATCCCGGCATCGCGTTTGGCCTCGGCCTCTCCCACGCGGGCGTCGCGCTGCACCTGCGCCGTGCGGCCCTTCCCAAGGGAGCGCAGGTAATCCTGCACGGGGACACCCCTGTCACAACTGTGGCACCTCCCTGTCACCTGTGTCACCCCTCTGTCACACCCACACCACCTCCCTGTCACACCTGTTTCACTCTGTCACCCCCGCACCTGCACCATGTGGCCCTTCCTGAGGGAGGGAGCACAGATAATCCTGCACAGGGACACCTGTGTCACCTCCTTGTCACACCTGTGTCACACCTCTGTCACACCTGTGTCACCCCATCCCCCCCAGACAAATCGCAGGAGTGTCTTAGGTGCCCCAAGTTGTGCCCAGGTGTGTCCCAATGTTGCCATCTTGTCCCTGGGCGTCTCCAAGTGTGTCCCAGGTGCGTCCTGAGTGTGTCTCGGTTGTGCCCCAGCTGTGCCCAGCCGTGCTCAGCTATCTCCAGCTGCCCCCCAGGTGTGCCCAGCTCTCCCCTGCTGTCCCCAGCTGCATCTAAGGTGTATCCTGGCTGTCCCCAGCTGTGCCCAGGTGCCCCAGCAATAGCTCAGGTGTCCCCAGCCATGCCCGGGTGTCCCCAGCTGTCCCCAAGCATGCCAGGTGTCACCTGCTCGTCGTGCACATCCTTGAGGGTGTAGCTGACCACGGAGATGCCCATGTTCACCAGGTCGGAGGAGGCCACGCGGAAAACCTGATCCGAGAACTTCTGCCGGTCCTTGTAGATCTCCTGGGCGGGGCCGGGGCGGGGCTTAGTGGGGCGGGGCTCAGATGGGGGCAGGGCCTGGCTGGGCAGGGCCCAAGAGTGGGGTTTAAGCTGGGCAGGGCTCGAGGGAGAGCAGCTCAGTAAGGTGGGACTCAAGTTGGGCGAGGATTAGCAGGGTGCAGCCCAGAGAGGGGGGTTTAGCAGGGTGGGGCTCAGCGGGGCAGGGCTAAGCAGTTTGGGGCTCAAACTGGGTGGGGTTTAGTGGGGTGGGGCTCAAAGGGGCAGGGACAAAATAAGGTGGGCTTAGCAGAGAAAGGGCACGGGGCTGGTGGGCGTGGCTTATCCAGAGGTGCCAGGTGGGCGGGGCTTTGTCCTGGGGGTGTGGCTTGAGCCAAGTGGGCGTGGCTTTGGACAATGGGTGGAGCCAGGTTACTGTGGGTTTGTTTGGGGGTGTGGCTTGTACAAAGGTGTGGGATAGGTGGGCGTGGTTTGACCCAGTGGGCATGGCTAGCTACAAAATGGGCATGGCTTGAACCAAGGGGTGGAGCCAGGTGGGCATGGTTTGGGATTGGGGATGTGGCTTGAGTGTTTGGGGCCTGGAATGAGCCAAAGGAGCGTGGCTTGACCCCAGGTTGGAGTGAGGGGAATGGCTCAGTTTAGCGGGTGTGGCTTGACCCAAAATGGGCATAGCTGGAGCAAGGAGGTGGTGTGAGTTGGGTGTGGCTTGTGTAAGGGGTGGAGCCGTGGGTGTGGTTTGTACTGGGTGGAGCCAGGTGGGCATGGCCCAAACTGAGGGGAGGGTCAGGATTAAGGCAGGGGCGTGGGTTGGCCTGGGGAGTGGGGCTTGAGTCATGGGGTGGGGGCTGGTGGGTGTGGCTGTGAGATGGAGTGGGGTTTATACTGGGACAGGGCCAAGATGGCAGGTGGGACATGGCAGGGATGGGGCAGGTGTGGGTGTGGCTTTAAAGGGGGTGGGGCCAGGGAAGGAGAATTGTGAGCAGGTGAGTGGAGCTTTAACAAGAGTGACATCTTTGGGGTGTGGCTTCACCAGTGGGTGTGGCCTCCTCCAGGGGTGGGGCCTTTCAAGGGGTGGAGCTTATGGGCCAAATGGGGGAGAGGTTTCTTAAAAGGCCACATCCCACCCCAAAGGGAATGGGTGACCTGTCCCTGAGGGGGTGTGTCCATCCAGGTGGGCACAGCCACCTCAGGGGCGTGGCTCCTGAGATCTGGGCCTTCTTAAAAGGGACACATCTCATCCCAAGTGGGGAGTGTTTGGTTGGGTCCCAAGTGGGTGTGGCTGTTCTGGAAGGGGCGTGGCTTCTCCAAAATGGGCGTGGCTCCCCCCAGCCCCACCTCCACAGTCATGTGGGCCATGATGGCACGCTGGTGGCCCTCCAGCGTCTCCAGGGCGATCTGGCCAATCTCGCTCTCCGACTTTCCCAGGAACATCTGACAAGCAGCTGCGAGCATCTCCTTGTTCTGCCCCTGGATCTTCACCTGAGGGGGGGCTGGGATCACCTGGGGATCCCCCAGCCGCCCCTGGTACCCCCCAAAATTGGCACGGCCCTTTTAAGGTGTAGGTATAGCATTGCCCTTTTAAGAGGCTGGTTGCTTGACAGGGTGGGGACCACCAGGGCTGGGCCATTTTAAGGGGTCTCATCCTCTTGGAGGGGGCTTGGGGGTCCCCACCAACCCCAGCCCATTTTTGGGGGTGTCTTACCCTTCTTAAAGGAGTCCCCACCAACACAAGTCCCTTTATAAGGGAGGTCAAGACCCCCCCACATAGGTTTTTGGGGTCCCCACCACCCCAAGCCTGATCAAGGATTGGACCTTGACCCCTTTAAGAAGGATTTAGGGAGGTTGTCCCATCACAAACTCTTTTAGTTTTTTAAGGTTTTTTAAAGTGTTTTAAAGGGTGTTTAAAAAGTTTGTAAGGTTTTTAATAGGTTTTTTAAGGGTTTTTTAAGAGTTTTTCCCTTCTCAAAGATTTTTTGGGTTCCACCACTCCAATCTCCTTTTTAAGGAGAATTCCCCCTCCCATCCCAGGGTTTGGGGATCTCCCAAACTTCGAGCTCCTTTCAAGGGATTCCCCACCCCCAAATGCCCTTTTTAGGAGTGTTTTTACCCCTTTAAATGTTTTTGGTGGGCCCCACCACTCCAAACCCCCTTTAAAGGGCTCCTCCCCTTCCCCCCTTTGTTTTGCACCACGATTGCCGCTTTAAGAACACTCTTAGGTGGGCCCCACCACAACCTCCATTAAAAGGGCAACACCGCCCAGGTTGGTTGGGGCAGGGGAGCGCAGGGGGGGATTTGGGGGTTCCCGGGGAAATTTGGGGGTGCCAGGGCGAATTTGGGGGGTCCTGGAGCATTTCTGGAAGGCTCCAAGGAGATTTCAGGGGCTCAGAGTGTGAGTTTTAGGGTCCCGAGGGGGTTTTCGGGGTACCTGTGTGGGATATTTGGGGTTCAGGGGGAGGATTATGGGAGTTCCTAGGGAATTTTGGGGGACCTGAGAGGAATTCTTGGGGTTCCCAAAGTGACTCTGGGGTTCTGAGTGGATTTTTGGGGGCTCTGAATGAGGTGTTCAGAGTCCCAGTGGCTGTTGGGGACCAGGGAAGACTGGGGCTTTTGAGGGACATTCTGGAGATCCCGGTGGGGATTTTGGGGCATCCTGAATGTATTTTTGGGGGATTTTTGTGGGTCCAGAAGGGGATTTTTGGAGTTTTGATGGGCGATTTTTTAGGTTTTTTTGGGTGTCCAGGAAGGGATTTTTGGGGATTCCAAAGGGGGGACTTTAGGAAGCCAAGGTGGGGATTTTTAGGGTATTTTTGGTAGTCCAGGAGGGGATTTTTGGAGGATTTTTAGGGGATTTTTGGCGGTTCCGATAGGGGATTTTTGGGATAATTTCTGGGATGTTTTTGGGGTATTTTTGGGGGTACTTTGAGGTGGCTTTTGGAGCATTCAGGGGTTACCTGGGCGATGCCGGTGACAGAGATTGGCACCCCGTGGCGGGTGTAAACCTTCTCACTGCGCACGGGCAGCGTCAGCGTGTTCAGGGAGATCCTGGGGGGGCCGGGGGGGTCACCCCAAATCTCGGGGGATCCCCCCTGAACCCCAGAAAACCCTCCCAGCCCCTGCTCACCGCTGGATCTGCTGCAGGCAGGGGATCACCAACACCCGGCCCCCGGCCACCATCACCGGGGGGCTGCGGCAGAAACCTGGGGGGCACCGAGAGCTGAAGGGGACCCCAAAACTCCAGGGGGACCCCAAAACCCCGGGGAGGACACGGGGACACCCCGAAGAATCACGGGGAGGGGTCTGGGGGAGACCTCCAGGAATTTTTGGGAGGGGAATTTGGGAGGAAAATTTGGGGGAGGGGCCCCAGGAGGCCTGGGGTGGGGGAATGGATTGGGGGAGACCCTCAGGGAGGGGTTTGGGGGGTCCCTGGAGGGGTTGGAGGGGTTGGGAGGGGTCCAAGGAGTCCCCGCGTGGGTTTGGGGGTCCCGGGGGAGTTCCCAGGAATTTTGGGGGAGGGATGCCAGGGGTTCCCTGGAGGGCTTCGAGGGGATTTTGGGGTTTTCCGGGAGTTTTTGGGGTTTCTGGGAGTTCCTGGGAAATTCTGGGGGATTTGGGGGTTCCCAGGAGATTTTGAGGGGGAGGATGCAGGGGGTCCCCAGGAGTGTTTGGGGGGAAATTCGGGGGGTTCCTGGGAGTTTTGGGGGGGTTCCCTGGAGGTTTAGGGAGGATTCTGGGCGTTCCCGGGAGTTTTGGGGGGCCCCAGGAGCCCCCGGGCCCCCCGAACTCACCCGACACCACCATGGCCTCGTTGGGGCCGCAGGTGAAGAACATCGCGGCGGGGGAGAGCCGGGGAGCGATGGGACCGATGGGGATCAATCGCTGCCGACCGGGATCGATGGGAGCGATGGGATCGATCGGGATCGATCGGGATCGATCACGACCTACGTCCACCGCCCCTGTCCCGGCAGCCCCCGCGCCCGCTACTTCCGCGTTAGCGCGGTGACGTCACCGAACGCGCGGTTTCCCATTGGCTGCCGTGCCAACGGCGGGAAGGAGAGATCTGTTCTGCCTGGCAACTTGTGACGTCACTGATTCCTCGGCGCTCCATTGGCTGCGCCCTGCTCAGATTGCCGTATTACCCATGGAAATGAAAATTTCAGTTCGGGATGAACCTGAGGTGAGGGCAGTGACGGGGTCCGGGGAGCTCCAGACCATGGCCGGCTCCTGGTCAGCTCCTGGTCAGCTCCTGGTCAGCTCATGGTCAGCTCATGGCCATAACCGCATTACGGTCATCTCACAGCCATGGTGGTGTCATGGTCATCTCATGGTCTTGATCACCACATAGCCACAGTGTGCAGTGGTCATCTCACGGTCACCTCTTGGTCAAGATCCTGTCATGGCCACAGTCATGGTCATCTCAAGGCCTTCATCATTTCATGGCCATGGTGGTGTCATGCTCGTCTTGTGGTCGTCTCATTGTCCCGATCATCTTACGGTCATCTCATTCTCATGTCATTGTCGCTTCATTGTCACCTCATGGCCACCATCACATCAGGGCCACCTCAAGGCCATGGTTGTGCCATGGCCAACCCATGGTCATCTCTCGGTCCAAATCATCTTGGTCAGCATTGTGGTTGTGTCATGGCCATGGCCATCCATGGCCATCTCAGGCCGTGACCCACTCATGGTCACTCTCACGGCCATCTCGTGCTCGTGTCATGGCTGTGGTCATGGCCAGGGAACCTCTCTGAGATCCCGAGCCCAGATTTTGGGACACTCAAGGACCACTGGGGACAGCAAGGCCTGGTCTGACCCCTCCCCCCACCCCACTGTCCCTCCAGGAACCCAACATGGCCAAACCCTCCTGGGGACACCTCAGACATGGGACATGGAGCAGGAAATGAATGTCAGGGGAGGGACACAGGCATAGCTGGCAAGTCCGCATCCCAGTCATGATGTCCCCATCCCAGTCCTGGTGTCCCCATCCCAGTCATGATGTCCCCATTCCCACTCCTGGTGTCCCCATCCCGCTCCTGGTGTCACTAACCCACTCCTGGTGTCCCCATCCCAGTCATGATGTCCCCATCCCACTCCTGGTGTCCCCATCCCAGTCCTGGTGTCCCCATCCCAGTCATGATGTCCCCATCCCACTCCTGGTGTCCCCATCCCAGTCATGATGTCCCCATCCCACTCCTGGTGTCCCCATCCCAGTCCTGGTGTCCCCATCCCAGTCATGATGTCCCCATTCCCACTCCTGGTGTCCCTAATCCACTCCTGGTGTCCCCATTCCCATTCCTGGTGTCCCCATCCTGCTCCTGATGCCCCCCATCCCTGTTCCCATTCTTCCCAATCCTATTCCTGCGTCCCAGAGAGGAAAAGCTGGACACCAGAGGAGGGAACATGGATTTATTGCCCCAAGCAGGATTTATTGTCCCAAGCAGGATTTATTGCCCCAAACTGGATTTATTGCCCAAAGCGGGATAATTTCTACCAGAACTGAACCACTGGGAATATTTGTGGTTCTTCCCACTAAAAGACTGTGAAATGGAAAACAGGAAATTGATCAGTTAGCAAGAGTTGTGGGGTGGGTGGGAGCAGCGGGATGAGCTCTGCTGGCAACTCTCAGCATTCCTGGGAAGAGGGAAGAGGCCGGATGCAGCTCCATGGATCGCTCAGGCGGTGATTCCTGTCAGGATGAGAGAGGGTCACAGTGTCACCCTGTCCCTGTCCCCATTCCACAGGACAGATGTGGCTGGAGCCCATGGGGAGCAGGAGCTGCTCCAGAATCCCACCTGATCCCACCTCAATCCTGCTCCATGCATCCCATCCCATCCCATCCCATCCCATCCATCCTGCCCTGATCCTGCTCCATCCAGCCCACCCAATCCTGCACTGGAATCTCTCCCTGAACCCACTCCATCACTCCTGCCCCATTCCCGCTCCATCCATCACAAATGATCCCACTCCAGAACCCAGCCCCAGTCCCACTCTACAATTCCCCCTGATCCCACTCTGGACCCCTGCTCTGATCCAGAATTCTTCCCTGATCCCAGTCCATCCATCCTGCCCTGATCCCCCTCGAATCCCACCCTGATCCTGCTCTGTACTTGCAGCTGAGCCATTAATTCCCACATCCTTTCCTGCAGAAATAGAAAATCCATGAGATTCCAGCATGGATCACACACTGGGATTAACCCCAGGATCCATCCTGGGATCCACACAGAGGGGACCCAGAGCTGGATCTGCCACTGGAACTCACCGGCTGCCACGTTGTATCCACTCCTGTCTCTCCTCCCTGTGGAAACAAAGTGGGATCAGCCTCGGTGGCACAGGATTCCCAGAACAGTGTGGCTGGATCCGTGCCCCTTCCCAACCCCCATCCCGTGTGTTACCGGATAGGAGCTTCCGGACACCGACTCCAATGAGGACAGCAAGGATAAGGAAGGCAGCGATGACGAACACAGTGACCATCATGTTGAGAATGCTGCCAGACTTCGGCTCTGGGAAACGTGGGATAGTGAGGATGGGAATCCCCATTTGGGAATTCCAAATTCCCAATTCCCACATTCCCAGCCTCACCCCAAGCGAAGATCCCGGGCTCCAGCATTCCGGGATGCTCCACCCTGCACCGGTACTGCTCCCGCTCCTGTGGCAGCGCCTCGATCCTGGCCCAGGTGTGGAAGGTGCCGTCGCTGTTGGGAACGATCCCGCCCCACTCCGTCTCCTGATCCAAGGTTGTATTCTCCTTCATCCAGCTGACTGCAATGGTGTTGGGGAAGAATCCGTACGCGTGGCAGGACAGGATCAGCGTCCCATGTTCCTCTTTTCCGGACACGTGGACATCAGGGGGCTCTGGAATGGGATAATTGTGGAATTCATGCACGGAATTCCACGGGAATGGCATTGGGGTGAGCTCTGCCCAAGGAATTCCCATTAGAATGGGACTGGGGTGAGCTATACCCATGGAATTCCCAGTGGAATGGGATGAGAGTGAGATCTGACCATGGATTTCCATGGGAATGGGATGGGGGTGAGATCTACCCTTGGAATTCCCACAGGAATTACCGTGTTCCCAAGTTCTCCATTCCCAAATCCCCGCAGGAATTCTGCTCCCACCTTTGCGCTCCAGCTCCTTCTGCCCGTATCCAACGTATTTCCGGAGCCATTCCGGGCAGACGTGCTTCAGGTAATTCGTCCAACTCTCAGCCACCTCCTCCTGCTCCCAGCGTCTCCTGGTGATCTCGGCAGCGCTGTCGGCCGCCACGAATCCCCCGGATCCCAGGTCCAAGGAGATGAAATCCCGCCCGTCGTAGCCATTGCGGTAGGATCCACGGACAGTCCCGTCAGACAGGAGGTCACAGCCATAAACTCTCAACACTGTGTGGAGACCTGGGGGGATTGTACCCACAGAGACCCATGGAATTGTGTCCCGGCCACACAGAGCCCCATCCCAGCCCTATGGAGCCCCAGAGTCTGATGGAGACCCACAGAGCCTCATTCCAGCCCCCTGGATCCCCATGGATCCACATCCCAACCCCACGGATCCCATCCCAGCCCCACAGATCCTATCCTAGCCCCAGAGATCCACATCCCAGCCCCACAGATCCAATCCCAGCCCCAGAGATCCACATCCCAGCCCCACAGATCCTATCCTAGCCCCAGAGATCCACATCCCAGCCCCACAGATCCCATCCCATCCCCACAGATCCCATCTCTAGCCCCATGGATCACAAGATATTCCATCCCAGCCGAATGGATCCCCATTTCAGCCCCTTGGATCCCTGTGAATCCACAGCTGAGACCTACAGATCCCATCCCAGCCCCATGGACTCTCACCCCACCCTCACCCCATTCCAGCCCCACAGATTCAATCCCAGCCCCATGGATCCCATCCCAGCCCCATGGATAACAAGATAGTCAATCCCAGCCTAGTGGAACCCTATTTCAGCCACTTGGAGCCCTGTGAATCCACAGCTGAGACCCACAGATCCCACCCCAGCCCCACAGAATCCACCCCAGCCCCACAGAATCCACCCCAGCCCCACAGATCCCATCCCAGCCCCACAGATCCCACCCCAGCCCCACAGAATCCACCCCAGCCCCACAGAATCCACCCCAGCCCCACAGATCCCATCCCAGCCCCACAGATCCCACCCCAGCCCCACAGAATCCACCCCAGCCCCACAGATCCCATCCCAGCCCCACAGATCCCCATTCCACCCCACAGATCCCCATTCCACCCCACAGATCCCATCCCGGCCCGACAGATCAAATCCCAGACCCACAGATCCCATTCCACCCCACAGTTCCCATCCCAGCCCCACAGATCCCATTCCATCCCCATGGATCCCATCCCAGCCCCAGAGTTCCCATCCCAGCCCCACAGGTCCCATCCCAGCCCCACAGAATCCACCCCAGCCCCACAGATCCCATCCCAGCCCCACAGATCCCACCCCAGCCCCACAGATCCCATTCCACCCCACAGATCCCATCCCAGCCCCACAGATCCCATCCCAGCCCCACAGAATCCACCCCAGCCCCACAGATCCCATCCCAGCCCCACAGATCCCATCCCA
This sequence comes from Lonchura striata, assembly GCF_050655825.1. Lineage (NCBI taxonomy): Eukaryota > Metazoa > Chordata > Aves > Passeriformes > Estrildidae > Lonchura > Lonchura striata. The sequence continues at coordinate 1,712,196 of NC_140737.1, forward strand.
GCCCCACAGATCCCCATTCCACCCCACAGATCCCCATTCCAGCCCCACAGATCCCATCCCAGCCCCAGAGATCCCATTCAATCCCCATGGATCCCGTTCCACCCCACAGATCCCATTCCACCCCACAGATCCCCATCCCAGGTCTACAGATCCCCATTCCACCCCACAGATCCCCATCCCAGCCCCACAGATCCCATCCGACCCCACAGATCCCATCCGACCCCACAGATCCCACCCCAGCCCCACAGAATCCACCCCAGCCCCACAGATCCCATCCCAGCCCCACAGATCCCTCCCCAGCCCCACAGATCCCCATCCCAGCCCCACAGATCCCCATCCCAGCCCCACAGATCCCCATTCCACCCCACAGATCCCATCCGACCCCACAGATCCCATCCCAGCCCCACAGATCCCATCCCAGCCCCACAGATCCCATTCCACCCCACAGTTCCCATTCCACCCCACACATCCCACCCCAGCCCCACAGATCCCGTTCCACCCCACAGATCCCATCCCAGCCCCACAGATCCCCCTTCTACCCCATGGATCCCATCCCAGCCCCAGAGATCCCACCCCAGCCCCACAGATCCCATCCCAGCCCCACAGAATCCACCCCAGCCCCACAGATCCCACCCCAGCCCCACAGATCCCATCCCAGCCCCACAGATCCCATCCCAGCCCCACAGAATCCACCCCAGCCCCACAGATCCCATTCCACCCCACAGATCCCATCCCAGCCCCACAGATCCCACCCCAGCCCCACAGAATCCACCCCAGCCCCACAGATCCCATCCCAGCCCCACAGATCCCATCCCAGCCCCACAGATCCCCATTCCACCCCACAGATCCCCATTCCAGCCCCACAGATCCCATCCCAGCCCCACAGATCCCCATTCTACCCCAGCCCCACAGATCCCATCCCAGCCCCACAGATCCCATTCAATCCCCATGGATCCCGTTCCACCCCACAGATCCCATCCTAGCCCAGAGTTCCCATCCCAGCCCCACAGATCCCAGCCCAGCCCCACAGATCCCCATCCCAGCACCACAGATCCCATCCGACCCCACAGATCCCACCCCAGCCCCACAGAATCCATCCCAGCCCCACAGATCCCTCCCCAGCCCCACAGAATCCACCCCAGCCCCACAGATCCCATCCCAGCCCCACAGATCCCATCCCAGCCCCACAGATCCCCATCCCAGCCCCACAGATCCCCATTCCACCCCACAGATCCCCATTCTACCCAACAGATCCCTCCCCAGCCCCACAGAATCCACCCCAGCCCCACAGATCCCATCCCAGCCCCACAGATCCCCATTCCACCCCACAGATCCCATCCCAGCCCCACAGATCCCATTCCACCCCAGAGATCCCATCCCAGCCCCACAGATCCCATTCCACCCCACAGATCCCACCCCAGCCCCACAGATCCCATCCCAGCCCCACAGATCCCCATCCCAGCCCCACAGAATCCACCCCAGCCCCACAGATCCCATCCGAGCCCCACAGATCCCACCCCAGCCCCACAGGTCCCATCCCAGCCCCACAGATCCCATCCCAGCCCCACAGATCCCATTCCACCCCACAGATCCCACCCCAGCCCCACAGATCCCACCCCAGCCCCACAGATCCCCATTCTACCCCAGCCCCACAGATCCCATCCCAGCCCCACAGATCCCATTCAATCCCCATGGATCCCGTTCCACCCCACAGATCCCCATCCCAGGCCCACAGATCCCATCCGACCCCACAGATCCCACCCCAGCCCCACAGAATCCACCCCAGCCCCACAGATCCCATCCGACCCCCCAGATCCCATCCCAGCCCCACAGATCCCATTCCACCCCACAGATCCCATCCCAGGCCCACAGATCCCATCCCAGGCCCACAGATCCCCATTCCACCCCACAGATCCCCATTCTACCCCAGCCCCACAGATCCCATCCCAGCCCCACAGATCCCCATTCCACCCCACAGATCCCATCCCAGCCCCACAGATCCCATCCCAGCCCCACAAATCCCGTTCCACCCCACAGATCCCATCCCAGCCCCACAGATCCCATCCGACCCCACAGATCCCATCCCAGCCCCACAGATCCCATTCCACCCCACAGATCCCATCCCAGCCCCACAGATCCCATCCCAGCCCCACAGATCCCATTCCACCCCACAGATCCCACCCCAGCCCCACAGATCCCATCCCAGCCCCACAGAATCCACCCCAGCCCCACAGATCCCACCCCAGCCCCACAGATCCCATCCCAGCCCCACAGAATCCACCCCAGCCCCACAGATCCCATTCCACCCCACAGATCCCATCCCAGCCCCACAGATCCCACCCCAGCCCCACAGAATCCACCCCAGCCCCACAGATCCCATCCCAGCCCCACAGATCCCATCCCAGCCCCACAGATCCCCATTCCACCCCACAGATCCCATCCCAGCCCCACAGATCCCATTCAATCCCCACAGATCCCCATTCCACCCCACAGATCCCCATTCCAGCTCCACAGATCCCAGCCCAGCCCCACAGATCCCCATTCTACCCCAGCCCCACAGATCCCATCCCAGCCCCACAGATCCCATTCAATCCCCATGGATCCCGTTCCACCCCACAGATCCCCATCCCAGCCCCACAGATCCCATTCCACCCCACAGATCCCATCCCAGGCCCACAGATCCCATCCCAGGCCCACAGATCCCCATTCCACCCCACAGATCCCCATTCTACCCCAGCCCCACAGATCCCATCCCAGCCCCACAGATCCCCATTCCACCCCACAGATCCCATCCCAGCCCCACAGATCCCATTCCACCCCACAGATCCCCCTTCTACCCCATGGATCCCATCCCAGCCCCAGAGATCCCACCCCAGCCCCAAAGATCCCATTCAATCCCCATGGATCCCGTTCCACCCCACAGATCCCCATCCCAGCTCTACAGATCCCATTCCACCCCACAGATCCCCATCCCAGCTCCACAGATCCCAGCCCAGCCCCACAGATCCCCATCCCAGCACCACAGATCCCATCCGACCCCACAGATCCCACCCCAGCCCCACAGAATCCACCCCAGCCCCACAGATCCCATCCCAGCCCCACAGATCCCATCCCAGCCCCACAGATCCCCATCCCAGCCCCACAGATCCCCATTCCACCCCACAGATCCCATCCCAGCCCCACAGATCCCATCCCAGCCCCACAGATCCCGTTCCACCCCACAGATCCCATCCCAGCCCCACAGATCCCATCCCACCCCACAGATCCCACCCCAGCCCCACAGATCCCATTCCACCCCACAGATCCCCATTCCACCCCACAGATCCCACCCCAGCCCCACAGAATCCACCCCAGCCCCACAGATCCAACCCCAGCCCCACAGATCCCATCCCAGCCCCACAGATCCCATCCGACCCCACAGATCCCACCCCAGCCCCACAGATCCCACCCCAGCCCCACAGATCCCAGCCCAGCCCCACAGATCCCATTCCATCCCCATGGATCCCATTCCACCCCAGAGATCCCATCCCAGCCCCACAGATCCCATTCCACCCCACAGATCCCACCCCAGCCCCACAGATCCCATCCCAGCCCCACAGAATCCACCCCAGCCCCACAGATCCCATCCGAGCCCCACAGATCCCACCCCAGCCCCACAGGTCCCATCCCAGCCCCACAGATCCCACCCCAGCCCCACAGATCCCACCCCAGCCCCACAGATCCCACCCCAGCCCCACAGATCCCATTCCACCCCACAGATCCCACCCCAGCCCCACAGATCCCACCCCAGCCCCACAGATCCCATGCCACCCCACAGATCCCATCCCAGCCCCACAGATCCCGTTCCACCCCACAGATCCCATCCCAGCCCCACAGATCCCATCCCAGCCCCACAGATCCCAGCCCAGCCCCACAGATCCCACCCCAGCCCCACAGATCCCATCCCAGCCCCACAGAATCCACCCCAGCCCCACAGATCCCATCTGAGCCCCACAGATCCCAGCCCAGCCCCACAGATCCCATCCCAGCCCCACAGATCCCAGCCCAGCCCCACAGATCCCAGCCCAGCCCCACAGATCCCCATTCTACCCCATGGATCCCATTCCAGCCCCACAGATCCCATCCCAGCCCCACAGATCCCATTCCACCCCACAGATCCCACCCCAGCCCCACAGATCCCATCCCAGCCCCACAGAATCCACCCCAGCCCCACAGATCCCATCTGAGCCCCACAGATCCCAGCCCAGCCCCACAGATCCCATCCCAGCCCCACAGATCCCAGCCCAGCCCCACAGATCCCATCCCAGCCCCACAGATCCCCATTCTACCCCATGGATCCCATTCCAGCCCCACAGATCCCACCCCAGCCCCACAGATCCCATCCCAGCCCCACAGACCCCACTCACCCCCGCTCTGGTTGTACCGCTCCCGCAGTGTCTCCAGGTCCCTGGCAGCCACGTGCTGGTTCCCCACAGCAGTCTGGGTCTGCCTATCCCAATATCCCGGCTCGGCTCCATCCTTTATCCACTGCGTCAGCGGCTCCACCCGGCCCCGCTCGCTGTCGTAGCGCACGAAGGGGATCCCATCCACAAACCCAATGATCATATACTGGGGGACCCCCGGGCTGGGCTCTGACACCGCCACGTGCAGGTTATGCAGGGAGTGGAGAACTGGGGGGAAACAGAGATTTGGGGCGGTTGAGGGGGTCATGGATCAGTGAAAGGGGAACTGGGAGAGCTTGGAAGGGGTTTGGGGATGCTGGGGCCAAGGAAAGGGTGTGCAGAGGTGGGAGAGCTGGGATGGACAGGAAAGGGCGTGCAGGGGGGTCCTGGTGTCCAGGAATGAGGGCTCAGAGGGATCCAGGGCTATGGAAGGAGCGTGCAGGGACTGGGAGAGGCAGGATGGGGGTTCCAGGGGATCCCAGTGCCCAGGAAAGGGCATCCAGGGGTCCCCAGAACCAAGGAAAGTGGGGGCACAAGGTGGGCAGACCTGAGAATAGGAGGCTCAGGGGTCCTTGATGTAGACGTAAGGGGGGGCTGGGGGCTGAGAAAAGCAGGAATGGGGGCCATGGGGGCTCAGAGACAAGGAAAAGGGGGGTCTGGGGACTGGGGAAGGCAGAACGGATGGGAAAAGGAGGCAGGCAAAGGGGAACTGGTAATGGATAAGGGGGTGCAGGGAGGTGCCAGTGCCCAGAACTGGAAATTCAGGGGGGTCCCAGGGCCCACAATCCCCCTGGGACCCTCCCGGACCCCCTGGCGCTCCTCCACAAGACATGCCAGGAGCGAAGAACGGGGGGAACACAGAGACTGGGGAGCTGGGGGCATCCAAGGTCAGAAGTGGAATTGGGAGAGTCAGAAGGGTCTAAGGTTCAAGGAAGGGACTGGGAGAGGCAGGATGGGATCCAGGGGGTCTAGAGGTCCCCGGTGTTGAGGGAAGTAGGGTCTGGGAGCTGGGAAAGGCAGGAATGGGGAACCAGGGGGTCCCTGGTCTCGGGAAAGGGGGGCCTGGGGCTGGGAGAGGCGGGCGGATCCCGGGGACGAAGCTTCGGAGACGGGAAAGAGACCGAGGGAACGTGGGGGGATGGGACGGCTGAAAAGGGGAATTCCAGGGAGATCATCTGGATTCCTCTGGATCCCTGCAGTGGCCCCCCGAGATCCCTGGGGACCCCGGGACCCTCTGGGACCCCGTTTCGGGAAGTGGTGGGAGTGGAAAGCAGGAGAGACACGGAAAGTTGGGAGATCTGGGGGGTCCAAAGGTCAAGGAAAACGGCGGGTCTGGGGTCTGGGAAAAGCAGGATGGCCGGAAAAGGGAGAGCAGGGAGTCCCCGAGCACTGTGGGGGTGCAGGGGGATCCCTTTCCCGGATAAGGGGGTGCAGGAGATTCCCAGTACCAGGAAATGGAGATTCAGGGGTCTCCCAGTGCCCAGGAACGGGGGTTCAGAGAGGATTCCCTGCCCAGGAATGGGGGTTCGGGGGGGATCCTGTCCACGATTTGGGGTTCAAAGGGATCCTGACCCCCAGGAATGGGAGATCCGGTGGGTCCCGGGGCTGGATAAGGGGCTGCAGAGGGATCCCACTGCCAGGAAATGAATGTTCATGGGGTCGATGCCGAGGAATGGGGGTTCAGGAGGGTTCCCCTGCTCAGGAATGGGGGTTCAGGGGATTCTCTTCCCAGAATTCGGGGTTCAAGTGAGTCCCGGTGCCAGATAAGAGGGTACAGGGGGGTCCTGGTGTCGGAAATGGGCGTTCAAGGGGGTCCCGATGCTCAGGAATGGGGGCTCAGTGGATTCTGAGGCCCGGGAATGGCGATTCAGGGGGCTTTCTCTGACCAGGAATGGGGATTCAGGGGGATCCCAATGACAGCTAAGGCGGTACAGGGGGTTCCGGTGCTGGCGAAGGGGATTGAAATGGGTCAGTGGATCCAAGATGGGGTTCAGGGGAGCTCCCCTGCCCGGTAATAGAAGTTCAGGAGGATCCCGGAGCCCGGAAATAGAAGTTCAGGGGGTCCCGGTTTCGGGGTTCCCACTCACCTTTCGTCGCGCCCCCCGGGTCCGCCAGGAGCCCCAGGAGCCCCAAGAGCAGCCCCAGCCGCAGCGCTGGAGCCATGGCGCTGCTCCGCTGCAGCCCCGAGCACTGCCCTGGCCCCGCCCCGGCCCTGGCCCCGCCCCCAGAGCCGCCTCCGGCCCCGCCATTGGCCCCGCTATTTCCTGTCCACCAATGGCAGCTCGCTCTGGTACTGACGTCACCGGTCGCCGGGTAGATCCCGGCTTCACAGGTTGGGACGCGGAAACGAAAGCGACCGGGGAGGGCGCGAGGGAGGGGGGACGGGGGAATTCCACAGAATTCCTCCGGATCCCTCTGGATCCCCGCTGCGACCGCCCTGGAGCCCTCTGAGAACCACCTGGGGACCCCTGGGACCCCCCTTAAGAAAGCGCCGGGAGTGGAGAACTGGGGGTCACGGAAATTTGGGAGCTCTGGGGGTGCAAAGGTGAAGGAAGAGGGCGAGTTTGGGGCCTGGGAGGGGCGGGATGCCCGGGGAGGTGGGCAGGGGGTACCAGAACACGGGAAGAGGGTCCAGGACGGGATCCCAGTCGCGGATAAGGGGGTGCAGGGGGTCCCTATGCCCAGAACCTGAGGTTCAGGGGTTCTCCGGTCAAGAAAAGGGGGGTGAGGGCAATGGGGGACCAGGGGGTCCCCGGGCCCAGGGAAGGGGTGCACGGGGCCCCGCTGTTGAGGAAGGTGGTGGGTGGGGGCTGGGGAAGGCAGAAGTGGGGGTCCAGGGGGTGCCGGGCTCAAGGAAAAGCGGGGGCTGGGGCTGGGAGAGGTGTCAGCGTCTCCCAAGCTGCGTCCCCGGGATCCGCTAAAGCGAGACCGGGGAAAGGGGAATTCCAGGGGATTCATTTGGATCCCACTGGATCCTCGCTGAGATACCCTGGGGCGTGGCGGGAACGCTCCGGGAGCCCCTAGAACCCCTTCCAGGAAACGCCGGGAATGGAAAATTGGGAGGACACAAAAATTTGGGAGATCTGGGGGTCCAAAAGCCGAGGAAAAGGCGGGACTGGGGCCTGGGAAGAGCGGGATGGCCGGGAATGGGGGTGCAGGGGGTCCCAGAGCACTGACGGGGGTGCGGGGAGATCCCAGTCCCGGGTTAGGGGGTGCAGGGGGGTCCCGGTGCTGGAGAAGGGAGTACAGGGGATTCCCCGTGCTCGAAAATGGGGGTTCAGGGTGTTCCTGTGCCGGGAAATGCGGGTTCTGGGGGAGTTTCCTTCCCGGAATTCGGGGTTCAAGGGAGTCTCCATGATCGCGTTTCCGGGGGCGCCGGTGACCAGAAGTGGGGGTTCAGGGGTGTCCCGGTGCCAGGTGAGGGGGTACAGGAGTGTCCCGGTGCTCCCGAAGGGATTGCAGGGGGGTCGGGGTGGCCGTAAATGGGCGCTCAAGGGGGTCCACGTGCTCAGGAATGGGGGTTCAGGGGGATCTCGTTGCCGGATAAGGGGGTGCAGGGGCGTCTCGATGCTGGGGAGGGGGATTGAGGTTCGGAGGGCTTCCCCTGCCCGGGAACGGAGATTTAGAGGGGTCCCGGTGCCCGGAAATGGAAGTTCACGGGGTCCGGGTGCCCGGGAGTTGCGGTTCTGGGGAGTCCCGGTTTCGGGGTTCCCACTCACCTTTCGTCGCGGCGCTCGGGTCCCCCAGGAGCCCCAGGAGCCCCAAGAACAGCCCCAGCGCCGCAGCCATCGCAGCCGCCCCGATCGCGGCTCTGGCGCAGCTGGAGAGACGCGAAAGCGAAAGTGCCGAGGGAGCGCGGGGGGAGGGGAAAAGGGGGAGGGGAAAAGGGGGAATTGCAGGGAACGGACCGGGATCCCCTCCTGGCACCCCTCCGGATCCCTCGGGGATCCATCTGGGACCCTCCACGGCCGCGCCCTGCGGGACCCCCGGGCCGGGCCGTGCTGAGCTCCCGGGCCCTGCGCTCCAGCTCTGCCCGGACCCCGCTGGGCTCGGCCCAAAGCCGGGCAAGCACCGGGAGCAGCGGATCCCATTTTTCCTGCGGGTGCGGGTCTGACCCTCGGCGGAGCGCGACTGGGCACTTGGACCTCGATCCCCGATTCCTTCTCTCTCTCTGCTGTTCTCTCCCTTTCCTTTGGGGGATCATAAATCGCAAAGCGGCTGCAGAGCCCCGTGCCCAGGCCGGGTTTCCCAGCAAAGGGAGGCATGGGGGTGATGTGCCCCGGGCTGGCTGGGAATGGGGGCCCGGGGGTCCCCGGGGTCACGGAAACGGGGGATCCAGGGGCTGGGAGAGGAGGATACCCGGGAAAGGGGGTGCAGGGGGGTGTTGGTGCAGGATAAGGGGGTGCAGGGAGGTCCCAGTGCTCGGGAATGGGGTGAGGGGGGGCAGAATCTGGGAAATGGCAGTGGCTGCTGGGAAAGGACCAGGACAGGCTGGGATGGACTGGGACAGACTGGGAAAAGAACCCACTGGGAGCAGAACTGGGGCACCAGGGATCATACTGGGATATACTGGGACCCCACTGAGGGCCACCGGAAACAACTGGGAACATGCAGGGGACAGTTGATATACTGGGAGAGACTGGGAGTGGTTTGGATCATCCTGGGACTGACTGGAATCATACCGGGAGTGATCAGATCTGTAGTAGGGGTGAATAGGAGAAACTGGAATAAAGCAGAGGGCAACTGGGATCACACTGGGAGCAGCTGGTCCATGCTGGGGTCATACTGGGATCATACTGGAACTGATGGGGTAACACTTGGAGTGACTGGCATTGTACTGGGAGTGTCTGGGAGTAACTGGGATCATACTGGAGGCGACTGGGATCAAACCAGACTCCTACTGGGAGCATCTGGGAGTTACTGGGATCGTACTGGAGGTGACTGGACTTATACTGGGAGCGGCTGAGACCCAGTGGGGCCAAATGACATCGTGTAAGATGCGACTGGGTTCATACTGGAAGTGACTGAACTCAGGGGCCACATCGAACTCTTCGTGAGAAGGACTGAAAGGAACCATACCGGGGATGACTGGGAACACTGGGACCGTGTTGGGGGCAACTGGGATCCTGCTGGGAGTGATTTGGACCATACCGGGAGTGACCGGGAACCACCGGCGAGGCGGCGGCGGCGGAGCTCGGAGGCGGCCCCGGCGCAGGTGGGAGCCGCCCTGGGCTCTGCGGGGGCTCGGGGCTGGCTGCGGGCGGAGGGGGCGGCAGGGGGCTCCGGCGGCTCGCCGGTGCCGTGTCCGGCCCGTGCCGGCCCCGGGCCGAGGGCGCTGCGGGAGCGGCTGCCCGCGGTCTCCTTCCCGCCGGGGCTGGGCAGGAGCCGCTGCCGGAGCAGCGCTGGCTCGGCCCGGCTGCTGCGGGCAGGACGGAGGGGCTGCCCCGTCCCCGGAGGCTGCGCTGGGGCCGCCCCGAGCTCCGCCACCGCCGCCTCACCGGGCTCCGCTCATGGCGGCTCTGCGGAGCCAGGGGCGCCCTGGGGGCGGCACCGGGGCCGTGCTCGGGCCCGCTCTGGCCAATCAGCGCGCCAGATCCAGGAGTGACGGCAGAACCAGCCAATCGCGGCGAGGGCGGGCTCTGCACACGGCGCGGCCTCGCCTCCATTCCCCGAACTCCGGCGTTTCCCGGAGCCCGCGGGGGAGGAGCGGCCCCGCCTGGGCCCGGCCCGGGCAGGAGGCCCAGAGCCGCCGCTGCCGCGCACCGCCGGGAGCTCGGCTGACCGCTGTTATGGACGAATTCAATTGGGGGGCTAAGTATAGATAAATCAATTATCAAGAATTTATTAAGCAAGCGGTATTAAGCAAAAGAAGAGCGCTGGGCGCCCGGGGAGCCTCTGCTCTGCCACGGAGCGCCTTCCCCCTTTGACCTTTTTGTTTTTATAATCCCTTTTTTTTGTCCGTTGACGTATTTTCTCTCGATGCACTCTGTGCCGATGCAATTGGTTGCTGGGGGGTCTTTTTTTCTGCCCTTGGTGGTCAGGAATGAAGGCTCCTCATCTTCCTTGCAGATTGTCCTTGGCCTAAAAGTTAACTTTATATAATTAGTTACACGGTCTTCTATGCTAGTTGCATTCCCTACTCAGTTCAAATTCTTATCTCCTTTAATATTCATTTTGATGAACAAAGACCTTTTTATTTATTACAATCCCCCCTTTTTCTCTTTACCGATTTGTTCATTAAAACGCTTTAACTCTTGGTAGCTTAAGACCAGGGTTTCATCTACTTCTAAGTCCCTGGGCAATGTTTCATACCTATCTCTAATAAGCATTAGATGAGCTGCCTCTAGTCTTACTTTTATAAAAATGTAAGGTCTGAAGGTTAAACTTAGTAACAACAATATTATGGGACCTGCAATCCCCCTTATACAGAATTTCTCCTTGAGTGCCATACCCCGGAGTTTTGCACCTCTCAGGTGAGACCTTTAAAAATGTATCTGGATGGTGACAGCCAAGGTGGTTGCTATGGTTTCACAGCCCCAATACCCACACAGATATTCCCCAGGATAATGACAATATCCCCTCCCAGGATTGGAACTAGGACACCAATAGGTAGCCCGGAGTTCAGGTTTACTCCATCCCCACATAGAGTTTACCAAGTCTTTGTTAGTAACAAAAAAATGGGAGCTACAGTGGTGGCATTATGCTTAACAACTTCCCCTTGGTCTGTTTTGGTCAGAGTCCAATTAAATGGCTGGTGTGCATAGTCCCCTTGTACAGGCCAGGTACAACATATAACTAACATGCACAGGATTTGCCAGCAAGGGTGGAGTCCAAACTGCCCCAGGGTTTGATTGTCATTATCTCCCCATTCCCAGTGTTTGTTTTGACATGTTATTGCCGGGCTCACCTTTACCCTTGGGAGATCAGTATCCTTGAGGCAGTTCTTGAAATACTTTGAATTGTCCCATTTGAGGGCTCTTTCCTCCACCGCTTCTCATCCCTCTGCCTCGCTCGCCGACTCGGTTGCTCCGGGCCGTGAGGCGCACCATCTCCTCAGAGCAAGGATATTCTTCAGGAGAACCCAAACTCTGTTTTTGTTGCCTCTTTTTGAATGATTCCCAGCTTTTATCCTTCACTTGTGGTGAGTCACACTGAATCCCAGGTAAAGTTTTCCGGCAATTCCCTTTTATAATTTGAACAATTAGGGGAATTGGTTCATTGGAATGGAAACAACAATTTTCAGGCCTAGCCCCCTTAGTAAACACCTCCCACCACTCTTGGATTCCCTTGGTAGGGTCCCGTTCTCTTCTCCAATCCTTAGGACTGACTCTGTCAGTTCTCTTTCTAACTGATAACACCTTTACAAATACCCCTAGGAGGAGTGCCTCTGTAACTATGGACCCACCACCGGTGGTTCCTGGCAAAGTTTACAAATATAGCATACAAAAGGGTAACAATCACAATCCTTATTTGTACAATATACTCTAAAATCATTAGTTATAGGATATCCATAGTCCAATATCTCACTGTACCAGCTGGTTCGTACAATTCTTACTGAGTCCATTCAGTCCATTTAAATGTGACCTTTAGGTCCCCGGGCTGGCTGGTTATTCTCCAGGGCTCTTCGGCAGCAGCAGGAATCGCTCCCTTTATTCGGCTCGCATGGGTCCACCCCTTCTCGGCGGTTCTGACTGCAGTTTCTGTAGTGAGTAAAACAACATAGGGGGCTTCCCAATTTGGGGTTAGTGAGGTTTCTTTCTAGGTTTTTTATTAACACCTTATCACCTGGATTTATATTGTGGATTGCTAAGTCTAAAGGAGGTTGTTGCACTAGTAACCCAGCTGTTCTAAGCCCTTCCCGAGCCTTCAAAAGTTGCATGACATATTGGTTCATTTGTTGATTACTTATTTCAGGGTGATCTATGGGAGAATCCATGTCATAAGGCATCCCATAAAGCATTTCAAATGGAGAAATTCCAATATCGGTTCTGGGCTGAGTTCTTATATTTAACAAGGCTAAAGGCAAACATTTTACCTAAGATAACTGTGTTTTATACATCAATTTAGTTGTTTCTTAATTTTCCCATCTACCCTTTCCACTTTACCTGAGCTTTGTGGATGCCAGGGAGTATGATATTGCCACTTTGTTCCTAGAGCTGTAACTACTTTAATTATTTTGGAGGCAAAGTGTGGCCCTCTGTCTGAGTCTATTATTTCTGCTAGTTCATAGCGGGGGATTATCTCTTCTAATAGTATTTTTACTACTGTTTGTGTAGCTGCCCTGGAGGTAGGGAATGCCTCTACAAAGTGAGTCAAGTGATCTATTATCACCAATAAGTGTTTATACCTTCCTTCTTTAGGCAAATCAGTAAAATCTATTTGAATGTAGGAAAATGGTCTTATGTGCCAATTCCTATCCCCCCCATTTCCCACACCACTCAGGATTTCTCACACCTGGGTCTACTCCTGGGTCAGGAGTCTCTTCAGCCCCTCTAGAAATCTCAGCCCTCATTCTAGAGAGACTGCAGACTGTGTAGAGAAAGCTTACCAGATTAAACACCAGGAAGATGGTCTCTTTAACAGTCAGGGGAAACGGAATATTCTCTAATAGGGAGCTGAGAGATTCAGAGGAGAAGAAGGAAAGCAACGTCTGAAAAGCCTCATCCCCTGCTTCCCCTCTAACAAACTGGCTGCACAACCATGACCATGAGCCATGCATTCCTGGAACAGACTTCAGCACCTTCATAAACCCCCTGCAAGCCATGACACCCAAGCCCAACCCGATGGATATTCTGGTCAGTGCCCTTCTACTCCAAAAGCTACGTATTAGGGACAATACCAGAGCTATTCCTGGATAAGAAAATAAACCTAGGGACCATAGAGGGATTAAGATCTCTAAAAAACCCTAGGGACCAGAAACACATGCAGGCCTTCACCCCAAGAGACACTATGAATTCAAACAACATAACCAGTAACTGCTCCATACTAACACAAAGTAATTGGAACAAAAATATGATTAGAACAGGGTTTTTTTCCACTCTCTCCAGCCATGAGATGGGCAGCAAAATATTTGTCCTTGTTTAGGGCAAATTTGGGAGAAAAACCTCTGTAAGGAGCCCCCAGAAAACAAACCCCCATGGCCCCTCCCCACCCACCTGATTCAGGAAGAATTTTCTTGGAGAGAAGTGGAAAAGAACCTGTTTATTTAACAAACAAAACCTTTCTCAGCACTAAAAAAATGAACAACACCAGATGACAACAAAACTCTTTCACCACTCTGCAGAGATGACAAATCCAGAAAGTCTCTCCTGGGAGTGGTTGCCCGGGTCTGGGTGCTGGGGATTGCTCTGGGCACTGGGGATGGCTGCTGCAGATCACAGAGCGCAGGCTCCCGGTGCTCCTTGGGGTTCCCAGGTCCCAGTCTGGAGCAGGCTGGATGGTATTCAGGAAAGGGAAAGGAAAAAAGAAAAAAACAGTCTAGGGAATGAATTAGACTGCTTAGCTAAACTAATTTAAAAAGCAAAGGCAAAAGCAAAAGCCAGCAAGCAAAGCAAAGCAAGCCAGCACTGGCCTCTTCTAGACAGCAGAGCATGGGGGGAGGTGAGCCAGCTGATAACAAGGCAAAACAAACCTTCACTTTCTGAGTCAGTTCTGAAAGCACAGAACAGAATATCAAACATGAACAGAACACACAATTGGGGATACAAACACCAGAACCTCACCCTAGGACATTCCACCCCATATCTCCGTATCTTCAACATCATGTAAAAACTCCATCAAGTTAAAACTTCTATCTTTCACTTACTCATACATATTTCCTTCCATCTCACTTGCTCATACCTTTGACACTTCCTCCTATTTCACTTGTTCAAACCTTCAACACTTACACATTTCCTTCTGTCTCATGTCTGTGTGTTTTCATGTACAGACACTGGCAGTAACACCCAGCAAACGGTGATATTTGCACGAGTCTCACCCCACAATCAGATTCCCCTGAGGTACACATCGTGTTGCTCCATCTCTCTGCATTATCCACCATGTACAACCTGGTCCCTGAGCAAAGACAATCCCGCAAATGGGTTTGTCTGTACTCGAGGCAGAATTGATCCACACTGATTTCCCTAACAAACCTCTGACATGTGCCACTGGGACTTCTTGTGGGACGGACGGGTGGATTTTGTCTGGAGGATTTGTGCCATCTCCATCTCTATCTCCATCTCCATCTCCATCTCCATGCAGAGCTGGTCTCATCTTTTGGGTCTTCTGTGCTGGTCTCAGGATTTTTTGCCACTGGTATATTTGTTGGTCCAAGAAACAGTTTTAGAAATTTCCCTGGGAGCCACCTGGGTCCTGATAGTGTTGAGATATAGGCATATCCTCTTCCCCAAGTTATTAAAGGGAAAGGCTAGAAATGTGTTTGGTGTCTGGGTCTTTGATCAGTACCAGCACTTTTTCAACTAGTTTTCCTTGGGACGAGTTGGAAAAGTGCCAGAGGACAAGCTTTTAAAAAAATTTATTGCATAAAGAGCCTTACAGAGCATCTTAATTGCAGAGGTTGTCCCTGTCCCTCCCTGTTGCTGATTGAGGACCCATTTAAGGGTAGAATGGGCTCTTTCAATGACGGCTTGGCCGATGGGAGAATGAGGTATACCCATATTGTGCTTTACCCCGCACTGATTGAAGAAGTCTTTGAGCTTGTGGGAGGTATAAGCCGGACCATTGTCTGTTTTAATCTCTCTGGGGACTCCCAAGGTGGCAAACAAAAGGAGAAGGTGCCTGATGGTTTCTTTGGCGCTTTCTCCTGCCCAGGCCAAGACAAATACTGCACCTGAGAATGTGTCAGTTGACACATGTAAGTATTTGGATTATCCAAAGGCAGGGTAATGTGTAACTTCTGTTTGTCACAGTTGGCAGCTGTTCAGGCCTCGGAGGCTAACCCCTAAGGCTAAAGGTGGAATTTTATAAACTTTGCAATCTGAGCAGGTGGACACCATTGCCCTGGTTTGATCCTGAGGTAGTCTGAATGTTTGCATTAACGCAGGAACATTTTGATGAAAGAAATCATGGCTTAGTTAGGCCTGTGAAAGAATATCTGGCGTGTTGGCATGGTGCACAGACATGGCCAGGGCATCTGCTCTATGGCTGCCTTCCGCAAGGGGTCCTGGGAGGTTGGTGTGCGACCTCACATGCATAATGTGAAACGGGTGCTTTCAGTAGGAGAGGAGGTATATTAATTCTGAAAGCAACTTGTAAAAATTTGGGTTTGTCACCTCCCTTAATAACTAATGTTCTGCCCTCATAACTACTCCAGCAACATAGGCCAAATCAGTGACTAAATTAACAGGTTCTTGGAACCTCTCTGATGCAGTGCCAGAGTCTCACAGCTAGCTCAGTCACCCCACAGCACCATGCTGAGAGTGGGACCCACCCCAGAAGCAGGGTGATCTGGGGTGCAGCTTAGAGTGAAAGCTCTACGGCACTTGGATGAAACAGGCACAGAGTGTGGAGGCAAGGATGAGGAGGAGGCTGTCAGTCTGGGTTCCAGGGAAAGGTTTATTTCAGGGAAGATGCAAGGACGAAGAGCCCTGATCAGAGGTTTGCAGACACCTTTAAACAGGGGAGGTTTAATAGGATAGTGCAAAGCTTCAACCAATTAGGGATATCCTGGGGAGGAGCAAAAGGTGGGGTCTTACAGTGTATCAACCAATGAGGGAGATGAGGGGAGGAGAATGGGTCACATAGTCCAATGGGGCGTTGAGGATGAGGGAATTTCCAAAGGGGAGGTCCAAGCCAGGGTGGTACAAAGAGATTGGCAGGGAACTTGCTAGAACAAGGGTCTGGTATGAAGGGGGATTGACGTGCATGGGCTGGGCTGAGGGAGGATTGACACAGAACATTCGAGAGCAGTGGGCAGGGTTAGTGTTGGAATTCAAAATGTCTCTCAGACATTTTTAGAGGTTCCAGGCCTTGGTCAGAAGCATTTTAGACCCTGACAGGCAGCTGGAAACAGCTGTAATTTTGAGTTTGAGCCATGGAAGGAGTTACCAGCTTTGGAGGTGGAACAAGCAGTCACAAAAGGTTAGATAGTATAGTAAAAGTATTTACAAAACAGAGGGGAAATTTTTTTACTATTGTTCAGGGGGGTTTTTATTTTGTACATGGGGGTCAGAAGTTCTAAGATGGAGGAAAGTGGGCTGATCCTGTTCTTCCTCCTTCTTCTTCCTTGCCTCCATGTTCTTGGTGATGTTGGCACTTATGGATTGGTTTAGAGTAGAAAAGCACTTTGTAATATAGGTAGTAGGTATTGGAGGAAAACTATAAACATGTAATACGTAATATATCATATAAAAGATAGCAGCAGCCCTGGGCGGGGGGAGAGAAGAAGAAGACAGCAGACAGAGAGGATGTCAGGGTGTGTGTGTGTCTCTGCCCAGGCCGCTGACCAAGCAGCCACAGCCCGAGAAGACAATCTTTTAGATAACTCACAATAAACTGCCTTGAGACTGAACAGCAAGAGCCTGCGCAGTTTTTCTTTGGAAGCACGGGTTGGAGGAGGAATTTCACCACCACATGGGACCCCAGACCAAGGCTGGGGTTCCCACAGGTTAGGTGAGACAGACAACTCAGGGGAAGATTACAATTTCAGGGACAAACCATTAACTCTGGGGAATAAGGGGGATACAGAAAAGTCCATTAAATGTAAACATGCACCATAACACCTCTCAAAGGCTCTGATTATGGCAGCAAGTTCATCCATTTGAGGGAACCCCTCAACAATTTGGACATCAGACTCCCAATTCTGGATCAAAGGATACCTCCAAGTCATCACTGATGTGTGGGTTGCTCCTGAGCTGTCTGTGAAAATTGTCAATGCCTTTAGAGGTTTCCTACTTTGGACTAGTTTTGGGACCAAATTAAAAACTTAATTGAACAGCTTATGACTTGGTGGATGGATGGATATTTGGCCTGGGTAGCTATTCAGGGAGAACTGAAGGTGTTTGTCCGGAGCAAATTGTCCAGACCTCTAGCTGTCAATGGCACAGATATGCATGTGAAGTCACACCCAGCAGGGTGGGAGGCATTTTCTGGCTCTAGCAATTAGTTGTGCCTTTAGTTCCTGTGAGGTGGTGACTGTTTTCATCAGTTGATTGTGAAGAAAGACCCACTCAATTAGGAGGAGTGGATGTCTCATCTGTGTGTCCCAACAATGAATATTAGTGCGTGGAATTTGAGTGATTTATCCAGAATTATAAGTTCCCTTCAGGGAAGTGCCGGATACATTAGATGAGCTGTCGGGAGGAGAGGGCTTCTTGCACTTTTTGGATGGATTCCTGGGCCTCCAGAGTGATGCTCCTTGGGGAATCAAGCTCCTTGCTGCTGCAAAGGAGGCAGAAGAGCAGGGCAAGGTCTTCCATCGTAATCCCCAGCAGCGGATGTACTTGGCTGATGGATCTGCAAAGCAGGTGAAGATCACAGAGGGTCCTGGCGTTGTCCTTGATGGAAAGCTGCAGGGGTACGATGGTGTGCTCATGGATCCAAAGTCCCAGGTAAATCCAAGGGCAGGTATGTTGGATTTTGTCCTCCCAGATTTCAAATCTGGCTTCCTCAATTGTCTTGATGGTCTTGGAAAGAACTATATTAAGGTAAGTCTCTTCCTGGGCACAACTAAGAGTATGTCTCAGGTTTAGCTGGGTGTTAATTACTCAGTGTTCAATTACCATCTGTTAAAGGTGGGGCAGTTATCCTCTGTTAATTGGCCACTTTTCTTTATCTCTTCCACAACCAATCCTCCCTCCAGAGAAGCATCTACTGTTAATGAGCTATTGAATGTCACTGCATGACTGATAAAAATGACATCATCTCATTGTAAAATGTTCCACCCAGAGGGAGGAGCCAAGCATTCCTACTTGGATATAATCTTATATTTGGAACACCAGATCAGCCTTTTCCCACCGGATTCCCAGAGAAGCAGCTTTCTTCCTTACTGGATTTCTAGGGGAAGTCCAGGCCCATCTACACCACCACTGGACCTTCAGAGGAAGACTACACTCTTCTACAGGATCACTGCTTCAACAGAACCACAGCTGTCACTCCAGGAGCACTGAGCCACCATTTAATGGGGCTGCTACCACCACCCTGACCCACAGGGTGTCAGGTCATATTCTGACTCTTTCAGTAGTTTGGGGATTTTTTTTGTTTGTACTATTGCTTTTGTACTTTTAGTTTTCCCAGTAAAGAACTGTTATTCCTATTCCCATATCTTTGCCTGAGAGCCTTTTAATTTCGAAATTATAATTCAGTGGGAGGGGGTTTACATTTTTCATTTCACAGGAAACTCCCGCCTTCCTTAGCAGACACCTGTCTTTTCAAACCAAGACAGAATGTCATCCATATAATGTAGGATGATGGCATCTGGGATGGCCTTTTGGATGGAAGACAGGACATGGGCCACGTACCACTGGCATATAGACAGCGAGTTTTGCATTCTTTGGGGGAGGACTCACCAGTGGTACCTCTTCCGTCGTGCCTGTCTGATCAGGGAGGGGACTGGAAAGGCAAATCTGGGAGCATGTTGAGAATGGAAAGGGATGCTAAAAAAGCAGTCTTTGATATCAATGGCTGCCAGTGTCCAGTCACGGGGAACATGGAGGGAAAAGGAAGACTGCAAGGGACCCAAGTCCTCAATGACCTTATTAATTTTACAAAGGTCATGGAAGAGCCTCCACCTGTCCTTGCCAGGCTTTTTAAGAACAAAAACAGGGGAATTCCAAGGGCTGTTGGTAGGAATGATGTGGAAAGCTGCTCCTCCACAAGGAGCTCGAGGGTACATAATTTCTCCACTGAGAGGGGCCACTGATCCACTCATGCTGGGGTGTCAGTCTTCCAGGTGAGTAGTGTGTTGGTGCACTCTGCAGTGGCCCCAGCTAGAAATCCCAGGATGGAGGTGGGATTTCTAGCAGAGCTCCCCATTGAGACAATACATCCCTGCCCCACAAGGTGATGTCAGAGTGACTACAAATGGCCTGATGCTGGCAGTTTGACCCTCTGGTCCCTCTAGTATGATAGCATGTTTGCTTCTCATGGAGATAGAAGCTCCTCCAGTGCACAAGATGACTCCAGTGACAGGAGTCAGCTCCCTGTTTGGGGGCCATTTAGGTTGTGTAATAGTAGTAATATTGGCCCCTGTGTCCACCATCCCTTGTAGGTAGATGGTATTACCTTTATTTGACAGGCTGCACTCTATAAGGGGTTTTTCTTGGCCCATGATTTCAACCCAAAATGCCATCAGGTGCTGCAGGATATTGTCCCTGTTTAATAGCAATAAAATGGCTTGGGGGATCACAGTCTCTTTGCGCAGGAAGTATGGTGGTTTTGTGCAGCAGACAGTGACTGATTTTGTTGGTTGGCCCAACAGGTTGTACTTGTTGGTATAACATGTATTTAACTTGGTCCATCGTCCTGGCTTGTAAGATGAGCATGTATTCTATTTGCCATCTGTTGGAGGTGGGGCAGATATTTTCTGTTAAGGTGGGCAGTTTCCTTATCACTTCCAAGAACAATGTCTCCCTCCAAAAAGATATCTTCTGTTAATGGACCATTAAATTACTCACTGCATGACTGGTAAAGTTACATCATCCCATTGTGAGATGCTCCACCCAGAGGCAGGAGCCAAGCACCCCTACCTGCATAAAATCAGCATTTTTTGGGAAACCAAGACAGCCTTTTCGCTGAATTCACAGAGAAGCAGCTTCTCTGCTAGATTCCTAGAGGAGCAGCTTCTTCCCTGCTGGATTCCCAGAGGAAGACTGGGCCCATCTACTCTATCACCAGACCTTCAGAGAAAACTACACCCTTCTACAGGATCACCGCTTCAGCAGCAATTCATCTGCCACTCCAGGAGGAGCAGCCACCATTTAACTGGACTATTACCAGCACCCTGACTCCTCAGGGTGTCAGGTTTCTGACTCTATCAGTAGTTTTGTTCATACTAATTAATTTTTTTTTATTTAGCTTTTTTTCCTAGTAAAGAACTGTTATTACCATTCCCATATCTTTGCCTGAGAGCCTTTTAATTTTGAAATTGTGGTAATTTGGAGGGAGGGGTTTACCGTTTCTGTTTCACAGGAGGCTCTTCCCTTCCTTCACAGATTCCTGTCTTTTCAAACCAAGACAGATTTTGGCGCCCAATGTGGGGCTCGAGGGCATTGAGAGGGAAAAAAGGATTAACAGTTCTTAAGTAATTAAATTTTTTGTGTGTGTGTGTGTGTGCTGCTATAGACATATCTTTAAGTGTCACCATATGGTCTAGTTTACCTTGGTTTGGGTGGCATGTGGTTGCAGCTGTATTTCTCTTATTTGCAGGTCCTTATCTAAACATTGGTCCTATAACTAAGGCTACTGTGTCTGTTATCCAGTTTGGCTTATGGGTTAATAAGGTGAGGAATTCATGGATCTTTAATTCCCTCTGCAAGGCAGGTACATGGATTCAGAGCTATCACACACTAACTATGTTTTTGGGGTTACTTTAATAATGGTACCTACTGTGAGGAAATGACACTGGGGGAAACTTTTTCCAAACTTTTTAACCATCTTTTTGGGTCTGCTTCAGCAGTTTTCAAAGGGTTAAGATCCACTCCAAGTGCTAATGATATCACACAATTGGTAGTGTTGCTGATATGCCTGTCAAGCCTGTTATATTTAGCACTCAGAGATAAGGGAAGATTAACCTGGATAACCACCCTGACACCTACACCAGACACTAGGGATGCTGCTGCAGAGCCTGACACTGCCCCAGAGACTGGAGATGCTGCTGCCCTAGAGCCTGACCCTGCCCCACAGCCCACCTCAGAAATGAACCACCCAGATTGGGTGAGGGTTCTGGTTAAGCAGATATGAGAGATGCTGAAGGAGTGCATTTCCCCAGCTGGTGAGAAACCCGCCCTTTGCCTTGGAGAGGGACAGTCTAATAGTACAGCTGTGGAACCCACAGATGTTACAACTGTCCAGGTTCCAGCTGAACCACAAAGGCAGTCACAGCCAGCAGAAGTTGTCTTGGTAGAAACAAGGAGGTCTAAGATGAAAGCAGAGCACCCTGCAGATAGGGACAGGAATGGAGGAACCTCACAACCCACAGGGGAGCCAGAGGTTGCGATCATCACCGAGTCCCTGACATACAAAAGTCTCAGTAATCTGCACAAAGACATTGTAGGGCGACGTCGTGAGGCTTATACTACCTGGTTACTCCAGGTCTGGGACCTTATGGGTACAGGCGTGCAGCTGGACGGTGGTGAGGCAAGGAACTTGGGACCCTTGACCCAGGACTCAGGTGTGAATCAGATTTTTGTACGGGAGCCAGGGTCACTTTTCCTCTGGGAGCGGCTCTTAATGAGTGTCAGAGAGAGGTTTGTCCACAGGGAGAGAATGCAGGAGCACCACCATAGAATGTGCTGGAAGACCCTTGAGGAAGGGATCCAACAGCTGAGGGAAGTGGCAGTATTGGAGGTACTCTTTGGGAGGGATGGACAGCATAATAATGACCCCGACAAGGTCAGGTGCACAGGGCAAATGCTGTGGAGTCTAGCAAATCTGGGGCCATCTCAATACACCACTTTCATTGCAACAATCAATGCTGACGCTCACCGAGAGACAGTGGGCTCTGTTGCCAACAAACTTAGGAATTATGAGAGTATGATTAATGGCCCAATGCAGGCTCATATCTCAGCTGTGATTAAGGAGTTCAAAGAGGAGATGAAGGAGGATATGAGGAAGGTTAATGCAGCACCTGTGCGAGTCATAAGCCCCAAAGTCAGGGCCCAACAATCCCCAGCTAGACAGAGAAGGTCCACCCTAAGGGCTAATCTGTGGTTCTTCCTGTGACCATGGAGAAGACATAGGGAGGTGGGATGGGAAACCCACTTTTGTCCTGGCAGCACAGGTCCGTCAACTCAAGGAGGGAAACTCTAACCGGGGGAGTTCCACCAAAGAGAAGGTAGCCTCAACCTCCCATGACCAAGCTTTTGGGTACGATCTGTCAGATCCCCTTGAAGGAACCTCTAGTATGGTGCCTCTGGTCATCAGGGTAGAGATGCCACCTACAAGTGGGCACAAGAATGAGGGGTGGATCTAACCATAAACAGTATTTCTCAGGTCATCCATGACTCTGAGACCTGTGCTGCCATCAAACAGGCCAAGCGGGTGAAGCCCCTGTGGTATGGTGGGCAGTGGTCCAAGTACAAGTATGGGGAGGCCTGGCAGATTGACCACATCACACTGCCCCAGACACGCCAAGGCAAGCACTACGTGCTGACCATGGTGGAAGCCACCACTCGATTGCTGGAGACCTACCCCGTGCCTCATGCTACTGCCTGGAACACCATCTTAGGCCTAGAAAAGCAAGTCCTGTGGAGACATGGCACGCCTGAGAGAATTGAGTCTGACAAGGGCACCCATTTCAAGAATGGCCTTATCAACACCTGGGCCAGAGCACATGGTATCGAATGGATATATCATATTCCCTGTCATGCTCCAGCTACCAGCAAAGTTGAACAGTGCAACAGATTCCTTAAGACTACCCTGAAGGCCTTTGGTGAGGGAACATTTAGAAACTAGGAAATGAACCTGGCAAAAGCAACCTGGATGGTCAACACCCGAGGGTCCATCAATCGAGCTGGTCCCGCCCAGTCAGAACCCTTGCACACAGTAGATGGAGATAAAGTCCCTGTGGTACATATGAAAGGTATTTTAGGAAAAACTGTTTGGATTAATCCCACCCCAGGCAAAGACATACCCATCCGTGGGATTGTTTTTGCTCAAGGATTGTTTTTGTTTTGGTGGGTAATACAGAAAGATGGGGAAACTCATTGTGTACCACAGGGAAACCTGGTCTTAAGTGAGAACTGGGTGTAAGATTTCATTGTGATGCAGATGAAATAGAATAACAGGTGGATGTTGTCCGGGCTTGTATTTTATTTGCCATCTGTTGGAGGTGGGGCAGGTATCTTCTGTTAAGTTGGGCAGTTTCCTTATCTCTTCCAAGAACAATGTCTCCCTTCGGAGAGGTATCTTCTGTTAATGGACCATTAAATGACTGCACTACATCATCCCATTGTGAGATGCTCCATCCAGAGGGAGGAGCCAAGCACCCCTACCTGCATAATATTAGCACTTTTTGGGACATCAGGACAGCCTGAATTCCCAGAGGAGCAGCTTCTTCTCTGCTGGATTCCCAGAGAAGCAGTTCTTCCCCGCTGGATTCCCAGAGGAAGACTGGGCCCATCTACTCTATCACCAGACCTTCAGAGAAAACTACACCCTTCTACAGGATCACCACTCCAGCAGCATTTCATCTGCCACTCCAGGAGGAGCAGCCACCATTTAACTGGACCATTACCAACACCCTGACTCCTCAGGGTGTCAGGTTTTTGACTCTATCACTAGTTTTATTTGTACTAACTGTATTTTTTTTTTTAATGTAGTTTTTTTCCTAGTAAAGAACTGTTATTCCCATTCCCACATCTTTGCCTGAGAGCCTTTTAATTTTGAAATTGTGATAATTCGGAGGGTGGGGGTTTACCTTTTCCATTTCATAGGAGGGTCTTACCTTCCTTCACAGATTCCTGTCTTTTCAAACCAAGACATTGCATCAGCCCATTCAGGGAAAATGGCTAAAGATGTCTCTAGAACTTCACTGCTGCTTTTGTAACTCTTGGTATACCACCTGAAGTAAAGACTGGCCCAGATTATACTTCCTGCTGAGTTGCTACCTTTTTTGCCTTATGGGGAATTATGCACAAAACAAGTATTCCTCATTCCTCAAAAGGCCAATCTGTCACTGAATGGGCTCATGGCTCCCTCAAGCATCTCTTGGCACAATAGAAATGGGGGGGCAGAGAGAACAAGCCTTCGTATTATAATCAGCTGAATATCCATTACGGCTGTGCAATCGTGTTTCCTTAACTGGGTCTTTGGGATTTTGAAATAAGGGAGTGGGTGTAAGGGAGGAAGAAAGCTGTCTTCCTCAAGGTAAACTCTTCACCCATGGCCAGTTTGCAGGACTTTTTGATCTGCTGGTCACGGTAGCCTCTCCTAACTGCTTTATTCTTAAGGCAAGATATTTCCGTGGTCTCTGCTCCTTCACAATTCCTACATCTATCCCTGTCACTCCTAGCTTTACTTTTCAATATATTTGCTACTCTTTAACTAAGGCATGTGATTTTTGCTAGCTAACTTGACTTCTTAACTAATTTTAGAATCTTAACTAAAATATGTAATCTTCTGCTATCTCAGTTATATTCCCAGCTGTCCCCTCGACTCATCCACAGTTTTCAATTATCCTAAATACATTTCCAGCTGACCCCTTGGCTCATTACGATGAGATAGGAGTGGAAACCACTTCCTACACTTGGGACACACATAGGGCCTCTCCCTGGTGTGAATCTTGTGGTGATTGATGAACTTGGAGATCTGCCCAAAGCCTTTCCCACACTCCCCACACTTGTAGGGCAAATTGATTCCCCATCTGGATCACCTGGTGCCACATCAGGTCTGATCTCTGGAGCTCCGGTGGAGGCCCTTCCCACATTCCAAGCACTTGTGGGGCTTCTGCCCACCATGAGTCGTCTCCACCATCTCTGAGTGCCAAATGGATCTTTGGCTGACTTCTAGGCACAGAGGGGCTCTTACCTCCTCACAACTCCCAGGGCTGGGTTTGCAGATCCTTCTTGTGTGGGATGCTGTCCTAGGCTGACTGTATGATGCCTTTATCCCCAATCGTCTGCCCTGTTCATGTTGAATAATAAGTTCTACACCTTTAAGACTTGTTCCAGGAGGGAAGAGGGGGTGGGAAGAAGCGCGGAGTTTGTTTTCAAGAACTGCACTCCCTCCTCCACATTCCTGCTCCTGGACTGAGTTGTCTGCATCCAGACGGACAACGAGACGGAGCTCTCCTTTGTTTTTTTTCCTAGTCTAGTTAGTTTTAGCTAGCTGAGGCAAAGAAGTTCCCTGGACTGTGGTTTGTTCCCTTTCTCTGGACCTGCTCTGGACTGCACACCAGAAGAGCAGCAGCGCTGGTGGCCCAGCGGCCGGGCCTGGGCCGTGGCATTTCCAGCGCCGGAGGGACTGAGCAGAGACTGAGTGAGCCCAGCTGCGACCTGAGGGATCTTTCTGGGATTGTCTCTCTCTTGGAGTGGCAAGAAGTTTTGTTGTTCAATATTGTCTAAGTTTGCTAGTTTAATAAACAGGTTTTTTTCCACTTTTCTCCAAAGAGGTATCTTTCACGAACTGGTTGGGGGAGGGGCCAATTGAATCTGCTTTCCGGAAAGAACCCTTTTGGGGGTCTTTCCCTAAATTTGTCCTGAACCAGGACAGGCCGGATGCAGCTCCATGGATCACTCAGACGGTGATTCCTGTCAGGATGAGAGAGGCTCACAGTGTCACCCTGTCCCTGTCCCCATTCCACAGGACAGATGTGGCTGGAGCCCATGGGGAGCGGGACCTGCTCCAGAATCCCACCTGATCCCACCCCAATCCTGCTCCATCCCATCCCATCCCATCCCATCCCATCCCATCCCATCCCATCCCATCCCATCCCATCCCATCCCATCCCATCCCATCCCATCCCATCCCATCCCATCCCATCCCATCCCATCCCATCCCATCCCATCCCATCCCATCCCATCCCATCCCATCCCGTCCCGTCCCGTCCCGTCCCATCCCATCCCATCCTGCCCTGATCCTGCTCCATCCACCCCACCCAATCCTGCACTGGAATCTCTCCCTGATCCCACTCCATCACTCCTGCCCCAATCCCGCTCCATCCATCACAAATGATCTCACTCCAGAACCCAGCCCCAATTCCACTCTACAATTCCCCCTGATCCCACTCTGGACCCCTGCTCTGATCCAGAATTCTTCCCTGATCCCAGTCCATCCATCCTGCCCTGATCCCCCTCGAATCCCACCCTGATCCTGCTCTGTACTTGCAGCTGAGCCATTAATTCCCACATCCTTTCCTGCAGAAAGAGAAGATCCATGAGATTCCAGCATGGATCACGCACTGGGATTAACCCCAGGATCCATCCCGGGATCCGCACAGAGGGGACCCAGAGCTGGATCCGCCACTGGAACTCACCGGCTGCCACGTTGTATCCACTCCTGTCTCTCCTCCCTGTGGAAACAAAGTGGGATCAGCCTCGGTGGCACAGGATTCCCAGAACAGTGTGGCTGGATCCGTGCCCCTTCCCAACCCCCATCCCGTGTGTTACCGGATAGGAGCTTCCGGACACCGACTCCAATGAGGACAGCAAGGATAAGGATGGCAGCGATGACGGGCACAGTGACCATCACGTTGAGAATGCTGCCAGACTTCGGCTCTGGGAAACGTGGGATAGTGAGGACGGGAATCCCCATTTGGGAATTCCAAATTCCCAATTCCCACATTCCCAGCCTCACCCCAAGCGAAGATCCCGGGCTCCACCATTCCGGGATGCTCCACCCTGCACCGGTACTGCTCCCGCTCCTCCGGCAGCGCCTCGATCCTGGCCCAGGTGTGGAAGGTGCCGTCGCTGTTGGGAACGATCCCGCCCCACTCCGTCTCCTGATTCAAGGTTGTATTCTCCTTCATCCAGCTGACTGCAATGGTGTTGGGGTAGAATCCGTACGCGTGGCAGGACAGGATCAGCGTCCCATGTTCCTCTTTTCCGGACACGTGGACATCAGGGGGCTCTGGAATGGGATAATTGTGGAATTCATGCACGGAATTCCATGGGAATGGCATTGGGGTGAGCTCTGCCCAAGGAATTCCCATTAGAATGGGACTGGGGTGAGCTGTACCCATGGAATTCCCAGTGGAATGGGATGAGAGTGAGATCTGACCATGGATTTCCATGGGAATGGGATGGGGGTGAGATCTACCCTTGGAATTCCCACAGGAATTACCGTGTTCCCAAGTTCTCCATTCCCAAATCCCCGCGGGAATTCTGCTCCCACCTTTGCGCTCCAGCTCCTTCTGCCCGTATCCAACGTATTTCCGGAGCCATTCCGGGCAGACGTGCTTCAGGTAATTCGTCCACCTCTCAGCCTCCTCCTCCTGCTCCCAGAGTCTCCTGGTGATCTCGGCAGCGCTGTCGGCCGCCACAAATCTCCCGGATCCCAGGTCAAAGGAGATGAAATCCCGCCCGTCGTAGCCATACCGCTCAGATCCATGGACAGTCCCGTCAGACAGGACGTCACAGCCAAAAACACGCAGCCAAGTGTGGAGACCTGGGGGGATTGTACCCACAGAGACCCATGGAATTGTGTCCCGGCCACACAGAGCCCCATCCCAGCCCTATGGAGCCCCAGAGTCTGATGGAGACCCACAGAGCCTCATTCCAGCCCCCTGGATCCCCATGGATCCACGTCCCAACCCCACGGATCCCACCCAGCCCCACAGATCCTATCCCAGCCCCATGGATCCACATCCCAGCCCCACAGATCCACATCCCAGCTCCATAGATCCTATCCCAGCCCCACGGATCCCACCCCAGCCCCACAGATCCCATTCCAGCCCCATGGATCCACATCCGAACCCCATGATCCACATCCCAACCCCATGGATCCCATCCCAGACCCACAGATCCCATCTCTAGCCCCATGGATCCACATCCCAGCCCCACAGGTCCCATCCCAGCCCCAGAGATTCAACCCCAGCCCCACAGATCCCATTCCATCCCCACAGATCCCCATTCTACCCCAGCCCCAAAGATCCCATCCCAGCCCCACAGATCCCATCCCAGCCCCACAGAATCCAACCCAGCCCCACAGATCCCATTCCACACCACAGATCCCACCCCAGCCCCACAGATCCCCATTCCACCCCACAGATCCCATCCCAGCCCCACAGGTCCCATCCCAGCCCCACAGATCCCCATTCTACCCCATGGATCCTATCCCAGCCCCACAGATCCCACCCCAGCCCCACAGAATCCACCCCAGCCCCACAGATCCCATCCCAGCCCCACAGATCCCAGCCCAGCCCCACAGATCCCAGCCCAGCCCCAGAGATTCAACCCCAGCCCCACAGATCCCATTCCAGCCCCACAGATCCCATTCCAGCCCCACAGATCCCCATCCCAGCCCCACAGAATCCACCCCAGCCCCACAGATCCCATCCCAGCCCCACAGATCCCATTCCACCCCACAGATCCCATCCCAGCCCCACAGATCCCCATTCCACCCCACAGATCCCATCCCAGCCCCACAGGTCCCATCCCAGCCCCAGAGATTCAACCCCAGCCCCACAGAATCCACCCCAGCCCCACAGATCCCATCCCAGCCCCACAGATCCCATCCCAGCCCCACAGAATCCACCCCAGCCCCACAGATCCCATCCCAGCCCCACAGAATCCACCCCAGCCCCACAGATCCCATCCCAGCCCCACAGAATCCACCCCAGCCCCACAGATCCCATCCCAGCCCCACAGATCCCATCCCAGCCCCACAGAATCCACCCCAGCCCCACAGATCCCATCCCAGCCCCACAGATCCCATCCCAGCCCCACAGATCCCAGCCCAGCCCCAGAGATTCAACCCCAGCCCCACAGATCCCATTCCAGCCCCACAGATCCCATCCCAGCCCCACAGATCCCATTCCACCCCACAGATCCCATCCGACCCCACAGATCCCATCCCAGCCCCACAGTTCCCACCCCAGCCCCACAGAATCCACCCCAGCCCCACAGATCCCATCCCAGCCCCACAGATCCCATTCCACCCCACAGATCCCACCCCAGCCCCACAGATCCCCATCCCAGCCCCACAGAATCCACCCCAGCCCCACAGATCCCATCCCAGCCCCACAGATCCCATTCCACCCCACAGATCCCATCCCAGCCCCACAGATCCCCATTCCAGCTCCACAGATCCCATCCCAGCCCCACAGATCCCACGCCAGCCCCACAGATCCCACCCCAGCCCCACAGAATCCCATCCCAGCCCCACAGATCCCATTCCACCCCACAGATCCCATCCCAGCCCCACAGATCCCATTCCATCCCCACAGATCCCCATTCTACCCCACAGATCCCACCCCAGCCCCACAGAATCCACCCCAGCCCCACAGATCCCACCCCAGCCCCACAGATCCCATTCCATCCCCATGGATCCCATTCAATCCCCATGGATCCCGTTCCACCCCACAGATCCCATCCCAGCCCCACAGATCCCATTCCACCCCACAGATCCCACCCCAGCCCCACAGAATCCACCCCAGCCCCACCGAATCCCATTCCAACCCACAGATCCCATCCCCGCCCCACAGATCCCACCCCAGCCCCACAGAATCCACCCCAGCCCCACAGAATCCCATTCCAACCCACAGATCCCATCCCAGCCCCACAGTTCCCATCCCAGCCCCACAGATCCCATTCCACCCCACAGATCCCACCCCAGCCCCACAGAATCCACCCCAGCCCCACAGATCCCATCTCAGCCCCACAGATCCCATCTCAGCCCCACAGATCCCATCCCAGCCCCTCAGATCCCACCCCAGCCCCACAGATCCCATTCCACCCCACAGATCCCATCCCAGCCCCACAGATCCCATTCCACCCCACAGATCCCATCCCAGCCCCACAGATCCCAGCCTAGCCCCACAGAATCCACCCCAGCCCCACAGTTCCCATCCCAGCCCCACAGATCCCATTCCACCCCACAGATCTCATCCCAGCCCCACAGATCCCCATTCCACCCCAGAGATCCCATCCCAGCCCCACAGGTCCCATCCCAGCCCCACAGATCCCACCCCAGCCCCACAGATCCCACCCCAGCCCCACAGAATCCACCCCAGCCCCACAGATCCCATCCCAGCCCCACAGAATCCACCCCAGCCCCACAGATCCCATCCCAGCCCCACAGATCCCCATTCTACCCCACAGATCCCACCCCAGCCCCACAGAATCCACCCCAGCCCCACAGATCCCACCCCAGCCCCACAGATCCCATCCCAGCCCCACAGATCCCATTCCATCCCCATGGATCCCATTCAATCCCCATGGATCCCGTTCCACCCCACAGATCCCATCCCAGCCCCACAGATCCCATTCCACCCCACAGATCCCATCCCAGCCCCACAGATCCCATTCCACCCCACAGATCCCCTCCCAGCCCCACAGATCCCCATTCCACCCCACAGATCCCATTCCACCCCACAGATCCCATCCCAGCCCCACAGATCCCCATTCCACCCCCACAGATCCCATTCCATCCCCATGGATCCCATCCCAGCCCCACAGATGCCACCCCAGCCCCACAGATCCCATCCCAGCCCCACAGATCCCAGCCCAGCCCCACAGATCCCCATTCCACCCCACAGATCCCATTCCATCCCCATGGATCCCATCCCAGCCCCACAGATCCCATCCCAGCCCCACAGATCCCCATTCCACCCCACAGATCCCATCCCAGCCCCACAGATCCCCATTCCACCCCACAGATCCCATCCCAGCCCCACAGACCCCACTCACCCCCGCTCTGGTTGTACCGCTCCCGCGCTGTCTCCAGGTTCCCGGTATCCACGTGCTGGCTCCTCTGGCAGATCTGGGTCTGCCAATCCCAATATCCCGGCTCGACTCCATCCTTTATCCACTGTGTCAGCGGCTCCACCCGGCCCCGCTCGCTGTCGTAGCGCGTGAAGGGGATCCCATCCACAAACCCAATTTCCATGTACTGGGGGACCCCCGGGCTGGGCTCTGACACTGCCACAGTCAGGTAATGCAGGGAGTGGAGAACTGGGGGGAAACAGAGATTTGGGGGGGTTGAGGGGGTCACGGATCAGTGAAAGGGGAACTGGGAGAGCTGGGAAGGGGTTTGGGATGCTGGGGCCAAGGAAAGGGTGTGCAGGGCTGGGAGAGCTGGGATGGACAGAAAAGGGCGTGCAGGGGGGTCCTGGTGTCCAGGAATGAGGGCTCAGAGGGATCCAGGGCTATGGAAGGAACGTGCAGGGACTGGGAGAGGCAGGATGGGGGTTCCAGGGGATCCCTGTGCCCAGGAAAGGGCATCCAGGGGTCCCCAGTGCCAAAGAGGGGTCACAAGGTGGGCAGACCTGAGAATAGGAGGCTCAGGGGTCCTTGATGTAGAGGTAAGGAGGGGCTGGGGGCTGAGAAAAGCAGGAATGGGGGCCATGGGGGCTCAGAGACAAGGAAAAGGGGGGTCTGGGGACTGGGGAAGCCAGAATGGATGGGAAAAGGAGGCAGGCAAAGGGGAACTGGTAATGGATAAGGGGGTGCAGGGAGGTGCCAGTGCCCAGAACTGGAAATTCAGGGGGGTCCCAGTGCCCACAATCTCCCTGGGACCCTCCCGGACCCCCTGGAGCCCCTCCACAAGACATGCCAGGAGCGAAGAACGGGGGGAACACAGAGACTGGGGAGCTGGGGGCATCCAAGGTCAGAAGTGGAACTGGGAGAGTCAGAAGGGTCTAAGGTTCAAGGAAGGGACTGGGAGAGGCAGGATGGGATCCAGGGGGTCCCTGGGCCCACAAAAGGGGGTCTAGAGGTCCCCGGTGTTGAGGGAAGTGGGGTCTGGGAGCTGGGAAAGGCAGGAATGGGGAACCAGGGGGTCCCTGGTCTCGGGAAAGGGGGGCCTGGGGCTGGGAGAGGCGGGCGGATCCCGGGGACGAAGCTTCGGAGACGGGAAAGAGACCGAGGGAACGTGGGGGGATGGGACGGCTGAAAAGGGGAATTCCAGGGAGATCATCTGGATTCCTCTGGATCCCTGCAGCGGCCCCCCGAGATCCCTGGGAACCCGTTTCGGGAAGTGGTGGGAGTGGAAAACAGGAGAGACACGGAAAGTTGGGAGATCTGGGGGGTCCAAAGGTCAAGGAAAACGGCGGGTCTGGGGTCTGGGAAAAGCAGGATGGCCGGAAAAGGGAGAGCAGGGAGTCCCCGAGCACTGTGGGGGTGCAGGGGGATCCCTTTCCCGGATAAGGGGGTGCAGGAGGGTCCCAGTACCAGGAAATGGAGATTCAGGGGTCTCCCAGTGCCCAGAATTGGGGGTTCAAAGAGGTCTCCCTGCCCAGGAATGGGGGTTCAGGAGGGTTCCTGTCCACGATTTGGGGTTCAAAGGGATCCTGACCCCCAGGAATGGGAGATCCGGTGGGTCCCGGGGCTGGATAAGGGGCTGCAGAGGGGTCCCACTGCCAGGAAATGAATGTTCATGGGGTCGATGCCGAGGAATGGGGGTTCAGGAGGGTTCCCCTGCTCAGGAATGGGGGTTCAGGGGATTCTCTTCCCAGAATTCGGGGTTCAAGTGAGTCCCGGTGCCAGATAAGAGGGTACAGGGGGGTCCCGGTGTCGGAAATGGGTGTTCAAGGGGGTCCCGATGCTCAGGAATGGGGGCTTAGTGGATTCTGAGGCCCGGGAATGGCGATTCAGGGGGGTTTCTCTGATCAGGAATGAGGATTCAGGGGGATCCCAATGACAGATAAGGCGGTACAGGGGGTTCCGGTGCTGGCGAAGGGGATTGAAATGGGTCAGTGGATCCAAGATGGGGTTCAGGGGAGCTCCCCTGCCCGGTAATAGAAGTTCAGGAGGATCCCGGAGCCCGGAAATAGAAGGTCAGGGGGTTCCGGTTTCGGGGTTCCCACTCACCTTTCGTCGCGCCCCCCGGGTCCGCCAGGAGCCCCAGGAGCCCCAAGAGCAGCCCCAGCCGCAGCGCTGGAGCCATGGCGCTGCTCCGCTGCAGCCCCGAGCACTGCCCTGGCCCCGCCCCGGCCCTGGCCCCGCCCCCAGAGCCGCCTCCGGCCCCGCCATTGGCCCCGCTATTTCCTGTCCACCAATGGCAGCTGGCTCTGGTACTGACGTCACCGGTCGCCGGGTAGATCCCGGCTTCACAGGTTGGGACGCGGAAACGAAAGTGACCGGGGAGGGCGCGAGGGAGGGGGGACGGGGGAATTCCACAGAATTCCTCCGGATCCCTCTGGATCCCCGCTGCGACCGCCCTGGAGCCCTCTGAGAACCACCAGGGGACCCCTGGGACACCCCTTAAGAAAGTGCCGGGAGTGGAGAACTGGGGGTCACGGAAATTTGGGAGCTCTGGGGGTGCAAAGGTGAAGGAAGAGGGCGAGTTTGGGGCCTGGGAGGGGCGGGATGCCCAGGGAGGTGGGCAGGGGGTACCAGAACACGGGAAGAGGGTCCAGGACGGGATCCCAGTCGCGGATAAGGGGGTGCAGGGGGTCCCTATGCCCAGAACCTGAGGTTCAGGGGTTCTCCGGTCAAGAAAAGGGGGGTGAGGGCAATGGGGGAGACCAGGGGGTCCCCGGGCCCAGGAAAGGGGTGCACGGGGCCCCGCTGTTGAGGAAGGTGGTGGGTGGGGGCTGGGGAAGGCAGAAGTGGGGGTCCAGGGGGTGCCGGGCTCAAGGAAAAGCGGGGGCTGGGGCTGGGAGAAGTGTCAGCGTCTCCCAAGCTGCGTCCCCGGGATCCGCTAAAGCGAGACCGGGGAAAGGGGAATTCCAGGGGATTCATTTGGATCCCACTGGATCCTCGCTGAGATACCCTGGGGCGTGGCGGGAACGCTCCGGGAGCCCCTTCCAGGAAACGCCGGGAATGGAAAATTGGGAGGACACAAAAATTTGGGAGATCTGGGGGTCCAAAAGCCGAGGAAAAGGCGGGACTGGGGCCTGGGAAGGGCGGGATGGCCGGGAATGGGGGTGCAGGGGGTCCCAGAGCACTGACGGGGGTGCGGGGAGATCCCAGTCCCGGGGTAGGGGGTGCAGGGGGGTCCCGGTGCTGGAGAAGGGAGTACAGGGGATTCCCCGTGCTCGAAAATGGGGGTTCAGGGTGTTCCTGTGCCGGGAAATGCGAGTTCAGGGGGAGTTTCCTTCCCGGAATTCGGGGTTCAAGGGAGTCTCCATGATCGCGTTTCCGGGGGCGCCGGTGACCAGAAGTGGGGGTTCAGGGGTGTCCCGGTGCCAGGTGAGGGGGTACAGGAGTGTCCCGGTGCTCCCGAAGGGGTTGCAGGGGGGTCGGGGTGGTAAATGGGCGCTCAAGGGGGTCCACGTGCTCAGGAATGGGGGTTCAGGGGGATCTCGTTGCCGGATAAGGGGGTGCAGGGGCGTCTCGATGCTGGGGAGGGGGATTGAGGTTCGGAGGGCTTCCCCTGCCCGGGAACGGGGATTTAGAGGGGTCCCGGTGCCCGGAAATGGAAGTTCAGGGGGTCCGGGTGCCCGGGAGTTGCGGTTCTGGGGAGTCCCGGTTTCGGGGTTCCCACTCACCTTTAGTCGCGGCGCTCGGGTCCCCCAGGAGCCCCAGGAGCCCCAAGAACAGCCCCAGCGCCGCAGCCATCGCAGCCGCCCCGATCGCGGCTCTGGCGCAGCTGGAGAGACGCGAAAGCGAAAGTGCCGAGGGAGCGCGGGGGGAGGGGAAAAGGGGGAGGGGAAAAGGGGGAATTGCAGGGAACGGACCGGGATCCCCTCCTGGCACCCCTCCGGATCCCTCGGGGATCCATCTGGGACCCTCCACGGCCGCGCCCTGCGGGACCCCCGGGCCGGGCCGTGCTGAGCTCCCGGGCCCTGCGCTCCAGCTCTGCCCGGACCCCGCTGGCTCGGCCCAAAGCCGGGCAAGCACCGGGAGCAGCGGATCCCATTTTTCCTGCGGGTGCGGGTCTGACCCTCGGCGGAGCGGGACTGGGCACTTGGACCTCGATCCCTGATTCCTTCTCTCTCTCTGCTGTTCTCTCCCTTTCCTTTGGGGGATCATAAATCCCAGAGCGGCTGCAGAGCCCCGTGCCCAGGCCGGGTTTCCCAGCAAAGGGAGGCATGGGGGTGATGTGCCCCGGGCTGGCTGGGAATGGGGGCCCGGGGGTCCCCGGGCTCACGGAAACGGGGGATCCAGGGGCTGGGAGAGGAGGATACCCGGGAAAGGGGGTGCAGGGGGGTCCCAGTGCTCGGGAATGGGGTGAGGGGGGGCAGAATCTGGGAAATGGCAGTGGCTCCTGGGAAAGGACCAGGACAGGCTGGGATGGACTGGGACAGACTGGGAAAAGAACCCACTGGGAGCAGAACTGGGGCACCAGGGATCATACTGGGATATACTGGGACCCCACTGAGGGCCGCCGGGAACAACTGGGAACATGCAGGGGACAGTTGATATACTGGGAGAGACTGGGAGTGGTTTGGATCATCCTGGGACTGACTGGAATCATACCGGGAGTGATCAGATCTGTAGTAGGGGTGAATAGGAGAAACTGGAATAAAGCAGAGGGCAACTGGGATCACACTGGGAGCAGCTGGTCCATGCTGGGGTCATACTGGGATCATACTGGAACTGATGGGGTAACACTTGGAGTGACTGGCATTGTACTGGGAGTGTCTGGGAGTAACTGGGATCATACTGGAGGCGACTGGGATCAAACCAGACTCATACTGGGAGCATCTGGGAGTTACTGGGATCGTACTGGAGGTGACTGGACTTATACTGGGAGCGGCTGAGACCCAGTGGGGCCAAATGACATCGTGTAAGATGCGACTGGGTTCATACTGGAAGTGACTGAACTCAGGGGCCACATCGAACTCTTCCTGAGAAGGACTGAAAGGAACCATACCGGGGATGACTGGGAACACTGGGACCGTGTTGGGGGCAACTGGGATCCTGCTGGGAGTGATTTGGACCATACCGGGAGTGACCGGGAACCACCGGCGAGGCGGCGGCGGCGGAGCTCGGAGGCGGCCCCGGCGCAGGTGGGAGCCGCGCTGGGCTCTGCGGGGGCTCGGGGCCGGCAGCGGGAGGAGGGGGCGGCAGGGGGCTCCGGCGGCTCGCCGGTGCCGTGTCCGGCCCGTGCCGGCCCCGGGCTGAGGGCGCTGCGGGAGCGGCTGCCCGCGGTCTCCTTCCCGCCGGGGCCGGGCAGGAGCCGCTGCCGGAGCAGCGCTGGCTCGGCCCGGCTGCTGCGGGCAGGACGGAGGGGCTGCCCCGTCCCCGGAGGCTGCGCTGGGGCCGCCCCGAGCTCCGCTACCGCCGCCTCACCGGGCTCCGCTCGTGGCGGCTCTGCGGAGCTGGGGCGGCACCGGGGCCGTGCTCGGGCCCGCTCTGGCCAATCAGCGCGCCAGATCCAGGAGTGACGGCAGAACCAGCCAATCGCGGCGAGGGCGGGCTCTGCACACGGCGCGGCCTCGCCTCCATTCCCCGAACTCCGGCGTTTCCCGGAGCCCGCGGGGGAGGAGCGGCCCCGCCTGGGCCCGGCCCGGGCAGGAGGCCCAGAGCCGCCGCTGCCGCGCACCGCCGGGAGCTCGGCTGACCGCTGTTATGGACGAATTCAATTGTGGGGCTAAGTATAGATAAATCAATTAACAAGAATTTATTAAGCAAGCGGTATTAAGCAAAAGAAGAGCGCTGGGCAGCCGGGGAGCCTCTGCTCTGCCATGGCACACCTTCCCCCTTTGACCTTTTTGTTTTTATAATCCCTTTTTTTTCCGGTTGACGTATTTTCTCTCGATGCACTCTGCGCCGATGCAATTGGTTGCTGGGGGTCTTTTTTTCTGCCCTTGGTGGTCATAGGAATGAAGGCTCCTCATCTTCCTTGCAGATTGTTGTTAGCCTAAAAGTTAACTTGTATATAATTATTTACACAGTCTTCTATGCTAGTTGCATTCCCTACTCAGTTCAAATTCTTACCTCCATTAATTTTCATTTTGATGAACAAAGACCTTTTTATTTATTACAATCCCCCCTTTTTCTCTTGACCAATTTCTTCATTAAAACGCTTTAACTCTTGGTAGCTTAAGACCAGGGTTTCATCTACTTGTAAGTCCCTGGGCAATGTTTCATACCTATCTCTAATAAGCATTAGATGAGCTGCCTCTAGTCTTCCTTTTATAAAAATGTAAGGTCTGAAGGTTAAATTTAGTAACAACAATATTATGGGACCTGCAATCCCCCTTATACAGAATTTCTCCTTGAGTGCCATACCCCAGAGTTTTACACCCCTCAGGGTACCATGAGACCTTTAAAAATTTATCTGGATGGGTGACAGCCAAGGCGGTTGCTATGGTTTCACAGCCCCAATACTCACACAGATATTCCCCAGGATAATGACAATATCCCCTCCCAGGATTGGAACTAGGACACCAATAGGTAGCCCGGAGTTCAGGTTTACTCCATCCCCACATAGAGTTTACCAAGTCTTTGTTAGTAACAAAAAAATGGGAGCTACAGTGGTGGCATTATGCTTAACAACTTTCCCTTGGTCTGTTTTGGTCAGAGTCCAATTAAATGGCTGGTGTGCATAGTCCCCTTGTACAGGCCAGGTACAACATATAACTAATATGCACAGGATTTGCCAGCAAGGGTGGAGTCCAAACCGCCCCAGGATCTGACTATCATTATCTCCCCATTCCCAGTGTTTGTTTTGACATGTTATGGCCGGCTCACCTTTACCCTTGGGAGATCAGTATCCTTGAGGCAGTTCTTGAAATACTTTGAATTGTCCCATTTGAGGGCTCTTTCCTCCACCGCTTCTCATCCCTCTGCCTCGCTCGCCGACTCGGTTGCTCCGGGCCGTGAGGCGCACCATCTTCTCGGAGCAAGGATATTCTTCAGGAGGACCCAAACTCTGTTTTTGTTGCATCTTTTTGAATGATTCCCAGCTTTTATCCTTCACTTGTGGTGAGTCACACTGAATCCCAGGTAAATTTTCCCAGCAATTCCCTTTTATAATTTGAACAATTAGGGGAATTGGTTCATTGGAGTGGAAAGAACAATTTTCAGGCCTAGCCCCCTTAGTAAACACCTCCCACCACTCTTGGGATTCCCTTGGTAGGGTCCCGTTCTCTTCTCCAATCCTTAGGACTGACTCTGTCAGTTCTCTTTCTAACTGATAACACCTTTACAAATACCCCTAGGAGGAGTGCCTCTGTAACTATGGACCCACCACCGTTCCTGCAAATTTTACAAATATAGCATACAAAAGGGTAACAATCACAATCCTTATTTGTACAATATACTCTAAAATCATTAGTTATAGGATATCCACAGTCCAATATCTCACTGTACAAGCTGGTTCATACAATTCTTACTGAGTCCATTCAGTCCATTTAAATGTGACCTTAAGGTCCCCGGGCTGGCTGGTTATTCTCCAGGGCTCTTGGGCAGCAGCAGGAATCGCTCCCTTTATTCGGCTTGCATGGGTCCACCCCTTCTCGGCGGTTCTGACTGCAGTTTCTGTAGTGAGTAAAACAACATAGGGGCCTTCCCAGTTTGGGGTTAGTGAGGTTTCTTTCTAGGTTTTTTATTAACACCTTATCACCTGGATTTATATTGTGGATTGCTAGGTCTAAAGGAGGTTGTTGCACTAGTAACCCAGCTCTTCTAAGCCCTTCCCGAGCCTTCAAAAGTTGCATGACATATTGGTTCATTTGTTGATTACTTATTTCAGGGTGATCTATAGGAGAATCCATGTCATAAGGCATCCCATAAAGCATTTCAAATGGAGAAATTTCAATATCGGTTCTGGGCTGAGTTCTTATATTTAACAAGGCTAAAGGTAAACATTTTACCTAAGATAACTGTGTTTTATACATCAATTTGGTTGTTTCTTAATTTTCCCATCTACCCTTTCCACTTTACCTGAGCTTTGTGGATGTCAGGGGGTATGATATTGCCACTTTGTTCCTAGAGCTGTAACTACTTCTTTAATTATTTTGGAGGCAAAGTGTGGCCCTCTGTTTGAGTCTATTACTCCTGCTAGTCTGTAGTGGGGGATTATCTCTTCTAATAGTATTTTTACTACTGTTTGTGTAGTTGCCCTGGAGGTAGGGAATGTCTCTACAAAGTGAGTCAAGTGATCTATTATCACCAATAAATGTTTATACCTTCCTACTTTAGGCAAATCAGTAAAATCAATTTGAATGTGGGAAAACAGTCTATGTGCTAATTCCTGTGCCCCCCATTTCCCACACTAGTCAGGATTTCTCACACCTGGGTCTACTCCTGGGTCAGGGGTCTCTTCAGCCCCTCTAGAAATCTCAGCCCTCATTCTAGAGAGACTGCAGACTGGATAGAGAAAGCTTACCAGATT
Organism: Lonchura striata; assembly: GCF_050655825.1. Taxonomy (NCBI): domain Eukaryota; kingdom Metazoa; phylum Chordata; class Aves; order Passeriformes; family Estrildidae; genus Lonchura; species Lonchura striata. The sequence continues at coordinate 1,751,678 of NC_140737.1, forward strand.
AAACACCAGGAAGATGGTCTCTTTAACAGTCAGGGGAAATGGAACATTCTCTAATAGGGAGCTGAGAGATTCAGAGGAGAAGAAGGAAAGCAACGGCTGAAAAGCCTCATCCCCTGCTTCCCCTCTAACAAACTGGCTGCACAACCATGACCATGAGCCATGCATTCCTGGAACAGACTTCAGCACCCTCATAAAACCCTGAAAGCCATGACACCCAAGCCCAACCCGATGGATATTCTGGTCAGTGCCCTTCTACTCCAAAAACTACGTATTAGGGACAATACCAGAGCTATTCCTGGATAAGAAAATAAACCTAGGGACCATAGAGGGATTAAGATCTCAAAAAACCCTAGGGACCAGAAACATATACAGGCCTCCACTCTAAAAGACACTATGAATTCAAACAACATAGCCAGTAACTGCTCCATACTAACACAAAGTAATTGGAACAAAAATATGATTAGAACAGGGTTTTTTTCCACTCTCTCCAGCCATGAGATGGGCAGCAAAATATTTGTCCTTGTTTAGGGCAAATTTGGGAGAAAAACCTCTGGAAGGAGCCCCCAGAAAACAAACCCCCACGGCCCCTCCCCACCCACCTGATTCAGGAAGAATTTTCTTGGAGAGAAGTGGAAAACAACCTATTTATTTAACAAACAAATCCCTTCCCAGCACTAAAAAAATGAACAACACCAGATGACAACAGAACTCTTTCACCACTCTGAAGAGATGACAAATCCAGAAAGTCTCTCCTGGGAGTGGTTGCCCGGGTCTGGGCGCTGGGGATTGCTCTGGGCACTGGGGATGGCTGCTGCAGATCACAGAGCGCAGGCTCCCGGTGCTCCTCAGGGTTCCCAGGTCCCAGTCTGGAGCAGGCTGGATGGTATTCAGGAAAGGGAAAGGGAAAGGAAAAAAAAAAAAAAAAACAACAGTCTAGGGAAAGAATTAGACTGCTTAGCTAAACTAATTTAAAAAGCAAAGGCAAAAGCAAAAGCCAGCAAGCAAAGCAAAGCAAGCCAGCCAGCACTGGCCTCTTCTAGACAGCAGAGCATGGGGGGAGGTGAGCCGGCTGATAACAAGGCAGAACAAACCTTCACTTTCTGAGTCAGTTCTGAAAGCACAGAACAGAATATCAAACATAAACAGAACACACAATTGGAGATACAAACACCATAACGTCACCCTAGGACATTCCACCCTGTATCTCCTTATCTTCAACATCATGTAAAAACTCCATCAAGTTAAAACTTCCATCTTTCACTTACTCATACATATTTCTTTCCATCTCACTTGCTCATACCTTTGACACTTACACATTTCCTCCTATTTCACTTGTTCAAACCTTCAACACTTACACATTTCCTTCTGTCTCATGTCTGTGTGTTTTCATGTACAGACACTGGCAGCACCATCCAGCAAACAGTGATATTTGCACATGAGTCTCACCCCACAATCAGATTCCCCTGAGGTACACATCGTGTTGCTCCATCTCTCTGCATTATCCACCATGTACAACCTGGTCCCTGAGCAAAGACAATCCCACAAATGGGTTTGTCTGTACTCGAGGCAGAATTGATCCACACTGATTTCCCTAACAAACCTCTGACATGTGCCACTGGGACTTCTTGTGGGACGGATGGGTGGATTTTGTCTGGAGGATTTGTGCCATCTCCATCTCTATCTCCATCTCCATCTCCATCTCCATGCAGAGCTGGTCTCATCTTTTGGGTCTTCTGTGCTGGTCTCAGGATTTTTTGCCACTGGTATATTTGTTGGTCCAAGAAACAGTTTTAGAAATTTCCCTGGGAGCCACCTGGGTCCTGATAGTGTTGAGATATAGGCATATCCTCTTCCCCAAGTTATTAAAGGGAAAGGCTAGAAATGTGTTTGGTGTCTGGGTCTTTGATCAGTACCAGCACTTTTTCAACTAGTTTTCCTTGGGACGAGTTGGAAAAGTGCCAGCGGACAAGCTTTTAAAAAAAATTATTGCATAAAGAGCCTTACAGAGCATCTTAATTGCAGAGGTTGTCCCTGTCCCTCCCTGTTGCTGATTGAGGACCCATTTAAGGGTAGAATGGGCTCTTTCAATGACGGCTTGGCCGATGGGAGAATGAGGTATACCCATATTGTGCTTTACCCCGCACTGATTGAAGAAGTCTTTGAGCTTGTGGGAGGTATAAGCCGGACCATTGTCTGTTTTAATCTCTCTGGGGACTCCCAAGGTGGCAAACAAAAGGAGAAGGTGCCTGATGGTTTCTTTGGCGCTTTCTCCTGCCCAGGCCAAGACAAATACTGCACCTGAGAATGTGTCAGTTGACACATATAAGTATTTGGATTATCCAAAGGCAGGGTAATGTGTAACTTCTGTTTGTCACAATTGGCAGCTGTTCAGGCCTCGGAGGCTAACCCCTAAGGCTAAAGATGGAATTTTATAAACTTTGCAATCTGAGCAGGTGGACACCATTGCCCTGGTTTGATCCTGAGGTAGTCTGAATGTTTGCATTAACGCAGGAACATTTTGATGAAAGAAATCATGGCTTAGTTAGGCCTGTGAAAGGATATCTGGCGTGTTGGCATGGTGCACAGACATGGCCAGGGCATCTGCTCTATGGCTGCCTTCCGCAAGGGGTCCTGGGAGGTTGGTGTGCGACCTCACATGCATAATGTGAAACAGGTGCTTTCAGTAGGAGAGGAGGTATATTAATTCTGAAAGCAACTTGTAAAAATTTGGGTTTGTCACCTCCCTTAATAACTAATGTTCTGCCCTCATAACTACTCCAGCAACATAGGCCAAATCAGTGACTAAATTAACAGGTTCTTGGAACCTGTCTGACGCGGTGCCAGAGTCTCACAGCTAGCTCAGTCACCCCACAGCACCATGCTGAGAGTGGGACCCACCCCAGAAGCAGGGTGAGCTGGGGTGCAGCTTAGAGTGAAAGCTCTACGGCACTTGGATGAAACAGGCACAGAGTGTGGAGGCAAGGATGAGGAGGAGGCTGTCAGTATGGGTTCCAGGGAAAGGTTTATTTGAGGGAAGACCTAAGGACAAAGAGCCCTGATCAGAGGTTTGCAGACACCTTTAAACAGGGGAGGTTTAATAGGATAGTACAAAGCTTCAACCAATTAGGGATATCCTGGGGAGGAGCAAAAGGTGGGGTCTTACAGTGTATCAACCAATGAGGGAGATGAGGGGAGGAGACTGGGTCACATAGTCCAATGGGGCGTTGAGGATGAGGGAATTTCCAAAGGGGAGGTCCAAGCCAGGGTGGTACAAAGAGAGATTGGCAGGGAACTTGCTAGAACAAGGGGCTGGTATGAAGGGGGATTGACATGCATGGGCTGGGCTGAGGGAGGATTGACACAGAACATTTGAGAGCAGTGGGCAGGGTTAGTGTTGGAACCCAAAATGTCTCTCAGACATTTTTAGAGGTTCCAGGCCTTGGTCAGAAGCATTTTAGACCCTGACAGGCAGCTGGAAACAGGTGTGATTTTGAGTTTGAGCCATGGAATGAGTTACCAACTTTGGAGGTGGAACAAGCAGTCACAAAAGGTTAGATAGTATAGTAAAAGTATTTACAAAACAGAGGGAAATTTTTTTAGTATTGTACAGGGGGGTTTTAGCACTTGTACAGGGGGGCTTTTACTTTGTACATGTGGTCAGAAGTTCTAAGATGGAGGAAAGTGGGCTGATCCTGTTCTTCCTCCTTCTTCTTCCTTGTCTCCATGTTCTTGGTGATGTTGGCACTCACAGATTGGTTTAGAGTAAAAAAGCGCTTTGTAATATAGGTAGTAGGTATTGGGGGGAAAACTATAAACATGTAATATGTAATATATCATATAAAAGATAGCAGCAGCCCTGGGCGGGGGGAGAGAAGAAGAAGACAGCAGACAGAGAGGATGTCAGGGTGTGTGTGTGCCTCTGCCCAGGCCGCTGACCAAGCAGCTGCAGCCTGAGAAGACAATCTTTTAGATAACTCACAATAAACTGCCTTGAGACTGAACAGCAAGAGCCTGCGCAGTTTTTCTTTGGAAGCACGGGTTGGAGGAGGAATTTCACCACCACATGGGACCCCAGACCAAGCCTGGGGTTCCCACAGGTTAGGTGAGACTGACAACTCAGGGGAAGATTACAATTTCAGGGACAAACCATTAACTCTGGGGAATAAGGGGGATACAGAAAAGTCCATTAAATGTAAACATGCACCATAACACCTCTCAAAGGCTCTGATTATGGCAGCAAGTTCATCCATTTGAGGGAACCCCTCAACAATTTGGACATCAGACTCCCAATTCTGGATCAAAGGATACCTCCAAGTCATCACTGATGTGTGGGTTGCTCCTGAGCTGTCTGTGAAAATTGTCAATGCCTTTAGAGGTTTCCTACTTTGGACTAGTTTTGGGACCAAATTAAAAACTTAATTGAACAGCTTATGACTTGGTGGATGGATGGATATTTGGCCTGGGTAGCTATTCAGGGAGAACTGAAGGTGTTTGTCCGGAGCAAATTGTCCAGACCTCTAGCTGTCAATGGCACAGATATGCATGTGAAGTCACACCCAGCAGGGTGGGAGGCATTTTCTGGCTCTAGCAATTAGTTGTGCCTTTAGTTCCTGCGAGGTGGTGACTGTTTTCGTCAGTTGATTGTGAAGAAAGACCCACTCAATTATAAGGAGTGGATGTCTCAGCTGTGTGTCCCAACAATGAATATTAGTGCGTGGAATTTGAGTGATTTATCCAGAATTATAAGTTCCCTTCAGGGAAGTGCTGGATACATTAGATGAGCTGTCGGGAGGAGAGGGCTTCTTGCACTTTTTGGATGGATTCCTGGGCCTCCAGAGTGATGCTCCTTGGGGAATCAAGCTCCTTGCTGCTGCAAAGGAGGCAGAAGAGCAGGGCAAGGTCTTCCATCGTAATCCCCAGCAGCGGATGTACTTGGCTGATGGATCTGCAAAGCAGGTGAAGATCACAGAGGGTCCTGGCGTTGTCCTTGATGGAAAGCTGCAGGGGTACGATGGTGTGCTCATGGATCCAAAGTCCCAGGTAAATCCAAGGGCAGGTATGTTGGATTTTGTCCTCCCAGATTTCAAATCTGGCTTCCTCAATTGTCTTGATGGTCTTGGAAAGAACTATATTAAGGTAAGTCTCTTCCTGGGCACAAATAAGAGTATGTCTCAGGTTTAGCTGGGTGTTAATTACTCAGTGTTCAATTACCATCTGTTAAAGGTGGGGCAGTTATCCTCTGTTAATTGGCCACTTTTCTTTATCTCTTCCACAACCAATCCTCCCTCCAGAGAAGCATCTACTGTTAATGAGCTATTGAATGTCACTGCATGACTGATAAAAATGACATCATCTCATTGTAAAATGCTCCACCCAGAGGGAGGAGCCAAGCATTCCTACTTGGATATAATCTGATATTTGGAACACCAGATCAGCCTTTTCCCACCGGATTCCCAGAGGAGCAGCTTTCTTCCTTACTGGATTTCTAGGGGAAGTCCAGGCCCATCTACACCACCACTGGACCTTCAGAGGAAGACTACATCCTTCTACAGGATTACTGCTTCAACAGAACCACAGCTGTCACTCCAGGAGCACTGAGCCACCATTTAATGGGGCTGCTACCACCACCCTGACCCACAGGGTGTCAGGTCATATTCTGACTCTTTCAGTAGTTTGGGGATTTTTTTTGTTTGTACTATTGCTTTTGTACTTTTAGTTTTCCCAGTAAAGAACTGTTATTCCTATTCCCATATCTTTGCCTGAGAGCCTTTTAATTTCGAAATTATAATTCAGTGGGAGGGGGTTTACATTTTTCATTTCACAGGAAACTCCCGCCTTCCTTAGCAGACACCTGTCTTTTCAAACCAAGACAGAATGTCATCCATATAATGTAGGATGATGGCATCTGGGATGGCCTTTTGGATGGAAGACAGGACATGGGCCACGTACCACTGGCATATAGACAGCGAGTTTTGCATTCTTTGGGGGAGGACTCACCAGTGGTACCTCTTCCGTCGTGCCTGTCTGATCAGGGAGGGGACAGGAAAGGCAAATCTGGGAGCATGTTGAGAATGGAAAGGGATGCTAAAAAAGCAGTCTTTGATATCAATGGCTGCCAGTGTCCAGTCACAGGGAACATGGAGGGAAAAGGAAGACTGCAAGGGACCCAAGTCCTCAATGACCTTATTAATTTTACAAAGGTCATAGAAGAGCCTCCACCTGTCCTTGCCAGGATTTTTAAGAACAAAAACAGGGGAATTCCAAGGGCTGTTGGTAGGTATGATGTGGCCCTTGGAAAGCTGCTCCTCCACAAGGAGCTCGAGGGTACATAATTTCTCCACTGAGAGGGGCCACTGATCCACTCATGCTGGGGTGTCAGTCTTCCAGGTGAGTAGTGTGTTGGTGCACTCTGCAGTGGCCCCAGCTAGAAATCCCAGGATGGAGGTGGGATTTCTAGCAGAGCTCCCCATTGAGACAATACATCCCTGCCCCACAAGGTGATGTCAGAGTGACTACAAATGGCCTGATGCTGGCACTTTGACCCTCTGGTCCCTCTAGTATGATAGCATGTTTGCTTCTCATGGAGACAGCGGCTCCTCCAGTGCACAAGATGACTCCAGTGACAGGAGTCAGCTCCCTGTTTGGGGGCCATTTAGGTTGTGTGATAATAGTAATGTTGGCCCCTGTGTCCACCATCCCTTCTAGGTAGATGTTATTACCTTTATTTGACAGGCTGCACTCTATAAGGGGTTTTTCTTGGCCCATGATGTCAACCCAAAATGCCATCAGGTGCTCCAGGATATTGTCCCTGTTTAATAGCAATAAAATGGCTTGGGGGATCACAGTCTCTTTGCGCAGGAAGTATGGTGGTTTTTTGCAGCAGACAGTGACTGTGATTTTGTTGGTTGGCCCAAGGGGTTGTACTTGTTGGTATAACGTGTATTTAACTTGGTCCATCGTCCTGGCTTGTAAGATGAGCATGTATTCTATTTGCCATCTGTTGCAGGTGGGGCAGATATCTTCTGTTAAGCTGGGCAGTTTCCTTATCACTTCCAAGAACAATGTCTCCCTCCAAGGAGATATCTTCTGTTAATGGACCATTAAATTATTCACTGCATGACTGGCAAAGTTACATCATCCCATTGTGAGATGCTCCACCCAGAGGGAGGAACCAAGCCACCCTACCTGCATAAAATCAGCATTTTTTGGGAAACCAAGACAGCCTCTTCGCTGCATTCCCAGAGGAGCAGCTTCTTCTCTGCTAGATTCCTAGAGGAGCAGTTTCTTCCCTGCTGGATTCCCAGAGGAAGACTGGGCCCATCTACTCTATCACCAGACCTTCAGAGAAAACCACACCCTTCTACAGATCACCGCTTCAGCAGCAATTCATCTGCCACTCCAGGAGGAGCAGCCACCATTTAACTGGACTATTACCAGCACCCTGACTCCTCAGGGTGTCAGGTTTCTGACTCTAGCAGTAGTTTTATTCATATTAATTAATTTTTTTTATTTAGTTTTTTTTCCTAGTAAAGAACTGTTATTCCCATTCCCATATCTTTGCCTGGGAGCCTTTTAATTTTGAAATTGTGGTAATTTGGAGGGAGGGGTTTACCGTTTCTGTTTCACAGGAGGCTCTTCCCTTCCTTCACAGATTCCTGTCTTTTCAAACCAAGACAGATTTTGGTGCCCAATGTGGGGCTCGAGGGCATTGAGAGGGAAAAAGGATTAACAGTTCTTAAGTAATTAAATTTTTTTTTCTGTGTGTGTGTGTGTGCTGCTATAGACATATCTTTAAGTGTCACCATATGGTCTAGTTTACCTTGGTTTGGGTGGCATGTGGTTGCAGCTGTATTTCTCTTATTTGCAGGTCCTTATCCAAACATTGGTCCTATAACTAAGGCTACTGTGTCTGTTATCCAGTTTGGCTTATGGGTTAGAAAGGTGAGGAATTCATGGATCTTTAATTCCCTCTGCAAGGCAGGTACATGGATTCAGAGCTATCACACGCTAACTATGTTTTTGGGGTTACTTTAATAATGGTACCTACTGTGAGGAAATGACGCTGGGGGAAACTTTCTCCAAACTTTTTAACCATCTTTTTGGGTCTGCTTCACCAGTTTTCAAAGGGTTAAGATCCACTCTAAGTGCTAATGATATCACACAATTGGTTGTTAGAGGGAAAGCCGCGGGAGACAAGACTCATATACTCGTATAAGTAACGATGATTTTTGAGTTTTATAGATAATACGATAAATGGTGATTGTTGAGTTTTTGTAGGTAGTGATAAGTAGTGATTGTTACTAATGTTATATGAGTGCTTTAAAAAGATTGTCTTAAACTATTTTAAACATTTCTTGTTAATAGGTTGATCATAAAATGTGAGTTGTCTGATTTTTGTGATAAGAATTATTATTAAGGTATTAAGATATTAAGGTGTTGTTATAGTATTTACAGTCAGTTTTCATATGTTTTATTGTCTCTTTAGGTGATTGATTACAACATGTTTTTTCAGGATCCTGTGTTTTTAATTTTTTAACTACTCATGTGTTTTCTTTATCCAATCTTTTATGCAGCTGCAATTCATCTTCCTTTAAAAATTCATTATCCAAATTTTAATTCAAAATTTCAGACTTCAAATTTTCAGATTTCTGAAGAAAGAGTTTGTTATATTTAGAGAATTTTTGTCTTGAAAGAAATTTTAAACAGGTGCAATTATTTAATAGTTTGATAAATTTTTAATAATAAAGTTTTTTACTTATAACTGTTATTTCTAAGACTTTTGTTTTATAATGTGTTAAAACATATCCTCCAATTAAAGTTTGAGCTCTGGCCAAGCTCTGGCTCTACGTGGATGGTGTGATTGACCCAGGTGTTTTCTGCATCAAAAAGTATTCAAGTCCTTTTGGCTTGACAATTTGACCATGTAGGGCAGCTGAGCCTCAAAGGGAGTTTTGGAGAAACATGATCCGGACATGTTTTATCCAAATCTCTGTTGTTTTAAGGTTTATCAGCTGCTGCAGACTCTGGGATGACAATTTGATAGTGTAGCACTTGGTAACTGTGATTTTATATGTAATATTAATTGTGTATTATCTGATTGATTTTTATTTGTTGGTAGTTTCTTTACTATATGCATTGTTTTGTTCTTGATGTTTTTTCATGTTTATAACAAAGATGTTGATATTTCCATTTTTTCATGCAAATTTTAGGAAACAGAATTGAGAGAGGACCCTCCAGTCCCTGTGGGGAGTGTTGAGTTTGTTTGTGTTTTAGCAGGTGCAAAATCTAGAAAGATTTCAGTGAAGAATGTTAAATTTATCAATTTCAAGAGAACACTAATCTCTCCACAAGTAAATCAGAAGATGCACAGCAAAAGTAAATTGTGCAAAGATTTGTGTTTCACCCACAGAAGATTGTAAACTTTGGGTTTTTTCATAAGTGTGTTTTTAATTATGTTATAGACTTTTTTACTAAGTTTTAATGAGTTTTAGTAATGCCTGTGATTTTTCTGTTCATTTTGCCATTGCTTTTCAATGGCAAAAGAAAAAGAGGGACAATCAATTAGATAATCAAAAGCATAACATTAAGTTTATCATAAATATAGTTTGTATTTAGAATTAAGTTTGTTCCTTTCATGTTAAACAGAACAATCAAAAACATGAGAAATATGAAGTGGGGTGCACTTCTGTAATATAACCTCATTTTTCACCCCATGAGTTGCTTCAGTGCAAGCTCTCACACAATTGAAAATCCTAGCCTACTAGACAAAAAGGTAAATTAGTATTCCATCTAAAATTTTAAGTGAGCTTGCCACAAATATAGGTAGTATCTGTCATGCAGTTCTGCAAAACAGAGCAGCTGCCACTAATTTACTTCTTCTAGCCCAAGGTCATAGTTGTGAAGAATTTGAAGGAATGTGCTGTATGAACTTTTCTGATCACTCTACATCTATCCATAAGCAAATAGAAAAATTGACCGAGCTAACTCAACAATTAAAGGTGGAAAACGAATTGGGTCTAGAAGGCTGGCTGAAGGGATTGAGAATCGGAGCATGTTTAAGAGACATTATCAAATATGGCATAATAGTTCTAAGCATAATTGTGATACTTTTGCTTGTTTTGCCCTGTGTGTTTACTTGCTTACAAGGCTTGATGCAGCAGCTTTTGCAGAAAATGTTGAATGCACACCTTCTTGTACAAAAGGAAAACGGGGGAGATGAAGAGAGCCTGACAGAGGAATGGTTGAACGACAAGGGACATGATACTGTAAAATTAATCCAAATAGGGAGGGCTACGTGACTGCTGCAAAGTTCGCATGGCCCTGAAGAATAGATGATGTGCAGAAAGCAAGATATTGAAATTGCTTAGTATGTAGAAGTAGATAGAGAAGAACAAAGGGGGTACTAAGCTGTTCTAACTGCAAGGCCAGCGAGACAGGCATGTATCAATCATATAGATACTTTTAAGATGATAATACAAGTCACATAGCAACCAATCATGAGCTTAGCTTTTGCAATATGTATGAGCTAATTAACGAACATATATAAACTGTGTAATCTGTTACAATAAACTGAGACTTGATGATCATGATATCATGAGTCTTGTCTCCCGCGGCATTCCCTCTAACAATTGGTAGTGTTGCTGATATGCCTGTCAAGCCTGTTATATTTAGCACTCAGAGATAAGGGAAGACTAACCTGGATAACCACCCTGACACCTACACCAGAGACTGGAGATGCTGCTGCCCCGGAGCCTGACCCTGCCCCACAGCCCACCTCAGAAATGAGCCACACAGATTGGGTGAGGGTTCTGGTTAAGGAGATACTGAAGCGATATGCGGAATAAATAAATAGACTCCACAACTCAATGTAGTTATGAAGTAGGTATGTATGACAGCGCCCGGCACAAGTAAGATAGCTCTCCAAAATCTTGTGCTCCGAGCTGGAGTTTGTCCCACAATTTTATTCACAAAGGTGTTTCATATGCAATACATTACACAACTTTTCTATGCATATTCAACCCCTGGCCCCACCTGTCTTCGCCTCTCATGCTAAATAGGTCCACGCCATTCTGGGCATGCGTGGTTTTTTGTGGTGGTCTTTACGGGGGTCTCTGATGGCCTTTTGAGGCTGAAACCATAGTCTTCTTCTGCATTAAACTTTTGAACTCTTCTCCTCTGCGCATGCGCTTTTGGTCTTCTGCTCTGTTATCTGGATAAGTCCATCATCCTTGACAGAGGGGCCTCCTTATCTGAGTTCTTTGCATTCCTGATCTTCTCTGGTATTTGTCTTTATGCAAGAAGCTTTAAAGATTTTTTTTTTTTTCTCTCTCTTTTCTATGCATTTTGCGCCATGGCAGAGGTTTCTTAAAATTCAACACATGATTCTACAAACATGATACATTCATTTTGATACATTCATTTTTGATACATTCATTTTTGATACATTCATTTTGTTAGCTCAAGTGATCTCTGGAAGATCTCTTATTTCAATACGAGAGATGCTGAAGGAGTGCATTTCCCCAGCTGGTGAGAAACCTGCCCTTTGCCTTGAGGAGGGACAGTCTAATAGTACAGCTGTGGAACCCACAGATTTTACAACTGTCCAGGTGCCAGCAGAACCACAAAGGCAGTCACAGCCAGCAGAAGTTGTCTTGGTAGAAACAAGGAGGTCTAAGATGAAAGCAGAGCGCCCAGATAGGGGTAGGAATGGAGGAACCTCACAACCCACAGGGGAGCCAGAGGTTGCGATCATCACCAAGTCCCTGACGTACGAAAGTCTCAGTAATCTGCACAAAGACATTGTAGGGCGACGTCGTGAGGCTTATACTACCTGGTTACTCCAGGTCTAGGACCTTATGGGTACAGGCGTGCAGCTGGACGGTGGTGAGGCAAGGAACTTGGGACCCTTGACCCAGGACTCGGGTATAAATCAGGTTTTTGTAAGGGAACCAGGGTCACTTTTCCTCTGGGAGTGGCTTTTAATGAGTGTCAGAGAGAGGTTTGTCCACAGGGAGAGAATGCAGGAGCACCATCATAGAATGTGCTGGAAGACCCTTGAGGAAGGGATCCAACAGCTGAGGGAAGTGGCAGTATTGGAGGTACTCTTTGGGAGGGATGGACAGCATAATAATGACCCCGACAAGGTCAGGTGCACAGGGCAAATGCTGTGGAGTCTAGCAAATCTGGGGCCATCTCAATACACCACTTTCATTGCAACAATCAATGCTGACACTCACCGAGAGACAGTGGGCTCTGTTGCCAACAAACTTAGGAATTATGAGAGTATGATCAATGGCCCAATGCAGGCTCATATCTCAGCTGTGATTAAGGAGTTCAAAGAGGAGATGAAGGAGGATATGAGGAAGGTTAATGCAGCACCTGTGCGAGTCATAAGCCCCAAAGTCAGGGCCCAACAATCCCCAGCTAGACAGAGAAGGTCCACCCCAAGGGCTAATCTGTGGTTCTTCCTGTGACCATGGAGAAGACATAGGGAGGTGGGATGGGAAACCCACTTTTGTCCTGGCAGCACAGGTCCGTCAACTCAAGGAGGGAAACTCTAACTGGGGGAGTTCCACCAAAGTGAAGGTAGCCTCAACCTCCCATGACCAAGCTTTTGGGTACGATCTGTCAGATCCCCTTGAAGGAACCTCTAGTATGATGCCTCTGGTCATCAGGGTAGAGATGCCACCTACAAGTGGGCACAAGAATGAGGGGTGAATCTAACCATAAACAGTATTTCTCAGGTCATCCATGACTGTGAGACGTGTGCTGCCATCAAACAGGCCAAGCAGGTGAAGCCCCTATGGTATGGTGGGCAGTGGTCCAAGTACAAGTATGGGGAGGCCTGGCAGATTGACCACATCACACTGCCCCAGACACGCCAAGGGAAGCACTACGTGCTGACCATGGTGGAAGCCACCACTCGATTGCTGGAGACCTACCCCGTGCCTCATGCCACTGCCTGGAACACCATCTTAGGCCTAGAAAAGCAAGTCCTGTGGAGACATGGCACGCCTGAGAGAATTGAGTCTGACAAGGGCACCCATTTCAAGAATGTCCTTATCAACACCTGGGCCAGAGCACATGGTATCAAATGGATATATCATATTCCCTATCATGCTCCAGCTACCAGCAAAGTTGAACAGTGCAACAGACTCCTTAAGACTACCCTGAAGGCACTTGGTGGGGGAACATTTAGAAACTGGGAAATGAACCTGGCAAAAGCAACCTGGATGGTCAACACCCGAGGGTCCATCAATCGAGCTGGTCCCGCCCAGTCAGAACCCTTGCACACAGTAGATGGAGATAAAGTTCCTGTGGTACATATGAAAGGTATTTTAGGAAAAACTATTTTGATTAATCCCACGCCAGGCAAAGACAAACCCATCCGTGGGATTGTTTTTGCTCAAGGATTGTTTTTGTTTTGGTGGGCAATACAGAAAGATGGGGAAACTCATTGCGTACCACAGGGAAACCTGGTCTTAAGTGAGAACTGGGTGTAAGATTTCATTGTGATGCAGATGGAAATAGAATAACGGGTGGATGGTGTCCGGGCTTGTAAGATAAGCATGTGTTTTATTTGCCATCTGTTGGAGGTGGGGCAGGTATCTTCTGTTAAGTTGGGCAGTTTCCTTACTCTTCCAAGAACAATGTCTCCCTTCGGAGAGGTATCTTCTGTTAATGGACCATTAAATGGCTGCACTACATCATGCCATTGTAAGATGCTCCATCCAGAGGGAGGAGCCAAGCACCCCTACCTGCATAATATTAGCACTTTTTGGGACATCAGGACAGCCTGAATTCCCAGAGGAGTAGCTTCTTCTCTGCTGGATTCCCAGAGAAGCAGTTCTTCCCCGCTGGATTCCCAGAGGAAGACTGGGCCCATCTACTCTATCACCAGACCTTCAGAGAAAACTACACCCTTCTACAGGATCACCACTCCAGCAGCATTTCATCTGCCACTCCAGGAGGAGCAGCCACCATTTAACTGGACCATTACCAACACCCTGACTCCTCAGGGTGTCAGGTTTTTGACTCTATCACTAGTTTTGTTTGTACTAACTGCATTTTTTTTTAATTTAGTTTTTTCCTAGTAAAGAACTGTTATTCTCATTCCCATATATTTACCTGAGAGCCTTTTAATTTTGAAATTGTGGTAATTCAGAGGGAGGGGGTTTACCTTTTCCATTTCATAGGAGGGTCTTACCTTCCTTCACAGACTCCTGTCTTTTCAAACCAAGACATTGCATCAGCCCATTCATGGAAAATGGCTAAAGATGTCTCTAGAACTTCACTGCTGCTTTTGTAACTCTTGGTATACCACCTGAAGTAAAGACAATGGCCCAGCTTATACTTCCTGCTGAGTTGCTACCTTTTTTGCCTTATGGGGAATTATGCACAAAACAGGTATTCCTCATTCCTCAAAAGGCCAATCTGTCACTGAATGGGCTCATGGCTCCCTCAAGCATCTCTTGGCACAATAGAAATGGGGGGGCAGAGAGAACAAGCCTTCGTATTATAATCAGCTGAATATCCATTACGGCTGTGCAATCGTGTTTCCTTAACTGGGTCTTTGGGATTTTGAAATAAGGGAGTGGGTGTAAGGGAGGAAGAAAGCCGTCTTCCTCAAGGTAAACTCTTCACTCATGGCCAGTTTGCAGGACTTTTTGATCTGCTGGTCACGGTAGCCTCTCCTAACTGCTTTATTCTTAAGGCAAGATATTTCTATGGTCTCTGCTCCTTCACAATTCCTACATCTATCCCTGTCACTCCTAGCTTTACTTTTCAATATATTTGCTACTCTTTAACTAAGGCATGTGATTTTTGCTAGCTAACTTGACTTCTTAACTAATTTTAGAATCTTAACTAAAATATGTAATCTTCTGCTATCTCAGTTATATTCCCAGCTGTCCCCTCGACTCATCCACAGTTTTCAATTATCCTAAATACATTTCCAGCTGACCCCTTGGCTCATTACGATGAGATAGGAGTGGAAACCACTTCCTACACTTGGGACACACATAGGGCCTCTCCCTGGTGTGAATCTTGTGGTGATTGATGAACTTGGAGATCTGCCCAAAGCCTTTCCCACACTCCCCACACTTGTAGGGCAAATTGATTCCCCATCTGGATCACCTGGTGCCACATCAGGTCTGATCTCTGGAGCTCCGGCGGAGGCCCTTCCCACATTCCAAGCACTTGTGGGGCTTCTGCCCGCCATGAGTCGTCTCCACCATCTCTGAGTGCCAAATGGATCTTTGGCTGACTTCTAGGCACAGAGGGGCTCTTACCTCCTCACAACTCCCAGGGCTGGGTTTGCAGATCCTTCTTGTGTGGGATGCTGTCCTAGGTTGACTGTATGATGCCTTTATCCCCAATCGTCTGCCCTGTTCATGTTGAATAATAAGTTCTACACCTTTAAGACTTGTTCCAGGAGGGAAGAGGGGGGTGGGAAGAAGCGCGGAGTTTGTTTTCAAGAACTGCACTCCCTCCTCCACATTCCTGCTCCTGGACTGAGTTGTCTGCATCCAGACGGACAACGAGACGGAGCTCTCCTTTGTTTTTTTTCCTAGTCTAGTTAGTTTTAGCTAGCTGAGGCAAAGAAGTTCCCTGGACTGTGGTTTGTTCCCTTTCTCTGGACCTGCTCTGGACTGCACACCAGAAGAGCAGCAGCGCTGGTGGCCCAGCGGCCGGGCCTGGGCCGTGGCATTTCCAGCGCCGGAGGGACTGAGCAGAGACTGAGTGAGCCCAGCTGCGACCTGAGGGATCTTTCTGGGATTGTCTCTCTCTTGGAGTGGCAAGAAGTTTTGTTGTTCAATATTGTCTAAGTTTGCTAGTTTAATAAACAGGTTTTTTTCCACTTTTCTCCAAAGAGGTATCTTTCACGAACTGGTTGGGGGAGGGGCCAATTGAATCTGCTTTCCGGAAAGAACCCTTTTGGGGGTCTTTCCCTAAATTTGTCCTGAACCAGGACAGGCCGGATGCAGCTCCATGGATCACTCAGACGGTGATTCCTGTCAGGATGAGAGAGGATCACAGTGTCACCCTGTCCCTGTCCCCATTCCACAGGACAGATGTGGCTGGAGCCCATGGGGAGCGGGACCTGCTCCAGAATCCCACCTGATCCCACCCCAATCCTGCTCCATCCCATCCCATCCCATCCCATCCCATCCCATCCCATCCCATCCCATCCCATCCCATCCCATCCCATCCCATCCCATCCCATCCCATCCCATCCCATCCCATCCCATCCCATCCCATCCCATCCCATCCCATCCCATCCCATCCCATCCCATCCCATCCCATCCCATCCCATCCCATCCCATCCCATCCCATCCCATCCCATCCCATCCCATCCCATCCCATCCCATCCCATCCCATCCCATCCCATCCCATCCCATCCCATCCCATCCCATCCCATCCCATCCCATCCCATCCCATCCCATCCCATCCCATCCCATCCCATCCCATCCCATCCCATCCCATCCCATCCCATCCCATCCCATCCCATCCCATCCCATCCCATCCCATCCCATCCCATCCCATCCCATCCCATCCCATCCCATCCCATCCCATCCCATCCCATCCCATCCCATCCCATCCCATCCCATCCCATCCTGCCCTGATCCTGCTCCATCCAGCCCACCCAATCCTGCACTGGAATCTCTCCCTGATCCCACTCCATCACTCCTGCCCCAATCCCGCTCCATCCATCACAAATGATCTCACTCCAGAACCCAGCCCCAATTCCACTCTACAATTCCCCCTGATCCCACTCTGGACCCCTGCTCTGATCCAGAATTCTTCCCTGATCCCAGTCCATCCATCCTGCCCTGATCCCCCTCGAATCCCACCCTGATCCTGCTCTGTACTTGCAGCTGAGCCATTAATTCCCACATCCTTTCCTTCAGAAAGAGAAGATCCATGAGATTCCATCATAGATCACACACTGGGATTAACCCCAGGATCCATCCTGGGATCCACACAGAGGGGACCCAGAGCTGGATCCGCCACTGGAACTCACCGGCTGCCACGTTGTATCCACTCCTGTCTCTCCTCCCTGTGGAAACAAAGTGGGATCAGTGTCGGTGGCACAGGATTCCCAGAACAGTGTGGCTGGATCCGTGCCCCTTCCCAACCCCCATCCCGTGTGTTACCGGATTGGAGCTTCCAGACAACGACTCCGATGAGGACAGCAAGGATAAGGATGGCAGCGATGACGGACACAGCGACCACCACGGTGAGATTGCTGCCAGACTTCGGCTCTGGGAAACGTGGGATAGTGAGGACGGGAATCCCCATTTGGGAATTCCAAATTCCCAATTCCCACATTCCCAGCCTCACCCCAAGCGAAGATCCCGGGCTCCAGCATTCCGGGATGATCCACCCTGCACCGGTACTGCTCCCGCTCCTCCGGCAGCGCCTCGATCCTGGCCCAGGTGTGGAAGGTGCCGTCGCTGTTGGGAACGATCCCGCCCCACTCCGTCTCCTGATTCAAGGTTGTATTCTCTTTCATCCAGCTGACTGCAATGGTGTTGGGGTAGAATCCGTACGCGTGGCAGGACAGGATCAGCGTCCCATGTTCCTCTTTTCCGGACACGTGGACATCAGGGGGCTCTGGAATGGGATAATTGTGGAATTCATGCACGGAATTCCACGGGAATGGCATTGGGGTGAGCTCTGCCCATGGAATTCCCATTAGAATGGGACTGGGGTGAGCTATACCCATGGAATTCCCAGTGGAATGGGATGAGAGTGAGATCTGACCATGGATTTCCATGGGAATGGGATGGGGGTGAGATCTACCCTTGGAATTCCCACAGGAATTACCGTGTTCCCAAGTTCTCCATTCCCAAATCCCCGCGGGAATTCTGCTCCCACCTTTGCGCTCCAGCTCCTTCTGCCCGTATCCAACATATTTCCAGAGCCATTCCGGGCAGACGTGCTTCAGGTAATTCGTCCACCTCTCAGCCACCTCCTCCTGCTCCCAGCGTCTCCTGGTGATCTCGGCAGCGCTGTCGGCCGCCACGAATCCCCCGGATCCCAGGTCAAAGGAGATGAAATCCCGCCCGTCGTAGCCATCCTTGTAGGATCCACGGACAGTCCCGTCAGACAGGAGGTCACAGCCATAAACACGCAGCCAAGTGTGGAGACCTGGGGGGATTGTACCCACAGAGACCCATGGAATTGTGTCCCGGCCACACAGAGCCCCATCCCAGCCCTATGGAGCCCCAGAGTCTGATGGAGACCCACAGAGCCTCATTCCAGCCCCCTGGATCCCCATGGATCCACATCCCAACCCCACGGATCCCATCCCAGCCCTACAGATCCTATCCCAGCCCCACAGATCCCATCCCAGCCCCACAGATCCCATTCCAGCCCCATGGATCCACATCCCAGCCCCACAGATCCTATCCCAGCCCCACAGATCCTCATCCCAACCCCATGGATCCCATCCCAGCCCCACAGATCCCATCTCTAGCCCCATGGATCCACATCCCAGCCCCATAGATCCTATCCCAACCCCACGGATCCCATCCCAGCCCCACAGATCCACATCCCAACCCTATGGATCCCATCCCAGCCCCACAGATCCCATTCCAGCCCCATGGATCCACATCCCAGCCCCACAGATCCTATCCCAGCCCCACAGATCCTCATCCCAACCCCATGGATCCCATCCCAGCCCCACAGATCCCATCTCTAGCCCCATGGATCCACATCCCAGCCCCATAGATCCTATCCCAACCCCACGGATCCCATCCCAGCCCCACAGATCCACATCCCAACCCTATGGATCCCATCCCAGCCCCACAGATCCTATCCCAGCCCCAGAGATCCACATCCCAGCCCCACAGATCCTATCCCAGCCCCACAGATCCCATCCCAGCCCCACAGAATCCATCTCTAGCCCCATGGATCACAAGATATTCCATCCCAGCCGAATGGATCCCCATTTCAGCCCCTTGGATCCCTGTGAATCCACAGCTGAGACCTACAGATCCCATCCCAGCCCCATGGACTCTCACCCCACCCTCACCCCATTCCAGCCCCACAGATTCAATCCCAGCCCCATGGATCCCATCCCAGGCCCATGGATAACAAGATAGTCAATCCCAGCCTAGTGGAACCCTATTTCAGCCACTTGGAGCCCTGTGAATCCACAGCTGAGACCCACAGATCCCACCCCAGCCCCACAGAATCCACCCCAGCCCCACAGAATCCACCCCAGCCCCACAGATCCCACCCCAGCCCCACAGAATCCACCCCAGCCCCATAGATCCCATCCCAGCCCCACAGGTCCCATTCCACCCCACAGATCCCACCCCAGCCCCACAGATCCCCATTCCACCCCACAGATCCCCATTCCACCCCACAGTTCCCATCCCAGCCCCACAGATCCCATTCCATCCCCATGGATCCCATCCCAGCCCCAGAGTTCCCATCCCAGCCCCAGAGTTCCCATCCCAGCCCCACAGAATCCACCCCAGCCCCACAGAATCCACCCCAGCCCCACAGATCCCACCCCAGCCCCACAGATCCCATTCCACCCCACAGATCCCATCCCAGCCCCACAGATCCCATCCCAGCCCCACAGAATCCACCCCAGCCCCACAGATCCCATCCCAGCCCCACAGATCCCATTCAATCCCCATGGATCCCGTTCCACCCCACAGATCCCCATCCCAGGTCTACAGATCCCCATTCCACCCCACAGATCCCACCCCAGCCCCACAGATCCCATCCCAGCCCCACAGAATCCACCCCAGCCCCACAGATCCCATCCCAGCCCCACAGATCCCTCCCCAGCCCCACAGAATCCACCCCAGCCCCACAGATCCCATCCCAGCCCCACAGATCCCATCCCAGCCCCACAGATCCCATTCCACCCCACAGATCCCATCCCAGCCCCACAGATCCCACCCCAGCCCCACAGATCCCACCCCAGCCCCACAGATCCCATCCCAGCCCCACAGATCCCACCCCAGCCCCACAGATCCCATCCCAGCCCCACAGATCCCCATCCCAGCCCCACGGAATCCACCCCAGCCCCACAGATCCCATCCGAGCCCCACAGATCCCACCCCAGCCCCACAGGTCCCATCCCAGCCCCACAGATCCCACCCCAGCCCCACAGATCCCATCCCAGCCCCACAGATCCCACCCCAGCCCCACAGATCCCACCCCAGCCCCACAGATCCCATCCCAGCCCCACAGATCCCATTCCACCCCACAGATCCCACCCCAGCCCCACAGATCCCACCCCAGCCCCACAGATCCCATTCCACCCCACAGATCCCATCCCAGCCCCACAGATCCCATCCCAGCCCCACAGAATCCACCCCAGCCCCACAGATCCCATCCCAGCCCCACAGATCCCATCCCAGCCCCACAGATCCCCATTCCACCCCACAGATCCCCATTCCAGCCCCACAGATCCCATCCCAGCCCCAGAGATCCCCATTCTACCCCAGCCCCACAGATCCCATCCCAGCCCCACAGATCCCATCCCAGCCCCACAGATCCCATCCCAGCCCCACAGATCCCCATTCCACCCCACAGATCCCCATTCTAGCCCCACAGATCCCATCCCAGCCCCACAGATCCCCATTCTACCCCAGCCCCACAGATCCCATCCCAGCCCCACAGATCCCCATCCCAGCCCCACAGAATCCACCCCAGCCCCACAGAATCCACCCCAGCCCCACAGATCCAACCCCAGCCCCACAGATCCCATCCCAGCCCCACAGATCCCATCCCAGCCCCACAGATCCCATCCGACCCCACAGATCCCACCCCAGCCCCACAGATCCCAGCCCAGCCCCACAGATCCCACCCCAGCCCCACAGATCCCATCCCAGCCCCACAGATCCCCATCCCAGCCCCACAGAATCCACCCCAGCCCCACAGATCCCATCCGAGCCCCACAGATCCCACCCCAGCCCCACAGATCCCACCCCAGCCCCACAGATCCCATCCCAGCCCCACAGATCCCATTCCACCCCACAGATCCCATCCCAGCCCCACAGATCCCATCCCAGCCCCACAGATCCCATCCCAGCCCCACAGATCCCCATTCCACCCCACAGATCCCCATTCCAGCCCCACAGATCCCATCCCAGCCCCACAGATCCCCATTCTACCCCAGCCCCACAGATCCCATCCGACCCCACAGATCCCACCCCAGCCCCACAGAATCCACCCCAGCCCCACAGATCCCATCCCAGCCCCACAGATCCCACCCCAGCCCCACAGATCCCATCCGACCCCACAGATCCCACCCCAGCCCCACAGATCCCAGCCCAGCCCCACAGATCCCACCCCAGCCCCACAGATCCCCATCCCAGCCCCACAGAATCCACCCCAGCCCCACAGATCCCATTCCACCCCACAGATCCCATCCCAGCCCCACAGATCCCCATCCCAGCCCCACAGAATCCACCCCAGCCCCACAGATCCCACCCCAGCCCCACAGATCCCATCCCAGCCCCACAGATCCCACCCCAGCCCCACAGATCCCACCCCAGCCCCACAGATCCCATCCCAGCCCCACAGATCCCGTTCCACCCCACAGATCCCATCCCAGCCCCACAGATCCCATGCCACCCCACAGATCCCATCCCAGCCCCACAGATCCCATCCCAGCCCCACAGATCCCGTTCCACCCCACAGATCCCATCCCAGCCCCACAGATCCCATGCCACCCCACAGATCCCATCCCAGCCCCACAGATCCCATTCCACCCCACAGATCCCACCCCAGCCCCACAGATCCCATGCCACCCCACAGATCCCATCCCAGCCCCACAGATCCCGTTCCACCCCACAGATCCCATCCCAGCCCCACAGATCCCCCTTCTACCCCATGGATCCCATCCCAGCCCCAGAGATCCCACCCCAGCCCCACAGATCCCATCCCAGCCCCACAGAATCCACCCCAGCCCCACAGATCCCATCCCAGCCCCACAGATCCCACCCCAGCCCCAAAGATCCCATTCCACCCCACAGATCCCATCCCAGCCCCACAGATCCCATCCCAGCCCCACAGAATCCACCCCAGCCCCACAGATCCCATCCCAGCCCCACAGATCCCATCCCAGCCCCACAGAATCCACCCCAGCCCCACAGATCCCATCCGACCCCACAGATCCCATCCCAGCCCCACAGATCCCATTCCACCCCACAGATCCCATCCCAGCCCCACAGATCCCGTTCCACCCCACAGATCCCATCCCAGCCCCACAGATCCCATCCGACCCCACAGATCCCATCCCAGCCCCACAGATCCCATTCCACCCCACAGATCCCATCCCAGCCCCACAGATCCCATCCCAGCCCCACAGAATCCACCCCAGCCCCACAGATCCCACCCCAGCCCCACAGATCCCATTCCAGCCCCACAGATCCCATTCCACCCCACAGATCCCACCCCAGCCCCACAGATCCCCATTCCACCCCAGAGATCCCATCCCAGCCCCACAGATCCCATTCCACCCCACAGATCCCATCCCAGCCCCACAGATCCCAGCCCAGCCCCACAGATCCCATCCCAGCCCCACAGATCCCATTCCACCCCACAGATCCCATCCCAGCCCCACAGATCCCACCCCAGCCCCACAGATCCCATCCCAGCCCCACAGATCCCATTCCACCCCAGAGATCCCATCCCAGCCCCACAGATCCCATTCCACCCCACAGATCCCATCCCAGCCCCACAGATCCCATTCCACCCCACAGATCCCACCCCAGCCCCACAGATCCCCATCCCACCCCACAGATCCCATTCCACCCCACAGATCCCATCCGACCCCACAGATCCCACCCCAGCCCCACAGAATCCACCCCAGCCCCACAGATCCCATCCCAGCCCCACAGATCCCATCCCAGGCCCACAGATCCCCATCCCAGCCCCACAGAATCCACCCCAGCCCCACAGATCCCCATTCCACCCCACAGATCCCATCCGACCCCACAGATCCCATCCCAGCCCCACAGATCCCATCCCAGCCCCACAGATCCCATCCCAGGCCCACAGATCCCATCCCAGGCCCACAGATCCCCATTCCACCCCACAGATCCCCATTCTACCCCAGCCCCACAGATCCCATCCCAGCCCCACAGATCCCCATTCCACCCCACAGATCCCATCCCAGCCCCACAGATCCCATCCCAGCCCCACAGATCCCCATTCCACCCCACAGATCCCATCCCACCCCACAGATCCCATCCCAGCCCCACAGATCCCATCCCAGCCCCACAGATCCCATTCCACCCCACAGATCCCATTTCCACCCCACAGATCCCACCCCAGCCCCACAGACCCCATTCCACCCCACAGATCCCACCCCAGCCCCACAGATCCCATCCCAGCCCCACAGATCCCACCCCAGCCCCACAGGTCCCATCCCAGCCCCACAGATCCCACCCCAGCCCCACAGATCCCACCCCAGCCCCACAGATCCCATGCCACCCCACAGATCCCATCCCAGCCCCACAGATCCCGTTCCACCCCACAGATCCCATCCCAGCCCCACAGATCCCATCCCAGCCCCACAGATCCCAGCCCAGCCCCACAGGTCCCATTCCACCCCACAGATCCCACCCCAGCCCCACAGAATCCACCCCAGCCCCACAGATCCCATCCGAGCCCCACAGATCCCACCCCAGCCCCACAGATCCCATTCCACCCCACAGATCCCATCCCAGCCCCACAGATCCCACCCCAGCCCCACAGATCCCACCCCAGCCCCACAGATCCCATCCCAGCCCCACAGAATCCACCCCAGCCCCACAGATCCCATCTGAGCCCCACAGATCCCACCCCAGCCCCACAGATCCCATCCCAGCCCCACAGATCCCAGCCCAGCCCCACAGATCCCAGCCCAGCCCCACAGATCCCCATTCTACCCCATGGATCCCATTCCAGCCCCACAGATCCCATCCCAGCCCCACAGATCCCATTCCACCCCACAGATCCCACCCTAGCCCCACAGATCCCACCCTAGCCCCACAGATCCCATCTGAGCCCCACAGATCCCAGCCCAGCCCCACAGATCCCATCCCAGCCCCACAGATCCCAGCCCAGCCCCACAGATCCCATCCCAGCCCCACAGATCCCCATTCTACCCCATGGATCCCATTCCAGCCCCACAGATCCCATCCCAGCTCCACAGATCCCATCCCAGCCCCACAGATCCCCATTCCACCCCAGAGATCCCATCCCAGCCCCACAGATCCCATTCCACCCCACAGATCCCAGCCCAGCCCCACAGATCCCAGCCCAGCCCCACAGATCCCACCCCAGCCCCACAGATCCCATCCCAGCCCCACAGATCCCATTCCACCCCAGAGATCCCATCCCAGCCCCACAGATCCCATTCCACCCCACAGATCCCACCCCAGCCCCACTGATCCCAGCCCAGCCCCACAGATCCCATCCTAGCCCAGAGTTACCATCCCAGCCCCACAGATCCCACCCCAGCCCCACAGATCCCACCCCAGCCCCACAGAATCCACCCCAGCCCCACAGATCCCATTCCACCCCACAGATCCCACCCCAGCCCCACAGATCCCACCCCAGCCCCACAGATCCCACCCCAGCCCCACAGATCCCCATTCCATCCCACAGATCCCCATTCCACCCCACAGATCCCATCCCAGCCCCACAGATCCCATCCCAGCCCCACAGATCCCCATTCCACCCCACAGATCCCATCCCAGCCCCACAGACCCCACTCACCCCCGCTCTGGTTGTACCGCTCCCGTGCTGTCTCCAGGTTCCTGGCATCCACGTGCTGGCTCTCCACACCAATCTGGGTCTCCTCATCCCAATATCCCGGCTCGGCTCCATCCTTTATCCACTGCGTCAGTGGCTCCATCCGGCCCCGCTCGCTGTCATAGCGCGTGAAGGGGATCCCATCCACAAACCCAATGATCATATACTGGGGGACCCCCGGGCTGGGCTCTGACACCGCCACGTGCAGGTTATGCAGGGAGTGGAGAACTGGGGGGAAACAGAGATTTGGGGCGGTTGAGGGGGTCATGGATCAGTGAAAGGGGAACTGGGAGAGCTTGGAAGGGGTTTGGGGATGCTGGGGCCAAGGAAAGGGTGTGCAGGGGTGGGAGAGCTGGGATGGACAGAAAAGGGCGTGCAGGGGGGTCCTGGTGTCCAGGAATGAGGGCTCAGAGGGATCCAGGGCTATGGAAGGAGCGTGCAGGGACTGGGAGAGGCAGGATGGGGGTTCCAGGGGATCCCTGTGCCCAGGAAAGGGCATCCAGGGGTCCCCAGTGCCAAGGAAAGAAGGGTCACAAGGTGGGCAGACCTGAGAATAGGAGGCTCAGGGGTCCTTGATGTAGAGGTAAGGGGGGGCTGGGGGCTGAGAAAAGCAGGAATGGGGGCCATGGGGGCTCAGAGACAAGGAAAAGGGGGGTCTGGGGACTGGGGAAGCCAGAATGGATGGGAAAAGGAGGCAGGCAAAGGGGAACTGGTAATGGATAAGGGGTTGCAGGGAGGTGCCAGTGCCCAGAACTGGAAATTCAGGGGGGTCCCAGTGCCCACAATCTCCCTGGGACCCTCCCGGACCCCCTGGTGCTCCTCCACAAGACATGCCAGGAGCGAAGAATGGGGGGAACACAGAGACTTGGGAGCTGGGGGCATCCAAGGTCAGAAGTGGAACTGGGAGAGTCAGAAGGGTCTAAGGTTCAAGGAAGGGACTGGGAGAGGCAGGATGGGATCCAGGGGGTCCCTGGGCCCACAAAAGGGGGTCTAGAGGTCCCCGGTGTTGAGGGAAGTGGAGTCTGGGAGCTGGGAAAGGCAGGAATGGGGAACCAGGAGGTCCCTAGTCTCGGGAAAGGGGGGCCTGGGGCTGGGAGAGGCGGGCGGATCCCGGGGACGAAGCTTCGGAGACGGGAAAGAGACCGAGGGAACGTGGGGGGATGGGACGGCTGAAAAGGGGAATTCCAGGGAGATCCTCTGGATTCCTCTGGATCCCTGCAGTGGCCCCCCGAGATCCCTGGGGACCCCGGGACCCTCTGGGACCCCGTTTCGGGAAGTGGTGGGAGTGGAAAGCAGGAGAGACACGGAAAGTTAGGAGATCTGGGGGGTCCAAAGGTCAAGGAAAACGGCGGGTCTGGGGTCTGGGAAAAGCAGGATGGCCGGAAAAGGGAGAGCAGGGAGTCCCCGAGCACTGTGGGTGTGCAGGGGGATCCGTTTCCCGGATAAGGGGGTGCAGGAGGGTCCCAGTACCAGGAAATGGAGATTCAGGGGTCTCCCAGTGCCCAGGAACGGGGGTTCAAAGAGGATTCCCTGCCCAGGAATGGGGGTTCAGGAGGGTTCCTGTCCACGATTTGGGGTTCAAAGGGATCCTGACCCCCAGGAATGGGAGATCCGGTGGGTCCCGGGGCCGGATAAGGGGCTGCAGAGGGGTCCCACTGCCAGGAAATGAATGTTCATGGGGTCGATGCCGAGGAATGGGGGTTCAGGGGGGTTTCCCTGCTCAGGAATGGGGGTTCAGGGGATTCTCTTCCCGGAATTCGGAGTTCAGGTGAGTCACGTTGCCAGATAAGGGGGCACAGGGGGGTCCTGGTGTCGGAAATGGGCGTTCAAGGGGGTCCCGATGCTCAGGAATGGGGGCTCAGTGGATTCTGAGGCCCGGGAATGGCGATTCAGGGGGCTTTCTCTGACCAGGAATGGGGATTCAGGGGGATCCCAATGACAGATATGGCGGTACAGGGGGTTCCGTTGCTGGCGAAGGGGATTGAAAGGGGTCAGTGGATCCAAGATGGGGTTCAGGGGAGCTCCCCTGCCCGGTAATAGAAGTTCAGGAGGATCCCGGAGCCCGGAAATAGAAGTTCAGGGGGTCCCGGTTTCGGGGTTCCCACTCACCTTTCGTCGCGCCCCCCGGGTCCGCCAGGAGCCCCAGGAGCCCCAAGAGCAGCCCCAGCCGCAGCGCTGGAGCCATGGCGCTGCTCCGCTGCAGCCCCGAGCACTGCCCTGGCCCCGCCCCGGCCCTGGCCCCGCCCCCAGAGCCGCCTCCGGCCCCGCCATTGGCCCCGCTATTTCCTGTCCACCAATGGAAGCTCGCTCTGTTACTGACGTCACCGGTCGCCGGGTAGATCCCGGCTTCACAGGTTGGGACGCGGAAACGAAAGGGACCGGGGAGGGCGCGAGGGAGGGGGGACGGGGGAATTCCACAGAATTCCTCTGGATCCCCGCTGCGACCGCCCTGGAGCCCTCTGAGAACCACCTGGGGACCCCTGGGACCCCCCTTAAGAAAGCGCCGGGAGTGGAGAACTGGGGGTCACGGAAATTTGGGAGCTCTGGGGGTGCAAAGGTGAAGGAAGAGGGCGAGTTTGGGGCCTGGGAGGGGCGGGATGCCCGGGGAGGTGGGCAGGGGGTACCAGAACACGGGAAGAGGGTCCAGGACGGGATCCCAGTCGCGGATAAGAGGGTGCAGGGGGTCCCTATGCCCAGAAACTAAGGTTCAGGGGTTCTCCGGTCAAGAAAAGGGGGGTGAGGGCAATGGGGGACCAGGGGGTCCCCGGGCCCAGGGAAGGGGTGCACGGGGCCCCGCTGTTGAGGAAGGTGGTGGGTGGGGGCTGGGGAAGGCAGAAGTGGGGGTCCAGGGGGTGCCGGGCTCAAGGAAAAGCGGGGGCTGGGGCTGGGAGAGGTGTCTGAGAGCGTCTCCCAAGCTGCGTCCCCGGGATGCGCTAAAGCGAGACCGGGGAAAGGGGAATTCCAGGGGATTCATTTGGATCCCACTGGATCCTCGCTGAGATACCCTGGGGCGTGGGGGGAACGCTCCAGGAGCCCCTAGAACCCCTTCCAGGAAACGCCGGGAATGGAAAATTGGGAGGACACAAAAATTTGGGAGATCTGGGGGTCCAAAAGCCGAGGAAAAGGCGGGACTGGGGCCTGGGAAGGGCGGGATGGCCGGCAATGGGGGTGCAGGGGGTCCCAGAGCACTGACGGGGGTGCGGGGAGATCCCAGTCCCGGGGTAGGGGGTGTAGAGGGGTCCCGGTGCTGGAGAAGGGAGTACAGGGGATTCCCCGTGCTCGAAAATGGGGGTTCAGGGTGTTCCTGTGCCGGGAAATGCGGGTTCAGGGGGAGTTTCCTTCCCGGAATTCGGGGTTCAAGGGAGTCTCCACGATCGCGTTTCCGGGGGCGCCGGTGACCAGAAGTGGGGGTTCAGGGGTGTCCCGGTGCCAGGTGAGGGGGTACAGGAGTGTCCCGGTGCTCCCGAAGGGGTTGCAGGGGGGTCGGGGTGGTAAATGGGCGCTCAAGGGGGTCCATGTGCTCAGGAATGGGGGTTCAGGGGGATCTCATTGCCGGATAAGGGGGTGCAGGGGCGTCTCGATGCTGGGGAGGGGGATTGAGGTTCGGAGGGCTTCCCCTGCCCGGGAACGGAGATTTAGAGGGGTCCCGGTGCCCGGAAATGGAAGTTCAGGGGGTCCGGGTGCCCGGGAGTTGCCGTTCTGGGGGGGTCCCGGTTTCGGGGTTCCCACTCACCTTTCGTCGCGGCGCTCGGGTCCCCCAGGAGCCCCAGGAGCCCCAAGAACAGCCCCAGCGCCGCAGCCATCGCAGCCGCCCCGATCGCGGCTCTGGCGCAGCTGGAGAGACGCGAAAGCGAAAGTGCCGAGGGAGCGCGGGGGGAGGGGAAAAGGGGAGGGGAAAAGGGGGAATTGCAGGGAACGGACCGGGATCCCCTCCTGGCACCCCTCCGGATCCCTCGGGGATCCATCTGGGACCCTCCACGGCCGCGCCCTGCGGGACCCCCGGGCCGGGCCGTGCTGAGCTCCCGGGCCCTGCGCTCCAGCTCTGCCCGGACCCCGCTGGCTCGGCCCAAAGCCGGGCAAGCACCGGGAGCAGCGGATCCCATTTTTCCTGCGGGTGCGGGTCTGACCCTCGGCGGAGCGGGACTGGGCACTTGGATCTCGATCTCTGATTCCTTCTCTCTCTCTGCTGTTCTCTCCCTTTCCTTTGGGGGATCATAAATCCCAGAGCGGCTGCAGAGCCCCGTGCCCAGGCCGGGTTTCCCAGCAAAGGGAGGCATGGGGGTGATGTGCCCCGGGCTGGCTGGGAATGGGGGCCCGGGGGTCCCCGGGGTCACGGAAACGGGGGATCCAGGGGCTGGGAGAGGAGGATACCCGGGAAAGGGGGTGCAGGGGTGTGTTGTTGCAGGATAAGGGGGTGCAGGGGGGTCCCAGTGCCCGGGAATGGGGTGAGAGGGGGCAGAATCTGGGAAATGGTAGTGGCTGCCAGGAAAGGACCAGGACAGGCTGGGATGGACTGGGACAGACTGGGAAAATAACCCACTGGGAGCAGAACTGGGGCACCAGGGATCATACTGGGATATACTGGGACCCCACTGAGGGCCACCGGGAACAACTGGGACCATGCTGGGGACAGTTGATATACTGGGAGAGACTGGGAGTGGTTTGGATCATCCTGGGACTGACTGGAATCATACCGGGAGTGATCAGATCTGTAGTAGGGGTGAATAGGAGAAACTGGAATAAAGCAGGGGGCAACTGGGATCACACTGGGAGCAGCTGGTCCATGCTGGGGTCATACTGGGATCATACTGGAACTGACAGGGTAACACTTGGAGTGACTGGCATTGTACTGGGAGTGTCTGGGAGTAACTGGGATCATACTGGAGGCGACTGGGATCAAACCAGACTCATACTGGGAGCATCTGGGAGTTACTGGGATCATACTGGAGGTGACTGGACTTATACTGGGAGCGGCTGAGACCCAGTGGGGCCAAATGACATCGTGTAAGATGCGACTGGGTTCATACTGGAAGTGACTGAACTCAGGGGCCACATCGAACTCTTCCTGAGAAGGACTGAAAGGAACCATACCGGGGATGACTGGGAACACTGGGACCGTGTTGGGGGCAACTGGGATCCTGCTGGGAGTGATTTGGACCATACCGGGAGTGACCGGGAACCACCGGCGAGGCGGCGGCGGCGGAGCTCGGAGGCGGCCCCGGCGCAGGTGGGAGCCGCGCTGGGTTCTGCGGGGGCTCGGGGCTGGCTGCGGGCGGAGGGGGCGGCAGGGGGCTCCGGCGGCTCGCCGGTGCCGTGTCCGGCCCGTGCCGGCCCCGGGCTGAGGGCGCTGCGGGAGCGGCTGCCCGCGGTCTCCTTCCCGCCGGGGCTGGGCAGGAGCCGCTGCCGGAGCAGCGCTGGCTCGGCCCGGCTGCTGCGGGCAGGACGGAGGGGCTGCCCCGTCCCCGGAGGCTGCGCTGGGGCCGCTCCGAGCTCCGCCACCGCCGCCTCACCGGGCTCCGCTCATGGCGGCTCTGCGGAGCCAGGGGCGCCCTGGGCGCGGCACCGGGGCCGTGCTCGGGCCCGCTCTGGCCAATCAGCGCGCCAGATCCAGGAGTGACGGCAGAACCAGCCAATCGCGGCGAGGGCGGGCTCTGCACACGGCGCGGCCTCGCCTCCATTCCCCGAACTCCGGCGTTTCCCGGAGCCCGCGGGGGAGGAGCGGCCCCGCCTGGGCCCGGCCCGGGCAGGAGGCCCAGAGCCGCCGCTGCCGCGCACCGCCGGGAGCTCGGCTGACCGCTGTTATGGACGAATTCAATTGTGGGGCTATGTATAGATAAATTAATTAACAAGAATTTATTAAGCAAGCGGTATTAAGCAAAAGAAGAGCGCTGGGCGCCCGGGGAGCCTCTGCTCTGCCACGGCGCACCTTCCCCCTTTGACCTTTTTGTTTTTATAATCCCTTTTTTTTGTCCGTTGACGTATTTTCCCTCGATGCACTCTGCGCCGATGCAATTGGTTCCTGGGGGTATTTTTTTCTGCCCTTGGTGGTCATAGGAATGAAGACTCCTCATCTTCCTTGCAGATTGTCCTTGGCCTAAAAGTTAACTTGTATATAATTAGTTACACAGCCTTCTATGCTAGTTGCATTCCCTACTCAGTTCAAATTCTTACCTCCATTAATTTTCATTTTGATGAACAAAGACCTTTTTATTTATTACAATCCCCCCTTTTTCTCTTGACCAATTTGTTCATTAAAACACTTTAACTCTTGGTAGCTTAAGACCAGGGTTTCATCTACTTGTAAGTCCCTGGGCAATGTTTCATACCTATCTCTAATAAGCATTAGATGAGCTGTCTCTAGTCTTCCTTTTTATAAAAATGTAAGTTCTGAAGGTTAAATTTAGTAACAACAATAGTATGGGACCTGCAATCCCCCTTATACAGAATTTCTCCTTGAGTGCCATACCCCGGAGTTTTGCACCTCTCAGGTGAGACCTTTAAAAAGTTATCTGGATGGTGACAGCCAAGGCGGTTGCTATGGTTCCACAGCCCCAATACTCACACAGATATTCCCCAGGATAATGACAATATCCCCTCCCAGGATTGGAACTAGGACACCAATAGGTAGCCCGGAGTTCAGGTTTACTCCATCCCCACATAGAGTTTACCAAGTCTTTGTTAGTAACAAAAAAATGGGAGCTACAGTGGTGGCATTATGCTTAACAACTTTCCCTTGGTCTGTTTTGGTCAGAGTCCAATTAAATGGCTGGTGTGCATAGTCCCCTTGTACAGGCCAGGTACAACATATAACTAATATGCACAGGATTTGCCAGCAAGGGTGGAGTCCAAACTGCCCCAGGGTTTGATTATCATTATCTCCCCATTCCCAGTGTTTGTTTTGACATGTTATTGCTGGGCTCACCTTTACCCTTGGGAGATCAGTATCCTTGAGGCAGTTCTTGAAATACTTTGAATTGTCCCATTTGAGGGCTCTTTCCTCCACCGCTTCTCATCCCTCTGCCTCGCTCGCCGACTCGGTTGCTCCGGGCCGTGAGGCGCACCATCTTCTCGGAGCAAGGATATTCTTCAGGAGGACCCAAACTCTGTTTTTGTTGCCTCTTTTTGAATGATTCCCAGCTTTTATCCTTCACTTGTGGTGAGTCACACTGAATCCCAGGTAAAGGTTTCCGGCAATTCCCTTTGATAATTTGAACAATTAGGGGAATTGGTTCATTGGAGTGGAAACAACCATTTTCAGGCCTAGCCCCCTTAGTAAACACCTCCCACCACTCTTGGGATTCCCTTGGTAGGGTCCCGTTCTCTTCTCCAATCCTTAGGACTGACTCTGTCAGTTCTCTTTCTAACTGATAACACCTTTACAAATACCCCTAGGAGGAGTGCCTCTGTAACTATGGACCCACCACCGTTCCTGCAAATTTTACAAATATAGCATACAAAAGGGTAACAATCACAATCCTTATTTGTACAATATACTCTAAAATCATTAGTTATAGGATATCCATAGTCCAATATCTCTCTACCAGCTGGTTGGTACAATTCTTACTGAGTCCATTCAGTCCATTTAAATGTGACCTTAAGGTCCCCGGGCTGGCTGGTTATTCTCCACGGCTCTTGGGCAGCAGCAGGAATCGCTCCCTTTATTCGGCTCGCATGGGTCCACCCCTTCTCGGCGGTTCTGACTGCAGTTTCTGTAGTGAGTAAAACAACATAGGGGCCTTCCCAGTTTGGGGTTAGTGAGGTTTCTTTCTAGGTTTTTTATTAACACCTTATCACCTGGATTTATATTATGGATTGCTAGGTCTAAAGGAGGTTGTTGCACTAGTAACCCAGCTCTTCTAAGCCCTTCCCGAGCCTTCATAAGTTGCATGACATATTGGTTAATTTGTTGATTACTTATTTCAGGGTAATCTATAGGAGAATCCATGTCATAAGGCATCCCAGAAAGCATTTCAAATGGAGAAATTTCAATATCGGTTCTGGGCTGAGTTCTTATATTTAACAAGGCTAAAGGTAAACATTTTACCTAAGATAACTGTGTTTTATACATCAATTTGGTTGTTTCTTAATTTTCCCATCTACCCTTTCCACTTTACCTGAGCTTTGTGGATGTCAGGGGGTATGATATTGCCACTTTGTTCCTAGAGCTGTAACTACTTCTTTAATTATTTTGGAGGCAAAGTGTGGCCCTCTGTTTGAGTCTATTACTCCTGCTAGTCTGTAGTGGGGGATTATCTCTTCTAATAGTATTTTTACTACTGTTTGTGTAGTTGTCCTGGAGGTAGGGAATGTCTCTACAAAGTGAGTCAAGTGATCTATTATCACCAATAAATGTTTATACCTTCCTACTTTAGGCAAATCAGTAAAATCAATTTGAATGTGGGAAAACAGTCTATGTGCTAATTCCTGTGCCCCCCATTTCCCACACTAGTCAGGATTTCTCACACCTGGGTCTACTCCTGGGTCAGGTGTCTCTTTAGCCCCTCTAGAAATCTCAGCCCTCATTCTAGAGAGACTGCAGACTGTAGAGAGAGAGCTTACCAGATTAAACACCAGGAAGATGGTCTCTTTAACAGTCAGGGGAAATGGAACATTCTCTAATAGGGAGCTGAGAGATTCAGAGGAGAAGAAGGAAAGCAACAGCTGAAAAGCCTCATCCCCTGCTTCCCCTCTAACAAACTGGCTGCACAACCATGACCATGAGCCATGCATTCCTGGAACAGACTTCAGCACCCTCATAAAACCCTGAAAGCCATGACACCCAAGCCCAACCCGATGGATATTCTGGTCAGTGCCCTTCTACTCCAAAAACTACGTATTAGGGACAATACCAGAGCTATTCCTGGATAAGAAAATAAACCTAGGGACCATAGAGGGATTAAGATCTCAAAAAACCCTAGGGACCAGAAACATATACAGGCCTCCACTCTAAAAGACACTATGAATTCAAACAACATAGCCAGTAACTGCTCCATACTAACACAAAGTAATTGGAACAAAAATATGATTAGAACAGGGTTTTTTTCCACTCTCTCCAGCCATGAGATGGGCAGCAAAATATTTGTCCTTGTTTAGGGCAAATTTGGGAGAAAAACCTCTGGAAGGAGCCCCCAGAAAACAAACCCCCACGGCCCCTCCCCACCCACCTGATTCAGGAAGAATTTTCTTGGAGAGAAGTGGAAAAGAACCTATTTATTTAACAAACAAATCCCTTCCCAGCACTAAAAAAATGAACAACACCAGATGACAACAAAACTCTTTCACCACTCTGAAGAGATGACAAATCCAGAAAGTCTCTCCTGGGGGTGGTCGCCCGGGTCTGGGCGCTGGGGATTGCTCTGGGCGCTGGGGATGGCTGCTGCAGATCACAGAGCGCAGGCTCCCGGTGCTCCTCGGGGTTCCCAGGTCCCAGTCTGGAGCAGGCTGGATGGTATTCAGGAAAGGGAAAGGAAAAAAAAAAAAAAACAGTCTAGGGAAAGAATTAGACTGCTTAGCTAAACTAATTTAAAAAGCAAAGGCAAAAGCAAAAGCCAGCAAGCAAAGCAAAAGCCAGCCAGCACTGGCCTCTTCTAGACAGCAGAGCATGGGGGGAGGTGAGCCAGCTGATAACAAGGCAAAACAAACCTTCTCTTTCTGAGTCAGTTCTGAAAGCACAGAACAGAATATCAAACATGAACAGAACACACAATTGGGGATACAAACACCAGAACCTCACCCTAGGACATTCCACCCCATATCTCCTTATCTTCAACATCATGTAAAAACTCCATCAAGTTAAAACTTCTATCTTTCACTTACTCATACATATTTCCTTCCATCTCACTTGCTCATACCTTTGACACTTCCTCCTATTTCACTTGCTCAAACCTTTGACACTTACACATTTCCTTCTGTCTCACGTCTGTGCGTTTTCGTGTACAGACACTGGCAGTAACACCCAGCAAACAGTGATATTTGCACGAGTCTCACCCCACAATCAGATTCCCCTGAGGTACACATCGTGTTGCTCCATCTCTCTGCATTATCCACCATGTACAACCTGGTCCCTGAGCAAAGACAATCCCACAAATGGGTTTGTCTGTACTCGAGGCAGAATTGATCCACACTGATTTCCCTAACAAACCTCTGACATGTGCCACTGGGACTTCTTGTGGGACGGACGGGTGGATTTTGTCTGGAGGATTTGTGCCATCTCCATCTCTATCTCCATCTCCATCTCCATCTCCATGCAGAGCTGGTCTCATCTTTTGGGTCTTCTGTGCTGGTCTCAGGATTTTTTGCCACTGGTATATTTGTTGGTCCAAGAAACAGTTTTAGAAATTTCCCTGGGAGCCACCTGGGTCCTGATAGTGTTGAGATATAGGCATATCCTCTTCCCCAAGTTATTAAAGGGAAAGGCTAGAAATGTGTTTGGTGTCTGGGTCTTTGATCAGTACCAGCACTTTTTCAACTAGTTTTCCTTGGGACGAGTTGGAAAAGTGCCAGCGGACAAGCTTTTAAAAAAATTTATTGCATAAAGAGCCTTACAGAGCATCTTAATTGCAGAGGTTGTCCCTGTCCCTCCCTGTTGCTGATTGAGGACCCATTTAAGGGTAGAATGGGCTCTTTCAATGACAGCTTGGCCCATGGGAGAATGAGGTATACCCATATTGTGCTTTACCCCGCACTGATTGAAGAAGTCTTTGAGCTTGTGGGAGGTATAAGCCGGACCATTGTCTGTTTTAATCTCTCTGGGGACTCCCAAGGTGGCAAACAAAAGGAGAAGGTGCCTGATGGTTTCTTTGGCGCTTTCTCCTGCCCAGGCCAAGACAAATACTGCACCTGAGAATGTATCAGTTGACACATGTAAGTATTTGGATTATCCAAAGGCAGGGTAATGTGTAACTTCTGTTTGTCACAATTGGCAGCTGTTCAGGCCTCGGAGGCTAACCCCTAAGGCTAAAGGTGGAATTTTATAAACTTTGCAATCTGAGCAGGTGGACACCATTGCCCTGGTTTGATCCTGAGGTAGTCTGAATGTTTGCATTAACGCAGGAACATTTTGATGAAAGAAATCATGGCTTAGTTAGGCCTGTGAAAGGATATCTGGCGTGTTGGCATGGTGCACAGACATGGCCAGGGCATCTGCTCTATGGCTGCCTTCCGCAAGGGGTCCTGGGAGGTCGGTGTGCGACCTCACATGCATAATGTGAAACGGGTGCTTTCAGTAGGAGAGGAGGTATATTAATTCTGAAAGCAACTTGTAAAAATTTGGGTTTGTCACCTCCCTTAATAACTAATGTTCTGCCCTCATAGCTACTCCAGCAACATAGGCCAAATCAGTGACTAAATTAACAAGTTCTTGGAACCTCTCTGACACGGTGCCAGAGTCTCACAGCTAGCTCAGTCACCCCACAGCACCATGCTGAGAGTGGGACCCACCCCAGAAGCAGGGTGATCTGGGGTGCAGCTTAGAGTGAAAGCTCTACGGCACTTGGATGAAACAGGCACAGAGTGTGGAGGCAAGGATGAGGAGGAGGCTGTCAGTCTGGGTTCCAGGGAAAGGTTTATTTCAGGGAAGATGCAAGGACGAAGAGCCCTGATCAGAGGTTTGCAGACACCTTTAAACAGGGGAGGTTTAATAGGATAGTACAAAGCTTCAACCAATTAGGGATATCCTGGGGAGGAGCAAAAGGTGGGGTCTTACAGTGTATCAACCAATGAGGGAGATTAGGGGAGGAGAATGGGTCACATAGTCCAATGGGGCATTGAGGATGAGGGAATTTCCAAAGGGGAGGTCCAAGCCAGGGTGGTACAAAGAGAGATTGGCAGGGAACTTGCTAGAACAAGGGGCTGGTATGAAGGGGGATTGACATGCATGGGCTGGGCTGAGGGAGGATTGACACAGAACATTCGAGAGCAGTGGGCAGGGTTAGTGTTGGAACTCAAAATGTCTCTCAGACATTTTTAGAGGTTCCAGGCCTTGGTCAGAAGCATTTTAGACTCAGACAGGCAGCTGGAAACAGCTGTGATTTTGAGTTTGAGCCATGGAATGAGTTACCAACTTTGGAGGTGGAACAAGCAGTCACAAAAGGTTAGATAGTATAGTAAAAGTATTTACAAAACAGAGGGAAATTTTTTTAGTATTGTACAGGGGGGTTTTAGCACTTGTACAGGGGGGCTTTTACTTTTTACATGGGGTCAGAAGTTCTAAGATGGAGGAAAGTGGGCTGATCCTGTTCTTCCTCCTTCTTCTTCCTTGTCTCCATGTTCTTGGTGATGTTGGCACTGACAGATTGGTTTAGAGTAGAAAAGCACTTTGTAATATAGGTAGTAGGTACTGGGGGAAAACTATAAACATGTAATACGTAATATATCATATAAAAGATAGCAGCAGCCCTGGGCGGGGAGGGGAGAAGAAGAAGACAGCAGACAGAGAGGATGTCAGGGTGTATGTGTGCCTCTGCCCGGGCCACTGACCAAGCAGCCACAGCCCGAGAAGACAATCTTTTAGATAACTCACAATAAACTGCCTTGAGACTGAACAGCAAGAGCCTGCGCAGTTTTTCTTTGGAAGCACGGGTTGGAGGAGGAATTTCACCACCACATGGGACCCCAGAACAAGCCTGGGGTTCCCACAGGTTAGGTGAGACAGACAACTCAGGGGAAGATTACAATTTCAGGGACAAACCATTAACTCTGGGGAATAAGGGGGATACAGAAAAGTCCATTAAATGTAAACATGCACCATAACACCTCTCAAAGGCTCTGATTATGGCAGCAAGTTCATCCATTTGAGGGAACCCCTCAATAATTTGGACATCAGACTCCCAATTCTGGATCAAAGGATACCTCCAAGTCATCACTGATGTGTGGGTTGCTCCTGAGCTGTCTGTGAAAATTGTCAATGCCTTTAGAGGTTTCCTACTTTGGACTAGTTTTGGGACCAAATTAAAAACTTAATTGAACAGCTTATGACTTGGTGGATGGATGGATATTTGGCCTGGGTAGCTATTCAGGGAGAACTGAAGGTGTTTGTCCGGAGCAAATTGTCCAGACCTCTAGCTGTCAATGGCACAGATATGCATGTGAAGTCACACCCAGCAGGGTGGGAGGCATTTTCTGGCTCTAGCAATTAGTTGTGCCTTTAGTTCCTGCGAGGTGGTGACTGTTTTCGTCAGTTGATCATGAAGAAAGACCCACTCAATCATGAGGAGTGGATGTCTCAGCTGTGTGTCCCAACAATAAATATTAGTGCATGGAATTTGAGTGATTTATCCAGAATTATAAGTTCCCTTCAGGGAAGTGTCGGATACATTAGATGAGCTGTCGGGAGGAGAGGGCTTCTTGCACTTTTTTGATGGATTCCTGGGCCTCCAGAGTGATGCTCCTTGGGGAATCAAGCTCCTTGTTGCTGCAAAGGAGGCAGAAGAGCAGGGCGAGGTCTTCCATCGTAATCCCCAGCAGCGGATGCACTCGGCTGATGGATCTGCAAAGCAGGTGAAGATCACAGAGGGTCCTGGCGTTGTCCTTGATGGAAAGCTGCAGGGGTATGATGGTGTGCTCATGGATCCAAAGTCCCACGTAAATCCAAGGGCAGGTATGTTGGATTTTGTCCTCCCAGATTTCAAATCTGGCTTCCTCAATTGTCTTGATGGTCTTGGAAAGAACTATATTAAGGTAAGTCTCTTCCGGGGCACAAATAAGAGTATGTCTCAGGTTTAGCTGGGTATTAATTACTCGGTGTTGAATTACCATCTGTTAAAGGTGGGGCAGTTATCCTGTTAATTGGGCACTTTTCTTTATCTCTTCCACAACCAATCCTCCCTCCAGAGAAGCATCTACTGTTAATGAGCTATTGAATGTCACTGCATGACTGATAAAAATTACATCATCTCATTGTAAAATGCTCCACCCAGAGGGAGGGGCCAAGCATTCCTACCTGGATATAATCTGATGTTTGGAACACCAAATCAGCCTTTTCCCACCGGATTCCCAGAGGAGCAGCTTTCTTCCTTACTGGATTCCCAGGCCCATCTACACCACCACTTGACCTTCAGAGGAAGACTACATCCTTCTACAGGATTACTGCTTCAACAGAACCACAGCTGTCACTCCAGGAGCACTGAGCCACCATTTAATGGGACTGCTACCACCACCCTGACCCTCAGGGTGTCAGGTCATATTCTGACTCTTTCAGTCGTTTGGGGATTTATTTTGTTTGTACTATTGCATTCGTACTTTTAGTTTTCCCAGTAAAGAACTGTTATTCCTATTCCCATATCTTTGCCTGAGAGCCTTTTAATTTCAAAATTATAATTCAGTGGGGGGGTTTACATTTTTCATTTCACAGGAAACTCCCGCCTTCCTTAGCAGACACCTGTCTTTTCAAACCAAGACAAAATGTCATCCATATAATGTCGGATGATGGCATCTGGGATGGCCTTTCAGATGGAAGACAGGACATGGGCCACGTACCACTGGCATATAGACAGCGAGTTTTGCATTCTTTGGGGGAGGACTCACCAGTGGTACCTCTTCCGTCGTGCCTGTCTGATCAGGGAGGGGACTGGAAAGGCAAATCTGGGAGCATGTTGAGAATGGAAAGGGATGCTAAAAAAGCAGTCTTTGATATCAATGGCTGCCAGTGTCCAGTCACGAGGAACATGGAGGGAAAAGGAAGACTGCAAGGGACCCAAGTCCTCAATTACCTTATTAATTTTACAAAGGTCATGGAAGAGCCTCCACCTGTCCTTGCCAGGCTTTTTAAGAACAAAAACAGGGGAATTCCAAGGGCTGTTGGTAGGTATGATGTGGCCCTTGGAAAGCTGCTCCTCCACAAGGAGCTCGAGGGTACATAATTTCTCCATTGAGCGGGGCCACTGATCCACTCATGCTGGGGTGTCAGTCTTCCAGGTGAGTAGTGTGTTGGTGCACTCTGCAGTGGCCCCAGCTAGAAATCCCAGGATGGAGGTGGGATTTCTAGCAGAGCTCCCCATTGAGACAATACATCCCTGCCCCACAGGGTGATGTCAGAGTGACTACAAATGGCCTGATGCTGGCAGTTTGACCCTCTGGTCCCTCTAGTATGATAGCATGTTTGCTTCTCATGGAGACAGCGGCTCCTCCAGTGCACAAGATGACTCCAGTGACAGGAGTCAGCTCCCTGTTTGGGGGCCATTTAGGTCGTGTGATAATAGTAATGTTGGCCCCTGTGTCCACCATCCCTTCTAGGTAGATGTTATTACCTTTATTTGACAGGCTGCACTCTATAAGGGGTTTTTCTTGGCCCATGATGTCAACCCAAAATGCCATCAGGTGCTCCAGGATATTGTCCCTGTTTAATAGCAATAAAATGGCTTGGGGGATCACAGTCTCTTTGCGCAGGAAGTATGGTGGTTTTGTACAGCAGACAGTGACTGTGATTTTGTTGGTTGGCCCAACAGGTTGTACTTGTTGGTATAACGTGTATTTAACTTGGTCCATCGTCCTGGCTTGTAAGATGAGCATGTATTCTATTTGCCATCTGTTGCAGGTGGGGCAGATATCTTCTGTTAAGCTGGGCAGTTTCCTTATCACTTCCAAGAACAATGTCTCCCTCCAAGGAGATATCTTCTGTTAATGGACCATTAAATTATTCACTGCATGACTGGCAAAGTTACATCATCCCATTGTGAGATGCTCCACCGAGAGAGAGGAACCAAGCCACCCTACCTGCATAAAATCAGCATTTTTGGGAAACCAAAGCAGCCTCTTCGCTGCATTCCCAGAGGAGCAGCTTCTTCTCTGCTAGATTCCTAGAGGAGCAGTTTCTTCCCTGCTGGATTCCCAGAGGAAGACTGGGCCCATCTATCACCAGACCTTCAGAGAAAACTATACCCTTCTACAGATCACTGCTTCAGCAGCAATTCATCTGCCACTCCAGGAGGAGCAGCCACCATTTAACTGGACTATTACCAGCACCCTGACTCCTCAGGGTGTCAGGTTTCTGACTCTATCAGTAGTTTTATTCATATTAATTAATTTTTTTTATTTAGTTTTTTTTCCTAGTAAAGAACTGTTATTCCCATTCCCACATCTTTGCCTGAGAGCCTTTTAATTTTGAAATTGTGGTAATTTGTAGGGAGGGGTTTACCGTTTCTGTTTCACAGGAGGCTCTTCCCTTCCTTCACAGATTCCTGTCTTTTCAAACCAAGACAGATTTTGGCGCCCAATGTGGGGCTCGAGGGCATTGAGAGGGAAAAAGCATTAACAGTTCTTAAGTAATTAAATTTTTTGTGTGTGTGTGTGTGTGTGTGTGCTGCTATAGACATATCTTTAAGTGTCACCATATGGTCTAGTTTACCTTGGTTTGGGTGGCATGTGGTTGCAGCTGTATTTCTCTTATTTGCAGGTCCTTATCTAAACATTGGTCCTATAACTAAGGCTACTGTGTCTGTTATCCAGTTTGGCTTATGGGTTAATAAGGTGAGGAATTCATGGATCTTTAATTCCCTCTGGAAGGCAGATACATGGATTCAGAGCTATCACACGCTATGTTTTTGGGGTTACTTTAATCATGGTACCTACTGTGAGGAAATGACACTGGGGGAAACTTTCTCCCAACTTTTTAACCATCTTTTTGGGTCTGCTTCACCAGTTTTCAAAGGGTTAAGATCCACTCTAAGTGCTAATGATATCACACAATTGGTAGTGTTGCTGATATGCCTGTCAAGCCTGTTATATTTAGCACTCAGAGATAAGGGAAGACTAACCTGGATAACCACCCTGACACCTACACCAGAGACTGGAGATGCTGCTGCCCCGGAGCCTGACCCTGCCCCACAGCCCACCTCAGAAATGAGCCACACAGATTGGGTGAGGGTTCCGGTTAAGGAGATACTGAAGCGATATGCGGAATAAATAAATAGACTCCACAACTCAATGTAGTTATGAAGTAGGTATGTATGACAGCGCCCGGCACAAGTAAGATAGCTCTCCAAAATCTTGTGCTCCGAGCTGGAATTTGTCCCACAATTTTATTCACAAAGGTGTTTCATATGCAATACATTACACAACTTTTCTATGCATATTCAACCCCTGGCCCCACCTGTCTTCGCCTCTCATGCTAAATAGGTCCATGCCATTCTGGGCATGCGTGGTTTTTTGTGGTGGTCTTTACGGGGGTCTCTGATGGCCTTTTGAGGCTGAAACCATAGTCTTCTTCTGCATTAAACTTTTGAACTCTTCTCCTCCGCGCATGCGCTTTTGGTCTTCTGCTCTGTTATCTGGATAAGTCCATCATCCTTGACAGAGGGGCCTCCTTATCTGAGTTCTTTGCATTCCTGATCTTCTCTGGTATTTGTCTTTATGCAAGAAGCTTTAAAGATTTTTTTTTTTTTTCCTCTCTCTTTCCTATGCCTTTTGCGCCATGGCAGAGGTTTCTTAAAATTCAACACAGGATTCTACAAACATGATACATTCATTTTGATACATTCATTTTTGATACATTCATTTTTGATACATTCATTTTGTTAGCTCAAGTGATCTCTGGAAGATCTCTTATTTCAATACGAGAGATGCTGAAGGAGTGCATTTCCCCAGCTGGTGAGAAACCTGCTCCTTGCCTTGAGGAGGGACAGTCTAATAGTACAGCTGTGGAACCCACAGATTTTACAACTGCCCAGGTGCCAGCAGAACCACAAAGGCAGTCACAGCCAGCAGAAGTTGTCTTGGTAGAAACAAGGAGGTCTAAGATGAAAGCAGAGCGCCCAGATAGGGGTAGGAATGGAGGAACCTCACAACCCACAGGGGAGCCAGAGGTTGCGATCATCACCAAGTGCCTGACGTACGAAAGTCTCAGTAATCTGCACAAAGACATTGTAGGGCGACGTCGTGAGGCTTATACTACCTGGTTACTCCAGGTCTAGGACCTTATGGGTACAGGCGTGCAGCTGGACGGTGGTGAGGCAAGGAACTTGGGACCCTTGACCCAGGACTCAGGTGTGAATCAGATTTTTGTACGGGAGCCAGGGTCACTTTTCCTCTGGGAGTGGCTTTTAATGAGTGTCAGGGAGAGGTTTGTCCACAGGGAGAGAATGCAGGAGCACCATCATAGAATGTGCTGGAAGACCCTTGAGGAAGGGATCCAACAGCTGAGGGAAGTGGCAGTATTGGAGGTACTCTTTGGGAAGGATGGACAGCATAATAATGACCCCGACAAGGTCAGGTGCACAGGGCAAATGCTGTGGAGTCTGGCAAATCTTGGGCCATCTCAATACACCACTTTCATTGCAACAATCAATGCTGACACTCACCGAGAGACAGTGGGCTCTGTTGCCAACAAACTTAGGAATTATGAGAGTATGATCAATGGCCCAATGCAGGCTCATATCTCAGCTGTGATTAAGAAGTTCAAAGAGGAGATGAAGGAGGATATGAGGAAGGTTAATGCAGCACCTGTGCGAGTCATAAGCCCCAAAGTCAGAGCCCAACATTATCCAGCTAGACAGAGAAGGTCCACCCTAAGGGCTAATCTGTGGTTCTTCCTGTGACCATGGAGAAGACATAGGGAGGTGGGATGGGAAACCCACTTTTGTTCTGGCAGCACGGGTGTGTCAACTCAAGGAGGGAAACTCTAACTGGGGGAGTTCCACCAAAGTGAAGGTAGCCTCAACCTCCCATGACCAAGCTTTTGGGTACGATCTGTCAGATCCCCTTGAAGGAACCTCTAGTATGATGCCTCTGGTTATCAGGGTAGAGATGCCACCTACAAGTGGGCACAAGAATGAGGGGTGGATCTAACCATAAACAGTATTTCTCAGGTCATCCATGACTCTGAGACCTGTGCTGCCATCAAACAGGCCAAGCGGGTGAAGCCCCTGTGGTATGGTGGGCGGGGGTCCAAGTACAAGTATGGGGAAGCCTGGCAGATTGACTACATCACACTGCCCCAGACACACCAAGGCAAGCGCTACGTGCTGACCATGGTGGAAGCCACCACTCGATTGCTGGAGACCTACCCTGTGCCTCATGTCACTGGCCCGGAACACCATCTTAGGCCTAGAAAAGCAAGTCCTGTGGAGACATGGCACCCCTGAGAGAACTGAGTCTGACAAGGGCACCCATTTCAAGAATGTCCTTATCAACACCTGGGCCAGAGCACATGGTATCGAATGGATATATCATATTCCCTAACATGCTCCAGCTACCAGCAAAGTTGAACAGTGCAACGGACTCCTTAAGACTACCCTCAAGGGACTTGGTGGGGGAACATTTAGAAACTGGGAAATGAACCTGGCAAAAGCAACCTGGATGGTCAACACCCGAGGGTCCATCAATCGAGCTGGTCCCGCCCAGTCAGAACCCTTGCACACAGTAGATGGAGATAAAGTCCCTGTGGTACATATGAAAGGTATTTTAGGAAAAACTGTTTTGATTAATCCCACCCCAGGCAAAGACAAACCCATCCGTGGGATTGTTTTTGTTTTGGTGGGTAATACAGAAAGATGGGGAAACTCATTGCGTACCACAGGTAAACCTGGTCTTAAGTGAGAACTGGGTGTAAGATTTCATTGTGATGCAGATGGAAATAGAATAACGGGTGGATGATGTCCGGGCTTGTAAGATAAGCATGTGTTTTATTTGCCATCTGTTGGAGGTGGGGCAGGTATCTTCTGTTAAGGTGGGCAGTTTCCTTATCACTTCCAAGAACAATGTCTCCCTTCGGAGAGGTATCTTCTGTTAATGGACCATTAAATGTCTGCACTACATCATCCCATTGTGAGATGCTCCACCCAGAGGGAGGAGCCAAGCACCCCTACCTGCATAATATTAGCACTTTTTGGGACATCAGGACAGCCTGAATTCCCAGAGGAGTAGCTTCTTCTCTGCTGGATTCCCAGAGAAGCAGTTCTTCCCCGCTGGATTCCCAGAGGAAGACTGGGCCCATCTACTCTATCACC
Source organism: Lonchura striata (assembly GCF_050655825.1). Taxonomy (NCBI): domain Eukaryota; kingdom Metazoa; phylum Chordata; class Aves; order Passeriformes; family Estrildidae; genus Lonchura; species Lonchura striata. Next base: position 1,796,392 of record NC_140737.1, read on the forward strand.
AGACCTTCCGAGAAAACTACACCCTTCTACAGGATCACCACTCCAGCAGCATTTCATCTGCCACTCCAGGAGGAGCAGCCACCATTTAACTGGACCATTACCAACACCCTGACTCCTCAGGGTGTCAGGTTTTTGACTCTATCACTAGTTTTGTTTGTAATAACTGCATTTTTTTTTTTAATTTAGTTTTTTCCTAGTAAAGAACTGTTATTCCCATTCCCACATCTTTGCCTGAGAGCCTTTTAATTTTGAAATTGTAATTCAGAGGGAGGGGGTTTACCTTTTCCATTTCATAGGAGGGTCTTACCTTCCTTCACAGACTCCTGTCTTTTCAAACCAAGACATTGCATCAGCCCATTCACGGAAAATGGCTAAAGATGTCTCTAGAACTTCACTGCTTTCACTGCTGCTTTTGTAACTCTTGGTATACCACCTGAAGTAAAGACAATGGCCCAGCTTATACTTCCTGCTGAGTTGCTACCTTTTTTGCCTTATGGGGAATTATGCACAAAACAGGTATTCCTCATTCCTCAAAAGGCCAATCTGTCACTGAATGGGCTCATGGCTCCCTCAAGCGTCTCTTGGCACAATAGAAATGGGGGAGCAGAGAGAACAAGCCTTCGTATTATAATCAGCTGAGTATCCATTACGGCTGTGCAATCGTGTTTCCTTAACTGGGTCTTTGGGATTTTGAAATAAGGGAGTGGGTGTAAGGGAGGAAGAAAGCTGTCTTCCTCAAGGTAAACTCTTCACCCATGGCCAGTTTGCAGGACTTTTTGATCTGCTGGTCACGGTAGCCTCTCCTAACTGCTTTATTCTTAAGGCAAGGTATTTCCATGGTCTCTGCTCCTTCACAATTCCTACATCTATCCCTGTCACTCCTAGCTCTACTTTTCAATATATTTGCTACTCTTTAACTAAGGCATGTGATTTTTGCTAGCTAACTTGACTTCTTAACTAATTTTAGAATCTTAACTAAAATACGTAATCTTCTGCTATCTCAGTTATATTCCCAGCTGTCCCCTCGACTCATCCACAGTTTTCAATTATCCTAAATACATTTCCAGCTGACCCCTTGGCTCATTACGATGAGATAGGAGTGGAAACCACTTCCTACACTTGGGACACACATAGGGCCTCTCCCTGGTGTGAATCTTGTGGTGATTGATGAACTTGGAGATCTGCCCAAAGCCTTTCCCACACTCCCCAAACTTGTAGGGCAAATTGATTCCCCATCTGGATCACCTGGTGCCACATCAAGTCTGACCTCTGGAGCTCCGGCGGAGGCCCTTCCCACATTCCAAGCAGTTGTGGGGCTTCTGCCCGCCATGAGTCGTCTCCACCATCTCTGAGTGCCAAATGGATCTTTGGCTGACTTCTAGGCACAGAGGGGCTCTTACCTCCTCACAACTCCCAGGGCTGGGTTTGCAGATCCTTCTTGTGTGGGATGCTGTCCTAGGTTGACTGTATGATGCCTTTATCCCCAATCGCCTGCCCTGTTCATGTTGAATAATAAGTTCTACACCTTTAAGACTTGTTCCAGGAGGGAAGAGGGGGGTGGGAAGAAGCGCGGAGTTTGTTTTCAAGAACTGCACTCACTCCTCCACATTCCTGCTCCTGGACTGAGTTTCTGCGTATAGACGGACAAGGAGACTGAGCTCTCCTTTGTTTTTTTTCCTAGTCTAGTTAGTTTTAGCTAGCTGAGGCAAAGACGTTCCCTGGACTGTGGTTTGTTCCCTTTCTCTGGACCTGCTCTGGGCTGAACACCAGAAGAGCAGCAGCGCTGGTGGCCCAGCGGCCGGGCCTGGGCCGTGGCATTTCCAGCGCCGGAGGGACTGAGCAGAGACTGAGTGAGACCAGCTGCGACCTGAGGGATCTTTCTGGGATTGTCTCTCTCTTGGAGTGGCAAGAAGTTTTGTTGTTCAATATTGTCTAAGTTTGCTAGTTTAATAAACAGGTTTTTTTCCACTTTTCCCCAAAGAGGTATCTTTCACGAACTGGTTGGGGGAGGGGCCAATTGAATCTGCTTTCCGGAAAGAACCCTTTTGGGGTTCTGAACCAGGACAGGCCGGATGCAGCTCCATGGATCACTCAGGCGGTGATTCCTGTCAGGATGAGAGAGGATCACAGTGTCACCCTGTCCCTGTCCCCATTCCACAGGACAGATGTGGCTGGAGCCCATGGGGAGCGGGACCTGCTCCAGAATCCCACCTGATCCCACCTCAATCCTGCTCCATGCATCCCATCCCATCCCATCCATCCTGCCCTGATCCTGCTCCATCCACCCCACCCAATCCTGCACTGGAATCTCTCCCTGATCCCACTCCATCACTCCTGCCCCAATCCCGCTCCATCCATCACAAATTATCCCACTCCAGAACCCAGCCCCAATTCCACTCTACAATTCCCCCTGATCCCACTCTGGACCCCTGCTCTGATCCAGAATTCTTCCCTGATCCCAGTCCATCCATCCTGCCCTGATCCCCCTCGAATCCCACCCTGATCCTGCTCTGTACTTGCAGCTGAGCCATTAATTCCCACATCCTTTCCTGCAGAAAGAGAAGATCCATGAGATTCCATCATAGATCACACACTGGGATTAACCCCAGGATCCATCCTGTGATCCGCACAGAGGGGACCCAGAGCTGAATCTGCCACTGGAACTCACCGGCTGCCACGTTGTATCCACTCCTGTCCCTCTTCCCTGTGGAAACAAAGTGGGATCAGCCTCGGTGGCACAGGATTCCCAGAACAGTGTGGCTGGATCCGTGCCCCTTCCCAACCCCCATCCCGTGTGTTACCGGATTGGAGCTTCCGGACAACGACTGCAATGAGGACAATAAGGATGGCAGCGATGATGGACACAGCGACCACCACGGTGAAATTGCTGCCAGACTTCGGCTCTGGGAAACGTGGGATAGTGAGGATGGGAATCCCCATTTGGGAATTCCAAATTCCCAATTCCCACATTCCCAGCCTCACCCCAAGCGAAGATCTTGGGCTCCAGCATTCCAGGATGATCCACCCTGCACCGGTACTGCTCCCGCTCCTCCGGCAGCGCCTCGATCCTGGCCCAGGTGTGGAAGGTGCCGTCGCTGTTGGGAACGATCCCGCCCCACTCTGTCTCCTGATTCAAGGTTGTATTCTCCTTCATCCAGCTGACTGCAATGGTGTTGGGGTAGAATCCGTACGCGTGGCAGGACAGGATCAGCGTCCCATGTTCCTCTTTTCCGGACACGTGGACATCAGGGGGCTCTGGAATGGGATAATTACGGAATTCATGCATGGAATTCCACGGGAATGGCATTGGGGTGAGCTCTGCCCATGGAATTCCCATTAGAATGGGACTGGGGTGAGCTGTACCCATGGAATTCCCAGTGGAATGGGATGAGAGTGAGATCTGACCATGGATTTCCATGGGAATGGGATGGGGGTGAGATCTACCCTTGGAATTCCCACAGGAATTACCGTTACCCAAGTTCTCCATTCCCAAATCCCCGCAGGAATTCTGCTCCCACCTTTGCGCTCCAGCTCCTTCTGCCCGTATCCAAAGTATTTCTGGAGCCATTCCGGGCATTCGTGCTTCAGGTAATTCGTCCACCTCTCAGCCTCCTCCTCCTGCTCCCAGCGTCTCCTGGTGATCTCGGCAGCGCTGTCGGCCGCCACGAATCTCCCGGATCCCAGGTCAAAGGAGATGAAATCCCGCCCGTCGTAGCCATCCTTGTAGGATCCATGGACAGTCCCGTCAGACAGGAGGTCACAGCCATAAACACGCAACCGTGTGTGGAGACCTGGGGGGATTGTACCCACAGAGACCCATGGAATTGTGTCCTGGCCACACAGAGCCCCATCCCAGCCCTATGGAGCCCCAGAGTCTGATGGAGACCCACAGAGCCTCATTCCAGCCCCCTGGATCCCCATGGACCCACATCCCAACCCCACGGATCCCATCCCAGCCCCACAGATCCACATCCCAACCCCATGATCCACATCCCAACCCCATGGATCCCATCCCAGACCCACAGATCCCATCTCTTGCCCCATGGATCCACATCCCAGCCCCAGAGATCCCATCCCAGCCCCACAGATCCACATCCCAGCCCCATGGATCCCATCCCAGACCCACAGATTCAACCCCAGCCCCAGAGTTCCCATCCCAGCCCCACAGATCCCTATTCCACCCCACACATCCCATTCCAGCCCCATGGATCCCATTCCACCCCAGAGATCCCATCCCAGCCCCACAGATCCCCATTCCACCCCACAGGTCCCATCCCAGCCCCACAGGTCTCATCCCAGCCCCACAGATCCCATCCCAGCCCCACAGATCCCCATTCTACCCCACGGATCCCATGCCAGCCCCAGAGTTCCCATCCCAGCCCCACAGATCCCATCCCAGCCCCATGGATCCCATCCCATTCCACAGATCCCATCCCAGCCCCAGAGATCCCATCCCAGCCCTACAGATCCCATCACAGCCCCACAGATCCCATTCCACCCCACAGTTCCCATCCCAGCCCCACAGATCCCACCCCAGCCCCACAGATCCCATTCCACCCCACAGATTCCATCCCAGCCCCACAGTTCCCATCCCAGCCCCACAGATCCCTATTCTACCCCATGAATCCCATCCCAGCCCCACAGGTCCCATCCCAGCCCCACAGATCCCATCCCGGCCCCACAGATCCCATCCTGGCCCCACAGATCCCATCCTGGCCCCACAGATCCCACCCCAGCCCCACAGTTCCCATCCTGGCCCCACAGATCCCATTCCATCCCACAGATCCCATCCCAGCCCCAGAGTTCCCATCCCAGCCCCACAGATCCCCATTCTACCCCATGGATCCCATCCCAGCCCCACAGGTCCCATCCCAGCTCCATAGATACCATTCCACCCCACAGATCCCACCCCAGCCCCACAGATCCCCTTCTACCCCACAGATCCCATCCCAGCGCCACAGGTCCCACCCCAGCCCCACAGATCCCCATTCCACCCCACAGATCCCATTCCAGCCCCATGGATCCCATTCCACCCGACAGATCCCATCCCAGCCCCACAGACCCCACTCACCCCCACTCTGGTTGTACCGCTCCCGCAGTGTCTCCAGGTCCCTGGCAGCCACGTGCTGTTTCCTCTCACAGATCTGGGTCTGCCCATCCCAATATCCCGGCTCGGCTCCATCCTTTATCCACTGCATAAGCGGCTCCACCCGGCCCCGCTCGCTGTCGTAGCGCACGAAGGGGATCCCATCCACAAACCCAATATCCACATACTGGGGGACCCCCGGGCTGGGCTCTGACACCGCCACAGACAGGTAATGCAAGGAGTGGAGAACTGGGGGGAAACAGGAGATTTGGGGGGGTTGAGGGGGTCATGGATCAGTGAAAGGGGAACTGGGAGAGCTGGGAAGGGGTTTGGGGATGCTGGGGCCAAGGAAAGGGTGTGCAGAGGTGGGAGAGCTGGGATGGACAGGAAAGGGCGTGCAGGGGAGTCCTGGTGTCCAGGAATGAGGGCTCAGAGGGATCCAGGGCTATGGAAGGAGCGTGCAGGGACTGGGAGAGGCGGGATGGGGGTTCCAGGGGATCCCTGTGCCCAGGAAAGGGCATCCAGGGGTCCCCAGTGCCAAGGAAAGAGGGGGCACAAGGTGGGCAGACCTGGGAATAGGAGGCTCAGGGGTCCTTGATGTAGAGGAAAGGGGGGGCTGGGGGCTGAGAAAAGCAGGAATGGGGGCCATGGGGGCTCAGAGACAAGGAAAAGGGGGGTCTGGGGAAGCCAGAATGGATGGGAAAAGGAGGCAGGCAAAGGGGAACTGGTAATGGATAAGGGGGTGCAGGGAGGTGCCAGTGCCCAGAACTGGAAATTCACGGGGGTCCCAGGGCCCACAATCCCCCTGGGACCCTCCCGGACCCCCTAGAGCCCCCCCACAAGATATGCCGGGAGTGAAGAATGGGGGGAACACAGAGACTGGGGAGCTGGGGGCATCCAAGGTCAGAAGTGGAACTGGAAGAGTCAGAAGGGTCTAAGGTTCAAGGAAGGGACTGGGAGAAGCAGGATGGGATCCAGGGGGTCCCTGGGCCCACAAAAGGGGGTCTAGAGGTCCCCGGTGTTGAGGGAAGTGGGGTCTGGGAGCTGGGAAAGGCAGGAATGGGGAGCCAGCGGGTCCCTGGTCTCGGGAAAGGGGGGCCTGGGGCTGGGAGAGGCGGGCGGATCCCGGGGACGAAGCTTCGGAGACGGGAAAGAGACCGAGGGAACGTGGGGGGATGGGACAGCTGAAAAGGGGAATTCCAGGGAGATCATCTGGATTCCTCTGGATCCCTGCAGTGGCCCCCCGAGATCCCTGGGGTCCCCGGGACCCTCTGGGACCCCGTTTCGGGAAGTGGTGGGAGTGGGAAGCAGGAGAGACACGGAAAGTTGGGAGATCTGGGGGGTCCAAAGGTCAAGGAAAACGGCGGGTCTGGGGTCTGGGAAAAGCAGGATGGCCGGAAAAGAGAGAGCAGGGGGTCCCCGAGCACTGTGGGGGTGCAGGGGGATCCCTTTCCCGGATAAGGGGGTGCAGGAGGGTCCCAGTACCAGGAAATGGAGATTCAGGGGTCTCCCAGTGCCCAGGAACGGGGGGTCAGAGAGGATTCCCTGCCCAGGAATGGGGGTTCAGGGGGGATCCTGTCCACGATTTGGGGTTCAAAGGGATCCTGACCCCCAGGAATGGGAGATCCGGTGGGTCCCGGGGCTGGATAAGGGGCTGCAGAGGGGTCCCACTGCCAGGAAATGAATGTTCATGGGGTCGATGCCGAGGAATGGGGGTTCAGGGGGTTTCCCTGCTCAGGAATGGGGGTTCAGGGGATTCTCTTCCCAGAATTCGGGGTTCAAGTGAGTCCCGGTGCCAGACAAGAGGGCACAGGGGGGTCCTGGTGTCGGAAATGGGCGTTCAAGGGGGTCCCGATGCTCAGGAATCGGGGCTCAGTGGATTCTGAGGCCCGGGAATGGCGATTCAGGGGGGTTTCTCTGACCAGGAATGAGGATTCAGGGGGATCCCAATGACAGATAAGGCGGTACAGGGGGTTCCGGTGCTGGCGAAGGGGATTGAAATGGGTCAGTGGATCCAAGATGGGGTTCAGGGGAGCTCCCCTGCCCGGTAACAGAAGTTCAGGAGGATCCCGGAGCCCGGAAATAGAAGTTCAGGGGGTCCCGGTTTTGGGGTTCCCACTCACCTTTCGTCGTGCTCCCCGGGTCCGCCTGGAGCCCAGGAGCCCCAAGAGCAGCCCCAGCCGCAGCGCTGGAGCCATGGCGCTGCTCCGCTGCAGCCCCGAGCACTGCCCTGGCCCCGCCCCGGCCCTGGCCCCGCCCCCAGAGCCGCCTCCGGCCCCGCCATTGGCCCCGCTATTTCCTGTCCACCAATGGCAGCTGGCTCTGGTACTGACGTCACCGGTCGCCGGGTAGATCCCGGCCTCACAGGTTGGGACGCGGAAACGAAAGTGACCGGGGAGGGCGCGAGGGAGGGGGGACGGGGGAATTCCACAGAATTCCTCTGAATCCCCGCTGCGACCGCCCTGGAGCCCTCTGAGAACCACCTGGGGACCCCTGGGACCCCCCTTAAGAAAGCGCCGGGAGTGGAGAACTGGGGGTCACAGAAATTTGGGAGCTCTGGGGGTGCAAAGGTGACGGAAGAGGGCGAGTTTGGGGCCTGGGAGGGGCGGGATGCCCAGGGAGGTGGGCAGGGGGTACCAGAACACGGGAAGAGGGTCCAGGACGGGATCCCAGTCGCGGATAAGGGGGTGCAGGGGGTCCCTATGCCCAGAACCTGAGGTTCAGGGGTTCTCCGGTCAAGAAAAGGGGGGTGAGGGCAATGGGGGGACCAGGGGGTCCCCGGGCCCAGGAAAGGGGTGCACGGGGCCCCGCTGTTGAGGAAGGTGGTGGGTGGGGGCTGGGGAAGGCAGAAGTGGGGGTCCAGGGGGTGCCGGGCTCAAGGAAAAGCGCGGGCTGGGGCTGGGAGAGGTGTCAGCGTCTCCCCAGCTGCGTCCCCGGGATCCGCTAAAGCGAGACCGGGGAAAGGGGAATTCCAGGGGATTCATTTGGATCCCACTGGATCCTCGCTGAGATACCCTGGGGCGTGGGGGAAACGCTCCGGGAGCCCCTGGAACCCCTTCCAGGAAACGCCGGGAATGGAAAATTGGGAGGACACAAAAATTTGGGAGATTTGGGGGTCCAAAAGCCGAGGAAAAGGCGGGACTGGGGCCTGGGAAGGGCGGGATGGCCGGGAATGGGGGTGCAGGGGGTCCCAGAGCACTGACGGGGGTGCGGGGAGATCCCAGTCCCGGGTTAGGGGGTGCAGGGGGGTCCCGGTGCTGGAGAAGGGAGTACAGGGGATTCCCCGTGCTCGAAAATGGGGGTTCAGGGTGTTCCTGTGCCGGGAAATGCGGGTTCAGGGGGAGTTTCCTTCCCGGAATTCGGGGTTCAAGGGAGTCTCCAAGATCGCGTTTCCGGGGGCGCCGGTGACCAGAAGTGGGGGTTCAGGGGTGTCCCGGTGCCAGGTGAGGGGGTACAGGGGTGTCCCGGTGCTCCCGAAGGGGTTGCAGGGGGGTCGGGGTGGCCGTAAAAGGGCGCTCAAGGGGGTCCACGTGCTCAGGAATGGGGGTTCAGGGGGATCTCGTTGCCGGATAAGGGGGTGCAGGGGCGTCTCGATGCTGGGGAGGGGGATTGAGGTTCGGAGGGCTTCCCCTGCCCAGGAACGGGGATTTAGAGGGGTCCCGGTGCCCGGAAATGGAAGTTCAGGGGGTCCGGGAGTTTCAGTTCTGGGGGGTCCCGGTTTCGGGGTTCCCACTCACCTTTCGTCGCGGCGCTCGGGTCCCCCAGGAGCCCCAAGAACAGCCCCAGCGCCGGAGCCATCGCAGCCGCCCCAATCGCGGCTCTGGCGCAGCTGGAGAGACGCGAAAGCGAAAGTGCCGAGGGAGCGCTGGGGGAGGGGAAAAGGGGAGGGGAAAAGGGGGAATTGCAGGGAACGGACCGGGATCCCCTCCTGGCACCCCTCCGGATCCCTCGGGGATCCATCTGTGCCGCGCTCCCGCCCCGGTTCCCTTTGTCTCAGCCCCGGCTAGCTCTTGTGGGGCGAGGGCGGGCGATGGAGGCACCCTCCGCCGCTCCCAGCTGGGGTTTGGAGAGTGCCTTTGTGGGTTCCGGGCAGCGCTAGCAAGCCTCGCGGTGGTAAATGAAGAGCGGATCCTGCTGGGGGCTAAGTCCGAGTTTATTGTAGCCCAACGGGGCCAAATATCCTAGAACGATACCAGCCAACAGGAACAAGCACAAGGTGCTTGCACTGGCTTATAAACTGTAAGGGAGGGGTATCCAACGACCAATGGGGATAGGGATAGGGGGTGGCTCCGGGATGGGGGGATATGGTGGGGTCCAATGGGGGAAGGATATGGGGGGAGCCCCAGGTCCTCGCCCAATCACCCGGTGCCCTGAGTAGAAGCTTCTGGATGGATGGGAAGGGGCACCGAGTGATAGACAAGGCACCCGGGGGGGTAAAATGCCTCTTTCAGGGTGATGGATAGATACTGGGAAGGCGGGAAGGGAGGACAAGGCGGGAAAACTGGGGATAAACCAAGTTGCACACGGGGGTACAAAGGAATAAACCAATACATAATACAGGGATAATAAAACATATACATAACGCAACTCCACATCTCCTCTTTTTTTGTTTAAAAAGAAAGAAAGGTGAAGAGGATAAAGTAAGTCTTTAAACGGGGGCTTCACAGTCACTGGGCTCATTTTGAAACTAGATGTTTCCTTTTTCTGGAAATTCTTCTTCTTGAAACCCTTCTTTGTTCAAGGGTTTCAGTTCATCACTATGTTAAAGCTTGTAATAAACACAATGAGTCCCAGCAGCAGCAAAAGTCCTGTTTCTTTAGAAAGCAACTGAAATTAATAGTCGAGGTAGGGGAGGTCTAACTCAAAGGGGAACAGAGAATCCCAGGAGCCAGGGAGGGAAGAGGGGGGACCAGGTGAGGGGGACCTTTTCCGCCGTCGGAGGGCGGCGTACCCAACTTGAGGACTGTCCGGTTTTCTCTTCTGGGTCTTAGGGACATATGGTCTGACGAATTTGGAAGGGACCCATCTCAGGCCTGAGGGCGTGGATACGCAAGCGTACCCCCGTCCCCAGGTGACCAAGTCATAGGGTCCCTCCTGCCGCCAGGTCTCAGGGTTTTTAATGAGAACTGGCGGCTTTTCCTTGACCTTGCTCTGCTCGTAGGAATTAAAGTGCCTCGCGATGGGGGGGTTGAGGCACTCGAAGGAACAGTTTAAGAAATTGATGGTAAAAAGGGCCCGCGCTAACTGAACCTGGGGGGACTCATTTTTAGCTGACGACTGTTGTTGTTTAAGCATCCTTTTGATGCTTTGATGAGTCCTCTCTATCACGGCTTGACCTGTCGGGGAATAGGCGATGCCAGTTTTATGTTCTATTCCCCATTGCTGCAGGAAGCCTGCGAATTCCTTGGATGTGTACCCGGGGGCATTGTCTGTTTTTATCTGTTTTGGGACGCCTAGCATGGAGAAGGCTTGTATCAGGTGTTTCTCTACTTCCTTGGCCTTCTCCCCTGTGTGGGCAGAGGCGAAAACTGCTCCAGAGAAGGTGTCCACGGAGACATGGATGTACTTCATCCTCCCGAAGGAGGGGATATGAGTAACGTCCATCTGCCACACCTCACAGGACTTTAGACCCCTAGGGTTAGCCCCTGCGCTCACCGATGGTAGAGGGAGCGACTTACAGGACGGGCATGTGGCCACAATGGCCTTGGCCTGGTCCCAGGTTAGATGGAACTGCCGGACCAGACCAGGCGCATTTTGATGGTAAAGCTGGTGGCTTATTTTGGCTTGCTGGAACTTGTCCGGGAGCGGCGCCAGCTGTGCGGGGGCGGCAGCGAGGGAATCGGCGCGGCGATTGCCCTCGGCCAAGAACCCTGGCAGGTCGGTGTGTGACCTGATATGCATCACATAAAACGGTTGCTCTCGGTGGGAGACTAGCCTTATCAGCTTAGAGAGCAACCTGTTAAGGGCATCGTTGGAGACACCTTGCAGGATTGCATCCTGTGCTCTAGACACTACACCTGCTACATAGGCCGAATCAGTTACCAAATTAAAAGGTTCAGAGAACCGCTCAAAAGCTCTAACGACTGCGGCCAACTCAGCTACTTGAGGGGATCCTTCTACTTCAACAACATCTGCCTCCCACTGCTGAGTTTGAGGATCTTTCCAAGTCACTACTGACTTGTGGGACCCTCCGGACGCGTCCGTAAAAACTGTTAGAGCCTTTAAGGGTTTTTTGCTCTGAATCTGTTTTGTTGACAGAGTGAATTGGATTTCGGAATTGAAAATTTTGTGGGCCGGTCTCAAAACAGAAATTTTTCCGGTGTAGCTGTCCAGTGCAAACTGCAATGATTCATTCTCTTGCAGCAGGTGTTCTAACATTGCCTTTGTGAATTGGCCCGATTCTAATTTCAAAGGAATGTGGATGTGATCAAAGTCACACCCCGCCAGCTCCCGAATCCGCGTTCTCGCTTTGCGGATTAGCTCTGCCACCAGCTCTTGTGGCCGTGTCAATCTTTTGGATCGTGAATGACTCAGGAATACCCACTCTATGATGGAGAGTGGGTCCCTTTTGTCCTGATCCTTGCCCTTTCCTAGGGTGTCTGCCCATTGGAAGATGACACCGTGGAGGTGTGGCAGTCTGCCCAATATGATGAATCTGAAGGGCAGGCCCGGATCGTACCTGTGGGCCTGCCTGGCAGACATTGCCTCCTGAACCTTCTGCAAAGCAGCTTTGGCCTCTGGAGTGAGTTCCCTGGGAGAACTAGGCTCTTCCCCCCCTTTCAATAAATTGAAAAGAGGGGCTAGGTCTTCGTTGTTAATACCTAACCAGGGTCTCACCCAGTTTAAAGACCCACACAGCTGCTGTACGTCGGCTAGAGTCCGAATTGAATTTTTTATGGCCAATTTCTGCGGAACAATGGTCCGCTTGTTTATTTCTAAACCCAGGTACTTCCAAGGTGGCATTTTTTGAATCTTATCCTCTCGCAGCTCGAACCCTACAGCAACCAACGCACTGGTTGTCAGTTCAAGCGCGTGTGTAAGTAGATCGCTGTTGGGGGCACAAATAAGAATATCATCCATATAGTGCTGGATGATCACGCCCTCGGTGGCTGCACGCACAGGGGACAGCAATGAAGAGACGTACCACTGGCAAATGCTTGGGCTGACTTTCATGCCTTGGGGAAGAACTTTCCAGTGGTATCTCTCCATTGGGGCTTCTCGGTTGATGGAAGGAACCGAGAAGGCGAACCGTGGTGCGTCATCAGGGTGTAGGGGAATTTGGAAAAAACAATTTTTGATGTCAATGACAGCTAATTCCCAATTTTCTGGTAACATCGTGGGGGACGGCATCCCTGGCTGGAGAGGACCTATGTCTTCTATTACATTGTTGATGGCGCGAAGGTCATGAAGGAGGCGCCACTCGTCTTTGCCAGGTTTTTTCAGGACAAAGACAGGGGAATTCCAGGGGGATGTTGTTTCCTGGATATTCCCTTTGGCAAGTTGCTCCTTCACGAGCTCCCGAAGCGCTTTTAATTTCTGTTTATTGAGCGGCCACTGCTCTACCCACACTGGTGTATCTGTGAGCCAATTAAGTTTCCGGGTAGGACGCTTCTCAGTGACTGTTGCCCGAAAAACCTGGGGGGTCGGGATGTTAATTGTGACCCCCCACTGGGCCATCAGGTCTCTCCCCCATAAGGGTTCTGTGTAATCTAATACGAACGGGCGTAAATAGGCCGATTGTCCGTTCGGCCCCTCAAATTTTATGATGTTTTTTGATTGCTTTGCCAATTGAGAACCCCCTACACCTTGAATTTTCCCCGCCACGTTTTGCAATTCCCAGCGTGACGGCCAATCCCGTGCGGGAATGACTGTCACGTCTGCTCCTGTATCTAGGAGACCGCTTAGGTGTTTGTACTCCCCATCCTTCCGCATATAGCAGGAGAGCTTTGGTCTTTCCTTCCCTATGACCTGGGCCTGGCACACCTGGTAGCTCTTCTTCGCTGACTTCTTCCATAGATCCTCAGGGTGTGCCGGAGGCCCAGATGCTGGAATGGCTTGGGCAATGATTTGGCCCTTGGGAAGGAAGACTGGAGGATGGGGGCAGTGCAGCCACACTACTAATCGTTCGGTGTTCTTAGATGTCAGGGATGGTGCAATAGTGACTTCGAGAGGCGTGAATTTTGTGTCCCCAAGAACGATGTACTTACTGTGGAGGTTCCTCCAGGTTCCTGGGTCCTCTGTTGTCACCCTGATTCTTAAGACTTCTTAAAGCCTTCTGAGTTTACATTCCTTTGGAGAACTTTTCCACACAATTTCTGTAAACAACGTATTGTTTACATTCTTTTATGGGGGTAGAAAGCACTTGATGTACTAGTGGTTTGTCCAATGTCTTTGGAGAGGTGGACCGTTCACTCTCCAATCCAATGTCACCCTTGGGAAGGTATAAAAGACAGAGTCAAATAATAAACGTCCCTTTTTTACCTTGCAAGCAGCAGGTGGTCCGCGTGGTGCTTTCACGTGTCCCACAGCAACACTCTGTGTCGACAGCGATGGAGTGCCAGTCGCTGTCCCTTAGGTGCAGAGCCTCAGTCAGGGCCAACCTATATGGGGAGAAACAAGATACGATGTTAAGTATCGGCTTGGGCTGGTTCGGGCCTCGACCCAGCCAAGCAGTGGGAATGAAATCCACATCTTCTCTCATATAGGCTGGTTTGTCAGCCATAATCTGGTGTGTCAAGTCCAGTGAAATGTCCTCAGGTGGGCATTGCAGGTAGTCGTCCCTCCCCTCCTCTGATGTTATAGAACCCACCATATTTATGTCCTCGCGCAGGGAGGGACTGCGCTGATGACTCAGTTTTTTTGTTTTCCCCCCGAGTTGGGGGCACTCTTTTCTTGTCGCTGTTGTTTAAACCTAAAAAACTCGTCCCTCAGCGGGCATTGGGAAGCCCAATGTCCCTTCTGCCTACATAGATTGCAGGCCTGATGGTGCTGTTGTCCCCTCGGGGGTGCTCCTGTAGGGCGGCGATCTGGAGAAGGGGTGGCTGGCGGTGTCACGGCTTCAACGAAGGCTACTCTCTTTGTGGGTGGTTTAGGAGTCTCTGGAATGTCTTTAGCAGGAACTGTCACCTTCCTCGCACAGACTTGTAGCATGCTTTGAAGGGTAGGCTCAGGGTCCAGGGGCAGACTGAGGATTGCTTGCCGGCACGCGTCGTTAGCGTTCTGCCTCGCAACTGTGGCAAGCATCCCCTCTCGCAGCCTCTCGTCCGGGACCTGAGCCTCCATCGCGTGATGCAAGCGATCCACGAACGCGACAAAAGGTTCTAGGGATTCCTGCTTTAGGGACAAGAAGTTAATAACCGTACCGCTGGGTCTTAACTTAAAAAACGCCTTTTCTGCTGCCCTAGTGCTGACTTGCAGCGCCTCTCTGGGGATTTTTTCCGCCTGCTTGGTCCCCATTTTCCAATCCCCCTCCCCGCACAAGTGGTCTAGCGATATTACAGCCCCATCCTCATCCCTAGAGCTATCTGCATTGGCCCAGAGGTCAGGTAACACCTCTCTGATCTCCCGCTTCCACTCGGACTCCCAGATGAGGAATTCTCCGTGGGTAATTAAACAGGAGAAGAGAGTTCGCATGTCTGCTGGGACATATTCTTTGGAGGAGAGGGTTGCTTTTAATAAGCCTCGGAAGTATTCGCTTTCCATCCCGAACCCCTTCTTGGCCTTGCAGAGCTCTTTGATGGTCTGCTGGGGGATGGGGGACCACTGTGCAAGGGGCCTACCCCCCTGCCGCGGGGTACAGGTGACAGGTGCGGCCGAGAAGGCAGGTAGGGACTGGGGTGGATCGGGGTTCCCACGCTCCCCCCCCCCGGAACCGAAAGCGTGGGAACTGGAAGTGGGGTCGTGGGAACCAGGGGACAAGGCGTGGTCTGGAGCAGGAGGAGTGGTATGTTGGGGACTCCCCTCCCCGGGGGTGGAGCTGAGGGGTGGGGTGTTGAATAATTCAATGGAGGGGGAGTTGACGGGGGGTGGAGGAGGGAGGTGGGCGGAGAAATCTGGGGAGCAGAAGGGGTTGGTCTGCTGGAAGGGGTTATGGGAGGGGGGAGGACAGGGATCATGGGAAGAAGGAGCACGAGTGGCGGGAAAACCCACGCGGTCACTTCCATCTTGTGTCCTGGGGAAGGGGGAAGAAGGGAAGCCATTTCGTGGGGTTTGGGGATGGAGGATGGGGGATGAGGGATCTTCGGGGGTCTGGGATAACTGAAAACGAACGGAGTCTCTACGGGACGGGGCTGTACAGCGCGGGGAAGAAGGGGAACGGGTAGAAGCAGAGACAGTGCCTGCACCGCTCTGCGGGGTGTCTAGGGTATTCTCAGAGGGGCCAGAATCTGCCTGCGGGCAATGCCGGGATGCCTGTCTGATAATACCCGACTTCGGGAGAGAGGGAGAGTTTTGCCGCAGTTTTCCCGCAGCGCCCGCCGCAGCCGCGGGAGCAGCGACAGCAGCCGCCCCGTGCCCTGCCGCAGCCGCAGCCTCGGGAGCAGCGACAGCAGCCGCCCCGCGCTCTGCCGCAGCGGCGGCTGCCGCATCGTACTGCAGCGACCGGGCTGAGGGACAGGGAAGCGGAGTAGGGTTATATGAACTACCCGCCGAACTGGGGATCGGTTTGTTTGCGGCTGGCAGTGGCAGACTTTCGTAGCGATATTTAATTATATCGCGAATTTGGAGAGCCAAATGGGTGAATATGGAGAGAGAGAGATCTGACTGTTGCAGGATCTTCCCCGCTACCTGTTCCCAAAAAGGAGCTTGGTATAATTTAGCTGGCGAAATGTCAGGGAAAGTTTGCGACAACCACTGAACGAACCGTTTTACTTCAGATTTTTTAACCTTAATTCCCCCCACTAAAAGGATACCCACAACTTGGGAATAAATGCTCTTCTGCGGCACGGACAGCCTTGCACCCATGGCTGTTAGATGTTAAATCGTGCTGCAGTGCCTACGATTGGGAAAACACGAACGAAAAACAAAAGACCACACTTCCGGCTTTGTCGCGGTCCTTAAGCTTCCCGCCCGGAAAGGGAAGCACCAAAAACAGGAATTTTTTCCCCGAACCCCGGGGAAAAAGAAACCCACCAAAAAGGTATCCTTCCCCTAAAACTTAGGGGAAAGGAACCAACCAAAAAAAAAGGACCGGGAAAGCCCCAGGGGCCCCTATACTCACAAACCACAGGGGTCCGAGAGGGAAGGGTGGAAAAGAAAAACCAATCGCAGGGCTTCTCCGCGAGAGAATCGACTCCGGAGGTGCGTTCCAGAGCTGCCGATCCTGTCCCCAAGAGTGCCACCCACTAAAACGTGGGTCTGCTCTCGCCGGGGTAGCTGACGGCCAGGAGGACGATTCTTCAGGTCTGCGCGACCCTAAAATCCTCAAACGAGGGTCCAACGCCGCGAAAACGGGGCCCCACGTTGGGCGCCAGCTGCCGCGCTCCCGCCCCGGTTCCCTTTGTCTCAGCCCCGGCTAGCTCTTGTGGGGCGAGGGCGGGCGATGGAGGCACCCTCCGCCGCTCCCAGCTGGGGTTTGGAGAGTGCCTTTGTGGGTTCCGGGCAGCGCTAGCAAGCCTCGCGGTGGTAAATGAAGAGCGGATCCTGCTGGGGGCTAAGTCCGAGTTTATTGTAGCCCAACGGGGCCAAATATCCTAGAACGATACCAGCCAACAGGAACAAGCACAAGGTGCTTGCACTGGCTTATAAACTGTAAGGGAGGGGTATCCAACGACCAATGGGGATAGGGATAGGGGGTGGCTTCGGGATGGGGGGATATGGTGGGGTCCAATGGGGGAAGGATATGGGGGGAGCCCCAGGTCCTCGCCCAATCACCCGGTGCCCTGAGTAGAAGCTTCTGGATGGATGGGAAGGGGCACCGAGTGACAGACAAGGCACCCGGGGGGGGTAAAATGCCTCTTTCAGGGTGATGGATAGATACTGGGAAGGCGGGAAGGGCGGACAAGGCGGGAAAACTGGGGATAAACCAAGTTGTATATGGGGGTACAAAGGAATAAACCAATACATAATACAGGGATAATAAAACATATACATAACGCAACTCCACACATCTGGGACCCTCCACGGCCGCGCCCTGCGGGACCCCCGGGCCGGGCCGTGCTGAGCTCCCGGGCCCTGCGCTCCAGCTCTGCCCGGACCCCGCTGGGCTCGGCCCAAAGCCGGGCAAGCACCGGGAGCAGCGGATCATAAATCCCAGAGCGGCTGCAGAGCCCCGTGCCCAGGCCGGGTTTCCCAGCAAAGGGAGGCATGGGGGTGATGTGCCCCGGGCTGGCTGGGAATGGGGGCCCGGGGGTCCCCGGGGTCACGGAAACGGGGGATCCAGGGGCTGGGAGAGGAGGATACCCGGGAAAGGGGGTGCAGGGGGGTGTTGGTGCAGGATAAGGGAGTGCAGGGGGGTCCCAGTGCCCGGGAATGGGGTGAGGGAGGGCAGAATCTGGGGAATGGCAGTGGCTGCCGGGAAAGGACCAGGACAGGCTGGGATGGACTGGGACAGACTGGGAAAAGAATCCACTGGGAGCAGAACTGGGGCACCAGGGATCATACTGGGATATACTGGGACCCCACTGAGGGCCACCGGGAACAACTGGGAACATGCAGGGGACAGTTGATAAACTGGGAGAGACTGGGAGTGGTTTGGATCATCCTGAGACTGACTGGAATCATACTGGGAGTGATCAGATCTGCAGTAGGGGTGAATCGGAGAAACTGGAATAAAGCAGGGGGCAACTGGGATCACACTGGGAGCAGCTGGTCCATGCTGGGGTCGTACTGGGATCATACTGGAACTGACGGGGTAACATTTGGAGTGACTGGCATTATACTGGGAGTGTCTGGGAGTAACTGGGATCATACTGGAGGCGACTGGGATCAAACCAGACTCATACTGGGAGCATCTGGGAGTTACTGGGATCGTACTGGAGGTGACTGGACTTATACTGGGAGCGGCTGAGACCCGGTGGGGCCAAATGACATCGTGTAAGATGCGACTGGGTTCATACTGGAAGTGACTGAACTCAGGGGCCACATCGAACTCTTCCTGAGAAGGACTGAAAGGAACCATACCGGGGATGACTGGGAGCACTGGGACCGTGTTGGGGTCAACTGGGATCCTGCTGGGAGTGATTTGGACCATACCGGGAGTGACCGGGAACCACCGGTGAGGCGGCGGCGGCGGAGCTCGGAGGCGGCCCCGGCGCAGGTGGGAGCCGCGCTGGGCTCTGCGGGGGCTCGGGGCTGGCTGCGGGCGGAGGGGGCGGCAGGGGGCTCCGGCGGCTCGCCGGTGCCGTGTCCGGCCCGTGCCGGCCCCGGGCTGAGGGCGCTGCGGGAGCGGCTGCCCGCGGTCTCCTTCCGGCCGGGGCCGGGCAGGAGCCGCTGCCGGAGCAGCGCTGGCTCGGCCCGGCTGCTGCGGGCAGGACGGAGGGGCTGCCCCGTCCCCGGAGGCTGCGCTGGGGCCGCTCCGAGCTCCGCCACCGCCGCCTCACCGGGCTCCGCTCATGGCGGCTCTGCGGAGCCAGGGGCGCCCTGGGGGCGGCACCGGGGCCGTGCTCGGGCCCGCTCTGGCCAATCAGCGCGCCAGAACCAGGAGTGACGGCAGACCCAGCCAATCGCGGCGAGGGCGGGCTCTGCACACGGCGCGGCCTCGCCGCCATTCCCCGAACTCCGGCGTTTCCCGGAGCCCGCGGGGGAGGAGCGGCCCCGCCTGGGCCCGGCCCGGGCAGGAGGCCCAGAGCCGCCGCTGCCCCGCACCGCCGGGAGCTCGGCTGACCGCTGTTATGGACGAATTCAATTGGGGGGCTAAGTGTAGATAAATCAATTAACAAGAATTTATTAAGCAAGCGGTATTAAGCAAAAGAACAGCGCTGGGCAGCCGGGGAGCCTCTGCTCTGCCACGGCGCACCTTCCCCCTTTGACCTTTTTGGTTTTATAATCCCTTTGTTTTTCGGTTGACGTATTTTCTCTCTATGCACTCTGTGCCAGTGCAATTGGTTGCTGGGGGTCTTTTTTTCTGCCGTTGGTGGTCATAGGAATGAAGACTCCTCATCTTCCTTGCAGATTGTCCTTGGCCTAAAAGTTAACTTGTATATAATTAGTTACACAGTCTTCTATGCTAGTTGCATTCCCTACTCAGTTCAAATTCTTACCTCCATTAATTTTCATTTTGATGAACAAAGACCTTTTTATTTATTACAATCCCCCCTTTTTCTCTTGACCAATTTCTTCATTAAAACGCTTTAACTCTTGGTAGCTTAAGACCAGGGTTTCATCTACTTCTAAGTCCCTGGGCAATGTTTCATACCTATCTCTAATAAGCATTAGATGAGCTGCCTCTAGTCTTCCTTTTATAAAAATGTAAGTTCTGAAGGTTAAATTTAGTAACAACAATATTATGGGACCTGCAATCCCCCTTATACAGAATTTCTCCTTGAGTGCCATACCCCGGAGTTTTGCACCTCTCAGGTGAGACCTTTAAAAATTTATCTGGATGGGTGACAGCCAAGGCGGTTGCTATGGTTCCACAGCCCCAATACTCACACAGATATTCCCCAGGATAATGACAATATCCCCTCCCAGGATTGGAACTAGGACACCAATAGGTAGCCTGGAGTTCAGGTTTACTCCATCCCCACATAGAGTTTGCCAAATCTTTGTTAGTAATAAAAAAAATGGGAGCTACAGTGGTGGCATTATACTTAACAACTTTCCCTTGGTCTGTTTTGGTCAGAGTCCAATTAAATGGCTGGTGTGCATAGTCCCCTTGTACAGGCCAGGTACAACATATAACTAATATGCACAGGATTTGCCAGCAAGGGTGGAGTCCAAACCGCCCCAGGGTTTGATTATCATTATCTCCCCATTCCCAGTGTTTGTTTTGACATGTTATTGCTGGGCTCACCTTTACCCTTGGGAGATCAGTATCCTTGAGGCAGTTCTTGAAATACTTTGAATTGTCCCAGTCTGAGGGCTCTTTCCTCCACCGCTTCTCATCCCTCTGCCTCGCTCGCCGACTCGGTTGCTCCGGGCCGCGAGGCGCACCATCTTCTCGGAGCAAGGATATTCTTCAGGAGGACCCAAACTCTGCTTTTGTTGCCTCTTTTTGAATGATTCCCAGCTTTTATCCTTCACTTATGGTGAGTCACACTGAATCCCAGGTAAAGTTTTCCAGCAATTCCCTTTGATAATTTGAACAATTAGGGGAATTGGTTCATTGGAATGGAAACAACAATTTTCAGGCCTAGCCCCCTTAGTAAACACCTCCCACCACTCTTGGGATTCCCTTGGTAGGGTCCCGTTCTCTTCTCCAATCCTTAGGACTGACTCTGTCAGTTCTCTTTCTAACTGATAACACCTTTACAAATACCCCTAGGAGGAGTGCCTCTGTAACTATGGACCCACCACCATTCCTGGCAAAGTTTACAAATATAGCATACAAAAGGGTAACAATCACAATCCTTCTTTGTACAATATACTCTAAAATCATTAGTTATAGGATATCCATAGTCCAATATCTCACTGTACCAGCTGGTTCGTACAATTCTTACTGAGTCCATTCAGTCCATTTAAATGTGACCTTGAGGTCCCTGGGCTGGCTGGTTATTCTCCAGGGCTCTTGGGCAGCAGCAGGAATCGCTCCCTTTATTCGGCTCGCATGGGTCCACCCCTTCTCGGCGGTTCTGACTGCAGTTTCTGTAGTGAGTAAAACAACATAGGGGGCTTCCCAATTTGGGGTTAGTGAGGTTTCTTTCTAGGTTTTTTATTAACACCTTATCACCTGGATTTATATTATGGATTGCTAGGTCTAAAGGAGGTTGTTGCACTAGTAACCCGGCTCTTCTAAGCCCTTCCCGAGCCTTCACAAGTTGCATGACATATTGGTTAATTTGTTGATTACTTATTTCAGGGTGATCTATGGGAGAATCCATGTCATAAGGCATCCCATAAAGCATTTCAAATGGAGAAATTCCAATATCGGTTCTGGGCTGAGTTCTTATATTTAACAAGGCTAAAGGTAAACATTTTACCTAAGATAACTGTGTTTTATACATCAATTTAGTTAGTTGTTTCTTAATTTTCCCATTTACCCTTTCCACTTTACCTGAGCTTTGTGGATGCCAGGGAGTATGATACTGCCTCTTTGTTCCTAGAGCTGTAACTACTTCTTTAATTATTTTGGAGGCAAAGTGTGGCCCTCTGTCTGAGTCTATTACTTCTGTTAGTCTGTAGCGGGGGATTATCTCTTCTAATAGTATTTTTAGTACTGTTTGTGTAGTTGCCCTGGAGGTAGGGAATGTCTCTACAAAGTGAGTCAAGTGATCTATTATCACCAATAAGTGTTTATACCTTCCTACTTTAGGCAAATCAGTAAAATCAATTTGAATGTGGGAAAACAGTCTATGTGCCAATTCCTGTGCCCCCCATTTCCCACACCACTCACGATTTCTCACACCTGGGTCTACTCCTGGGTCAGGGGTCTCTTCAGCCCCTCTAGAAATCTCAGCCCTCATTTTAGAGAGACTGCAGACTGTAGAGAGAAAGCTTACCAGATTAAACACATTAAAGATGGTCTCTTTAACAGTCAAGGGAAACGGAACATTCTCTAATAGGGAGCTAAGAGATTCAGAGGAGAAGAAGGAAAGCAACGGCTGAAAAGCCTCATCCCCTGCTTCCCCTCTAACAAACTGGCTGCACAACCATGACCATGAGCCATGCATTCCTGGAACAGACTTCAGCAACTTCATAAACCCCTGCAAGCCATGACACCCAAGCCCAGCCCGATGGATATTCTGGTCAGTGCCCTTCTACTCCAAAAACTACGTATTAGGGACAATACCAGAGCTATTCCTGAATAAGAAAATAAACCTAGGGACCATAGAGGGATTAAGATCTCAAAAAACCCTAGGGACCAGAGACACATGCAGGCCTTCACCCCAAGAGACACTATGAATTCAAACAACATAACCAGTAACTGCTCCATACTAACACAAAGTAATTGGAACAAAAATATTATTAGAACAGGGTTTTTTTCCACTCTCTCCAACCATGAGATGGGCAGCAAAATATTTGTCCTTGTTTAGGGCAAATTTGGGAGAAAAACCTCTGGAAGGAGCCCCCAGAAAACAAACCCCCATGGCCCCTCCCCATCCACCTCATTCAGGAAGAATTTTCTTGGAGAGAAGTGGAAAAGAACCTGTTTATTTAACAAACAAAACCCTTCCCAGCACTAAAAAAATGAACAACACCAGATGACAACAAAACTCTTTCACCACTCTGCAGAGATGACAAATCCAGATAGTCTTTCCTGGGGGTGGTCGCCCGGGTCTGGGCGCTGGGGATTGCTCTGGGCACTGGGGATGGCTGCTGCAGATCACAGAGCGCAGGCTCCCGGTGCTCCTCGGGGTTCCCAGGTCCCAGTCTGGAGCAGGCTGGATGGTATTCAGGAAAGGGAAAGGAAAAAAAAAAAAAACAGTCTAGGGAAAGAATTAGACTGCTTAGCTAAACTAATTTAAAAAGCAAAGGCAAAAGCAAAAGCCAGCAAGCAAAGCAAAAGCCAGCCAGCACTGGCCTCTTCTAGACAGCAGAGCATGGGGGGATGTGAGGCAGCTGATAACAAGGCAAAACAATCCTTCACTTTCTGAGTCAGTTCTGAAAGCACAGAACAGAATATCAAACATGAACAGAACACACAATTGGGGATACAAACACCAGAACCTCACCCTAGGACATTCCACCCCGTATCTCCTTATCTTCAACATCATGTAAAAACTCCATCAAGTTAAAACTTCTATCTTTCACTTACTCATACATATTTCCTTCCATTTCACTTGCTCATACCTTTGACACTTACACATTTCCTCCTATTTCACTTGTTCAAACCTTCGACACTTACACATTTCCTTCTGTCTCATGTCTGTGTGTTTTCATGTACAGACACTGGCAGTAACACCCAGCAAACGGTGATATTTGCACGAGTCTCACCCCACAATCAGATTCCCCTGAGGTACACATCGTGTTGCTCCATCTCTCTGCATTATCCACCATGTACAACCTGGTCCCTGAGCAAAGACAATCCCACAAATGGGTTTGTCTCTACTCGAGGCAGAATTGATCCACACTGATTTCCCTAACAAACCTCTGACATGTGCCACTGGGACTTCTTGTGGGACGGACGGGTGGATTTTGTCTGGAGGATTTGTGCCATCTCCATCTCTATCTCCATCTCCATCTCCATGCAGAGCTGGTCTCATCTTTTGGGTCTTCTGTGCTGGTCTCAGGATTTTTTGCCACTGGTATGTTTGTTGGTCCAAGAAACAGTTTTAGAAATTTCCCTGGGAGCCACCTGGGTCCTGATAGTGTTGAGATATAGGCATATCCTCTTCCCCAAGTTATTAAAGGGAAAGGTTAGAAATGTGTTTGGTGTCTGGGTCCTTGATCAGCACCAGCACTTTTTCAACTAGTTTTCCTTGGGACGAGTTGGAAAAGTGCCAGAGGACAAGCTGTTCAAAAAATTTATTGCATAAAGAGCCTTACAGAGCATCTTAATTGCAGAGGTTGTGCCTGTCCCTCCCTGTTGCTGATTGAGGACCCATTTAAGGGTAGAATGGGCTCTTTCAATGACGGCTTGGCCGATGGGAGAATGAGGTATACCCATATTGTGCTTTACCCCGCACTGATTGAAGAAGTCTTTGAGCTTAGGGAGGTATAAGCCGGACCATTGTCTGTTTTAATCTCTCTGGGGACTCCCAAGGTGGCAAACAAAAGGAGAAGGTGCCTGATGGTTTCTTTGGTGCTTTCTCCTGCCCAGGCCAAGACAAATACTGCACCTGAGAATGTGTCAGTTGACACATGTAAGTATTTGGATTATCCAAAGGCAGGGTAATGTGTAACTTCTGTTTGTCACAATTGGCAGCTGTTCAGGCCTCGGAGGCTAACCCCTAAGGCTAAAGATGGAATTTTATAAACTTTGCAATCTGAGCAGGTGGACACCATTGCCCTGGTTTGATCCTGAGGTAGTCTGAATGTTTGCATTAACGCAGGAACATTTTGATGAAAGAAATCATGGCTTAGTTAGGCCTGTGAAAGGATATCTGGCGTGTTGGCATGGTGCACAGACATGGCCAGGGCATCTGCTCTATGGCTGCCTTCCGCAAGGGGTCCTGGGAGGTCGGTGTGCGACCTCACATGCATAATGTGAAACGGGTGCTTTCAGTAGGAGAGGAGGTATACTAATTCTGAAAGCAACTTGTAAAAATTTGGGTTTGTCACCTCCCTTAATAACTAATGTTCTGCCCTCATAGCTACTCCAGCAACATAGGCCAAATCAGTGACTAAATTAACAGGTTCTTGGAACCTCTCTGACATGGTGCCAGAGTCTCACAGCTAGCTCAGTCACCCCACAGCACCATGCTGAGAGTGGGACCCACCCCAGAAGCAGGGTGATCTGGGGTGCAGCTTAGAGTGAAAGCTCCAGAGCACTTGGATGAAACAGGCACAGAGTGTGGAGGCAAGGATGAGGAGGAGGCTGTCAATCTGGGTTCCAGGGAAAGGTTTATTTGAGGGAAGATCCAAGGACGAAGAGCCCTGATCAGAGGTTTGCAGACACCTTTAAACAGGGGAGGTTTAATAGGATAGTACAAAGCTTCAACCAATTAGGGATATCCTGGGGAGGAGCAAAAGGTGG
This sequence comes from Lonchura striata, assembly GCF_050655825.1. Taxonomy (NCBI): domain Eukaryota; kingdom Metazoa; phylum Chordata; class Aves; order Passeriformes; family Estrildidae; genus Lonchura; species Lonchura striata. The sequence goes on from NC_140737.1 coordinate 1,821,210, forward strand.
AGTCTTACAGTGTATCAACCAATGAGGGAGATTAGGGGAGGAGAATGGGTCACATAGTCCAATGGGGCATTGAGGATGAGGGAATTTCCAAAGGGGAGGTCCAAGCCAGGGTGGTACAAAGAGAGATTGGCAGGGAACTTGCTAGAACAAGGGGCTGGTATGAAGGGGGATTGACATGCATGGGCTGGGCTGAGGGAGGATTGACACAGAACATTCGAGAGCAGTGGGCAGGGTTAGTGTTGGAACTCAAAATGTCTCTCAGACATTTTTAGAGGTTCCAGGCCTTGGTCAGAAGCATTTTAGACTCAGACAGGCAGCTGGAAACAGCTGTGATTTTGAGTTTGAGCCATGGAATGAGTTACCAACTTTGGAGGTGGAACAAGCAGTCACAAAAGGTTAGATAGTATAGTAAAAGTATTTACAAAACAGAGGGAAATTTTTTTAGTATTGTACAGGGGGGTTTTAGCACTTGTACAGGGGGGCTTTTACTTTTTACATGGGGTCAGAAGTTCTAAGATGGAGGAAAGTGGGCTGATCCTGTTCTTCCTCCTTCTTCTTCCTTGTCTCCATGTTCTTGGTGATGTTGGCACTGACAGATTGGTTTAGAGTAGAAAAGCACTTTGTAATATAGGTAGTAGGTACTGGGGGAAAACTATAAACATGTAATACGTAATATATCATATAAAAGATAGCAGCAGCCCTGGGCGGGGAGGGGAGAAGAAGAAGACAGCAGACAGAGAGGATGTCAGGGTGTATGTGTGCCTCTGCCCGGGCCACTGACCAAGCAGCCACAGCCCGAGAAGACAATCTTTTAGATAACTCACAATAAACTGCCTTGAGACTGAACAGCAAGAGCCTGCGCAGTTTTTCTTTGGAAGCACGGGTTGGAGGAGGAATTTCACCACCACATGGGACCCCAGAACAAGCCTGGGGTTCCCACAGGTTAGGTGAGACAGACAACTCAGGGGAAGATTACAATTTCAGGGACAAACCATTAACTCTGGGGAATAAGGGGGATACAGAAAAGTCCATTAAATGTAAACATGCACCATAACACCTCTCAAAGGCTCTGATTATGGCAGCAAGTTCATCCATTTGAGGGAACCCCTCAATAATTTGGACATCAGACTCCCAATTCTGGATCAAAGGATACCTCCAAGTCATCACTGATGTGTGGGTTGCTCCTGAGCTGTCTGTGAAAATTGTCAATGCCTTTAGAGGTTTCCTACTTTGGACTAGTTTTGGGACCAAATTAAAAACTTAATTGAACAGCTTATGACTTGGTGGATGGATGGATATTTGGCCTGGGTAGCTATTCAGGGAGAACTGAAGGTGTTTGTCCGGAGCAAATTGTCCAGACCTCTAGCTGTCAATGGCACAGATATGCATGTGAAGTCACACCCAGCAGGGTGGGAGGCATTTTCTGGCTCTAGCAATTAGTTGTGCCTTTAGTTCCTGCGAGGTGGTGACTGTTTTCGTCAGTTGATCATGAAGAAAGACCCACTCAATCATGAGGAGTGGATGTCTCAGCTGTGTGTCCCAACAATAAATATTAGTGCATGGAATTTGAGTGATTTATCCAGAATTATAAGTTCCCTTCAGGGAAGTGTCGGATACATTAGATGAGCTGTCGGGAGGAGAGGGCTTCTTGCACTTTTTTGATGGATTCCTGGGCCTCCAGAGTGATGCTCCTTGGGGAATCAAGCTCCTTGTTGCTGCAAAGGAGGCAGAAGAGCAGGGCGAGGTCTTCCATCGTAATCCCCAGCAGCGGATGCACTCGGCTGATGGATCTGCAAAGCAGGTGAAGATCACAGAGGGTCCTGGCGTTGTCCTTGATGGAAAGCTGCAGGGGTATGATGGTGTGCTCATGGATCCAAAGTCCCACGTAAATCCAAGGGCAGGTATGTTGGATTTTGTCCTCCCAGATTTCAAATCTGGCTTCCTCAATTGTCTTGATGGTCTTGGAAAGAACTATATTAAGGTAAGTCTCTTCCGGGGCACAAATAAGAGTATGTCTCAGGTTTAGCTGGGTATTAATTACTCGGTGTTGAATTACCATCTGTTAAAGGTGGGGCAGTTATCCTGTTAATTGGGCACTTTTCTTTATCTCTTCCACAACCAATCCTCCCTCCAGAGAAGCATCTACTGTTAATGAGCTATTGAATGTCACTGCATGACTGATAAAAATTACATCATCTCATTGTAAAATGCTCCACCCAGAGGGAGGGGCCAAGCATTCCTACCTGGATATAATCTGATGTTTGGAACACCAAATCAGCCTTTTCCCACCGGATTCCCAGAGGAGCAGCTTTCTTCCTTACTGGATTCCCAGGCCCATCTACACCACCACTTGACCTTCAGAGGAAGACTACATCCTTCTACAGGATTACTGCTTCAACAGAACCACAGCTGTCACTCCAGGAGCACTGAGCCACCATTTAATGGGACTGCTACCACCACCCTGACCCTCAGGGTGTCAGGTCATATTCTGACTCTTTCAGTCGTTTGGGGATTTATTTTGTTTGTACTATTGCATTCGTACTTTTAGTTTTCCCAGTAAAGAACTGTTATTCCTATTCCCATATCTTTGCCTGAGAGCCTTTTAATTTCAAAATTATAATTCAGTGGGGGGGTTTACATTTTTCATTTCACAGGAAACTCCCGCCTTCCTTAGCAGACACCTGTCTTTTCAAACCAAGACAAAATGTCATCCATATAATGTCGGATGATGGCATCTGGGATGGCCTTTCAGATGGAAGACAGGACATGGGCCACGTACCACTGGCATATAGACAGCGAGTTTTGCATTCTTTGGGGGAGGACTCACCAGTGGTACCTCTTCCGTCGTGCCTGTCTGATCAGGGAGGGGACTGGAAAGGCAAATCTGGGAGCATGTTGAGAATGGAAAGGGATGCTAAAAAAGCAGTCTTTGATATCAATGGCTGCCAGTGTCCAGTCACGAGGAACATGGAGGGAAAAGGAAGACTGCAAGGGACCCAAGTCCTCAATGACCTTATTAATTTTACAAAGGCCATGGAAGAGCCTCCACCTGTCCTTGCCAGGCTTTTTAAGAACAAAAACAGGGGAATTCCAAGGGCTGTTGGTAGGTATGATGTGGCCCTTGGAAAGCTGCTCCTCCACAAGGAGCTCGAGGGTACATAATTTCTCCATTGAGAGGGGCCACTGATCCACTCATGCTGGGGTGTCAGTCTTCCAGGTGAGTAGTGTGTTGGTGCACTCTGCAGTGGCCCCAGCTAGAAATCCCAGGATGGAGGTGGGATTTCTAGCAGAGCTCCCCATTGAGACAATACATCCCTGCCCCACAGGGTGATGTCAGAGTGACTACAAATGGCCTGATGCTGGCAGTTTGACCCTCTGGTCCCTCTAGTATGATAGCATGTTTGCTTCTCATGGAGACAGCGGCTCCTCCAGTGCACAAGATGACTCCAGTGACAGGAGTCAGCTCCCTGTTTGGGGGCCATTTAGGTCGTGTGATAATAGTAATGTTGGCCCCTGTGTCCACCATCCCTTCTAGGTAGATGTTATTACCTTTATTTGACAGGCTGCACTCTATAAGGGGTTTTTCTTGGCCCATGATGTCAACCCAAAATGCCATCAGGTGCTCCAGGATATTGTCCCTGTTTAATAGCAATAAAATGGCTTGGGGGATCACAGTCTCTTTGCGCAGGAAGTATGGTGGTTTTGTACAGCAGACAGTGACTGTGATTTTGTTGGTTGGCCCAACAGGTTGTACTTGTTGGTATAACGTGTATTTAACTTGGTCCATCGTCCTGGCTTGTAAGATGAGCATGTATTCTATTTGCCATCTGTTGCAGGTGGGGCAGATATCTTCTGTTAAGCTGGGCAGTTTCCTTATCACTTCCAAGAACAATGTCTCCCTCCAAGGAGATATCTTCTGTTAATGGACCATTAAATTATTCACTGCATGACTGGCAAAGTTACATCATCCCATTGTGAGATGCTCCACCGAGAGAGAGGAACCAAGCCACCCTACCTGCATAAAATCAGCATTTTTGGGAAACCAAAGCAGCCTCTTCGCTGCATTCCCAGAGGAGCAGCTTCTTCTCTGCTAGATTCCTAGAGGAGCAGTTTCTTCCCTGCTGGATTCCCAGAGGAAGACTGGGCCCATCTATCACCAGACCTTCAGAGAAAACTATACCCTTCTACAGATCACTGCTTCAGCAGCAATTCATCTGCCACTCCAGGAGGAGCAGCCACCATTTAACTGGACTATTACCAGCACCCTGACTCCTCAGGGTGTCAGGTTTCTGACTCTATCAGTAGTTTTATTCATATTAATTAATTTTTTTTATTTAGTTTTTTTTCCTAGTAAAGAACTGTTATTCCCATTCCCACATCTTTGCCTGAGAGCCTTTTAATTTTGAAATTGTGGTAATTTGTAGGGAGGGGTTTACCGTTTCTGTTTCACAGGAGGCTCTTCCCTTCCTTCACAGATTCCTGTCTTTTCAAACCAAGACAGATTTTGGCGCCCAATGTGGGGCTCGAGGGCATTGAGAGGGAAAAAGCATTAACAGTTCTTAAGTAATTAAATTTTTTGTGTGTGTGTGTGTGTGTGTGTGCTGCTATAGACATATCTTTAAGTGTCACCATATGGTCTAGTTTACCTTGGTTTGGGTGGCATGTGGTTGCAGCTGTATTTCTCTTATTTGCAGGTCCTTATCTAAACATTGGTCCTATAACTAAGGCTACTGTGTCTGTTATCCAGTTTGGCTTATGGGTTAATAAGGTGAGGAATTCATGGATCTTTAATTCCCTCTGGAAGGCAGATACATGGATTCAGAGCTATCACACGCTATGTTTTTGGGGTTACTTTAATCATGGTACCTACTGTGAGGAAATGACACTGGGGGAAACTTTCTCCCAACTTTTTAACCATCTTTTTGGGTCTGCTTCACCAGTTTTCAAAGGGTTAAGATCCACTCTAAGTGCTAATGATATCACACAATTGGTAGTGTTGCTGATATGCCTGTCAAGCCTGTTATATTTAGCACTCAGAGATAAGGGAAGACTAACCTGGATAACCACCCTGACACCTACACCAGAGACTGGAGATGCTGCTGCCCCGGAGCCTGACCCTGCCCCACAGCCCACCTCAGAAATGAGCCACACAGATTGGGTGAGGGTTCTGGTTAAGGAGATACTGAAGCGATATGCGGAATAAATAAATAGACTCCACAACTCAATGTAGTTATGAAATAGGTATGTATGACAGCGCCCGGCACAAGTAAGACAGCTCTCCAAAATCTTGTGCTCCGAGCTGGAGTTTGTCCCACAATTTTATTCACAAAGGTGTTTCATATGCAATACATTACACAACTTTTCTATGCATATTCAACCCCTGGCCCCACCTGTCTTCGCCTCTCATGCTAAATAGGTCCACGCCATTCTGGGCATGCGTGGTTTTTTGTGGTGGTCTTTACGGGGGTCTCTGATGGCCTTTTGAGGCTGAAACCATAGTCTTCTTCTGCATTAAACTTTTGAACTCTTCTCCTCTGCGCATGCGCTTTTGGTCTTCTGCTCTGTTATCTGGATAAGTCCATCATCCTTGACAGAGGGGCCTCCTTATCTGAGTTCTTTGCATTCCTGATCTTCTCTGGTATTTGTCTTTATGCAAGAAGCTTTAAAGATTTTTTTTTTTTCTCTCTCTTTCCTATGCCTTTTGCGCCATGGCAGAGGTTTCTTAAAATTCAACACATGATTCTACAAACATGATACATTCATTTTGATACATTCATTTTTGATACATTCATTTTTGATACATTCATTTTGTTAGCTCAAGTGATCTCTGGAAGATCTCTTATTTCAATACGAGAGATGCTGAAGGAGTGCATTTCCCCAGCTGGTGAGAAACCTGCTCCTTGCCTTGAGGAGGGACAGTCTAATAGTACAGCTGTGGAACCCACAGATTTTACAACTGCCCAGGTGCCAGCAGAACCACAAAGGCAGTCACAGCCAGCAGAAGTTGTCTTGGTAGAAACAAGGAGGTCTAAGATGAAAGCAGAGCGCCCAGATAGGGGTAGGAATGGAGGAACCTCACAACCCACAGGGGAGCCAGAGGTTGCGATCATCACCAAGTGCCTGACGTACGAAAGTCTCAGTAATCTGCACAAAGACATTGTAGGGCGACGTCGTGAGGCTTATACTACCTGGTTACTCCAGGTCTAGGACCTTATGGGTACAGGCGTGCAGCTGGACGGTGGTGAGGCAAGGAACTTGGGACCCTTGACCCAGGACTCAGGTGTGAATCAGATTTTTGTACGGGAGCCAGGGTCACTTTTCCTCTGGGAGTGGCTTTTAATGAGTGTCAGGGAGAGGTTTGTCCACAGGGAGAGAATGCAGGAGCACCATCATAGAATGTGCTGGAAGACCCTTGAGGAAGGGATCCAACAGCTGAGGGAAGTGGCAGTATTGGAGGTACTCTTTGGGAAGGATGGACAGCATAATAATGACCCCGACAAGGTCAGGTGCACAGGGCAAATGCTGTGGAGTCTGGCAAATCTTGGGCCATCTCAATACACCACTTTCATTGCAACAATCAATGCTGACACTCACCGAGAGACAGTGGGCTCTGTTGCCAACAAACTTAGGAATTATGAGAGTATGATCAATGGCCCAATGCAGGCTCATATCTCAGCTGTGATTAAGAAGTTCAAAGAGGAGATGAAGGAGGATATGAGGAAGGTTAATGCAGCACCTGTGCGAGTCATAAGCCCCAAAGTCAGAGCCCAACATTATCCAGCTAGACAGAGAAGGTCCACCCTAAGGGCTAATCTGTGGTTCTTCCTGTGACCATGGAGAAGACATAGGGAGGTGGGATGGGAAACCCACTTTTGTTCTGGCAGCACGGGTGTGTCAACTCAAGGAGGGAAACTCTAACTGGGGGAGTTCCACCAAAGTGAAGGTAGCCTCAACCTCCCATGACCAAGCTTTTGGGTACGATCTGTCAGATCCCCTTGAAGGAACCTCTAGTATGATGCCTCTGGTTATCAGGGTAGAGATGCCACCTACAAGTGGGCACAAGAATGAGGGGTGGATCTAACCATAAACAGTATTTCTCAGGTCATCCATGACTCTGAGACCTGTGCTGCCATCAAACAGGCCAAGCGGGTGAAGCCCCTGTGGTATGGTGGGCGGGGGTCCAAGTACAAGTATGGGGAAGCCTGGCAGATTGACTACATCACACTGCCCCAGACACACCAAGGCAAGCGCTACGTGCTGACCATGGTGGAAGCCACCACTCGATTGCTGGAGACCTACCCTGTGCCTCATGTCACTGGCCCGGAACACCATCTTAGGCCTAGAAAAGCAAGTCCTGTGGAGACATGGCACCCCTGAGAGAACTGAGTCTGACAAGGGCACCCATTTCAAGAATGTCCTTATCAACACCTGGGCCAGAGCACATGGTATCGAATGGATATATCATATTCCCTAACATGCTCCAGCTACCAGCAAAGTTGAACAGTGCAACGGACTCCTTAAGACTACCCTCAAGGGACTTGGTGGGGGAACATTTAGAAACTGGGAAATGAACCTGGCAAAAGCAACCTGGATGGTCAACACCCGAGGGTCCATCAATCGAGCTGGTCCCGCCCAGTCAGAACCCTTGCACACAGTAGATGGAGATAAAGTCCCTGTGGTACATATGAAAGGTATTTTAGGAAAAACTGTTTTGATTAATCCCACCCCAGGCAAAGACAAACCCATCCGTGGGATTGTTTTTGTTTTGGTGGGTAATACAGAAAGATGGGGAAACTCATTGCGTACCACAGGTAAACCTGGTCTTAAGTGAGAACTGGGTGTAAGATTTCATTGTGATGCAGATGGAAATAGAATAACGGGTGGATGATGTCCGGGCTTGTAAGATAAGCATGTGTTTTATTTGCCATCTGTTGGAGGTGGGGCAGGTATCTTCTGTTAAGGTGGGCAGTTTCCTTATCACTTCCAAGAACAATGTCTCCCTTCGGAGAGGTATCTTCTGTTAATGGACCATTAAATGTCTGCACTACATCATCCCATTGTGAGATGCTCCACCCAGAGGGAGGAGCCAAGCACCCCTACCTGCATAATATTAGCACTTTTTGGGACATCAGGACAGCCTGAATTCCCAGAGGAGTAGCTTCTTCTCTGCTGGATTCCCAGAGAAGCAGTTCTTCCCCGCTGGATTCCCAGAGGAAGACTGGGCCCATCTACTCTATCACCAGACCTTCCGAGAAAACTACACCCTTCTACAGGATCACCACTCCAGCAGCATTTCATCTGCCACTCCAGGAGGAGCAGCCACCATTTAACTGGACCATTACCAACACCCTGACTCCTCAGGGTGTCAGGTTTTTGACTCTATCACTAGTTTTGTTTGTAATAACTGCATTTTTTTTTTTAATTTAGTTTTTTCCTAGTAAAGAACTGTTATTCCCATTCCCACATCTTTGCCTGAGAGCCTTTTAATTTTGAAATTGTAATTCAGAGGGAGGGGGTTTACCTTTTCCATTTCATAGGAGGGTCTTACCTTCCTTCACAGACTCCTGTCTTTTCAAACCAAGACATTGCATCAGCCCATTCACGGAAAATGGCTAAAGATGTCTCTAGAACTTCACTGCTTTCACTGCTGCTTTTGTAACTCTTGGTATACCACCTGAAGTAAAGACAATGGCCCAGCTTATACTTCCTGCTGAGTTGCTACCTTTTTTGCCTTATGGGGAATTATGCACAAAACAGGTATTCCTCATTCCTCAAAAGGCCAATCTGTCACTGAATGGGCTCATGGCTCCCTCAAGCGTCTCTTGGCACAATAGAAATGGGGGAGCAGAGAGAACAAGCCTTCGTATTATAATCAGCTGAGTATCCATTACGGCTGTGCAATCGTGTTTCCTTAACTGGGTCTTTGGGATTTTGAAATAAGGGAGTGGGTGTAAGGGAGGAAGAAAGCTGTCTTCCTCAAGGTAAACTCTTCACCCATGGCCAGTTTGCAGGACTTTTTGATCTGCTGGTCACGGTAGCCTCTCCTAACTGCTTTATTCTTAAGGCAAGGTATTTCCATGGTCTCTGCTCCTTCACAATTCCTACATCTATCCCTGTCACTCCTAGCTCTACTTTTCAATATATTTGCTACTCTTTAACTAAGGCATGTGATTTTTGCTAGCTAACTTGACTTCTTAACTAATTTTAGAATCTTAACTAAAATACGTAATCTTCTGCTATCTCAGTTATATTCCCAGCTGTCCCCTCGACTCATCCACAGTTTTCAATTATCCTAAATACATTTCCAGCTGACCCCTTGGCTCATTACGATGAGATAGGAGTGGAAACCACTTCCTACACTTGGGACACACATAGGGCCTCTCCCTGGTGTGAATCTTGTGGTGATTGATGAACTTGGAGATCTGCCCAAAGCCTTTCCCACACTCCCCAAACTTGTAGGGCAAATTGATTCCCCATCTGGATCACCTGGTGCCACATCAAGTCTGACCTCTGGAGCTCCGGCAGAGGCCCTTCCCACATTCCAAGCACTTGTGGGGCTTCTGCCCGCCATGAGTCGTCTCCACCATCTCTGAGTGCCAAATGGATCTCTGGCTGACTTCTAGGCACAGAGGGGCTCTTACCTCCTCACAACTCCCAGGGCTGGGTTTGCAGATCCTTCTTGTGTGGGATGCTGTCCTAGGTTGACTGTATGAAGCCTTTATCCCCAATCGTCTGCCATGTTCATGTTGAATAATAAGTTCTACACCTTTAAGACTTGTTCCAGGAGGGAAGAGGGGGGTGGGAAGAAGCGCGGAGTTTGTTTTCAAGAACTGCACTCATTCCTCCACATTCCTGCTCCTGGACTGAGTTTCTGCGTATAGACGGACAACGAGACTGAGCTCTCCTTTGTTTTTTTTCCTAGTCTAGTTAGCTTTAGCTAGCTGAGGCAAAGAAGTTCCCTGGACTGTGGTTTGTTCCCTTTCTCTGGACCTGCTCTGGACTGCACACCAGAAGAGCAGCAGCGCTGGTGGCCCAGCGGCCGGGCCTGGGCCATGGCATTTCCAGCGCCGGAGGGACTGATCAGAGACTGAGTGAGCCCAGCTGCGACCTGAGGGATCTTTCTGGGATTGTCTCTCTCTTGGAGTGGCAAGAAGTTTTGTTGTTCAATATTGTCTAAGTTTGCTAGTTTAATAAACAGGTTTTCTTCCACTTTTCTCCAAAGAGGTATCTTTCACGAACTGGTTGGGGGAGGGGCCAATTGAATCTGCTTTCTGGAAAGAACCCTTTTGGGGGTCTTTCCCTAAATTTGTCCTGAACCAGGACAGGCCGGATGCAGCTCCATGGATCACTCAGGTGGTGATTCCTGTCAGGATGAGAGAGGATCACAGTGTCACCCTGTCCCTGTCCCCATTCCACAGGACAGATGTGGCTGGAGCCCATGGGGAGCGGGACCTGCTCCAGAATCCCACCTGATCCCACCCCAATCCTGCTCCATCCCATCCCATCCCATCCCATCCTGCCCTGATCCTGCTCCATCCACCCCACCCAATCCTGCACTGGAATCTCTCCCTGATCCCACTCCATCACTCCTGCCCCAATCCCGCTCCATCCATCACAAATTATCTCACTCCAGAACCCAGCCCCAATTCCACTCTACAATTCCCCCTGATCCCACTCTGGACCCCTGCTCTGATCCAGAATTCTTCCCTGATCCCAGTCCATCCATCCTGCCCTGATCCCCCTCGAATCCCACCCTGATCCTGCTCTGTACTTGCAGCTGAGCCATTAATTCCCACATCCTTTCCTGCAGAAAGAGAAGATCCATGAGATTCCATCATAGATCACACACTGGGATTAACCCCAGGATCCATCCTGTGATCCGCACAGAGGGGACCCAGAACTGGATCTGCCACTGGAACTCACCGGCTGCCACGTTGTATCCACTCCTGTCCCTCTTCCCTGTGGAAACAAAGTGGGATCAGCCTCGGTGGCACAGGATTCCCAGAACAGTGTGGCTGGATCCGTGCCCCTTCCCAACCCCCATCCCATGTGTTACCGGATTGGAGCTTCCAGACACCGACTGCAATGAGGACAGCAAGGATGGCAGCGATGATGGACACAGCGACCGCCACGGTGAGATTGCTGCCAGACTTCGGCTCTGGGAAACGTGGGATAGTGAGGATGGGAATCCCCATTTGGAAATTCCAAATTCCCAATTCCCACATTCCCAGCCTCACCCCAAGCGAAGATCCCGGGCTCCAGCATTCCAGGATGATCCACCCTGCACCGGTACTGCTCCCGCTCCTCCGGCAGCGCCTCGATCCTGGCCCAGGTGTGGAAGGTGCCGTCGCTGTTGGGAACGATCCCGCCCCACTCCGTCTCCTGATTCAAGGTTGTATTCTCCTTCATCCAGCTGACTGCAATGGTGTTGGGGTAGAATCCGTACGCGTGGCAGGACAGGATCAGCGTCCCATGTTCCTCTTTTCCAGACACGTGGACATCAGGGGGCTCTGGAATGGGATAATTACGGAATTCATGCACGGAATTCCACGGGAATGGCATTGGGGCGAGCTCTGCCCATGGAATTCCCATTAGAATGGGACTGGGGTGAGCTGTACCCATGGAATTCCCAGTGGAATGGGATGAGAGTGAGATCTGACCATGGATTTCCATGGGAATGGGATGGGGGTGAGATCTACCCTTGGAATTCCCACAGGAATTACCGTGTTCCCAAGTTCTCCATTCCCAAATCCCCGCAGGAATTCTGCTCCCACCTTTGCGCTCCAGCTCCTTCTGCCCGTATCCAACGTATTTCCGGAGCCATTCCGGGCAGACGTGCTTCAGGTAATTCGTCCGCCTCTCAGCCACCTCCTCCTGCTCCAAGCGTCTCCTGGTGATCTCGGCAGCGCTGTCGGCCGCCACGAATCTCCCGGATCCCAGGTCAAAGGAGATGAAATCCCGCCCGTCGTAGCCATACCGCTCAGATCCATGGACAGTCCCGTCGGACAGGAGGTCACAGCCATAAACTGTCAACACTGTATGGAGACCTGGGGGGATTGTACCACAGAGACCCATGGAATTGTGTCCCGGCCACACAGAGCCCCATCCCAGCCCTATGGAGCCCCAGAGTCTGATGGAGACCCACAGAGCCTCATTCCAGCCCCCTGGATCCCCATGGATCCACGTCCCAACCCCACGGATCCCATCCCAGCCCTACAGATCCTATCCCAGCCCCACGGATCCCATCCCAGCCCCACAGATCCCATTCCAGCCCCATGGATCCACATCCCAGCCCCACAGATCCCATCCCAGCCCCACAGATCCACATCCCAACCCCATGGATCCCATCCCAGCCCCACAGATCCCATCTCTTGCCCCATGGATCCACATCCCAGCCCCATAGATCCTATCCCAGCCCCACAGATCCACATCCCAACCCCATGGATCCCATCCCAGCCCCACAGATCCCATCTCTTGCCCCATGGATCCACATCCCAGCCCCACGGATCCCATCCCAGCCCCACAGATCCACATCCCAACCCTATGGATCCCATCCCAGCCCCACAGATCCACATCCCAACCCTATGGATCCCATCCCAGCCCCACAGATCCTATCCCAGCCCCAGAGATCCACATCCCAGCCCCACAGATCCTATCCCAGCCCCAGAGATCCACATCCCAGCCCCACAGATCCTATCCCAGCCCCACAGATCCATATCCCAGCCCGATAGATCCTATCCCAGCCCCATAGATCCTATCCCAGCCCCACAGATCCCATCTCTAGCCTCATGGATTCACATTCCAGCCCCACTGATCCCATCCCAGCCCCATGGATCACAAGATATTCCATCCCAGCCTAGTGGATCCCCATTTCAGCCCCTGGAAACCCTGTGAATTCACATTAGAGGCCTATAGATCCCATCCCAGCCCAGCCCTATAGATCTCCATCTCAACCGCACAGATCCCCATTCCACCCCACAGATGCCATCCCAGCCCCACAGGTCCCATCCCAGCCCCAGAGATCCCATTCCATCCCCATGGATCCCATTCCACCCCACAGATCCCATCCCAATGCCAGAGTTCCCACCCCAGCCCCACAGATTCCCATTCCACCCCACAGATCCCATCCCAGCCCCACAGATCTCATCCCAGCTCTACAGATCCCCATTCCACCCCACAGGTCCCATCCCAGCCCCACAGATCCCATCCCAGCCCCACAGATCAAATCCCAGCCCCACAGATCCCCATTCCACCCCACAGATCCCATCCCAGCCCCACAGATCCCCATTCCACCCCACAGATCCCATCCCAGCCCCACAGATTCAACCCCAGCCCCAGAGTTCCCATCCCAGCCCCACAGATCCCATCCCAGCCCCACAGATCCACATCCCAACCCCATGGATCCCATCCCAGCCCCACAGATCCCATCTCTTGCCCCATGGATCCACATCCCAGCCCCACGGATCCCATCCCAGCCCCACAGATCCACATCCCAACCCTATGGATCCCATCCCAGCCCCACAGATCCACATCCCAACCCTATGGATCCCATCCCAGCCCCACAGATCCTATCCCAGCCCCAGAGATCCACATCCCAGCCCCACAGATCCTATCCCAGCCCCAGAGATCCACATCCCAGCCCCACAGATCCTATCCCAGCCCCACAGATCCATATCCCAGCCCGATAGATCCTATCCCAGCCCCATAGATCCTATCCCAGCCCCACAGATCCCATCTCTAGCCTCATGGATTCACATTCCAGCCCCACTGATCCCATCCCAGCCCCATGGATCACAAGATATTCCATCCCAGCCTAGTGGATCCCCATTTCAGCCCCTGGAAACCCTGTGAATTCACATTAGAGGCCTATAGATCCCATCCCAGCCCAGCCCTATAGATCTCCATCTCAACCGCACAGATCCCCATTCCACCCCACAGATGCCATCCCAGCCCCACAGGTCCCATCCCAGCCCCAGAGATCCCATTCCATCCCCATGGATCCCATTCCACCCCACAGATCCCATCCCAATGCCAGAGTTCCCACCCCAGCCCCACAGATTCCCATTCCACCCCACAGATCCCATCCCAGCCCCACAGATCTCATCCCAGCTCTACAGATCCCCATTCCACCCCACAGGTCCCATCCCAGCCCCACAGATCCCATCCCAGCCCCACAGATCAAATCCCAGCCCCACAGATCCCCATTCCACCCCACAGATCCCATCCCAGCCCCACAGATCCCCATTCCACCCCACAGATCCCATCCCAGCCCCACAGATTCAACCCCAGCCCCAGAGTTCCCATCCCAGCCCCACAGATCCCATCCCAGCCCCACAGATCCACATCACAACCACATGGATCCCATCCCAGCCCCACAGATCCCATCTCTAGCCCCATGGATCCACGTCCCAACCCAATGGATCCCATCCCAGACCCACAGATCCAATCCCAGACCCCATATCCCATCTCTAGCCTCATGGATTCACATTCCAGCCCCACAGATCCCAGACCAGCCCCATGGATCCTCATCCCAGCCTCCCAGATTCCATCCCAGCACCATGGGTCCCCAATCCAGCCCCACGGATCACAAGATATTCCATCCCCGCCGAATGGATCCCCATTTCAGCCCCTTGGATCCCTGTGAATCCACAGCTCAGACCCACAGATACCATCCCAGACCCATGGATACTCATCCAAGCACTACAGATCCCATCCCAGCCCAACAGATTCAATCCCAGCCCCATGGATCACAAGATATTCCATCCCAGCCTAGTGGATCCCCATTTCAGCCCCTGGAAGCCCTGTGAATTCACATTAGAGGCCTATAGACCCCATCCCAGCCCAGCCCTATAGATCTCCATCTCAACCCCACAGATCCCCATTCCACCCCACAGATGCCATCCCAGCCCCACAGGTCCCATCCCAGCCCCAGAGATCCCATTCCATCCCCATGGATCCCATTCCACCCCACAGATCCCATCCCAATGCCAGAGTTCCCACCCCAGCCCCACAGATTCCCATTCCACCCCACAGATCCCATCCCAGCCCCACAGATCTCATCCCAGCTCTACAGATCCCCATTCCACCCCACAGGTCCCATCCCAGCCCCACAGATCCCATCCCAGCCCCACAGATCAAATCCCAGCCCCACAGATCCCCATTCCACCCCACAGATCCCATCCCAGCCCCACAGATCCCCATTCCACCCCACAGGTCCCATCCCAGCCCCACAGATTCAACCCCAGCCCCAGAGTTCCCATCCCAGCCCCACAGATCCCATCCCAGCCCCACAGATCCACATCACAACCCCATGGATCCCATCCCAGCCCCACAGATCCCATCTCTAGCCCCATGGATTCACGTCCCAACACAATGGATCCCATCCCAGACCCACAGATCCAATCCCAGACCCCATATCCCATCTCTAGCCTCATGGATTCACATTGCAGCCCCACAGATCCCAGACCAGCCCCATGGATCCTCATCCCAGCCTCCCAGATTCCATCCCAGCACCATGGGTCCCCAATCCAGCCCCACTGATCCCATCCCAGCCCCATGGATCACAAGATATTCCATCCCCGCCGAATGGATCCCCATTTCAGCCCCTTGGATCCCTGTGAATCCACAGCTGAGACCCACAGATACCATCCCAGACCCATGGATACTCATCCAAGCACTTCAGATCCCATCCCAGCCCCACAGATCCCATCCCAGCCCCACAGATCCCCATTCCACCCCACAGATCCCATCCCAGCCCCACAGTTCCCATCCCAGCCCCACAGATCCCCATTCCACCCCACAGATCCCATCCCAGCCCCACAGTTCCCATCCCAGCCCCACAGATCCCCATTCCACCCCACAGATCCCATCCCAGCCCCAGAGATTCAACCCCAGCCCCACAGATCCCATTCCATCCCCACAGATGTTCATTCTACCCCACAGATCCCATCCCAGCCCCACAGATCCCATTCCATCCCCACAGATGCTCATTCTACCCCACAGATCCCATCCCAGCCCCACAGGTCCCATCCCAGCCCCACTGAATACACCCCAGCCCCACAGAACCCAATCCAACCCACAGATCCCATCCCAGCCCCACAGGTCCCATTCCATCCCCATGGATCCCATTCAATCCCCATGGATCCCGTTCCACCCCACAGTTCCCATCCCAGCCCCACAGATCCCATTCCACCCCACAGATCCCATCCCAGCCCCACAGATCCACATCCCAACCCTATGGATCCCATCCCAGCCCCACAGATCCACATCCCAACCCTATGGATCCCATCCCAGCCCCACAGATCCTATCCCAGCCCCAGAGATCCACATCCCAGCCCCACAGATCCTATCCCAGCCCCAGAGATCCACATCCCAGCCCCACAGATCCTATCCCAGCCCCACAGATCCATATCCCAGCCCGATAGATCCTATCCCAGCCCCATAGATCCTATCCCAGCCCCACAGATCCCATCTCTAGCCTCATGGATTCACATTCCAGCCCCACTGATCCCATCCCAGCCCCATGGATCACAAGATATTCCATCCCAGCCTAGTGGATCCCCATTTCAGCCCCTGGAAACCCTGTGAATTCACATTAGAGGCCTATAGATCCCATCCCAGCCCAGCCCTATAGATCTCCATCTCAACCGCACAGATCCCCATTCCACCCCACAGATGCCATCCCAGCCCCACAGGTCCCATCCCAGCCCCAGAGATCCCATTCCATCCCCATGGATCCCATTCCACCCCACAGATCCCATCCCAATGCCAGAGTTCCCACCCCAGCCCCACAGATTCCCATTCCACCCCACAGATCCCATCCCAGCCCCACAGATCTCATCCCAGCTCTACAGATCCCCATTCCACCCCACAGGTCCCATCCCAGCCCCACAGATCCCATCCCAGCCCCACAGATCAAATCCCAGCCCCACAGATCCCCATTCCACCCCACAGATCCCATCCCAGCCCCACAGATCCCCATTCCACCCCACAGATCCCATCCCAGCCCCACAGATTCAACCCCAGCCCCAGAGTTCCCATCCCAGCCCCACAGATCCCATCCCAGCCCCACAGATCCACATCACAACCACATGGATCCCATCCCAGCCCCACAGATCCCATCTCTAGCCCCATGGATCCACGTCCCAACCCAATGGATCCCATCCCAGACCCACAGATCCAATCCCAGACCCCATATCCCATCTCTAGCCTCATGGATTCACATTCCAGCCCCACAGATCCCAGACCAGCCCCATGGATCCTCATCCCAGCCTCCCAGATTCCATCCCAGCACCATGGGTCCCCAATCCAGCCCCACGGATCACAAGATATTCCATCCCCGCCGAATGGATCCCCATTTCAGCCCCTTGGATCCCTGTGAATCCACAGCTCAGACCCACAGATACCATCCCAGACCCATGGATCCTCATCCAAGCACTTCAGATCCCATCCCAGCCCCACAGATTCAATCCCAGCCCCATGGATCACAAGATATTCCATCCCAGCCTAGTGGATCCCCATTTCAGCCCCTGGAAGCCCTGTGAATTCACATTAGAGGCCTATAGACCCCATCCCAGCCCAGCCCTATAGATCTCCATCTCAACCCCACAGATCCCCATTCCACCCCACAGATGCCATCCCAGCCCCACAGGTCCCATCCCAGCCCCAGAGATCCCATTCCATCCCCATGGATCCCATTCCACCCCACAGATCCCATCCCAATGCCAGAGTTCCCACCCCAGCCCCACAGATTCCCATTCCACCCCACAGATCCCATCCCAGCCCCACAGATCTCATCCCAGCTCTACAGATCCCCATTCCACCCCACAGGTCCCATCCCAGCCCCACAGATCCCATCCCAGCCCCACAGATCAAATCCCAGCCCCACAGATCCCCATTCCACCCCACAGATCCCATCCCAGCCCCACAGATCCCCATTCCACCCCACAGGTCCCATCCCAGCCCCACAGATTCAACCCCAGCCCCAGAGTTCCCATCCCAGCCCCACAGATCCCATCCCAGCCCCACAGATCCACATCACAACCCCATGGATCCCATCCCAGCCCCACAGATCCCATCTCTAGCCCCATGGATTCACGTCCCAACACAATGGATCCCATCCCAGACCCACAGATCCAATCCCAGACCCCATATCCCATCTCTAGCCTCATGGATTCACATTGCAGCCCCACAGATCCCAGACCAGCCCCATGGATCCTCATCCCAGCCTCCCAGATTCCATCCCAGCACCATGGGTCCCCAATCCAGCCCCACTGATCCCATCCCAGCCCCATGGATCACAAGATATTCCATCCCCGCCGAATGGATCCCCATTTCAGCCCCTTGGATCCCTGTGAATCCACAGCTGAGACCCACAGATACCATCCCAGACCCATGGATACTCATCCAAGCACTTCAGATCCCATCCCAGCCCCACAGATCCCATCCCAGCCCCACAGATCCCCATTCCACCCCACAGATCCCATCCCAGCCCCACAGTTCCCATCCCAGCCCCACAGATCCCCATTCCACCCCACAGATCCCATCCCAGCCCCACAGTTCCCATCCCAGCCCCACAGATCCCCATTCCACCCCACAGATCCCATCCCAGCCCCAGAGATTCAACCCCAGCCCCACAGATCCCATTCCATCCCCACAGATGTTCATTCTACCCCACAGATCCCATCCCAGCCCCACAGATCCCATTCCATCCCCACAGATGCTCATTCTACCCCACAGATCCCATCCCAGCCCCACAGGTCCCATCCCAGCCCCACTGAATACACCCCAGCCCCACAGAACCCAATCCAACCCACAGATCCCATCCCAGCCCCACAGGTCCCATTCCATCCCCATGGATCCCATTCAATCCCCATGGATCCCGTTCCACCCCACAGTTCCCATCCCAGCCCCACAGATCCCATTCCACCCCACAGATCCCATCCCAGCCCCACAGATCCCACCCCAGCCCCACAGATCCCATTCCACCCCACAGGTCCCATTCCACCCCACAGGTCCCATCCCAGCCCCACAGGTCCCATCCCAGCCCCACAGGTCCCATCCTAGCCCAGAGTTCCCATCCCAGCCCCACAGATCCCATTCCACCCCACAGATCCCATCCCAGCCCCACAGATCCCACCCCAACCCCACAGATCCCATCCCAGCCCCACAGATCCCCATTCCACCCCACAGATCCCATCCCAGCCCCACAGATCCCCATTCCACCCCACAGATCCCATCCCAGCCCCACAGATCCCCATTCCACCCCACAGATCCCATCCCATCCCACAGATCAAATCCCGGCCCCACAGATCCCATTCCGGCCCCACAGACCCCCATTCCACCCCACAGATCCCATCCCAGCCCCACAGTTCCCATCCCAGCCCCACAGATCCCATTCCACCCCACAGATCCCATCCCAGCCCCACAGATCCCATTCCACCCCACAGATCCCATCCCAGCCCCACAGATCCCCATTCCATCCCCATGGATCCCACCCCAGCCCCACAGATCCCAACCCAGCCCCACAGATCCCCATCCCAGTCCACAGATCCCATCCCAGCCCCACAGATCCCATTCCACCCCACAGATCCCATCCCAGCCCCACAGTTCCCATCCCAGCCCCACAGATCCCCATTCCACCCCACAGATCCCACCCCAGCCCCACAGATCCCATCCCAGCCCCACAGATCCCCATTCCACCCCACAGATCCCATCCCAGCCCCACAGTTCCCATCCCAGCCCCACAGATCCCCATTCCACCCCACAGATCCCATCCCAGCCCCACAGAATCCACCCCAGCCCCACAGATCCCATTCCAACCCACAGATCCCACCCCAGCCCCACAGATCCCCATTCCAGCCCCACAGATCCCATTCCAGCCCCACAGATCCCACCCCAGTCCCACAAATCTCATCCCAGCCCCACAGATCCCCATTCCACCCCACAGATCCCATCCCAGCCCCACAGATCCCATTCCACCCCACAGATCCCATCCCAGCCCCACAGATCCCCATTCCACCCCACAGATCCCATCCCAGCCCCACAGATCCCATTCCACCCCACAGATCCCATCCCAGCCCCACAGATCCCCATTCCACCCCACAGATCCCCATTCCACCCCACAGATCCCATCCCAGCCCCACAGATGCCATTCCACCCCAGAGATCCCATCCCAGCCCCACAGATCCCCATTCCATCCCCATGGATCCCACCCCAGCCCCACAGATCCTATCCCAGCCCCACAGATCCCCATCCCAGCCCACAGATCCCATCCCAGCCCCACAGATCCCATTCCAGCCCCACAGATCCCCATTCCACCCCACAGATCCCCATTCCACCCCACAGATCCCATCCCACCCCCACAGATCCCATTCCACCCCACAGATCCCATCCCAGCCCCACAGATCCCATCCCAGCCCCACAGATCCCATTCCACCCCACAGATCGCATCCCAGCCCCACAGATCCCATTCCACCCCACAGATCCCATCCCAGCCCCACAGATCCCACCCCAGCCCCACAGATCCCATTCAATCCCCATGGATCCCGTTCCACCCCACAGACCCCATCCCAGCCCCACAGATCCCATTCAATCCCCACGGATCCCATTCCACCCCACAGATCCCATCCCAGCCCCACAGACCCCACTCACCCCCACTCTGGTTGTACCGCTCCCGCAGTGTCTCCAGGTTCCCGGCAGCCACGTGCTGGTTCCTCTCCCAGATCTGGGTCTGCCCATCCCAATATCCCGGCTCGGCTCCATCCTTTATCCACTGCGTCAGCGGCTCCACCCGGCCCCGCTCGCTGTCGTAGCGCGTGAAGGGGATCCCATCCACAAACCCAATGGACATGTACTGGGGGACCCCCGGGCTGGGCTCTGACACCGCCACGTGCAGGTAATGCAGGGAGTGGAGAACTGGGGGGAAACAGGAGATTTGGGGGGGTTGAGGGGGTCATGGATCAGTGAAAGGGGAACTGGGAGAGCTGGGAAGGGGTTTGGGGATGCTGGGGCCAAGGAAAGGGTGTGCAGAGGTGGGAGAGCTGGGATGGACAGGAAAGGGCGTGCAGGGGGGTCCTGGTGTCCAGGAATGAGGGCTCAGAGGGTTCCAGGGCTATGGAAGGAGCGTGCAGGGACTGGGAGAGGCGGGATGGGGGTTCCAGGGGATCCCTGTGCCCAGGAAAGGGCATCCAGGGGTCCCCAGTGCCAAGGAAAGAGGGGGCACAAGGTGGGCAGACCTGGGAATAGGAGGCTCAGGGGTCCTTGATGTAGAGGTAAGGGGGGGCTGGGGGCTGAGAAAAGCAGGAATGGGGGCCATGGGGGCTCAGAGACAAGGAAAAGGGGGGTCTGGGGAATGGGGAAGCCAGAATGGATGGGAAAAGGAGGCAGGCAAAGGGGAACTGGTAATGGATAAGAGGGTGCAGGGAGGTGCCAGCGCCCAGAACTGGAAATTCAGGAGGGTCCCAGGGCCCACAATCCCCCTGGGACCCTCCCGGACCCCCTAGAGCCCCTCCACAAGACATTCTAGGAGTGAAGAACGGGGGGAACACAGAGACTGGGGAGCTGGGGGCATCCAAGGTCAGAAGTGGAACTGGGAGAGTCAGAAGGGTCTAAGGTTCAAAGAAGGGACTGGGAGAGGCAGGATGGGATCCAGGGTGTCCCTGGGCCCACAAAAGGGGGTCTAAAGGTCCCCGGTGTTGAGAGAAGTAGGGTCTGGGAGCTGGGAAAGGCAGGAATGGGGAGCCAG
Source organism: Lonchura striata (assembly GCF_050655825.1). Taxonomy (NCBI): domain Eukaryota; kingdom Metazoa; phylum Chordata; class Aves; order Passeriformes; family Estrildidae; genus Lonchura; species Lonchura striata. The sequence goes on from NC_140737.1 coordinate 1,842,955, forward strand.
CGGGTCCCTGGTCTCGGGAAAGGGGGGCCTGGGGCTGGGAGAGGCGGGCGGATCCCGGGGACGAAGCTTCGGAGACGGGAAAGAGACCGAGGGAACGTGGGGGGATGGGACGGCTGAAAAGGGGAATTCCAGGGAGATCATCTGGATTCCTCTGGATCCCTGCAGTGGCCCCCCGAGATCCCTGGGGACCCCGGGACCCTCTGGGACCCCGTTTCGGGAAGTGGTGGGAGTGGGAAGCAGGAGAGACACGGAAAGTTGGGAGATCTGGGGGGAACAAAGATCAAGGAAAACGGCGGGTCTGGGGTCTGGGAAAAGCAGGATGGCCGGAAAAGGGAGAGCAGGGAGTCCCCGAGCACTGTGGGGGTGCAGGGGGATCCCTTTCCCGGATAAGGGGGTGCAGGAGGGTCCCAGTACCAGGAAATGGAGATTCAGGGGTCTCCCAGTGCCCAGGAACGGGGGGTCAGAGAGGATTCCCTGCCCAGGAATGGGGGTTCAGGGGGGATCCTGTCCACGATTTGGGGTTCAAAGGGATCCTGACCCCCAGGAATGGGAGATCCGGTGGGTCCCGGGGCTGGATAAGGGGCTGCAGAGGGGTCCCACTGCCAGGAAATGGATGTTCATGGGGTCGATGCCGAGGAATGGGGGTTCAGGAGGGTTTCCCTGCTCAGGAATGGGGGTTCAGGGGATTCTCTTCCCAGAATTCGGGGTTCAAATGAGTCCCGGTGCCGGATAAGAGGGTACAGGGGGGTACCGGTGTCGGAAATGGGCGTTCAAGGGGGTCCCGATGCTCAGGAATGGGGGCTCAGTGGATTCTGAGGCCCGGGAATGGCGATTCAGGGGGGTTTCTCTGACCAGGAATGAGGATTCAGGGGGATCCCAATGACAGATAAGGCGGTACAGGGGGTTCCGGTGCTGGCGAAGGGGATTGAAAGTGGTCAGTGGATCCAAGATGGGGTTCAGGGGAGCTCCCCTGCCCGGTAATAGAAGTTCAGGAGGATCCCGGAGCCCGGAAATGGAAGTTCAGGGGGTCCTGGTTTCGGGGTTCCCACTCACCTTTCGTCGTGCTCCCCGGGTCCGCCAGGAGCCCCAGGAGCCCCAAGAGCAGCCCCAGCCGCAGCGCTGGAGCCATGGCGCTGCTCCGCTGCAGCCCCGAGCACTGCCCTGGCCCCGCCCCGGCCCTGGCCCCGCCCCCAGAGCCGCCTCCGGCCCCGCCATTGGCTCCGCTATTTCCTGTCCACCAATGGCAGCTGGCTCTGGTACTGACGTCACCGGTCGCCGGGTAGATCCCGGCCTCACAGGTTGGGACGCGGAAACGAAAGTGACCGGGGAGGGCGCGAGGGAAGGGGGACGGGGGAATTCCACAGAATTCCTCCGGATCCCTCTGGATCCCCGCTGCGACCGCCCTGGAGCCCTCTGAGAACCACCTGGGGACCCCTGGGACCCCCCTTAAGAAAGCGCCGGGAGTGGAGAACTGGGGGTCACGGAAATTTGGGAGCTCTGGGGGTGCAAAGGTGAAGGAAGAGGGCGAGTTTGGGGCCTGGGAGGGGCGGGATGCCCAGGGAGGTGGGCAGGGGGTACCAGAACACGGGAAGAGGGTCCAGGACGGGATCCCAGTCGCGGATAAGGGGGTGCAGGGGGTCCCTATGCCCAGAACCTGAGGTTCAGGGGTTCTCCGGTCAAGAAAAGGGGGGTGAGGGCAATGGGGGACCAGGGGGTCCCCGGGCCCAGGAAAGGGGTGCACGGGGCCCCGCTGTTGAGGAAGGTGGTGGGTGGGGGCTGGGGAAGGCAGAAGTGGGGGTCCAGGGGGTGCCGGGCTCAAGGAAAAGCGGGGGCTGGGGCTGGGAGAGGTGTCAGCGTCTCCCAAGCTGCGTCCCCGGGATCCGCTAAAGCGAGACCGGGGAAAGGGGAATTCCAGGGGATTCATTTGGATCCCACTGGATCCTCGCTGAGATACCCTGGGGCGTGGGGGGAACGCTCCGGGAGCCCCTGGAACCCCTTCCAGGAAACGCCGGGAATGGAAAATTGGGAGGACACAAAAATTTGGGAGATCTGGGCGTCCAAAAGCCGAGGAAAAGGCGGGACTGGGGCCTGGGAAGGGCGGGATGGCCGGGAATGGGGGTGCAGGGGGTCCCAGAGCACTGACGGGGGTGCGGGGAGATCCCAGTCCCGAGTTAGGGGGTGCAGGGGGGTCCCGTTGCTGGAGAAGGGAGTACAGGGGATTCCCCGTGCTCGAAAATGGGGGTTCAGGGTGTTCCTGTGCCGGGAAATGCGAGTTCAGGGGGAGTTTCCTTCCCGGAATTCGGGGTTCAAGGGAGTCTCCATGATCGCGTTTCCGGGGGCGCCGGTGACCAGAAGTGGGGGTTCAGGGGTGTCCCGGTGCCAGGTGAGGGGGTACAGGAGTGTCCCGGTGCTCCCGAAGGGGTTGCAGGGGGGTCGGGGTGGCCGTAAATGGGCGCTCAAGGGGGTCCACGTGCTCAGGAATGGGGGTTCAGGGGGATCTCGTTGCCGGATAAGGGGGTGCAGGGGCGTCTCGATGCTGGGGAGGGGGATTGAGGTTCGGAGGGCTTCCCCTGCCCGGGAACGGGGATTTAGAGGGGTCCCGGTGCCCGGAAATGGAAGTTCAGGGGGTCCGGGAGTTTCAGTTCTGGGGGGTCCCGGTTTCGGGGTTCCCACTCACCTTTCGTCGCGGCGCTCAGGTCCCCCAGGAGCCCCAGAAGCCCCAAGAACAGCCCCAGCGCCGGAGCCATCGCAGCCGCCCCGATCGCGGCTCTGGCGCAGCTGGAGAGACGCGAAAGCGAAAGTGCCGAGGGAGCGCTGGGGGAGGGGAAAAGGGGAGGGGAAAAGGGGGAATTGCAGGGAACGGACCGGGATCCCCTCCTGGCACCCCTCCGGATCCCTCGGGGATCCATCTGGGACCCTCCACGGCCGCGCCCTGCGGGACCCCCGGGCCGGGCCGTGCTGAGCTCCCGGGCCCTGCGCTCCAGCTCTGCCCGGACCCCGCTGGGCTCGGCCCAAAGCCGGGCAAGCACCGGGAGCAGCGGATCCCATTTTTCCTGCGGGTGCGGGTCTGACCCTCGGCGGAGCGGGACTGGGCGCTGGGACCTCGATCCCTGATTCCTTCTCTCTCTCTGCTGTTCTCTCCCGTTCCTTTGGGGGATCATAAATCCCAGAGCGGCTGCAGAGCCCCGTGCCCAGGCCGGGTTTCCCAGCAAAGGGAGGCATGGGGGTGATGTGCCCCGGGCTGGCTGGGAATGGGGGCCCGGGGGTCCCCGGGGTCACGGAAACGGGGCTGGGAGAGGAGGATACCCGGGAAAGGGGGTGCAGGGGGGTGTTGGTGCAGGATAAGGGAGTGCAGGGGGGTCCCAGTGCCCGGGAATGGGGTGAGGGAGGGCAGAATCTGAGGAATGGCAGTGGCTGCCGGGAAAGGACCAGGACAGGCTGGGATGGACTGGGACCGACTGGGAAAAGAACCCACTGGGAGCAGAACTGGGGCACCAGGGATCATACTGGGATATACTGGGACCCTACTGAGGGCCACCGGGAACAACTGGGAACATGCAGGGGACAGTTGATATACTGGGAGAGACTGGAAGTGGTTTGGATCATTCTGGGACTGACTGGAATCATACTGGGAGTGATCAGATCTGTAGTAGGGGTGAATAGGAGAAACTGGAATAAAGCAGGGGGCAACTGGGATCACACTGGGAGCAGCTGGTCCATGCTGGGGTCATACTGGGATCATACTGGAACTGACGGGGTAACACTTGGAGTGACTGGCATTGTACTGGGAGTGTCTGGAAGTAACTGGGATCATACTGGAGGCGACTGGGATCAAACCAGACTCATACTGGGAGCATCTGGGAGTTACTGGGATCATACTGGAGGTGACTGGACTTATACTGGGAGCGGCTGAGACCCAGTGGGGCCAAATGACATCGTGTAAGGTGCGACTGGGTTCATACTGGAAGTGACTGAACTCAGGGGCCACATCGAACTCTTCCTGAGAAGGACTGAAAGGATCCATACCGGGGATGAGTGGGAGCACTGGGACCGTGTTGGGGGCAACTGGGATCCTGCTGGGAGTGATTTGGACCATACCGGGAGTGACCGGGAACCACCGGCGAGGCGGCGGCGGCGGAGCTCGGAGGCGGCCCCGGCGCAGGTGGGAGCCGCGCTGGGCTCTGCGGGGGCTCGGGGCTGGCTGCGGGCGGAGGGGGCGGCAGGGGGCTCCGGCGGCTCGCCGGTGCCGTGTCCGGCCCGTGCCGGCCCCGGGCTGAGGGCGCTGCGGGAGCGGCTGCCCGCGGTCTCCTTCCCGCCGGGGCCGGGCAGGAGCCGCTGCCGGAGCAGCGCTGGCTCGGCCCGGCTGCTGCGGGCAGGACGGAGGGGCTGCCCCGTCCCCGGAGGCGGCGCTGGGGCCGCTCCGAGCTCCGCCACCGCCGCCTCACCGGGCTCCGCTCATGGCGGCTCTGCGGAGCCAGGGGCGCCCTGGGGGCGGCACCGGGGCCGTGCTCGGGCCCGCTCTGGCCAATCAGCGCGCCAGAACCAGGAGTGACGGCAGAACCAGCCAATCGCGGCGAGGGCGGGCTCTGCACACGGCGCGGCCTCGCCGCCATTCCCCGAACTCCGGCGTTTCCCGGAGCCCGCGGGGGAGGAGCGGCCCCGCCTGGGCCCGGCCCGGGCAGGAGGCCCAGAGCCGCCGCTGCCCCGCACCGCCGGGAGCTCGGCTGACCGCTGTTATGGACGAATTCAATTGGGGGGCTAAGTGTAGATAAATCAATTAACAAGAATTTATTAAGCAAGCGGTATTAAGCAAAAGAACAGCGCTGGGCGCCCGGGGAGCCTCTGCTCTGCCACGGCGCACCTTCCCCCTTTGACCTTTTTGTTTTTATAATCCCTTTTTCTTTCGGTTGACATATTTTCTCTCTATGCACTCTGCGCCGGTGCAATTGGTTGCTGGGGGTCTTTTTTTCTGCCCTTGGTGGTCATAGGAACGAAGGCTCCTCATCTTCCTTGCAGATTGTCCTTGGCCTAAAAGTTAACTTGTATATAATTAGTTACACAGTCTTCTATGCTAGTTGCATTCCCTACTCAGTTCAAATTCTTACCTCCATTAATTTTCATTTTGATGAACAAAGACCTTTTTATTTATTACAATCCCCCCTTTTTCTCTTGACCAATTTGTTCATTAAAACGCTTTAACTCTTGGTAGCTTAAGACCAGGGTTTCATCTACTTCTAAGTCCCTGGGCAATGTTTCATACCTATCTCTAATAAGCATTAGATGAGCTGCCTCTAGTCTTCCTTTTATAAAAATGTAAGTTCTGAAGGTTAAACTTAGTAACAACAATATTATGGGACCTGCAATCCCCCTTATACAGAATTTCTCCTTGAGTGCCATACCCCGGAGTTTTGCACCTCTCAGGTGAGACCTTTAAAAATTTATCTGGATGGGTGACAGCCAAGGCGGTTGCTATGGTTCCACAGCCCCAATACTCACACAGATATTCCCCAGGGTAATGACAATATCCCCTCCCAGGATTGGAACTAGGACACCAATAGGTAGCCTGGAGTTCAGGTTTACTCCATCCCCACATAGAGTTTGCCAAATCTTTGTTAGTAATAAAAAAAATGGGAGCTACAGTGGTGGCATTATACTTAACAACTTTCCCTTGGTCTGTTTTGGTCAGAGTCCAATTAAATGGCTGGTGTGCATAGTCCCCTTGTACAGGCCAGGTACAACATATAACTAATATGCACAGGATTTGCCAGCAAGGGTGGAGTCCAAACCGCCCCAGGGTTTGATTATCATTATCTCCCCATTCCCAGTGTTTGTTTTGACAAGTTATTGCCAGGCTGCTCACCTTTACCCTTGGGAGACCAGTATCCTTGAGGCAGTTCTTGAAATACTTTGAATTGTCCCATTTGAGGGCTCTTTCCTCCACCGCTTCTCATCCCTCTGCCTCGCTCGCCGACTCGGTTGCTCCGAGCCGTGAGGCGCACCATCTTCTCGGAGCAAGGATATTCTTCAGGAGGACCCAAACTCTGTTTTTGTTGCCTCTTTTTGAATGATTCCCAGCTTTTATCCTTCACTTGTGGTGAGTCACACTGAATCCCAGGTAAAGTTTTCCAGCAATTCCCTTTGATAATTTGAACAATTAGGGGAATTGGTTCATTGGAGTGGAAACAACCATTTTCAGGCCTAGCCCCCTTAGTAAACACATCCCACCACTCTTGGATTCCCTTGGTAGGGTCCCGTTCTCTTCTCCAATCCTTAGGACTGACTCTGTCAGTTCTCTTTCTAACTGATAACACCTTTACAAATACCCCTAGGAGGAGTGCCTCTGTAACTATGGACCCACCACCGTTCCTGCAAATTTTACAAATATAGCATACAAAAGGGTAACAATCACAATCCTTATTTGTACAATATACTCTAAAATCATTAGTTATAGGATATCCATAGTCCAATATCCCACTCTACCAGCTGGTTCGTACAATTCTTACTGAGTCCATTCAGTCCATTTAAAGGTTACCTTAAGGTCCCCGGGCTGGCTGGTTATTCTCCAGGGCTCTTGGGCAGCAGCTGGTCTCATCTTTTGGGTCTTCTGTGCTGGTCTCAGGATTTTTTGCCACTGGTATATTTGTTGGTCCAAGAAACAGTTTTAGAAATTTCCCTGGGAGCCACCTGGGTCCTGATAGTGTTGAGATATAGGCATATCCTCTTCCCCAAGTTATTAAAGGGAAAGGCTAGAAATGTGTTTGGTGTCTGGGTCTTTGATCAGTACCAGCACTTTTTCAACTAGTTTTCCTTGGGATGAGTTGGAAAAGTGCCAGAGGACAAGCTTTTAAAAAAATTTATTGCATAAAGAGCCTTACAGAGCATCTTAATTGCAGAGGTTGTTCCTGTCCCTCCCTGTTGCTGATTGAGGACCCATTTAAGGGTAGAATGGGCTCTTTCAATGACGGCTTGGCCGATGGGAGAATGAGGTATACCCATATTGTGCTTTACCCCGCACTGATTGAAGAAGTCTTTGAGCTTGTGGGAGGTATAAGCCGGACCATTGTCTGTTTTAATCTCTCTGGGGACTCCCAAGGTGGCAAACAAAAGGAGAAAGTGCCTGATGGTTTCTTTGGTGCTTTCTCCTGCCCAGGCCAAGACAAATACTGCACCTGAGAATGTGTCAGTTGACACATGTAAGTATTTGGATTACCCAAAGGCAGGGTAATGTGTAACTTCTGTTTGTCACAATTGGCAGCTGTTCAGGCCTCAGAGGCTAACCCCTAAGGCTAAAGGTGGAATTTTATAAACTTTGCAATTTGAGCAGGTGGACACCATTGCCCTGGTTTGATCCTGAGGTAGTCTGAATGTTTGCATTAATGCAGGAACATTTTGATGAAAGAAATCATGGCTTAATTAGGCCTGTGAAAGAATATCTGGCATGTTGGCATGGTGCACAGACATGGCCAGGGCATCTGCTCTATGGCTGCCTTCCGCAAGGGGTCCTGGGAGGTCGGTGTGCGACCTCACATGCATAATGTGAAACAGGTGCTTTCAGTAGGAGAGGAGGTATATTAATTCTGAAAGCAACTTGTAAAAATTTGGGTTTGTCACCTCCCTTAATAACTAATGTTCTGCCCTCATAGCTACTCCAGCAACATAGGCCAAATCAGTGACTAAATTAAGAAGTTCTTGGAACCTCTCTGACACGGTGCCAGAGTCTCACAGCTAGCTCAGTCACCCCACAGCACCATGCTGAGAGTGGGACCCACCCCAGAAGCAGGGTGATCTGGGGTGCAGCTTAGAGTGAAAGCTCTGCGGCACTTGGATGAAACAGGCACAGAGTGTGGAGGCAAGGATGAGGAGGAGGCTGTCAGTCTGGGTTCCAGGGAAAGGTTTATTTGAGGGAAGATCCAAGGACGAAGAGCCCTGATCAGAGGTTTGCAGACACCTTTAAACAGGGGAGGTTTAATAGGATAGTACAAAGCTTCAACCAATTAGGGATATCCTGGGGAGGAGCAAAAGGTGGGGTCTTACAGTGTATCAACCAATGAGGGAGATGAGGGGAGGAGAATGGGTCACATAGTCCAATGGGGCGTTGAGGATGAGGGAATTTCCAAAGGGGAGGTCCAAGCCAGGGTGGTACAAAGAGAGATTGGCAGGGAACTTGCTAGAACAAGGGGCTGGTATGAAGGGGGATTGACATGCATGGGCTGGGCTGAGGGAGGATTGACACAGAACATTCGAGAGCAGTGGGCAGGGTTAGTGTTGGAGCTCAAAATGTCTCTCAGACATTTTTAGAGGTTCCAGGCCTTGGTCAGAAGCATTTTAGACCCTGACAGGCAGCTGGAAACAGCTGTGATTTTGAGTTTGAGCCATGGAATGAGTTACCAACTTTGGAGGTGGAACAAGCAGTGACAAAAGGTTAGATAGTATAGTAAAAGTATTTACAAAACAGAGGGAAATTTTTTTAGTATTGTACAGGGGGGTTTTAGCACTTGTACAGGGGGGCTTTTACTTTTTACATGGGGTCAGAAGTTCTAAGATGGAGGAAAGTGGGCTGATCCTGTTCTTCCTCCTTCTTCCTTGTCTCCATGTTCTTGGTGATGTTGGCACTCACAGATTGGTTTAGAGTAAAAAAGCGCTTTGTAATATAGGTAGTAGGTATTGGGGGGAAAACTATAAACATGTAATATGTAATATATCATATAAAAGATAGCAGCAGCCCTGGGCGGGGGGAGAGAAGAAGAAGACAGCAGACAGAGAGGATGTCAGGGTGTGTGTGTGCCTCTGCCCAGGCCACTGAACAAGCAGCCACAGCCCGAGAAGACAATCTTTTAGATAACTCACAATAAACTGCCTTGAGACTGAACAGCAAGAGCCTGCACAGTTTTTCTTTGGAAGCACGGGTTGGAGGAGGAATTTCACCACCACATGAGACCCCAGACCAAGCCTGGGGTTCCCACAGGTTAGGTGAGACAGACAACTCAGGGGAAGATTACAATTTCAGGGACAAACCATTAACTCTGGGGAATAAGGGGGATACAGAAAAGTCCATTAAATGTAAACATGCACCATAACACCTCTCAAAGGCTCAGATTATGGCAGCAAGTTCATCCATTTGAGGGAACCCCTCAACAATTTGGACATCAGACTCCCAATTCTGGATCAAAGGATACCTCCAAGTCATCACTGATGTGTGGGTTGCTCCTGAGCTGTCTGTGAAAATTGTCAATGCCTTTAGAGGTTTCCTACTTTGGACTAGTTTTGGGACCAAATTAAAAACTTAATTGAACAGCTTATGACTTGGTGGATGGATGGATATTTGGCCTGGGTAGCTATTCAGGGAGAGCTGAAGGTGTTTGTCCAGAGCAAATTGTCCAGACCTCTAGCTGTCAATGGCACAGATATGCATGTGAAGTCACACCCAGCAGGGTGGGAGGCATTTTCTGGCTCTAGCAATTAGTTGTGCCTTTAGTTCCTGCGAGGTGGTGACTGTTTTCGTCAGTTGATTGTGAAGAAAGACCCACTCAATTATGAGGAGTGGATGTCTCAGCTGTGTGTCCCAACAATGAATATTAGTGCGTAGAATTTGAGTGATTTATCCAGAATTATAAGTTCCCTTCAGGGAAGTGTCGGATACATTAGATGAGCTGTCGGGAGGAGAGGGCTTCTTGCACTTTTTTGATGGATTCCTGGGCCTCCAGAGTGATGCTCCTTGGGGAATCAAGCTCCTTGTTGCTGCAAAGGAGGCAGAAGAGCAGGGCGAGGTCTTCCATTGTAATCCCCAGTAGCGGATGCACTCGGCTGATGGATCTGCAAAGCAGGTGAAGATCACAGAGGGTTCTGGCGTTGTCCTTGATGGAAAGCTGCAGGGGTACGATGGTGTGCTCATGGATCCAAAGTCCCAGGTAAATCCAAGGGCAGGTATGTTGGATTTTGTCCTCCCAGATTTCAAATCTGGCTTCCTCAATTGTCTTGATGGTCTTGGAAAGAACTATATTAAGGTAAGTCTCTTCCTGGGCACAAATAAGAGTATGTCTCAGGTTTAACTGGGTATTAATTACTCGGTGTTGAATTACCATCTGTTAAAGGTGGGGCAGTTATCCTGTTAATTGGGCACTTTTCTTTATCTCTTCCACAACCAATCCTCCCTCCAGAGAAGCATCTACTGTTAATGAGCTATTGAATGTCACTGCATGACTGATAAAAATTACATCATCTCATTGTAAAATGCTCCACCCAGAGGGAGGGGCCAAGCATTCCTACCTGGATATAATCTGATATTTGGAGCACCCAATCAGCCTTTTCCCACCGGATTCCCAGCGGAGCAGCTTTCTTCCTTACTGGGTTCCCAGGCCCATCTACACCACCACTTGACCTTCAGAGGAAGACTACATCCTTCTGCAGGATTACTGCTTCAACAGAACCACAGCTGCCACTCCAGGAGCACTGAGCCACCATTTAATGGGACTGCTACCACCACCCTGACCCTCAGGGTGTCAGGTCATATTCTGACTCTTTCAGTAGTTTGGGGATTTTTTTTGTTTGTACTATTGCATTTGTACTTTTAGTTTTCCCAGTAAAGAACTGTTATTCCTATTCCCATATCTTTGCCTGAGAGCCTTTTAATTTCAAAATTATAATTCAGTGGGGGGGGTTTACATTTTTCATTTCACAGGAAACTCCCGCCTTCCTTAGCAGACACCTGTCTTTTCAAACCAAGACAGAATGTCATCCATATAATGTAGGATGATGGCATCTGGGATGGCCTTTCAGATGGAAGACAGGACATGGGCCACGTACCACTGGCATATAGACAGCGAGTTTTGCATTCTTTGGGGGAGGACTCACCAGTGGTACCTCTTCCGTCGTGCCTGTCTGATCAGGGAGGGGACTGGAAAGGCAAATCTGGGAGCATGTTGAGAATGGAAAGGGATGCTAAAAAAGCAGTCTTTGATATCAATGGCTGCCAGTGTCCAGTCACGAGGAACATGTAGGGAAAAGGAAGACTGCAAGGGACCCAAGTCCTCAATGACCTTATTAATTTTACAAAGGTCATGGAAGAGCCTCCACCTGTCCTTGCCAGGATTTTTAAGAACAAAAACAGGGGAATTCCAAGGGCTGTTGGTAGGTATGATGTGGCCCTTGGAAAGCTGCTCCTCCACAAGGAGCTCGAGGGTACATAATTTCTCCATTGAGAGGGGCCACTGATCCACTCATGCTGGGGTGTCAGTCTTCCAGGTGAGTAGTGTGTTGGTGCACTCTGCAGTGGCCCCAGCTAGAAATCCCAGGATGGAGGTGGGATTTCTAGCAGAGCTCCCCATTGAGACAATACATCCCTGCCCCACAGGGTGATGTCAGAGTGACTACAAATGGCCTGATGCTGGCAGTTTGACCCTCTGGTCCCTCTAGTATGATAGCATGTTTGCTTCTCATGGAGACAGCGGCTCCTCCAGTGCACAAGATGACTCCAGTGACAGGAGTCAGCTCCCTGTTTGGGGGCCATTTAGGTCGTGTGATAATAGTAATGTTGGCCCCTGTGTCCACCATCCCTTTGAGGTAGATGTTATTACCTTTATTTGACAGGCTGCACTCTATAAGGGGTTTTTCTTGGCCCATGATGTCAACCCAAAATGCCATCAGGTGCTCCAGGATATTGTCCCTGTTTAATAGCAATAAAATAGCTTGGGGGATCACAGTCTCTTTGTGCAGGAAGTATGGTGGTTTTGTGCAGCAGACAGTGACTGTGATTTTGTTGGTTGGCCCAACAGGTTGTACTTGTTGGTATAACGTGTATTTAACTTGGTCCATCGTCCTGGCTTGTAAGATGAGCATGTATTCTATTTGCCATCTGTTGCAGGTGGGGCAGATATCTTCTGTTAAGCTGGGCAGTTTCCTTATCACTTCCAAGAACAATGTCTCCCTCCAAGGAGATATCTTCTGTTAATGGACCATTAAATTATTCACTGCATGACTGGCAAAGTTACATCATCCCATTGTGAGATGCTCCACCCAGAGAGAGGAACCAAGCCACCCTACCTGCATAAAATCAGCATTTTTTGGGAAACCAAGACAGCCTCTTTGCTGCATTCCCAGAGGAGCAGCTTCTTCTCTGCTAGATTCCTAGAGGAGCAGTTTCTTCCCTGCTGGATTCCCAGAGGAAGACTGGGCCCATCTACTCTATCACCAGACCTTCAGAGAAAACTATACCCTTCTACAGATCACCGCTTCAGCAGCAATTCATCTGCCACTCCAGGAGGAGCAGCCACCATTTAACTGGACTATTACCAGCACCCTGACTCCTCAGGGTGTCAGGTTTCTGACTCTATCAGTAGTTTTATTCATATTAATTAATTTTTTTAATTTAGTTTTTTTTCCTAGTAAAGACCTGTTATTCCCATTCCCACATCTTTGCCTGAGAGCCTTTTAATTTTGAAATTGTGGTAATTTGGAGGGAGGGGTTTACCGTTTCTGTTTCACAGGAGGCTCTTCCCTTCCTTCACAGATTCCTGTCTTTTCAAACCAAGACAGATTTTGGCGCCCAATGTGGGGCTCAAGGGCATTGAGAGGGAAAAAGGATTAACAGTTCTTAAGTAATTAAATTTTTTGTGTGTGTGTGTGTGTGTGCTGCTATAGACATATCTTTAAGTGTCACCATATGGTCTAGTTTACCTTGGTTTGGGTGGCATGTGGTTGCAGCTGTATTTCTCTTATTTGCAGGTCCTTATCTAAACATTGGTCCTATAACTAAGGCTACTGTGTCTGTTATCCAGTTTGGCTTATGGGTTAATAAGGTGAGGAATTCATGGATCTTTAATTCCCTCTGGAAGGCAGGTACATGGATTCAGAGCTATCACACGCTAACTATGTTTTTGGGGTTACTTTAATAATGGTACCTACTGTGAGGAAATGACACTGGGGGAAACTTTCTCCAAACTTTTTAACCATCTTTTTGGGTCTGCTTCACCAGTTTTCGAAGGGTTAAGATCCACTCTAAGTGCTAATGATATCACACAATTGGTAGTGTTGCTGATATGCCTGTCAAGCCTGTTATATTTAGCACTCAGAGATAAGGGAAGACTAACCTGGATAACAACCCTGACACCTACACCAGAGACTGGAGATGCTGCTGCCCCGGAGCCTGACCCTGCCCCACAGCCCACCTCAGAAATGAGCCACACAGATTGGGTGAGGGTTCCGGTTAAGGAGATACTGAAGCGATATGCGGAATAAATAAATAGACTCCACAACTCAATGTAGTTATGAAGTAGGTATGTATGACAGCGCCCGGCACAAGTAAGATAGCTCTCCAAAATCTTGTGCTCCGAGCTGGAGTTTGTCCCACAATTTTATTCACAAAGGTGTTTCATATGCAATACATTATACAACTTTTCTATGCATATTCAACCCCTGGCCCCACCTGTCTTCGCCTCTCATGCTAAATAGGTCCACGCCATTCTGGGCATGTGTGGTTTTTTGTGGTGGTCTTTACGGGGGTCTCTGATGGCCTTTTGAGGCTGAAACCATAGTCTTCCTCTGCATTGAACTTTTGAACTCTTCTCCTCTGCACATGCGCTTTTGGTCTTCTGCTCTGTTATCTGGATAAGTCCATCATCCTTGACAGAGGGGCCTCCTTATCTGAGTTCTTTGCATTCCTGATCTTCTCTGGTATTTGTCTTTATGCAAGAAGCTTTAAAGATTTTTTTTTTTTTTCTCTCTCTTTCCTATGCCTTTTGCGCCATGGCAGAGGTTTCTTAAAATTCAACACATGATTCTACAAACATGATACATTCATTTTGATACATTCATTTTTGATACATTCATTTTTGATACATTCATTTTGTTAGCTCAAGTGATCTCTGGAAGATCTCTTATTTCAATACGAGAGATGCTGAAGGAGTGCATTTCCCCAGCTGGTGAGAAACCTGCCCCTTGCCTTGAGGAGGGACAGTCTAATAGTACAGCTGTGGAACCCACAGATTTTACAACTGCCCAGGTGCCAGCAGAACCACAAAGGCAGTCACAGCCAGCAGAAGTTGTCTTGGTAGAAACAAGGAGGTCTAAGATGAAAGCAGAGCACCCAGATAGGGGTAGGAATGGAGGAACCTCACAACCCACAGGGGAGCCAGAGGTTGCGATCATCACCAAGTCCCTGACGTACGAAAGTCTCAGTAATCTGCACAAAGACATTGTAGGGCGACGTCGTGAGGCTTATACTACATGGTTACTCCAGGTCTAGGACCTTATGGGTACAGGCGTGCAGCTGGACGGTGGTGAGGCAAGGAACTTGGGACCCTTGACCCAGGACTCAGGTGTGAATCAGATTTTTGTACGGGAGCCAGGGTCACTTTTCCTCTGGGAGTGGCTTTTAATGAGTGTCAGGGAGAGGTTTGTCCACAGGGAGAGAATGCAGGAGCACCATCATAGAATGTGCTATAAGACCCTTGAGGAAGGGATCCAACAGCTGAGGGAAGTGGCAGTATTGGAGGTACTCTTTGGGAGGGATGGACGACACAATAATGACCCCGACAAGGTCAGGTGTACGGGACAAATGCTGTGGAGTCTAGCAAATCTTGGGCCATCTCAATACACCACCTTCATTGCAACAATCAATGCTGACGCTCACCGAGAGACAGTGGGCTCTGTTGCCAACAAACTTAGGAATTATGAGAGTATGATTAATGGCCCAATGCAGGCTCATATCTCAGCTGTGATTAAGGAGTTCAAAGAGGAGATGAAGGAGCATATGAGGAAGGTTAATGCAGCACCTGTGTGAGTCATAAGCCCCAAAGTCAGAGCCCAACATTCCCCAGCTAGACAGAGAAGGTCCACCCTAAGGGCTAATCTGTGGTTCTTCCTGTGACCATGGAGAACACATAGGGAGGTGGGATGGGAAACCCACTTTTGTCCTGGCAGCACGGGTCCGTCAACTCAAGGAGGGAACCTCTAACCGGGGGAGTTCCACCAAAGTGAAGGTAGCCTCAACCTCCCATGACCAAGCTTTTGGGTACGATCTGTCAGATCCCCTTGAAGGAACCTCTAGTATGGTGCCTCTGGTCATCAGGGTAGAGATGCCACCTACAAGTGGGCACAAGAATGAGGGGTGGATCTAACCATAAACAGTATTTCTCAGGTCATCCATGACTCTGAGACCTGTGCTGCCATCAAACAGGCCAAGCTGGTGAAGCCCCTGTGGTATGGTGGGCAGTGGTCCAAGTACAAGTATGGGGAGGCCTGGCAGATTGACCACATCACACTGCCCCAGACACACCAAGGCAAGCGCTAGGTGCTGACCATGGTGGAAGCCATCACTGGATGGCTGGAGACCTACCCTGTGCCTCATGCCACTGCCCGGAACACCATCTTAGGCCTAGAAAAGCAAGTCCTGTGGAGACATGGCACGCCTGAGAAAACTGAGTCTGACAAGGCCACCCATTTCAAGAACAGCCTTATCAACACCTGGGCCAGAGCACATGGTATCAAATGGATATATCATATTCCCTATCATGCTCCAGCTACCAGCAAAGTTGAACAGTGCAACAGACTCCTTAAGACTACCCGGAAGGCACTTGGTGAGGGAACATTTAGAAACTGGGAAATGAACCTGGCAAAAGCAACCTGGATGGTCAACACCCGAGGGTCCATCAATCGAGCTGGTCCCGCCCAGTCAGAACCCTTGCACACAGTAGATGGAGATAAAGTCCCTGTGGTACATATGAAAGGTATTTTAGGAAAAACTGTTTTGATTAATCCCACCCCAGGCAAAGACAAACCCATCCGTGGGATTGTTTTTGCTCAAGGATTGTTTTTGTTTTGGTGGGTAATACAGAAAGATGGGGAAACTCATTGCGTACCACAGGGAAACCTGGTCTTAAGTGAGAACTGGGTGTAAGATTTCATTGTGATGCAGATGGAAATAGAATAACGGGTGGATGATGTCCGGGCTTGTAAGATAAGCATGTGTTTTATTTGCCATCTGTTGGAGGTGGGGCAGGTATCTTCTGTTAAGGTGGGCAGTTTCCTTATCTCTTCCAAGAACAATGTCTCCCTTCGGAGAGGTATCTTCTGTTAATGGACCATTAAATGTCTGCACTACATCATCCCATTGTGAGATGCTCCATCCAGAGGGAGGAGCCAAGCACCCCTACCTGCATAATATTAGCACTTTTTGGGACATCAGGACAGCCTGAATTCCCAGAGGAGTAGCTTCTTCTCTGCTGGATTCCCAGAGAAGCAGTTCTTCCCCGCTGGATTCCCAGAGGAAGACTGGGCCCATCTACTCTATCACCAGACCTTCAGAGAAAACTACACCCTTCTACAGGATCACCACTCCAGCAGCATTTCATCTGCCACTCCAGGAGGAGCAGCCACCATTTAACTGGACCATTACCAACACCCTGACTCCTCAGGGTGTCAGGTTTTTGACTCTATCACTAGTTTTGTTTGTACTAACTGTATTTTTTTTTAATGTAGTTTTTCTCCTAATAAAGAACTGTTATTCCCATTCCCACATCTTTGCCAGAGAGCATTTTAATTTTGAAATTGTGATAATTCGGAGGGTGGGGGTTTACCTTTTCCATTTCATAGGAGGGTCTTACCTTCCTTCACAGACTCCTGTCTTTTCAAACCAAGACATTGCATCAGCCCATTCACGGAAAATGGCTAAAGATGTCTCTAGAACTTCACTGCTTTCACTGCTGCTTTTGTAACTCTTGGTATACCACCTGAAGTAAAGACAATGGCCCAGCTTATACTTCCTGCTGAGTTGCTACCTTTTTTGCCTTATGGGGAATTATGCACAAAACAGGTGTTCCTCATTCCTCAAAAGGCCAATCTGTCACTGAATGGGCTCATGGCTCCCTCAAGCGTCTCTTGGCACAATAGAAATGGGAGAGCAGAGAGAACAAGCCTTCGTATTATAATCAGCTGAGTATCCATTACGGCTGTGCAATCGTGTTTCCTTAACTGGGTCTTTGGGATTTTGAAATAAGGGAGTGGGTGTAAGGGAGGAAGAAAGCTGTCTTCCTCAAGGTAAACCCTTCACCCATGGCCAGTTTGCAGGACTTTTTGATCTGCTGGTCACGGTAGCCTCTCCTAACTGCTTTATTCTTAAGGCAAGGTATTTCCATGGTCTCTGCTCCTTCACAATTCCTACATCTATCCCTGTCACTCCTAGCTCTACTTTTCAATATATTTGCTACTCTTTAACTAAGGCATGTGATTTTTGCTAGCTAACTTGACTTCTTAACTAATTTTAGAATCTTAACTAAAATATGTAATCTTCTGCTATCTCAGTTATATTCCCAGCTGTCCCCTCGACTCATCCACAGTTTTCAATTATCCTAAATACATTTCCAGCTGACCCCTTGGCTCATTACGATGAGATAGGAGTGGAAACCACTTCCTACACTTGGGACACACATAGGGCCTCTCCCTGGTGTGAATCTTGTGGTGATTGATGAACTTGGAGATCTGCCCAAAGCCTTTCCCACACTCCCCAAACTTGTAGGGCAAATTGATTCCCCATCTGGATCACCTGGTGCCACATCAAGTCTGACCTCTGGAGCTCCGGCGGAGGCCCTTCCCACATTCCAAGCACTTGTGGGGCTTCTGCCCGCCATGAGTCGTCTCCACCATCTCTGAGTGCCAAATGGATCTTTGGCTGACTTCTAGGCACAGAGGGGCTCTTACCTCCTCACAACTCCCAGGGCTGGGTCTGCAGATCCTTCTTGTGTGGGATGCTGTCCTAGGTTGACTGTATGAAGCCTTTATCCCCAATCGTCTGCCCTGTTCATGTTGAATAATAAGTTCTACACCTTTAAGACTTGTTCCAGGAGGGAAGGGGGGGGTGGGAAGAAGCGCGGAGTTTGTTTTCAAGAACTGCACTCACTCCTCCACATTCCTGCTCCTGGACTGAGTTGTCTGCGTATAGACGGACAACGAGACTGAGCTCTCCTTTGTTTTTTTTCCTAGTCTAGTTAGCTTTAGCTAGCTGAGGCAAAGACGTTCCCTGGACTGTGGTTTGTTCCCTTTCTCTGGACCTGCTCTGGACTGCACACCAGAAGAGCAGCAGCGCTGGTGGCCCAGCGGCCGGGCCTGGGCCGTGGCATTTCCAGCGCCGGAGGGACTGAGCAGAGACTGAATGAGCCCAGCTGCGACCTGAGGGATCTTTCTGGGATTGTCTCTCTCTTGGAGTGGCAAGAAGTTTTGTTGTTCAATATTGTCTAAGTTTGCTAGTTTAATAAACAGGTTTTCTTCCACTTTTCTCCAAAGAGGTATCTTTCACAAACTGGTTGGGGGAGGGGCCAATTGAATCTGCTTTCCGGAAAGAACCCTTTTGGGGGTCTTTCCCTAAATTTGTCCTGAACCAGGACAGGCCGGATGCAGCTCCATGGATCACTCAGGCGGTGATTCCTGTCAGGATGAGAGAGGATCACAGTGTCACCCTGTCCCTGTCCCCATTCCACAGGACAGATGTGGCTGGAGCCCATGGGGAGCGGGACCTGCTCCAGAATCCCACCTGATCCCACCCCAATCCTGCTCCATCCCATCCCATCCATCCTGCCCTGATCCTGCTCCATCCACCCCACCCAATCCTGCACTGGAATCTCTCCCTGATCCCACTCCATCACTCCTGCCCCAATCCCGCTCCATCCATCACAAATTATCTCACTCCAGAACCCAGCCCCAATTCCACTCTACAATTCCCCCTGATCCCACTCTGGACCCCTGCTCTGATCCAGAATTCTTCCCTGATCCCAGTCCATCCATCCTGCCCTGATCCCCCTCGAATCCCACCCTGATCCTGCTCTGTACTTGCAGCTGAGCCATTAATTCCCACATCCTTTCCTGCAGAAAGAGAAGATCCATGAGATTCCAGCATGGATCACACACTGGGATTAACCCCAGGATCCATCCTGGGATCCGCACAGAGGGGACCCAGAGCTGGATCCGCCACTGGAACTCACCGGCTGCCACGTTGTATCCACTCCTGTCCCTCTTCCCTGTGGAAACAAAGTGGGATCAGCGTCGGTGGCACAGGATTCCCAGAACAGTGTGGCTGGATCCGTGCCCCTTCCCAATCTCCATCCCATGTGTTACCGGATTGGAGCTTCCAGACAACGACTGCAATGAGGACAACAAGGATGGCAGCGATGATGGACACAGCGACCGCCACGGTGAAATTGCTGCCAGACTTCGGCTCTGGGAAACGTGGGATAGTGAGGACGGGAATCCCCATTTGGGAATTCCAAATTCCCAATTCCCACATTCCCAGCCTCACCCCAAGCGAAGATCCCGGGCTCCAGCATTCCGGGATGCTCCACCCTGCACCGGTACTGCTCCCGCTCCTCCGGCAGCGCCTCGATCCTGGCCCAGGTGTGGAAGGTGCCGTCGCTGTTGGGAACGATCCCGCCCCACTCCGTCTCCTGATCCAAGGTTGTATTCTTCTTCATCCAGCTGACTGCAATGGTGTTGGGGTAGAATCCGTACGCGTGGCAGGACAGGATCAGCGTCCCATGTTCCTCTTTTCCAGACACGTGGACATCAGGGGGCTCTGGAATGGGATAATTGTGGAATTCATGCACGGAATTCCACGGGAATGGCATTGGGGCGAGCTCTGCCCATGGAATTCCCATTAGAATGGGACTGGGGTGAGCTGTACCCATGGAATTCCCATTAGAATGGGACTGGGGTGAGCTGTACCCATGGAATTCCCAGTGGAATGGGATGAGAGTGAGATCTGACCATGGATTTCCATGGGAATGGGACGGGGGTGAGATCTACCCTTGGAATTCCCACAGGAATTACCGTGTTCCCAAGTTCTCCATTCCCAAATGCCCGCAGGAATTCTGCTCCCACCTTTGCGCTCCAGCTCCTTCTGCCCATATCCAACGTATTTCCGGAGCCATTCCGGGCAGACGTGCTTCAGGTAATTCGTCCACCTCTCAGCCTCCTCCTCCTGCTCCCAGCGTCTCCTGGTGATCTCGGCAGCGCTGTCGGCCGCCACGAATCTCCCGGATCCCAGGTCAAAGGAGATGAAATCCCGCCCGTCGTAGCCACTGCGGTAGGATCCACAGACAGTCCCGTCAGACAGGAGGTCACAGCCATAAACACGCAGCCGTGTGTGGAGACCTGGAGGGATTGTACCCACAGAGACCCATGGAATTGTGTCCCGGCCACACAGAGCCCCATCCCAGCCCTATGGAGCTCCAGAGTCTGATGGAGACCCACAGAGCCTCATTCCAGCCCCCTGGATCCCCATGGATCCACGTCCCAACCCCACAGATCCCATCCCAGCCCCACGGATCCCATCCCAGCCCCACAGATCCCATTCCAGCCCCATGGATCCACATCCCAGCCCCACAGATCCTATCCCAGCCCCACAGATCCTCATCCCAACCCCATGGATCCCATCCCAGCCCCACAGATCCCATCTCTAGCCCCATGGATCCACATCCCAGCCCCATAGATCCTATCCCAGCCCCACGGATCCCATCCCAGCCCCACAGATCCACATCCCAACCCCATGATCCACATCCCAACCCCATGGATCCCATCCCAGACCCACAGATCCCATCTCTAGCCCCATGGATCCACATCCCAGCCCCATAGATCCTATCCCAGCCCCACGGATCCCATACCAGCCCCACAGATCCACATCCCAACCCCATGGATCCCATCCCAGCCCCACAGATCCACATCCCAACCCTATGGATCCCATCCCAGCCCCACAGATCCTATCCCAGCCCCAGAGATCCACATCCAAGCCCCACAGATCCTATCCCAGCCCCAGAGATCCACATCCCAGCCCCACAGATCCTATCCCAGCCCCAGAGATCCACATCCCAGCCCCACAGATCCTATCCCAGCCCCACAGATCCATATCCCAGCCCCACAGATCCATATCCCAGCCCCATAGATCCTATCCCAGCCCCACAGATCCCATCTCTAGCCCCATGGATTCACGTCCCAACCCGCTGGATCCCATCCCAGACCCACAGATCCAATCCCATACCCCATATCCCATCTCTAGCATCATGGATTCACATTCCAGCCCCACAGATCCCAGACCAGCCCCATGGATCCTCATCCCAGCCTCCCAGATTCCATCCCAGCACCATGGGTCCCCAATCCAGCCCCACTGATCCCATCCCAGCCCCATGGATCACATGATATTCCATCCCAGCCGAATGGATCCCCATTTCAGCCCCTTGGATCCCTGTGAATCCACAGCTGAGACCCACAGATACCATCCCAGACCCATGGATACTCATCCAAGCACTACAGATCCCATCCCAGCCCCACAAATTCAATCCCAGCCCCATGGATCCCCATCCCAGCCCCATGGATCACAAGATATTCCATCCCAGCCTAGTGGATCCCCATTTCAGCCCCTGGAAGTCCTCTGAATTCACATTAGAGGCCTATAGATCCCATCCCAGCCCAGCCCTATAGATCTCCATCTCAACCGCACAGATCCCCATTCCACCCCACAGATGCCATCCCAGCCCCACAGGTCCCATCCCAGCCCCAGAGATGCCATTCCATCCCCATGGATCCCATTCCACCCCACAGATCCCATCCCAGCGCCAGAGTTCCCACCCCAGCCCCACAGATCCCCATTCCGCCCCACAGATCCCATCCCAGCCCCACAGATCTGATCCCAGCTCTACAGATCCCCATTCCACCCCACAGGTCCCATCCCAGCCCCACAGATCCCATCCCAGCCCCACAGATCCCCATTCCACCCCACAGGTCCCATCCCAGCCCCACAGATCCCATCCCAGCCCCACAGATCCCTATTCCACCCCACAGATCCCATCCCAGCCCCATGGATCCCATCCCAGCCCCACAGATCCACATCACAACCCCACAGATCCACATCACAACCCCATGGATCCCATCCCAGCCCCACAGATGCCATCTCTAGCCCCATGGATCCACGTCCTAACCCAATGGATCCCATCCCAGACCCACAGATCCCATCTCTAGCCCCATGGATTCATGTCCCAACCTGCTGGATCCCATCCCAGACCCACAGATCCAATCCCAGACCCCATATCCCATCTCTAGCCTCATGGATTCACATTCCAGCCCCACAGATCCCAGACCAGCCCCATGGATCCTCATCCCAGCCTCCCAGATTCCATCCCAGCACTATGGGTCCCCAATCCAGCCCCACTGATCCCATCCCAGCCCCATGGATCACAAGATATTCCATCCCAGCCGAATGGATCCCCATTTCAGCCCCTTGGAACCCTGTGGATCCACAGCTGAGACCCACAGATACCATCCCAGACCCATGGATCCTCATCCAAGCACTACAGATCCCATTCCAGCCCACAGATCCCCATTCCACCCCACAGATCCCATCCCAGCCCCACAGGTCCCATCCCAGCCCCAGAGATTCAACCCCAGCCCCACAGATCCCATTCCATCCCCACAGATCCCCATTCTACCCCACAGATCCCATCCCAGCCCCACAGGTCCCATTCCATCCCCATGGATCCCATTCAATCCCCATGGATCCCGTTCTACCCCACAGTTCCCATCCCAGCCCCACAGATCCCCATTCCACCCCACAGATCCCATCCCAGCCCCACAGATCCCATACCGGCCCCACAGATCCCCATTCCACCCCAGAGTTCCCATCCCAGCCCCACAGATCCCATTCCACCCCACAGTTCCCAGCCCAGACCCACAGATCCCATTCCATCCCCATGGATCCCATTCCACCCCACAGATCCCACCCCAGACCCACAGATCCCATTCCACCCCACAGTTCCCACCCAGCCCCACAGATCCCCATTCCATCCCACAGATCTCATCCCAGCCCCACAGATCCCCATTCCACACCACGGATCCCATCCCAGCCCCACAGTTCCCATCCCAGCCCCACAGGTCCCATCCCAGCCCCACAGATCCCCATTCCACCCCACAGATCCCATCCCAGCCCCACAGATCCCATTCCACCCCACAGATCCCACCCCAGCCCCACAGATCCCATCTCTAGCCCCATGGATCCATGACCCAACCCGCTGGATCCCATCCCAGACCCACAGATCCAATCCCAGACCCCATATCCCATATCTAGCCTCATGGATTCACATTCCAGCCCCACAGATCCCAGACCAGCCCCATGGATCCTCACCCCAGCCTCCCAGATTCCATCCCAGCACTATGGGTCCCCAATCCAGCCCCATCGATCCCATCCAATCCCCATGGATCACAAGATATTCCATCCCAGCCGAATGGATCCCCATTTCAGCCCCTTGGATCCCTGTGAATCCACAGCTGAGACCCACAGATACCATCCCAGACCCATGGATCCTCATCCAAGCACTACAGATCCCATCCCAGCCCAACAGATCCCCATTCCACCCCACAGATCCCCATTCCAGCCCCACAGTTCCCATCCCAACCCCACAGATCCCATTCCACCCCACAGATCCCATCCCAGCCCCACAGGTCCCCATTCCTCCCCACAGATCCCATCCCAGCCCCACAGACCCCACTCACCCCCGCTCTGGTTGTACCGCTCCCGCAGTGTCTCCAGGTTCCTGGCATCCACGTGCTGGCTCTCCACACCAATCTGGGTCTGCCTATCCCAATATCCCGGCTCGGCTCCATCCTTTATCCACTGCGTCAGCGGCTCCGCCCTGCCCCGCTCGCTGTCGTAGCGCGTGAAGGGGATCCCATCCACAAACCCAATTTCCATGTACTGGGGGACCCCCGGGCTGGGCTCTGACACCGCCACATACAGGTAATGCAGGGAGTGGAGAACTGGGGGGAAACAGAGATTTGGGGCGGTTGAGGGGGTCATGGATCAGTGAAAGGGGAACTGGGAGAGCTGGGAAGGGGTTTGGGAATGCTGGGGCCAAGGAAAGGGTGTGCAGAGGTGGGAGAGCTGGGATGGACAGGAAAGGGCGTGCAGGGGGGTCCTGGTGTCCAGGAATGAGGGCTCAGAGGGATCCAGGGCTATGGAAGGAGCGTGCAGGGACTGGGAGAGGCGGGATGGGGGTTCCAGGGGATCCCTGTGCCCAGGAAAGGGCATCCAGGGGTCCCCAGTGCCAAGGAAAGAGGGGGCACAAGGTGGGCAGACCTGGGAATAGGAGGCTCAGGGGTCCTTGATGTAGAGGAAAGGGGGGGCTGGGGGCTGAGAAAAGCAGGAATGGGGGCCATGGGGGCTCAGAGACAAGGAAAAGGGGGGTCTGGGGAAGCCAGAATGGATGGGAAAAGGAGGCAGGCAAAGGGGAACTGGTAATGGATAAGGGGGTGCAGGGAGGTGCCAGTGCCCAGAACTGGAAATTCACGGGGGTCCCAGGGCCCACAATCCCCCTGGGACCCTCCCGGACCCCCTAGAGCCCCCCCACAAGATATGCCGGGAGTGAAGAATGGGGGGAACACAGAGACTGGGGAGCTGGGGGCATCCAAGGTCAGAAGTGGAACTGGAAGAGTCAGAAGGGTCTAAGGTTCAAGGAAGGGACTGGGAGAAGCAGGATGGGATCCAGGGGGTCCCTGGGCCCACAAAAGGGGGTCTAGAGGTCCCCGGTGTTGAGGGAAGTGGGGTCTGGGAGCTGGGAAAGGCAGGAATGGGGAGCCAGCGGGTCCCTGGTCTCGGGAAAGGGGGGCCTGGGGCTGGGAGAGGCGGGCGGATCCCGGGGACGAAGCTTCGGAAACGGGAAAGAGACCGAGGGAACGTGGGGGGATGGGACAGCTGAAAAGGGGAATTCCAGGGAGATCATCTGGATTCCTCTGGATCCCTGCAGTGGCCCCCCGAGATCCCTGGGGTCCCCGGGACCCTCTGGGACCCCGTTTCGGGAAGTGGTGGGAGTGGGAAGCAGGAGAGACACGGAAAGTTGGGAGATCTGGGGGGTCCAAAGGTCAAGGAAAACGGCGGGTCTGGGGTCTGGGAAAAGCAGGATGGCCGGAAAAGAGAGAGCAGGGGGTCCCCGAGCACTGTGGGGGTGCAGGGGGATCCCTTTCCCGGATAAGGGGGTGCAGGAGGGTCCCAGTACCAGGAAATGGAGATTCAGGGGTCTCCCAGTGCCCAGGAACGGGGGGTCAGAGAGGATTCCCTGCCCAGGAATGGGGGTTCAGGGGGGATCCTGTCCACGATTTGGGGTTCAAAGGGATCCTGACCCCCAGGAATGGGAGATCCGGTGGGTCCCGGGGCTGGATAAGGGGCTGCAGAGGGGTCCCACTGCCAGGAAATGAATGTTCATGGGGTCGATGCCGAGGAATGGGGGTTCAGGGGGTTTCCCTGCTCAGGAATGGGGGTTCAGGGGATTCTCTTCCCAGAATTCGGGGTTCAAGTGAGTCCCGGTGCCAGACAAGAGGGCACAGGGGGGTCCTGGTGTCGGAAATGGGCGTTCAAGGGGGTCCCGATGCTCAGGAATCGGGGCTCAGTGGATTCTGAGGCCCGGGAATGGCGATTCAGGGGGGTTTCTCTGACCAGGAATGAGGATTCAGGGGGATCCCAATGACAGATAAGGCGGTACAGGGGGTTCCGGTGCTGGCGAAGGGGATTGAAATGGGTCAGTGGATCCAAGATGGGGTTCAGGGGAGCTCCCCTGCCCGGTAACAGAAGTTCAGGAGGATCCCGGAGCCCGGAAATAGAAGTTCAGGGGGTCCCGGTTTTGGGGTTCCCACTCACCTTTCGTCGTGCTCCCCGGGTCCGCCTGGAGCCCCAGGAGCCCCAAGAGCAGCCCCAGCCGCAGCGCTGGAGCCATGGCGCTGCTCCGCTGCAGCCCCGAGCACTGCCCTGGCCCCGCCCCGGCCCTGGCCCCGCCCCCAGAGCCGCCTCCGGCCCCGCCATTGGCCCCGCTATTTCCTCTCCACCAATGGCAGCTGGCTCTGGTACTGACGTCACCGGTCGCCGGGTAGATCCCGGCCTCACAGGTTGGGACGCGGAAACGAAAGTGACCGGGGAGGGCGCGAGGGAGGGGGGACGGGGGAATTCCACAGAATTCCTCCGGATCCCCGCTGCGACCGCCCTGGAGCCCTCTGAGAACCACCTGGGGACCCCTGGGACCCCCCTTAAGAAAGCGCCGGGAGTGGAGAACTGGGGGTCACAGAAATTTGGGAGCTCTGGGGGTGCAAAGGTGACGGAAGAGGGCGAGTTTGGGGCCTGGGAGGGGCGGGATGCCCAGGGAGGTGGGCAGGGGGTACCAGAACACGGGAAGAGGGTCCAGGACGGGATCCCAGTCGCGGATAAGGGGGTGCAGGGGGTCCCTATGCCCAGAACCTGAGGTTCAGGGGTTCTCCGGTCAAGAAAAGGGGGGTGAGGGCAGTGGGGGGACCAGGGTGTCCCCGGGCCCAGGAAAGGGGTGCACGGGGCCCCGCTGTTGAGGAAGGTGGTGGGTGGGGGCTGGGGAAGGCAGAAGTGGGGGTCCAGGGGGTGCCGGGCTCAAGGAAAAGCGCGGGCTGGGGCTGGGAGAGGTGTCAGCGTCTCCCAAGCTGCGTCCCCGGGATCCGCTAAAGCGAGACCGGGGAAAGGGGAATTCCAGGGGATTCATTTGGATCCCACTGGATCCTCGCTGAGATACCCTGGGGCGTGGGGAAAACGCTCCGGGAGCCCCTGGAACCCCTTCCAGGAAACGCCGGGAATGGAAAATTGGGAGGACACAAAAATTTGGGAGATCTGGGGGTCCAAAAGCCGAGGAAAAGGCGGGACTGGGGCCTGGGAAGGGCGGGATGGCCGGGAATGGGGGTGCAGGGGGTCCCAGAGCACTGACGGGGGTGCGGGGAGATCCCAGTCCCGGGTTAGGGGGTGCAGGGGGGTCCCGGTGCTGGAGAAGGGAGTACAGGGGATTCCCCGTGCTCGAAAATGGGGGTTCAGGGTGTTCCTGTGCCGGGAAATGCGGGTTCAGGGGGAGTTTCCTTCCCGGAGTTCAGGGTTCAAGGGGGTCTCCATGATCGCGTTTCCGGGGGCGCCGGTGACCAGAAGTGGGGGTTCAGGGGTGTCCCGGTGCCAGGTGAGTGGGTACAGGGGTGTCCCGGTGCTCCCGAAGGGGTTGCAGGGGGGTCGGGGTGGCCGTAAAAGGGCGCTCAAGGGGGTCCACGTGCTCAGGAATGGGGGTTCAGGGGGATCTCATTGCCGGATAAGGGGGTGCAGGGACGTCTCGATGCTGGGGAGGGGGATTGAGGTTCGGAGGGCTTCCCCTGCCCGGGAACGGGGATTTAGAGGGGTCCCGGTGCCCGGAAATGGAAGTTCAGGGGGTCCGGGAGTTTCAGTTCTGGGGGGTCCCGGTTTCGGGGTTCCCACTCACCTTTCGTCGCGGCGCTCAGGTCCCCCAGGAGCCCCAGGAGCCCCAAGAACAGCCCCAGCGCCGGAGCCATCGCAGCCGCCCCGATCGCGGCTCCGCCGCAGCTGGAGAGACGCGAAAGCGAAAGTGCCGAGGGAGCGCTGGGGGAGGGGAAAAGGGGGAGGGGAAAAGGGGGAATTGCAGGGAACGGACCGGGATCCCCTCCTGGCACCCCTCCGGATCCCTCGGGGATCCATCTGGGACCCTCCACGGCCGCGCCCTGCGGGACCCCCGGGCCGGGCCGTGCTGAGCTCCCGGGCCCTGCGCTCCAGCTCTGCGCGGACCCCGCTGGGCTCGGCGCAAAGCCGGGCAAGCACCGGGAGCAGCGGATCCCATTTTTCCTGCGGGTGCGGGTCTGACCCTCGGCGGAGCGCGACTGGGCACTTGGACCTCGATCCCCGATTCCTTCTCTCTGCTGTTCTCTCCCGTTCCTTTGGGGGATCATAAATCCCAGAGCGGCTGCAGAGCCCCGTGCCCAGGCCGGGTTTCCCAGCAAAGGGAGGCATGGGGGTGATGTGCCCCGGGCTGGCTGGGAATGGGGGCCCGGGGGTCCCCGGGGTCACGGAAACGGGGGATCCAGGGGCTGGGAGAGGAGGATACCCGGGAAAGGGGGTGCAGGGGGGTGTTGGTGCAGGATAAGGGAGTGCAGGGGGGTCCCAGTGCCCGGGAATGGGGTGAAGGAGGGCAGAATCTGGGGAATGGCAGTGGCTGCCGGGAAAGGACCAGGACAGGCTGGGATGGACTGGGACAGACTGGGAAAAGAACCCACTGGGAGCAGAACTGGGGCACCAGGGATCATACTGGGATATACTGGGACCCTACTGAGGGCCACCGGGAACAACTGGGAACATGCAGGGGACAGTTGATATACTGGGAGAGACTGGAAGTGGTTTGGATCATCCTGGGACTGACTGGAATCATACTGGGAGTGATCAGATCTGTAGTAGGGGTGAATAGGAGAAACTGGAATAAAGCAGGGGGCAACTGGGATCACACTGGGAGCAGCTGGTCCATGCTGGGGTCATACTGGGATCATACTGGAACTGACGGGGTAACACTTGGAGTGACTGGCATTGTACTGGGAGTGTCTGGAAGTAACTGGGATCATACTGGAGGCGACTGGGATCAAACCAGACTCATACTGGGAGCATCTGGGAGTTACTGGGATCGTACTGGAGGTGACTGGACTTATACTGGGAGCGGTTGAGACCCAGTTGGGCCAAATGACATCGTGTAAGATGCGACTGGGTTCATACTGGAAGTCACTGAACTCAGGGGCCACATCGAACTCTTCCTGAGAAGGACTGAAAGGAACCATACCGGGGATGACTGGGAGCACTGGGACCGTGTTGGGGGCAACTGGGATCCTGCTGGGAGTGATTTGGACCATACCGGGAGTGACCGGGAACCACCGGCGAGGCGGCGGCAGCGGAGCTCGGAGGCGGCCCCGGCGCAGGTGGGAGCCGCGCTGGGCTCTGCGGGGGCTCGGGGCTGGCTGCGGGCGGAGGGGGCGGCAGGGGACTCCGGCGGCTCGCCGGTGCCGTGTCCGGCCCGTGCCGGCCCCGGGCTGAGGGCGCTGCGGGAGCGGCTGCCCGCGGTCTCCTTCCCGCCGGGGCCGGGCAGGAGCCGCTGCCGGAGCAGCGCTGGCTCGGCCCGGCTGCTGCGGGCAGGACGGAGGGGCTGCCCCGTCCCCGGAGGCTGCGCTGGGGCCGCTCCGAGCTGCGCCACCGCCGCCTCACCGGGCTCCGCTCATGGCGGCTCTGCGGAGCCAGGGGCGCCCTGGGGGCGGCACCGGGGCCGTGCTCGGGCCCGCTCTGGCCAATCAGCGCGCCAGAACCAGGAGTGACGGCAGACCCAGCCAATCGCGGCGAGGGCGGGCTCTGCACACGGCGCGGCCTCGCCTCCATTCCCCGAACTCCGGCGTTTCCCGGAGCCCGCGGGGGAGGAGCGGCCCCGCCTGGGCCCGGCCCGGGCAGGAGGCCCAGAGCCGCCGCTGCCCCGCACCGCCGGGAGCTCGGCTGACCGCTGTTATGGACGAATTCAATTGGGGAGGCCAAGTGTACATAAATCAATTAACAAGAATTTATTAAGCAAGCGGTATTAAGCAAAAGAAGAGCGCTGGGCGCCCGGGGAGCCTCTGCTCTGCCACGGCGCACCTTCCCCCTTTGACCTTTTTGTTTTTATAATCCCTTTTTTTTGTCCGTTGATGTATTTTCTCTCGATGCACTCTGTGCCGGTGCAATTGGTTGCTGGGGGTCTTTTTTTCTGCCCTTGGTGGTCATAGGAATGAAGACTCCTCATCTTCCTTGCAGATTGTCCTTGGCCTAAAAGTTAACTTGTATATAATTAGTTACACAGTCTTCTATGCTAGTTGCATTCCCTACTCAGTTCAAATTCTTACCTCCATTAATTTTCATTTTGATGAACAAAGACCTTTTTATTTATTACAATCCCCCCTTTTTCTCTTAACCAATTTCTTCATTAAAACGCTTTAACTCTTGGTAGCTTAAGACCAGGGTTTCATCTACTTCTAAGTCCCTGGGCAATGTTTCATACCTATCTCTAATAAGCATTAGATGAGCTGCCTCTAGTCTTCCTTTTATAAAAATATAAGTTCTGAAGGTTAAATTTAGTAACAACAATATTATGGGACCTGCAATCCCCCTTATACAGAATTTCTCCTTGAGTGCCATACCCCGGAGTTTTGCACCTCTCAGGTGAGACCTTTAAAAATTTATCTGGATGGGTGACAGCCAAGGCGGTTGCTATGGTTCCACAGCCCCAATACTCACACAGATATTCCCCAGGGTAATGACAATATCCCCTCCCAGGATTGGAACTAGGACACCAATAGGTAGCCTGGAGTTCAGGTTTACTCCATCCCCACATAGAGTTTGCCAAATCTTTGTTAGTAATAAAAAAAATGGGAGCTACAGTGGTGGCATTATACTTAACAACTTTCCCTTGGTCTGTTTTGGTCAGAGTCCAATTAAATGGCTGGTGTGCATAGTCCCCTTGTACAGGCCAGGTACAACATATAACTAATATGCACAGGATTTGCCAGCAAGGGTGGAGTCCAAACTGCCCCAGGGTTTGATTATCATTATCTCCCCATTCCCAGTGTTTGTTTTGACATGTTATTGCCTGGCTCACCTTTACCCTTGGGAGATCAGTATCCTTGAGGCAGTTCTTGAAATACTTTGAATTGTCCCATTTGAGGGCTCTTTCCTCCACCGCTTCTCATCCCTCTGCCTCGCTCGCCGACTCGGTTGCTCCGGGCCGCGAGGCGCACCATCTTCTCGGAGCAAGGATATTCTTCAGGAGGACCCAAACTCTGCTTTTGTTGCCTCTTTTTGAATGATTCCCAGCTTTTATCCTTCACTTATGGTGAGTCACACTGAATCCCAGGTAAAGTTTTCCAGCAATTCCCTTTTATAATTTGAACAATTAGGGGAATTGGTTCATTGGAGTGGAAACAACAATTTTCGGGTCTAGCCCCCTGAGTAAACACCTCCCACCACTCTTGGATTCCCTTGGTAGGGTCCCGTTCTCTTCTCCAATCCTTAGGACTGACTCTGTCAGTTCTCTTTCTAACTGATAACACCTTTACAAATACCCCTAGGAGGAGTGCCTCTGTAACTATGGACCCATCACCGTTCCTGGCAAAGTTTACAAATATAGCATACAAAAGGGTAACAATCACAATCCTTATTTGCACAATATACTCTAAAATCATTAGTTATAGGATATCCATAGTCCAATATCTCACTGTACCAGCTGGTTGGTACAATTCTTACTGAGTCCATTCAGTCCATTTAACTGTGACCTTAAGGTCCCCGGGCTGGCTGGTTATTCTCCAGGGCTCTTGGGCAGCAGCAGGAATCGCTCCCTTTATTCGGCTCGCATGGGTCCACCCCTTCTCGGCGGTTCTGACTGCAGTTTCTGTAGTGAGTAAAACAACATAGGGGGCTTCCCAGTTTGGGGTTAGTGAGGTTTCTTTCTAGGTTTTTTATTAACACCTTATCACCTGGATTTATATTATGGATTGCTAGGTCTAAAGGAGGTTGTTGCACTAGTAACCCAGCTCTTCTAAGCCCTTCCTGAGCCTTCACAAGTTGCATGACATATTGGTTAATTTGTTGATTACTTATTTCAGGGTGATCTATAGGAGAATCTATGTCATAAGGCATCCCGTAAAGCATTTCAAATGGAGAAATTCCAATATCGGTTCTGGGCTGAGTTCTTATATTTAACAAGGCTAAAGGTAAACATTTTACCTAAGATAACTGTGTTTTATACATCAATTTAGTTAGTTGTTTCTTAATTTTCCCATTTACCCTTTTCACTTTACCTGAGCTTTGTGGATGCTGGGGAGTATGATATTGCCACTTTGTTCCTAGAGCTGTAACTACTTCTTTAACTATTTTGGAGGCAAAGTGTGGCCCTCTGTCTGAGTCTATTACTTCTGCTAGTCTGTAGCAGGGGATTATCTCTTCTAATAGTATTTTTACTACTGTTTGTGTAGTTGCCCTGGAGGTAGGGAATGTCTCTACAAAGTGAGTCAAGTGATCTATTATCACCAATAAGTGTTTATACCTTCCTAC
Source organism: Lonchura striata (assembly GCF_050655825.1). NCBI lineage: Eukaryota > Metazoa > Chordata > Aves > Passeriformes > Estrildidae > Lonchura > Lonchura striata. Next base: position 1,874,867 of record NC_140737.1, read on the forward strand.
TTTAGGCAAATCAGTAAAATCAATTTGAATGTGGGAAAACAGTCTATGTGCCAATTCCTGTGCCCCCCATTTCCCACACCACTCAGGATTTCTCACACCTGGGTCTACTCCTGGGTCAGGGGTCTCTTCAGCCCCTCTAGAAATCTCAGCCCTCATTCTAGAGAGACTGCAGACTGTAGAGAGAAAGCTTACCAGATTAAACACCAGGAAGATAGTCTCTTTAACAGTCAGGGGAAACAGAACATTCTCTAATAGGGAGCTGAGAGATTCAGAGGAGAAGAAGGAAAGCAACGGCTGAAAAGCCTCATCCCCTGCTTCCCCTCTAACAAACTGGCTGCACAACCATGACTATGAGCCATGCATTCCTGGAACAGACTTCAGCACCTTCATAAACCCCTGAAAGCCATGACACCCAAGCCCAGCCTGATGGATATTCTGGTCAGTGCCCTTCTACTCCAAAAACTACGTATTAGGGACAATACCAGAGCTATTCCTGAATAAGAAAATAAACCTAGGGACCATAGAGGGATTAAGATCTCAAAAAACCCTAGGGACCACAGACACATGCAGGCCTTCACCCCAAGAGACACTATGAATTCAAACAACATAGGCAGTAACTGCTCCATACTAACACAAAGTAATTGGAACAAAAATATTATTAGAACAGGGTTTTTTTCCACTCTCTCCAGCCATGAGATGGGCAGCAAAATATTTGTCCTTGTTTAGGGCAAATTTGGGAGAAAAACCTCTGGAAGGAGCCCCCAGAAAACAAACCCCCATGGCCCCTCCCCATCCACCTGATTCAGGAACAATTTTCTTGGAGAGAAGTGGAAAAGAACCTGTTTATTTAACAAACAAAACACTCCCCAGCACTAAAAAAATAACAACACCAGATGACAAAAAAACTCTTTCACCACTCTGCAGAGATGACAAATCCAGAAAGTCTCTCCTGGAGGTGGTCGCCCGGGTCTGGGCGCTGGGGATTGCTCTGGGCACTGGGGATGGCTGCTGCAGATCACAGAGCGCAGGCTCCTGGTGCTCCTCGGGGTTCCCAGGTCCCAGTCCAGAGCAGGTTGGATGGTATTCAGGAAAGGGAAAGGAAAAAAAAAAAAAACAGTCTAGGGAAAGAATTGGACTGCTTAGCTAAACTAATTTAAAAAGCAAAGGCAAAAGCAAAAGCCAGCAAGCAAAGCAAGCCAGCCAGCACTGGCCTCTTCTAGACAGCAGAGCATGGGGGGAGGTGGGCCAGCTGATAACAAGGCAAAACAAACCTTCACTTTCTGAGTCAGTTCTGAAAGCACAGAACAGAATATCAAACATAAACAGAACACACGATTGGAGATACAAACACCATAACGTCACCCTAGGACATTCCACCCCGTATCTCCTTATCTTCAACATCATGCAAAAACTCCATCAAGTTAAAACTTTCATCTTTCACTTACTCATACATATTTCCTTCCATCTCACTTGCTCATACCTTTGACACTTACACATTTCCTCCTATTTCACTTGCTCAAACCTTTGACACTTACACATTTCTTTCTGTCTCATGTCTGTGTGTTTTCATGTACAGACACTGGCAGTAACACCCAGCAAACAGTGATATTTGCACGAGTCTCACCCCACAATCAGATTCCCCTGAGGTACACATCGTGTTGCTCCATCTCTCTGCATAATCCACCATGTACAACCTGGTCCCTGAGCAAAGACAATCCCACAAATGGGTTTGTCTCTACTCGAGGCAGAATTGATCCACACTGATTTCCCTAACAAACCTCTGACATGTGCCACTGGGACTTCTTGTGGGACGGATGGGTGGATTTTGTCTGGAGGATTTGTGCCATCTCCATCTCCATCTCCATGCAGAGCTGGTCTCATCTTTTGGGTCTTCTGTGCTGGTCTCAGGATTTTTTGCCACTGGTATATTTGTTGGTCCAAGAAACAGTTTTAGAAATTTCCCTGGGAGCCACCTGGGTCCTGATAGTGTTGAGATATAGGCATGTCGCTGTGGGACACGTGAAAGCACAACGCAGACCACCTGCTGCTTGCAAGGTAAAAAAGGAACGTTTATTATCTGACTTTGTCTTTTATACCTTCCCAAGGGTGACATTGGATTGGAGAGTGAATGGGCCACCTCTCCAAAGACATTGGACAAACTACTAGTACATTAAGTGTTCTCCACCCCCATAAAAGAATGTAAACAATACGTTGTTTACAGAAATTGTGTGAGAAAGTTCTCCAAAGGAATGTAAACTCAGAAGGCTTTAGGAAGTCTTAAGAATCAGGGTGACATCGGCATATCCTCTTCCCCAAGTTATTAAAGGGAAAGACTAGAAATGTGTTTGGTGTCTGGGTCCTTGATCAGCACCAGCACTTTTTCAACTAGTTTTCCTTGGGATGAGTTGGAAAAGTGCTAGAGGAAAAGCTGTTCAAAAAATTTATTGCATAAAGAGCCTTACAGAGCATCTTAAATGCAGCGGTTGTCCCTGTCCCTCCCTGATTGAGGACCCATTTAAGGGTAGAATGGGCTCTTTCAATGACGGCTTGGCCGATGGGAGAATGAGGTATACCCATATTGTGCTTTGCCCTGCACTGATTGAAGAAGTCTTTGAGCTTAGGGAGGTATAAGCCAGACCATTGTCTGTTTTAATCTCTCTGGGGACTCCCAAGGTGGCAAACAAAAGGAGAAGGTGCCTGATGGTTTCTTTGGCGCTTTCTCCTGCCCAGGCCAAGACAAATACTGCACCTGAGAATGTGTCAGTTGACACATGTAAGTATTTGGATTATCCAAAGGCAGGGTAATGTGTAACTTCTGTTTGTCACAATTGGCAGCTGTTCAGGCCTCGGAGGCTAACCCCTAAGGCTAAAGGTGGAATTTTATAAACTTTGCAATCTGAGCAGGTGGACACCATTGCCCTGGTTTGATCCTGAGGTAGTCTGAATGTTTGCATTAACGCAGGAACATTTTGATGAAAGAAATCATGGCTTAGTTAGGCCTGTGAAAGGATATCTGGCATGTTGGCATGGTGCACAGACATGGCCAGGGCATCTGCTCTATGGCTGCCTTCCGCAAGGGGTCCTGGGAGGTCGGTGTGCGACCTCACATGCATAATGTGAAACAGGTGCTTTCAGTAGGAGAGGAGGTATATTAATTCTGAAAGCAACTTGTAAAAATTTGGGTTTGTCACCTCCCTTAATAACTAATGTTCTGCCCTCATAGCTACTCCAGCAACATAGGCCAAATCAGTGACTAAATTAACAGGTTCTTGGAACCTCTCTGACACGGTGCCAGAGTCTCACAGCTAGCTCAGTCACCCCACAGCACCATGCTGAGAGTGGGACCCACCCCAGAAGCAGGGTGATCTGGGGTGCAGCTTAGAGTGAAAGCTCTGCAGCACTTGGATGAAACAGGCACAGAGTGTGGAGGCAAGGATGAGGAGGAGGCTGTCAGTCTGGGTTCCAGGGAAAGGTTTATTTGAGGGAAGATCCAAGGACAAAGAGCCCTGATCAGAGGTTTGCAGACACCTTTAAACAGGGGACGTTTAATAGGATAGTACAAAGCTTCAACCAATTAGGGATATCCTGGGGAGGAGCAAAAGGTGGGGTCTTACAGTGTATCAACCAATGAGGGAGATGAGGGGAGGAGAATGGGTCACATAGTCCAATGGGGCGTTGAGGATGAGGGAATTTCCAAAGGGGAGGTCCAAGCCAGGGTGGTACAAAGAGAGATTGGCAGGGAACTTGCTAGAACAAGGGGCTGGTATGAAGGGGGATTGACATGCATGGGCGGGGCTGAGGGAGGATTGACACAGAACATTCGAGAGCAGTGGGCAGGGTTAGTGTTGGAACTCAAAATGTCTCTCAGACATTTTTAGAGGTTCCAGGCCGTGGTCAGAAGCATTTTAGACCCTGACAGGCAGCTGGAAACAGCTGTGATTTTGAGTTTGAGCCATGGAATGAGTTACCAACTTTGGAGGTGGAACAAGCAGTCACAAAAGGTTAGATGGTATAGTAAAAGTATTTACAAAACAGAGGGAAATTTTTTTAGTATTGTACAGGGGGGTTTTAGCACTTGTACAGGGGGGCTTTTACTTTGTACATGGGGTCAGAAGTTCTAACATGGAGGAAAGTGGGCTGATCCTGTTCTTCCTCCTTCTTCCTTGTCTCCATGTTCTTGGTGATGTTGGCACTCACAGATTGGTTTAGAGTAAAAAAGTGCTTTGTAATATAGGTAGTAGGTATTGGGGGGAAAACTATAAACATGTAATATGTAATATATCATATAAAAGATAGCAGCAGCCCTGGGCGGGGGGAGAGAAGAAGAAGACAGCAGACAGAGAGGATGTCAGGGTGTGTGTGTGCCTCTGCCCAGGCCGCTGACCAAGCAGCTGCAGCCCGAGAAGACAATCTTTTAGATAATTAACAATAAACTGCCTTGAGACTGAACAACAAAAGGCTGCGCAGTTTTTCTTTGGAAGCATGGGTTGGAGGAGGAATTTCACCACCACATGGGACCCCAGACCAAGCCTGGGGTTCCCACAGGTTAGGTGAGACAGACAACTCAGGGGAAGATTACAATTTCAGGGACAAACCATTAACTCTGGGGAATAAGGGGGATACAGAAAAGTCCATTAAATGTAAACATGCACCATAACACCTCTCAAAGGCTCAGATTATGGCAGCAAGTTCATCCATTTGAGGGAACCCCTCAACAATTTGGACATCAGACTCCCAATTCTGGATCAAAGGATACCTCCAAGTCATCACTGATGTGTGGGTTGCTCCTGAGCTGTCTGTGAAAATTGTCAATGCCTTTAGAGGTTTCCTACTTTGGACTAGTTTTGGGACCAAATTAAAAACTTAATTGAACAGCTTATGACTTGGTGGATGGATGGATATTTGGCCTGGGTAGCTATTCAGGGAGAGCTGAAGGTGTTTGTCCGGAGCAAATTGTCCAGACCTCTAGCTGTCAATGGCACAGATATGCATGTGAAGTCACACCCAGCAGGGGTACGATGGTGTGCTCATGGATCCAAAGTCCCAGGTAAATCCAAGGGCAGGTATGTTGGATTTTGTCCTCCCAGATTTCAAATCTGGCTTCCTCAATTGTCTTGATGGTCTTGGAAAGAACTATATTAAGGTAAGTCTCTTCCTGGGCACAAATAAGAGTATGTCTCAGGTTTAGCTGGGTATTAATTACTCGGTGTTGAATTACCATCTGCTAAAGGTGGGGCAGTTATCCTGTTAATTGGGCACTTTTCTTTATCTCTTCCACAACCAATCCTCCCTCCAGAGAAGCATCTACTGTTAATGAGCTATTGAATGTCACTGCATGACTGATAAAAATTACATCATCTCATTGTAAAATGCTCCACCCAGAGGGAGGAGCCAAGCATTCCTACCTGGATATAATCTGATATTTGGAACACCAAATCAGCCTTTTCCCACCGGATTCCCAGAGGAGCAGCTTTCTTCCTTACTGGATTCCCAGGCCCATCTACACCACCACTGGACCTTCAGAGGAAGACTACATCCTTCTGCAGGATTACTGCTTCAACAGAACCACAGCTGTCACTCCAGGAGCACTGAGCCACCATTTAATGGGACTGATACCACCACCCTGACCCAGAGGGTGTCAGGTCATATTCTGACTCTTTCAGTCGTTTGGGGATTTTTTTTTGTTTGTACTATTGCATTTGTACTTTTAGTTTTCCCAGTAAATAACTGTTATTCCTAGTCCCATATCTTTGCCTGAGAGTCTTTTAATTTCAAAATTATAATTCAGTGGGAGGGCGTTTACATTTTTCATTTCACAGGAAACTCCTGCCTTCCTTAGCAGACACCTGTCTTTTCAAACCAAGACAGAATGTCATCCATATAATGTAGGATGATGGCATCTGGGATGGCCTTTCGGATGGAAGACAGGACATGGGCCACGTACCACTGGCATATAGACAGCGAGTTTTGCATTCTTTGGGGGAGGACTCACCAGTGGTACCTCTTCCGTCGTGTCTGTCTGATCAGGGAGGGGACTGGAAAGGCAAATCTGGGAGCATGTTGAGAATGGAAAGGGATGCTAAAAAAGCAGTCTTTGATATCAATGGCTGCCAGTGTCCAGTCACGAGGAACATGGAGGGAAAAGGAAGACTGCAAGGGACCCAAGTCCTCAATGACCTTATTAATTTTACAAAGGCCATGGAAGAGCCTCCACCTGTCCTTGCCAGGCTTTTTAAGAACAAAAACAGGGGAATTCCAAGGGCTGTTTGTAGGTATGATGTGGCCCTTGGAAAGCTGCTCCTCCACAAGGAGCTCGAGGGTACATAATTTCTCCATTGAGAGGGGCCACTGATCCACTCATGCTGGGGTGTCAGTCTTCCAGGTGAGTAGTGTGTTGGTGCACTCTGCAGTGGCCCCAGCTAGAAATCCCAGGATGGAGGTGGGATTTCTAGCAGAGCTCCCCATTGAGACAATACATCCCTGCCCCACAGGGTGATGTCAGAGTGACTACAAATGGCCTGATGCTGGCAGTTTGACCCTCTGGTCCCTCTAGTATGATAGCATGTTTGCTTCTCATGGAGACAGCGGCTCCTCCAGTGCACAAGATGACTCCAGTGACAGGAGTCAGCTCCCTGTTTGGGGGCCATTTAGGTCGTGTGATAATAGTAATGTTGGCCCCTGTGTCCACCATCCCTTCGAGGTAGATGTTATTACCTTTATTTGACAGGCTGCACTCTATAAGGGGTTTTTCTTGGCCCATGATGTCAACCCAAAATGCCATCAGCTGCTCCAGGATATTGTCCCTGTTTAATAGCAATAAAATGGCTTGGGGGATCACAGTCTCTTTGCGCAGGAAGTATGGTGGTTTTGTGCAGCAGACAGTGACTGTGATTTTGTTGGTTGGCCCAACAGGTTGTACTTGTTGGTATAACGTGTATTTAACTTGGTCCATCGTCCTGGCTTGTAAGATGAGCATGTATTCTATTTGCCATCTGTTGCAGGTGGGGCAGATATCTTCTGTTAAGCTGGGCAGTTTCCTTATCACTTCCAAGAACAATGTCTCCCTCCAAGGAGATATCTTCTGTTAATGGACCATTAAATTACTCACTGCATGACTGGTAAAGTTACATCATCCCATTGTGAGATGCTCCACCCAGAGGGAGGAACCAAGCCATCCTACCTGCATAAAATCAGCATTTTTTGGGAAACCAAGACAGCCTCTTCGCTGCATTCCCAGAGGAGCAGCCTCTTCTCTGCTAGATTCCTAGAGGAGCAGTTTCTTCCCTGCTGGATTCCCAGAGGAAGACTGGGCCCATCTACTCTATCACCAGACCTTCAGAGAAAACTATACCCTTCTACAGATCACCGCTTCAGCAGCAATTCATCTGCCACTCCAGGAGGAGCAGCCACCATTTAACTGGACTATTACCAGCACCCTGACTCCTCAGGGTGTCAGGTTTCTGACTCTATCAGTAGTTTTATTCATATTAATTAATTTTTTTTATTTAGTTTTTTTTCCTAGTAAAGAACTGTTATTCCCATTCCCACATCTTTGCCTGAGAGCCTTTTAATTTTGAAATTGTGGTAATTTGGAGGGAGGGGTTTACCGTTTCTGTTTCACAGGAGGCTCTTCCCTTCCTTCACAGATTCCTGTCTTTTCAAACCAAGACAGATTTTGGCGCCCAATGTGGGGCTTGAGGGCATTGAGAGGGAAAAAGGATTAACAGTTCTTAAGTAATTAAATTTTGTGTGTGTGTGTGTGTGCTGCTATAGACATATCTTTAAGTGTCACCATATGGTCTAGTTTACCTTGGTTTGGGTGGCATGTGGTTGCAGCTGTATTTCTCTTATTTGCAGGTCCTTATCTAAACATTGGTCCTATAACTAAGGCTACTGTGTCTGTTATCCAGTTTGGCTTATGGGTTAATAAGGTGAGGAATTCATGGATCTTTAATTCCCTCTGGAAGGCAGGTACATGGATTCAGAGCTATCACACGCTATGTTTTTGGGGTTACTTTAATCATGGTACCTACTGTGAGGAAATGACACTGGGGGAAACTTTCTCCCAACTTTTTAACCATCTTTTTGGGTCTGCTTCACCAGTTTTCAAAGGGTTAAGATCCACTCTAAGTGCTAATGATATCACACAATTGGTAGTGTTGCTGATATGCCTGTCAAGCCTGTTATATTTAGCACTCAGAGATAAGGGAAGACTAACCTGGATAACCACCCTGACACCTACACCAGAGACTGGAGATGCTGCTGCCCCGGAGCCTGACCCTGCCCCACAGCCCACCTCAGAAATGAGCCACACAGATTGGGTGAGGGTTCTGGTTAAGGAGATATTGAAGCGATATGCGGAATAAATAAATAGACTCCACAACTCAATGTAGTTATGAAGTAGGTATGTATGACAGCGCCCGGCACAAGTAAGATAGCTCTCCAAAATCTTGTGCTCCGAGCTGGAATTTGTCCCACAATTTTATTCACAAAGGTGTTTCATATGCAATACATTACACAACTTTTCTATGCATATTCAACCCCTGGCCGCACCTGTCTTCGCCTCTCATGCTAAATAGGTCCATGCCATTCTGGGCATGCGTGGTTTTTTGTGGTGGTCTTTACGGGGGTCTCTGATGGCCTTTTGAGGCTGAAACCATAGTCTTCTTCTGCATTAAACTTTTGAACTCTTCTCCTCTGCGCATGCGCTTTTGGTCTTCTGCTCTGTTATCTGGATAAGTCCATCATCCTTGACAGAGGGGCCTCCTTATCTGAGTTCTTTGCATTCCTGATCTTCTCTGATATTTGTCTTTATGCAAGAAGCTTTAAAGATTTTTTTTTTTTTTCCTCTCTCTTTCCTATGCCTTTTGCGCCATGGCAGAGGTTTCTTAAAATTCAACACATGATTCTACAAACATGATACATTCATTTTGATACATTCATTTTTGATACATTCATTTTTGATACATTCATTTTGTTAGCTCAAGTGATCTCTGGAAGATCTCTTATTTCAATACGAGAGATGCTGAAGGAGTGCATTTCCCCAGCTGGTGAGAAACCTGCTCCTTGCCTTGAGGAGGGACAGTCTAATAGTACAGCTGTGGAACCCACAGATTTTACAACTGCCCAGGTGCCAGCAGAACCACAAAGGCAGTCACAGCCAGCAGAAGTTGTCTTGGTAGAAACAAGGAGGTCTAAGATGAAAGCAGAGCGCCCAGATAGGGGTAGGAATGGAGGAACCTCACAACCCACAGGGGAGCCAGAGGTTGCGATCATCACCAAGTCCCTGACGTACGAAAGTCTCAGTAATCTGCACAAAGACATTGTAGGGCGATGTCGTGAGGCTTATACTACCTGGTTACTCCAGGTCTAGGACCTTATGGGTACAGGTGTGCAGCTGGACGGTGGTGAGGCAAGGAACTTGGGACCCTTGACCCAGGACTCAGGTGTGAATCAGATTTTTGTACGGGAGCCAGAGTCACTTTTCCTCTGGGAGTGGCTTTTAATGAGTGTCAGGGAGAGGTTTGTCCACAGGGAGAGAATGCAGGAGCACCATCATAGAATGCGTGGGAAGACCCTTGAGGAAGGGATCCAACAGCTGAGGGAAGTGGCAGTATTGGAGGTACTCTTTGGGAGGGATGGACAGCATAATAATGACCCCGACAAGGTCAGGTGCACAGGGCAAATGCTGTGGAGTCTAGCAAATCTTGGGCCATCTCAATACACCACTTTCATTGCAACAATCAATGCTGACACTCACCGAGAGACAGTGGTCTCTGTTGCCAACAAACTTAGGAATTATGAGAGTATGATCAATGGCCCAATGCAGGCTCATATCTCAGCTGTGATTAAGAAGTTCAAAGAGGAGATGAAGGAGGATATGAGGAAGGTTAATGCAGCACCTGTGCGAGTCATAAGCCCCAAAGTCAGAGCCCAACATTACCCAGCTAGACAGAGAAGGTCCACCCTAAGGGCTAATCTGTGGTTCTTCCTGTGACCATGGAGAAGACATAGGGAGGTGGGATGGGAAACCCACTTTTGTTCTGGCAGCACGGGTGTGTCAACTCAAGGAGGGAAACTCTAACTGGGGGAGTTCCACCAAAGTGAAGGTAGCCTCAACCTCCCATGACCAAGCTTTTGGGTACGATCTGTCAGATCCCCTTGAAGGAACCTCTAGTATGATGCCTCTGGTCATCAGGGTAGAGATGCCACCTACAAGTGGGCACAAGAATGAGGGGTGGATCTAACCATAAACAGTATTTCTCAGGTCATCCATGACTCTGAGACCTGTGCTGCCATCAAACAGGCCAAGCTGGTGAAGCCCCTGTGGTATGGTGGGCGGGGGTCCAAGTACAAGTATGGGGAGGCCTGGCAGATTGACCACATCACACTGCCCCAGACACACCAAGGCAAGCGCTACGTGCTGACCATGGTGGAAGCCACCACTCGATTGCTGGAGACCTACCCCGTGCCTCATGCCACTGCCCGGAACACCATCTTAGGCCTAGAAAAGCAAGTCCTGTGGAGACATGGCACGCCTGAGAGAATTGAGTCTGACAACGGCACCCATTTCAAGAATGGCCTTATCAACACCTGGGCCAGAGCACATGGTATCGAATGGATATATCATATTCCCTATCATGCTCCAGCTACCAGCAAAGTTGAACAGTGCAACAGACTCCTTAAGACTACCCTGAAGGCACTTGGTGGGGGAACATTTAGAAACTGGGAAATGAACCTGGCAAAAGCAACCTGGATGGTCAACACCCGAGGGTCCATCAATCGAGCTGGTCCCGCCCAGTCAGAACCCTTGCACACAGTAGATGGAGATAAAGTCCCTGTGGTACATATGAAAGGTATTTTAGGAAAAACTGTTTTGATTAATCCCACCCCAGGCAAAGACAAACCCATCCGTGGGATTGTTTTTGCTCAAGGATTGTTTTTGTTTTGGTGGGTAATACAGAAAGATGGGGAAACTCATTGCGTACCACAGGGAAACCTGGTCTTAAGTGAGAACTGGGTGTAAGATTTCATTGTGATGCAGATGGAAATAGAGTAACGGGTGGATGATGTCCGGGCTTGTAAGATAAGCATGTGTTTTATTTGCCATCTGTTGGAGGTGGGGCAGGTATCTTCTGTTAAGGTGGGCAGTTTCCTTATCACTTCCAAGAACAATGTCTCCCTTCGGAGAGGTATCTTCTGTTAATGGACCATTAAATGTCTGCACTACATCATCCCATTGTGAGATGCTCCATCCAGAGGGAGGAGCCAAGCACCCCTACCTGCATAATATTAGCACTTTTTGGGACATCAGGACAGCCTGAATTCCCAGAGGAGTAGCTTCTTCTCTGCTGGATTCCCAGAGAAGCAGTTCTTCCCCGCTGGATTCCCAGAGGAAGACTGGGCCCATCTACTCTATCACCAGACCTTCCGAGAAAACTACACCCTTCTACAGGATCACCACTCCAGCAGCATTTCATCTGCCACTCCAGGAGGAGCAGCCACCATTTAACTGGACCATTACCTACACCCTGACTCCTCAGGGTGTCAGGTTTTTGACTCTATCACTAGTTTTGTTTGTACTAACTGCATTTTTTTTTTTAATTTAGTTTTTTCCTAGTAAAGAACTGTTATTCCCATTCCCACATCTTTGCCTGAGAGCCTTTTAATTTTGAAATTGTGGTAATTCAGAGGGAGGGGGTTTACCTTTTCCATTTCATAGGAGGGTCTTACCTTCCTTCACAGACTCCTGTCTTTTCAAACCAAGACATTGCATCAGCCCATTCACGGAAAATGGCTAAAGATGTCTCTAGAACTTCACTGCTGCTTTTGTAACTCTTGGTATACCACCTGAAGTAAAGACAATGGCCCAGCTTATACTTCCTGCTGAGTTGCTACCTTTTTTGCCTTATGGGGAATTATGCACAAAACAGGTATTCCTCATTCCTCAAAAGGCCAATCTGTCACTGAATGGGCTCATGGCTCCCTCAAGCGTCTCTTGGCACAATAGAAATGGGGGAGCAGAGAGAACAAGCCTTCGTATTATAATCAGCTGAGTATCCATTACGGCTGTGCAATCGTGTTTCCTTAACTGGGTCTTTGGGATTTTGAAATAAGGGAGTGGGTGTAAGGGAGGAAGAAAGCTGTCTTCCTCAAGGTAAACTCTACACCCATGGCCAGTTTGCAGGACTTTTTGATCTGCTGGTCACGGTAGCCTCTCCTAACTGCTTTATTCTTAAGGCAAGATATTTCTATGGTCTCTGCTTGTCTTGGTTTGACAACTGCTCCTTCACAATTCCTACATCTATCCCTGTCACTCCTAGCTTTACTTTTCTAATATATTTGCTACTCTTTAACTAAGGCATGTGATTTTTGCTAGCTAACTTGACTTCTTAACTAATTTTAGAATCCTAACTAAAATATGTAATCTTCTACTATCTCAGTTATATTCCCAGCTGTCCCCTCGACTCATCCACAGTTTTCAATTATCCTAAATACATTTCCAGCTGACCCCTTGGCTCATTACGATGAGATAGGAGTGGAAACCACTTCCTACACTTGGGACACACATAGGGCCTCTCCCTGGTGTGAATCTTGTGGTGATTGATGAACTTGGAGATCTGCCCAAAGCCTTTCCCACACTCCCCACACTTGTAGGGCAAATTGATTCCCCATCTGGATCACCTGGTGCCACATCAGGTCTGATCTCTGGAGCTCCAGCTGAAGCCCTTCCCACATTCCAAGCAGTTGTGGGGCTTCTGCCCGCCATGAGTCGTCTCCATCATCTCTGAGTGCCAAATGGATCTTTGGCTGACTTCTAGGCACAGAGGGGCTCCTACCCCCTCACAACTCCCAGGGCTGGCTTTGCAGCCCCTCCTTGTGTGGGATGCCCAGGGCTTTTCCTCCCTATTGGGTTCCCATGCTGTGGAGCTGCTCAAAACAGAGGTTCTGCAGCAGTGATTTGTCCTCCCAGGTCTCTGTCTGCAGCTCAGTGCCTGGGGTAAGGAAAGAAAAGAAGAGGAAAGAATGTAGAAAGAAGGAGGATAGAATGAGAAGAGGAAGGAGGGTGAACAAGGAGAGGATGGGATTTGCCTCCATGCCAGAGGGAAGGGGAAGGAGATCCCACCAATTCGTCCCTGGCAGGACAGCGTTGGCAGCAGTGTTGTCCTGCAGCCAGAAGCAATGTTGGGCTGATAGATGGAGCAGAGGAGAGGGGGAAAGGGGCAGTGACTTCCTCCTCACCTGCCTCAGTGTTCCATGCTATCTTCCTCACAGCCTCCACCAGCTCCACCTGCATAAAGGTTGGGATGGACAGATCCTGGCTTGGGGGAGAAACAAGGGGTGAGCACCTTGGTCCTGCTGCCCAAGTCCAGCTCGAGAAGTCACCACCCTGTTCACAGTTGGATGGGCCCAGACTCTGCTCATCTCCAGAGTCCCCCACTCCTCCAGGCTGCTGGGATCCCCCAGCTCCAGGATTGGCCATTGCTGCTCTCCCCACTCCGATGCCAATTGGAACCCCAAAACCAATGTCCCCCCCCCAAACTGTTACCACTGCCCCAGCCAGTACAGAGATCGCTACAGGAACCCTTCACAAGTCTCCAAAGGGGCATCTGCGTCTCACCTCTGGGGCAATGCAAGATCCAAATATCCCTTTCCCTGCAAAAGAAACCTCCCAGGACCCTCCCAGTGGATTTGGGGCAAGCTCCCCCTCCCCACTTACCTGCAGGATCTGAGGCAGTCAATGCTGCCATGACCAGGGGAGCTGCAGACTCAGCAGATGGGTAGGCAAATCGTGTGGATCTGCTGTGGTTCCTCCTCTTCCTCCTCCTGTTCCTGTTCCTGCTCCTTTTTTTTCCCTAACCTCCTCCTCATCTCTCTCTCCTCTTCCTATTGCTCCGCCTCCCTGACCACCCCAGATCCCCCTTTCCTACCCACCTCTCCCCCATGGCTGCAGCACCAGCGTTTGGGTAGAGGGAACCTCCCATGAGCCCCCCAGGTATGGGCAGGGGGCTTGGGGACCCACCCAGTGCAGATCCATTCCCCCCTCCCAGAGCCTCACGGAAATCACTCCAGGGATCAAGTGATGGGGACACTAAGGGATCCCCATGGAACCACCCATTTTTGATCCCATCCCCACCCTTCCCTCCCCACTCCCATTGTTTCCCCAACCCAAAGACCCCTCCCAACTCAATCCGAGGGTCCCATTCCTCTCTGGTTCAGAATCCTCTTTTCCCCTGCTCTCCCACTCCTTCCCCATTGTGCCTCCAGCTCTACCTCTCACCCCTGGGCTTGGATTTGGGGATCCAGGCCCCTCCTGTTCAGTTTGAGGATCACATCCCCCCCTTTCCCTCAATTCAGGCAGCTCCTGGAAGCTTTTTCCTGGGAGGAATCCCTGAGTTTTGGGACTTTTGGGATGTAGCTTAGGAGGGGGACAGCTCTGTCGGGCTTTCCCCTCCCTGTTGTAGCCCCTCAGCTGTCCCCGACACCCTGGGGGTGTTGGGGTTTCCCTCCTAGGGACAAGGACGTTCATCCCCTTCCAGGGGCCCAGTGCCCAGCTGGGGCTCCAGGTCAGGGGTCCTTGAGCAACTGCCCCAGAACCTCCGCCAGGGTCTCCCAGCGCAGCCAGAGCCGCTCGGCCTGGGCTCCCCAAAGGCCTCAGCAGGATCCAAGTCCTGCCCAGGAACCCTCAACTCCCTCAAACCCAGCATCCCCCTCATCCCCTGCAAGTTCCTCCCATGGCACTGGCCATGGCTGTGTCCCCACTTGTCACTGCCCATGTCCCACCATGTCCTCACCCATGGCTGTCTCCCCGCCATGTTTCCATCCCTGTCACTGCCCCCCATGTCTCCATCCATGCCTGTGTCTCCCCATGTCCCTAGGGATAGCCCTGTCCCCCTCCATGTCCATGCGTGCCCATGTCACTCTCCATGTCTAATGCTTTTTCTCTTTTTGAGCCTGGTCTTATAAGCTCTCAGAAATAAGCATTATACCCTTGATAGCTCAGCTACCTCAGGTGGCATAAAACAAACAGGATGGCTCATGTGACAGTGTTGGAAATAAAAAGTTTTAATGAAAGCAAAAAAAAAAAAAAAACAGAAAAACAAACCAAGTCAGGGGAAGAGGTTCTTGCTCTTGCTAAAACACTTCACAAAAGCAATTAACTTCTTTTGTTCTTTTCTAGGGAATTGCTTAGGTGGGACTTTTTGGCTCCTGTCCAATTAGCTACCCTTAAGTTTGAGGTGAAGTCCCAGAGGTCCTATGAGGTGTCTTTTAACCAAATTGAGGAAACATCTGGCCTTTTGTCCTTTTTAAGGGAACAAAAGGTAACTTGTTTACTCTGTCAACAGGGGGCACATTCTTACACGTGTCCCAGCATGTCTGTGTCCTACCATGACCACATCCACTTCTTAGTTCAATGTCTATTTTTACTTCAATATTGGATATTTTAAAGGGATAAAGAGAAATGAAAATCAAGGCCAAAATAAAAAGACTTCCATGTCCATGCTGGCTGAGGATCCACGTGCTTGGGTGGAGGGAAGAACCTTTTTTGGTGGAGTTTCTACCCCTCTGTCTCCAAAATCTTGGTCTTTTCCCCAGTTTTTCCACCATCTGGCTGCAGAAGACACCCTTGGGCAATAAGAAATCAAAATCATGGAATCCCTGAAGTTGGAAAAGACCTTGTCCTGGATCAGAGCAAATTTGGGAGAGAACCTCCAAAAGGATTCCTCTGGAAAGCAGATTCAATTGGTTCCTCCCGCAACCGGTTTGGGAAAAATATCTCCTTGGAGAAAAGTCGAAAAACTGTTTTTTAAAGAATAAAACCTAAACAATATTAAACAATAAAACCTCTTGCTGCTCTAAAAGAGACAAACTCAGAAAAGTCCCTCCGTGGGTTGTAGCTCAGCTCACTCAGTGTCTTATCAGTCCCTCTGGTGCTGGAAATGCCACAGTCCAGGCCTGGCCTGCTGGGCCACAGGTGTGAGCTGCTGGTGCTCTTCTGGGTGTTCAGGCCAGAGCAGGTTTAAACAGGTCCAAAGAAAAGGGAAAAACAGCCACAGTCCAGGGAACTTCTCTGCCACAGCTAGCTAAAACTAATTAACAGCAAAGGAGAGCTCTGTCCTGCTGTCTGTCCATCTGCAGGAAACCCAGCCCAGGAGCAGGAATGTGGAGGAGTGAGTGCAGTTTTTGAAAACAAACTCTGCACTTCTCTCCCTCCTTTGCTCTTGGAACAAGTCTTAAAGGTGCCAAAATTATAATTCACCATAAACAGAACAGAAAATTGGAGATACAAGCATCATATAGTCAACCTAGGACATACCTCCAAGACCATTCAGTATTCCTTGATGCCACCAGAAGATAGGATTGAATGCAAAAGATTGTATGAGGTTGAAAGTCGACAAATCTGCTCTCCCCAAGGAATTCCCATTGTTGGTCTGCATCCCGATGGATGTTCCTGCCACTGGGTTTATCTAGGTGCCCACAGGGAACGAGGAAGATGTGGAGCCTCCCAGCCAAGTGTCTTCCCAACACAGATGACCATGCCCATAGATCACCAGGGATCTGCCCAGGGTCACTGAGGATCACCCAATGTGGATCCTCCCATAGGGAATGGAGCTGGAGCAGCACATGAAGCTCTTCCCTCACTCAGGGCACTCACAGGGCTTCCCCCCTTAGTGGCGCCTCCTTTGGTGTTTGGTCAAGGTGGAGCTCGTGGAGAAGCTCTGCCCACACTCCCCACATTTGTATGGCCTCTCCCCGGTGTGGATGCGCCGGTGGACGGTGAGGTGGGAGCTTAGCTTGAAGCCCTTCCCACAGTCGGGGCAGCGGTAGGGCCTCTCCTCTGTGTGAATCCGCTGATGTACGAGGAGACTGGAGCTGATCTGAAACCTCTTCCCACACTCAGGACACTCGTAGGGCTTCTCCCCGCTGTGGATGCGCTGGTGTTTTCTCAGGTCAGAGTGCCACCCATAGCTCTTCCCACATTCCAAGCAGGTGTAGGGCCGTTCCCCAGTGTGGATCACCCTGTGCCGAATCAGGGCTGAGCTTTCTCTGAAACTCTTCCCACATTCCCCACACTTGTAGGGCTTTTCCCCAGTATGGATCTTTTTGTGTTCCGTAAGCTGGGAGTTCAGGCTGAAGCTCATCCCACACACCCCACACTCATAGGGCTTTTCTCCAGTGTGGATCCTCTCATGTCTCCTCAGGCCAGAGCTCTGCCTGAAGCACTTCCCACATTCCCCACACTCATAGGGCTTTTCCCCAGTGTGGATCCTCTGGTGTTGCATCATGTAGCCCTTCTGGCTGAAGCTCATCCCACATTTCCCACACTCAAAGGGCTTTTTCCCAGTGTGGATTACCTGGTGCTGCATCAGGTGGCCTCTCTGGCTGAAGCTCTTCCCACATTCCCCACACTCAAAGGGCTTTTCCCCAGTGTGGATCCTCTGATGTTGGATCAGGATGGAGTTCTGGCTGAAGCTCCTCCCACACTCCCCACACTCAAAGGGCCTCTCCCCGGTGTGGAACCTCTGGTGAAGTCGAAGGCTGGAGCTCCAGCGGAAACGCTTCCCACATTTCTCACACTCGTAGGGTCGTTCCCCAGTGTGGATCACCTGGTGCTGGATCAGATCCAAGCTCCGGCTGAAACCCTTCCCACATTCCAAGCACTTGTGGGGCTTCTCCCTGCCATGAGCCTTCTCCACCAGCTCCGAGCTCCGGCTGGATCTCCGCCCGCCTTCCTGGCTCAGGGGGGCTCTTTCCTCCCTGCAGCTCCCTGGGCTGGGTTTGCTGCTACTCCTCGTGCGAGATCTCCAGGGCTTTTCCTCCTCCTCCATTTCCTCCATTTTCATTCCTCCCCGGGAATGAAAAATCCTGGTCTGGGGGAAAAAAAAAACAGAGCACCTTGGACTGGGAGTTCCTCCTGTCCCCACTTCATCTCACAAAGTCATTGGGCATCATGTGTCTCTAAGAACCTCCAAAACACCAAGGTTCAGCATAAAAATCCTCCAAACTTCAAGACACAGACCAAAACCTCCCCAAACATGAAGATTCAGCAAAAACTCTCTCCAAAGTATAAAGATTCAGTCCCTAAAAAAATAAAAAAGCACCAACATTTAACCCAATAAAGCTGAGAATTGCCATGATTCACCCCTGTAAAAATCTTGGAACCCCTCGACAGTCACCTGCTACATGTGGGGTGGCAATACTACTGGGGCTGGGGGGAGGCTGTAGATACAAGGAGAGATGGAACCTTGTGGTGATCCCTGTTTCTTCTCCTCATCCTCCTGTGTCCCTATTCTTCCTCACCCTTCTCTTCCTCCTGCTATTCCTCCTTCTCCTGCACAATCCCACCCTCACCTGCCACCTGCATCGTTTGACCATTCTGTTCCTCAAGCCTGCTTCTCCTTCCCTTCTCCTCCTGCCCCCAGGCCCAGCACCCACTGCCGGCTCCCTCTTCCCCCCAGACCCACAGCATCCCAGCGCAGGGGCAGGGATGGAGTGTGTGCTCTAATTGGCTGAGCTCTGCCCGAGCCCTGGGGCTGCAGCACAGAGGGGACACCCTGCTCCAGGGGGGATGTCCCACAAACGGGGGACCCCATGAAAGGAATAAGAGGAAAGTGTCTTTACAAACAGATGCTCTGAATCTGCTCGGAGATAGGGCCAGAGAATTGTACATACGGGTGTGACACGAGAATCCATTGGTTTCAGAAAATGTTATTTGATGACACAGACTGCTGCTGAGCCAAGGTCTTGCTAAATTCATTAACTTGGAGAAGAACAACAAAGCTTTAACAGAGCCATGAATATCATCTGCTATACAATAGTGGGGTGCATATTTATGTGGGTATGTAGTAGCTGGATTGGGAAGTCTGTAGCTCTCAAGTACTTCAGCCAATGCAGAAAGGGAAAGGAAGATGCAGCTGGGAAAATTAGGATGAAAAGGAGGCTGTGTCCTCTAACACTTGGAGAGATCCCATGGGGAATGTTCCATGGCTTCTCCCTTTTATTAGGAATGAAATTACTTTTACAGGACTCCTCTGTCTGCATTGTGGACAGAAACCTCTGGTAATGTCAATTTTTCCCCACACCCTGGGGCTTATCCAGAATTCCTTCCACCATCCAGGGCGGTGGGCAGGGAGTGAAGCTGAAGGTGCCTCACCCACTTTGGGTGATCGGCTCCCTTGGCTGGCGGCAGCACCGGGGATTGATTGGGGACCCGGGAGTGACCAGGAGACAGACGAGTGACACATCAGTGGGTCTGTGAAGAGTCAGCAGGGAGAGAGCACTGAAAATCTCATCAGTGAGTGCCCTGGGATCCTCAGGGAGTGAACATGGCAGGGCACCCATGGAGGGGAGAAAAGGGAAAGCCAGGGAGGGGGTCTGGCCAAAGGGATGATGATCCCAAAATGTCTCTGAAGGGTCCCGTGGGAGAATGTTGAGGTAGTTTGCACATTCCCCCAGAGGTAATTAAGGATATGGGCACCCAGGGAGGCAATAAGGGAAGTAGAGAAGGGATTTGGACCACAGGGGATGGATGGTGTTGGTGAGCTGGGAAGGGACTGGGTGAAGGGGAGTGTGCAGGAATATGGTTAAAGCAAGAAGCAGGAGGAGGAATCTATGTGGTAGGGAAAATAACAATGGGAAAGAGGAGGAAGAGAAAAATACTGAAGACTGGGATGTTTTTCAGCAGGGTCTTATCCTCTAAATTTACCAGCTGATCCAGGCCCTTTCTATGCCTGGTTTCCAGGAGAGGAGAAGAAGGAGGTCAGGATGCCAGGGGTTTCTCTGCGGTGGCAGCGGCAGCACCGGGCGCAGAGGTGCGGCACCGGGAGCACGGGCTGGGGCCTGTGGGGAGCTGCGGGGCCGGGCCGGGGCTGTGGGGCAGCCGGGGCTCAGCGCCGGGCGCTGCCTGACCCCACCAGCCCCGGGCAGGGCCGGCAGTGGCCCCCGGCCCCCAGGAGGCTGCGGGACGCCCCGGCCGCTGCCCGGCCCCGGGGAGCTGCCGGCCCTGCCCGCCGGGGGGGCCGCCTTTGGACACTGCGGCAGGACAGGCACCGGCTCTGCCACACGGGCTGGGCAGGGACCCTGAGCACAACGGGGAAAACAAAGGAACAGCTGGGAAATGCAGAGTGCACATGGAAGGATCAGGATTTGCTGTTCAGGATTTGCTTTGGGTCCCTGCAGAAAGGAAAGGTTTTGCAGAAAGCTCAGCAGCTCTCAGAGGATGAGCACCCACAGGCAGTGACCGGGGCTGCAGGAGTGGCACAAGAAGGCCCTGCAGCACTTGGGCACAAAGGCACAGCAGCTGAAGGCAAGAAGGGATGAGCAAAAGGCCAAGCTGAAGGCAAAGGCCACGGCAGAGTTCCCACAGGCCCTGAGGGATCAACCCCAGGGCCCAAGGGGGCCCCAGCACCCAGGGCATGACGGGGTCGGCCACAAGCACCTGGCAGAGGCATTGCCCTCCTGGCCAGGGCAGAGCCCACCCAAACAGCCCCTGGGAAGGAGTCAGGGCTCCAGCTGCAGCCCACAAGGACACTGCAAGCACAGACAGCAGCACCCTCAGCAGGAGCAAGTCTGTGGGAATCCAGGGCTTCCCTCTCACTGCCCTGAAGGCCTGGGACCCTGGCAGGGGGTCAGGAACCCCTCTGTACAGAGCCCTGAGAGACACTGTCCCTGATCTCTGTCCATGGAAAAGAGTTTTCAATCTTATAGTATGAATTACAAGCACAGAGTGTTTGATATAAGTAATAATTAACTGTGGCCC
Source organism: Lonchura striata (assembly GCF_050655825.1). Taxonomy (NCBI): domain Eukaryota; kingdom Metazoa; phylum Chordata; class Aves; order Passeriformes; family Estrildidae; genus Lonchura; species Lonchura striata. Next base: position 1,895,628 of record NC_140737.1, read on the forward strand.
AGTTGCAAAAGTAAAATTTTAGGATTCTAGATTAGGGGTTCAAAGGGGACAAGATGGAGGAAATTGGGTGTGTCTTGTCCTTTTTCTCCTTCATGACCTCCACATTTCACTGTATTGTTGGCATTTTTCTATTGGTTTAGGCTGGGAACACACTGTTCAACGTAGATGATAGATATTGTCACATTATTGTAAATATAGCACACATAGTTTCTGGTATATAATGTTTGTAACATCCCACTGGGGGGAAGAGTCCCACACGCTGCCCTGCAGGACAGAGCTGCGGCAGGGCAGCAAAACATGTTAGATATAAACAGAATAAACAACCTTGAAACCAGCACAGACCAATTATGACTTCTTCTTTGGCACTGGGGCAGAAAGACAGAAACTTTCTACAATCTTGGAATCATCAATACCACATATAATGACAAGTCGCGTCCCTGGGTGGACATGGATTGTCAGGGCTGTCAGAGCTCCATCCCACAAGGGAACCCACCACACTGGAGCCCTGGAGAACATTCAGGCTGGGTCTGCATTGAGAGGCCTCTCCTGATGGACACAGGGGCTTCTCCATCCACGCTGGATCTTACACCTAAGCTGGACAACTGCTAAAAATGTCTTTGAGTATTCAGGGGAGAAGTAGGAAAGAGGAGTGGCTTTATTCAACCACTCTTAGCAGATATGGGAAAGGGTTTGAGATGCAAGAATTTTTATTTGCTCCTAATTGTGACTATAGTTTACAGGGAGGGGATTTGATCACTAAACTGGGAATGCAAATTTATATTATAAAAGGTGATACAGAGGCTAGTTCTGTTGTACCTTTGTGTCATATGTCTGGCAAGGCCTATGATGAAGTGAACCCAGAAGTGTGAGTAGCCTCAGGGAAATGGGGAAAATTAGATATAGAGTGGCACAAGTGTTGTCTAGAAGCAACACCCTATTCCAAGGGAGGGAAGAATGAAAAATGCATATTATATGATTGGCTCATTGCAAATATTAAAATGAATACTATATGTGTTATGTTGGAAAGTTATGCTCTAGTAATCTCTTTTAAGTTGTGCTGTATTAATCTCTTTTAAGTAGTGTGCTACATACAGTTTTTAGCCTATAGCATGAGATTAAAATAGAAACTATGTGACATAAGATACTTTTTGTAACTAGCTCAAAGAATGGAAAAGATAATCAAGAAATTCTTTGCATTATTGTCTCTGGATAGAGATCACAGCAACAGACACCTAGAACCCCAGAGAAGAATCATTGCCTCCTTTCTGGAAAAGCTCAGACTTCGAGGAACCAAGAAGGTTGATTTACAACATGAGGGGGAAGCTAAAGAAACACCCTGGTTTGAAAGGAATGTTTGAATCATGTATGAGATATATGAATATGCAATAGGCCATTGCTTTTAAGGGGTAGTCCTTTATAAGCAAGGTGTGCTATTTGGTGGAGTGCCAGGCACCAGGACTCCATAATTGTTTACATTTATTGTCTCTTATTGTCCTAATTTTTATGACTATTTTCATTACTAAAAAAGTTCTAAAATTTTAACAAAAGTGAATGGTGTTTTTCACAGGAAGGAAGGGGAATTAGACAAAGCGCAGGACAAACCCACAGAGCTGTGTGTGCTTGTAAGAGCCTGGCACTGAAATGCCCTGAGCAGGAAGGCTTCAATAGCTTCTGGTAACACCATGTCAGCTAAAAGGGGGCAAAATCAATTCTGACTTCTTCAGCAACCACTGGATCACTTAAGTTATTTCTAAAAGAAATAATTCCAGGAGAAGGGATTGTGGAAGCAATAGAATGACAGTAGAACTTACTTTACAGGAAAAATGGCTTGGGCAAGAAGAGCCAGTACCAGGGCAGATACTCAATTATCTCCCTTTGGAATTCATCTCGGGAATTCCTTACCCTGGAAATTCTCCACCTAGTGCAGGGTGGAGATAAGGGATGCACATTTAAAGCAGTCTGTGGCCAGAATCCTGTCTCTGGTGCAATCTCTCCCCCAGGAAGCTGGGCTGGCATAGAGCCTGCCTTGGTACTTTGCTGCTGCCAACATCCAAGCAGGACATGGGCTCTGCCTAAGGAGTGCAAAGCAGCACCACTGGTGGCCAAGTGGCGTGGCCCATGCCAAGGGGCCCCGAGGCCAGAAACAGCCGCCAGCACAGCTGAACACGGGGGGACCCCTCAGCCTGGGCTCCAGGTCTCTGCAGCCCCGGAGATTTGCACTTCCCGCCTGCAGCAGGAGGATGGGAGGCCCCCCTGAGCCTGCACTGAAGGCAGCGCAGCAGCAGCCAGGGCTCCACAGCGGGGCAAGGCCCTGGGCCTGCCCACACATCCTCTGCTGAAATCCTCGGCCTGGCCACCCTCCTTGGGCAGCTCCAGCCACCGGGGCCAGCCCTTGCTGCCACTGCTGCAGCTTCAGTGCTCGCTGGGCCTGCACTGCCACAGCTGCTGGGGAGACACCGGGACAATTCCACTCACTTACAGTCACACTGCATTAGCTGGGTTGGTGGAAAATGTAGCAAGTTTCATTTAAAAAAAAAAAAATTATTTCTCTACTCAGGCTTGGTTTGCCTTTGCCTTGCAGAAAGAAATTTTAAAGGTTTTGTTAAGGGCTGTTACACCACTCAATGGAGATGAGTTTAACATCTCAACACACTGGGAATACCCCAACAGATACCCACAAAACATCAGTGCCCCGCAGCAAACAGCAACCAACACCTACCCCAGATACTGCCCCCGCAGAGTTAGAGGCACCTGGTCTGCAAAAGTCTGGGAAGGAAATCCAGGAGTTTGAATCTAATTTACATCAGAGGCAAAGAAATCTGGGTCCAATAGAAAACCAAATACTAAAAACTACACAACTTGGAAGCAATGAACATTAAACCAATGGATTTAGATTGGTTCAGACTGTATATAGTTTAGGAAAAATCTAGTAAAACTCACATGTCATGGAATGATTTTCTCTGCACAGCTAGGCTGTGTGTGGATGAAATTATTTCTGTTGCATATCTTTGCCAGAACCAAGGAATGCCTTGACTCTCTAACACTAAAGATATTGTTGGAAATTTTTTTTCCCTGCAGTTTCAGAGACAAGATTACACCATGAGAATAACTTTCCATAACAACTGTCCTGGCTTGTAAAATAAGCATGTATTCTATATGCCATCTGTTGGAGCTTGGGCAGTTTTCTTATCTCTTCCAAGAACAATGTCTCCCTCTGGGGAGATATCTTCAGTTCATGGACCATGGAATGACTCACTGCATGACAAGTAAAGTTACATCATCCCATTGTGAGATGCTCCACCCAGAGGGATGAGCCAAGCACCCCTACCTGCATAAAATCTGCACTTTTTGGGACACTGAACAGCTATTAGCTAGATTCCCAGAAAAGCAGCTCTTTTCTCTGCTGGATTCCCAGAGGAAGACCAAGCCCAACTACTACCAGACCCTCAAAGAAAACTCCACCCTTCTAGAGATCGCCAATCCAGCAGCATTTCATCTGCCACTCCAGGAAAAACAGCCACCATTTAACTAGACTACTGCCAACACCCTAACTCCTCAGGGTGTTAGGTTTCTGACTCTCACTAGTTTTGTTTGTACTAATTACATTTTTATTGTTATTATTTTTATTTAGTTTTTCTCCTAATAAAGAACTGTTTTTCCCATTCCCATATCTTTACCTAAGAGCTTTTTTTGAAATTGTGGTAATTCGGAGAGAGGGAGTTTACCTTTTCCATTTCACAAGAGGCTTTTGCCTTCCTTCACAGACTCCTGCCTTTCCAAACCAAGACAGAGCCCTTGGACAATCTTCCACCCCTGTACCTGAATTCTCCTCCCCAGGCTCAGGCCCCTGTGCCTGCACCAGCGGGGCGCCCGCCTCAGCCTGCACAGGCACAGGCACCGCCGTGTAACACACAGCCCTCGGCTCCGGTGCTGCCGGACCCATCAGGTCCCTCCCAGCCCCACCTGCACCACAACAGGCAGACGATCCCGGGCACACACCTCCCACTGGGAAAACTGCTTATCCTCCAGCTAGCAGAACACGGTGCAAGACACGGAGAGAAAACCATGACGATAGTGAGGAGGAAGGGGACAGACCCAGTCTTTACCCTCTAAGGGAAGTACCAACTGCTCCCGGAGTCATTGGGTACGTAAATGTGCCGATCAATATGGGAGATGTAAGAGCTTTCAGCAAGGAAATGCAGAAATTAATGGATAATCCTCTCGGGGTGGCAGAGAGGCTGGATGAATTTTTGGGGAACATCATCTATTCATATGATGACATCTGCGCCATTCTAAGCTCGTTATTCAACGCCGAAGAATGGGACATGATACGGCAGGCTGCAATAAATGATTGAGAACACAGGAATCCCCAGGGAGGGAGTGGCACGAGAGAAAGCCTGAACAGAGGCCATCATAGAACACCCAGGTGGAGGAGGATCAGTCTAAAATGATAGGGCTAAGGAACATGGTAATACAGGGAATTTGGGGGATGGTACCAAAGGGACAGAACATTAGTAAAGCATTGGGGGAATGCCAGGGGAGGGATGAAATACCCACCAAATGGCTGGAGAGGCTGAGAAAGAGCCTCCAAATGTATTCAGATACCGACCCTAATTCACCTGTCGGGGGTATTCTGTTTAAAACACAATTTGTTGCTAAATCATGGGAGGACATACGGAAAAAGCTAGAAAAAATAGAAACTTGTCAAGAGAAAAGCCTCCAAGAATTGTTAAGGGAGACACAGAAGGTTTACATGAGAAGGGATAATGAAAAATAAAAAGCACAGGCAAGGATACCTGGTGGTGGCAGTAAGGGAATGCAAAAACAGGAGCAGATACAAAATCCCGGAAAGCTGGCACAAACACAACAGCCCCAGGGAAAACCTAACCCCTCTCAGAAGAAAGGCATAAACAAACAGGTAAGCAGCCCTGAGTGCTTTTACTGTAAACAGAAAGGGCACTTTAAAAGAGACTGTAAGAAGAGAATGAAGGATGAACAGATCTTCCAGGAGGATTAGAGGTGTCAGGGGCTTTATAATTTGGGGTCCAGAACACCTGGAGAGCCCTTGATAAAATTAAAAATTAGACCCCAAAAACAAGAATTGGTGGTTTTGGTCAATTCAGGTGCAAAAAGAACTACAGTTCAGCAACTGCCACCTGGATTTACTAAAAGCAAGGATTCAATGGTGGTCATTGGGGCTAAAGGGGAACCCTTTAAGGTACTGGTTTTAACAAATGTGGAAATAGAAAATAAGTTTTGTCTGGGGAACATAGTACTGGTAGAAGAAGCAGATTATAATTTGCTGGGGACGGATCTAATGGTAGTTCTGGGGATAAGACTGATAGCACAGGACTCCCAGCTCACAGTAAGTTTATACAAAATAACCGCTGAGGACAAAAATGAGATAAATCCCAAAGTGTGATTTGGGAAGAGGCGGGGAGGTTAAACACTCCACTCAGGAAGAGGCGGGGAGGTTAAACATGGAGCCAATTCACACTGAGATCCAGAGACCGGAGGATCCAATCAGGATTAAACAGTACTGCATTCCCATGAAAGGCAGGAATGGACTGAAGGCTGAAATAGAAGATCTAATAAAGAAAGGCACATTGGAACTGTGCATGTCAAGACATTACACTCCTATCTTGGCAGTACAGAAGGCAGATGGTAGTTACAGGCTGGTGCAAGATTTGAGGGTGGTAAATCTATTCTCTGTACTCACCAAACCTATTTGGACAAGCCCTTGAAAAACTCTTAAGTGAGTTTGTGCCCGTTAAAGGGACCAAATTACTACAATACGTAGATGACCTATTGGCAGCCGGACTCAGGGAGGAGGATGTGTGGGACCATAGCACTATTAAACTTCTTAAGGGAAAAAGGGTTGAAGGTCTCAAATTGAAATTACAGTTCACAGAGCCTGAGGTCTAGTACCTAGGGCATTGGTTAACAAAAGGTAAAACGTTGGATCCGGACAGGATAACAGGTATCATTACTTTACCCCCTCCATGAACAAAAAAGGAGGTCAGGCAGCTGCTGGGCTTCCAGGATACTGCAGGCAATGGATCGAGGGATATAGTGAGAAGGAAAAGTTTCTTCATGAAAAGCTTATCACGGACAAGCTAAAGTAGACAGAGCAGGATAAGGAGGGTTTCAAGAAATTAAAAGAAACCCTCGCGGCAGCTCCAGAGTTGAGCCTCCCTGATGTAAAGAAACCTTTTCAGCTGTTCCTGGACATCAGTAATCACACTGCCCATGGGGTTTTAACGCAGGATTGGGCAGGGGCCAAGAAGCTGGTGGGGTATGTATCAAAGTTTTTAGATCCTGTAAGCAGAGATCTTACCAAGCAATTGTAGCAGTGACAGTATTGGTGGAGGAGGCTAAGAAGGTGACTGTTACAGAATTGCTGAGAGAGAGGGCATGATTTATGTCTGGAGTGAGAATTGAGCTACCCCTCAGTCTAGGCCACAGATTTGGGGCTTGTGAGGCCTTCCAGCCTCTGACACAGTTAGAAATTAAGAGCTTGTGGCGCAGATAGAAATTGTATTAAGGTGTGATGCGAAGCACTGGGCTGTTTGGGTGTAAAGTAGTATAGGTTTATACTGTAAGGTTTAGGCCACTTTAAGACAAAGGTAAACAATATTAGCGTGCCAATGAGAGTGCTTTGTAAAGTATAAACTATATAGAAGTGTATAAAACCTGCCATCTTCTCTCGAATAAATGGAGAACGTTGCATTAATCATATTGGTTGGATGTGCATTCTGTCCTGTCCAGCTTCCCGTTATCTGAGGTCCCTGGTCGCAGGTGACCGTCGGGGCATTCTGCAGCAAAAGGCTGACAAGTGGCCAACTGACGCCAGGCTCCTACAGTATGAGGCTGTATTAATCCACTCCCGGGATTTGGAATTGTGAACTACCTCGGTGCAAAATCACGCGCGATTCCTGACTGGGGAAGCTGCAGGAGTGCCTTCCCATGACTGCGCAGAAGTGGTGGAGCTGCAGATCAAAATAATGCCAGATTTAGAAGAAGGTGAAAAATGGTTTGTGGGTGGTTCTGCAAGGGTCATAGATGGGAAAAGGAAATCAGGATATTTCCTGATGGCAAAACCGGGGTGGTAGTGGAATCAGGACCCCTGAATCCCGGATGGTCAGCACAAGCTTGTGAGTTGTACGCAGTATTGAGGGCCCTGTGGAAATTAGAAGGGAAAAAAGGAACAATTTTTACAGATTCAAATTATGCATTTGGGGTGGTACACATATTTGGAAAGATTTGGGAAGAACGAGGGTTACTCAATACTCAGGGAAAGAGGCTAGTGCATGAAGAAATTAAGGGGGCCAGAGACAATTGCCATAGTCCACGTGAAAGGGCACCAGACAGGAATGCAGTTCAGGACCCAAGGGAACAATTTAGCAGACAAAGAGGCCAAAAGCGTGCCTCTAATGAAGGTAAGTACCCCAGGAATCGAAGAAGGGGAGTTTCAGGAATATCCTCCCCACCCCTTCCTGAAGGAAATCGAGGGGTACAAGAAGATAGGAGGCCAGCTAGAAGGAGGTAAGTGGAAATTGCCAGATGGGAGGGAGCTGTTGTCTAAAGACTACAGCAGAAACATCCTGAGGAGATTACATCAACAAACACACTGGGGATTCCAGGCCCTGGCAGAGCAATTCCCTGGATTCTTCAGGTGCAAGGGGATTTATGAACTGGCAAAACAAGAGGTGCAGGGGTGTATGATTTGTCAAAAGATTAATCAGGCAAAAACATGGCAGGTGGCACTGGGAAGTCACCCAGTGGCATACAGACCTTTCAAAAGGATTCAGGTAGATTTTACTGATCTGCCTAAGGTGGGGAGATATAAATTTTTATTGGTAATAGTGGACAAACTAACCCACAGGGTAGAAGCCCTCCTGAGCTCTCAGGTGATGGCTCAGACAGTATCAAAATTTCTACTAGAAGAAATCATACCCTGATATGGGTTAGTAAAATACATAGATGCGGACCAGGAGACACACTTCACCTCAAAAATTATTAGACAACAAGCCAACGCTCTGGGGATCCAGTGGGAATACCACACCCCATGGCATCCTCAGAGCTCTGAACAAGTTGAAAGGATAAATCAAACATTAAAGGTTCAATTAGTAAAATTGATTTAGGAAACAAAAATGTCCTGGGTAAAGTGCCTCCCCTTAGCCTTGCTAAATATCCGGAACATGCCTCACTCCAAGACTGGACTGTCACCTTTCGAAATGCTGTATGGGATGCCATATGAACATGGTACGCCAGTGGGGCATCCGAGGATAGAAGATGGACATACACAGCCATATCTCATATCCATAAGTAAGAATCTGCAGGAATTGCGGAAGCAGGGAATAATAACCTAAAGGTGCCCCTTTAGGTTTTTCCACACATAAAGTACAACCTGGGGACAAAGTGCTCATAAAAACGTGGAGAGAAGCCCCACTGACACCTCACTGGGAAAGCCCTTTTCTCGTCCTCTTAACCACAGGTACAGCAATACAAACAGCAGAAAAGGGGTGGACACATGCATCCCGAGTGAAGAAGGTCGAGCACCAGGAAGAGATGCCAGAGTGCAAAGTCACCTCTCCTCCTCGGGATCGTGGCGGCCAAGTAAATGACTGACAGGGATCTGATAAAGTGCACTGAACCTCACTGTGAATGTTATCCATTTGTATATTTCAAATGTGAGTATTGTAAGGAGGTTTGGGTCACGCACAGTAGAAGGGGATATTGGCCAAAGGGTTTATGTGATAAGTGCCTAGAAGGGGAACTAGCCATATCTTAGAGCTTGACACAAGCCTAGGAATAATCGGACTCTGAGATCTGCTTTCATTTGTTTCAAAACAGGCTAAGGGGAAAATTGAGATCAAAAGCTCAAATCATTACTGTTGAGTGCCGGAGGTTAAATAAAGTACCCTGCAGTGCAGATACAGTTAAACTACCAAGGTGGAGCATCTTTTAACGGAGGTATGCAGCTCAGTCCAGGTATGACACCACAGAAGACTATTCTTGCTGCCGAGAAAATGGTTTACCTCACCACTGGTGGCAACCCAGTGGGCACAGGCAAAGGCAGAGGAATAATAATCGTGGGGATCCTGATCAATCTGAGTCCAGCAATGTGCCTCAAGACCAGCACGCGTTGCACTAACTGGCCCAGCACAGAGGTGTGAGGCCCCGGTGAAGGCGCGGGCTCTGCATACAGACTGTCCGGAGAGCACACGGGGAATCGGAGGCTCCGACAGCCCCAGCCCCAAGGAACTGCGGCAAGGGTAAGATAAGCGGGCACTGTCCCATAAACGGCACCCAGCAGGGGATACGCAAGCTAAAAGAAAGAATAAGGTGTTACTCACAAAGGGCGACCCCCAAGGACAGGCAGTCAGAGCACAAGGTACATAAAAGAAATGTTGAACAGATATCTGTCCCGATCTGTGATAAATGTAACTGCACAGTATGGACTGGGGGAAGGATGGAGTCAGTGTTTGTAGCATACTTTCAGGCTAACCCACTGTGTTATGACAATAACCACTTGGGAATGTGTGTTATGGGTGGACAGACATACTGGGTCGGGAAGAACTTAAAATATGAGACCAAGATGTCCCTCAAAAATGAGCCAGTTATCTTGGACCTTTTAGAGGATTAGGATGACCGCGTTTGTTTGCAATATGACAGGATGTTCTGCTTTTCAATAACAAAGAGGGAGTGGACCAGGAGAGCAAAATTAAACAGGTATCACAGGAACTAAAAAGACAGAAGGCAAAAATAAGAAAAAGAAGGATGGAGCAAGCAAGGCTGAGGACCCTAAGCGAGCAATATGATCAGCTCAAAAAACAATATACCAGTTGGAGTTTCCCTGCCTCATATCAAAACCTATTTGTGGATCTGATGCAAGAAACTGCAACAGAATTGGGGCTGTCCAATTGCTGGATCTGCGGAGGGCTCAAGTCTGCAGAGAAGTGGCCTTGAAAAGGTGAGAGCTTAGCTCTAGATCAACTCCTGAAATGGGATAATGCTATAATTGGGACATTTGGCATTAGCAGGGAGGGAAAGGAGCACACTGAAATGGTGGGATACACTTCATGTCTGTCCACTCCAACAGTAAATTCCTTTAACAAAAGCAGAATCTGGCAGCCAGAAATCCCTACTGGAGTACTCCAGTACCTAGTAGGTACCTAGTAGGGTACTGGAGCTGGGAAAAAGGCACTAAATGTTAATGGAGAGAAAAAAAAATCGAACACTGCTGGAACAAAGGCTCTGGAGCTAACCCTTACCAAACCTTAGAGAATTGAGAGGATTCTGGAATAAACCTGAAAACACAAAGGTCAGGTGGAAAGCCCTGAATGGTTTATATTGGATTTGTGGGAAGAAAGCATACAGCAAACTACCTCAGTGGTGGAGAGGATCATGCACTATTCAATTGATCAGACACATTTTCTTTACCCTACCTCAATCAGAACACAGCTCACTAGGGGCCCCCTTATACAAAACTTTGAGCAGAAGAAGAAGGGATTTGAAAAAGAAATTCCCTATCTTCGGTGGGGGTCAGACCTGGGGCGAGAAGTGGCCAGCAGAAAGAATAATAGAGGATTATGGTCCTGCAACATGGGCCCAGGATGAAAGCTGGGGGTATAGGACCCCAATTTATCTGTTAAACCGACTAATAAGATTTTGGGCAGTGGTAGACATGGTCTCTAACCACACCTCAAATGCCCTTGAGCTGTTGTCTAAACAACACTCCCAAATGAGGGCCTTCGTGTATCAAAACAGAATAGCCCTGGACTATTTACTAGCAGAGGGAGTAGGGGTCTGTGGAAAGTTTAATGAATCATAATGCTCTATAGAGATTGATGACTATGGAGAAACCATCAGAGGCCTGTGACAGAAATTAAAAGGGTAGCACATGTCCCAGTACAAAAATGGAACTCCGTACTCCAAGCATCCTGGTGGGATCATCTGTTTGATGAAGCATGGCAGAAAAAGGTAATATTTTTTTATATTGTTTTCAATAGCTGGGATCATATTCCTACCCTGCCTGATACCATGCTTTATCAGGTCGATACACTCAGTAGTGCAGGGTATGCAGGTGGCTGCCGTGCCCACAGACCCAGAATGTGCTATGGGAAAAACAAATCAGGTATCAAAAATAATGAAATTGGGAGAGGAAAATCTACACGGTAGGGCAGCAGATGCTTTGGCCAGATTCAAAGAGCAGATACAGGGAGAAGGGGATGTCTACAAATTGTACCAGGGAATTCCAAGACAAGAGTGGGATAATAAGCCTTGAGGGAACTAAGAGATTTCTCTCCTTCTTATAAAGAACTAGGAAATGGGATAGTAGCATAGGGTAGAAGTAAAGTTACACATAATTATGCAGAAAGTTTAGAAAGCAGGAATTACTATGTTTATGTAGAAGGAGAGGGATTGTTTTGTACATATGGGATAATTAATGCAGATAAAAATTGTTATATACATTTTATGTATGTATTGGTAAGAAATACCCTTATAAAAAGATTTTTAAGCACACAAGTCAGTGTCGGGGATTGCATCACAGTGTTGAAACCACCTGGACAAGAGGAAGGAGATCTTCATTTACAAATGAATGAATGTGGCCAGCCCAGAGATGGGTGTTCCTCAAGGTGATCCACCAGGATGATGAATACCTGATAAATATCTAAGACTGAGATAGCTGGAGCCATCTGTGAGATACATCTCAATACTGGATTACTGGATTCCTGGATTCTGGGAACACATCATGGATGTTTATCACTCCCCGAACATGGTTTTGTTCCCTGGATGTTTATCACGCTCCGACATGGTTTTGTTCAGCTCCTTGCAGAGAAAGAACTCCACAGGAATATGTGCAGTCCTGAAAGAAAGAAAAGGAACTCTGCTTCGGGCAGGACAGTCGGTGTGAAACAGAGGGGACCCTCTGCTGTAGCATCAGACCTGTGTCTCACCCAGCACCGGTACCCAGGCTCTGCACTGACCCTTTTTGATTGGATTGTGGCTCTTCTTTTTTTTTCTCTAAATTTATACTTTGATCATTTAATAAATTTTCCTTAATTAATAAATTGGAGCATTCATTTATAACAAAGGTGATCCTTTAACTCATTAACAGTTAATAGTTTGTTAAAAAATATGCTTTAAAAAGAAAAAATAAAAGCAGCATATTCTGGGGTGGCCACATATGAGTCATCCAATGGCTGATCTGGAAAAGAATTTTCCTTCCAGCAGCCTGGAGAGGAGCTTAAGAAATGCAAATTAACAGTGCTGGGGTAAAGCATGGACAATGTATTTGGGTTTCTTGCCTGGGGCTGGAATTGGGCTGATTCCCTCTGCCCCCTCATCCCAAACTCTGCCATCTCCCACAGATGGAATTTGCACAGCTGAAGGCAGAGCCCGTGGTGAGGATCTCTGACTCTGCAACAGAAATGGCTGAAGCTGCAAAGGGAAACAGCAAATGGAGAATGTTGACAAAACTTCACTAAAATAAGGGGGGGAACATCCCTCTGCCCACTCCAACATATGCTGTCACTGTCTATGTTTTATAGGGTGGATTAGAGCATTGGGGTTTTTGCTACCACAAGTTCAGAAAAATCAGTTAGAATGCAAGTATTTGATGTTTACATTAGAGGAAATCAGTCAATTGATGCAGCCCTGGCTCTTGAGGGAGTGCCAAAAATGAGAAAAACACGAATGGCCACCAGACAAATCCTACAATACCGCAGACTAGCCCCTGGGAACCCTATGGAACTCATATCAGGAGCCACAGAACCCATTTATCATTTCAATGGCATCAGTAGATTAAAAGCTGTCCTTGAAATAAGAACCAACCAGACAAATCCAGCTCCTGACCTTCCTGCTGACCAGGCCACAGAAATGAAGAACACATTTCACCAGGGGATGGGATCAAATTATCTGTTCGCAGAAAAAGGAGGAGTTTCTCAAAAATTAAATGACTCAAACTGCTGTTGGCAAAGAGATGAAAAAGGAAAAGTGGTGAAAAAGATAAGAAAGGAAATAAGAAAGCAGCTCATGTTCTGCCCCAAATGTGAAAAGGATGGGAATAGGACACGGTTTTGTGGTGCCCTGGCACATCAGGGGTTAAACGAATGCTGCTTCAGAACTCTTCTGTGCTGCAGCAACTCTCATCTTTTTACCATGCTCCACACCTTGGCACTGCAGCTCATCCAGCAGCTGAGCCAGGGGATGCAGGTGGCAGCCAGGCCTCCTGATCCACAAACGGCTACAAAAGGACAGGGAATGAGGGCACCGAGAATAATCCCAAAACCAAAGAGGACCCGGGAAGGACAAAACAGAGTCAAGGAGTGAATCTGCCTGGAGATAGGGCCGGGCACTTGTAGAGAAGGGGAGAAACCATCAGTCCCAATAAATGTTACAAATTGATCCAGACAGCTGCTCAAAGTCCCGCTACATTCCCGAACTTCGAGAAGAACAATGACTTAACAGAGCCATGAATATCGGCTGCTATACAAAAGGAGGGTGCACATTAACGAGGACAGGCTCCAGGCGCATCGGGAAGTCGGAACCTTCCAAGGAACTCAGCCGGTGGGCAAAGGCAGAGGGAGATGCGGCCGGGAAAATGAGGATAAAAAGGAGGCTGCGGACTACGAGCACGGCAGAGAGCGCACGGCAAATGCCCCACGGCCTCTGCCCCTGCTCGGCAATAAAGTCACTTTGACAGGACTCCTCGCTCTCCTCCGGGCACACGAACCTCCGGCGACGGGAATTTCCCCGCCCGCTCCCGGCCGCGGGGCAGCCCCTCTGTCCTACCCACAGCAGCCGGGCCGAGCCAGCGCTGCTCCGGCAGCGGCTCCTGCCCGGCCCCGGCGGGAAGGAGACCGCGGGCAGCCGCTCCCGCAGCGCCCTCAGCCCGGGGCCGGCACGGGCCGGACACGGCACCGGCGAGCCGCCGGAGCCCCCTGCCGCCCCCTCCGCCCGCAGCCAGCGCCGAGCCCCCGCAGAGCCCAGCGCGGCTCCCACCTGCGCCGGGGCCGCCTCCGAGCTCCGCCGCCGCCGCCTCACCGCGCTCCGGCCGCTGCCGCCGCTGCCGGGCCCGCACAGCCGCTCGGCCAATGGCGGCGCTGCGCGGCCACGGCCGCCCTCAGCCCGCCGCCGGGGCCGCGCCGCGCCCCGCTCCCACCAATCAGCGCGCCGCAACCGCGACTGACGGCACCGGCGGCCAATGGCAGCGAGCTCGGGGCGGGCTCTGCGCACGGCCGCGCCGCGCCCCGCTCCCACCAATCAGCGCGCCGCAACCGCGACTGACGGCACCGGCGGCCAATGGCAGCGAGCTCGGGGCGGGCTCTGCGCACGGCCCCGACTCGTCCCGCGCTCTCGGCGCCCCCGGGCTGCGTGAGGGGAAAGCCGGAGATGAGGAACAGCCCCGGCACGGGCCCGGGCCCGAGCCGGGATTGAGCTGCCCACACAAACAAACTTCTCCGCGCCTCCCGCCACGGCTTTCCCGGCCCTGCGCCTCCCGTGCCTCCGCCTCTGCGGGAAGCCCAGGAGCCTCACTTCTCCTGCCCCTCATTGGTGCATCAGTGCTTCGCTTTGATTTCCCCCAAAAAGGGAAACCTGCCCAAAGCCCTGTGGGTGGGTGGGGCAGGGGAGAGATTTCTGGCAGAAAACACAAAAAAACTAAGATCAGGATATTGAGAGTTCAAAGAAGACCCTTAAATGCAGCTTTCCCCACGCCTCCCTGCTCCCGGCTGCACCTCCTCCCCCGGTAGTGGAGGAGACAGGGAATGGGGCCATGCTCAGCTCATCCTGAAGGAGAGATGGCAGCTGTCAGTCGGGAGGTGAGGGATCCTGCCTGTGGCTGCCATGGCTTGGGCACGATGGTCCTTCCAAACAGGCATGGGAACAGGAGTGGCTCCATGCTCAGGGCTCTGTTTGTTGTTTTTATGAGCTGGAGAAGAAAGAGCCTCTACAGTGAACGGCCTGCCAGCATCACTGCACTTCTACTCTGATCTTTTTCTCTTTCCTGCTATTATGGTACCCTCTGTCTGTTTTGGTTTGTATTTGCTGTTCTCAGCTTTGCCTTGAACCGTTTGCCTGGAGCCTGTCTGCTCTGCACTCCTGGCCTGTCACAGCAAAGCTGCTGCTGGCAGAATTCGGACCTGTCCTTTCTTGTGTGATAGATTCTGGCCATTGGTTTTTGTCCTGGTGTTTCTTGTTCTCTCTCAGTGCCTGCAGGGCCTGGATTTCCTCCATGCAAACCGGGTGATCCACAGAGATCTGAAGAGCTCCAACATCCTCCTGGGCATGGCCGGCTCTGTCAAGCTGGGTGGGTGTTCCTGGCCAGGCACGGCGCTCCCGGGTGCGGCTGTGGGGCTGCTTCCCAGTGCCGGCCAGAGCCCCACAAGGGCTGCTGGGGGCACTGCCCGGCCCCTGCTGCCAGCTGAGAGCGGCTGCCCCTGCAGAGAGCTCCGGAGAGCAGCAGGGTGCCAGGGGTGGCTTTGCTCTGGGTATGGCCCTGCCAGAGGGGCAGGAGTTGGAATCTAAAGCTTCAAGGGAATCAGTAAAAGCCACTGTACAAAAGCTGAGGGTTTCTTTAAGGGTCCAGTTCCACCTTCCCTTGGCTACAGCCCTGAGCACTTTTCCAGCTCACTTCACTACTGCATTCTCAGACTGAGAGTGGGGAGTCTTGGTGCTTGGTTTCCTCATTCCAGCTGCCTTTGACAGTGTTTGTTTCTGTCCTCAGCTGATTTTGGCCTCTGTGCTCAGCTCAGCTCTGAGCAGGACCGGCGCAGCTCCATGGTGGGCACTGCTCACTGGATGGCCCCAGAAGTTGTGACCAGTTCTCCTTATGGCCCCAAGGTGGACATCTGGTCCTTTGGCATTGTGACCACCGAGATGGTGGAAGGAGAACCTCCTTACTTCAAGGAAACGAGGGCCATGGTAAGAGGCAAATTCTCCAGGGGCTGCAGAGCCCTGTGAGCACAGGGTGACCCTGCACTGGGAGCAGCAGCTGGAGGATTCTGCACATGAGGAAGGAAATTCCCAGAGGACTCAAGCCTCAACACAGACAAATATTCTTCAGCCTCCAGCAACAATTTGCTTTGGGATTTACGTTGTTGCAGCTCTTCTGGCTGTGAGGATGACATGAAAATGTGAAGCAAGTGCATCAGCTCATTAAAATGGCTGTGGCAGCACCAGGGTTTGGGTTTTTTGGTTGGCACAGGAAAATGAGCTGTGAGCAGCATCTCTGGCAGGGAGGAAAGTGCCCCTGGAGCTGGGGCTGAGAACCCGGGGTCGCTGTGAGCACCTGTGGGTGGGAAGGAAGCTGGCAGAGCGCTGAGTTTGCTTTTCCTGCAGGCTCGCGCTCTGATCCGGCACAACGGGACCCCGCAGCTGCAGGAGCCCCGGCGCCTGTCGGCTCTGCTGCGGGACTTCCTCGAGTGCAGCCTGGAGCCGGACAAGGAGCAGCGCTGGTCTGCCCAGGAGCTGCTGCAGGTGAATGCCGAGCAGCTGAGGGGAAGCAGCAGCGCCAGGGAGGGGTTTTCTGCTGGGGCCCCTCCAATAGTCTCCAGTCTCGCTGTGTTCCATACTGTCCTGGTTCAGGGCAAATTTGGGGAAAGAACCCTAAAAGGGTTCTTTCCGGAAAGCAGATTCAATTGGCCCCTCCCCCCAACCAGTTTGGGAAAGATACCTCTTTGGAGAAAAGGTGGAAAAAACCTGTTTATTAAACAAGCAAACTTAAACAATAGTAAACAATAAAACTTCTTGCCACTCCAAGAGGGAGACAAACTCAGGAAAAAAAAATCTCCCGGGTTGCAGCTTTGCAGCTGGGCTCACTCAGTCTCTGATCAGTCCCTCCGGTGCTGGAAATGCCACGGCCCAGGCCCAGCCCGCTGAGCCACAGGTACTGCTGCTGCTGCTCTCCTGGTGTTCAGCCCAGAGCAGGTCCAGAGAAAGGGAAAAAAACACAGTCCAGGGAACTTCTTTGCATCAGCTAGCTAAAACTAACTAGACTAGGAAAAAAAAACCAAAGGAGAGCTCAGTCTCATTGTCCGTCTGTACGCAGACAACTCAGTCCAGGAGCAGGAATGTGGAGGAGTGAGTGCAGTTCTTGAAAACAAACTCCGTGCTTCTTCCCACCCTCCCCTTCCCTCCTGGAACAAGTCTTAAAGGTGTAGAACTTATTATTCAACATAAACAGGGCAGACAATTGGGGATAAAGGCATCATACAGTCAACCTAGGACACACACGCAAAGCAAGCAGAATCCTCGCCGGGTTTGGCTTGGCAGGGTCCTTTCGAGGGCATCTGCCTCTGGTGCCCCACAAGGAGCAGGGCCATCTTCAGGCAGGTCCGGTGCTCAGAGCCCTGCCTGGCCTGAGCTTGGATGTTCCCAGGGAGGAGGCACCTCCCATATCTCTGGGCACCTTCTGTCAGTGTTTCCCCACTCTCCTGGCAAAAAAATTCTGCCTTAGGTCTAATCTGAGCCTGCTTCCCTCTCCTGAGTTTCAGACCATTTCCCTTTGTCCTGTTGCAACAGAGCCTGTGAGGAAGTTGACTCTGGAAAGTAACAGTTCATTTCTTTCTTTTTTATCCTTTGGGCAGCACCCATTTTTATCATCAGCCAAGCCTCTCTCCAGCCTGACCCCTCTGATCACCACAGCAAAGCAACTGAGGGAGCAGCAGAGGAGATGAAGCACTGGAGGACAGCTGTTAGTTATAGTAGCTAGTTAGGACAACTAGTTGGTTATGGTAGTTAGGACTGCTAGTTGGTTATGGTAGTTAGGACAGCCTGTTTGTTATGGTTCTTATGACAGCCTGTTTGGTATGGCAGTTTTTTGAATAAAAACTCTCTTAAACCTCAACTCCCTTGAGGTGTCCCTTCCTCCTCCCTCTGTGACTCGGCTGCCCGGAGCAATGTGAGGGGAGAGCGGGCCCAGCCTGGCCCAGAGCTGAGCCCCAGCAGAGCCCTGGCAGAGCCCAGAGCAGCCTCGGATCTGCAGAGTCAGCCTGGGAGGAGGCGCTCGGAGCCTTCTGGGCTGCACCCGACCTGCCCTGGGTTTGTTATAGAGAACTATGTAGTTGTTGGCTCCCGAGTGCTGGACGCTCCAAGGGCCTCGGTCACGCCAGGATGCTACAGACTGGGACAGCCAGGCAGGTGAGGAGGAAGTCACTGCCCCTTTCCCCCTCTCTCCTGCTCCATCTCCCAGCCCAGCATCCCCCTGGCTGCAGGACAACCTTGTAGCTGATGCCGTCCTATCTTATCTTCTGCTCTGCCCTCCTTCCTCTCCTAATTATGTTCTTCATCCATCCATCTATGTTCTTTTCCCATCTCCTTCCTCCCTGTTCCTTCCTCTCCTTCTGCCTTTTCCTTTATCCCTTCTCGCAGACTCTTCCTCTCCTTGTCCTTCCTGCCCCAGGCACTGAGCAGTGGACAGAAGGTAGCCGGAGGCGAAGAGGCACACAGTCTGTATCTGAAGTCTGTATCGGAAGTCCCTGATCAGCAGACTGTCCTCTCTCTTTTCCACACAGCACACTGGTAACTGAAAGGTAAGGGGATGTGCAGTCTGTTGCTGAAGTCCAGCAGCAATTGTCCCCTCTCCTTTCCTTCTGGTAACACCAGGAAAAGCTACTCCTTTATTACTGCTTCCCACATGCCAGTCCAGTCCATTACTCTGCAGGCTATGGTGACAAGTCAAACATCGATTAGGGACATGGTTCCCTTTTCCCCGGCCAGAGCATCTGTCCAGTCCCCTCCACTGTGCCCAGCCTTCCTTTTAAGGGGTGTTTTCATCCCCAAAACCCCCTCCCATGATTCCATGGGTTTCCCTAGTTTGCATCCTAGTCCTAGAATGGCAGTGTGGGTGGGGGTATAGGTGATCCCCAGGAGCAATTAGCTAATTAACATTTCAATATCAGTACTTAGTTCAAGCCAGCAGTGTTCCAGTATTGCCAGGGGAACCAGGAAGCCTCTTTTCCTCATAACAGAGACCAGGGACAACAAATCCCGGCTGCAGAACCTCATGGAAGAGGCCATTTGGAACAACAGGAATCCAACGGGGAGGAAAAGCCCCAGAGATACCACACAAGGAGGGGCTGCAAACACAGGGGAAGGGGGCTGTGTGGAGGTAAAATCCTGCCTGTGCCGCGAAGGGTGTGGGGAATGTGAGAAGAGCTTCAGGCAGAGCTCAGCACTGCTGGATGCAGAGATTCCATGGGGATGCAGAGATCCCCTGCAGGTCCATGGGGATGCAGAGATCCCCTGCAGCCCCTGCAGGAGCCGGGCTGGAGCTCGGCGATGCCTGAGAGGAGGCTGTGAGCCCGCGGGCAGAGGGGCCCCGCTGGAGCAGCCTGTCCTGGCAGGACTGAGCCCGTGGCACAGTGACCCACGCTGCAGCACTCGGAGGGGGCTGTGCCCCAGGGGATGGACTCCGCTCCGAGAAGTTCCTGGAGAAGTCTCGGCCGGGAGAGAGCGCAGGGTGCAGCAGGGAACGACTCCTGTCCCTGAGCAGAGGGAGAAGCCCCGGGGGATGAGCTGAGCATGGCCCCATTCCCTGTCTCCTGCCCTGCCGGGGGAGGAGGTGCAGCTGGGAGCAGGGAGGCGTGGGGAAAGCTGCATTTAAGGGTCTGCACTGGCTTCTCCTTCTCCTGCTCCGAGTCTTTGCAGTTTTCTGCCAGAAATCTCTCCCCTGCCCCACCCACCCACAGGGCTTCGGGCAGGTTTCCCTTTTCGGGGCAATCAAAGCGAAGCACGGATGCACTAACGAGGGGCAGGAGAAGTGAGGCTCCTGGGCTTCCCGCAGAGGCGGAGGCACGGGAGGCGCAGGGCCGGGAAAGCCGTGGCGGGAGGCGCGGAGAAGTTTGTTTGTGTGGGCAGCTCAATCCCGGCTCGGGCCCGGGCCCGTGCCGGGGCTGTTCCTCATCTCCGGCTTTCCCCTCACGCAGCCCGGGGGCGCCGAGAGCGCGGGGCGAGGCGGGGCCGTGCGCAGAGCCCGCCCCGAGCTCGCTGCCATTGGCCGCCGGTGCCGTCAGTCGCGGTTGCGGCGCGCTGATTGGTGGGAGCGGGGCGCGGCGCGGCCCCGGCGGCGGGCTGAGGGCGGCCGTGGCCGCCCAGCGCCGCCATTGGCCGAGCGGCTGTGCGGGCCCGGCAGCGGCGGCAGCGGCCGGAGCGCGGTGAGGCGGCGGCGGCGGAGCTCGGAGGCGGCCCCGGCGCAGGTGGGAGCCGCGCTGGGCTCTGCGGGGGCTCGGGGCTGGCTGCGGGCGGAGGGGGCGGCAGGGGGCTCCGGCGGCTCGCCGGTGCCGTGTCCGGCCCGTGCCGGCCCCGGGCTGAGGGCGCTGCGGGAGCGGCTGCCCGCGGTCTCCTTCCCGCCGGGGCCGGGCAGGAGCCGCTGCCGGAGCAGCGCTGGCTCGGCCCGGCTGCTGTGGGTAGGACAGAGGGGCTGCCCCGCGGCCGGGAGCGGGCGGGGAAATTCCCGTCGCCGGAGGTTCGTGTGCCCGGAGGAGAGCGAGGAGTCCTGTCAAAGTGACTTTATTGCCGAGCAGGGGCAGAGGCCGTGGGGCATTTGCCGTGCGCTCTCTGCCGTGCTTGTAGTCCGCAGCCTCCTTTTTATCCTCATTTTCCCGGCCGCATCTCCCTCTGCCTTTGCCCACCGGCTGAGTTCCTTGGAAGGTTCCGACTTCCCGATGCGCCTGGAGCCTGTCCTCGTTAATGTGCACCCTCCTTTTGTAGAACAGCCGAAATTAATGCTCTGTTAAGTCCTTGTTCTTCGCGAATTTCAGGAATTTAGTAAGATCTTAGCTGAGCAGCAATCTGTGTCAATTAATAACATTTTCTGGAATTATCAATTTCTTATTACTTCCTAATCTAGAAGTCCCTGTCCCCAATTTCAATCCAATTCACACCATCTTTTTCTAAATATACATTTATCTTCTTCCTTTCAGTCCATCCACTTATTTTATCAGTAATTGTCTTTCCACCTATTAATTACCATTGACTAAATCTCTTTTCCTGAGTCGTCTTTGGTTTTGGGATTATTCTCGGTGCCCTCATTCCCTGTCCTTTTGTAGCTGTTTGTGGATCAGGAGGCCTGGCTGCCACCTGCATGCCCTGGCTCAGCTGCTGGATGAGCTGCAGTGCCAAGGTGTTGAGCATGTTAAAAAAGATGAGAGTTGCTGTAGCACGTAAGAGGAGAAACAACATTTGTTTAACCCATGGTCTGCCAGGGCACCACAAAACCGTGTCCCATTCCCATCCTTTCCACATTTGGGCCAGAACAAGAGCTGCTTTCTTGTTTCTTTTGTGATCTGTTTCAACCCTTTTCCTTTATCATCTCTTTGCCAACAGCAGTTTGAATAATTTAATTTTTCATAAACTCCTCCTTTTTCTGCTAACATATAATTTGATCCCATCCCCTGGTGAAATGTTGTGTTTCTCATTTGTGTAGCTTTGTCGGCAGGAAGGTCAGAAGGATTTGTCTAGGTGGTTCTTATTTCAAGGACAACTTGTAATCTAATGATGCCATTGAAATGATGAATGGGTTCTCTGTCTCCTGAAATGAATTCGTTCGGGTTCGCAGGGGCTGGTCCATGTTGTTGTAGGATTTGTTCTGGAGGCCCTTCAGCTTTTCCCTGTTTTTGGGGTGCTCCCTCAGGAGCCTATGCTGCATCAGTTGACGACTTTTCTCTAATTAAATCACCACATACTTGGATTCCCAACTGATTTCTCTCAATTTTTGGTAAGAACATCTTGGTATAACATAGACAGTGACAACACATGTTGGAGTGGGTGAGGGATGATTTTTCCCTCCCCTTATTTTAGTGAAGTTTTCACAACATTCTCCATTTGCTGTTTCCCTTTGCAGCTTCAGCCATTTCTGTTGCAGAGTCAGAGATCCTCACCACAGGCTCTGCCTTTAGCTGTGCAAATTCCATCTGTGGAGCAGGCAGAGCTTGGGGTGAGGGGCAGAGGGAAGGAGCCCAGTTCCTGTCCCAGGCAAGAGACCCAGATACATTGTCCACACTTTGCCCGAGCAGTGCTTGTTTACATTTTGAAAGCTCTTATCCAGGCTGCCTGGAATGAAGCTTCTCTTCCAGAGCAGCCATCAGGTGACTAACATGTGGGCTACCACTCAAAATCCAGGGTTTGTTTTTTTTTTTTAATTTTTGAGATTCTTTTGAACAGTATTCTATTAACTGTTTATGAGTTAAAAGGTCACCGTCATAGCTCTTCTAGTTTTGGAAAAATGCAACCTAAAGGCAAACACCAAAAAACCCATACCATAATTTTGCAATCTCCAACATCCACACAAACACATGCACAAAAAAGAATCCAAAGCAATAAAGATTTTTTTATTTCTTCTGCTAATAATAAAAATTGATTCTCACACCCCTGGCCCAATTCTTATTGACAATATAAATGTAGGATTATTAAGAAAAAACATAGTGGACTCTAATCCCAGCCAGTGCAGGGTGAGTGAGAGCCAGAGTGGAATTGTCCCGGTGTGTCCCCAGCAGCTGTGGCAGTGCAGGCCCAGCGAGCACTGAAGCTGCAGCAGTGGCAGCAAGGGCTGGCCCCGGTGGCTGGAGCTGCCCAGGGAGGGTGGCCAGGCCGAGGATTTCAGCAGAGGATGTGTGGGCAGGCCCAGGGCTTTGCCCCGCTGTGGAGCCCTGGCTGCTGCTGCGCTGCCTTCAGTGCAGGCTCAGGGGGGCCTCCCATCCTCCTGCTGCAGGCGGGAAGTGCAAATCTCCGGGGCTGCAGAGACCTGGAGCCCAGGCTGAGGGGTCCCCCCGTGTTCAGCTGTGCTGGCGGCTGTTTCTGGCCTCGGGGCCCCTTGGCATGGGCCACGCCACTTGGCCACCAGTGGTGCTGCTTTGCACTCCTCAGGCAGAGCCCATGTCCTGCTTGGATGTTGGCAACAGCAAAGTGCCAAGGCAGGCTGTGTGCCAGCCCAGCTTCCTGGGGGAGAGATTGCACCAGAGACAGGATTCTGGCCACAGACTGCTTTAAATGTGCGCCCCTTATCTGCACCCTGCACTAGGTGGAGAATTCCCAGGGTAAGGAATTCCCAAGATGAATTCCAAAGGGAGATAATTGAGTATCTGCCCTCGGTCTGGCTCTTCTTCTTGCCCAAGCCAATGGCAAAAGCCGTACCTGGTTCCTATCCCCAGCTTTCAAAGCTGTTTATTTCAGTTCCCCATTCATTCTTTCTACTCAACCTGAGCTGTGGGGGTGCCAGGGGTTATGGAGGTCCCATTGTATTCCTAAAGCTGACATAACCCCCTAAAGGATTTTTCCTGTAAAATGAGTTCCCCTTTCCCCTATCTGAGTCTGTTGCTTCCACAATTCTTTCTCTTGGAATTATTTGTTCTAAAAATGCCTTGATATGTATTGCAGCGGGTGGTAAAGCGGTCAGAAATGCTTTTCCCCCCTTTTAGTTGACATGGTGTTACCAGAAGCTATTGAAGCCTTCCTGCTCAGAGCATTTCAGTGCTGTTGTGGTTTGATACGGAAAGAGAATTTTTTTTGGAAGGAAGAGGTTAATTTGGATATTAACTAATTGAAAGTAGTCATGCTTCTAAGAACACAGAGGGGTTAAAAGTAGAATTGCTAGGGGAACTTGCTCTCTTTAGTTCTGGTCAACGTGCAGTGTAAACTTCTTTTGCCCAGCAACAAGCTGGGTCGGGGAGGGGAAGCTCTATGGTCTGATGGAGGTAAGGCTGAGGAGTAGTAGAAAGACTGGAACTGGGCTGGCTCTTATAAATGGAAGGGTAGGAGAAATCTGGGATGTTTCTGTTCCCCCCCTCCAGAGTTTCTCTCTCTGGAGAGAGAGAGAGAGAGAAAGAGACAGCAGCAGTTTTGTCAGCAATTTTATTGCGAAGAAAGAGGAGGGGGGGAGCTGTATGCTTGGGAGTTGCTATATGTCTGGGCATCGAGCCATCCTTGGGAGTTTGGACTTTTAACCCTTTCTTAAAAAATAAAAGCTTTGTAAATTTTCCTTTCTCCTCTTCAGTTTAAAAGAGAGAAAGAGGGACACCTTGGACCCTGGGATGTTAGAAGGAAGAATTCTAGATAGGAGAGAGACAAAGAGTAATTTTTAGCTAAACTTTTCCGTGTTAACCACAACCTGAACCAATCTTCTCCTCCAAGAGAGACTATATTTTGGGAGGATGCCAGTGAGTCAAAAGACCTGCTTCAACTAAGAAAAAAAACAAAAGTAGAGTGAACAAAAAAACGGTTAGGGGGTTTATAGTAGTGCCCCCTGTCCTAAAAAGAAAAAAAAAAGAAAAGAAGATCTCTGTTCTTAAACCCTCAGCCCCAGGGGAAAATAGGGGGGACTGTGGTCCCAAACAATAAAAAACTGAACTATTATTTTCTCCCCTCTTGGCAGGGCATCCTTAAAAGAAAAATCCTAAAAGCAGTCTGTCCATCCATGCATTAGTAGTGAGAGCACTGTGCATAAAAAAAAAAAAAGGTCACCATAGCAAACTTTTCTCCAGGGAGTGCCATATGTGACATAGAAACACAAGATATAGAACTGTGTTTCTTAAAGAGTCTATAGCACAAGGGAAACTCTGTTCCCTCAATAGACTAAGTATCAATTGTCTAAAAAATAAAAACCTGACTAAGGTCCAAATTGTGTCTCACTGTAGTTTATTAGAGTTGAGTGGTGGGGGGAGGAATGCTTCGCAAAGTTTTCATTTGATCTTTGTATAGTTTTTTTTTCCCTTCTTTAATTTTCTCTTTTCTTTTATAGTAGTAACTTAATAAAGTTTTTTTCCTATTATTAAGCTTAAGCCTACTTTACTCTGTTCTAAATTCCACTTTACAGCATTCAAGAAAGAAATCACATTTTCATAAGAGCACTAGCATTGTGCCAGTGTCAAACCATAACAAGTGCCAGGCTCTTCCAAGCACACACAGCTGCGCAGGTTGAGCTGACCATGGGGGGTAACCTGCGCTTTGTCATTCCCTTTCCTTCCCTCCCTTGGGTGTTGCTTTAGATGCCACTTGTCCTGGCTCATTCAAAGTACTTTGAAGAGGCTTCATATCTAATTTCCCCTATTTCCCTGAGGCTACCCACACTTCTGGGTTCACTTCATAGTAGGCCTTGCCAGACATGACACAAAGGTACAACAGAACTAGCCTTTGTGTCAGCTTTTATAAATGTTAATTTGCATTCCCAATTTAGCAATCAAATCCCTTCCCAGTAAATCATAATAACAATTAGGAGCAAATAAAAATTCATGCATTTCAAGCCTATCCCCACTGCTAAGAGTGGTTGAATAAAAACACTCCTCCTTTCCACTTATCCCCTCAATAATCAAGGATATTTTTAGCATTTTTCTCCCCTTGGGTCTAAGATTCAGAGTGGATTGAGCGGCTCCTGTGTCCATCAGGAAAGGCCTCCTCTCAATGCAGACCCAGCCTGAATGTTCTCAAGGCCTCCACCCAAGTGTGGTGGGTCCCTGGTGTGATGAGAGCTGTGACACCCCTAAGAATCCATGTCCATCTTGGACTTGCTGCTGCTGAGGGTGCTGCTGTCTGTGCTTGCAGTGTCCTTGTGGGCTGCAGCTGGAGCCCTGACTCCTTCCCAGGGGCTGTTTGGGTGGGCTCTGCCCTGGCCAGGAGGGCAATGCCTCTGCCAGGTGCTTGTGGCCGACCCCGTCATGCCCTGGGTGCTGGGGCCCCCTTGGGCCCTGGGGTTGATCCCTCAGGGGCTGTGGGAACTCTGCCATGGCCTTTGCCTTCAGCTTGGCCTTTTGCTCATCCCTTCTTGCCTTCAGCTGCTGTGCCTTTGTGCCCAAGTGCTGCAGGGCCTTCTTGAGCCACTCCTGCAGCCCCGGTCACTGCCTGTGGGTGCTCATCCTCTGAGAGCTGCTGAGCTTTCTGCAAAACCTTTCCTTTCTGCAGGGACCCAAAGCAAATCCTGAACAGCAAATCCCGATCCTTCCATGTGCACTCTGCATTTCCCAGCTGTTCCTTTGTGTTCCCCGTTGTGCTCAGGGTCCCTGCCCAGCCCGTGTGGCAGAGCCGGTGCCTGTCCTGCCGCAGTGTCCAAAGGCGGCCCCCCCGGCGGGCAGGGCCGGCAGCTCCCCGGGGCCGGGCAGCGGCCGGGGCGTCCCGCAGCCTCCTGGGGGCCGGGGGCCACTGCCGGCCCTGCCCGGGGCTGGTGGGGGGTCAGGGGTGAGTTTTCTTGGCAAGTTGTGTTCAGGTGAATCAGTGGTCAGATTTGAATATTGACGCCTGGTGTTATCACTGAAGACATGGATCCACCTCTGAGAACACAGGCGGTTGAAAGCAGAGAGCGCCCAGGGGAACTTTTCTTTTGTTCTGGTCAGTGAAGAGTGCAGACTCCCCCCTTCCCAGCCACAGGCCGGGTTGGGCAGGGAAAGCCATGCAACCTATGGCTGAGGTAGGCTGGAGTCCCAGAAAGAGAAGGGGGGGATGAAGGGTAGAGAAACACTGAGATGTCTTTGTTCTCCCCAAGGGGTGGGGGGGGGAAAGAGAGGAGAGAGAGCCTCCGCGGCTTGGAAATTTGATCCAGCAGAAAGGAAGAGAAGGGGGAGGAGGTGCCCAGATGTGGGAGGTCTGGGCAGCCACCTCCTGGGAGCCCGAGACTTTTAACCCTTTCCTAGGCAAAAATAGCTTTGCAAAACGCTACTCCTCCTTGATTTGAAAGAGAGACAGTCTGGGACCTGAGATGTCAGAAGAGATGGGAGAGAAATCCTAGGTGGGAGGAGATGATGGAGTAGCATTTGGCAGGACTTTTCTTGTATAACCATAGACTGAACCAATTCTCCCCAACAGAGAGACTGCATTTAGGGGAATGCAATGACTTGAGCCAAGAGAGTGCAGGTGTGAGAGTGACCTGCTTCAGTGAGTGATGTCATGTGCAGGAGTGGAGTGAACAGAGAAAAGTTGAGGAGGGTGTGGTGGTGCCTTTTGTCTTCAGGGAAGAAGATGATCTCTGTTCTCAAGACCCTCAGCCCCAGGAGAGGAGAAAATGGGGGGGACTGTGGTCCCAAAATGAGAAACTGTTGTCCTTGGTCCTTGGCAAAGCATCCTTAAAGGAACCCTATGAGAAGTCTTGGCCCATGCACGGTGGTGAGAGCACTGTACATGGAAGGAGGATGTCATGATGGCAGATATTCTCTGGGCAGTGCCATGTGTGACATGGGAACATGGGATGTTTCAACTGTGTTTCCTGTGGGAGGACTATGGTACAAGAGAGACTGTTCTCCCTTGATGAACTGAGAATTGATTATCTGAGTGGTGGTAGCTTGACTGGGAGTTCAAGGTTTTGTCTCACTGTGTTTTGTTGGAAATTGGGTGGGGGAGGAGGAATATTTTGGAAGCTTATCATTCTGAATTCCCTGTGTTCCTTCTATTTTAGGTCTAGATTAATAAAATTTTTTAATAAATTAATACATTTTCCTTTATTTCTAAGTTTGAGCCAGGTCTGCTCTGTTTCTGGTTGCATCTCACAGCACTCATTTTACAAAAATATATTTTCATGGGTGCATGGGCACTGTGCCAGCGCCAACCAATGACATGGAGTCAGGCTGAAGTGATATGCGGAATAAATAAATTGAGTGAGATAGCTCTCCAAAATCTTGTGCTCCGAGCTGGAGTTTGTCCCACAATTTTATTCACAAAGGTGTTCCATATGCAATACATTACACAACTTTTCTATGCATATTCAACCCCTAGCCCCGCCTGTCTTCACCTCTCATGCTAAATAGGTCCACACCCTTCTGGGCATGCGTGGTTTTTTGTGGTGGTCTTTACGGGGGGGGGGGGGGGTCTCTGATGGTCTTTTGAGGCTGAAACCATAGTCTTCCTCTGCATTGAACTTTTGAACTCTTCTCCTATGGGCATGCACTTTTGGTCTTCTGCTCTGTTATCTGGATAAGTCCATCATCCTTGACAGAGGGGCCTCCTTATCTGAGTTCTTTGCATTCCTGGTCTTCTCTGGTATTTGTCTTTTTGCAAGAAGCTTTAAAGATTTTTTTTTTTCTCTCTCTCTCTCTTTCCTATGCCTTTTGCGCCATGGCAGAGATTTCTTAAAATTCAACACATGATTCTACAAACATGATACATTCATTTTTTTGATACATTCATTTTTGATACATTCATTTTGTTAGCTCAAGTGATCTCTGGAAAATCTCTTATTTCAAGGCAGTGCCCGGCGCTGAGCCCCGGCTGCCCCACAGCCCCGGCCCGGCCCCGCAGCTCCCCACAGGCCCCAGCCCGTGCTCCCGGTGCCGCACCTCTGCGCCCGGTGCTGCCGCTGCCACCGCAGAGAAACCCCTGGCATCCTGACCTCCTGCTTTTCCTCTCCTGGAAACCAGGCATAGAAAGGGCCTGGATCAGCTGCTAAATTTAGAGGATAAGACCCTGCTGAAAAACATCCCAGTCTTCAGTATTTTTCTCTTCCTCCTCTTTCCCATTGTTATTTTCCCTACCACATAGATTCCTCCTCCTGCTTCTTGCTTTAACCATATTCCTGCACACTCCCCTTCACCCAGTCCCTTCCCAGCCCACCAACACTATCTATCCCCTGTTGTCCAAATCCCTTCTTCACTTCCTGTAAAACTAATTTCATTAAAAAAAGAGGGTGTGGCCATGAGACATCTCCCATGGGATCTCTCCAGTTGTTGGAGGACAAAGCCTCCTGTTCATCCTCATTTTCCCTGCCACATCTCCCTCTCCCTTTCCTCCCAATCCACCTACTACATACCCCCTTACTATGCACCCTACTATTGTATAGCAAATTACATTCATGGCTCTGATAAGGCTTTGCTGTTTTTCTCCAAGTTCCTGAATTGAGCAGGACCTTGGCTCAGCAGCAGTCTGTGTCATCAATTACTAACATTTTCTGAAACTGATGGCTTCTCCTGTCACTTCCTTATGTACAAATCCCTGGTCCTATCTCCAGTCAGATTCAGAGCATCTGTTTGTAAAAACACTTTCCTCTTGTTCCTTTCATGGGGTCCCCCGTTTGTGGGACATCCCCCCTGGAGCAGGGTGTCCCCTCTGTGCTGCAGCCCCAGCCCTCAGGCAGAGCTCAGCCAATTAGAGCACACGCTCCATCCCTGCCCCTGCGCTGGGATGCTGTGGGTCTGGGGGGAAGAGGGAGCCGGCAGTGGGTGCTGGGCCTGGGGGCAGGAGGAGAAGGGAAGGAGAAGCAGGGTGGAGGAACAAAATGGTCAAACAATGCACATGGGAGGAGAAGGTGGGATTGTGCAGGAGAAGGAGGAATAGCAGGAGGAAGAGGGGTGTGAGGAAGAGCAGGGACACAGGAGTAGGAGGAGCAGAAACAGGAAGCACCACAAGGTTCCATCTCTCCTTGTATCTGCAGTCTTCCCCCAAGCCCAGGAGTCTTGCCACCCCACATGCAGCAGGTGACTGTGGAGGGGGATCCACAATTTTCACACAGTGAATCTTGGTGTTTCTAAGCTTTCTTGGGCTAAATGTTGGTGCTGTGTTTTTTTGTGGGGGCTGAATCTTTATAATTTGGAGGGAATTTCTGCTGAATCTTGATGTTTGGGGTGGTTTTGATCTGTGTCTTGAAGTTTGGAGGAATCTTAGTGTTTTGGAGGTTCTTACAGACACAAGATGCCCAATGACTTCATGAGATGAACTTGGGCATGGAGGAACTCGCAATCCAAGGCTTCCTCTTATTTTATTTTTTTTTACCCAAACCAGGATTATTCATTCCCAGGGTGTGGCTGAATGGAAGAGGAGGAAAAGCCCCAGAGATCCTACACGAGGAAGGGCTGCAAACCCAGCCCAGGGAGCTGCCGGGAAGAAAGAGCCCCCCTGAGCCAGGAAGGCGGGCGGAGATCCAGCCAGAGCTCGGAGCTGGAGGAGAAGCCTCATGGCAGGGAGAAGCCCCACAAGTGCTTGGAATGTGGGAAGGGTTTCAGCCAGAGGTGCAACCTGATCATGCACGAAAGGATCCACACTGGAGAGAAGCCCTACAAGTGTGAGGAGTGTGGGAAAAGCTTCAGACGGAACTCCAGCCTGATCCAGCACCAGGTGATCCACACTGGGAAACGGCCCTACAAATGTGGGGAATGTTGGAAGAGTTTCAGAGACAGCTCTGACCTGATGAAACACCTGAGGATCCACACTGGGGAAAAGCCCTATCAATGTGGGGAATGTGGAAAGAGCTTCAACCAGAGCACCCATCTGATCCAGCACCAGGTGATCCACACTGGGGAACGGCCCCACACCTGCTTGGAATGTGGGAAGAGCTTTGGGTGGAGCTCAGACCTGAGAAAACACCAGCGCATCCACACTGGGGAGAAGCCTTACGAGTGTCCTGAGTGTGGGAAGAGGTTTCAGATCAGCTCCACTCTCCTCAGACATCAGCGGATTCACACGGACGAGAAGCCCTTCCGCTGCCCCGACTGCGGGAAGGGCTTCAACCGTAAATTCAGCCTTGTCTCCCACCAGCGCATCCACTCCAGGGAGAAGCCCTGCGAGACTCCAAGTGTGGGCAGAGCTTCTCCACAAGCTCAACCTTAACCAAACACCAATGGAGGTGCCACTAAGGCAAGCCCTGTGAGTGCCCTGAATGTGGGAAGAACTGTGCACTGCTCCACCTCTGTCCCCCATGGGAGGATTCACATTGGATGTTCCTCAGTGACCCTCATTGGCCAGAGCCCTGGTGATCTGTTGTCTTGGTGATCTGTGTTGGGAAGATACTTGGGTGGAGTGCTCAACATCTTTCTGGCTCCCCATGGACACCTGGATGAATCAGGACAGAGACCGACAATGGGAATTCATTGGGGATAGTGACTTTCAACCCCAGAAAATCTTTTGCGTTCAATCCTATCTTCTGGTGGCATCAAGGAGTTCTGATTGATCTTGGAAATCTTTTCCAGCCTCAGGAATTCCACAATTTTGATTTCCTCTTGCCCAAGCGTGTCTTCCACAGCCAAATGGTAGAAAAATTGGAGAAAAGACTAAGATTTTGGAGACGGTGGGGTAGAAACTCCACCAAAAAAGGTTCTTCCCTTCTACCCAAGTACGTGTGATAGTAAAATGGTTTTAAAATCATGGGGATTAAGGGTTAAAAGGAAAAATAAGCTTAGTAGGCCCTGGAAAAATAAACACCCTAAGCACATGGAGAACTCATACTTGCTAGAACTGCACCATGTAGCTAGTACATGATAATTGATATAATTGTTAGATGTGATGATTGTTTAGTAATTAAATATAATTACTGTTTAATCATAAGAATATAAGAATAATCATGAGAAACTCTGGTCAGTGACCTAAGAAAGATCACGAGAAACTCATGTCAATGTATACAATAGAACAATATAAGTTTAATAATTAATATATGTGTTATGTAACGATAGAATATAAAATACATTCAGCTTGAAAGCCATGTTGGAGTCAGATTTGGGTCTGTACCCCTGATTCCTAGAGCTCTTAAAAGCACCTGCATATAATCATATCCTGTGATTATGTGTGTTTCTGAACGCTAACACGTGGATCCTCAGCCGGCACGGACACAGAAATCCTTTTCTTTTGGCCTTTAATTTCTCTTTATCCTTTAAAATATCCAATACTGGGGTAAAAATAAAGACATTGAACTAAGACGTGGATGTGGTCATGGTAGGACACAGACATGGTGGGACACAGACACAGAGAGTTGTTACCCTGATTCTTAAGATTTTCTAAAACCTTCTGAGTTTACATTCTGTTAGAAAACTTTCCCACACATTTTCTATAAACAACATATTGTTTTGCATTCCTTCGTGGGGGTGGAGGAAGTTGATGTACTGGTGGTTTGTCCAATGACTTTGGAGAGGTGGCCCATTCACCCTCCAATCCACTGTCACCTTTGGAAAAGTATAAAACCTGGAGTCAGAATAATAAACGTCCTGCCTTTTTTGCCTTGCCATCGTGGTGGCTCGTGTTGTGCTTTTTCGTGTCCTATAGCGGCACTGTGAAATGCAATCGAGAACAGAGCAAAGCAGGCTAAACTTAATAACAAGGGGAAAAGTTTATTACACTACTACTACTACTACTACTATAAAAGGAAAAAAAACCCACACACACAGAATTTGAAATTAAAATATTTCAAAACATTTTCCTTCTTACTACCCAACTCCAATAAATCACAGCGAGACACATTTGGACTTTTAATTAAGTCTTCATCTTTTCACATAATTAATACTGAGTCTATTAGGGGAGAGAGGAGTCTCCCTTGCACTATAGACTTTCTAGAAAATACAGCTGCCACCTTTTGTGTTTTCATGTCACACGTGGCACTGCCTAAACACACCGGGCCAGTGTGACACTCTCTTCTCCATGTTATAGTGCTCTCACTACTGTGCATGGACAGAGATTGCTTATAGGGCCCTTTTAAGGATGCTGTGCTAAGGACTAACAGGAATAACAGTCCAGTGTTTCATTTTGGGACTACAGTCCCCCCCATTTTCCCCTGGGGCTGGGAGTTTAAGAACAGAGATTGCCTTCTCTTCTTCTCTGAAGATGGAGGGCATCTTTACACCCACCTTTGCTTTCTTCTGTTTATTCCTGAACTGGTAGTTGCTGGAGGAGTTTCTTGGTTCACTGTTGCATCCTCCTAAAATGCAGTCTCTTTTGGAGGAGAAATTGGTTTACTCTATGGCTAATAAGAAGAGTTTAGCTAACAGCCACTCCATCATCTCTCCCTAACCTTTTTTACCTAACAACTGAGGTCTCCAGTTGTCTCTCTTTTCTTTAAATTGAGGAGGAGCAATATTTCACAAAGCCTTCATTTCACAGGAAAGGGTTAAAATTCCCAGACTCCCGGGACAGCTGAAATTTCTTGGCCCAGGACTCTGTCTCCCTGGGCATCTTCCCCCCCTCTTCCTTCTCTGCCGGCAAACTTCCAGGTGTCTGCAGGCTCTCTATGTTTTCCCTCTAAGTTGGTGAGGGTAAATAAAGACATCTTAGACGTTCTCTACCCCTCCATCTGCAGGAACTGGCCCAGCTGTGGCCTTTCCCCTCCCCAACCCAGCTCATGGCTGGGCAGGGGAGGTTTGCACTCTCCAATGACCGGAACCAAAGAGAGCGAGGTTCTCCTGGGAATTCTGCTTTTAACTCCTCTGTGTTCTCAGAGGCGTGTCCACCTTCAATTGGTCACCTCAAGTGTCAGTATCCAAACTTGACCCCTGACTGGACTGACCTCTTCCTTCCAAGAAAATTCTTTTCCCATGTCAAACCACGACAAATAATTATTTCTGCACTATGTGAGCAGCCTCCAGCTGTTTCTCAGATGCTTTCAGCTTGCAGTAGAATTGGCATTTCACAGTATCTTGCTACAGGCTAATGCCCTTGGAGAGCAAATTGCTAAATTTCATGATTCACTGAGAGACAAATTGGGAAAAGCAATTGAGGAACAAACAAAACTTTTTGAAAAAAATCTTGTTGCTGTTCAGTTGGACTCTGCTAAAGGGTCTGCTTCAATTGTTGTCACTGAAATACAAAAGGCTGGACTAGAAATTTTAACATCAAAGATACAAGAAATCCCACCCTGGAAATATCTGGGATGGAAGATGACAGAACAGACAGTTTCACCACAGAAGATACAACTCTGAGTCAACATCAACACTTTGCAAGATTTGCAGCAACTTTTAGGGGAAATTTACTGGATTAGACCTATTTTTGGAATTGCCAACGATGAACTTGCTCCACTTTTTGATCTACTGAGGGGAGACTGTGACATTAAATCTCCCAGGACTTTAACACCTGAAGCTCAACTCACCATGGAAAAGGTTACTGAGGCTTTCCAAAGATAAGCCCATTGTTGTGCTCCAGAGAAACCTTTCTTCCTCGCTGTTTTGGGACAGAAGCTGCAACTGTATGGCCACATTTTTCAATGGGATCCATCTGAGAGAGATCCCTTGTTAATAATGGAATGGGTTTTTCTTCCCTACAGGTCTCCAAAGATGATTTCTACAACCCTGGAGATGACAGCACTAATTGTAATTAAGGCCAGGACAAGAATATTAACCATGGCAGGCAAAGATTTTGCAGTTATATATTTACCTTTGAAAAAGAATAATTGAATTGGGCATTGCAAAATTCAGATGATTTGCAAAATGCATTGTTAAATTTTTCAGATATTTGTTCTATTCATTACCCAGGTCGTAAGTCATTACAAGCAAAATTGAGTTTTGGAGAAAAACCCTTGCTAAGTGATGAGCCTTTGAGTGCTATAACGCTCTTCACTGATGGATCAGGAAAAGCACATAAATCAGTGATTGTATGGTTAAATCAAACAACAAACAAAATGGGAATCAGATATTCAAATGGCAGAAGGTTCTCCTCAGATAGTTGAACTGGCTGCTTGTTGTTAGAGCTTTTCAGCTATTATCAGAGCCTTTCAGTTTAATTACAGATTTTGCCTATGTTGCTAATGTAATTAAAATAATAGAGGGATCGATTTTAAAAGATGTTAGTAAGGATGATTTATATTGCTGGCTTTCATGTCTTCATAAAATTTTGCAACACAGAACTAACCTATATTTTGTTTCTTATATTAGGGCTCATTTGTCTCTACCAGGATTTTTGGCAGAAGGAAATGCAAGAGCAGATAAACTGACCATGGTTGACTCAAACACATTGCCAAACCTTTTTGAGCAAGCAAAATTTGAGTCATGCCTTTTTTCATCAAAATGCACAAGCACTTGTGCAGACGTTTCATATCTCTAAATCCCAAGCTAAAGCTATCATTAGCAGTTGCCCTGATTGTCAGCTTGTGCAACCCCCTGTTTCTACAGGAGCTGTTAATTAACAGGGTTTGCAAAATCTGCAGTTATGGCAAACAGACATCAATAAATACCCTTCTTTTAGGAAATTTAAAAATATTCATGTTTCTGGTGCAGTTTTTCCCTCTGTCCACACTGGAGAAACAGGTAATCATTTTTTACAAGCATTTGCTTCATTGGGTGTACCCCAAGAAGTTAAAACAGACAATGGCCCCACACAAACATCTCAAAAAATGGCAACATTCCTAATGGATTGGGGTGTTCATCACACCTTTGGTATTCCTCACTCCTCCACAGGTCAAGCAATTGCTGAAAGGACACATCACACATTAAAACGTATTTTAGATCAACAGAACGGGGGAGCAGAGGTGATTCTACAGATGAGATTACGTAAAGCTTTATATGTTTATAAGTTTTTGAACAGTTCTTTTGCAGAACCTGATCCACCAATTTTTAGGCATTTTGCAAATAACATGCAGGCAAAACTGAAAGAAAATCTTCTTGTTTTAATTAGAAGCCCTGAGACAGGACAAATTGAAGGTCCTTTCAGACTAATAATTTGGGGCAAAGGGTAAGCTTGTATTTCTGCAGGTGCTGGAGGACCAAAGTGGGTTCCAGCAATGAACATCAAACCATACCACACACCAAAACACGCTGACAAGCCCAAAAGTGAAGAAGTGAGCACGCAGACATGAGCTGAACAGAGAGACTACAGGTCATACCTGGTGTTCCTGTGTCACCTGTGAAATCTGCAAACTTCAATTTAATGTTAATGATAAATGTGTGAAGGGTTTGTTTCATAGAGCTCTTTCGGTAAAAACATGAAAAAGAAGGATTTATTATTGTCATTAGATTCTAAAAAATTTACATTCTAAATTCTCAAAAAAATACAGTTTGGAAGTCGAGATATATGGAAAATTCTTTTGCCAAAGGGTACCTCAACAAAAAAGATATAGAGGAAAATCAGTTCACTTTGTGTTTTCTAGCTTTGCTTGCTTTTTGTAATGCAGATTTTCCTGTGCAACAACCAAAACCAAATGTCTGGGTCACATTAGCCAAGGTTGCAGGATCAAATACGGTATGTATGTCTCACTTAAATCCAGGAAAGTCTTTTTCAACTTATCTAGTTGTATGCCACTGAAAAATTGGCCGATATCTATATACTATGATCCTTTGAGGAAAAAGTGACTTAATACCAAGCCAGGTGAGATTGCTAATGGAAGCAATCCCCCAAGGGATTGAAGTCTCTGGACCAGACAACTCCTCAAAGCAAGTTCAGAACCCCAAGAAGTGGAGATCCTTGGTTCCTTGACAATAGATTTCTATGTCACATTTTCAGGAACCAATTGGCAAAAAAACCTAATTCTCCAAAGTACAATGTTACTCCCTCTTACTATGAATATAGAAATGCAAGTTTTTGGTGTAATTACTCATACAATGTAGATGGAAAATCTGGGGTTGACCAGTATCCATGGAAATTACCAAAAGGTTATTGGTTCATCTGTGAAGACAGAGCATAGCAAGGCATTCCATCATACCCTGAAGGTGGGCCATGTAGCATTGGTGTGCTCACTGTGATAGCACCTAGTGCTAAAGCAGTTTCAGAAAGGACAAGAAGGGACAAAAGATCTATTCACATATACCCAAAAAATTGCAATAGTGATTTCAGTCCATGGAAAAAGGCACAAAGGATTTCAGCAAGCTTCTTTTTACCTGGTGTGAGAACCCTGGCCTTATTCTGGGATCCCATGTGGTGGTGAAATTCCTCCTCCAACCCATGCTTCCAAAGAAAAACTGCGCAGGCTCTTGTTGTTCAGTCTCAAGGCAGTTTATTGTTAGTTATTTAAAAGATTGTCTTCTCGGGCTGTGGCTGCTTGGTCAGTGGCCTGGGCAGAGGCACACACACACCCTGACATCCTCTCTGTCTGCTGTCTTCTTCTTCTCTCCCCCCCGCCCAGGGCTGCTGCTATATTTTATATGATATATTACGTATTACATGTTTATAGTTTCCCCCCAATACCTACTACCTATATTACAAAGTGCTTTTCTACTCTAAACCAATCTGTGAGTGCCAACATCACCAAGAACATGGAGGCAAGGAAAAAAGAGGAAGAACAAGATCAGCCCACTTCCCTCCATCTTAGAACTTCTGACCCCCATGTACAAAGTAAAAAACCCCCCTGTACAATACTAAAAAAATTTCCCCTCTGTTTTGTAACTACTTTTACTATATTATCTAACCTTTTGTGACTGTTTGTTCCACCTCCAAAGTTGGTAACTCATTCCATGGCTCAAACTCAAAATCACAGCTGTTTCCAGCTGCCTGTCAGGGTCTAAAATGCTTCTGACCAAGGCCTGGAACCTCTAAAAATGTCTGAGAGACATTTTGAGTTCCAACAACCTGGAATTGCTTAGAAGCAGCATTGAGACAAATAGATAGGATTGCATGTTGGCTGAGCAAGCAAACTAATGCCACATACAGTGCACTCAGTGACATGCTGACTGCCATCAGCAGTGTCCGAAAGACCACGCTCCAAAATCGGGCAGCAGTTGATTTTCTTTTACTGGCACATGGACATGGTTGTGAGGAATTCGAGGGAATGTGTTGCTTGAATTTGTTTCATCATTCTGAATCCATTCACAAAAGTATACAAAATCTTAAAGACTTGGCATCTGAGATTAAAAACAAGGAAACATGGTTAGACAATTTGTTTGATGAGTAAGGCTTGGCTCCTTGGTTGAGGCAACTTTGCAAGTTAGGTGGAATCTTGTTGATAGTTGTGATAGTGATACTGATGATAATGCCTTGTGCACGTCATTGCTCACGACAAATTACAGACAGACCCATTAAAGAAGTTTTTGTTGTCCAAGAGAAAAATGCATGAAGGGGAATTGCAGAAAGTTCACAAAACCTCACAGAGGCAATTGAATTAGAGTCACTCACAAATTTAGTCTTTGAATTGAGACCTTGGAAAGGTGGAGATTTGTCAAAACCTGATGCAGATACTAAATCTGATCTTACACAGCATTGATAATGCTTTAACTTTAAGTGATAGAGCTTAAAGCAAACAAAAAAAAGTGCCTTAATATAGAAAGTTTATAACAATTTTTCCTAGGGTAAGAAATATATACAGTACTGAAGCTATGTAACACAAGGTAGTAAATAAGTGACAGAATGAAGATGGTTTATTTAGGGTTGAAAAAGAGAGGGGGAATTGTAGGAGTATAAAAAGGTAAAAGACTTTAGAAAGTGCAAAAAAGCTGTGAAATTTCAAAACTTTCTCATGGGAAGCCAGGAAGTTAAGAACCAAGTGAATACATTTATATTTATCATAAGGAACAAAAAAAATCAAGAACTTATGCAAAGATAGAAGAAGTTTCAATCTTAAATAATGAATTATTGTGTATTGTTTGAGGTTCACAGAAGTCCTTTCGTTAATGTTAAACCCATGTGGGTCCTTTTCTTATTGGTTAGAGTATAATGACTTTACACCTTTTCTTTTACGCTATTGGTTCAAAGAATATGTAGAAAAATGCTTTGCATAAGCTACCATCTTGTCTCTGATCTGGATTTGCATGGATGTTGTTGTTTCTCTGTGTCTCTTGCTTTTTGCTTGTATGATAGACAGGTAATAAATCCTATGTCTGCAACATTCCCACAATAAGCTGTATACCCTGAGACCTGTCTCCAGGGATCTTTTGTCTCCATCCGTCCCGACTGTCCAAGACCAGCACTCGCTGCACTTCCCCCACTCCCCAAACCTGTAGGGCCGTTTTCCCCCACGTGAATCACCTGGTGCCACATCAGGTCTGATCTCCGGAGCTCCAGCTGAAGCCCTTCCCACATTCCAAGCACTTGTGGGGCTTCTGCCCGCCATAAGTCATCTCCATCATCTCTGAGTGCCAAATGGATCTCTGGCTGCCTTCTAGGCACAGAGGGGCTCTTACCTCCTCACAACTCCCAGGGCTGGGTTTGCAGCCCCTCCTTGTGTGGGATCCCCAGGGCTTTTCCTCCCTATTGGGTTCCCATGCTCTATAGGAGAGCCTCACCCCCTCATTTATAGATATTTTCTGAACAACAAAAAAGCAAAAATAAAAGGGCTCCCATCAGTCTTAATCAAAACCTTAGACACAGGACAAACAGAAAGTCCATGCAACCTTGTAACATGGGGGAGAGGGTTTGCTTGTGTTTTCACAGGTAAAAGATCCAAATGGGTCTCAGCAAAGAATGTGAAGCTTACTGACATCCCTATACCAAGCAGTGACTCTGCAGGTGCAAGCCAAGAAGCAGGTACTCAGACCTGAACTGTGCAGAGCTGAGAAGAAAATTACCTGCCAGAAACAAGTCAAGAAAGAAAATGGACATTTGTTTACACATGCATGTTGCTTTTGTTCCCTTGTTGTTGCATTTGTTCTCTTGTTTCAATTTTTGTATATAAGTTTCACCTCTAAGTTAACCAAAGACAAATGCCTGGGTTGCTTTGGCCAAGTCTGCAGGCTCTGGTACCATCTCTCTAGATGATACAAAGCCCTAATAGACTTTTTCAACCTGGATAATTAGAGAACCTTCCCCAGAAGGTTTTGATAATGCTACCTCAGTTAAATTCTTCCATTACACTAAAGCAGTCAAAAAGTTAAAATGCTCGATCAGTAAAGAAATAAATGCCACCTCTACCATAATCAGTAATCTAGCTGAACAGTTTATCTGAAGGTTTGAGCTTTGCACCTTGGCTGAAGGAACTCTGTAAATTAAGCTTGATTGTTTTTAAAAGTAATAAGTGTAGTTTCAATAGCAATATCCTATATACCTCAGGTTGTGCAAAAAATAGTAATTAAGTTAGTATTTAGCCTTTAAATGGTTTAACGAAAAAGGGCAATTTTTGCAGATGATAGATAGATATGATTGTTCATAAATAATACAGCTAGGATGAGAACAGTTTCCCCAGCTAGCTGGATGACACCCCTGCATTCGGATGAGTCCTGGGGTGAAATGGACTGTTCCATCCTACCCCCCAAAAGATGTATGGTTCACCCCACACCTCTATCCCTCCCTTAAAATATCAAATGTCTGTAACCCTATTGGCCTATGCCTTATCCCAACCCACCTGGAAGCCCCTGATAAGGAGGCTTCAAGGGGCCATGCGGTCTCTTGAAACCTCTTCCCCTCTCTTGGTACCTCTTCCCCTTTCTTGGAACCTCTTCCCCTCTCTTGGAACCTCTTCCCCTCTCTTGGAACTTCCTCCCCTCTTGGAGCTTCCCCTCTCCTAGACCCTCCTTTTCTCTCCCTCCCCCACCCTCTCAGGCCCGGCCACGTGCTGCATCTGGGAGCACGAGGCAGAACCTTCTGCACCCCCAATAAACCTCTTTCTCCAAGAGCAAACTTCAGAGATCTCTGCCTCCATTCATCAACACCGTGCTGGAGCGTGCTATTTGCTTCAGGGATTCCTCTAGAAAGCAGATTCAATTGGCTCCTTCCCCAACTGGTTCATGAGAAATAAAATACCTCCATGCAGAAATGTGGAAAAAACTGTTTATTAAACAATAAAACCTCGTGCTGCTCTAAAAGAGAGACAAACTCAGGAAGTCCCTCCGTGGGTTGTAGCTCAGCTCACTCAGTCTCTTATCAGTCCCTCCGGTGCTGGAAATGCCACAGTCCAGGCCTGGCCTGCTGGGCCACAGGTGTGAGCTGCCGGTGCTCTTCTGGGTGTTCAGGCCAGAGCAGGTTTAAACAGGTCCAAAGAAAAGGGAAAAACACAGCCACAGTCCAGGGAACTTCTCTGCCACAGCTAGCTAAAACTAATTAACAGCAAAGGAGAGCTCTGTCCCGCTGTCTGTCCATGTGCAGACAACTTGGCCCAGGAGCAGGAATGTGGAGGAGTGCAGTTTCTGAAAACACTCTGCACTTCTCTCCCTACTTTGCTCTCAGAACAAGTCTTAAAGTTGCAAACAGACAACTGGGGATACAAGCATCATATAGTCAACCTAGGACATACCTCCAAGACCATTCAGTATTCCTTGATGCCACCAGAACACAGGACTGAATGCAAAAGATTTTATGAGGTTGAAAGTCGACAAATCTGCTCTCCCCAAGGAATTCCCATTGTTGGTCTGCATCCTGATGGATGTTCCTGCCACTGGGTTTATCTAGGTGCCCACAGGGAACGAGGAAGATGTGGAGCCTCCCAGCCAAGTGTCTTCCCAACACAGATGACCATGCCCATAGATCACCAGGGATCTGCCCAGGGTCACTGAGGATCACCCAATGTGGATCCTCCCATAGGGAATGGAGCTGGAGCAGCACATGAAGCTCTTCCCTCACTCAGGGCACTCACAGGGCCTCCCCCCTCAGTGGCGCCTCCTTTGGTGTTTGGTCAAGGTGGAGCTCGTGGAGAAGCTCTGCCCACACTCCCCACATTTGTACGGCCTCTCCCCGGTGTGGATGCGCCGGTGGACGGTGAGGTGGGAGCTTAGCTTGAAGCCCTTCCCACAGTCGGGGCAGCGGTAGGGCCTCTCCTCTGTGTGAATCCGCTGATGTACGAGGAGACTGGAGCTGATCTGAAACCTCTTCCCACACTCAGGACACTCGTAGGGCTTCTCCCCGCTGTGGATGCGCTGGTGTTTTCTCAGGTCAGAGTGCCACCCATAGCTCTTCCCACATTCCAAGCAGGTGTAGGGCCGTTCCCCAGTGTGGATCACCTGGTGCTGGATCAGAGCTGAGCTTTCTCTGAAACTCTTCCCACATTCCCCACACTTGTACGGTTTTTCCCCAGTGTGAATCCTCTGGTGCACTGTCAGCTGGAACTGCATACTGAAGCTCTTCCCACACACCCCACACTCGTAGGGCTTTTCTCCAGTGTGGATCCTCTCATGTCTCCTCAGGCCAGAGCTCTGCCTGAAGCACTTCCCACATTCCCCACACTCATAGGGCTTTCTCCCAGTGTGGATCCTCTGGTGTTGCATCAGGTGGCCCTTCTGGCTGAAGCTCATCCCACATTTCCCACACTCGTAAGGCCGTTCCCCAGTGTGGATTACCTGGTGCTGCATCAGGTGGCCTCTCTGGCTGAAGCTCTTCCCACATTCCCCACACTCAAAGGGCTTTTCCCCAGTGTGGATCCTCTGGTGTTGGATCAGGATGGAGTTCTGGCTGAAGCTCTTCCCACACTCCCCACACTCAAAGGGCCGTTCCCCAGTGTGGATCACCTGGTGCTGCCTCAAGCTGGAGCTCCAGCGGAAACGCTTCCCACATTCCTCACACTCGTAGGGCCGTTCCCCAGTGTGGATCACCTGGTGCTGGATCAGATCCAAGCTCCGTCTGAAACCCTTCCCACATTCCAAGCACTTGTGGGGCTTCTCCCTGCCATGAGGCTTCTCCACCAGCTCCG
The DNA here is from genome assembly GCF_050655825.1 of Lonchura striata. Taxonomy (NCBI): domain Eukaryota; kingdom Metazoa; phylum Chordata; class Aves; order Passeriformes; family Estrildidae; genus Lonchura; species Lonchura striata. The sequence goes on from NC_140737.1 coordinate 1,937,776, forward strand.
AGCTCCGCCTGGATCTCCGCCCGCCTTCCTGGCTCAGGGGGGCTCTTTCCTCCCTGCATCTCCCTGGGCTGGGTTTGCTGCCACTCCTCGTGTGGGATCTCCAGGGCTTTTCCTCCTCCTCCATCTGGCCACACCCTGGGAGTGAAAAATCCTGTTTTGGGGAAAAAACAAGAATAGAGCATGTTGGAGATTCTCCTTGCCCCACTTCATCTCAGGAAGTCACTAGGCATCATGTGTCTGTAAGAACCTCCAAAACTCTAAGACTGAGCCCAAAAATCCTCCAAGCATCAAGACCTAGATCACAAAATCCTCCAAACATCACAATTCAGCAAAAACTCACTCCAAATTATGAAGATTCAGCCCTCACAAAGAAACAAAGCACCAACATTTAGCCCAAATAATTGGAGAGATCCCATGGGGAATGTACCATGGCCTCTCCCATTTTTAGGAATGAAATTACTTTTACAGGACTCCTCTGTCTGCTTTGTGGACAGAAACTTCTGGTGATGTCAATTTTTCCACACACCTTGCGGCTCATCTGGACTTCCTTCCCCCGTCTGGGGCGGCAGACAGGGAGTGCAGCTGAAGGTGCCTCACCCACTTTGGGTGATCGGCTCCCTTGGCTGGTGGTGGGATTGATTGGGGACCTGGGAGTGACCAGGAGACAGATGAGTGACACATCAGGGGGTCTGTGAAGGGTCAGTAGGGAGAGAGCACTGAAAATCTCATCAGTGAGTGCCCGGGATCTTCGGGGAGTGAACATGGCAGGGCACCCATGGAGGGGAGAAAAGGGAAAGCCAGGGAGGGGTCCTGTGCCAAAGGACCAGCACCCAAAATATCTCTGAAGGGTCCCTTGGGAGAATGTTGAGGTAGTTTGCACATTCCCCCAGAGGTAATTAAGGACATGGACACGCAGGGAGGCAATAAGGGAAGTGGAGAAGGGATTTGGACAACAGTGTATGGATGGCGTTGGTGAGCTGGGAAGGGACTGGTTGAAGGGGAGTGTGCAGGAATATGGTTACAGCAAGAAACAGCAGGAAAAATCTATGTGGTATGAAAAAGGATGATGCAACAGAGAAGAAAGAGAAAAATACTGAGGATTGGGATGTTTTTCAGCAGGATATCCTCAAAATCTGCCAAGTGATCCAAGCCCTTTCTAGGCCAGGTTTCCAGGAGAGGAAAAGAAGGAGGTCAGGAGGCCAGGGGTTTCTCTGCCATATGGGCTGTGCAGGGGATCCTGAGCACAAGGGGGGAAACAAAGGAACAGCTGGGAAATGCAGAGTGCACAGGAAGGATCAGGATTTGCTGTTCAGGATTTGCTTTGGGTCCCTGCAGAAAGGAAAGGTTTTGCAGAAAGCTCAGCAGCTCTCAGAGGATGAGCACCCACAGGCAGTGACCGGGGCTGCAGGAGTGGCACAAGAAGCCCTGCAGCACTTGGGCACAAAGGCACAGCAGCTGAAGGCAAGAAGGGATGAGCAAAAGGCCAAGCTGAAGGCAAAGGCCACGGCAGAGTTCCCACAGCCCCTGAGGGATCAACCCCAGGGCCCAAGGGGGCCCCAGCACCCAGGGCATGACGGGGTCGGCCACAAGCACCTGGCAGAGGCATTGCCCTCCTGGCCAGGGCAGAGCCCACCCAAACAGCCCCTGGGAAGGAGTCAGGGCTCCAGCTGCAGCCCACAAGGACACTGCAAGCACAGACAGCAGCACCCTCAGCAGGAGCAAGTCCACCCCTGCATGGACATGGATTGGCAGGGCTCTCTGAGCTCCCATCCCACCAGGGACCCACCACACTTGGGTGGAGGCCTGGAGAACATTCAGGCTGGGTCTGCATTGAGAGGAGGCCTCTCCTGATGGACACAATGGCATCTCAATCTACTCTGAATCTTAGACCTAAGGGGGGAAGAATGCAAAAAATGTCTTGGATTATTCAGGGGAGAAGTGGGAAAGAAGAGCGGTTCTTTAGGGGTCAGTTATTGGGTTAGAAAGGAAAATAATTGAGGAGTCACTTCTTAATTGCATAGCTTAGTTTTTGATTAGACTTAGAAGGCCTTGTAACAAGAGATTGTTAGCCATTTTTGTCCTGTTTTTCCTGCACACAGAATCTGGTGCAGATGGCCTAGTGAAGTTTTGATGCTATAAAAATAAACAGAAGCTGAAGACCTAAAATGCCCAATGCATCTCTCGCTCCTGACACAGAACTGCTCCAGGAGGGCGCCCCTGCCAGGGGGTTGCCCAGGGGTTGTCCCAAGGGAGTTGCCCAACTTGGGGCCCACAAACTCACACTTTATTCAACCACTCTTAGCAGATATGGGGAAGGGTTTGAAATGCAAGAATTTTTACTTGCTTCTAATTGTGACTATAGTTTACAGGGAGGGGATTTGATCGCTGAACTGGGAATGCAAAATAATATTACAAAAGGTGATATAGAGGTTAGTTCTGCTGTACCTTTGCGTCATATGTCTGGCAAGGCCTATGCTGAAGTGTGGGTAGCCTCAGGGAAATGGGGAATATTAGATATGGAGCCACTCTAAATTACTTCAAAGCAACCAGGTGTCATGGTTTGACACTGGCACAATGCCAGTGCCCCCATGAAAATGTGATCCCTACCTTGAATGCTGTGAAGTGGAATCTAGAATAGAGCAAAGCAGGCCCAAGCTTGATAACAGGAAAAAAAAACTTTATTAAACTACTACTACTAAAGAAAAGAGAAAACTAAAGAAGGGGGAAAAAAAACCACACAAAGATCAAATGAAAACCTTGCAAAACATTCCTCCCCCCACCACCCAACTCCAACAAACCACAGTGAGACACAATCTGGACCCCAATCAGGTTTCCACCCTCCAAGCAATCGACACTCAGTCCATCAAGGGAACAGAGTCTCTCCTGTGCCACAGACCCCCCAAGAAACACAGCTCCACATCCTGTGTTTCCATGTCACACATGGCACCGCCCGGAGAAAAAGTTTGCCATGGTGACCCTTCTCCTTTCCATGCACAGTGCTCTCACCACCAATGCATGGATGGTCACTGCCTTTAGGATTTTTCCTTTCAAGGATGCCCTGCCAAGAGGGGAGAAAACAACAGTTCAGTTTTTCATTGTTTGGGACCACAGTCCCCCCCATTTTCCCCTGGGGCCGAGGGCTCAAGAACAGAGATCTTCTTCTCTTCTCTTTCCTTTCCAGGGCAAGGGGGCGCCACCACAAACCCCCTAACTTTTTCTCTGTTCACTCCAATTTTGTCTTTTTCCCAGCTGAAGCAGGTCTCTTGACTCACTGGCATCCTCCCAAAACACAGTCCCTCTTGAAGGAGAAGATTGGTTCAGGTTGTGGCTAACACGGAAAAGTCCAGCCAAAAGCCACTCCTTGTCCCCCTCCCATCCAGAATTCCTCCTTCCAACATCCCATCCCAGGGTCCAAGGTGTCCCTCTTCCTCTCTTTCAAACCGAGGAGGGGAAAGGAAAATTCACAAAGCTTTCATTTCTCAAGGAAGGGTTAAAAGTCCGAACTCCCAGGATGGCTCGATGCCCGGACATCCAGCAACTCTCACACAACTGGGCACCTTGCAGCAGCTCCCCCCGCTCCTTCTTCCTTGCGGCTTTCTCTCTCCCTCTCGGGAGAGGAACTCTGGGGGGGGAAAATGGAGACATCCCAGATTTCTTCCACCCTTCCATCTGCAGGGGCCAGCCCGGTTCCAGTCCTTTCACCACCCTTGGGGCCTTCGGCCTACCTTTCTCAGGCCATGGGGGCTTCCCCTCCCCCACCCAGCTCGTGGCTGGGCAGGGGAGGTTTGCACTGCACGCTGACCGGAACCAAAGAGAGCGAGTTCCCCTGGGAATTCTGCTTTCAACCCCTCTGTGTTCTCAGAGGCGTGTCTACTTTCAATTGGTCAATATCTAAATTGACCTCTTCCTTCCGGGAAAAATTATCTTTCCGTGTCAAACCACGACACCAGGACAAGTGGTCTCTAGGAACAACACCCTATTCCAAGGGAGGGAAGTGTGAAAAATGCATATTATATCATTTGCTCTTTGCAAATATTAAAATGAATACTATATGTGTTATGTTGGAAAGTTATGCTCTAGTAATCTCTTTTACGTAGTGTGTCACATACAGTTTTTAGCCTATAGCATAATACTAAAAGAGAAACTATGTGATATAAGATACTTTTTTTAACTAGCTCAAGGAATGGAAAAGATAATCAAGAAATTCTTCACATTATCCTCTCTGGATAGAGATCACAGCAATAGACACCTAGAACCCCAGAGAAGAATCATTGCCTCCTTCCTGGAAAAGCTCAGACTTCGAGGAACCAAGAAGGTTGATTTATAAGATGGGGGGGAAAGCTAAAATTAAGCAGAAACACCCTGGTTTGAAAGGGATGCTTGAATCATGTATGAGATATATGAATATGCAATAGGCCATTGCTTTTAAGGGGTAGTCCTTTATAAGCAAGGTGTGCTATTTGGTGGAGTGCCAGGCACCAGGACTCCATAATTGTTTACATTTATTGTCTCTTATTGTCCTAATTTTTATGACTATTTTCATTACTAAAAAAGTTCTAAAATTTTAACAAAAGTGAATGGTGTTTTTCACAGGAAGGAAGAGGAATTAGACAAAGCGCAGGACAAACTCACAGAGCTGTGTGTGCTTGTAAGAGCCTGGCACTGAAATGCCCTGAGCAGGAAGGCTTCAATAGCTTCTGGTAACACCATGTCAGCTAAAAGGGGGCAAAATCAATTCTGACTTCTTCAGCAACCACTAGATCACTTATTAGGGTATTTCTGAAAGAAATAACTCCAAGAGAAGGGATTGTGGAAGCAGTAGACTAAGACATCAGAACTTATTTTACAGGGAAAATCCTTCAGGGGGTTATGTCAGCTTTAGGAATACAATGGGACCTCCATAACCCCTGGCACCCCCAGAGCTCAGGCTGGGTACAAAGAATGAATGGGGAAAGAAAGAAACACCTTTGGAAGCTGGGGATACAAACCAGGATGCCATGGGTACGGCTTTTGCCATTGGCTTGGGCAAGAAGAGCCAGACCCAGGGCAGATATTCAATCATTTCCAATGGAATTAATCTTGGGAATTCCTTACCCTGGGAGTTCTCCACCTAGTGCAGGGTGCAGATAAGGGATGCACATTTAAAGCAGTCTGTGGCCAGAATCCTGTCTCTGGTGCAATCTCTCCCCCAGGAAGCTGGGCTGGCACAGAGCCTGCCTTGGCACTTTGCTGCTGCCAACATCCAAGCAGGACATGGGCTCTGCCTAAGGAGTGCAAAGCAGCACCACTGCTGGCCAAGTGGCGTGGCCCATGCCAAGGGGCCCCGAGGCCAGAAACAGCCGCCAGCACAGCTGAACACGGGGGGACCCCTCAGCCTGGGCTCCAGGTCTCTGCAGCCCCGGAGATTTGCACTTCCCGCCTGCAGCAGGAGGATGGGAGGCCCCCCTGAGCCTGCACTGAAGGCAGCGCAGCAGCAGCCAGGGCTCCACAGCGGGGCAAGGCCCTGGGCCTGCCCACACATCCTCTGCTGAAATCCTCGGCCTGGCCACCCTCCCTGGGCAGCTCCAGCCACCGGGGCCAGCCCTTGCTGCCACTGCTGCAGCTTCAGTGCTCGCTGGGCCTGCACTGCCACAGCTGCTGGGGACACACCGGGACAATTCCACTCTGGCTCTCACTCACACTCACACACTGCCCTGCCTGCCACTGCATCCATGGAAAATAGACCAGCTCATAGACTTGAACATTGTTAACCTTTGATTTCTCTACTCAGGCTTGGTTTGCCATTGCCTTGGGGAAAGAAATGTTAAAGGTTTTCTAAGGGATGTTACACCACTCAATGGAGATGAGTTTAACATCTCAAGAGACTGGGAATAGCCCACAAGATACCTACAAAGATAACCACAAAGATAACGATCGGCAACAAAACATTAAGATCAGCAGCAAACAGCAACCAACACCTACCCCAGACACTGCCCCAGGCAGAGCTGGAGACACCTGGTCTGGAAAAGCAGGAGGAAATCCAGGAGTGTGGACCTAATTAACATCAGAGGTGAAGAAATCCCGGTCCAATAGGAAACCAAATTGTAAAAACTACGCAACCTGGAAGCAATGAACATTAAACTAATGGATTTTTATTGGTTCAGACTGTATAATGTTTAAGAAAAATCTACTAAAACTCACATATCATGGAATGATTTTCTCTGCGTAACTGGGCTGTGTGGATGAAATAATTTCTGTTCCATATCTTTGCCAGAACCAAGGAATGCCTTGACTCTTTAAAACTAAAGATATTGTTGAAGAGATTTTGTTCTTCCCACAGCTTAATCTACAGGATTCCACCATGAGAATAATTTTACTTAAAATCCTGCTTTTATATTGTCAGTTAAGTTTGGCCCAGGGGTGTGAGAATCAATTATTAGTCCTAAGAAAAGAAGAAGAAAAAAATTGATTGCTTTGGAAGTTTTTTTTCTGTATGTTTGTGCGTGGCTATTCATGATGGCAAAATGTTGGTCTGGGTTTATCGTTCACCTTTAGGTTGCATTTTGCAAAACTAGAAGAGCTTCAAAGGTGACCACTTAAAGCATAAACAGTCAATAAAATGTTGTTAAAAAGAAAAAAAAAAAAAGGCAGATTCTGGGGTGTCCACTGGGAGAGCTGCTCTGGAAGACAAGTTTCATTCCAGGCAGCCAGCAGAGGAGCTTTAGAAATAGAAATTAACACTGCTGGGTCAAAGTGTGGACAATGTTCCTGGGTCTCTTGCCTGGGACAGGAATTGGGCTAGTTCCCTCTGCCCCTCACCCCAAGCTCTGCCTGCTCCACAGATGGAATTTGCACAGCTGAAGGCAGAGCCCATGGTGAGCATATCTGACTCTGCAACAAAAATGGGTGAAGCTCCAAAGGAAAACAGCAAATGGAGAATGTTGTGAAAACTTCACTAAAATAAGGAGCGGTGGGGGGAGGGAATCATCCCTCTGCCCACTTCAACACGTGCTGTCACCGTCTATGTTATTTACAGAGAATTAGAGCACTGTTTTTGTTTTTTTTTTTGCTATTATGAGCTCAGAGAAATCAGTTGGGAATCCAAGTATGTGATGGTTTAATTAGAGAAAAAACGGTCATATGTTGGAGTCCTAGCTGGAGGGAGTGCCCAAGAACTGGGAAAAGACTGAAGGGCCACCAGACAAATCCTACAACACCATGGACCAGCCCCTGGGGACCCTGTGGAACTCATATCAGGAGACAGAGAACCCATTTATAGTTTCAAAGGCATCATCAGATTACAAACTGTCCTCCAAATAAGAACCAACCAGACAAATCCAGCTCCTGATCTTCCTGCTGACCAATCCACTGAAATGAGGAACACAACATTTCACCAGGGGATGGGATCAGATTATCTGTTAGCAGAAAAAGGTGTTCGTGGAAAATTAAATAACTCAAATGACTCTCTTTGTTGGCAAAGAGAAAAGTTGACAAAGGAAAAGTGGTGAAAAAAATAACAACGGAAACAAGAAAGCAACTCATGTTCCAGCCCAAACATGGAAAGGATGGGAATGGGACACGGTTTTATGGTTCAATGGCAAACCATGGGTTAAACGAATGCTCTTTCTCCTCTTCTGTGCTGCAGCAACTCTCATCTTTTTACCATGCTCCACACCTTGGCACTGCAGCTCATTCAGCAGCTGAGGCAGACAATGCAGGTGGCAGCCAGGCCTCCTGATCCACAAACGGCTACAAAAGGACAGGGAATGAGGGCAGTGAGAATAATCCTAAACCCAAAGAGGACCCGGGAAGAAGAAAACAGAGTCAAGGAGTGAATTTGCCTGGAGATAGGGCCAGGGACTTGTAGGTAAAGAAAGCAATGGGAGAAACCATCAGTTCCAATAAATGTTACCAACTGACACAGACAGCTGCTCGAAGTCCCGCTAAATTCCTATACTTCGAGGAGAACAAAGATTTAACAGAGCCATGAATATCGGCTGTTACACAAAAGGAGGGTGCACATTAACGAGGACAGGCTCCAGGCGCATCGGGAAGTCGGAACCTTCCAAGGAACTCAGCCGGTGGGCAAAGGCAGAGGGAGATGCGGCCGGGAAAATGAGGATAAAAAGGAGGCTGCGGACTACAAGCACGGCAGAGAGCGCACGGCAAATGCCCCACGGCCTCTGCCCCTGCTCGGCAATAAAGTCACTTTGACAGGACTCCTCGCTCTCCGCCGGGCACACAAACCTCCGGCGACGGGAATTTCCCCGCCCGCTCCCGGCCGCGGGGCAGCCCCTCTGTCCTACCCACAGCAGCCGGGCCGAGCCAGCGCTGCTCCGGCAGCGGCTCCTGCCCGGCCCCGGCGGGAAGGAGACCGCGGGCAGCCGCTCCCGCAGCGCCCTCAGCCCGGGGCCGGCACGGGCCGGACACGGCACCGGCGAGCCGCCGGAGCCCCCTGCCGCCCCCTCCGCCCGCAGCCGGCCCCGAGCCCCCGCAGAGCCCAGCGCGGCTCCCACCTGCGCCGGGGCCGCCTCCGAGCTCCGCCGCCGCCGCCTCACCGCGCTCCGGCCGCTGCCGCCGCTGCCGGGCCCGCACAGCCGCTCGGCCAATGGCGGCGCTGGGCGGCCACGGCCGCCCTCAGCCCGCCGCCGGGGCCGCGCCGCGCCCCGCTCCCACCAATCAGCGCGCCGCAACCGCGACTGACGGCACCGGCGGCCAATGGCAGCGAGCTCGGGGCGGGCTCTGCGCACGGCCCCGCCTCGCCCCGCGCTCTCGGCGCCCCCGGGCTGCGTGAGGGGAAAGCCGGAGATGAGGAACAGCCCCGGCACGGGCCCGGGCCGAGCCGGGATTGAGCTGCCCACACAAACAAACTTCTCCGCGCCTCCCGCCACGGCTTTCCCGGCCCTGCGCCTCCCGTGCCTCCGCCTCTGCGGGAAGCCCAGGAGCCTCACTTCTCCTGCCCCTCGTTAGCGCATCAGTGCTTCGCTTTGATTTCCCCCGAAAAGGGAAACCTGCCCGAAGCCCTGTGGGTGGGTGGGGCAGGGGAGAGATTTCCGCCAGTGATTTACTAACATATGAACATCGATCTAATATTCCTTGGTCAGCAGGAAGGTCAGGAGCTGGAACTGTCTGGTTGCTTCTTATTTCGTGGACAGCTTGTAATCTAATAATGCCATTGAAATGATAAATTGGTTCTGTGTCTCCTGATACGAATTTGTTCGGGTTCAGTGAAAAATGCCAATCACTTGCTTTAAAATTTTAAAAGTTTTAAAGTAATAAAATATTTATAAAAATAGTAATAAAAATTAGAATATTAAGTTTTTTTACAACCACAGTTAGGACAATGAAGGACAATAAAAAGCAAAGAATTACAAACGGCTTCCTATGCTTTCCTCTTGAAAGCATAGCTTGCTAACAAAGGATTAACCCTTAAAAGCAATAGCCTGTTGCATATTCATCTATCTCATACATGATGATAAATTCTTTTCAAACAAATGGTGTTCTCTGGTTGTTGTCAACTTCTTCCCTTTAATCCTGGTGGCTCCTTAAAGACTGAGGTGAGGTGGAGGAATGATTTTTTTTTTCCGATAAGGAGGCAATAACTCTTTAGGTTTCTTGTTGCTGTGTGAAGAATTTCTTTATTATCTCATCCTCTCATCCCTTTCTTGAGCTAGTTAAAAAATATCTTACATCACATAGTTTCTATTATAACATTATGTTATAACCTAGAACTGTATCTACCACACTACTTAAAAAGGATTAATACTGTACTACAAAATAACTTTCCAACATAACACATGTAGTATTCGACTTAATATTTGTGAAAAGCCAATAATTTAATATTCATTTTTCACAGCTCCCGGGGCTGGTCCACGGTGTTATAGGACTTGTTCTTGTGGCTGTTCATCTTTTCCCCATTTTTGGGTGCTTTCTCCAGCCGGGGCTGTATCAATTGACCACTTTTCTCTAATTAAATTACCACATACTTGGATTCCCAACTGATTTCTCTGAATTCATCGTAGCAAAACAAAAAACAAAACCCCATGGTCTAATACACCCTAAATAACGTAGACAGTGACAGCACATGTTGGAGTGGGTGAGGGATGTTTCCCCCTCCACTGCTCCTTATTTTAGTGAAGTTTTCACAACATTCTCCATTTGCTGTTTTCCTTTGGAGCTTCACCCATTTTTGTTGCAGAGTCAGAGATCCTCACCATGGGCTCTGCCTTTGCTGTGCAGATTCCATCTGTGGAGCAGGCAGAGCTTGGGGTGAGGGGCAGAGGGAAGGAGCCCAATTCCTGCCCCAGGCAAGAGACCCAGGAACATTGTCCACACTTTGCCCCAGCAGTGTTAATTTCTATTTCTAAAGCTCCTCTGCTGGCTGCCTGGATTGAAACTTCTTCTCCAGAGCAGCCATTGGATGACTCACCTGGCTCCCAAGGAATCTGCCTTTTTTTTTTTTCCCATTAAGAATATTCTATTGACTATTAGCAAGTTAAAGGGTGTTATAAATAAAAATTTATTCGGCCAAATTAAAAAATAAAATAAGTTTTATTTGCGGTCAAATTCTATCTAGCCAGCCACGGAAAAAAAAAAACCAAAAAACAACACAGTTCCGAGCCTGGGGATCGACCCTGGGTGTGCAACAAGGAGTCAGCCTCAGGAGAGGTTTTTCCCCTATGCCCACACACCTCCATCCTGGCACAAGCGGTTTTTATAGGGGAAATTCCACCTGAGGCCAAGATTTCTGCAATCAGTCTTTTCTTCTATTCACAGTCCATATGTTAACAAGATTTTCATTTTTGGAGGTGAGGGAGAACAATTCAGTGTCCGGAGTTGTTGAATCCCGTGATGAAATTTACGGGAACGCTGCATTCACATTTATCTGTCTGAGGATTTCCATGATGTCCATCCCGGGTCATTCAGGCAATGATCAGCACCTGGGGTCCCCTGTATCTCTCCAGACATTGCCCATCTCCTGGCGAGCTGTACCTTCTTACTTGTAAATCAATTTCCAATATACACCCGGTCTTGGGGAGGGGGGAGTAGGCTAGTACAAACGAGTATAATCTAACAAGTATTCAACATTATATATTTAATACAATGAATGGCGCAAATTATGTTTATTACCCATAACAATCCCCCACCTTCTATATTAACCCATTAATTTGTGCCCTAATTTCTACCCCTACTGACTCCCAAGATTTCTTTATTAGAGAAAAACATTTTATTCCCTTTCATTAATTTTTCCCCATTCTGGTCTACATCTGGAATTTCCTGGTAAATTTTGTAGTTTTGTTCTTTACCCCTTATTCATCCTTCAAACTTTGCTAGGGCCTCAGCTGCCTTGCTGTGAGTGTCTCACAGTGTTATTATTTTTGGTACCTGATTTGTTTTTCCTAGGATAGCTTCCGGGTCTGTGGATAAGGCTGCTATTTGCATCCCTTGTACCACGAAATGGATGAGTCTTATAAAACAGGGGATGAGACAGGGTAAAAATATGACTCCTGCTACTGAATATAAAAGGAAGAAAATTATTTTCTTCCACCAAGCCCCATCAAACAAATGGTCCCACCACGATGCCTGGAGAAGTGAGTTCCACTTTCGTACTGGAACATGGGCTACCCGTTTAATTTCTGTGGCCAGATCTCTAATGGTTTCCCCATTCAGGGGCACTTACCTGTTTGTTTGTCTTTTGTGTGTGTGCCGGCTTCCCCTGGGGCCCTGGGCTGGAGCTGATGTTCCAGCTGTTTGTGCTTGTGCTTCCCTTACTGCTGCCACCAACTCCCTGGCCTGTGTCTTTTGTTCCTCCTCATCCCTCCTCATATACACCTTTTGTGCTTCCCTCCATAATTCCTGTAAGCTCTTCTCTTGCCAATTATCTATTTTTTCTAACTTCCTTCGAATGTCCTCCCATGATTTAGCAATGAATTGTGTTTTTAAAAGGACCGCTCCCACAGGGGATTCAGGGTCAGTACCGGAATACATTTGAGGACTTTTCCTGAGCCTCTCCAGCCACTCAGTAGGAGTTTCATCCTTCCCCTGGTATTCCCCCCATGCCTTGTTAATGTTTTGTCCCTTTGGGACTGCTCCCCAAATACCTTGTGTTACCATATTCCACAGTCCGATCATTTTTGCTCGGTCTGCCTCCGCCTGAGCGTTCCATAATGGTCTTTGTTCTGGCCACTTTTCCACCCCGCTCCCGCCCTGGGGGTTTCTGAATTCCCAATCCTTTATGGCATCCTGCCTTATCATATCTCGTTCTTCAGCATTAAACAAAGATCTTAATATAGCTGAGATATCATCATATGAATATATACTATTTCCCAAAAATTTGTCCAGCCTTTCTGCCACACCCAATGGATGGTCCATCAATTTTCCCATTTCCTTTTTGAAAGCCCTTACATCCCCGGTGTTGATGGGAACATTTACCAACCCAATGATTCCGGGAGCCGTGGGGACTTCCCTTAAAGGGTATAGATTAGGTCTGTCCCTTTCAGCATCGCTGTCTCCTGTGTTTTCTCTCCTCGTTTTCTGCTGGGTTCTACTGGCAGGAGGAGATGTGTTTTCCCCGGTGTGGTGTGTGTGTGTGTGTGTGTGTGTCCCCGTGCTGTGTGGAAGGGGGGTTTGGGGGCTGAGAAGGTCCCAGAGCACCTGCATCGGGGACTTGTACATTATGTGGCGGTGCAGGCTGAGCCGGGGGCGCTGATGGGGGAGCTGCCGGGACCCGTGCTCGAGCTGGGGGAACCTGGTATGGGGGGGGCAGGTTTTCTAGGGGTTCCCAGGTTTTTTCTGAGTTTACCCTCTTGCCAGAGGTCTTAATAGGGAACAGCCGTGCACTGGCATATTCCCATAGCCTGGCATAATCCAATTCCTCATCATCCCACTCCTCTTCCTCGTACAAGTGGTCCGAGAGTGCTTGGCAGAGCTTACTTTCAAAGGTACCAAAGACGGGCCAGTATTGGTATTTTCCAATTTCCATATTTCCCCATACTTCTACACAATAGTGTATCATTTTTCCTTTGGACCTTTTCCATCTCACAGAACAGTCTTCCCAGTGTTCTAACATCCAGCCCAGGGGACTTTCCCTCAGGGAATTCGTCTTTTTCCCCCTCTTTTATTTTTGAATGCTTACCTCTTCTTGTTTCTAGGTGTTCACCCTTTCCCAGCTTAGGATTTTTCGCTTGTGGCCCCCCCTGCACCTTACTGGTTTTTTGTCCCATATTAAAGTTTTTCCTTACCATATTCCAAGTCAGTGTCCGCAAGTCATTCCAAGAAGTCAGTTACCCGCGTGCTAAAATGTGTATTTCAGTCCTGTCCTGGACCGAGTTTTACCAAGTGTTTAAATCAGTCTGTCCCCAACCAAACCTTGCCAACCTAATAACCACACAGAGAACCGGTCTGTGGGTTTTTCGGCTGGAAAATGAGTGAGCTCTGTTTTACCTGTTTTCCTGGGCTCCCCAAGCCCAGAGTCGGTGAGGTTTACCAATTTCTCGAGTCCACGAGAACGTACCTTCCCTCCCTGACCCGTCCATGGATGGATCCCCGTAACTCCCCGAGTTTCAGGTTGTATGAGTGTTGTGAGTATACCCGAGTTCTTTCGCTTCCCTCCTAGCTGACCACTCCCCTCTCAGGCAAGTGGAACTGCGGTTTGTAGAGGTCCTCATTCACGCCATGACTATGTCATATCTCACTCACACATTTATCCACGTGCCACCCAACCATGCAGTACTCATGGCTCCTTTTCCCGCATGGATTCTTCGTGCACATCAATTTTACGAGTGAAAAATTGCTGCTGCAGCCTCGGAGATTTAGCTCTGAATTCCGAGAGCTCGGAGCCCATGGGTTTTGGGTTTTTTTTCCTTCCTTAATGTGGCTTTTGCGGCTTTCCAGAATCTGGTTGGTTCTGAGGAGCTCCTCTATCCCTTCTGGCCACTGAACTCAGCGGGGGCACCGCCTGGATCAAGGATAGGGGAACGCCCTGGATACCCCCAAACCTGATAATGTTGGTGTCACCAAGATTGTTATAAATGAAAATTTATTCAGCCAAATTAAAAAATAAAAATAGTTTTATTTGCGTTCTATCTAGCCAGCCACGGAAAAAAAAAAACAACACAGTGCCGAGCCTGGGGATCGACCCTGGGTGTGCAACAAGGAGTCAGCCTCAGGAGAGGTTTTGCCCCTATGCCCACACACCTCCATCCTGGCACAAGCGGTTTTTATAGGGAAAATTCCACCTGAGGCCAAGATTTCTGCAATCAGTCTTTTCTTCTATTCAGAGTCCATATGTTAATAAGATTTTCATTTTTGGAAATGAGAGACAACAATTCAGTGTCCAGAGTTATTGAATCCCGTGATGAAATTTACCGGTAATAATTAGCATTGACTCCATGATTGCAGCAGGCTAATCAATTGCTTTATTATATCATCTTTAATATATTATATTGTACTTATTAAGCACTCATTAATGCTTCCAGCCAGTCTGATACAGCTTTGACCTAATTGGTCAAGCAGTCCAAACACCATGCAGTGTCGAATTAAAAATTCACCCTTTGGTAAACAAATCTCCATGACACATTCCACATGCATACAACAGCATGTACAAGTGGAGATAAGAATTGTTTCTCATTCCTTCCTCTGATCTTCACACAGCCTTCCCCAGGAAAATGCCTGGGAAAGTCTGTGTCTGCTCTCTGTAGCCAGAGAGCTGCTGCCACACTTTGGTTTTTTGTGGGGGCTGAATCTTTATATTTTGGAGGGGTTTTTGGCTGAATCTTAATGTTTGGGGAGCTGTTGATCTGTCTTGATGTTTGGAGGATTTTTTGCTGAATCTTGGTGTTTTAGAGGTTCTTACAAACACAAGATTCCCCAATGACTTCCTGAGATGATCTTGGGCAATGGTGAACCCCCAGCCCAAGGTGCCTTACTCTTGTTTTTTTCCCACCGTGAGACAGGATTTTTCTTTCCCAAGGCATAGCCAGATGGAGGAGAAGCCCTGGAGATTCTGCAGGAGGAGGGGCTGCACACCTAGCCTAGGGAGCTGCAGGGAGGAAAGACTCACTCTCTGCCAGGAAGGTAGCCTGAAATCCAGCTGGAGCTCAGAGCTGGAGGAGAAGCCTCATGGAGCAGAGAAGCTGCACAAGTGCTTGGAATGTGGGAAGAGTTTCAGCCACAGCTCTAGCCTGACCCGGCACCAGAGGTTCCACACTGGGGAAAAGCCTTATGAGTGTGGGGAGTGCGGGAAGAGCTTCCGCCAGAGCTCTAGCCTAAGGGACCACCAGAGGGTCCACAAGGGAGAAAAGCCCTACCAGTGTGGGAAATGTGGGAAGAGCTTCCGGTGGATCTCTGGTACGATCCAGCACCCGGTAATCCACACTGGGAAACGGCCATTGGCCGCCGGTGCCGTCAGTCGCGCTTGCGGCGCGCTGATTGGTGGGAGCGGGGCGCGGCCGTGCGCAGAGCCCGCCCTGACCTCGCTGCCATTGGCCGCCGGTGCCGTCAGTCGCGGTTGCGGCGCGCTGATTGGTGGGAGCGGGGCGAGTCGGGGCCGTGCGCAGAGCCCGCCCCGAGCTCGCTGCCATTGGCCGCCGGTGCCGTCAGTCGCGGTTGCGGCGCGCTGATTGGTGGGAGCGGGGCGCGGCGCGGCCCCGGCGGCGGGCTGAGGGCGGCCGTGGCCGCGCAGCGCCGCCATTGGCCGAGCGGCTGTGCGGGCCCGGCAGCGGCGGCAGCGGCCGGAGCGCGGTGAGGCGGCGGCGGCGGAGCTCGGAGGCGGCCCCGGCGCAGGTGGGAGCCGCGCTGGGCTCTGCGGGGGCTCGGGGCTGGCTGCGGGCGGAGGGGGCGGCAGGGGGCTCCGGCGGCTCGCCGGTGCCGTGTCCGGCCCGTGCCGGCCCCGGGCTGAGGGCGCTGCGGGAGCGGCTGCCCGCGGTCTCCTTCCCGCCGGGGCCGGGCAGGAGCCGCTGCCGGAGCAGCGCTGACTCGGCCCGGCTGCTGTGGGTAGGACAGAGGGGCTGCCCCGCGGCCGGGAGCGGGCGGGGAAATTCCCGTCGCCGGAGGTTCGTGTGCCCGGCGGAGAGCGAGGAGTCCTGTCAAAGTGACTTTTATAGTACTCCTGAACAGAGTCAGAAGCCATTGCTAAACAGAGGAAGAAGCCATGTGTAATTTCCTTTAGGCGTCTCTTAAACGCAGCCTCCCTTTTGTCTGTATTTCCCCAGGAGTATCTCTCTCTCCCTTTGCCCACCGGCTGAGTTCCTTGGAAGGTTCAGACTTCCCGATCCGCCTACCGCCTGTCACTCTTAAGATGCAAACTCTCCCCCCCCCCCCACCCGCCTTATATAATATCCGATATTTATGGTTTTGTTAAATTTTTGTTCTTCTCGAGGCTCGGGAAGTTAGCGGGACTTAGTCTGAGAAGCAGTCCGTGTTAATTAGTAACATTTTTGAAACTGACGGTTCCTCCCGTTACTTTTCTTATCTTCAAGTCCCCGGCCTTCTCTCCAGGCAGATTCACACATTGAATTTGTTTTTTCTTCCTGAGTCCTTTTTAGTTTTGGGATTATTCTCAATTACCTCATTCCCTGTCCTTTCATAGCCGTTTCTGGAACAGGAGGCCTGGCTGCCCTACATCCTTGTGAGAAACAACCGCTCCCTTTAAAATTTTAAATGTTTATTAAACTAAAGCACAACAAAGGACTGAGTAAGGTGAAAAGGACAGCGCTGCTAGGGCGATCGTCTGCCAGATGCTTATCCATAAAATGGCTACTCTGCCTATCCTACGCTGGTGTTTTATCAGCCAACCCTGGCACCTCCCAAAGTCTGCCAGTCAACTCTTCCTTGCCCTTATTGGTGGAGACCTTCTTGCCGCTCGATTGGGGGTGATGTGTTCCCCATTCCTACCTGCCCCAGGCAAGTGGTACTTGTGCCCGCCCTCCCTCCACATGACCCTGGCAACCGAGGCTGTCCGGCTGTCTGGTGGCAGCAGTACAGGAGGGGATAGGGGACAATGAGGAGAACGCAGGATGTCCAAATAACAAGTTACAATAGCAACCATACACCAACAAAAGTTCTCTTAACATACACAAAATATCCGTCCCTTAATTGTGAGAGCCAGTCAGCATATTACCCATCTATAACCTGCTGGATGAGCTGCACTCCCAAGGTGTCGTACGTGGTAAAAAGATGAGAGTTGCTGCAGCACATAAGAGGAGAAATAGTGTTCGTTTAATCCATGGTCTGCCAGGGAACCATGAAACCGTGTCCCATTCCAATCCTTTCCACATTTGGACCACAACATGAGCTGCTTTCTTGTTTCCTTTGTTGTCTGTTTCCCTGCTTCTCCATTGTTATCTATTTGCAAGCAGCAGTTTGACTCATTTAATTTTCCACAAACTCCTCCTTTTTCTGCTAACAGATAATCTGATCCTATACCCTCCCATGGTGAAATGTTGTGTTCCTCATTTCAGTGAATTGGTCAGGAGGAAGATCAGGAGCTGGAGCTGTCTGGTTGGTTCTTATTTGGAGGACAGCTTGTAATCTAATGATGCCATTGAAATGATGAATGGGTTCTCTGTCTCCTGATATGAATTCATTTGGGTTCCCTGGGGCTGGTCTGTGGTGGTGTAGGGGTTGTTCTGGTAGCCGTTGATCTTTTCCCCATTTTTGGGTACTACCTCCAGCCAGGGCTGCATCAATTGACCACTTTTTTCTAATTAAATTGTCAAATACTTGGATTCCCAACTGATTTCCCTGAATTTTTGATAGTAAACCCCGCTCTGATACACCCTATATAACATAGACAGTGACAGCACATGGAGTGGGCAGAGGGATGATTCCCCCCCACACACACTTATTTTAGTGAAGTTTTCCTGACATTCTCCATTTGCTGTTTCCCTCTGCAGCTTTAACCAATTTCTGCTGCAGAGGCAGAGCTTGGGGTGAGGGCAGAGGGAATGAGCCCAATTCCTGCCCCAGGCAAGAAGACCCAGGAAAATTGTCCACACTTTGCCCCAGCAGTGTTAATTTGCATTTCTAAAGCTCCTCTGCTGGCTGCTTGGAACTGAACTTTGTGTTCAAGTGCAGCAGTCTGGTAATTCAAGTGTTCCCTCCCCTCCACCTCTTTTTCTGCCTTTTTTAACCAATATTATTTTAACTGTTTACAAGTTAAAGGGTCACACTTCATTTTAAAATGAAGCCTGAAGTGAACACAGACCAACCCTAACCAATATTTTGCCATCACTAACAGCTACGCACACACATACACAAAAACTTCACAAAGGAAGAAAAATTTCTGCTATTTCTCTTAAGAATAAAAATTGATTCTCATACCCCTGGCCCAAACCTAACTGACTGTTTTTTTCTTAATACTACTTTTATACTTTCTCATGGTGTACTCTTACCTCCAAAACTCTCCAACAACATTTCTAGTGTTAGAAAATCAAACCATTACTTGATTCTGGCCAGGATGTGCAACAGAAATAATTTCATCCACTCAGAGCCTGGCTGTGCAGAGAAAATCATTCCATGACACATGAGTTTTAGTAGCTTTTTCCTAAACTTTCTACATTCTGAACCAATGTAAATCCCTAGGTTTAATGTGCAACAATTCCAAGTTGTGTAGTTCTTATTGTATGGTTGCCTATTCGACCCGGATTTCTTTGTCTTTGATGTTAATTACATTCACAATCCTGGATTTCCTTTCCAGACCAGTCCAGCTCTGCGGGGGGGGGGGGGGGAACGGGGGGGGGGACGGACAGAGGTCTGGGGTAGGTGTTGGTTGCTGTTTGCTGCTGGGCGTTGATGTTTTGTTGCTGGTCGTTATCTTTGTGGGTATTTTTTGGCTGTTCTCAGTCTGTTGAGATGTTAAACTCAGTGTAACATCAGGTAAAAAAAGTATTTTATGAAATCTGAGTAGAGAAACAGATTTTTTTTTAATTACACTTGAAATTATTTGTTTTTAAAACACCTTAAGAAGTGATCCAGTAATTGCTGAAGCAGTCAGAAATGCTTTTGCCACCCTGACAGGTGAGGTGGTGTCACCAGAAGCTATTGAAACCTTCCTGCTCAGGACATTTCAGTGCCAGGCTCTTACAAGCACACACAGCTGTGCTGGTTGAGCTGACCATGGGGGGTAACCTGCACTTTGTCTGATTCCCTTTCCTCAATAACAGCGTGTCGTGGAACTCTTTTCCCTTCTGCTGCCCTTGAAGAGCCATCCACAAAGACATTTTCTGCCTCAGGCCAGGCAATGTCTCCTGAATCTCCCCCAGGCTGGGTCTGGAGCTGTGTCACTTGAATGCAGTGCTGGGTTTCTTCCCAGCCCCTCTGTGGGCTGTTCAAACAGGAGGCTGGGTTAAACCCTTCCCCTGTCCTCAGTTCTGAATCCTCCTGTGCCACTGCACAAGTTTCACACTGTAATAACTGAGCACTGCTCATCCATTGCGAGGCTCTTTTGGTGATCAAAGCTTGAACTTGATGCCAGACTTGAACTATAGAAGATGCTCCTGCTGTCAGTCTTCTGGCCTCAGTTCCCATGAAAGCTGTGGCTGTACAATTCTGCAGACAATGAATCCACTCTAGCCACCGAGTTTAACATTTCAGCAGAATTCCTTTGGCTTGGCCCTGTTTAACATTCACTTAGAATTCTTTTCCCCTGTCTATGAGGGCTGGGGAAGGAGCCTCAGTTTATCTGCTTTTTGACACTTGAAAATTCTGCTTTTCTTCTGCTGTCTATCCTTCTGATTTCTGACCATCAAGACAGAAGTGTTGTAGGAAGACATCCCTGGCTCCAAAAGCCCTGCCCTTATCAGGGACTCTAATAAAAGGCTTCCTTCCCTCCTTTGGAATAGGGAACTGTTAAAGTAATTCAGTACGTTTTGCAATATTAGTTTCCATTCACACATTCACCATAAAATCCCTTCCCAGAAATTATAATCACAATTGGGAGCAAGCAAAAATTCATGCTTTTCAAACCTGTGAAAAACACATGTTTAAAATTTTTAAAAGTTGAATAGTAATAAAATAGTTATAAAAACAGTAATAAAAATTAGAGCAATAAGAATTTGGATAATAAGAGTTAAGACAATAAAGGATGATAAATAGCAAAGAATTACAGACGTCCAGATGCTTTCTGGGCATTAAGCCCACAAACAGCCTACCTTGCAAACAAATTATTAACCCTTAAAAACCATAACCTGTTGCATATTCATATATCTCATACATGATGCCAAATATTCCTTTCAAACTAGGAATTTTTCTGTTTATTGTCAACTTCCCCCATCATCTTCTAAATCAATCCCTTTGGTTCCAGGGTGTCTGGAAGAAATCTGTATGGTCTGATAAAGAGGCAATTAATCTTGTCCTGGGATTTTTGGCTGTCTTATTGGTGTTATCTCTATGTGAAGAATTTCTTGGTTATCTTAACTATTCCTTGCGCTGGTCGCAAAAAGGTATCTTACATCACATAACTTCTATTTGAATATTATGCTATAGACAAAATCTATATTTACCACATTACTTAAAAAAGAATAATACAATATTACTAAAAGAGGATTAATACAACATTACTTTCATATATAACACATGTAATATTCATTTTAATATTTGTGAAGAGCCAATCATATAATATGCATTTTTTACCCATATAACACATGTGCTAATAGTAGTTGAAGAAAACACTCCTGCTCATTTTTCCCACTTACCCCCTCCTTAGATCTGATATTCAGAATAGATCAAGAGGCCCTGCGTCCATCAGGAGAGGCCTCCTCTTGATTCAGAGCCACCCTGAATGTTCTCAAGGGCTCCATTGTAGTGCCCTGGTGGGATGGGAGCTCAGAGAGCCCTGACAATCCATGTCCATGCAGGGGTGGACTTGCTCCTGCTGAGGGTGCTGCTGTCTGTGCTTGCAGTGTCCTTGTGGGCTGCAGCTGGAGCCCTGACTCCTTCCCAGGGGCTTGTAGGAACTCTGCCATGGCCTTTGCCTTCAGCTTGGCCTTTTGCTCATCCCTTCTTGCCTTCAGCTGCTGTGCCTTTGTGCCCAAGTGCTGCAGGGCCTTCTTGTGCCACTCCTGCAGCCCCGGTCACTGCCTGTGGGTGCTCATCCTCTGAGAGCTGCTGAGCTTTCTGCAAAACCTTTCCTTTCTGCAGGGACCCAAAGCAAATCCTGAACAGCAAATCCTGATCCTTCATGTGCACTCTGCATTTCCCAGCTGTTCCTTTGTTTTCCCCGTTGTGCTCAGGGTCCCTGCCCAGCCCGTGTGGCAGAGCCGGTGCCTGTCCTGCCGCAGTGTCCAAAGGCGGCCCCCCCGGCGGGCAGGGCCGGCAGCTCCCCGGGGCCGGGCAGCGGCCGGGGCGTCCCGCAGCCTCCTGGGGGCCGGGGGCCACTGCCGGCCCTGCCCGGGGCTGGTGGGGTCAGGCAGCGCCCGGCGCTGAGCCCCGGCTGCCCCACAGCCCCGGCCCGGCCCCGCAGCTCCCCACAGGCCCCAGCCCGTGCTCCCGGTGCCGCACCTCTGCGCCCGGTGCTGCCGCTGCCACCGCAGAGAAACCCCTGGCATCCTGACCTCCTGCTTTTACTCTCCTGGAAACCTGGCCTAGAAAGGGCTTGGATCACTTAGCAAATTTTGAGGATAAGATGGTGCTGAAAAACTTCCCAATCCTCACAATTCATTCTTTTCCTTCTCTTTTCTATCTTTTTTTTTTCTTCTCACATAAATTCATCCTCCTGCTTCTTGCTTTAACCATATTCCTTCACACTCCCCTTCACCCAATCCCTTCCCAGCTCACCAACACCATCCATCCCCTGTTTTCCAAATCCCTTCTAGACTTCCCTTATTGCTCCCCCCTGGGTGTCCATGTCCTTAATTACCTCTAGGAGGATGTGTAAACTATCTCAATATTATCCCTTTTTTATCATATATGATAATAATGGTTTTGTTAAGTCTTGGTTCTTTTCCTCGAAAGTCAGGAATTTAGCAGGACTGTGGCTGAGTAGCAGTCTATGTCAAATAATAACATTTTCTGAAACTGATGGTTTCTCCTGTCACTTCCTTGTCTACAAGTCCCTTGCCCTATCTCAAAGGAGACTCCCACCATATTTTTGTACAGACGTTTCTTCTCATTCTTTTCAACACAATGGAAAAGTGGGGGAAGAAGCCATAAAAGGGCATTTAGGACACCAGAACTGTTTGAGAGATGGGAGGGTCAGCCCTAAACTGAGCCAGAGGGATTTAGAGGGGATGATGAAAAAGGGATGGGAGAGGTGGATAACAGGAGGAGGGACAGAAGGAATGACATTCTCGTTCTCGTGGTGTGGTCCCTTTGTTTCCCCATCACTTGATCCCTGGAGCAATTCCCCAGTGCTGTGAGAGGGGCTGGATCTGCACTGGAGGGTTCCCCAAACCCCTTGTCCATTCTTGGGGTGCTCCTTGGGGTGGTTCCTCCCACCCAGGAGCTGGTGATGCCCCTCTGTGGGGCAGAGGGGGGTGGGAGAGGGGGGTCTGGGGTGGTCATGGAGGAGGACAGGAAGGAGAGAGGAGAAGGAGGAACAGAAAGAGGAGCAGAAGGAGAAGCACAAATTTCCATCCTGCTGGTGTAGCAGGGAGTCTTCCAGAGGGGTGCTTCTAGGGGAATTGTTTGGAGTTTGCAGATTCCAGAAATGAGACCCAAATATCTTTGTGGTCCCTGGAAGGCCTTGGGGTTTTAATGGGAAAAGTCTGGGTCTCGCTGCATCACAGTTTCCACTTCAGGATGATATTTGGAGATCCACAAGATGATCACCAGGTACTGGTGGGAGGAGCACATCAGTCTTGGGGCACTCCAGGAGAGTGGTGGAGGGGAACTGCAAGACCCCTGAAGTGGTGAGTGGAGAGAGGCAATTCCAGAGCTGTTGGACCCTGGGCATCCTGAAGGGTGGGAGAAGAAGAGCCTTGAGTTGGGGGACCCCTGGGAGCCATGGAATCCTGTAATAGGGAGTATGGGGAGAAGGGATCATTGGGACCCTCAAATACCCTGGGTGATCTGTAAGACCCAAGAATAGAGGAGCCACTGGAGTCCCATCAGCCAAGGGAGGGGAAATTCCCACAACCCGCAGTGGAGAAAGGAAGTGGATCTCTTGTGAGGATTTATTTTGGGGCTGAACCTTCATGTTTTGGAGATTTTTATGGACACAAAATATCCAGTCATTTCCTGAGAGGAACTTGGGCAGGAGAAACCCCAGCCTAAGTTGCTCACCTATTGTTTCTCCCTGCCAAACCAGGATTTGTCATTCCTAAGCCTTGGGCCAATGGAGAAGAACGAAAAGCCTCAGAGATGCCACAAGAGGAGGGGCTGCAAACCCAGCCCAGGGAGCTGCAAGAAGGAAAGACCCCTTCTGTGCCAGGAAGGTGGCCTGAGGTCCAGCCAGAGCTCGGAGCTGGTGGAGAAGCCTCACAAGTGCTTGGAATGTGGGAAGGGCTTCAGCCGGAGCTCCCACCTCGTCCGGCACCAGAGGATCCACACTGGGGAACAGGTGGACCAACCCTACAAATGTGGGGAATGTGGGAAGAGCTTCAGAGACAGCTCCAACCTGATCCGGCACCTGAGGATTCACACTGGGGAACGGCCCTATGAGTGTTTTGAGTGTAAGAAGAGCTTCAGACAGAGCTGCAGCCTGGTGGAACACCGGAGAATTCACACTGGGGAAAAGCCCTACGAGTGCTTGGAGTGTGGGAAGAGCTTCGGGTGGAACTCTGACCTGATCCGGCACCAGAGGACCCACACTGGTGAGAGGCCCTATGGGTGTCCTGAGTGTGGGAAGAGGTTTCGGAGCAACTCACATCTCCTCCTGCATCAGCGGACTCACACAGACGAGAAGCCCTTCCGCTGCCCCGACTGCGGGAAGGGCTTCAACCGTAACTCACACCTGACCCTGCACCGGCGCATCCACACTGGGGAGAGGCCCTATAAGTGTCTTGAGTGTGGGAAGAGCTTCTCCTCCAGCTCTGGCTTGACCCAGCACCAACGGAGGCACCAGTAAGGTGAATGGTTAAAATCAAAAATCAACAACAAAATCTCTCTTACTAGCCAAAGTTCAAAAGTGGTGTGTTTATTACACTGGTAAATACTGTGGGGATCGTCCCTGAAATGCATGACCACACTGCACAAGGTTCTTTGCCTTCTATTTATTTCCCAAAATATTACATATGCACAACCCCAGCACCTCCCATCTTCACTCTGTATTAAAATGAGGCTATTAGTCTTTCACACGTATGCAATTCTTCTCTTGATTTGGGTCAGTGGTCTCAAATTGGGTCAGTGATCCCAGGGATGAAGTCAGGAAAGTCTTCGTCAGGGCTCTGTGACTCTCTGGCACAATCCAAGGCCCCCTACTTCACGATGGATTGACATAGAGTCTTGGTGCTGGGCATTGTTCTTCTGGTTTCAATATGTTCCTGTAATGGTTCATTTGCTCCACTTCTTTCTATAAATGGTCTCATAATATAACAATTTGCTTTAGCTTAGGCATCTAATAATCATTAACCTATCGTTGTGTATCTAACTTCAATATGAATTTATTCTAACCCTCAGCTGTTGGGGAATGGCTGCAGAAGCAGGGCCATGGGTCGATGGAACAGGTGTTCCAGCAATCCCCTGTTTAAGGCCTGGGAACAGCATTGTGTCTGGCCTGGGAGCAGTACACTGTGCATGGCCTGGGAACAGCACACATCGGCATGTACAGATAACAAGGACAGCCTATCCTTGAGATATGAGTTATACAAGAACAGGATGTGAAACAAGATGTACCCAGCGAAATGAGATGAGGAACTTGGCTGCCAAGTAGGAGAAATATGTAACTATGACCTTTATGAAATAACCAATGAGAGCTTGTTGCTGAAGAGATGCCTGTAGAAAACCCTATATAAGCTGACAGAATCTTTGAATAAATCAAAGCTTGCTTATCAATCATATTGATTGTGTGCTTGTCTTCCCTCACCACCCTCATCACTCAGCTAAAATCTTAACCCTTTAGAATCATCATTCAGCGGGAAGCCCTGTGAGTGGCCCAAGTGCAAAAAGAGCTCCATGCACTGCTTCAACTCCACCCCCTGTGGAGACTCAGCAGCCTGCCAATGGGGCTGTAATGCTTCAACTCTGGTGGGACAGAAACAAGCAGGGAGAAGCACCCCTCTTAGGTTAGGGTTAGAGGAGCCCTCCCTCCCATAGGCCTCTGCAGGCACAGGTAATGTGTTAAATTTCATTGGTTTACTCAGTTGACATTACCCCTGTTCAGCCCCTTTTTACCATATTTGTAGATATGGTACAATAAAAATATTGTATCTCCCTAGAATGTTCTTCCCTCCTTTGTTGCTGTCAAGGCAGGACGGGGATGAAGACACTCTGATCAGAAGCCTGCTGAGAGTAAAACTTCGGTTTATTCAAAATACACTGCTCTTTAATACAGAAATTTGTGAGGACCAACTCTATTGGTCCTGAAGTGAAAGCAACCTACACCATTGGTGCAAAGTACTTGACGCACAGTGGTAGAACTTAATTATAAACAATGTGAAAAACAAGAGAGATAAGGAATTATTTACATTCTTTTCCAACTCTTTCCCAGGTTTCTGCCTGGCTAGAAACTCCTGTTTCTCTCTTTGACTGAATCTGAGACCCACACTCTTCTGGTCCTCACTGTCCCCAGTTTGCTGCTGTGTTCTGCTCCTGTTATACCATTGGTTCCCCTAGTTTGCTGTCCTTCCTCTGCAGCACTTTTCCCTGTTTGTATTGGTCCTTGACCTTCAGATCCACCCATTTTTCCGTATTTAACCCTGTGTCCTTGACCCTGCTGGGTCTTTGTCCCTGAATCTTCTTCATAACAATAAAGGGCTTTTGGATCTCCAAGAAAAGACTTGTCCCTCACCTCTTCACCAGCTCCTTTAGCAAGCGTGCTCCAGGCCTTGAAAGTGCAGGTCGCTAACTGGGACTCGTTCAGGCACGCTGCTTCAGTCTCCCATTGGAGGATCTGCATTGGGTGATCCCAGATGACCTCCGTTGGGAAGATCTCTGGTGAGCCCCGTTTTGTGCGATCTCCGTTGGCGGGGGGAAGGTGTTGGACAAGATTTCTTTCCCTTCTCGTCGTTTTGCTGTGATTTGGTTGGTAATAAATTCACACCCTGTACCCAGGCTGGGTCTGTTTTGCCCATGCTGGTGGTTGGGGCAGGATCTCTCCCAGTTTTCTCTGCACTCCTGGGCTTTTCCTTGTATTTCTTTTCCCTGTGTAGTTGCAGAGGGCAGGGACAGGGCAGTTTTGATGGCTCCCAGCATTCTGGTAGGACCAGACCAGCCCAGCCCCAAGGTTCTGAGTGGCTTCTGGGACAGAAGCAGACAGATGTCTGCTAAGGAAGGCAGAAGCCCCCCCTGAAATGGAAAACTAAGCCCCCTCCCTCCGAATTGTTATAAGTTTGAAATTAAGGGGGGTTCTCAGGCAAAGATATGGGAATACGAATAACAGTTCTTTATTAGGGAAGAAAATAAAAAAAATAGAATAAACAACGCAGTAATACAAAACAACACTGACAGAGTCAGAATATGACCTGACACCCTGTTGGTCAGGGTGTTGGTAACAGTCCAATTGAAATGGTGGCTGCAGTCCTCCTGGAGTGGCAATTGTGGTTCTGTTGGAGCAGTGATCCTGTAGAAGGGTGTAGTCTTCTTCTGAAGATCCAGTGGAAAAAGCAGCTGTTCCGCTGGGAATCCAGCGTAAAGGCTGTTCTGGTGTCCCAAAAGCTCAGATTATATCCAGTTAGTAATGCTTGGCTCCTCTCTCTAGGCGGATCATCTCACAATGGGATGCTGTAATTTTTATCAGTCATGCAGTGATATTCAATAGCCCATTAACAGCAGATACCTCCCTTGGAGGGAGGATTGGTTTGTGGAAGAGATAAAGAAAACTGCCCAATTAACAGAAAATAACTGCCCGGCCTCTAACAGATGGCAAATAGAATACACATTGCCTTGCAGTCTAGGACAGTGGGGCATCCCTGCTGGAGGAGGGTGTCCCCCCTTGGTGCAGCCCCAGTCCTTGGTCAGTATTCAGCCAAGCAGAGAACGTTCTCAGCTGGAGCCTCATTTCTGGGCACACTTGAGCCCCTGGACATCTCAATACCCATCTTGGAGTTCACCTGAGTTTCTGGATACCTGGAATCCCATTTTTAGAGCTGTGTTTGCACAGACTGTTTTTTGTAGCAGGGGTGCTCCAGGGGTGGGTTCGGAGCGAAGCTACTGGAAGCTTCTGAAACACAGATAAAAAAATCAAACCCCACAATTCCAATAAAGATTTATAGGGAGTGATATGTCTATTCACAGTGCTGGATGCATGTTGGCACTCCATGCCCTTCAATAGACATGCACACCTCTGAGAATGCCCAATCCTTTTTTATTACCCTTACTAATTTCCATATGCATAGAATTTCACAATAGGTTGATGCATATTAATTCTGCTGATATTGCATTACACTTACAGCTAGTTACACTTGTACTCAGTTTTTGTCAGAAAGTACAGAAAGAACTCCTGGGACACTCTGCCCTGTCTGTTTCAAGGTCCGAGGAGTCTTTCTTATGTCTTATCTTTTACTGTGGAAATTTGCATTCTTTCTCCTTAGCTGGAGTAGTTTTGCTAGTGCTGCAGTTACCAGACTAAACAGCATATTTAGCAAGCTTCAAGTGGCACATTTCACCTAAATCCAAATGTATTTCTACCCTGTTCAATTTTAACTGTCTCATTCCCCCCTTTCCCTAAGATGATAAGTAAATTCTTTTACTTAATGCAAATCCTTACATTAGTAAGTGTCCCTTAGGGCTTTACTATGTACATTTGACCGACTAGGCACAATTGCAGTAGTACAAGGAGTTCTCAAGCATACACAATCTTTACCAGTATATACAAGTTTTCTGATCAGTGACTGGCTGAATCTTGAAGTGGCAGATAAACAGTGGCATTGCATGCAGTAAGTAGCAAGGCAGTGGCCACATTAGAAGCAAGATCATAGGTCACAGATGCTTTTCACCCCCTCCCGTATGATCAAAGTTGCTGTTGCCTGCATCCAAAACTGTGCTTGTATAACACTGAAAGCTAAAGACATGTTATCTTGAACCATACCAAGTGCTTCTACTATTAACTTGTGATTTTGGACCCTGGCCTTTTAGGGATAACTGTAGGGGTTGTTTTAAGTTTCCTAGTCCATCTGCTGCAGTGGCCAGCTCTCTCATAGATCCAGTATACTGATTAGAACCTGGGACCAAGGCCACTCAGCATTGTTTTGGATAGAGATATTCCAGGATTTCAATTACAATTATACACAAGGCAATTCTATAAATAAAATTACAAACTACCCCCCCCCCACCACGATACATTCATTTTGCCTGAACAAGTTTTAGTCTCAGTTCGTTGTCTCTTGGTGTCAGTTTCCAAGGGGCTTCTGGGGCCTGCTTCATTCGAGGGTGATGGATCTAGGCAGTCTGCTTCTTAATCTTGATTGTGGTGAGGGTGGTAAGAAGCATCTGGAGTGTGTTTTCCCACTGTGGTTCCAAAGTCTTTTCTGTAAGAGACTTAAGCTAGACTTAATTCCCAGGCTGTATGTTATGTACTGGTTCACTTAGCTCCTTGCACAATATTGTGCAATATACAATAACATGTATTATTGTGACTGGAACTCCAAAATCAGTATTATTTACTCTGGTCACTTTGACAGTTCTGGTGGGGAATGTTCCTGGCCACCCTGAAAATGTATTTGCTAATACTCATAAATACTGACATCCCCCTTTCCATGGGGGTTTTGAAAAGCCAATTTACCACTGCTGTCCAGATCCATGGCCCCTCCCAATCTGACCAAGTTTTGTCTGGGGTATTCCTGGGGTTAGTTTGGAGGCAAGGATCACACTGTCAGTTCTCCTGGAATATAAGCTCCTGGCAATGATTCTTTAAATCAGATATGTGTTATAAAATCCTGTGGAAACTACCACTTACTTTTGATGCACTCTGTAACACCAGCAGCCTTGGTCATTCTGGGAAAGAAGCCACACTTCACAAAAGCTTTTAAGTAGTTAGGCCCCAGTGTGTTTTCTGGTGCTTCTCCGGGCAATCGTGGTGTACTGCTTCTCCTTGATTTCTACTGAGAAAAGAATCTGGGTTGACAATATTAGTTACCACTCTCTCTATATCATCTTGTTCTACCATGATGGCTTGGAACTTCAGGAACCTCTGTGGTGAGAGCTGGTGGCTGCCCTTTACTTCCAGTACTGCAGACACTGTGTGGGACACTAATACAGTAATTTTTGTCCCAGGGTAAACTTGTGTGCTTCTTGCATATTCAGCATGACTGCTGCTACAGCTCTGAGGCAGCCTGGCCATCCTTTGGCATTCCATCAATTGCTTGGAAACAACTGCCCTCCAGTATGAATTCAATTCCTGAACCACATGGGAGAACAGAAAGAATAGCTTACTTACATCTAAAGTCCCAAAGCTGGAGCTGACATGAGGGCACTCTTTAGCTGGTGAAAAGCCCATGTGGCTTCTTTTGTCCACTGGAGATCTCTATCTGACAAACAGTTTGTAATTGCAAACACACAGCCAGCACCATCCTGCCATGCCCTGTGCGTTTTCTTTAAAGTCTCTGTATCCTTGGAGTTCTAGGAAATTTGAAAGGCTTCTTCCTGTGCCGTTTCCCAAGGTTCTGGATCTTTCCAAGTTGTTCTCTAAACAGAATGGGAGATTTTGAAGCCTTGAGGCACATGGACCATGTGAGCTGGGTTTTGAGCCCGCTTTTAGGGCTTTTCTATTCAAATGCAAAAATTTTCTGGCTGGCTTTGTGGATAGGGAGGCAAAAGAAAGCATCTTTCAGATCTAAAACAGTAAACCAGGTTAGTTCAGGTGTTAAACAAGTTAGTAAGGTATATGGATTTACTACCACAGGATATAAATCCTTTGTTATCTTATTGACAGCCCTCAATCCTGTACTATCAATTATTAGGCTGATTTGTTCACTATCTTTTTCAGGGGGTACTGCTTAATTTTTCACTGGTTCTGTCCCTTCCTTAAGGTTGATTACTATGGGGGGGAGCATTCTTTGCCCTCTGTGGTACATCAGAGGCCCACACCCCGAAAATACTTGTCCTAATATCTCTTCATTAATTTCCTCCTTATTTTCAATGGCTGTTAATGTTAAACTTAACACCTCTATGTACCTTTGATCATTTACCTCCAGAGTAACCTCTTCATTCTAGAATGTTTAATGAGTTGAGTATATACAAAAACATATAAATACCCCATTGTTACTTTAAAGGTTTGCAAAAGTATGCCTTCTCAGACTGGCCAGTTGTTCCCCACACTACAACATAATCATTCTCCACATTCTCCACAGGTACTAAAGCTTTATTTAAAAGTGAATATATGGCTCCTATATCAACCATAATTCCAGCTTTTTCCTTTCTCCTGGTCCCGCTGCCTCCTGCAGAGGGGTCTGTTACCTCCTAGTTCTGGATGAGATTGGACTGCCATGAGGGGGATGGGTTCGAGTGGATATACCTTTGAAGCCTGAGTCCTCTTCCCTTTTGGGGAGGTTCTCCTCATCCTCTGTTACCTTAGGAGGAGCCTTTTACAAATCATATATGCTTTTGTGTTTCAGGATGATGAGCTTTGTCTGATTTCATACATCACTGCCTTATACTGCATGCTGAACAACACATTTGATTTGCCTTCTCTTTGCTCTGTTTTCTTTTTCAAGAGCTAACACCAGTGGGTTAGAAGGAGCTCTGAACCCAGTTACTCTGCCATTCTGGGTGATTCTTTAAGGTGAAAAACATATTAGCATACAAGACCTCACCTTATTTGCTTTCCCATCTTAAAACAGCATTGGCTGCAATAAGGTGTTATAAATCCTTTAGTTTTTCAAGCTGCCTCTACTGGAGGCTTTCTTCCAGTGAGCACCCCTGACCCCTGGCACAGGGGCTATGTCGGGAACCTCTTTGCTCTGGTTAGTTCTCACTCCTTACACTATTTTGTTTCTACCCAAGCCTCACTTTTTTTCTCAGTTTTTCCTCACACACAGACTTTCCAGGTCACAGGTATCGGATGCAATCCTCCACACATAAGCTTTAAGATCTCGGGTTCTGAATCGGCTTGATTAGGAACCTTCAATTTACACTTGGGGCATAGAACAGCAATACTAGCCCTTCTCACAAACTCTGCATTGTAATAGTACTCGAAAGGTGCCAGCCTCTTAACGCACCAAAAACTCCCGGGAATTGCCTGCGGGCTATTCCATTTATCACTTCAGCATTTCTTCTTTATTTAAACTCTCTTTTACAAAATCTCAGTCTTTTCCAGTTCTCTTCCCACACAATCCAATTAAAGCATTGTTTCTACTGACACTTATTTTGCTGCCCTGCAAAAGGCTGTGCCTGTTACAGGAAAAACTCTGATATGCCCACAAACACAGAACCCTGTCCTTACCTTAAATTCAAGGAGAGTCAGGGCTTAAGTTGCTGTGAAGGAGGAATTCCTGGAATTCCTTTAATTTGCTTTACCACAGTTAAACATAAATCCCCATACTGTAGCTCTTCTGCATAAAATGCTACACTTGTTACAAACAAAATCCTAAAATCTCCAGAAACACAACCATACAATCCTGAGAATCAAATTACTACAATGCGGGGGAAGAACCACACAAAACCCGAGCAGCGAGGCTTCAAAATGCCTGCACAGTGAACAAGGAGCATCTCCTGCCCTGGCCCATCTCACGTCCCATCCTGGCTCCCAGGGTTTAAAGAAACAAGAACCATTTGGGCACAAAGCAGAGGACTGTGGAATGTACTATCAAATAACTCACTCCAAGACAACTGTATATACAATAGTCACAGGTATCTATCAATCTATAAAAGCATGTACTGAATTCTGGGATACAGCAACATGCATCAGGGCAGGAGTGGAGAGGCTGAATGGACACCAAGAGAGATATGGAATGTATGGACAGAGCAAACCCTCCAGTGGTTTAACCTGATTCCCAGCTTTTCCATGTTTCAGGGGCTTTGACTACTAGATTTGAAAGAACTGAGATCTCATAGTGAAAATCAGAGCAGTCTGGAACCAGACACTGCTGTTGGAGTCCAAGTCTGTGTCATGTGGTGTTCATATGTCAGAGATTTAACATACAACAGACCTCCCATGCTTCATCGGCCAAACAGCCAGGTTTATTGTTCCTGACCACCTTTTATAGGCAGTTTAAAATCTCACAGTGCTATATGGCCATTGGTCTAGTCTCTACGCCTCCCAGGCTCTCAACCAGTCAAATGCAAGTCTGAGGGTTGTGTCACTCTGCTAGGACAAGCAGCAGGGGGGGGGGTCATGATGTTTCACCATCAGTTTAATCACAACAAATGCACCTTCTATTGAGTGCCCACAGTAAATGCAATAGAAGGATTAGAAAGGAGATAAAGGATAGAGGGAGAGAGAGAAGGAGGGGAGGGGGGATATAGCTACCAAGGGAGAGACGAAATCCTCATGATCTGGCTAGTAGATCTATCGCGTCCATCGGGGAGAGTTTCAAAGTCTTTGGTCAACTCAGGGGTCTTTTATAATCCTCCACTGTGAGGGGAACGGGTACAGGACGATGGAGAATAAGTTAATTGAGAACAAGTACAGACAGTCCAGTTCCGAACAGGACAAATCAGTTCCAGCATTAAGCAGGAACCATTGTTTCAGGACTGGTTGCCATGGGAAACCCGTTTTGGTCCAGTGAACACACCTGCAGGTAACACTTGGTAAACATCCCGCCTCAGTCAGCCCAGTGCCCCCTGTGTTAGGATTTTAAGGGTCTCAGTCTCAGTCCTTGTGGAGGGGCCTTAATCTCTGTCCTTGATGGGGCTCGTGAGGCAGATGAGGGATCTTCCATGGGAGATCACCAAAGTTCTCCAAAGTGTGTGACATCTGGCCAAGAGGTGGGGAAATTCATGGGCTATTGTGATAAGTGGGTGTAGGCATCTCGACCTGAAGCAGTGTACCATAGGGCACAGCAAACACACCTGTAAACAATCTCTTGGCCCCTGCCTGAAGCAGTGTGGCAAGCATGCACCTCAACCAGGCCAGAACTACAGTCAGGGTCTTCCAGGGGATAAGCCTCTGTCCTTGTGACAATTGTGACACAAATGAAGGAAACGTCCAACTGTCTCTTACAGGTTGTTATTGGTTGAAGCTTCTGTCAGTCAGCCTAGAGGCTCACTCATGGAGCTGGGCTGGATTTCTTCCTTAAAACTGGATTACTGCTACCTCAACATCTCAGCCTTTGTCTTTACTAAAATCTGTGACCTGTTGTCTGTCATCTATTTGTAGGAGTCTCTTGCAAACAGGGTGACAGAAAACAGCATAGTTTTAATTTGCATTAATTATATATTAGTGAATGTCTCGGTTGGAAAAGACCGAGTGTGTCTGCTAAGGAAGGCAGGAGCCTCCTCTGAAATAGAAAATATAAACCCTCTCCCTCTCAATTATTCTAATTTTGAAATTAAGCGGCTCTCAGTCAAAGATATAGGAATAGGAATAACAGATTTTTTTCTAGGAAAATTAAAAATACAAATACAATAGTACAAAAAAAAAAAAAAAACAACCAAACTACTGACAGAGTCAGAATATGACCTGACACCTTTTTGGTCAGGATGGTGGTAGCAGTCCCATTAAATGGTGGCTGCAGTCCTCCTAGGGTGACAGCTGTGGTTCTGTTGAAGCAGTGATCCTGTAGAAGTGTGTAGTCTATCTATAAATAGAAAACTAGAAAAAACAAATGTTAAATAGAAAACATTTGTAAACATGAAAAATAGTTTGTAAACAAAGTTGTATGTTATATCTTAACTGCAAACAAATTAAAAAACTTTGAAACGCTTAACTTTAGAACTGTAGGAAAAACAAACTTAATGGAAAATGCAATTTGTAGGCAAATAGAGTCTTTACATGAACTGTTATTTCAATAGTTGCAGTTTTCTATGAGGCAGTCATCAATTGTTTGGATTACATGGCTCTCTGCTGTCTGTTGAAGGGATATCAGGATGCTGTCTGGAATTCTGGGCAGGACGCAGAGCATACCACACACATCTGGCAGGTGTCCAGCATGTTCCACAGTCTGTTGAAAGCACATTTATCATAGGATTATTGTGCTGTTATTGATTGATTGAAAGACATTATATTGCTTTAGACTTAGAGAGGGGGTGTACATTCACCCCAAACTTACCCCTCCTTTCTTCTTTGTATTAATGATTGAAATTAGGAACAAAACGTAGTTATTGAACAGAATTAACAAAGTACTATTACTTAAAGGGCTACTGAGAGCTTTCTTTTTCACTATGAGGATTTGAAAGAACCCCTCCTAAATTAGGCTTTTTCATTTATCTCAAGGGAAAGAAGGTTTCGTTTTTATAAAATTTGTATAGTAATATATTTTCTTTAGAGGTTTTCTGTAATTTATATTAAAAATACAAGCTTGCATAAATATCTAGTGCAAAACAAAACTTTTAACAGGAACAACTTATGAATAATAAAAGAAATATAGGTATTTAAATTTTCTAATTTATGTGGTAGCAGTATAAGTAATATACTTTTCTTAGAGGTTGGAAATTTGTTCCTGACTTTAACGGGTGACTTTTAGATTTTTAAAATGATGTTAGGTGGCAAGCTCTTGGTTAAAGACTTTGCAGCTGAAATTTGCATATGGTGTTAGTAAATTAATGTCCTATGTATGCTTTAGTAGATCTACAATGTTAGGGCAATTATATTCTTTGAATCTTCCAGTTCAATCTAGCAATAGTGAAAGCAGAAATACCAAGAGTACCAAAAGAAGACTTAATACACATTCTAGGATTTCTTTGATGAACAGTAGCCTATGCCTGAGATAGAAATAAAATACTTTCTTAATAACTTTAGCTGAAACAGCTATCACATGCTTATCAATTTTTGTTCTAGCAAATGCAAACAACATTAATAAACATTGTACTATGAGTTCTAGGACATATTTAGTAAACTGTTGTGTTATTTTGTAGCTCTTGTGTGACAACCCTTCAATATTTTTACCCTTAGTACATGTCATTAGTTTACCAGAGTTTGTGCAATATGAAAACTTTCCTGTAGTTGAAATATCAGAAGGCAAGGGTGGCTGTGAAGTTTTGTTGGGGTTTAATGAGTAGAAACTTGGTCTTGTCTTGATTGACCCTGCCTGGGCTGGAGCTGTTAGGCTTCTTTGTTTACTTCTTCACTGCCCACATGTGGACGGCTGCTGGTTGATACGATGGTTTGCTCCTAGATGTCGAGACGCAGCTGTGTTCCACGGATAAAAGCACTTCTTCAGGTGGACTTGTTTACTAAAGCTCTTATAATATTCAGGATATGTATATATACATGATATAATATTCCTGTATGTCTTTTATCTCTGAAGATTGTTTGCCTGGGTTTCTGGAGCGGCTTTTCCCATGCTCTGCTTCCAGGTTTGACGGATGCAGCCCTTGGTGGTGACACTCCCAGAGCCGTCCATGGAGGCAGGACTGGGGGCAGGGCCACAGCAGAGGCGCGGCTGCGTTCTGCGGAGGCTGGCTCGGGGACGCAGGTACATCCTCTGATGGAGGCATGGGTGAGCTTCCCAAAGTTACTGGTGCTTTTCCAGGGCTGGGCCATCTGGTTTCAGGAGATGAGCTCGGTGTTTCTATGGCCCTGGGGGGTGCAGGTGGCCTTGGACTGTCTCCGTTTGCTGAGGTTCGCCCACGCCCCAGGGCTGCGCTGGAATGGGGCTCTCCATCGCGGCGCTGCGCTTTGCTGGCTCCGGTTTCCTCCGTCCGGGCACTTGCAGCGATGTCATGCCGAGTTCAGCCCCTGTCCTGCCGCGGCTCAGGCGGGGCGGGGTGGGATGGCGATGCGGGCCGTGGGCTGGCGATGCAGGCCGTGGGCTGGCCGTGCGGACCATGGGCTGGCCATGAGGGCCGTGGGCTGGCCATGCATACCGTGGGCTGGGCGATGCGGACCATGGGCTGGCTGTGCGGGCCGTGGGCTGGTGATGCGGGCCATGGGCTGGCGATGCAGGCCATGGGATGGCCATGAGGGCCGTGGGCTGGCCATGAGGGCCGTGGGCTGGCCGTGAGGGCTGTGGGATGGCCGTGCGGGCTGTGGGCTGCCCCAGCGGGCTCAGGAGTGGCGTGGGGGTGAGCGCTGGTCACAGGCGCCCTCCCCAAAGCCGCGGCGCAGTCCAAGCCCCTGCAGCAGCTCCGGGGGCAGGCACTGGACAGCATTTCCAGGGTGCCGCCGTCGGACGTTCCAGCACCGCGTGGCATTTTGGCATGGGCGCATCCCGGCTGCCGGCTCCGTCTCGCTGCGCAGCGCTGCCCCGCCCGCCTCTCGGAACAGCGCCGGTGTGGGACGGGAATTCCAAGCAGCTCGGGTATATGGAGCAGGATGGCTGGCTATTGTGTCTGGCCACATGCTCTGTGGGTTTGGGAAGGCGTCCATGCTGCCCAAAAACTCATCTGGTCTCCAAACCTCGCCATATGTTTCTATATTTAGTAGTCTTATTAAATCCAAAATAAGTTTCCACGGCTCTATAACTCTTAACGCATTTTCTTATGCCTTTGGATACTGCTTGCAGAATGTTTTGACCAGTTTGTGCCCAGAAATTAAAGTCAAAAGCAGTGTCTTTAGTTGTGTTTAATCCGTGGTTCTTAGTCCACATAATAATGCCAATAATGCTTTTTCATCATAGACGATGTCCCACTCCTCAAGAAGTTTCCACACCTTTAGGACTGGGTGTTCCTCCTTAGAGATGAGGTTTCCGATGTCTTCAGTGGTATTTTTCTTCTATTTTCAGTTTCTCCGGTTCTTTCCCACAGCCCCTTGGCTGAAACTTCTTGCAACCTTTGTTGCAGCTTTATTGTTGCAGCCTTTGCTGCCTATTTTTGGGCTCTTCCGGCCTCTTTCTTTTCAGCTTTTCACTGTGGGGATAGCCTTTGCAGGGTCTGCCCTCTGTCTCTCTCTGCTCTACCCGCGGGCTAAAACTTGGACTGTTTGTCCTCACGGTGGCACCAGGTGGGACATTCGTGTTCATATGTCAGCGACTTAACACAGTCAGACCGCTGGTGCTTCATCAGCCAGCCTGGTTTGTTGTTTCCCACCATCTTTTATAGGCAATTTAAAAACTCCCAGTGCTACACAGCCATTGGTCTCTACGCCTCCCAGACTCCCAACCAGTCAATGCATGCATTTTAGGAGGGTTGTTATTGTTTGAAAGCTCTATCAGTCAGCCCAGAGGCTGCTTTATGGAGCGGGCTCTGGGCCCGGCCTGGGCGACCCCACGCGCCCCCTCCCCAAATTCCTCTGGTGGGGAGCGCTGGGGGCGGGTCTGGCTGGCATCTGGGGAGGCATCAACGCCGAGCGCTCTGTTTTAATGAAAAATGTTAAACGCCTTCTCTGATTGTCTGCTTTCTGCAGATCTTTTTTGGGTGGAATTTTTCTATGAGGCTTGGGGGTCCTTGGGGGCTGCGGGGCGACTTAGGAGGGTCCCAGTGCCTTTTGGTGTTCGCTGGGTGCCGTGCTGGGGTTCCTGTCAGCCCCCCTCAGAGCAGGGTGACATGGGGGGAACACACGGGGGTCCCCGTTCCCGATCCATCCCGGGGGCGGTTCTGGCCTGCCCCACATGGACCCCCAGGTCCCTCCCCACTGCCCCCATAAACTGGGCTGGGTTTAACTGGGAGGCTTTACTGGGAACACTGGGAGCAGCTGGGCAGGGGCAGAGTGACAGCAGGGCTGGGGGACACAGGACCCCCCAAAATCAGCGTGGGGATAGAGTGGGGGTCCCGGCCGGGCCCGAGGCCACGGGGAGGGGCTGCAGCCACTGGTGGCTCAGGAGCTCAGTGGGCAGAGAAAAGGGGGTGACACCGGGCTGGGGGGGCCCAGGGGAAGAACACATGCTCTGGGGGAGGCGGGACACGACCCCCGAGACCCCCTGACCTTCTTGTGCAGGTAGAAGACAACAAGTGAACAAACTGTGGGCGCTGGGCTCTGGGGGAGCAGAGAAGGAATGGAGGAGGAGGAGAAGAGAAAGGAGCCGGAGAAGGGCCGGGATTAGAGGAAGAGAAGGAGGCGGGATTAGCAAAAGGAGGACAGGCAGGAGGAGAGATGGAGGAGGAGTGGGAGGAAGAGGAGGAAAAAGATGAGGAAGAGGAAGAAGGTTCCAGGTGGACTCCCTGCTGAGTCTGCAGCACTCCTGGCCCCTGGAGCCTCTCCATTCCCTTGCTCCCTTCATCCCTCAGGTGATCTGGGAGGGGGAGCTCGCCCCAAATATATTGGGGGAGTCCCAGACTGGCTTTTTTGGGCGGTGGATAATTAGAGGAGGACTCCAAAGCTAAACCACAGATGCCCGTTGGATGGATAATGGGGCTCCATGACTGGTTGGGGATTTTGGGGGGGAAGAGGGTGCAGAGTGCAGGAAATGGACGGGGGCTTTGGGATTGCTGGATAATTCCTAAGTGAGATCCTAGAGAGGGGGGATAGCAGGAACCATGGGACTCCCATCAGTCCAGAGAAGGAGGACCCGCAAAACATAAAGTGTGGAGATGCGAGAGGGGGAACTCCTGGGAGGGTTTTTTGGACTGAATCTTGCTGGTTTGAAGAGTTTTAGGGACACAAAACACCCAGTGACTTCCTGAGATGGCCTTCGGTCAGAAGGAACCCCCATCCAAAGGCACTCACCCCTTGTTTCTCCCTGCAAACCAGGATCTATCATTCCCAAGCCTTGGCCAGATGGATAAAGAGGAAAAGCCCTGGAGATCCCCCAGGAGGAGAGTCTGCAAACCCAGCCCAGGGAGCTGTGAGGAGGAAAGAGCCCCCCTGAACCAGGAAGGCGGGCGGAGATCCAGACGGAGCTCGGAGCTGGTGGAGAAGTCTCATGGTGGGGAGAAGCCCCACAAGTGCTTGGAATGTGGAAAGAGCTTCAGCTACAGCTCCTGTCTGAAGAAACACGAGGTGAACCACACTGGGGAACGGCCCTACAAGTGTGGGGAGTGTGGGAAGAGCTTCAGTTGGAGCTCCAGCCTGTTCCGGCACCAGGTGACCCACAGTGGGGAAAAGCCTTATGAGTGTGGGGAGTGTGGGCAGAGCTTCAGCTTGAGCTCCAGTCTGACCAAGCACCAGAAGATCCATAGCCGGGAATGCCCCTATGAGTGCTTGGAGTGTGGGAAGAGCTTCAGTGAGAGGTCCTCCCTGATACACCACCAGAGAATTCACACTGGAGAACGGCCTTATGAGTGCTTGGAATGTGGGAAGAGCTTCAGCCACAAGTCCAGCCTGCGCAGACACCAGAAGGTTCATACTGGGGAGCGGCCCTATAAATGCTTGGATTGTGAGAAGAGCTTCAGCAACAGCTTTTGTCTGATTCGCCACCAGATAATTCACACAGGGGAACGACCTTACACATGTAGAAAATGTCTGAAGAGCTTCAGTGACTCCTCCAACCTCATCAGCCACCAGCACCTGCACTCTGAGGAGCAGCCCTACAAGTGTGAGTACTGTGGGAAGAGGTTCAAGCTCATGTCCTACCTCAACCGCCACCAGAAGATGCACACCAGGGAGAGGCCCTTTGAGTGTCCCAAGTGTGGGAAGAGGTTTCGGATCCGTGCCCATCTCCTCCAACATCAGCCAACACACACAGAGGAGAGGCCCTTCCACTGCCCCAGCTGTGGGAAGGACTTCAAACGCAATTCCCACCTCACCACCCACCAGCGTGTCCACACTGGGGAGAGGCCCTACGAGTGTGGGGAGTGTGGGAAGAGCTTCTCCAGGAACTCTCACTTGAACAAACACCAACAGAGGCACCACTAAGGGAAACCCCAGAAATGCCCTGAGTGCAGGAAGAGCTTCATGCGCTGCTCCAGCTCTGTCCCCCATGGGAGGATCTGCATTGGATGATTCCCAGTGACTCCTGTTGGGCAGAGCCGTGGTGATCTGTGGTCCTGATGAGACACTTGGCTGGGGGTGCTTCACATCTTCCTGCCTCCTCATGGGCATCTGGATGAATGCAGGGGCAGAAACATCCATTGAGACACAGACTGAGAGTGGAAATTGCAGACTGATGGCCCCTGGAGATCCACGGGGATGGGGAAATCCCCCAGCAACCCCTGGAACAGCCCCCTGGAGAAGGGGGATGCCTGATAGGAGGCTGTAACCCTGTGGGAGACCCATGGGGAGATGGGTCCCCAGTGGAGCAGTCTGTCCTGGAAGGACTGACCCCGTGACACAGTGACCCACACTTGAGCAGTTTGAGGAGGGCTGGTGCCCATGGGATAGACTTAGGGTGGAGAAGTTCCTGGAGAACTTTCCTGTGGGAGGTACTCCAGTATGCAGCAGGGAAATGATTCCTGTCCCTGAGCAGAGGGAGAAGCCACGGGGGATGAATTGACCATGGCCCCATTCGCTGTCTCCTGCACTGCTGGAGTAGGAGGTAGAGCTGGAAGGAGGGAGGGGTGGGGGAAGGTGTCTTGAAGGGTTTTCTTTTACTTCTTATTATCCTGCTCTGAATTTGTTAGCAATAAATTCAATTAATATCTCAAGTTTTTAGCCTGTTTTGCCTGTGACAGTTTTTGATGAGGGATCTCTCCTGGTCCTTATCTCAACTCCTGAACCCCTGGTTAAATTTTATCTCTTCTCTCTGGCTGTGGAGGGAAGTGAGAGAGTGGCTTTGGTGGGTGCCTGGCATCGGGCCAGCTTCACCCCCCTACTATGGGACATGCCACGTTTGGCTTCACGTTGCTGTTGCTTTTGCCTTTCCAATGATTTTATCTTTTGCATTAAATGCTTGTGAAGTGCCCCCGGTGTCCCTCGTGCTCCCTTGGCGCCGGCAGCCCCGTCCCTTCCCCTGCTCGCCCTGCCACGTTCCATCCCGGCTGGAGGAGCCTTGGGGCTGCCCCGGGGGCTGCGCCCGGAGCTGGGGCCCCTTCCCAGAGCTCCCAGTCTGCCCATGCTGTTGCCCAGTGTGGATCTTGTGGTGCTTGTTGAGGTACACGGGAGAAATTGCCCCAGCCCTTGCAGTGTGCTGCTCCCAGATGTTGAGATTTGGACACCCCGGAATGGCCTGGCCTGGCAGGAGGCTGAGGAACTGCTACTGCCCTGAACTGCCAGCTCGGGGTCACCTGGAGCTGGAGGTGCTGGGAGCTGCAGCTGAGGCTGTAATGGAGCAGGGACCCACCTGCAGCCCCAGCAGGAGCCCAGGCTGGAGCAGGGGATGCCTGAGAAAGGCCTCGAGCTTGCGGGAAGCCCCTGCAGAGCCATGGAAGTGGCTCCTGGCAGGACTTGTGAGCGTGTGAGGGATCCCCATGGGAGCAGCCTGCTCCTGAGGGACAGTGTCCCGTGGGAGGACCCCAGGCTGGAGCCGGACAAGGATTCCTGCCCCTGAGGGGTTCTGTGCCATGAGCTGACTGTGACCCCCATCCCCTGTGCCTCTGGGTGGGAGAAGGGCAGGAATCTGGGAGAAAGCAAAGCCCAGGAAGCAGACAGAGGTGAGGGAAAGGTGTTTTTGGTAGGATTTGTTTTACTTTTCATTCTCCTGCTGTGATTTGTTGGACAATTGTCCTCATTTAAAAGACAGGTGTCTGCCAAGGAAGGCTGCAATCTTCCTGGAATGGAAAAGATGAACCCCTCCATCCAAAATACTTTATCTTTGAAATTACGGGGCTTTCAGGCACAGCCATGGGAAAAGAAATAATACTTTGCTAGAATATATATATATATATATATATAATAAATAACAACACGGATAAACAAGACCAGCAACAGCACCACAGACCAACAAATCCTAATCCCAGCCCTTTCCCCCCATCAAGCCCAGATTTCCCCTTTCATGCAGTTACATTCGTGACCAGACAGGGACACCGCTCTTTTGGGGACGCCCGGGACAGCGACCTGTACGGCACCGACCCGCCCCGGCAGCGGGCGGGGAGCAGCGAAGGCAGGCGGATCCCATCGGATCCCATCGGGCAGCGTGGGCCCTCCGTACCCCCCAACAGCCGCAGGGATGGCGACAAGAGGGCAGACCTGGGCAGCAAGGCGGCAGCGTAGCCCCGT
The DNA here is from genome assembly GCF_050655825.1 of Lonchura striata. NCBI lineage: Eukaryota > Metazoa > Chordata > Aves > Passeriformes > Estrildidae > Lonchura > Lonchura striata. The sequence goes on from NC_140737.1 coordinate 1,979,855, forward strand.
CCCGGGAAACGGGCGCCCGCTCTCCACACCACGCGTGACCCTTCGCTCTCTCTGCAATCCCCGGCCACACCAAAAGCGCCGGAGATCAACTCCATCCCCCAGAGTCTCGGAATCCACTGCAATATCTCCTGAGGTATTTCTGCAATTCCTAAGAAAAATTTCCCCTAGAGAGGGAAGTCACTCCCCAGCCAAGACTTCCAAACTCTCCATTCCCTGGCTGAGCCATTCGTGTGGTACATGAGATTGCGCGGTCATTTCATTTGTTTGCCCCTATTTGCCTCCCCTCTCTCCCCCTCACCGTTTTTTCTTTCAGGTAGAAGATGGCATAAAAAATTGTCTCACCATAAAAACCCAAACATACAACCACCACCAACAACACCTTATCCCCAGCAATAATAAATTCAATTAACTTCCCCAAGTCAGTTGTGTCCATGAGTGACCTCTCCCTGTCCTTACCCGGACCCTGGAGCCTCTCCTTGTGTTCTGTTCCCTGCCCAGCCTCAGTGACAGAGCGATTTTGGTGGCACCAGGCACCCGGCCAGACCCAGCCAATCCCAACAATCCCTGCGTTAATTCACTCCACCATTAACCAGCCCCACGGCAGGTCTGGCTACAAGGGGAGGCAGCGAAAGGAATACAAACTGGGAAAAATGGGACACAGTGAGAGGAGAGATGTGCGATTGGGCGAAATCTCCCTCCCCGAACTGCCAGGGGGAGAAGGAGGGAGAATCTGGTGCAAAGTAAAGGGGAGAGGAGAAAGCATAGGGCTGGAGCTGTGGAAGGCAGATGGAGATGGCCATGGGCAGCCGGTGTTTTCCTTTCCAGCTCTGTGGAGTGAATGGGAGCGGTGTAAAATCCGTCAAGAAACAAAGAGGAGAGAGAGCAGGTGGTGGAAACCGCTGACAATTTGGATTCAATTTATCTGTCTGAAGTACAAACGCCAGCAGTCTCCTAGCAGTGACAGATGCCCACCTGTGATGTGTGTGCTCTGCTGCTCCTCTGGCTGCAGCCCGTCAATTAAAACCTCCATAAGCATCTTCCCGGTGGCTGCTTCGCTTTTTGGGGCCATTTATGGCAATTACGCAGGGTTTTTTAAACTTTTTTCTGTTTTTTCGGGATAGAAGGGACCCCCTGGCGGGGACGCCCCCGGGTCAGGTGCCTCCGGGCTGTTTTGAGGCAGGAGGAACCCATTGCGGCAGTGCGAGACAAAGTGGGGAGTGGGATTTACAGAGGGGCCCGGCCGGACCTGGTGGGGCACTCTGCGGGAATAAGACATTGACCCGCATGGGGTCAGTGAGCAGTTTGAAGGGTCTGAGCGTGGAAGGGGCTCACAGCTTCTCGTTGAGACAAAAAAAGATAGTTGGAGAAGCTGGTAAGAGTCGCCTTTGCCCCTGAAAGGAGTTCTACCAAGGTCATTGTCGTGGAAATGAAGGAGAAGAAAAGATAAACGGGGTGGGGGTGGGGGGGGCGACCTTGCAGGAGTTGGATGTTGGCGGAAAACAGTTGTGGAGACCACCTTGCACCAATGAACATGATATTAATTTATTGTATACAATGAATAGGTATAAACTTTGCGAGAAGGTATAAAAGACAGCCTGCTGCTAAAATAAACAGAGCGAAGCCATCTCAAATGCATGGTGGTCTTCTGTGTGTTACCATTGTCTCAACAGTGACTTCCGAGTGCCCTCCTGATCTAAAGAGATGTAAATGTTGATCCTCCTCGGCTCGGGACCTGGCCCCTAACAGCTGACAGGATCCGCAGGCAGAGCTCCATGGTGATAATCTTAGGTCGCGCTTTCCTGCCCAGCTCCGATCTGCTCCGGGAGACCCCAAACCCTCTGCTCTGTCCCAGACTGGCCCCAGCGGTTCCTCCGCTGCTGCAAAACCCGGCCGGTGACGCTGAGGTGCTGCTGCTCGCCGGGAGCGTCACGGCAAATCTTTCTGAAAAGGGTTTTTCAGTGGATGGGAGCGATTTTCCAGGGTTCCTGGGCTCCACAGGTTCCGCGGCTCCTTCAGTCATACGGGGCGGCCGAGAGCGCTCGGTGCACAGTTGCATTTTTAAATTTTATTTTATTCTTTACCTTTTCTTGCACTCGCACCTCGCCCGTGCCTCGCTGCGACTCCTTCAGAGACCCAGGGGGCAGCGGGGGCACAAACCTGAGCCGAGGGTGGGGAGGGACTCCCGATGGTGGGGCAGGGACCGACCGGGTGTGGAGATGAGCTGTGACCTTGAAAGGTGTTGCTTGATACTCCGTACTTTACTTTTGGCAATAAGAGGTCCTTCAGCAGCAATGTCTCTCCCAGCCACTGGTTTCTGGCTCAGAACCAGCTTGAAACGTGGACAAGAAACCCTAAGTCCCAGCAGAAAAAGCTCTGCCATTACTTTTTATTTTTTCACAGTTTTTGTTTGTTTGTTTGTTTGTTTTTATTTTTATTTCTGAGACATATTTAACTTTTTTTTTTTTTTTTCTATAATCCCGTGTTTATTCTCTATCCCCTCACCCACAGCCACTCTGGTGCCATGAGGCCCCAGCTCAAAGGGAAGCCACAAAACCCTCTGGAAATAAAGCCAGTCTGGGGGAAAACCCTACAAGGGGGATTGAATTCCATGGATAGCACTGGCTGAGAGCTGGAGATTCCAAATGCTCCAAGAAGCCAGAGAGAACTGCACTGGCACCTCTGACACTCCCGAGCAGAGTGACCTCTCCCACCCCCCAAAATATGCAGGTTTGGGTCAGCTGAGGAAAAGAGCTGGAAAAAGGGACTGGAAAGGGAATGGAGCTTGAGAGGATCCCTCAGCTATCGCCCGGAAAGTAAGGGCTTTCTGCAGGAAAGCCACAGGAAAGTCCTCCAAAAACCAAAAAAATAATGATTAATTTTCTAACTCTTTCCTCTCCTGTTTCCAGAAGGTCCTGTACGAGTCCTGCTGGGAGAAGCCAGGGGTGGGGGTAGACTCAGAGTCTAACTGGGGAGAAAAGTTTAACTGGGGCAAGGAAATGTTTATTGTAGGGAGAAAATGTGAATGGAGGGTATTTGAATGGGAGGGGATGATTTGAATTGGGGAGAGAAAATTAAGCGGGGGAGGAGCCCCGGAGCTCTTGGCTGTGTTCTGAAGGTGCTGCCAGCAGTTCCCCTGCTCCCACTCCCCAGGCTGGGGGTGCAGAGCTGCCGCTGCTCCCCAGGAATGTCACAGGATAGAAACTCCATTCAAGCTTTTATGTTCCCAGTCACTCCCAATAAGATCCCAGTTACCCCCAACATGGTTCCAGTTTCTCCCAGTCATGCCCTGTATGGTTCCTTCCACTCTCAGTCATTCCCAGGAGTCCAGTATGGCCCCAGTAACTTCCAGTATGAACCCAGTCACTCCCAGTCACTCCTTCTAGGATGTCATTTGCCCACATCATGGTCCCAGTTGCTCCAAGCATGATCCCAGTGAGTCCAGTCTCACCCAGTATGATCCCAGTAACTTCCAGACACTCCCAGTATTAGGGGACTGACTCCCAGTCAGGTTTAATCCTTGTTACCCCCATGTAAGAGACAATCCAAAGTTTCCTTCACTTGCCTCACAATTGTCGCAAGGACCCTGAAGACCCCCGACAGGAGTTCTGGCTTGGCTGAGGTGGATGTGGACACTTGCCAAGTGACTGTTTGCAGGTGCACTAGCTGTATTTCTACAGAACACTGCATTTGAGCAGGTTGTGACAAGCGGTGGCTTGTCCCTCATGCCTGCACCTGCTTCACAGACCAAGGGGTCTCTTCACAATGGCCCATCAGTCTTCCCAACCTTCTGGCCAGATGTCACTGGCTTTGGCTAAAGACTATATAAACTGTAACATTTTTGGGATGACTTTGGTTAATTCCCATGCAGAATGGCGAATCCATGTGGCTGGACCATTGAGGGTCTTGTCTCAGATGGTGGTAGCTATTCCCCTTTCCCCTTTTTCTTTCTATCCTTTATTTCCTTTCTGTCCCCTCTATCGCATTTGCTGTTGGTACCACAATAAAGGTGCATTTGTTACAATTAAACTGATGGTCCCTTGCTGTTTGCCTTTTTGCACTTTTGGGATGGATTAATGAACCATCATGACACCGCGCACGAGTGGATCGTTACACCCCAGTATGATCCCAGCAGAATATCTGGGGGGTCCGCAGGGGTCAGGACCCCCCAAAACCTCTCACAGACACCCCAAGCCCCTCCAAGCACCCTCCCAGTTGCCTGTCTCCATCCCAAAACCCCCAAACCCTCTCCTAGTCCCTTTCCAGCCCCACAAGGACTCACCAAGACCCCTCCCAGTCCCTTCCCTGCATAAATACCCTCATTCCAACACCCACTTTTGCATCCCATGTCTCATTCCAGTCCCTCCAGGCTTACTCAAATCCCTCCCAGTTACACCCAGCACCTCCAAACTCCCTCCAATTCTCATCAGGACACCCAGAACCCCATCCCATCCTCCCCAACATCCTTTAACCTCCTTCTCAGCCCTTCCACACCCCCCAGCCCCTCTCCCAGTTTAAGCCAGGCTATCTCAAATATCTCAGTTACTACCAGCAGAACCCAATCCCCCTCCCAGTCCCCCCAGTGCCTCCCCCCTGTCCCTGGTGCTGTGGGGGCCGGGCTGTGCCCCAGTGCTGACTCAGGGGTGCTCCAGGCTGATGTGCTCCACCTGGCAGCTGCAGGTGACCCTGCCCTGGGAGTGGGGGGGGTTTCCAGCAGCACCAGGAGCTGGTGGGTCCAGTCCCTGCTGGGGACCACATTGGTGGCCACCACAGAGAGCTCCTGCTGGCCCTGGAACCACCTCAGCTGGGTGTGGCCAGGGTAGAAATCCATCACGGACCAGAGTAGGCAGCCGGGACCAAGCTAGGAGCTCGAGGGTTCCAGTGAGATGGACACACTGGGGAGCACTAGGAGAGAGTGGGGACACGCTGGGATCAGTGGGGGAGGGCACTGGGAGAGACAGGAGAGGGCTGGTGTGGCATTGAGAGGGACTCGGAGTGCACTGCGAGGACTGCGGGAGCACTGAGAGCGAGCAGAATGGAATGGGGGGCACTGGGAGAGAGGATGGAGGTCTCAGAGTGAAATGAGAAGGACTGGGAGGGAGTTTGTGGACACTGGGAGGGACTGTGGTGGCACTGCTATGATCTGTGAACCCATCCCACAGCCAGCAGCCTCCTCACACTGCTGCAGCCCCAGGGGTCACTCTGCCACAGGGTCAATCCTGCCAGGACAGCTGGCTCCAGGGGGAGCCCCTCTGGCCATGGGGCTCCATGAGGTCACAGCCTCCTCTCAGGCATCCCCCTGTGCCAGGGGGCTGCTCCAGGGGCTGTGGGGGTGATCTCTGCACCTTGGGGATCTCTGCATCCAGCACCTCCATCTTTAGAACCACCAGGGATTGGCTCTGCTGGACACTCAGGATGCTTCCAGCAGCTTATCTCAGAGCCCACCCCACTACCACAACCAGTCTGTGCAAACCAAATACATCCCAAAAAATGGGGTCCCAGATATCCAAGAACTCAGATGCACCCCAGAATGGGATGGAGGTGTTCAGGGACTCAGCTGCACCCAGAAATGAGGCCCCAGGTGAGGATGTTCTCTGCTTGGCTGAGCCCTGCCTGAGGGCTGGGGCTGAAGCAAGGGGGGACAACCTCCTCCAGCGGGGATGTCCCACAAATGGGGGAGCCCCACAAGATCCTCAGAACTCCCGAGGCTGGGCTGGTCTTCCTGGATGGAAGTAGGCACCAAAACTGCTCCATCCCTGCCCTCTGCAACTGGAGAGGAAATAAATGAAAAGGCCCAGGAGCTGAGAATGAATGGGAGAGATCCTGCCCTGAGCATTGGCATGGGTATAATAGACCCAGCCTGGGCACAGGGAGTGGATTTATTACCAACCAAATCACAGCAGAACAAGAAGGGAAAGAAATCCCTCCAACACCTTCCACATATCCGACAGGGATCACCCAGAACAGGGATCACCAGGGCTCTTCCCAAGGGGTTGCTGAGGATCATCCAACGTGGATTCTCCTTGGTGGGTGGAGCTGGAGCAGCGCACGAAGCTCTTCCTGCATTCGGAGCACTCGTAGGGCCTCTCCCCAGTGTGGAGGCGCCAGTTCAGGAGGAGGCTGGAGTTGTGCTTGAAGCCCTTCCCGCAGCCGGGGCAGCGGAAGGGCCTCTCCTCGATGTGAATGCGCTGGTGCAGGAGGAGACGGGATGACCTCAGAAACCGCTTCCCACACTGGGGACACTCGTAGGGCCTCTCCCCGGTGTGCAGCATCTGGTGTTCCCTCAGGCTGGAGCTCCGCCTGAAGCTCTTCCCACATTCCAAGCAGGTGTGGGGCCGTTCCCCAGTGTGCATCCTGCTGTGGCTGATGAGGTTGAAGCTCTTGCTGAAGCCCTTCCCACATTCCCCACACTTGTAGGGCTTTTCCCCCATGTGGATCACCTGGTGCTCCCTCAGATGGGAGCTGTACCTGAAGCCCTTCCCACATTCCAAGCACTTGTGTGGCTTCTCGCCAGCCTTAGGCGTCTCCTTCACCAGCTCCGAGCTCTGGCTGGATCTCTCGCCGCCTTCCTGGCACAGGGCATGTCCCTCCTTCCCACAGCTCCCTCGGCAGGCTTTGCAGACCCTCCTTGTGAGGAACCTCTGGGCCTTTTCCTCCATCCACCCAAGGCTTGGCAATGACAAATCCTGGTTTGGGGAAAAAACAAGGGGTGAGAGCCTTGGGCTGGGGGTTCCTCCTGCAGAAGTACATCGCTGGAAGTCTTCAGGAGTCTAAACAAAAAATCTGTGAAGCACCAAGATTCAGCTCCCAAAATGACCCTCATAGGAGATCCACCTCTCTTGTCTCTCCGGTCTGAGGTTTGGTCGTTTCCATTCCTTGAGCTGATAGGGGTCCCGTGGCTCCTGGGGTTTCCCCTCTCTGGGGTCTTGCTTACAGATGACCATGGGGGTTTTGCTTACAGATGACCATGGGTTTTCCCAGTGGTCCCTGACTCTCTGCTCCAGGATTCCAGGGGTCCCCACACTCCAGGCTCTTCCCTCCCCACTTCAGGCTGCCAGGTCTCACACAATTCTGGAATCACCCCTCTGACTTTTACCCATTCTAGGGGTCTAGGGGTTCCACTCCACTGCTCTTCTGGAGGAGTCCCCAAGACTGATGTCCTCCCCCTACCAGTACCTGGTGATTGCCATGAGGACCCCCAAATATCCCCCAAAGGGTGATTTAAGACTCAGCCTTGGGGTCCTGCAAGATCCAAATATGCCCCCAAAAACCAAACCCTCCCAAGGACCACAAAGGTATTTGGGTCTCTATTCTGGAATCTGAAAACTCTAAACATTCTCCCTAGAGGAACTCCTCTGGAAGACTCCCTGCTACACCAGTAGGATGGAAACTTGTGCTTCTCCTTCTGCTGCTCTTCCTGCCCCACCTCCTCCTTGACCACACTGGATGCCCCTTTCCCACCCCCTTCTGCCCCATGGCTGCCACAGCACCAGCTGCTGGGTGTGGGGAACAGCCCCACAAGGTCGTCTGGGGATCCCCCCAGTGCGGATCCATCCTCTCCCACAGCAATGGGGAATTGCTTCAGGGATTGAATGATGGGGACACAAAGGGACCACCATGAGAACCTCTTTCCTGTTGTCTCTCCTCCTGTTATCCACCTCTCCCATCCCTTTTCCATCATTGCCTCTAAATCCCAGCTCCCCTACGGCTCAATTTGGGGGTGACCCAGTACCCTCTCTCACTCCATCTAGGTGTCCTAAATGCCCTTTTATGGCTTCCCCCCCTCTTTCCTGTCATGTTGAAAGGAGTAAGATGGAAGTGTCTGTACAAAGAGGTGGTGTGAATATCCTCCAACATAGAGCAAGGAGTTTGTAGATAAGGAAGTGACAGGAGAAACCATCAGTGTCAGAAAATGTTATTAATCAACAGGAACTGCTGCTCAGCTAAAGTCCAGGTAAATTCCAGAACTGTGTGAAGAACAAAGATTTAACAGAGACATGAATATAGTATTGTTTACAAAAGGGGAGAATGTTGAGGCAGTTTGCACATTCCCGCAGAGATAATTAAGGACATGGACACCCAGGGAGGCAATAAGGGAAGTGGAGAAGGGATTTCGAGAACAGGGGATGGATGGTGTTGGTGTGGTGGGAAGGGCCTGGGTGAAGGGGAGCGTGCAGCAATATGATTAAGGCAAGAAGCAGCAGAAGAACCTGTATGAGAAGAAAAAAAAAGATGTAAAAGAGAAGGAAGATAAAAATACAAAGGATTGAGATTCTTTACAGCACCTTCCTCCGTCTTATACTCAAAATAAGTCAGCTGCAGGTCCTTTCTAGGCCCGGTTGCCCAGACAGGAAAAGCAGGAGGTCAGGATGCCAGGGGTTTCTCTGCGGTGGCAGCGGCAGCACCGGGCGCAGAGGTGCGGCACCGGGAGCACGGGCTGGGGCCTGTGGGGAGCTGCGGGGCCGGGCCGGGGCTGTGGGGCAGCCGGGGCTCAGCGCCGGGCGCTGCCTGACCCCACCAGCCCCGGGCAGGGCCGGCAGTGGCCCCCGGCCCCCAGGAGGCTGCGGGACGCCCCGGCCGCTGCCCGGCCCCGGGGAGCTGCCGGCCCTGCCCGCCGGGGGGGCCGCCTTTGGACACTGCGGCAGGACAGGCACCGGCTCTGCCACACGGGCTGGGCAGGGACCCTGAGCACAACGGGGAAAACAAAGGAACAGCTGGGAAATGCAGAGTGCACATGGAAGGATCAGGATTTGCTGTTCAGGATTTGCTTTGGGTCCCTGCAGAAAGGAAAGCTTTTGCAGAAAGCTCAGCAGCTCTCAGAGGATGAGCACCCACAGGCAGTGACCGGGGCTGCAGGAGTGGCACAAGAAGGCCCTGCAGCACTTGGGCACAAAGGCACAGCAGCTGAAGGCAAGAAGGGATGAGCAAAAGGCCAAGCTGAAGGCAAAGGCCACGGCAGAGTTCCCACAGCCCCTGAGGGATCAACCCCAGAGCCCAAGGGGGCCCCAGCACCCAGGGCATGATGGGGTCGGCCACAAGCACCTGGCAGAGGCATTGCCCTCCTGGCCAGGGCAGAGCCCACCCAAACAGCCCCTGGGAAGGAGTCAGGGCTCCAGCTGCAGCCCACAAGGACACTGCAAGCACAGACAGCAGCACCCTCAGCAGGAGCAAGTCCATCCCTGCATGGACATGGATTGTCAGGGCTCTCTGAGCTCCCATCACACAAGGGCACCACAATGGAGCCCTTGAGAACATTCAGGGTGGCTCTGAATCAAGAGGCCTCTCCTGATGGACGCAGGGGCCTCTCAATCTCCTTTGAATCTCAGATGTAAGGGGGGAAGATTGTCAAGAAGTTGTTTGATCATTCAGGAGCTAAGGGGGAAAAATGAGCAGGTGAGTATTCTTCAACCACTATTAATTGATGTGGGAGATAGATTTGAAATGCATGGATTTCTACTTCCTCCTGATTGTGATCATTATTTACCTGGGAAGGGATTTGATGGCGAATGTGGAAATACAGATTTATATTCTAAAAGGTAAAGCAGAGGCTAATGCTGTACCTTTGACTCAGATAAGTGGCAAAGCCAGTGCCGAAGTGAACACAGAGGTGTGGGCAGCCGCAGGGAAAGAGGGAAAATTTGATGTGGAGCCTCTCCAAATTACTTTGAAGCAACCAGGACAAGTGGGGTCTAAAAGCAACACCCTGTTCCAGGGGAGGGAAGGAAGGGCTCACAGCCTGGTATGGAGTCCCTGCTAAAGGCAGGGCTCTTGGAGCCAGGGATGTCTCCCTACAGCACTCCTAACCTGCCAGTCAAGAAAATGGATGACTGGTCATAAGGAAAACAGAATTTTCAAGTGTTAAAATGAAGTTTAACTGCGGCTGCTGCCCTGGCCCTCCTAGACAGGAAAAAAGAATTTGAATTGTATGTGGATATTAAACAGGGCCATACCAAAGGAATTCTTCTGCTAAAATGTTTCACCCGTGGCCAGAGCAGCCTCATTGTCTGCAGAATTCACCTTTAGGCTTCATTTTTAAAAACCAGAAGAGCTTTAAAGATGACCTTTAAACTGGTAAACAGTTAATATTGTATTGTTAAAAGTAGCTTTTAGCCACACATGAATCACAGAATGGCTTACCAGGAAAAGAAGATTCCTTCCAGGCAGACAGCAGAGGAGCTTTAGAAATGCAAATTAAACTGCTGGGGCAAAGTGGGAACAATGTTCCTCGGTCTCTTGCCTGGGGCAGGAATTGGCTGATTCCCTCTGCCCCTCACCCCAAGCTCTGCCTGCTTGCACAGATGGAATCTGCACTGCTAAAGGCAGAGCCCATGGTGAGCATATCTGACTCTGCAACAGAAATGGCTGAAGCTGCAGAGGGAAACAGCAAATGGAGAATGTCATAAAAACTAAAATAAGTGGGGGGGGGAATCATTCCTCTGTCCACTCCAACATGTGCTGTCACTGTCTATGTTATACAGGGTGTATTAGAGCACTGGAGTTTTTTTTCTACCAAAAGTACAGAGAAATCAGTTGGAATCCAAACATTTGATTATTTAATTAGAGAAAAGCAGTCAAGTGATGCAGCCCTGGCTGGAGGCAGCACCCAGAAAAAATCCTACAACACCATGGACCAGCCCCTGGGAACCCTAAGGAACTCATATCAGGAGACAGAGAAACCATTCATCATTTCAAAGGCATCATTAGATGACAAGCTGTTCTCCTAATAAGAACCAACCAGACAGCTCCAGCTCCTGACCTTCCTGCTGACCAATCCACTGAAATGAGGAACACAACATTTCACCATGGGATGGGATCAGATTATCTTATAGCAGAAAAAGGAGGAGTTTCTGGAAAATTAAATGGCTGAAACTGTTGCTTGCAAAGAGATTATAAAGGAAAAGTGGTGAAACAGATAAGAAAGGAAATAAGAAAGCAGCTCATGTTCCAGCCAAACTTGGAAAGGATGGGAATAGGACACGGTTTTGTGGTTCCCTGGCAGACCACGGATTAAATGATTGCTGTTTCTCCTCTTATGTTTTACAGCAAATCTCATCTGTTTAGAATGGGACATGGGCATGAATGGAGATGTGGGGACAATGACAGGGATGGAAACATGTTGGGGAGACAGCCATGGGTGAGGACATTGTGGGACATGGGCAGTGACAAGTGGGGACACAGCCATGGCTGGTGCCATGGGAGGAACTTGCAGGGGATGAGGGGGATGCTGGGTTTGAGGGAGTTGAGGGTTCCTGGGCAGGACTTGGGCCTTGCTGAGGCCTTTGGGGAGCCCAGGCCGAGCGGCTCCGGCTGCGCTGGGAGACCCTGGCGGAGGTTCTGGGGCAGCTGCTCAAGGACCCCTGACCTGGAGCCCCAGCTGGGCACTGGGCCCCTGGAAGGGGATGAACGTCCTTGTCCCTAGGAGGGAAACCCCAACACCCCCAGGGTGTCGGGGACAGCTGAGGGGCTACAACAGGGAGGGGAAAGCCCGACAGAGCTGTCCCCCTCCTAAGCTACATCCCAAAAGTCCCAAAACTCAGGGATTCCTCCCAGGAAAAAGCAGCCAGGAGGGATGTGAATTGAGAGAAAGAGGATGTGTGACTGAGCAGGAGTGGCCTGGAACCCCCAAACCCAAGCACGGAAGAGGGGGTTGGGGATTTATGGGATGGTTGGGAAGGGGCAAGAGAATGGGGGAATAGAGGGGGCTGGGACCTCCAAAGAGTGGGGCAGGGTGCTGGAAAGTCCAAATTGTGTTGGATCTGTAGATTTGGGGAACAAGAAACAGGGGGAGAGGGGAGGGAAAGGTGTGATTGAGATTGAAGAAGCATGGTTCCCTGTCTAGCTGCACTCGTTCCATTGAGCAATTTCCTGCGGCTTGGGGTGGGGGTCCTCGCAGATTCGCACTGCTGGGAGACCCCACGCCCTCTGCCCATCCCAGCGAGTCCGTGTCGCTGGGGCCCTCGAGCTTCCAGCTCGGCCCCGGCTGCCCTTTCTGTTCTACCCTTTCCACACCCAGCTGAGGTGGTTCCAGGGCCAGCAGAAGCTCTCAGTTGTGGCCACCGACGTGGGGGGACTGGACCCACCAGCTCCTGGTGCTGCTGGAAACCCCCCCAGCATGGGGTCACCTGCAGCTGCCAGGTGGAGCACCCCTGAGCCGGCACCGGGGCACGGCCCGGCCCCCACAGCACCGGCAGGGGCTGGGAGGACAGGGAGGGGAATTGGAGTCCTGAAGTTAACTGGGAGCCTTTCACTGAGAACCCCTTCCCCCTGTCCCACCTCCCCCTATCCCCCTCTCCCACCCCTTTCCACCGGGTCCCGTCCAAGCCCCGCTCACCCGAGAGCTCCTCGCCTGCAGCCGAAGGATGGAGGAGGAGGAGGAGGAGCGGGAGGAAGAGGAGGGGTAGAGGAGGAGCAGGAGCAGGAAGAGGAGCGGCCGGAGGAGGCTCCACGTGCGTCCTTCGCTCGCTGGATCTGCGGCTCCTTCGCGCTGGGAGCATCGCCCCCTGCATCCCGCAGGGGACCGGGGAGGGCGACCTCGCTCCGAATATCTTGGGCGGTCCCGGCAGGGTTTTTTTTTAAGGAGGGAGGGATATTTGGAGCTCACCCGAAGTATCTTTTGGGGGTCTCTGTTTCTTTTTATTCGGGACGGGGCGGGCGGAGCGATGTTTGGATCTTGTAGGAGTCCAAAGCTGACACGAAATCCCCTTTGGGTGGATACTGCGGGGATCCTGGGAGGTGTTTTTTTTGGGGATGTCGCGGTGCGGCTGCCGGGTGGGTGGGGGATGGAGGTCCCTGGAACCACGTGCCGGCAGCAGAAAGGGGAGTGGAGTCCCTACCCTGAAATGGGGGCCTGGGGAGGGGGGACCCCGACAGCCGGGCGTGAAGGGAGCCTGAAGAAGGAGCAGCCCAGAGAAGGGATGAGCCTGGAGTGGGGGACACCCTGGGACACCAAAGTGGGAATCCCAGAGAGAGGGAACCCCCTAGACTCCCGTCACCTCGGAGCAGAGAGTCAGAGGAGGGGGGACCCCTGGGACCCCAAAACCCTCGGCATCCCTTAGTGCAACCCCAGAGAGGGGTGGACCCCTGGGACTCTCATCAGCCCAGAGAAGTGGGACTCCCAGAACCCCAGCGTGGGGGGATCCCTGGGAAACTTGGAGCAGGCAGAGATTCTGCAGAGGAGGAACCTCCTCCCGTACATAGGCAGGACCCGCAGCATCCACAAGGGGAAACCCCAGGGAGGGTTTTTTTCCTCTGAGTCTTGATGTTTTGGAGGTTTTTGTGGACACGAGATATCTTCTAGAGATGGACTTCTAGAGATGGACTCAGGCAGGAGGAACCTCCAGGCCAATGTGCTCACCCCTTGTTTTTCCTTCAAAACCAGACTTCTTATTCCCAAGGCTTGGCCAAATGGAGGAGGAGGAGGCAGTGAGGAAGATGCTCCAGACACCCAGGCAGCTGAAGAGGAAGTCACTGCCCCTTTTCCTCTCTCTCCTGCTCCATCTCCCAGCCCAGTATGGCCCCCAGCTGTAGGACAACCTCTCTTCCAGTGTCGTTCTGCCAGGGATGGACTGGGGGGATCCCCTTCCCTCTGGCATGGAGTCAAATCCCATCTTCTCCTTGTCCTTCCTCTCCTTGCTCATTTTCCTTTCTTCTTCCCCTCCCTCCCTCCCTCCCTCCCTCCCTCCCTCCTTCCTTCTTCTCCCTTTTTTGTTCTTGTTCCTTCCTCTCCTTTTGCCTTTTCCTTCTTCCTTCCTCCCTTTGTCCTTCATGCCCCCAGCACTGAGCTACAGACAGAGACCAGGGTGGACAAATCTCCACAGCAGAACCTTGTGGAAGAAGCCATTTTGAGCAGCTCCAAGGGGCAGGAATCCAACAGGGAGGAAATGCCAAAGGGATGCCCCACAAGGAGGGGCTCCAAACCCAGCCCAGGGTGCTCTAAGTAGCAAAGATCTCCCCACTGCTTCATCCAGAAATCCACTCTGGTGGTCCATGAGCAGCTTCACACCAGGGAGAAACCCTACATGTACTTGGAATGTGGGAAGAGCTTCAGCCACACCTCCCACCTCTTCATCCACCACCAAGTACACATGGGGGAATGGCCCTACAAGTGCTTGGAATGTGGGAAGAGCTTCAACTGCAGCTCCTAGCTCATCCCCCACATGTGCCAGCACACAGGGGAATGGCCCTAGAGTCTGGGGAATGTGGGAAGAGCTTCAGCCTGAGCTCAGTCCTAGTCCAGCACCAGAAGATACACTCAGGGGAACAGCCTTACAAGTGCTTCAAGGGTGGGAAGAGCTTCTGCCACAGATCCAGCCTGATCGACCACTAGAAGACCCACAGTGAGGAATGGCCCTACAAGTGTCCCAGATGTGGGAAGGGGTTTCAGACCAGGTAAAATCTCCTCATGCATCAGCAAACGCACATGGAGTAGAGGCCCTTCCACTGCCCTGACTGCAGGAATGGCTTCAACCACAACTCCACCCTCACCATCCACTGGCACATCCACACCAGAGAGAGGCCCTATGAGCATCCTGAATGTGGGAATGGCTTCTATCAGAGCTCTGCCTTGGCTTCACACAAATGGACCCACCTGTAAGGGAAACCCTGCAAGTGCTGCAAGTGAAGGAAGAGCTTCTTGCGCTGCTCCAACTCCATTCCCCATGGGAGGATTTGCGTTGGCTGATCCCCAGTGATCCCTGTTGTGCAGAGCCCTGATTACCCCTATTTTAGGTGAACTCTTTTGAGAAGACACATGTCTGGTGGTCTCCACATCCTCCTGATTCCCTCTGGGCATCTGGGTGAAGGAAGGGAGGGACAGGGACATCCATCAGGGCTCAGAACGATATCAGGAATTCATCGGGAAGAGTGGATTTGTTGACTTTCAACCCTAAAAGTCTCAGCTCTTCCATCCAATCCTTTTTTCCTGTGGCATCAAGCAACATTGGATGGTCTTGGAGGTATTTTCCTACCTCAGTGGTTTCATTATTCTGATTCTTTATGACCCACAGGTGTCTTCCAAAGGCAAATGGTGATGGACTGGGGCAAAGACCAAGATTTGGGGTGGAAACCCCTCCAACAAAGGCTTTTCCCTCCACTGAACCCAACCCTACAGATACTCTCATGATGCTGACAAGTAACTCTTTTTTTGAGTTTGATTTTATTTCATCCATTTTTATCCCCTACAAACACATTAAATTGTCATAAAAATAAAGAAATTGATTTTACTCTCATCTGGGGAGAAAATGTAGGGCTTGGGAGGATTTGGGGGTGTTTATAGGAATTGGAGGAGTGTTTTCCCTAAAACTGGGGCCACACAGGCTGGGATCACAGAATCACAATTAACCAGCTTGGAAAAGACCCCTGAGATCAAGTCCAGCCTATGACCCAACACCACCCTGTCACCCTGACCACGGCACTAGAGTGCTGCATCCAGTTTTAAACAGCTCCAGGGACAGTGACTCTACCACCTCCCTGTGCAGCCCATCCCAATTTCCAATCACACTTCCTCTTAAGAACTTCCTAATGTCCAGCCTGAACCTCTCCAGTGCAGCTCCAGGTGGTGTCCTCCTGTCCTGTCTCTGTTCCCTGGGAGCAGAGCCCCACCCCACCTGGCTGCCACATCCTGTCAGGGACTTGCAGATAGTGATGAGGTCTCCCCTGAGCCTGCTCTTCTCCAGGATAAACACCCCCAGCTCCCTCAGCTGCTCCTCACAGGACTTGTGTTCCAGACCCTTCAGCAGCCTTGCTGCCCTTCTCTGGACATGTTCCAGCATCTCAAGATCCTTCCTAAACTGGGGGCTCAGGACTGGACACAACACTTGAGGTGCTGCCCAAGCAGTGCCCAGCACAGGGGAAGAATCACAGCCCTGCTCCTGCTGGCCACACCATTCCTGATCCAGGCCAGGAGCCATTGGCCTTCTTGGCCACCTGGGCACAAGGCTAGTTCATGTCCAGCCTGCTGTCCCTCAGTCCCTGCAGGTCCCTTTCTGCCTGGCTGCTGTCCAGCCACTCTGTCCCCAGCCTGTAGTACTGCAGTGGTTGCTGTGGCAAAGTGCCGGACACAGAATTTTAACTTGTTAAACCTCACCTTGTTGGATTCATGCCTTGGATCCAGCCTGTCCAGGTCTCTCTGCGGAGCCCTCCTGCCCTCTGACAGATCCACACTCACACTCAGTTTGGTGTCATCTCCATTTTCTGCTGCTCAAAAGAAGCAGTTAAATTGGTCAATAAGTTCTGTTTTTTTCCTCCTCCTGGTAATTTTTTTTATTTTATTTGACACCCTAGAGGCAACTTCTGTGATGGCCTCTATAAATTGATTCTATTTCAACAGCACCAGCAACAGGGTTGTGAATGTGAGCACTGTGAATGTAGCCTGTGTGGCTTTTAATTGTCCTCAGCTTAGTGCTCAGGCACTTGTGAGCATTTAAAAATCTGCTAATTATGAGTCCTGTTAAAAAAATACTGAGTTCCCCATCATGAAAGCACCATGGGTAGCATTGATTGAAAGAGGCAATTGCAGTTGTACTGTTAAAATTCAGGTGGCAGCCAGAAGAGGGGCAACAGCAGCCATGATCTTAAATTCCCAAGGCAAAGACAATAAAACCGTCCTGGCTGTCACCTCACCAGGAGTAAAACAGTGCTGAGAACAGGCCTGGAACCCAATATTTCCTTTCTCTGAAGGTTGGGTCAGGGCAGCACAGGCAGGACCTGAGCAGTCAGGGAGGTTTGTGGGTGATTGTTGCTCTAATCAAGGAATTCAATGGAAAAAACAATGTATGGTGCAATTGGAGTCTTGGCTTCAGTGTGTGGTGTTGCTGTGCTGGAGGGCAGGAAGGCTCTGCAGGAGGATTTGAACAGCCTGGAGAGATGGGCTGAGGCCAAGTGGAGGAGGTTCCCCAGGGCCCAATATCAGATCCTGTGCTGGGGTCACAACAGCCCCTGCAGAGCCCAGGGCCTGGGGCAGAGGGGCTGGAAAGGGCCCTGGGGGTGCTGGGCAAGAGCAGCTGAGCAGGATCCAGCAGGACCCACCTTCCTGAAAGGAGCCTGGACCAAGGGGGGAATCAGTCTCTTCCTCCACCGAACAAGAAATGGGATGAGAGAAAATGGCCACAAGTTGCACCAGAGAAAGTTTAGATTGGACAGAGGAACGATTTCTTCTCTGAAAGGGTGGTCAAGCACTGGAAGAGGCTGGCAAGGCAGAGTGAGTCACATCCCTGAAGGCATTTCAAGCACCTGTAGGTGTGGTACTTTGGGACATGGTTATGGTGGCTTTGGCAATGCTGGGTTGACGGTTGGACTTGATGAGCTCACAGCTCTTTTCCAACCTGGACAATTATTTTCTCCTTAGAAGACTTTGTTTCTCTTGTGGGGTCCCATTTTTCTGTATCAGCTCAAGCTCTGTGTCTCTGGGAGAGACTTTCCTACAAGAGAGAACTTTGAGCTGGAGATGAGCTGCCCTGAACATGGAAAGCATTCACCAATGTGAAACATGTTTGCAAGGGAAAAAACAAGGGACAGTTTCTGTTTCCAGAATAGCTTTGATTTGTTCCTATCCACAATAGAAAAGATAGCTGTCCTTTCAAAGGAAAGCACTTTGGGATGGCACAGGCTTGCTGGACATACAGTCTCAATCCTTCTGTTGACAAACCACACAATTTGGTTAGGGGAAGGGGAAATTTCCTATTTATTTTCTTTACCTAGAAGTATTTCAGCATCTCTGCTTTAAAAAAAAAAAAACAAACCAAACCAAAACAAAAAAAAACACAAAAAACAAAAAACAAAAAACAAAACAAAAACAAAACAAAAAAAAACAAAAAAAAAAACAAAGTCCACTAGCACAACTTTCCAGAAGACAACAGATATGAAAAACAGAGAAATCAAAAGGTAGACTTTCAATCAATACAGAATATTGTTGGCTTTGACTTCTTGCTTTTTATTTTATTCAATACTACCTCTCTTTTTCTTTGCCTCAGCAAATCGAGAGTTTTATCTTTTCAAACCCATTCCTGGGAGGCAGACAAGATTAATCAGAAATCCTCTCTGCCAGTGGCTGTTTTCAGCACGGGCTGTACTTGGCCACCTGAGGCTGTGATGGGCAGGGAAATGTCCCTCCAGTGTCCCTGTGGCTTTGTGCCTGGCACAATCTCTGGTACTAAATTCTCACACCCCAGACACTGAAAGACTAGAACTATATTTACATCCTTCCAGCCTGGAGAGGAAATGGAGAAGAGATAGCAATATTTTAAAAATCCCAAAAATACACACCCAAAAAATCCAGTCCTGAGGGTGCCAAGCCTTGTCCATTATTTACAGGCTTACAGAGTACATGAGGACAGTATTTAATCAATGGAGAAGTGTCTGCATGTGCAGAGGGGAGAGCAAGGAGTCAGTGGATCCAAGTTTTCTCCAGAGAAAAAGCCAATGGAGGGTGTGGGAAGGAAAGAGTTAAACACGGGGGGATGGCGAGGAGGGGCTGGATTCCCTCAAGGGGCCCCCCAGAACTGGGAATGCCAAGGATCAGAGAATGCCAGTGGGGGAAAACTCCCCCAGTTCTGCCTATTGCTCTATATTCTCCTCTGTTTTGGGAAGTGGAATCTCTCCCTCATCCCACCAGTCCCAATCCCCCTCCAACCCCTGCTGTGAGTTTTGGGGATTCTGTGGTATTCTGGGGTGGGATTGAGGATTTTGAGGTGGGATCAAGCGATTTTGAGCCTATGCCAACTCTCTAGCTGGGGAACCCAGGAGCACCAGGGGGCTCCAGCCAGACCCTATCTCCTCCAGTAAGGGACTCACACAATCCTCATCCTGCTCCCAGAATCCCTGGGGATCCCCAAACCATCTCTGCATTCCCCCATTTCAAGATCTCCAGACCAAAGGATTGGAAGCTCCCACCCAGGGTAACCTTAACCCTCAGATTTTTATCTCCACCCATCACTTTTCCCTCCTTTCCCCTTCCCGTTTCCCCCACAGCAGGTGGGAGCAGCCAAGAGCCCAGCGCTGCCCCAGCCCGACCGGCCTCGGCTCCATCCCTGCTTCTCCCGCGGGATGCTTTGGGTTTGGGTGGAGGGGGGCCAAAGGTGAGCGCTGGTCGTCGGGGGAGGAGGAGCCGGGATGGAGGAGGAGCGATAAAGGAAGAATGGATGGAAGCAGGAGAACGAGGAAATGGAGGAGTGGAAGGAAGAGCAGCAGGAGGAAGAATGGGAAGAGGAGGCACCACATGCATCCATCGCTCTCTGTATCTGCAGCCTCCCCGCCCCGAGAGCATTGCCCCCACTCCACATCCCGCAGGAGACTGGGGAGGGGGAGCTCACCCCGAATATCTTGGGTGGTCCCTGGGAAGGTTTTATACGGGGGTTCCCGCTGGCAGCTCCTGGCAGAGCCGTGGGCGGGGGGATGCGGGGTCTCCCCCCGACTGTGGGTTGCTCTCCCTGGGTCAGGCTTGGGATCCACGTGGCGATCACCAGGAGCCAGCGGGGTCTGAGGGGGACACCAGTTTTGTGGAACCCTCCGCAGAGCTGGGTATGGGGGAAGCGTAGAAGCCACAGAGTGTGGAGAGTGGAAAGGGGCCATCCCGGAGCTGGGGAACCCCCGGCAGCCTGAAGAGAGGGGGAGGATGGAGAGTGGGGAAAACAGGGACCCCTTGGACACTGAAATGAAGAGCCTGGAAAGGGGGGACCCCTGGGATTCCCAGGACCCCCAACAGCCCAGAGAATGCGGGAACCCTGGAGAGTGGGATCCCCAGAAGACCAGAGACAAGGAATGACTTGGAGCCCAATGTGGAAAAAACTGAGAGGGGGTGTTGCCCATAAAGAAAACACAAAACAACCGAAGTTGTTTTATGCGGTGCTTTATTGAGGCCCTGGGAGCCTGAGGACTAATGTCCAAAGTCAGAGCCCCCCGAACTAACAAAATCATTGCGTTTATATAGGGTCTATATCAACAGTTGCTCAATTCAGCACATATTTGTCTACGTTACACTCTAACAATCAAATTAATTCTTGTTTAAATTGAACATTCTCTATGATCATAAATTCTTTTCACTCCATTAGATAAAAACAATGTATCCCCAAGATCCCCAAGATCTACCTATCCATCTACTGCCCATTCTTGGAATGCATTCTGAAATAAGTTCCTACTTCCTCAGCATTCCGCACTGCCTTTGCCTAACAACTGTTTCTAACAACACACAGCTTATGGCCTACTAAGAAATTCTAAACCTTAGCCGAACTACTTCTACTAAACTCTTATTAGTCTTCAATGCAACAAGTCCCCCCTTTTGAGCATCCTTCAATCTTCCAGTTGCAAGGATGCTCAATCAGTCGTCTTCAGTCCGTCTTCTCGATTCACTGAAGGAGATGGAGGAGGCGTTGTACTCCTTGTCATTGCGTTGATCAATCTCTGGGTATGAAGTCGTTCTTTGCTGACAATCCCTGCCATACACTTGTAAGCTCCGAGCACAACAAAAGTTAAGATTAGCAGCATTATCACATATTGAATTATTGACGAAATCCAACCAGAGACCTGGAGCCCCAGAGAACTAAACACTTCCCCTACCCAATTGTGTTCTGCCTGTTGTTCTAATCTCTGGGTCTTATCTTCTACTTCTTCTAATTGAGATATGTCTCGTTCGACCTCGACTGTCACATTTGGAATATGGATACAACAGTGATCAATTTTCTGATTCAAATATCCACATACCCCATGCTCCTTTAATAGCAATAAGTCCAATGCCATTCGGTTTTGTAAAGTCATCCTGCTAGTAGCTTGCAATTGTAAATTAAAATCTTTAAACCCCTTTTTGGTGATGGCAACTAATCTTTCGGTTTGCCCCATTAATTTATATAGCATATTCCTATTTCGATAAGCTGCTATTGGTGAGAAGAGTGATTCTAGTGCCCATCCAAATTTTACACCTCCATCAGGTTCATGCCACTGGTCTTCATCATCTATACCTCTTTTAATTTTTGATTTTAACTTTGATTGTTTCCACAGCGGGCACAAGGTGGGAATTCCTAAAGTTACCTGAGTGACTGGTCCGTCAATAGGCATATGTGTGGTCCATTCTCCATGTCCCATTACCCATACCAAATTCCCTGGACTCCTAATGGTTGTAGACTTGCAGCTGATGATTCTTTTACCATCTTTATCTCCTTTAGTCTCTCCTCTTATGGTATGATTATATCCCCTGCACTCGCATCCCCATTTTAACAAAACTCTCACTGGTACTAACCCAATCTAGGTCTCGGGGGTATCGCAAGTTATTACTCGAGTACAGTTCCATATTTCCTTCTGTTCCCTAACCTGTCTTTTTGTAGTATGTAGATTCATTACGCTTGGGTGAGTCTGATTCTTAGTCCCGCTCCATTGGATGCACCAATGAACTTCTCCCAAATAACTGTAGGTTT
Organism: Lonchura striata; assembly: GCF_050655825.1. Lineage (NCBI taxonomy): Eukaryota > Metazoa > Chordata > Aves > Passeriformes > Estrildidae > Lonchura > Lonchura striata. The sequence goes on from NC_140737.1 coordinate 2,001,253, forward strand.
CTAAAAGGCTAGGTCCCCAAATCGCTCCCCATTCATCTTCTAAGGACTGAGTTTGAGTAATATTTTGGCAAACTTCTTCTTCCTTTTCCCTTTCAGTTCTTAACGTTATTCTGCTACAGTGATGGTTTAATACTGGAGCAGATCCTGAAATGACACATTGATATTGTTGAATCGGAGTCTCTAACTATGTGAAATATCCTGACATCCCTTGACAATATTCCCTAGTGACTCGTTCAAGTATTAAGCATCCGTGCTGCCACTCGTGATATTTTTGAGAAACAAGCTTACAATTCTGTGTCACATTTATGTAGGCCTCAGGCATATCCCCTACTGGTATAATTCCCCAGGGGATTGGCTCTCCTGCTGATTGAGTTAGTGGTAGACAGGCTGTAATCTTTGTCACGTGCTGAATTACTCTAAAATCTCTTATTAATCCTACTATCAAATTTTCTTGCTTTGGTTTAGGGTAAAATGACATAGTCCTGTTCTCTGCCTCTCTGATCCTTCTGAATTTTGCTTCCCCTCGGGAAAAAGATACAGCTGTTCTAGCATGTCCCCACCATACATCCTGAGCTACCCAACACCAATAATTCCCTTCATCTGGCACCTGGGTATCCTTTATCACCAAGGTCAACACTCCTCCCAACCGATTCCTTATTTGATATTTCTTTCCTAAATTTACATTCCCTGACTGAAACCACCATCCGAATTCTGAATAAGAAATGTTATTGTCTATTATATACGTCAGAATTGTTGATGTCCCCTGCACAGCCCAGTACCTTCCCTTGGCGGGGCGTATTTTCTTTCCTAAATGACTCCTTCCTTGCACCTCTCTTCTGCCATATGTACCATCTGTTCCACATACAACCACACAAAGGTACAAACCCTCGTCTCTTCCTAGCCTCGGCTGAGTATAATTTAGCCACCCTACACCTTTTCCATCTTCTTCCCAAAAATTGCTTCTTCCATCTGGTTTTTCCCAATTTCCTTGTTTATTGAATTTCCACCAAGTGACCATGAACCTAGATCTGCACTCTTGCCGTATGGTAAACAAACAGTTTATTCTAAGAGGGGGTCCATCCCACATGTCTACTTTTGCCCAATAGGGTATCATGGACACTTTTGGATTCTCCTGTTCCCATGATTGAACTCTCAACCTAATGTGTTGAAAACTATAGCTCTGCTGTATTCAAATTAGACAAACAGAGGTGGCAGTATCTGCGTGGGTTACTTGAGTCAATTCTAAAGCAGTGTTACCTCTCTGGGCTTCCATATTCCACACTGTAACAGAAGTGAGATTTTTAAATACCTGCCCTTTTTTCCAAAACACAACTATTTCGCTGGCTCCAGCTCTCTGGTTGTCAGAAAATTCACAGACCATCCTTACAGATTTCCCTTCCATAGCTCCGATCACCGGTTCTGAAACAGTGACAACGACATGCCCATCAGTAAACACAAATCTGAAAATAGTGATTGAAACAATTATTAAGAGTAGTTTGCCCGAAGAATTAGCCGCGTGGGAGTTACTGCTTGAGACACCCATTGAGTCGGTGCCTTCTTGACGCGGGTGTAGTGTATCCAAGAATCGATTCCGGCCACTTTGATTATGGTGAATGTAGTCAGGATCACCTGATGCGGGCCATCCCACATTTGTCGGAGAGGATCAGTAGACCAGTTCTTTATATATACGTGCTCCCCAGGCTGTACATCATGGACTGGGTTTTCCAGGGAAAGAGGCCTATTCCACCGCAAGGTTCCTCGTAGAGCACTGAGAATTCTGTGTAGTGAAGCAACATAATTATATACCATCTGGTCCCCTGTTACATGTGGGTCTCCTTTCATGATGGTTGCATGGTAAGGTTTCCCATACAAAATCTCATAAGGGCTTACTCCTATTCTTTCCCTGGGTTTTATTCTAATTCGGAGAAGAGCTAGGGGTAAGGCCTGTGGCCATTGTATTTTAGCTTCCTGGCAGATTTTCTTAACTTGCCCTTTTAAAGTCTGATTCATCCTCTCTACCTGCCCACTGGATTGGGGCCTCCATGGGGTATGCAAATTCCAAGTTATATCTAACATTCGGGCAATCTCCTGAACTATGTGAGCAATAAAATGAAGACCCCTATCTGATGACAATCCTAAAGGTACCCCAAATCTGGGTATTATTTCCTTTAACAAAGTCTTAACTACTTCCTTAGCCTGATTTGTTCTGCATGGAAAAGCCTCAGGCCAACCTGAAAATGTACAAACGTACACTAAGAGATACTTGTATCCCTGCGCTCTTGGTAACTCAGAAAAATCTACCTGCCAGTAATCTCCTGGTTCTGGTCCTATTTGTAACCTTCCCATTTGTATCTGCCTGGATTATTCTTCAAACATACTGGGCACATTGCATTCACCCGTTTTGCCAAACTTAACATCTGGTTGGAGACTATTTCACCTTTTAAAAACTTCACCAATGCTTCTGCACCCCAATGACTCTTATTATGTTCTGCTACTAGGATAGCCTTCATTACCCCCGAAGGAACGACCACTTGTCCAGTGTCAGTAACATACCAACAGTAGCACCTTTCTTGGCCTTCAGTAGTGCTGCCAGCTTCTCATCCTCGCTGGAGTATCTTGGAGGCTGGTACAAGTAAGGGGTAGCTGGATTTATCCTAGTAGGTACTAAAGCCATCTGAGTCCATACCTGCCGTGCTGCCTCCTGCGCTGCCGCATCTGCCAACCGATTGCCTCGGAAGACTTTCCCATCTTCCTTTTGATGTCCACGGACATGCATCACTGCCACCTGCTCTGGTTTATGTATCGCATCTAATAGAGCCAAAACTTCTTCCTGATGCTTTATAGCAGTCCCTTGGGAGCTCAACAACCCCCTCTCCTTCCATAGTGCACCATGAATGTGCACCACCCCAAAAGCATACTTGGAGTCAGTCCATATGTTCACCCTTCGTCTGGAGCTCAATATTAGTGCTCTGGTGAGCCAAATAATTTCAGCTTTCTGAGCCGACGGACCGGGTGTCAATGCACGCGCTTCTATGACCTGTAATTCTGTAACAACAGAGTATCCCGCGTACCTGATTCCGTTTTCCACATAGCTGGATCCATCCATAAACAGCTCCCAGTCTGCGAAATCCACAGGCTCATCCTTAAGATCCTGTTGACTGGAATATACTTGTTCAATCGCCTCTACACAATCATGCACAAGCTCATCCTCATTCACCTGACTGCGAAGAAACTCAGCTGGATTAAGATGGCTAGTTGTTTGGAGTTGCACATCATCTTGCTCCCTTAGAATAACTTGATATTGCAGCATTCAGCTAGATGACAACCAATGACCCCCCTTTTGTTCCAGAACAGCCATTACCATGTGGGGAACGTAAACATCTATCTTTCTTCCCAAAGTTAGTTTCCGGGCTTCTTGTATTAAGAGCACCGTAGCCGCAACAGCCCGCAAGCAAGGCGGCCAGCCAGTACTTACTGCATCTAGTTGTTTGGAAAAATACCCCACAGGTCTCTTCCAGGATTCCAGTTTCTGTGTTAGGACTCCTAAAGCCAATTTCTGCCTTTCGTACACATACAATTGAAAGTCTTTGTTTAAGTCTGGCAGCCCCAGGGCTGGGGCCTCTTTTAGTGCTTGTTTCAGGTCCAGAAAAGCCTTTTTCCTGATGGGAGTCCAATCCAACTGGGGTTCCTTCAGAGCCTCATACAGAGGTTTGGAAATGAGTCCAAAATTTAGAATCCACAGTCTCCACCACCCCACCATACCTAGGAAGGATCTCAATTCTTGATGACTCCTAGGGAGGGGAATCGAGCAGATAGCTTCCACTCGATTAGTTCCCAGGCGTCTCTGACCCTGAGCCAATTCGCAACCTAGGTACAAGACATTTTTCCTTACCAATTGAGCTTTTTCTTTGGAGACCCGGTATCCCGCCTGTCCCAACATATTCAGCAGAGCGATGGTAAGGTCAATGCAAGTTCCTTTGTCCTGCGTGGCTAAAAGAATATCATCAACATATTGCAGTATTATGTAGGAAGTAGGAGATTCCTTTACCTGGGTTGTCTTCCATTCCTCCAGCTCTTTTGCCAGCTGATTACCAAAAATAGTAGGGCTGTTTTTGAAACCTTGGGGTAACGAGTCCAGGTAAGTTGCTTCTTCCTTCCTGTTGTTGGGTCCTCCCATTCAAAGACGAAATACTTTATGCTCTCTATTGCCAGTGGGATGCAGAAGAAGGCATCTTTTAAATCAATTACAGTGAACCACTCAAATCTCTCCGACACAGATGTTAGCAAGGTGTATGGATTGGCAACAACCGGGTGAATGTCCTTAACTATTTCATTGATGGCCCTTAAATCCTGCACTAAATATATTTCCTCACCGGAAATATTGGGGTATTATATTCCGATTCACATTCCCTTAATAATCTTTGGGTTACAAATTGAGTGATCATTGGGGCCACCCCCCTTCGGGCCTCTAATTTAATGGGGTACTGTTTGATTCTCACCGGTTTTGCTCCTTCTTTCAGCTCTATTACAACTGGGTGTGCTGCCTTGGATTTCCCGGGGGTTCCTGTTTCCCATACCCAAGGCACCACAGCATTACTGATTTCATCAGGGATTGGAGCCGGATCCATTTCTTGTATTACAAAAATTTTCCCAATCTCCTCCTCTGGGATCTCCAATTTAACATGGCCTCCTTCAAATAATATTTTGGCATTCAATAAAGATAGTAGGTCCTGCCCAAATAAAGGCTGGGGGCAATTTTGCATATACAAAAATTGGTGATCTAATTCCTTTCCTCCAAACTTTAAACTTAAGGGTTGCAAAAAGGGTCTTTCCTCTAATTGACCCGTAGCCCCTATTACCTGTACCGTGGTGTCACTAAGGGGTCCTAATCACTTATTTAAAACTGAATGTGTGGCTCCCGTGTCAACCATGAACTCCTGTTCCCTTCCAGCTACCTCTATTCTTACTCTTAAATCCCAGTCTAGTCAGCTCTGATTCTGAAAATTTCCAAGCATCATCGCCTGAGCCTGTGTTTGGGCACCATCTACTGGCATCATTTGGAATCTTCCCATTAATCCAGCAGTATTCCCTATCCCATTCCGCACTGGACACTCATTTTTCCAATGTCCCAATTGGCGGCAAAAAGCACATTGATTAGGTCCTAACCCATTCTGTCTTCCATTATTTGTCCCTGTGTCCTGGGTTGACTGTATGATGCCTTTATCCCCAATCGTCTGCCCTGTTCATATTGAATAATAAGTTCTACACCTTTAAAACTTGTTCCAGGAGGGAAGGAGGGGGGGAAGAAGCGCGGAGTTTGTTTTCAAGAACTGCACTCACTCCTCCACATTCCTGCTCCTGGACTGAGTTGTCTGCGTCCAGACGGACAACGAGACGGAGCTCTCCATTAGTTTTTTTTCCCTAGTTTAGTTAGTTTTAGCTAGCTGAGGCAAAGTTCCCTGGACTGTGGTTTTTTTCCCTTTCTCTGGACCCGCTCTGGACTGCACACCAGGAGAGCAGCAGCAGCAGCACCGGAGGCCCAGTGGGCCGGGCCTGGGCCGCGGCATTTCCAGCGCCGGAGGGACTGATCAGAGACTGAGTGAGCCCAGCTGCAACCTGAGGGATCTTTCTGAGATTGTCTCTCTTGGAGTGGCAAGAAGTTTCGTTGCTTAATATTGTCTAAGTTTGCTAGTTTAATAAACAGGTTTTTTCCACTTTTCTCCAAAAGAAGTATCTTTCCCGAACTGGTTGGGGGGAGGGGCCGATTGAATCTGCTTTCCTGAAAGAACCCTTTTGGGGGGTCTTTCCCCAAATCTGCCCTGAACCAGGACAGATACATTTATTGGCGCCCAACGTGCGGCTTGAAAAAAAACACAGTGGAAAAAACCTTTTTTCCTTGATTGATTAGATGTTGGTGGTGCTTATTTTGTAGTAGGTTAAAGCAGACAGTAGCCATGTTGCTTAAATTCATGTCTCTTGGGGTGGAGGCCTTCATGTGGTTCTAGTCTCTAGGCTTTTTTGGGGTTTTAGTACTTTTCTGGTCACTAGAATTCTTGTCCCTTACATGTAGTTTTTGCAATAGAAAAACACAGATTAAAATAGCTATTGGGCTGAGCTTGGTGATAGTGATTTATAAGGCGCTTGTAAAGATACTGGAGTCTGTTCAAGACATGTATAGTTTATGGTTTTTTCATCCTACCCTGCATCCTAGTTCCAGTGGTATGTTCTAGGGGTTTATTAGTAATTGCACCTGGTTTGTTAGAAGAGGAGCAGGGCATGAAGTTTTCCAGCCTCTCCTTTCCTTCTTCTTTTTTGAATCTGTTATGTCACTTTTTGAAAATGTTCAGTTTCCCCTGAATGTTAAAAAGACCATTTTTCTAGTATTTATTCTTGTAAACTTCCTTTATACAACCTGCAGTTTCTCTAGAGTGAAGGCTGAGATGTCCCGAGGACCTGATGAAACCCCTCACCCAGGTGTAGAAAATTCTGAGTGGTGTAAAGAATGGGAAAATATGGGCCAGACCCTAAAGAAATTTTCTGACCCTGTAGAGTAAGATTTTCCACGTGAACAAATTCAGAACCCAGCTGAGGTGGAGAAATACCTGAAAGAGAAGTGCCACAATAACTCTAAAGAAGGAAAGCTAATTGCAATAAGCTGGGCCCTGGCCTATGCTTATCGCACACTGCTAAATACTGTAGGCCAGCAGACAGAGGCAAGGGGGCAGGGAAATAAACCAGCAGCTATCCCAGTCACTCAGGCTGCAAACAACACCCCAGTTACCCAGGCTGTAGCTAAAACAGACAGTGAACCTAAACCACTGGCAGTTGCTGCAAAAAAGAAGAAAAGCAAAACTGACCGGCCAGGGACTGATGATGATGATCCAAGAGAAGGACCCTCAAAGCTAATTACTGACACAAAAGCCGGAGTTAGGGCAACTGAGGCAAGATCAGAAGCCACTACTGAGTCCTATTCCCTGAAGAACCTTCGTAGCCTAAGAAAGGATTACACTCGACGACCTGATGAGTCTATAATTAGTTGGTTGGTCCGTCTTTGAGATGCTGCAGGGGAAGCTACAATTCTGGATGGTAGTGAAGCGAGACATTTGAGATCCCTGTCACATGATCCTGTCATTGATCAAGGAATGATGAGGGGGGCTAACCCTCGCAGCCTCTGGGCACGGGTTTTGGAAAGTGTAGCACAAAGATACCTGTGTGCAGATGATCTTTATATGCAGCAAACCCAATGGAAGACTATAAAACAAAGAATTCAATGCTTGAGGGAAATGGCAGTGGCAGAGATTGTCTTCTTGGATGATGTAGATACTGTAAATCCAGACTTAGTACCGTGTACATCTGTGATGTGGCGAAAACTTGTAAGACTTGGGCCACATGAATACGCTTCTGCTGTAGCAATAATGAAGCGAGATGATGGTAAGGAGACTGTGCTCGATATGGCAAAGAAGCTCCGAGCATATGCAGATGCTGTACATGGCCCAACCCATGCCAGAATTGCAGCAGTAGAAACACGTCTGCAGAAACTAGGAGAGAAACTAGAAAACAAGATAGAAGAGAATCATAAGAAACTCAGGGAGAAGATGAAAGAGGGTTTTCTCCAAGTCTCAACAATACAGATCAGAGGTCCTGGTACCCAACACAAACGTTCCCCAGACGGGGAAAGAAGATACATCTCACGAGCTGAGCTGTGGTTCTTCCTGCGTGATTGTGGAAAAAATATGAAGAAATAGGACAGGAAACCTACTAGTGCTCTGGCACAACGGGTGCGTGAATTGAAGAAAGGCAAGACTCCGAAAAGAAGTTTCACCAAAAAGGAAGCAGCTCCAGTAGCCCATAATCAAACTGCCATATATGATGATGATGACAATATTTTCGATCCCCTTGAAAGAACCTCCAAGGCATATGCCCCAGGAAAGAAAGATAACCATGCTTAGAGGGGCCCTGCCTCTAGCCAGGTAGAGGCAAGGGAAAACCGTATTTTTTAGACTGTGTGAATTCGTTAGCCTGGCACATCAGAACCACAAGTATATAAAGCTTTGGTCGACACTGGTGCACAGTGCACATTAATCCCATCAAAATATGTGGGGGCAGAACATGTTTCTATTGCTGGTGTGACAAGGGGATCACAAGACTTTACTTCAGTGGAAGCTGAAATCAGCCTGACTAGAAATGAGTGGAAAAAACAGTCCATTGTAACTGGCCCAAATGCCCCATGTATTTTAAACATAGACTTCCTCCGAAGTGGGTATTTCAAAAATCCAAAAAAACTCAGGTGGGCATTTGGGATAGCAGCTGTAGAGACAGAGGGCATCAAACAATTGAACAGCTTACCTAAACTATCAAAAAACCCATCTGCAGTAAAACTCCTGAAAGTAGAAGAGCAACGAGTACCAATTGCCACCTCAACAGTACACCGCCGGCAGTACCGAACAAATCAAGATGCCGTAATCCCCATCCACAAAATGATTCAGGAGTTGGAGAACCAAGGGGTAGTCAGCAAAACCCACTCACCCTTCAACAGCCCCATCTGGCCTGTGCGCAAATCTGAAGGAGAATAGAAATTGACTGTGGACTATCGTGGCTTAAATGAAGTGACTCCACCGCTGAGCGCTACTGTGCCGGACATGCTGGAACTCCAGTATGAGCTGGAGTCCAAAGCAGCAAAGTGGTATGCCACCATTGATATTGCTAATGCGTTTTTCTCCATTCCTCTGGCAGCAGAATGCAAGCCTCAGTTTGCTTTCACCTGGAGGGGCGTGCAGTACACCTAGAACCGACTGCCCCAGGGGTGGAAACACAGCCCCACCATCTGCCATAGACTGATCCAGGCTGCACTAGAAAAGGTTGAGGCTCCAAAACATCTACAGTATATTGATGATATCATTGTGTGAGGGAACACAGCAGCAGAAGTATTTGAGAAAGAAAAAAAAATCATCCAGATTCTCCTGGAAGCTAGTTTTGCCATCAAGAAGAGCAAAGTCAAAAGACCTGCTCGAGAAATCCAGTTCCTGGGAGTAAAGTGGCAAGATAGACGGCGTCAGATTCCTACAGATATCATCAACAAGATCACAGCGATGTCTCCACCAACCAACAAGAAAGAAACACAAGCTTTTCTAGGTGCCATAAATTTTTAGAAACTGCACATTCCCAAGTATAACCAAATAGTGAGCCCTCTCTACCTGGTCACCCGCAAGAAAAATACTTTCCACTGGGGCCCTGAACAGCAGCAAGCCTTCACCCAGATCAAGCAGGAGATCGCCCATGCAGTAGCCCTTGGCCCAGTCAGGACGGAACCAGATGTGAAGAACGTGCTCTACTCTGCAGCCGGGAGCCATAGTTTGTCCTAGAGCCTTTGGCAAAAAGCGCCTGATGAGACTCGAGGCCGACCACTGGGATTTTAGAGTCGGAACTATAGAAAATCTGAAGCCAACTATACTCCAACAGAGAAAGAAATTTTAGCAAACTATGAAAGAGTCCAAGCTGCCTCAGAAGTAATCGGTACAAAAGCACAACTCCTCCTGGCACCCCGACTGCCGGTGCTGGGGTGGATATTCAAAGCAAAGGTTCCCTCTACCCACCATGCCACCAATGCCACATGGAGCAAATGGATTGCCCTTATCACGCAGCGCGCCCGGATTGGGAAACTGAATCGCCCTGGGATTTTAAAGATAATTACAAACTGGCCTGAAGGTAAAAACTTTAGTCTCACTGATGAAGAAGAAGAAAAAGTGACACATGCTGAAGAAGCGCCACCATATAACCAACTGCCAGCAGAAGAAACACATTATGCCCTTTTCACTGATAGATCTTGCTGCATTGTGGAAATGAAACGAAAATGGAAAGCAGCTGTATGGAGTCCCACACGACGGGTTGCAGAAGCTACTGAAGGGGAAGGTAGATCAAGTCAACTCGCTGAACTCAAAGCCATTCAACTAGCCCTGGACATTGCTGAAAAAAAAAAGTGGCCAAAGCTCTACCTCTACACTGATTCATAGATAGTAGCCAATGCTCTGTAGAGGTAGCTGGAGAAGTGGAAAAAAGCTAATTGGCAACGTAGAAAAAAACCAATTTGAGCTGCTGATGAGTAGAAAGACATTGCTACCAGAGTAGAGAAGCTACCTGTAAAAGTTCACCATGTAGATGCCCATGTTCCCAAGAGCAGAGCCAATAAAGAGCACCAAAACAACCAGCAGGTAGATCAGGCTGCAAAAATAGGGGTGTCAAAAATAGACTTGAATTAGAAACACAAAGGGGAATTGTTCTTAGCACGATGGGCCCATGATGCCTCAGGCCATCAGGGTAAAGATGCCACTTTTAAGTAAGCACGAGACCGAGGAATAGATTTAACCATAGACAATATTTCTCAGGTTATCCATGACTGTGAAACGTGTACTACCATAAAACAGGCCAAGAAAATAAAACCCCTATGATATGGTGGGCGGTAGTCCAAGTACAACTATGGGGAGGCCTGGCAAATTGACTATATCACACTGCCCCAGACACGCCACGGCAAACGCTACGTGCTCACCATGGTAGAAGCCACCACAAGATGGTTAGAAACCTATCCCGTACCTCATGCTACGGCCCGCAACACCATTCTAGGCCTTGAGAAACAGGTCCTTTGGAGGCATGGTACCCCTGAGAAGATTGAGTCAGACAATAAGACTCATTTCAAGAACAGCCTTATCAACACTTGGGCTAGGGAACATAGTATTGAGTGGGTGTACCATATTCCCTACCATGCACCAGCTGCAGGAAAGGTGGAAAGGTACAATGGACTGTTAAAAACCACTTTGAAAGCATTGGGTGGTAAATCTTTCAAGAACTGGGAGCAGAATCTGGCAAAAGCCACCTGGTTAGTTAACACCCGAGGCTCTACCAGTCGATTGGGCCCTGCCCAATCTCAGTTTTTGCATATAGTAGATGGAAACAAAGTCCCAGTAGTGCATGTCAGAAGTTTGTTAGGGAAGACAGTGTAGATCAATTCTGCCTCAAATACAGACAAACCCATTCGTGAGATTGTTTTTGCTCAAAGACCAGGTTGCGCATGGTGGATAATGCAGAAAGATGGAAGAACACGATGTGTACCTCAGGGAGATCTGATTGTTGGGTGAGAAATGTATGTAAATATCACTGTTTGCTGAATATTACTGACATTGTCTGTGTATAGCTGTATATCGGATGTATAATGTATGTGTTTGTAGAGTTTAAATATATATATATATTAGTTTTAGTAGTAAGCTGACGATATAGGGATAAGGGGTGGAATGTCCTGGGTTGACTGTATGATGCCTTTATCCCCAATCGTCTGCCCTGTTCATATTGAATAATAAGTTCTACACCTTTAAAACTTGTTCCAGGAGGGAAGGAGGGGGGGAAGAAGCGCGGAGTTTGTTTTCAAGAACTGCACTCACTCCTCCACATTCCTGCTCCTGGACTGAGTTGTCTGCGTCCAGACGGACAACGAGACGGAGCTCTCCATTAGTTTTTTTTCCCTAGTTTAGTTAGTTTTAGCTAGCTGAGGCAAAGTTCCCTGGACTGTGGTTTTTTTCCCTTTCTCTGGACCCGCTCTGGACTGCACACCAGGAGAGCAGCAGCAGCAGCACCGGAGGCCCAGTGGGCCGGGCCTGGGCCGCGGCATTTCCAGCGCCGGAGGGACTGATCAGAGACTGAGTGAGCCCAGCTGCAACCTGAGGGATCTTTCTGAGATTGTCTCTCTTGGAGTGGCAAGAAGTTTCGTTGCTTAATATTGTCTAAGTTTGCTAGTTTAATAAACAGGTTTTTTCCACTTTTCTCCAAAAGAAGTATCTTTCCCGAACTGGTTGGGGGGAGGGGCCGATTGAATCTGCTTTCCTGAAAGAACCCTTTTGGGGGGTCTTTCCCCAAATCTGCCCTGAACCAGGACACCCTGGTAACCCTGAGTCTTGGAAGCCCCCTCTTCCTACCCCAAATCCTCTACCGCGACCCCTTCCGTGACCCCTGCCTCGCTGTCCTCCTCCCCGTCCCGCAGTTTGTTGAATTATTGCCAATATCCCTGCCTGCTGCCGCTTAGCTGTTTCCTTCTCTCTATTATTATACACTTTCCATGCCACCTCCAGCATTTTATCAAGCCTTCGGGTGTCATCCCCTTCCAACTTTTGTAGCTTCTTCCTAATATCATCCTGCGATTGTCCCATGAATAATAGGGCTAATTGTAGTTGACCTGGTTCCTTATCAATTTCTAAGTTAGTATACCGCCGAGCAGTTTCCCTCAGCCTCTCTAAAAAGGCTGAGTGTGATTCATTCTTTTCTTGCCTTATCGAATATAACTTAGACCAGTTCAATGTTTTAGGCATCCCCGTCCGAATCCCCTCTATTAATAAGTCTTGATACTTTCGTATGGCTCTATAGCCCTCCATGCTATTCGGGTTCCATCCTGGATCATCGCTAGGAACCAGCTCATCCACAGTTCCTCTAGTCCTCTCCAACCTTATTTCTTCCCTGGCCCTTTCCTTGGTTGCCCGTAAGACCATTTCCTTCTCTGTAGAATCCATTATGGTGTCCAATAACACCTGTAAATCATTCCAATCAGGATTCTGAGTTTTAATCACCATTTTCACTACTCGTGCTACCCTTTCGGGGTCCTCCTGATAACTGCCAGCTGATTGTTTCCAAATGACCAAATCACCCAGGGAGAAAGGAACCTTTATGAGGACCCTTCCCCCTTGAGGACCCATGGCCTCTCTCAAAGGTGCTATCATATGAGGCCCTTCATTATTCCACCTCCCATACCGGGTCCTTGCTGCAATAGGGGTTCTTTGTTCAACGGGGGAACGGGTGTGAGAATTAGAGTTGGCAGGGGCCTGCATTTCAACATGACTCCCCGGAGAATCATCAAAATGAGTAGCTTCCCTCTCATCCTCATCTTCATCAGAATCGGTCCCTAACTCCTCTTGCTCCTGCTCTGATCTTTCCCTAGGGAGTGACGGCGCCGAGGGAACGGGACGAGAGGGAGGTGCAACTAATAAGGACAAATCCTCCTCCCGTCCAGGGGTTTTTACAGCACATTTTACACATACCTCCCTTGCCTTACACCCAGAACACTCATCCTGATTATTTTCAACCCTTAATACCATAATACCACACTCTTTCTGCCATTCAGTTTTCTGTTCCAAATAACAAAACAAATCCAAATACGGTATCTCATCCCATTTCTCATTTTCTCTCAGATATTGCATTAAGGGGGTTATCACTAAGGTATCCAATGTACCATTCAGGGGCCACTCTGGCCCCCCATCAGATGCATAGAGGGGCTACCAATAATTACAGTAATCTAACATTTTTCTTTTATCCAAATCTTGATAAAACCCCACACTTTTCCATCATCTCAATAAGCATCCTAAAGGAGTATTCCCGGGCACCTTCCCATTAGATTGAACCAATGCCTTAAAGGTCTTAAACAGCATCATTTATAATATGTAACGCACACACCACACTATAATTAAAAGTACCTTTAACAAAATCAAATACAAAGAGACAATTATTAGTTGCAACAATACCGTAAAAAGAAGCACTAACCGAACCAACCAGCTTGCCACTACTCGACGCTGCGAGGGGCAAGTGCCGAGCCTGCGTAGCTTTCGCTTCGACTTACGGTCGGCGCCCAGGCTTTCCACCAAGACGTCTATAACCCAACCCGGCAAGGATTATTACCTCGTCTTCTGGGCAGGCAACCAACACCGGTAACAAAAAATAAAGCACCTTCGGGCTTACCTTCCACAGTCGTCCGTCAGGCGCGGGGGTCGGGCGCAGACCGATGACTCCCCGAGAAGTCCTCGGTGCCGGCGTGGAGTGGATCAGAATGCGAACCGCCCCAGCCACCTTCGGAGTCCTGCCGCGGTCGCCAGAAAACTGTTGCCCATAAAGAAAACACAAAACAACCAAAGTTGTTTTATGCGGTGCTTTATTGAGAGCCCTGGGAGCCTGAGGACTAATGTCCAAAGTCAGAGCCCCCCGAACTAACAAAATCATTGCATTTATATAGGGTCTATATCAACGGTTGCTCAATTCAGCACATATTTGTCTACGTTACACTCTAACAATCAAATTAATTCTTGTTTAAATTGAACATTCTCTATGATCATAAATTCTTTTCACTCCATTAGATAAAAACAATGTATCCCCAAGATCCCCAAGATCTACCTATCCATCTTGTCTATTACTGCCCATTCTTGGAATGCATTCTGAAATAAGTTCCTACTTCCTCAGCATTCCGCACTGCCCTTGCCTAACAACTGTTTCTAACAACACACAGCTTATGGCCTACTAAGAAATTCTAAACCTTAGCCGAACTACTTCTACTAAACTCTTATTAGTCTTAAATGCAACAGGGGAACTCCTGAAAAGGTTTTTTTTTTTCTGAATCTTGGAGCTTTTGGCTTAAATGTGGATCTCTTGAACTGAATCTTTATTTTCTGGGGGAGGGAGAGGTGAATCTTCTTCTTTCTGAAATTTATTGAGCTAAATGTTGGTGGTTTTGTTTTTGCAGGGAGCCGAATCTTAATATTTTGAAGGAGTCTTTGCCACAGGATCAAAGTTTTGCGTCTTTTAGGGCTGTGTCTTGGTATTTGAGGGGTATTTTTTGCCTCAATACCTTGGAGGTTTTCATGGACACAAGATACCTGATGACTTCTGAAGATCGACTTTGGCAGAAGGAACCCCCAACACAACACGCTCACCGCTTGTTTTCCTCCCCAAACCAGGATTTGTCAATCCCAAGCCTTGGCTAGATGTAGGAGGAGGCTTCCAGGAAGAGGAAGAACCTTGTAGAAGAGGCCATTTTGAGTGGATGCAGGGCGCCAGGAATCCAATAGGGAGGAGGAAAAGCCCCCAGGATCCTGTACGAGGAGGGACTGCAAACCCAGCCAAGGGAGCTGTGGGGAGGAAAGACCCTCCCAGGAAGGCGGCCGGAGATCCAGCTGGAGCTTGGAGCTGGTGGAGAAGCCTCATGGCAGTGAGAAGCTCCAGAAATGCTTGGAATGTAGAAAGAGCTTCAGTTGCAACTTCCACCTGATCCAGCACCAGAACATCCACACAGGAGAATGCCCCTACAAGTGTGGGGAGTGTGCAAAGGGCTGTAGCTAGAGCTCCCACCTGAGGGCACACCAGCACATCCACACTGGAGAGGGGCCCTGTGAGTGCCCCGAGTGTGAGAAGAGCTTCTCACAGAGCTCAATCTTGACCTGACACCCATAGAGGTACCTGTAAAGGGAAGCCCTGCAAGTGCCCTGAGTGTGGGAAGAGCTTTGTACACCGCTCCAGCTCCATTCCCCATGGACAAATCAGTGCTGGATGATCCCCAATGACTCCCGTTGGGCAGAGTCCTGGTGATCCACGGTCCTGGTGATACATGCTGGGAAGAGACTGGGCTGGGGGTGCTCCACATCTTCCTGCCTCCCTGTGAACACCTTGATGAATGTAGGGGCAGGAACATCCATCAGAACACACACCGATGGTTGGAACTGAAGACTGATGGCCCTTGGAGATCCATGGGGATGCAGAGATCCACCTCCAGCCCCCGGAGGAGCCTATGCCAAAGCACAGGGATGTCTGAGAGGAGGCTGTGACTCCATGGGAGACTCGTGGACAGAGTCCTGCTGGAGCCATCTGTCTTTGAAGGACTGACCCTGTGACAGAGTGACCCACACTGCAGGAGTCGGTGGGGGGCTGGTGCCTGTGGGATGGACTCAGGTTGGAGAAGTTCCTGGGAAACTTTCCCATGGGAGGTACCCCAGAGTACAGCAGGGAAATTATTCCTGTCCCTGAGCAGAGGATGAAGCCACGGGGGATGAATTGACCATGGCCCTATTCACTGTCTCCTGCAGTGCTGGAGTAGGAGGTAGAGCTGGAAGGAGGGAGGGGTGGGGGAAGGTGTCTTGAAGGGTTTTCTTTTACTTCTTATTATCCTGCTCTGAATTTATTAGCAATAAATTCAATTAATATCTCAAGTTTTTAGCCTGTTTTGCCTGTGACAGTTTTTGATGAGGGATCTCTCCTGGTCCTTATCTCAACTCCTGAACCCCTGGTTAAATTTTATCTCTTCTCTCTGGCTGTGGAGGGAAGTGAGAGAGCGGCTTTGGTGGGTGCCTGGCATCGGGCCAGCTTCACCCCCCTACTATGGGACATGCCACGTTTGGCTTCACGTTGCTGTTGCTTTTGCCTTTCCAATGATTTTATCTTTTGCATTAAATGCTTGTGAAGTGCCCCCGGTGTCCCTCGTGCTCCCTTGGCGCCGGCAGCCCCGTCCCTTCCCCTGCTCGCCCTGCCACGTTCCATCCCGGCTGGAGGAGCCTTGGAGCTGCCGTGGGGGCCGTGGGGCTGCCCCGGGGGCTGCGCCCCGAGCCGGGGCCCCTTCCCAGAGCTCCCAGTCTGCCCATGCTGTTGCCCAGTGTGGATCTTGTGGTGCTTGTTGAGGTACACGGGAGAAATTGCCCCAGCCCTTGCAGTGTGCTGCTCCCAGATGTTGAGATTTGGACACCCCGGAATGGCCTGGCCTGGCAGGAGGCTGAGGAACTGCTACTGCCCTGAACTGCCAGCTCGGGGTCACCTGGAGCTGGAGGTGCTGGGAGCTGCAGCTGAGGCTGTAATGGAGCAGGGACCCACCTGCAGCCCCAGCAGGAGCCCAGGCTGGAGCAGGGGATGCCTGAGAAAGGCCTCGAGCTTGCAGGAAGCCCCTGCAGAGCCATGGAAGTGGCTCCTGGCAGGACCTGTGAGCGTGTGAGGGATCCCCATGGGAGCAGCCTGCTCCTGAGGGACAGTGTCCCGTGGGAGGACCCCAGGCTGGAGCCGGACAAGGATTCCTGCCCCTGAGGGGTTCTGTGCCATGAGCTGACTGTGACCCCCATCCCCTGTGCCTCTGGGTGGGAGAAGGGCAGGAATGTGGGAGAAAGCAAAGCCCAGGAAGCAGACAGAGGTGAGGGAAAGGTGTTTTTGGTAGGATTTGCTTTACTTTTCATTATCCTGCTGTGATTTGTTTGGCAATTGTCCTCGTTCAAAAGATAGGTGTCTGCCAAGGAAGGCTGCAACCTTCCTGGAATGGAAAAGATGAACCCCTCCATCCAAAATACTTTATCTTTGAAATTACGGGGCTTTCAGGCACAGCTATGGGAAAAGAAATAATACTTTGCTAGAATATATATATATATATATATATATATATATATATATATATATATATATATATATATATATATATATATAATAAATAACAACACGGATAAACAAGACCAGCAACAGCACCACAGACCAACAAATCCTAATCCCAGCCCTTTCCCCCCATCGAGCCCAGATTTCCCCTTTCATGCAGTTACATTCGTGACCAGACAGGGACACCGCTCTTTTGGGGATGCCCGGGACAGCGACCTGTACGGCACCGACCCGCCCCGGCAGCGGGCGGGGAGCAGCGAAGGCAGGCGGATCCCATCGGATCCCATCGGGCAGCGTGGGCCCTCCGTACCCCCCAACAGCCGCAGGGATGGTGACAAGAGGGCAGACCTGGGCAGCAAGGCGGCAGCGTAGCCCCGTCCCGGGAAACGGGAGCCCGCTCTCCGCACCACGCGTGACCCTTCGCTCTCTCTGCAATCCCCGGCCACACCAAAAGCGCCGGAGATCAACTCCATCCCCCAGAGTCTCGGAATCCACTGCAATATCTCCTGAGGTATTTCTGCAATTCCTAAGAAAAATTTCCCCTAGAGAGGGAAGTCACTCCCCAGCCAAGACTTCCAAACTCTCCATTCCCTGGCTGAGCCATTCGTGTGGTACATGAGATTGCGCGGTCATTTCATTTGTTTGCCCCTATTTGCCTCCCCTCTCTCCCCCTCACCGTTTTTTCTTTCAGGTAGAAGATGGCATAAAAAATTGTCTCACCATAAAAACCCAAACATACAACCACCACCAACAACACCTTATCCCCAGCAATAATAAATTCAATTAACTTCCCCAAGTCAGTTGTGTCCATGAGTGACCTCTCCCTGTCCTTACCCGGACCCTGGAGCCTCTCCTTGTGTTCTGTTCCCTGCCCAGCCTCAGTGACAGAGCGATTTTGGTGGCACCAGGCACCCGGCCAGACCCAGCCAATCCCAACAATCCCTGCGTTAATTCACTCCACCATTAACCAGCCCCACGGCAGGTCTGGCTACAAGGGGAGGCAGCGAAAGGAATACAAACTGGGAAAAATGTGACACAGTGAGAGGAGAGATGTGCGATTGGGCGAAATCTCCCTCCCCGAACTGCCAGGGGGAGAAGGAGGGAGAATCTGGTGCAAAGTAAAGGGGAGAGGAGAAAGCATAGGGCTGGAGCTGTGGAAGGCAGATGGAGATGGCCATGGGCAGCCGGTGTTTTCCTTTCCAGCTCTGTGGAGTGAATGGGAGCGGTGTAAAATCCGTCAAGAAACAAAGAGGAGAGAGAGCAGGTGGTGGAAACCGCTGACAATTTGGATTCAATTTATCTGTCTGAAGTACAAACGCCAGCAGTCTCCTAGCAGTGACAGATGCCCACCTGTGATGTGTGTGCTCTGCTGCTCCTCTGGCTGCAGCCCGTCAATTAAAACCTCCATAAGCATCTTCCCGGTGGCTGCTTCGCTTTTTGGGGCCATTTATGGCAATTACGCAGGGTTTTTTAAACTTTTTTCTGTTTTTTCGGGATAGAAGGGACCCCCTGGCGGGGACGCCCCCGGGTCAGGTGCCTCCGGGCTGTTTTGAGGCAGGAGGAACCCATTGCGGCAGTGCGAGACAAAGTGGGGAGTGGGATTTACAGAGGGGCCCGGCCGGACCTGGTGGGGCACTCTGCGGGAATAAGACATTGACCCGCATGGGGTCAGTGAGCAGTTTGAAGGGTCTGAGCGTGGAAGGGGCTCACAGCTTCTCGTTGAGACAAAAAAAGATAGTTGGAGAAGCTGGTAAGAGTCGCCTTTGCCCCTGAAAGGAGTTCTACCAAGGTCATTGTCGTGGAAATGAAGGAGAAGAAAAGATAAACGGGGTGGGGGTGGGGGGGGCGACCTTGCAGGAGTTGGATGTTGGCGGAAAACAGTTGTGGAGACCACCTTGCACCAATGAACATGATATTAATTTATTGTATACAATGAATAGGTATAAACTTTGCGAGAAGGTATAAAAGACAGCCTGCTGCTAAAATAAACAGAGCGAAGCCATCTCAAATGCATGGTGGTCTTCTGTGTGTTACCATTGTCTCAACAGTGACTTCCGAGTGCCCTCCTGATCTAAAGAGATGTAAATGTTGATCCTCCTCGGCTCGGGACCTGGCCCCTAACAGCTGACAGGATCCGCAGGCAGAGCTCCATGGTGATAATCTTAGGTCGCGCTTTCCTGCCCAGCTCCGATCTGCTCCGGGAGACCCCAAACCCTCTGCTCTGTCCCAGACTGGCCCCAGCGGTTCCTCCGCTGCTGCAAAACCCGGCCGGTGACGCTGAGGTGCTGCTGCTCGCCGGGAGCGTCACGGCAAATCTTTCTGAAAAGGGTTTTTCAGTGGATGGGAGCGATTTTCCAGGGTTCCTGGGCTCCACAGGTTCCGCGGCTCCTTCAGTCATACGGGGCGGCCGAGAGCGCTCGGTGCACAGTTGCATTTTTAAATTTTATTTTATTCTTTACCTTTTCTTGCACTCGCACCTCGCCCGTGCCTCGCTGCGACTCCTTCAGAGACCCAGGGGGCAGCGGGGGCACAAACCTGAGCCGAGGGTGGGGAGGGACTCCCGATGGTGGGGCAGGGACCGACCGGGTGTGGAGATGAGCTGTGACCTTGAAAGGTGTTGCTTGATACTCCGTACTTTACTTTTGGCAATAAGAGGTCCTTCAGCAGCAATGTCTCTCCCAGCCACTGGTTTCTGGCTCAGAACCAGCTTGAAACGTGGACAAGAAACCCTAAGTCCCAGCAGAAAAAGCTCTGCCATTACTTTTTATTTTTTCACAGTTTTTGTTTGTTTGTTTGTTTGTTTTTATTTTTATTTCTGAGACATATTTAACTTTTTTTTTTTTTTTTCTATAATCCCGTGTTTATTCTCTATCCCCTCACCCACAGCCACTCTGGTGCCATGAGGCCCCGGCTCAAAGGGAAGCCACAAAACCCTCTGGAAATAAAGCCAGTCTGGGGGAAAACCCTACAAGGGGGATTGAATTCCATGGATAGCACTGGCTGAGAGC
The DNA here is from genome assembly GCF_050655825.1 of Lonchura striata. NCBI lineage: Eukaryota > Metazoa > Chordata > Aves > Passeriformes > Estrildidae > Lonchura > Lonchura striata. Next base: position 2,021,460 of record NC_140737.1, read on the forward strand.
TGGAGATTCCAAATGCTCCAAGAAGCCAGAGAGAACTGCACTGGCACCTCTGACACTCCCGAGCAGAGTGACCTCTCCCACCCCCCAAAATATGCAGGTTTGGGTCAGCTGAGGAAAAGAGCTGGAAAAAGGGACTGGAAAGGGAATGGAGCTTGAGAGGATCCCTCAGCTATCGCCCGGAAAGTAAGGGCTTTCTGCAGGAAAGCCACAGGAAAGTCCTCCAAAAACCAAAAAAATAATGATTAATTTTCTAACTCTTTCCTCTCCTGTTTCCAGAAGGTCCTGTACGAGTCCTGCTGGGAGAAGCCAGGGGTGGGGGTAGACTCAGAGTCTAACTGGGGAGAAAAGTTTAACTGGGGCAAGGAAATGTTTATTGTAGGGAGAAAATGTGAATGGAGGGTATTTGAATGGGAGGGGATGATTTGAATTGGGGAGAGAAAATTAAGCGGGGGAGGAGCCCCGCAGCTCTTGGCTGTGTTCTGAAGGTGCTGCCAGCAGTTCCCCTGCTCCCACTCCCCAGGCTGGGGGTGCAGAGCTGCCGCTGCTCCCCAGGAATGTCACAGGATAGAAACTCCATTCAAGCTTTTATGTTCCCAGTCACTCCCAATAAGATCCCAGTTACCCCCAACATGGTTCCAGTTTCTCCCAGTCATGCCCTGTATGGTTCCTTCCACTCTCAGTCATTCCCAGGAGTCCAGTATGGCCCCAGTAACTTCCAGTATGAACCCAGTCACTCCCAGTCACTCCTTCTAGGATGTCATTTGCCCACATCATGGTCCCAGTTGCTCCAAGCATGATCCCAGTGAGTCCAGTCTCACCCAGTATGATCCCAGTAACTTCCAGACACTCCCAGTATTAGGGGACTGACTCCCAGTCAGGTTTAATCCTTGTTACCCCCATGTAAGAGACAATCCAAAGTTTCCTTCACTTGCCTCACAATTGTCGCAAGGACCCTGAAGACCCCCGACAGGAGTTCTGGCTTGGCTGAGGTGGATGTGGACACTTGCCAAGTGACTGTTTGCAGGTGCACTCGCTGTATTTCTACAGAACACTGCATTTGAGCCGGTTGTGACAAGCGGTGGCTTGTCCCTCATGCCTGCACCTGCTTCACAGACCAAGGGGTCTCTTCACAATGGCCCATCAGTCTTCCCAACCTTCTGGCCAGATGTCACTGGCTTTGGCTAAAGACTATATAAACTGTAACATTTTTGGGATGACTTTGGTTAATTCCCATGCAGAATGGCGAATCCATGTGGCTGGACCATTGAGGGTCTTGTCTCAGATGGTGGTAGCTATTCCCCTTTCCCCTTTTTCTTTCTATCCTTTATTTCCTTTCTGTCCCCTCTATCGCATTTGCTGTTGGTACCACAATAAAGGTGCATTTGTTACAATTAAACTGATGGTCCCTTGCTGTTTGCCTTTTTGCACTTTTGGGATGGATTAATGAACCATCATGACACCGCGCACGAGTGGATCGTTACACCCCAGTATGATCCCAGCAGAATATCTGGGGGGTCCGCAGGGGTCAGGACCCCCCAAAACCTCTCACAGACACCCCAAGCCCCTCCAAGCACCCTCCCAGTTGCCTGTCTCCATCCCAAAACCCCCAAACCCTCTCCTAGTCCCTTTCCAGCCCCACAAGGACTCACCAAGACCCCTCCCAGTCCCTTCCCTGCATAAATACCCTCATTCCAACACCCACTTTTGCATCCCATGTCTCATTCCAGTCCCTCCAGGCTTACTCAAATCCCTCCCAGTTACACCCAGCACCTCCAAACTCCCTCCAATTCTCATCAGGACACCCAGAACCCCATCCCATCCTCCCCAACATCCTTTAACCTCCTTCTCAGCCCTTCCACACCCCCCAGCCCCTCTCCCAGTTTAAGCCAGGCTATCTCAAATATCTCAGTTACTACCAGCAGAACCCAATCCCCCTCCCAGTCCCCCCAGTGCCTCCCCCCTGTCCCTGGTGCTGTGGGGGCCGGGCTGTGCCCCAGTGCTGACTCAGGGGTGCTCCAGGCTGATGTGCTCCACCTGGCAGCTGCAGGTGACCCTGCCCTGGGAGTGGGGGGGGTTTCCAGCAGCACCAGGAGCTGGTGGGTCCAGTCCCCGCTGGGGACCACATTGGTGGCCACCACAGAGAGCTCCTGCTGGCCCTGGAACCACTTCAGCTGGGTGTGGCCAGGGTAGAAATCCATCATGGACCAGAGTAGGCAGCCGGGACCAAGCTAGGAGCTCGAGGGTTCCAGTGAGATGGACACACTGGGGAGCACTAGGAGAGAGTGGGGACACGCTGGGATCAGTGGGGGAGGGCACTGGGAGAGACAGGAGAGGGCTGGTGTGGCATTGAGAGGGACTGGGAGTGCACTGCGAGGACTGTGGGAGCACTGAGAGCGAGCAGAATGGAATGGGGGGCACTGGGAGAGAGGATGGAGGTCTCAGAGTGAAATGAGAAGGACTGGGAGGGAGTTTGTGGACACTGGGAGGGACTGTGGTGGCACTGCTATGATCTGTGAACCCATCCCACGGCCAGCAGCCCCCTCACACTGCTACAGCCCCAGGGGTCACTCTGCCACAGGGTCAATCCTGCCAGGACAGCTGGCTCCACGGGGAGCCCCTCTGGCCATGGGGCTCCATGAGGTCACAGCCTCCTCTCAGGCATCCCCCTGTGCCAGGGGGCTGCTCCAGGGGCTGTGGGGGTGATCTCTGCACCTTGGGGATCTCTGCATCCAGCACCTCCATCTTTAGAACCACCAGGGATTGGCTCTGCTGGACACTCAGGATGCTTCCAGCAGCTTATCTCAGAGCCCACCCCACTACCACAACCAGTCTGTGCAAACCAAATACATCCCAAAAAATGGGGTCCCAGATATCCAAGAACTCAGATGCACCCCAGAATGGGATGGAGGTGTTCAGGGACTCAGCTGCACCCAGAAATGAGGCCCCAGGTGAGGATGTTCTCTGCTTGGCTGAGCCCTGCCTGAGGGCTGGGGCTGAAGCAAGGGGGGACAACCTCCTCCAGCGGGGATGTCCCACAAATGGGGGAGCCCCACAAGATCCTCAGAACTCCCGAGGCTGGGCTGGTCTTCCTGGATGGAAGTAGGCACCAAAACTGCTCCATCCCTGCCCTCTGCAACTGGAGAGGAAATAAATGAAAAGGCCCAGGAGCTGAGAATGAATGGGAGAGATCCTGCCCTGAGCATTGGCATGGGTATAATAGACCCAGCCTGGGCACAGGGAGTGGATTTATTACCAACCAAATCACAGCAGGACAAGGAGAAGGGAAAGAAATCCCTCCAACACCTTCCACATATCTGACAGGGATCACCCAGAACAGGGATCACCAGGGCTCTTCCCAAGGGGTTGCTGAGGATCATCCAACGTGGATTCTCCTTGGTGGGTGGAGCTGGAGCAGCGCACGAAGCTCTTCCTGCATTCGGAGCACTCGTAGGGCCTCTCCCCAGTGTGGAGGCGCCAGTTCAGGAGGAGGCTGGAGTTGTGCTTGAAGCCCTTCCCGCAGCCGGGGCAGCGGAAGGGCCTCTCCTCGATGTGAATGCGCTGGTGCAGGAGGAGACGGGATGACCTCAGAAACCGCTTCCCACACTGGGGACACTCGTAGGGCCTCTCCCCGGTGTGCAGCATCTGGTGTTCCCTCAGGCTGGAGCTCCGCCTGAAGCTCTTCCCACATTCCAAGCAGGTGTGGGGCCGTTCCCCAGTGTGCATCCTGCTGTGGCTGATGAGGTTGAAGCTCTTGCTGAAGCCCTTCCCACATTCCCCACACTTGTAGGGCTTTTCCCCCATGTGGATCACCTGGTGCTCCCTCAGATGGGAGCTGTACCTGAAGCCCTTCCCACATTCCAAGCACTTGTGTGGCTTCTCGCCAGCCTTAGGCGTCTCCTTCACCAGCTCCGAGCTCTGGCTGGATCTCTCGCCGCCTTCCTGGCACAGGGCATGTCCCTCCTTCCCACAGCTCCCTCGGCAGGCTTTGCAGACCCTCCTTGTGAGGAACCTCTGGGCCTTTTCCTCCATCCACCCAAGGCTTGGCAATGACAAATCCTGGTTTGGGGAAAAAACAAGGGGTGAGAGCCTTGGGCTGGGGGTTCCTCCTGCAGAAGTACATCGCTGGAAGTCTTCAGGAGTCCAAACAAAAAATCTGTGAAGCACCAAGATTCAGCTCCCAAAATAACCCTCATAGGAGATCCACCTCTCTTGTCTCTCCAGTCTGAGGTTTGGTCGTTTCCATTCCTTGAGCTGATAGGGGTCCCGTGGCTCCTGGGGTTTCCCCTCTCTGGGGTCTTGCTTACAGATGACCATGGGGGTTTTGCTTACAGATGACCATGGGTTTTCCCAGTGGTTCCTGACTCTCTGCTCCAGGATTCCAGGGGTCCCCACACTCCAGGCTCTTCCCTCCCCACTTCAGGCTGCCAGGTCTCACACAATTCTGGAATCACCCCTCTGACTTTTACCCATTCTAGGGGTCTAGGGGTTCCACTCCACTGCTCTTCTGGAGGAGTCCCCAAGACTGATGTCCTCCACCTACCAGTACCTGGTGATTGCCATGAGGACCCCCAAATATCCCCCAAAGGGTGATTTAAGACTCAGCCTTGGGGTCCTGCAAGATCCAAATATGCCCCCAAAAACCAAACCCTCCCAAGGACCACAAAAGTATTTGGGTCTCTATTCTAGAATCTGAAAACTCTAAACATTCTCCCTAGAGGAACTCCTCTGGAAGACTCCCTGCTACACCAGTAGGATGGAAACTTGTGCTTCTCCTTCTGCTGCTCTTCCTGCCCCACCTCCTCCTTGACCACACTGGATGCCCCTTTCCCACCCCCTTCTGCCCCATGGCTGCCACAGCATCAGCTGCTGGGTGTGGGGAACAGCCCCATAAGGTCGTTTGGGGATCCCCCCAGTGCGGATCCATCCCCTCCCACAGCAATGGGGAATTGCTTCAGGGATTGAATGATGGGGACACAAAGGGAGCACCATGAGAACCTCTTTCCTGTTGTCCCTCCTCCCGTTATCCACCTCTCCCATCCCTTTTCCATCATTGCCTCTAAATCCCAGCTCCCCTACGGCTCAATTTGGGGGTGACCCAGTCCCCTCTCTCACTCCATCTAGGTGTCCTAAATGCCCTTTTATGGCTTCTCCCCCTCTTTCCTGTCATGTTGAAAGGAGTAAGATGGAAGTGTCTGTACAAAGAGGTGGTGTGAATATCCTCCAAGATAGGGCAAGGAGTTTGTAGATAAGGAAGTGACAGAAGAAACCATCAGTGTCAGAAAATGTTATTAATCAACAGGAACTGCTGCTCAGCTAAAGTCCAGGTAAATTCCAGAACTGTGTGAAGAACAAAGATTTAACAGAGACATGAATATAGTATTGTTTACAAAAGGGGAGAATGTTGAGGCAGTTTGCACATTCCCGCAGAGATAATTAAGGACATGGACACCCAGGGAGGCAATAAGGGAAGTGAAGAAGGGATTTGGACAACAGGGGATAGATAGTGTTGGTGTGGTGGGAAGGGCCTGGGTGAAGGGGAGCGTGCAGCAATATGATTAAGGCAAGAAGCAGCAGAAGAACCTGTATGAGAAGAAAAAAAAAGATGTAAAAGAGAAGGAAGATAAAAATACAAAGGATTGGGATTTTTTACAGCACCTTCCTCCGTCTTATACTCAAAATAAGTCAGCTGCAGGTCCTTTCTAGGCCCGGTTTCCTAGACAGGAAAAGCAGGAGGTCAGGATGCCAGGGGTTTCTCTGCGCTGGCAGCGGCAGCACCGGGCGCAGAGGTGCGGCACCGGGAGCACGGGCTGGGGCCTGTGGGGAGCTGCGGGGCCGGGCCGGGGCTGTGGGGCAGCCGGGGCTCAGCGCCGGGCGCTGCCTGACCCCACCAGCCCCGGGCAGGGCCGGCAGTGGCCCCCGGCCCCCAGGAGGCTGCGGGACGCCCCGGCCGCTGCCCGGCCCCGGGGAGCTGCCGGCCCTGCCCGCCGGGGGGGCCGCCTTTGGACACTGCGGCAGGACAGGCACCGGCTCTGCCACACGGGCTGGGCAGGGACCCTGAGCACAGGGGGGAAAACAAAGGAACAGCTGGGAAATGCAGAGTGCACATGAAGGATCAGGATTTGCTGTTCAGGATTTGCTTTGGGTCCCTGCAGAAAGGAAAGGTTTTGCAGAAAGCTCAGCAGCTCTCAGAGGATGAGCACCCACAGGCAGTGACCGGGGCTGCAGGAGTGGCACAAGAAGGCCCTGCAGCACTTGGGCACAAAGGCACAGCAGCTGAAGGCAAGAAGGGATGAGCAAAAGGCCAAGCTGAAGGCAAAGGCTACGGCAGAGTTCCCACAGCCCCTGAGGGATCAACCCCAGGGCCCAAGGGGGCCCCAGCACCCAGGGCATGACGGGGTCGGCCACAAGCACCTGGCAGAGGCATTGCCCTCCTGGCCAGGGCAGAGCCCACCCAAACAGCCCCTGGGAAGGAGTCAGGGCTCCAGCTGCAGCCCACAAGGACACTGCAAGCACAGAGAGCAGCACCCTCAGCAGGAGCAAGTCCACCCCTGCATGGACATGGATTGTCAGGGCTCTCTGAGCTCCCATCACACCAGGGCACCACAATGGAGCCCTTGAGAACATTCAGGGTGGCTCTGAATCAAGAGGCCTCTCCTGATGGACGCAGGGGCCTCTCAATCTCCTTTGAATCTCAGATGTAAGGGGGGAAGATTGTCAAGAAGTTGTTTGATCATTCAGGAGCTAAGGGGGAAAAATGAGCAGGTGAGTATTCTTCAATCACTATTAATAGATGTGGGAGATAGATTTGAAATGCATGGATTTCTACTTCCTCCTGATTGTGATCATTATTTACCTGGGAAGGGATTTGATGGCGAATGTGGAAATACAGATTTATATTCTAAAAGGTAAAGCAGAGGCTAATGCTGTACCTTTGACTCAGATAAGTGGCAAAGCCAGTGCCGAAGTGAACACAGAAGTGTGGGCAGCCACAGGAAAAGAGGGAAAATTTGATGTGGAGCCTCTCCAAATTACTTTGAAGCAACCAGGACAAGTGGGGTCTAAAAGCAACACCCTGTTCCAGGGGAGGGAAGGAAGGGCTCACAGCCTGGTATTGAGTCCCTGTTAAAGGCAGGGCTCTTGGAGCCAGGGATGTCTCCCTACAGCACTCCTAACCTGCCAGTCAAGAAAATGGATGACTGGTCATAAGGAAAACAGAATTTTCAAGTGTTAAAATGAAGTTTAACTGAGGTTGCTGTCCTGGCTCTCCTAGACAGGAAAAAAGAATTTGAAATGTATGTGGATATTAAACAGGGCCATGCCAAAGGAATTCTTCTGCTAAAATGTTTCACCCGTGGCCAGAGCGGCCTCATTGTCTGCAGAATTCACCTTTAGGCTTCATTTTTAAAAACCAGAAGAACTTTAAAGATGACCTTTAAACTGGTAAACAGTTAATATTGTATTGTTAAAAGTAGCTTTTAGCCACACATGAATCACAGAATGGCTTCCCAGGAAAAGAAGATTCCTTCCAGGCAGCCAGCAGAGGAGCTTTAGAAATGCAAATTAAACTGCTGGGGCAAAGTGGGAACAATGTTCCTCGGTCTCTTGCCTGGGGCAGGAATTGGCTGATTCCCTCTGCCCCTCACCCCAAGCTCTGCCTGCTTGCACAGATGGAATTTGCACTGCTAAAGGCAGAGCCCATGGTGAGCATATCTGACTCTGCAACAGAAATGGCTGAAGCTGCAGAGGGAAACAGCAAATGGAGAATGTCATAAAAACTAAAATAAGTGGGGGGGGGAATCATTCCTCTGTCCACTCCAACATGTGCTGTCACTGTCTATGTTATACAGGGTGTATTAGAGCACTGGAGTTTTTTTTCTACCAAAAGTACAGAGAAATCAGTTGGAATCCAAACATTTGATTATTTAATTAGAGAAAAGCAGTCAAGTGATGCAGCCCTGGCTGGAGGCAGCACCCAGAAAAAATCCTACAACACCATGGACCAGCCCCTGGGAACCCTAAGGAACTCATATCAGGAGACAGAGAAACCATTCATCATTTCAAAGGCATCATTAGATGACAAGCTGTTCTCCTAATAAGAACCAACCAGACAGCTCCAGCTCCTGACCTTCCTGCTGACCAATCCACTGAAATGAGGAACACAACATTTCACCATGGGATGGGATCAGATTATCTTATAGCAGAAAAAGGAGGAGTTTCTGGAAAATTAAATGGCTGAAACTGTTGCTTGCAAAGAGATTATAAAGGAAAAGTGGTGAAACAGATAAGAAAGGAAATAAGAAAGCAGCTCATGTTCCAGCCAAACTTGGAAAGGATGGGAATAGGACACGGTTTTGTGGTTCCCTGGCAGACCACGGATTAAATGATTGCTGTTTCTCCTCTTATGTTTTACAGCAAATCTCATCTGTTTAGAATGGGACATGGGCATGAATGGAGATGTGGGGACAATGACAGGGATGGAAACATGTTGGGGAGACAGCCATGGGTGAGGACATTGTGGGACATGGGCAGTGACAAGTGGGGACACAGCCATGGCTGGTGCCATGGGAGGAACTTGCAGGGGATGAGGGGGATGCTGGGTTTGAGGGAGTTGAGGGTTCCTGGGCAGGACTTGGATCCTGCTGAGGCCTTTGGGGAGCCCAGGCCGAGCGGCTCCGGCTGCGCTGGGAGACCCTGGTGGAGGTTCTGGGGCAGCTGCTCAAGGACCCCTGACCTGGAGCCCCAGCTGGGCACTGGGCCCCTGGAAGGGGATGAACGTCCTTGTCCCTAGGAGGGAAACCCCAACACCCCCAGGGTGTCGGGGACAGCTGAGGGGCTACAACAGGGAGGGGAAAGCCCGACAGAGCTGTCCCCCTCCTAAGCTACATCCCAAAAGTCCCAAAACTCAGGGATTCCTCCCAGGAAAAAGCAGCCAGGAGGGATGTGAATTGAGAGAAAGAGGATGTGTGACTGAGCAGGAGTGGCCTGGAACCCCCAAACCCAAGCACGGAAGAGGGGGTTGGGGATTTATGGGATGGTTGGGAAAGGGCAAGAGAATGGGGGAATAGAGGGGGCTGGGACCTCCAAAGAGTGGGGCAGGGTGCTGGAAAGTCCAAATTGTGTTGGATCTGTAGATTTGGGGAACAAGAAACAGGGGGAGAGGGGAGGGAAAGGTGCGATTGAGATTGAAGAAGCATGGTTCCCTGTCTAGCAGCACTCGTTCCATTGAGCAATTTCCTGCGGCTTGGGGTGGGGGTCCTCGCAGATTCGCACTGCTGGGAGACCCCACGCCCTCTGCCCATCCCAGCGAGTCCGTGTCGCTGGGGCCCTCGAGCTTCCAGCTCGGCCCCGGCTGCCCTTTCTGTTCTACCCTTTCCACACCCAGCTGAGGTGGTTCCAGGGCCAGCAGAAGCTCTCAGTTGTGGCCACCGACGTGGGGGGACTGGACCCACCAGCTCCTGGTGCTGCTGGAAACCCCCCCAGCATGGGGTCACCTGCAGCTGCCAGGTGGAGCACCCCTGAGCCGGCACCGGGGCACGGCCCGGCCCCCACAGCACCGGCAGGGGCTGGGAGGACAGGGAGGGGAATTGGAGTCCTGAAGTTAACTGGGAGCCTCTCACTGAGAACCCCTTCCCCCTGTCCCACCTCCCCCTATCCCCCTCTCCCACCCCTTTCCACCGGGTCCCGTCCAAGCCCCGCTCACCTGAGAGCTCCTCGCCTGCAGCCGAAGGATGGAGGAGGAGGAGGAGGAGCGGGAGGAAGAGGAGGGGTAGAGGAGGAGCAGGAGCAGGAAGAGGAGCGGCCGGAGGAGGCTCCACGTGCGTCCTTCGCTCGCTGGATCTGCGGCTCCTTCGCGCTGGGAGCATCGCCCCCTGCATCCCGCAGGGGACCGGGGAGGGGGACCTCGCTCCGAATATCTTGGGCGGTCCCGGCAGGGGTTTTTTTTAAGGAAGGAGGGATATTTGGAGCTCACCCGAAGTATCTTTTGGGGGTTTCTGTTTCTTTTTTTTCGGGACGGGGCGGGCGGAGCGATGTTTGGATCTTGTAGGAGTCCAAAGCTGACACGAAATCCCCTTTGGGTGGATACTGCGGGGATCCTGGGAGGTGTTTTTTTTGGGGATGTCGCGGTGCGGCTGCCGGGTGGGTGAGGGATGGAGGTCCCTGGAACCACGTGCCGGCAGCAGAAAGGGGAGTGGAGTCCCTACCCTGAAATGGGGGCCTGGGGAGGGGGGACCCCGACAGCCGGGCGTGAAGGGAGCCTGAAGAAGGAGCAGCCGAGAGAAGGGATGAGCCTGGAGTGGGGGACACCCTGGGACACCAAAGTGGGAATCCCAGAGAGAGGGAACCCCCTAGACTCCCGTCACCTCGGAGCAGAGAGTCAGAGGAGGAGGGACCCCTGGGACCCCAAAACCCTCGGCATCCCTTAGTGCAACCCCAGAGAGGGGTGGACCCCTGGGACTCTCATCAGCCCAGAGAAGTGGGACTCCCAGAACCCCAGCGTGGGGGGATCCCTGGGAAACTTGGAGCAGGCAGAGATTCTGCAGAGGAGGAACCTCCTCCCGTACATAGGCAGGACCCGAAGCATCCACAAGGGGAAACCCCAGGGAGGGGTTTTTTCCTCTGAGTCTTGATGTTTTGGAGGTTTTTGTGGACACGAGATATCTTCTAGAGATGGACTTCTAGAGATGGACTCAGGCAGGAGGAACCTCCAGGCCAATGTGCTCACCCCTTGTTTTTCCTTCAAAACCAGACTTCTTATTCCCAAGGCTTGGCCAAATGGAGGAGGAGGAGGCAGTGAGGAAGATGCTCCAGACACCCAGGCAGCTGAAGAGGAAGTCACTGCCCCTTTTCCCCTCTCTCCTGCTCCATCTCCCAGCCCAGTATGGCCCCCAGCTGTAGGACAACCTCTCTGCCAGTGCTGTTCTGCCAGGGATGGACTGGGGGGATCCCCTTCCCTCTGGCATGGAGTCAAATCCCATCTTCTCCTTGTCCTTCCTCTCCTTGCTCATTTTCCTTTCTTCTTCCCCTCCCTCCTTCCTTCCTTCCTTCCTTCCTTCCTTCCTTCCTTCCTTCCTTCCTTCCTTCCTTCCTTCCTTCCTTCCTTCCTTCCTTCCTTCCTTCCTTCCTTCCTTCCTTCCTTCCTTCCTTCCTTCCTTCCTTCCTTCCTTCCTTCCTTCCTTCCTTCCTTCCTTCCTCTCCCTTTTTTGTTCTTGTTCCTTCCTCTCCTTTTGCCTTTTCCTTCTTCCTTCCTCCCTTTGTCCTTCATGCCCCCAGCACTGAGCTGCAGACAGAGACCAGGGTGGAAAAATCTCCACAGCAGAACTTTGTGGAAGAAGCCATTTTGAGCAGCTCCAAGGGGCAGGAATCCAACAGGGAGGAAATGCCAAAGGGATGCCCCACAAGGAGGGGCTCCAAAACCAGCCCAGTGTGCTCTAAGTAGCAAAGATCTCCCCACTGCTTCATCCAGAAATCCACTCTGGTGGTCCATGAGCAGCTTCACACCAGGGAGAAACCCTACATGTACTTGGAATGTGGGAAGAGCTTCAGCCACACCTCCCACCTCTTCATCCACCACCAAGTACACATGGGGGAATGGCCCTACAAGTGCTTGGAATGTGGGAAGAGCTTCAACTGCAGCTCCTAGCTCATCCCCCACATGTGCCAGCACACAGGGGAATGGCCCTAGAGTCTGGGGAATGTGGGAAGAGCTTCAGCCTGAGCTCAGTCCTAGTCCAGCACCAGAAGATACACTCAGGGGAACAGCCTTACAAGTGCTTCAAGGGTGGGAAGAGCTTCTGCCACAGATCCAGCCTGATCGACCACTAGAAGACCCACAGTGAGGAATGGCCCTACAAGTGTCCCAGATGTGGGAAGGGGTTTAAGAACAGGTAAAATCTCCTCATGCATCAGCAAACGCACATGGAGTAGAGGCCCTTCCACTGCCCTGACTGCAGGAATGGCTTCAACCACAACTCCACCCTCACCATCCACTGGCACATCCACACCGGAGAGAGGCCCTATGAGCGTCCTGAATGTGGGAATGGCTTCTATCAGAGCTCTGCCTTGGCTTCACACAAATGGACCCACCTGTAAGGGAAACCCTGCAAGTGCTGCAAGTGAAGGAAGAGCTTCTTGCGCTGCTCCAACTCCATTCCCCATGGGAGGATTTGCGTTGGCTGATCCCCAGTGATCCCTGTTGTGCAGAGCCCTGATTACCCCTATTTTAGGTGAACTCTTTTGAGAAGACACATGTCTGGTGGTCTCCACATCCTCCTGATTCCCTCTGGGCATCTGGGTGAAGGAAGGGAGGGACAGGGACATCCATCAGGGCTCAGAACGATATCAGGAATTCATCGGGAAGAGTGGATTTGTTGACTTTCAACCCTAAAAGTCTCAGCTCTTCCATCCAATCCTTTTTTCCTGTGGCATCAAGCAACATTGGATGGTCTTGGAGGTATTTTCCTACCTCAGTGGTTTCATTATTCTGATTCTTTATGACCCACAGGTGTCTTCCAAAGGCAAATGGTGATGGACTGGGGCAAAGACCAAGATTTGGGGTGGAAACCCCTCCAACAAAGGCTTTTCCCTCCACTGAACCCAACCCTACAGATACTCTCATGATGCTGACAAGTAACTCCTTTTTTTTTGAGTTTGATTTTATTTCATCCATTTTTATCCCCTACAAACACATAAAATTGTCATAAAAATAAAGAAATTGATTTTACTCTCATCTGGGGAGAAAATGTAGGGCTTGGGAGGATTTGGGGGTGTTTATAGGAATTGGAGGAGTGTTTTCCCTAAAACTGGGGCCACACAGGCTGGGATCACAGAATCACAATTAACCAGCTTGGAAAAGACCCCTGAGATCAAGTCCAGCCTATAACCCAACACCACCCTGTCACCCTGACCACGGCACTGAGTGCTGCATCCAGTTTTAAACAGCTCCAGGGACAGTGACTCTACCACCTCCCTGTGCAGCCCATCCCAATTTCCAATCACACTTCCTCTTAATAACTTCCTAATGTCCAGCCTGAACCTCTCCAGTGCAGCTCCAGGTGGTGTTCTCCTGTCCCGTCACTGTTCCCTGGGAGCAGAGCCCCACCCCACCTGGCTGCCTCATCCTGTCAGGGACTTGCAGATAGTGATGAGGTCTCCCCTGAGCCTGCTCTTCTCCAGGATAAACACCCCCAGCTCCCTCAGCTGCTCCTCACAGGACTTGTGTTCCAGACCCTTCAGCAGCCTTGCTGCCCTTCTCTGGACATGTTCCAGCATCTCAAGATCCTTCCTAAACTGGGGGCTCAGGACTGGACACAACACTCGAGGTGCTGCCCAAGCAGTGCCCAGCACAGGGGAAGAATCACAGCCCTGCTCCTGCTGGCCACACCATTCCTGATCCAGGCCAGGAGCCATTGGCCTTCTTGGCCACCTGGGCACAAGGCTAGTTCATGTCCAGCCTGCTGTCCCTCAGTCCCTGCAGGTCCCTTTCTGCCTGGCTGCTGTCCAGCCACTCTGTCCCCAGCCTGTAGTACTGCAGTGGTTGCTGTGGCCAAAGTGCCGGACACAGAATTTTAACTTGTTAAACCTCACCTTGTTGGATTCATGCCTTGGATCCAGCCTGTCCAGGTCTCTCTGCGGAGCCCTCCTGCCCTCTGACAGATCCACACTCACACTCAGTTTGGTGTCATCTCCATTTTCTGCTGCTCAAAAGAAGCAGTTAAATTGGTCAATAAGTTCTGGTTTTTTCCTCCTCCTGGTAATTTTTTTTATTTTATTTGACACCCTAGAGGCAACTTCTGTGATGGCCTCTATAAATTGATTCTATTTCAACAACACCAGCAACAGGGTTGTGAATGTGAGCACTGTGAATGTAGCCTGTGTGGCTTTAATTGTCCTCAGCTTAGTGCTCAGGCACTTGTGAGCATTTAAAAATCTGCTAATAATGAGTCCTGTTACAAAAATACTGAGTCCCCCATCATGAAAGCACCATGGGTAGCACTGATTGAAAGAGGCAATTGCAGTTGTACTGTTAAAATTCAGGTGGCAGCCAGAAGAGGGGCAACAGCAGCCATGATCTTAAATTCCCAAGGCAAAGACAATAAAACCGTCCTGGCTGTCACCTCACCAGGAGTAAAACAGTGCTGAGAACAGGGCTGGAACCCAATATTTCCTTTCTCTGAAGGTTGGGTCAGGGCAGCACAGGCAGGCCCTGAGCAGTCAGGGAGGTTTGTGGGTGATTGTTGCTCCAATCAAGGAATTCAATGGAAAAAACAATGTATGGTGCAATTGGAGTCTTGGCTTCAGTGTGTGGTGTTGCTGTGCTGGAGGGCAGGAAGGCTCTGCAGGAGGATTTGAACAGCCTGGAGAGATGGGCTGAGGCCAAGTGGAGGAGGTTCCCCAGGGCCCAATATCAGATCCTGTGCTGGGGTCACAACAGCCCCTGCAGAGCCCAGGGCCTGGGGCAGAGGGGCTGGAAAGGGCCCTGGGGGTGCTGGGCAAGAGCAGCTGAGCAGGATCCAGCAGGACCCACCTTCCTGAAAGGAGCCTGGACCAAGGGGGGAATCAGTCTCTTCCTCCACCGAACAAGAAATGGGATGAGAGAAAATGGCCACAAGTTGCACCAGAGAAAGTTTAGATTGGACAGAGGAACGATTTCTTCTCTGAAAGGGTGGTCAAGCACTGGAAGAGGCTGGCAAGGCAGAGTGAGTCACATCCCTGAAGGCATTTCAAGCACCTGTAGGTGTGGTACTTTGGGACATGGTTATGGTGACTTTGGCAATGCTGGGTTGACGGTTGGACTTGATGAGCTCACAGCTCTTTTCCAACCTGGACAATTCTTTTCTCCTTAGAATACTTTGTTTCTCTTGTGGGGTCCCATTTTTCTGTATCAGCTCAAGCTCTGTGTCTCTGGGAGAGACTTTCCTACAAGAGAGAACTTTGAACTGGAGATGAGCTGCCCTGAACATGGAAAGCATTCACCAATGTGAAACATGTTTGCAAAGGAAAAAACAAGGGACAGTTTCTGTTTCCAGAATAGCTTTGATTTGTTCCTATCCACATTAGAAAAGACAGCTGTCCTTTCAAAGGAAAGCATTTTGGGATGGCACAGGCTTGCTGGACATACAGTCTCAATCCTTCTGTTGACAAACCACACAATTTGGTTAGGGGAAGGGGGAAATTTCCTATTTATTTTCTTTACCTAGAAGTATTTCAGCATCTCTGCTTTAAAAAAAAAAAAAAACAACAAAAAAACCAACAAAGTCCACTAGCACAACTTTCCAGAAGACAACAGATATGAAAAACAGAGAAATCAAAAGGTAGACTTTCAATCAATACAGAATATTGTTGGCTTTGACTTCTTGCTTTTTATTTTATTCAATACTACCTCTCTTTTTCTTTGCCTCAGCAAATGGAGAGTTTTATCTTTTCAAACCCATTCCTGGGAGGCAGACAAGATTAATCAGAAATCATCTCTGCCAGTGGCTGTTTTCAGCACGGGCTGTACTTGGCCACCTGAGGCTGTGATGGGCAGGGAAATGTCCCTCCAGTGTCCCTGTGGCTTTGTGCCTGGCACAATCTCTGGTACTAAATTCTCACACCCCAGACACTGAAAGACTAGAACTATATTTACATCCTTCCAGCCTGGAGAGGAAATGGAGAAGAGATAGCAATATTTTAAAAATCCCAAAAATACACACCCAAAAAAACCAGTCCTGAGGGTGCCAAGCCTTGTTCATTATTTACAGGCTTACAGAGTACATAAGGACAATATTTAATCAATGGAGAAGTGTCTGCATGTGCAGAGGGGAGAGCAAGGAGTCAGTGGATCCAAGTTTTCTCCAGAGAAAAAGCCAATGGAGGGTGTGGGAAGGAAAGGGTTAAACACGGAGGGATGGCGAGGAGGGGCTGGATTCCCTCAAGGGGCCCCCCAGAACTGGGAATGCCAAGGATCAGAGAATGCCAGTGGGGGAAAACTCCCCCAGTTCTGCCTATTGCTCTATATTCTCCTCTGTTTTGGGAAGTGGAATCTCTCCCTCATCCCACCAGTCCCAATCCCCCTCCAACCCCTGCTGTGAGTTTTGGGGATTCTGTGGTATTCTGGGGTGGGATTGAGGATTTTGAGGTGGGATCAAGCGATTTTGAGCCTATGCCAACTCTCTAGCTGGGGACCCCAGGAGCACCAGGGGGCTCCAGCCAGACCCTATCTCCTCCAGTAAGGGACTCACACAATCCTCATCCTGCTCCCAGAATCCCTGGGGATCCCCAAACCATCTCTGCATTCCCCCATTTCAAGATCTCCAGACCAAAGGATTGGAAGCTCCCACCCAGGGTAACCTTAACCCTCAGATTTTTATCTCCACCCATCACTTTTCCCTCCTTTCCCCTTCCCGTTTCCCCCACAGCAGGTGGGAGCAGCCAAGAGCCCAGCGCTGCCCCAGCCCGACCGGCCTCGGCTCCATCCCTGCTTCTCCCGCGGGATGCTTTGGGTTTGGGTGGAGGGGGGCCAAAGGTGAGCGCTGGTCGTCGGGGGAGGAGGAGCCGGGATGGAGGAGGAGCGATAAAGGAAGAATGGATGGAAGCAGGAGAATGAGGAAGTGGAGGAGTGGAAGGAAGAGCAGCAGGAAGAAGAATGGGAAGAGAAGGCACCACATGCATCCATCGCTCTCTGTATCTGCAGCCTCCCCGCCCCGAGAGCATTGCCCCCACTCCACATCCCGCAGGAGACTGGGGAGGGGGAGCTCACCCCGAATACCTTGGGTGGTCCCTGGGAAGGTTTTATACGGGGGTTCCCGCTGGCAGCTCCTGGCAGAGCCGTGGGCGGGGGGATGCGGGGTCTCCCCCCGACTGTGGGTTGCTCTCCCTGGGTCAGGCTTGGGATCCACGTGGCGATCACCAGGAGCCAGCGGGGTCTGAGGGGGACACCAGTTTTGTGGAACCCTCCGCAGAGCTGGGTATGGGGGAAGCGTAGAAGCCACGGAGTGTGGAGAGTGGAAAGGGGTGATCCCGGAGCTGGGGAACCCCCGGCAGCCTGAAGAGAGGGGGAGGATGGAGAGTGGGGAAAACAGGGACCCCTTGGACACTGAAATGAAGAGCCTGGAAAGGGGGGACCCCTGGGATTCCCAGGACCCCCAACAGCCCAGAGAATGCGGGAACCCTGGAGAGTGGGATCCCCAGAAGACCAGAGACAAGGAATGACTTGGAGCCCAATGTGGAAAAAACTGAGAGGGGGTGTTGCCCATAAAGAAAACACAAAACAACCGAAGTTGTTTTATGCGGTGCTTTATTGAGGCCCTGGGAGCCTGAGGACTAATGTCCAAAGTCAGAGCCCCCCGAACTAACAAAATCATTGCGTTTATATAGGGTCTATATCAACAGTTGCTCAATTCAGCACATATTTGTCTACGTTACACTCTAACAATCAAATTAATTCTTGTTTAAATTGAACATTCTCTATGATCATAAATTCTTTTCACTCCATTAGATAAAAACAATGTATCCCCAAGATCCCCAAGATCTACCTATCCATCTACTGCCCATTCTTGGAATGCATTCTGAAATAAGTTCCTACTTCCTCAGCATTCCGCACTGCCTTTGCCTAACAACTGTTTCTAACAACACACAGCTTATGGCCTACTAAGAAATTCTAAACCTTAGCCGAACTACTTCTACTAAACTCTTATTAGTCTTCAATGCAACAAGTCCCCCCTTTTGAGCATCCTTCAATCTTCCAGTTGCAAGGATGCTCAATCAGTCGTCTTCAGTCTGTCTTCTCGATTCACTGAAGGAGATGGAGGAGGCGTTGTACTCCTTGTCATTGCGTTGATCAATCTCTGGGTATGAAGTCGTTCTTTGCTGACAATCCCTGCCATACACTTGTAAGCTCCGAGCACAACAAAAGTTAAGATTAGCAGCATTATCACATATTGAATTATTGACGAAATCCAACCAGAGACCTGGAGCCCCAGAGAACTAAACACTTCCCCTACCCAATTGTGTTCTGCCTGTTGTTCTAATCTCTGGGTCTTATCTTCTACTTCTTCTAATTGAGATATGTCTCGTTCGACCTCGACTGTCACATTTGGAATATGGATACAACAGTGATCAATTTTCTGATTCAAATATCCACATACCCCATGCTCCTTTAATAGCAATAAGTCCAATGCCATTCGGTTTTGTAAAGTCATCCTGCTAGTAGCTTGCAATTGTAAATTAAAATCTTTAAACCCCTTTTTGGTGATGGCAACTAATCTTTCGGTTTGCCCCATTAATTTATATAGCATATTCCTATTTCGATAAGCTGCTATTGGTGAGAAGAGTGATTCTAGTGCCCATCCAAATTTTACACCTCCATCAGGTTCATGCCACTGGTCTTCATCATCTATACCTCTTTTAATTTTTGATTTTAACTTTGATTGTTTCCACAGCGGGCACAAGGTGGGAATTCCTAAAGTTACCTGAGTGACTGGTCCGTCAATAGGCATATGTGTGGTCCATTCTCCATGTCCCATTACCCATACCAAATTCCCTGGACTCCTAATGGTTGTAGACTTGCAGCTGATGATTCTTTTACCATCTTTATCTCCTTTAGTCTCTCCTCTTATGGTATGATTATATCCCCTGCACTCGCATCCCCATTTTAACAAAACTCTCACTGGTACTAACCCAATCTAGGTCTCGGGGGTATCGCAAGTTATTACTCGAGTACAGTTCCATATTTCCTTCTGTTCCCTAACCTGTCTTTTTGTAGTATGTAGATTCATTACGCTTGGGTGAGTCTGATTCTTAGTCCCGCTCCATTGGATGCACCAATGAACTTCTCCCAAATAACTGTAGGTTTCTAAAAGGCTAGGTCCCCAAATCGCTCCCCATTCATCTTCTAAGGACTGAGTTTGAGTAATATTTTGGCAAACTTCTTCTTCCTTTTCCCTTTCAGTTCTTAACGTTATTCTGCTACAGTGATGGTTTAATACTGGAGCAGATCCTGAAATGACACATTGATATTGTTGAATCGGAGTCTCTAACTATGTGAAATATCCTGACATCCCTTGACAATATTCCCTAGTGACTCGTTCAAGTATTAAGCATCCGTGCTGCCACTCGTGATATTTTTGAGAAACAAGCTTACAATTCTGTGTCACATTTATGTAGGCCTCAGGCATATCCCCTACTGGTATAATTCCCCAGGGGATTGGCTCTCCTGCTGATTGAGTTAGTGGTAGACAGGCTGTAATCTTTGTCACGTGCTGAATTACTCTAAAATCTCTTATTAATCCTACTATCAAATTTTCTTGCTTTGGTTTAGGGTAAAATGACATAGTCCTGTTCTCTGCCTCTCTGATCCTTCTGAATTTTGCTTCCCCTCGGGAAAAAGATACAGCTGTTCTAGCATGTCCCCACCATACATCCTGAGCTACCCAACACCAATAATTCCCTTCATCTGACACCTGGGTATCCTTTATCACCAAGGTCAACACTCCTCCCAACCGATTCCTTATTTGATATTTCTTTCCTAAATTTACATTCCCTGACTGAAACCACCATCCGAATTCTGAATAAGAAATGTTATTGTCTATTATATACGTCAGAATTGTTGATGTCCCCTGCACAGCCCAGTACCTTCCCTTGGCGGGGCGTATTTTCTTTCCTAAATGACTCCTTCCTTGCACCTCTCTTCTGCCATATGTACCATCTGTTCCACATACAACCACACAAAGGTACAAACCCTCGTCTCTTCCTAGCCTCGGCTGAGTATAATTTAGCCACCCTACACCTTTTCCATCTTCTTCCCAAAAATTGCTTCTTCCATCTGGTTTTTCCCAATTTCCTTGTTTATTGAATTTCCACCAAGTGACCGTGAACCTAGATCTGCACTCTTGCCGTATGGTAAACAAACAGTTTATTCTAAGAGGGGGTCCATCCCACATGTCTACTTTTGCCCAATAGGGTATCATGGACACTTTTGGATTCTCCTGTTCCCATGATTGAACTCTCAACCTAATGTGTTGAAAACTATAGCTCTGCTGTATTCAAATTAGACAAACAGAGGTGGCAGTATCTGCGTGGGTTACTTGAGTCAATTCTAAAGCAGTGTTACCTCTCTGGGCTTCCATATTCCACACTGTAACAGAAGTGAGATTTTTAAATACCTGCCCTTTTTTCCAAAACACAACTATTTCGCTGGCTCCAGCTCTCTGGTTGTCAGAAAATTCACAGACCATCCTTACAGATTTCCCTTCCATAGCTCCGATCACCGGTTCTGAAACAGTGACAACGACATGCCCATCAGTAAACACAAATCTGAAAATAGTGATTGAAACAATTATTAAGAGTACTTTGCCCGAAGAATTAGCCGCGTGGGAGTTACTGCTTGAGACACCCATTGAGTCGGTGCCTTCTTGACGCGGGTGTAGTGTATCCAAGAATCGATTCCGGCCACTTTGATTATGGTGAATGTAGTCAGGATCACCTGATGCGGGCCATCCCACATTTGTCGGAGAGGATCAGTAGACCAGTTCTTTATATATACGTGCTCCCCAGGCTGTACATCATGGACTGGGTTTTCCAGGGAAAGAGGCCTATTCCACCGCAAGGTTCCTCGTAGAGCACTGAGAATTCTGTGTAGTGAAGCAACATAATTATATACCATCTGGTCCCCTGTTACATGTGGGTCTCCTTTCATGATGGTTGCATGGTAAGGTTTCCCATACAAAATCTCATAAGGGCTTACTCCTATTCTTTCCCTGGGTTTTATTCTAATTCGGAGAAGAGCTAGGGGTAAGGCCTGTGGCCATTGTATTTTAGCTTCCTGGCAGATTTTCTTAACTTGCCCTTTTAAAGTCTGATTCATCCTCTCTACCTGCCCACTGGATTGGGGCCTCCATGGGGTATGCAAATTCCAAGTTATATCTAACATTCGGGCAATCTCCTGAACTATGTGAGCAATAAAATGAAGACCCCTATCTGATGACAATCCTAAAGGTACCCCAAATCTGGGTATTATTTCCTTTAACAAAGTCTTAACTACTTCCTTAGCCTGATTTGTTCTGCATGGAAAAGCCTCAGGCCAACCTGAAAATGTACAAACGTACACTAAGAGATACTTGTATCCCTGCGCTCTTGGTAACTCAGAAAAATCTACCTGCCAGTAATCTCCTGGTTCTGGTCCTATTTGTAACCTTCCCATTTGTATCTGCCTGGATTATTCTTCAAACATACTGGGCACATTGCATTCACCCGTTTTGCCAAACTTAACATCTGGTTGGAGACTATTTCACCTTTTAAAAACTTCACCAATGCTTCTGCACCCCAATGACTCTTATTATGTTCTGCTACTAGGATAGCCTTCATTACCCCCGAAGGAACGACCACTTGTCCAGTGTCAGTAACATACCAACAGTAGCACCTTTCTTGGCCTTCAGTAGTGCTGCCAGCTTCTCATCCTCGCTGGAGTATCTCGGAGGCTGGTACAAGTAAGGGGTAGCTGGATTTGTCCTAGTAGGTACTAAAGCCATCTGAGTCCATACCTGCCGTGCTGCCTCCCGCGCTGCCGCATCTGCCAACCGATTGCCTTGGAAGACTTTCCCATCTTCCTTTTGATGTCCACGGACATGCATCACTGCCAGCTGCTCTGGTTTATGTATCGCATCTAATAGAGCCAAAACTTCTTCCTGATGCTTTATAGCAGTCCCTTGGGAGCTCAACAACCCCCTCTCCTTCCATAGTGCACCATGAATGTGCACCACCCCAAAAGCATACTTGGAGTCAGTCCATATGCTCACCCTTCGTCCGGAGCTCAATATTAGTGCTCTGGTGAGCCCAATAATTTCAGCTTTCTGAGCCGACGGACCGGGTGTCAATGCACGCGCTTCTATGACCTGTAATTCTGTAACAACAGAGTATCCCGCGTACCTGATTCCGTTTTCCACATAGCTGGATCCATCCATAAACAGCTCCCAGTCTGCGAAATCCAGAGGCTCATCCTTAAGATCCTGTTGACTGGAATATACTTGTTCAATCGCCTCTACACAATCATGCACAAGCTCATCCTCATTCACCTGACTGCGAAGAAACTCAGCTGGATTAAGATGGCTAGTTGTTTGGAGTTGCACATCATCTTGCTCCCTTAGAATAGCTTGATATTGCAGCATTCAGCTAGATGACAACCAATGACCCCCCTTTTGTTCCAGAACAGCCATTACCATGTGGGGAACATAAACATCTATCTTTCTTCCCAAAGTTAGTTTCCGGGCTTCTTGTATTAAGAGCACCATAGCCGCAACAGCCCGCAAGCAAGGCGGCCAGCCGGTACTTACTGCATCTAGTTGTTTGGAAAAATACCCCACAGGTCTCTTCCAAGATCCCAGTTTCTGTGTTAGGACTCCTAAAGCAAATTTCTGCCTTTCATACACATACAATTGAAAGTCTTTGTTTAAGTCTGGCAGCCCCAGGGCTGGGGCCTCTTTTAGTGCTTGTTTCAGGTCCAGAAAAGCCTTTTTCCTGATGGGAGTCCAATCCAACTGGGGTTCCTTCACAGCCTCATACAGAGGTTTGGAAATGAGTCCAAAATTTAGAATCCACAGTCTGCACCACCCCACCATACCTAGGAAGGATCTCAATTCTTGATGACTCCTAGGGAGGGGAATCGAGCAGATAGCTTCCACTCGATTAGTTCCCAGGCGTCTCTGACCCTAAGCCAATTCACAACCTAGGTACAAGACATTTTTCCTTACCAATTGAGCTTTTTCTTTGGAGACCCGGTATCCCGCCTGTCCCAACATATTCAGCAGAGTGATGGTAAGGTCAATGCAAGTTCCTTTGTCCTGCGTGGCTAAAAGAATATCATCAACATATTGCAGTATGTAGGAAGTAGGAGATTCCTTTACCTGGGTTGTCTTCCATTCCTCCAGCTCTTTTGCCAGCTGATTACCAAAAATAGTAGGGCTGTTTTTGAAACCTTGGGGTAATGAGTCCAGGTGAGTTGTTTCTTCCTTCCTGTTGTTGGGTCCTCCCATTCAAAGACGAAATACTTTATGCTCTCTATTGCCAGTGGGATGCAGAAGAAGGCATCTTTTAAATCAATTACAGTGAACCACTCAAATCGCTCCGACACAGATGTTAGCAAGGTATATGGATTGGCAACAACCGGGTGAATGTCCTTAACTATTTCATTGATGGCCCTTAAATCCTGCACTAACCTATATTTACCATTTGGTTTCCTCACCGGAAATATTGGGGTATTATATTCCGATTCACATTCCCTTAATAATCTTTGGGTTACAAATTGAGTGATCATTGGGGCCACCCCCCTTCGGGCCTCTAATTTAATGGGGTACTGTTTGATTCTCACCGGTTTTGCTCCTTCTTTCAGCTCTATTACAACTGGGTGTGCTGCCTTGGATTTCCCGGGGGTTCCTGTTTCCCATACCCAAGGCACCACAGCATTACTGATTTCATCAGGGATTGGAGCCGGATCCATTTCTTGTATTACAAAAATTTTCCCAATCTCCTCCTCTGGGATCTCCAATTTAACATGGCCTCCTTCAAATAATATTTTGGCATTCAATAAAGATAGTAGGTCCCGCCCAAATAAAGGCTGGGGGCAATTTGGCATATACAAAAATTGGTGATCTAATTCCTTTCCTCCAAACTTTAAACTTAAGGGTTGCAAAAAGGGTCTTTCCTCTAATTGACCCGTAGCCCCTATTACCTGTACCGTGGTGTCACTAAGGGGTCCTAATCACTTATTTAAAACTGAATGTGTGGCTCCCGTATCAACCATGAACTCCTGTTCCCTTCCAGCTACCTCTATTCTTACTCTTAAATCCCGGTCTAGTCAGCTCTGATTCTGAAAATTTCCAAGCATCATCGCCTGAGCCTGTGTTTGGGCACCATCTACTGGCATCATTTGGAATCTTCCCATTAATCCAGCAGTATTCCCTATCCCATTCCGCACTGGACACTCATTTTTCCAATGTCCCAATTGGCGGCAAAAAGCACATTGATTAGGTCCTAACCCATTCTGTCTTCCATTATTTGTCCCTGGTAACCCTGAGTCTTGGAAGCCCCCTCTTCCTACCCCAAATCCTCTACCGCGACCCCTTCCACGACCCCTGCCTCGCTGTCCTCCTCCCCATCCCGCAGTTTGTTGAATTATTGCCAATATCCCTGCCTGCTGCCGCTTAGCTGTTTCCTTCTCTCTATTATTATACACTTTCCATGCCACCTCCAGCATTTTATCAAGCCTTCGGGTGTCATCCCCTTCCAACTTTTGTAGCTTCTTCCTAATATCATCCTGCGATTGTCCCATGAATAATAGGGCTAATTGTAGTTGACCTGGTTCCTCATCAATTTCTAAGTTAGTATACCGCCGAGCAGTTTCCCTCAGCCTCTCTAAAAAGGCTGAGGGTGATTCATTCTTTTCTTGCCTTATCGAATATAACTTAGACCAGTTCAATGTTTTAGGCATCCCCGTCCGAATCCCCTCTATTAATAAGTCTTGATACTTTCGTATAGCTCTATAGCCCTCCGCGCTATTCGGGTTCCATCCTGGATCATCGCTAGGAACCAGCTCATCCACAGTTCCTCTAGTCCTCTCCAACCTTATTTCTTCCCTGGCCCTTTCCTTGGTTGCCCGTAAGACCATTTCCTTCTCTGTAGAATCCATTATGGTGTCCAATAACACCTGTAAATCATTCCAATCAGGATTCTGAGTTTTAATCACCATTTTCACTACTCGTGCTACCCTTTCGGGGTCCTCCTGATAACTGCCAGCTGATTGTTTCCAAATGACCAAATCACCCAGGGAGAAAGGAACCTTTATGAGGACCCTTCCCCCTTGAGGACCCATGGCCTCTCTCAAAGGTGCTATCATATGAGGCCCTTCATTATTCCACCTCCCATACCGGGTCCTTGCTGCAATAGGGGTTCTTTGTTCAACGGGGGAACGGGTGTGAGAATTAGAGTTGGCAGGGGCCTGCATTTCAACATGACTCCCCGGAGAATCATCAAAATGAGTAGCTTCCCTCTCATCCTCATCTTCATCAGAATCGGTCCCTAACTCCTCTTGCTCCTGCTCTGATCTTTCCCTAGGGAGTGACGGCGCCGAGGGAACGGGACGAGAGGGAGGTGCAACTAATAAGGACAAATCCTCCTCCCGTCCAGGGGTTTTTACAGCACATTTTACACATACCTCCCTTGCCTTACACCCAGAACACTCATCCTGATTATTTTCAACCCTTAATACCATAATACCACACTCTTTCTGCCATTCAGTTTTCTGTTCCAAATAACAAAACAAATCCAAATACGGTATCTCATCCCATTTCTCATTTTCTCTCAGATATTGCATTAAGGGGGTTATCACTAAGGTATCCAATGTACCATTCAGGGGCCACTCTGGCCCCCCATCAGATGCATAGAGGGGCCACCAATAATTACAGTAATCTAACATTTTTCTTTTATCCAAATCTTGATAAAACCCCACACTTTTCCATCATCTCAATAAGCATCCTAAAGGAGTATTCCCGGGCACCTTCCCATTAGATTGAACCAATGCCTTAAAGGTCTTAAACAGCATCATTTATAATACGTAATGCACACACCACACTATAATTAAAAGTACCTTTAACAAAATCAAATACAAAGAGACAATTATTAGTTGCAACAATACCGTAAAAAGAAGCACTAACCGAACCAACCAGCTTGCCACTACTCGATGCCGTGAGGGGCAAGTGCCGAGCCTGCGTAGCTTTCGCTTCGACTTACGGTCGGCGCCCAGGCTTTCCACCAAGACGTCTATAACCCAACCCGGCAAGGATTATTACCTCGTCTTCTGGGCAGGCAACCAACACCGGTAACAAAAAATAAAGCACCTTCGGGCTTACCTTCCACAGTCGTCCGTCAGGCGCGGGGGTCGGGCGCAGACCGATGACTCCCCGAGAAGTCCTCGGTGCCGGCGTGGAGTGGATCAGAATGCGAACCGCCCCAGCCACCTTCGGAGTCCTGCCGCGGTTGCCAGAAAACTGTTGCCCATAAAGAAAACACAAAACAACCAAAGTCGTTTTATGCGGTGCTTTATTGAGGGCCCTGGGAGCCTGAGGACTAATGTCCAAAGTCAGAGCCCCCCCGAACTAACAAAATCATTGCGTTTATATAGGGTCTATATCAACAGTTGCTCAATTCAGCACATATTTGTGTACGTTACACTCTAACAATCAAATTAATTCTTGTTTAAATTGAACATTCTCTATGATCATAAATTCTTTTCACTCCATTAGATAAAAACAATGTATCCCCAAGATCCCCAAGATCTACCTATCCATCTTGTCTATTACTGCCCATTCTTGGAATGCATTCTGAAATAAGTTCCTACTTCCTCAGCATTCCACACTGCCCTTGCCTAACAACTGTTTCTAACAACACACAGCTTATGGCCTACTAAGAAATTCTAAACCTTAGCCGAACTACTTCTACTAAACTCTTATTAGTCTTAAATGCAACAGGGGAACTCCTGAAAAGGTTTTTTTTTTTTCTGAATCTTGGAGCTTTTGGCTTAAATGTGGATCTCTTGGACTGAATCTTTATTTTCTGGGGGAGGGAGAGGTGAATCTTCTTCTTTCTGAAATTTATTGAGCTAAATGTTGGTGGTTTTGTTTTTGCAGGGAGCCGAATCTTAATATTTTGAAGGAGTCTTTGCCACAGGATCAAAGTTTTGCGTCTTTTAGGGCTGTGTCTTGGTATTTGAGGGGTATTTTTTGCCTCAATACCTTGGAGGTTTTCATGGACACAAGATACCTGATGACTTCTGAAGATCGACTTTGGCAGAAGGAACCCCCAACACAACACGCTCACCGCTTGTTTTCCTCCCCAAACCAGGATTTGTCAATCCCAAGCCTTGGCTAGATGTAGGAGGAGGCTTCCAGGAAGAGGAAGAACCTTGTAGAAGAGGCCATTTTGAGTGGCTGCAGGGCGCCAGGAATCCAATAGGGAGGAGGAAAAGCCCCCAGGATCCTGTACGAGGAGGGACTGCAAACCCAGCCAAGGGAGCTGTGGGGAGGAAAGACCCTCCCAGGAAGGCGGCCGGAGATCCAGCTGGAGCTTGGAGCTGGTGGAGAAGCCTCATGGCAGTGAGAAGCTCCAGAAATGCTTGGAATGTAGAAAGAGCTTCAGTTGCAACTTCCTCCTGATCCAGCACCAGAACATCCACACAGGAGAATGCCCCTACAAGTGTGGGGAGTGTGCAAAGGGCTGTAGCTAGAGCTCCCACCTGAGGGCACACCAGCACATCCACACTGGAGAGGGGTCCTGCGAGTGCCCCGAATGTGAGAAGAGCTTCTCACAGAGCTCAATCTTGACCTGACACCCATAGAGGTACCTGTAAAGGGAAGCCCTGCGAGTGTCCTGAGTGCGGGAAGAGCTTTGTACACCGCTCCAGCTCCATTCCCCATGGATGAATCAGTGCTGGATGATCCCCAATGACTCCCGTTGGGCAGAGTCCTGGTGATCCACGGTCCTGGTGATACATGCTGGGAAGAGACTGGGCTGGGGGTGCTCCACATCTTCCTGCCTCCCTGTGAACACCTTGATGAATGTAGGGGCAGGAACATCCATCAGAACACACACCGATGGTTGGAACTGAAGACTGATGGCCCTTGGAGATCCATGGGGATGCAGAGATCCACCTCCAGCCCCCGGAGGAGCCTATGCCAAAGCACAGGGATGTCTGAGAGGAGGCTGTGACTCCATGGAAGACTCGTGGACAGAGGGGCCCCTGCTGGAGCCATCTGTCTTTGAAGGACTGACCCTGTGACAGAGTGACCCACACTGCAGGAGTCGGTGGGGGGCTGGTGCCTGTGGGATGGACTCAGGTTGGAGAAGTTCCTGGGAAACTTTCCCATGGGAGGTACTCCAGAGTACAGCAGGGAAATGATTCCTGTCCCTGAGCAGAGAATGAAGCCACGGGGGATGAATTGACCATGGCCCTATTCACTGTCTCCTGCACTGCTGGAGTAGGAGGTAGAGCTGGAAGGAGGGAGGGGTGGGGGAAGGTGTTTTGAAGGGTTTTCTTTTACTTCGTATTATCCTGCTCTGAATTTGTTAGCAATAAATTCAATTAATATCTCAAGTTTTGAGCCTGTTTTGCCTGTGACAGTTTTTGATGAGGGATCTCTCCTGGTCCTTATCTCAACTCCTGAACCCCTGGTTAAATTTTATCTCTTCTCTCTGGCTGTGGAGGGAAGTGAGAGAGCGGCTTTGGTGGGTGCCTGGCATCGGGCCAGCTTCACCCCCCTACTATGGGACATGCCACGTTTGGCTTCATGCTGCTGTTGCTTTTGCCTTTCCAATGATTTTATCTTTTGTATTAAATGCTTGTGAAGTGCCCCCGGTGTCCCTCGTGCTCCCTTGGCGCCGGCAGCCCCGTCCCTTCCCCTGCTCGCCCTGCCACGTTCCATCCCGGCTGGAGGAGCCTTGGAGCTGCCGTGGGGGCCGTGGGGCTGCCCCGGGGGCTGCGCCCCGAGCCGGGGCCCCTTCCCAGAGCTCCCGGTCTGCCCATGAGGCCTGGAGCAGCCAGCGAGGGCTTCAGCCGGGACGGCAGAGAAGCGCTGCTGGGGGGTGTCACCACAGTTCCGTTTGGTTGGTTCATCCCAGCCGGGAAAAAACTTTTTTGTCGTTTTCTGCCAGAAATCTCTCACCTCCTGCACTCAGCCGAAGGGGTATGGGGCGTTTTTCCCTTTTTGGGGGAAATCAAAGCAATGCACTGATGCTCCTAATTAGGGCTCCTGGGCTTCCCGCAGAGGCGGAGGCACGGGAGGCGCAGGGCCGGGAAAGCCGTGGCGGGAGGCGCGGAGAAGTTTGTTTGTGTGGGCAGCTCAATCCCGGCTCGGGCCGGGCCCGTGCCGGGGCTGTTCCTCATCTCCGGCTTTCCCCTCACGCAGCCCGGGGGCGCCGAGAGCGCGGGGCGAGGCGGGGCCGTGCGCAGAGCCCGCCCCGAGCTCGCTGCCATTGGCCGCCGGTGCCGTCAGTCGCGGTTGCGGCGCGCTGATTGGTGGGAGCGGGGCGCGGCGCGGCCCCGGCGGCGGGCTGAGGGCGGCCGTGGCCGCGCAGCGCCGCCATTGGCCGAGCGGCTGTGCGGGCCCGGCAGCGGCGGCAGCGGCCGGAGCGCGGTGAGGCGGCGGCGGCGGAGCTCGGAGGCGGCCCCGGCGCAGGTGGGAGCCGCGCTGGGCTCTGCGGGGGCTCGGGGCTGGCTGCGGGCGGAGGGGGTGGCAGGGGGCTCCGGCGGCTCGCCGGTGCCGGGACCGGCCCGTGCCGGCCCCGGGCTGAGGGCGCTGCGGGAGCGGCTGCCCGCGGTCTCCTTCCCGCCGGGGCCGGGCAGGAGCCGCTGCCGGAGCAGCGCTGGCTCGGCCCGGCTGCTGTGGGTAGGACAGAGGGGCTGCCCCGCGGCCGGCAGCGGGCGGGGAAATTCCCGTCGCCGGAGGTTTGTGTGCCCGGAGGAGAGCGAGGAGTCCTGTCAAAGTGACTTTATTGCCGAGCAGGGGCAGAGGCCGTGGGGCATTTGCCGTGCGCTCTCTGCCGTGCTTGTAGTCCGCAGCCTCCTTTTTATCCTCATTTTCCCGGCCGCATCTCCCTCTGCCTTTGCCCACCGGCTGAGTTCCTTGGAAGGTTCAGACTTCCCGATGCGCCTGGAGCCTGTCCTCGTTAATGTGCACCCTCCTTTTGTAGAACAGCCGATATTCATGGCTCTGTTAAGTCTTCTTGAAGTTCAGGAATGTAGCGGGACTTTGAGCAGCTCTCCGTGTCAGTTTGTAACATTTTCTGTAATTGATGGTTTCTCCCGTTTCTTCCCTGTTTACAAGTTCCGGGCTCCATATCCAAGCAGATTCACTCATTGACTCTGTTTTTTCTTACTGGGTTCTCTTTGGTTTTGGGATTATTCTCGGTGTCTCTTTGTAGCCGTTTGTGGATCAGGAGGCCTGGCTGCCACCTGCATCCCCTGGCTCAACTGCTGAATGAGCTGCAGTCCCAAGGTGTCAAGCATGCTTAGAAGATGAGAATTGCTGTAGCACATAAGAGGAGAAGCATGGTCTACCAGGGAGTCACGAAAGCATCCCATTCCCATCCTTTCCACATTTCAGGCAGAACATGCGCTGCTTTCTTGTTTCCTTTGCTATCTGTTTCGCCACTTTTCCTTTGTCATGTGTTTGCCAACAGCAGTTTGAGTAATTTAATTTTCCACAAACACCTTCTTTTTTATGCTAGAAGATAATCTGATCCCATCCCATGGTGAAATGTTGTGTTCCTCATTTCCGTGGATTGGTCAGCAGGAAGGTCAGGAGCTGGATTTGTCTGGTTGGTTCTTATTTGTAATCAAATGATGCCTTTGAAATGATAAATGGGTTCTCTGTCTCCTGATATGAGTTCCTTAGGGTCCCCAGGGGCTGGTCCGTGGTGTTGTAGGATTTTTTCTGGTGGCCATTCATGTTTTCCCCATTTCTGGGTGCTGCCTCCAACCAAGGCTGCATCAATTGACTGCTTTTCTCTAATTAAATCATCAAATGCTTGCATTCCAACTGATTTCCCTGAACTTTTGGTAGCAAAAAAACTCCAGTGCTCTAATACATCCTGTATAACGTAGACAGTGACAGCGCATGTTGGAGTGGACAGAGAGATTATTCCCCCCCACTTATTTTAGTTTTTATGGCATTCTTTATTTGCTGTTTCCCTTTGCAGCTTAAACCAATTTCTGTTGCAGAGTCAGATATGCTCACCATGGGCTCTGCCTTTAGCAGTGCAAATTCCATCTGTGCAAGCAGGCAGAGCATGGGGTGAGGGGCAGAGGGAATCAGCCAATTCCTGCATCAGGCAAGAGACCGAGGAACATTGTTCCCACTTTGCCCCAGCAGTTTAATTTGCATTTCTAAAGCTCCTCTGCTGGCTGCCTGGAATGCAGCTTGTCTTCCAGAGCTGCCATCCCTCGAGTCACAAGTGCCCCCCAACAAAATCCAGTTTTTTTTTTTATAACTGTATCCTATTAACTGTTTACAAGTTAAAGGGTCACCTTTAAAGCTCTTTTAGCTTTGCAATTGCAACCTATAGGTAAACACCACCAAACCCTTACAAAAATATTTCCATCGCTAACAGCTATGTAAAGCCACACACAAAAAGAATCCAAAGCCATAAAGATTTTTATCTATTCTCTTGCTAAGAATAAAAATTGAATCTCACACCTCTCGTCTAAATCTAACTGACAATATCGAGGTAGGATTATTAAGAAAAACATTCTCCTGGTGTAATCCAATCCCAACCAGCGCAGTGTGAGTGTCAGTGAGAGCCAGAGTGGAATTGTCCCCTTGTCTGGCCCAGCAGCTGTGGCAGTGCAGGCCCAGAGAGCACTGAAGCTGCAGCAGTGGCAGCAAGGGCTGGCCCCGGTGGCTGGAGCTGCCCAGGGAGGGTGGCCAGGCCGAGGATTTCAGCAGAGGATGTGTGGGCAGGCCCAGGGCCTTGCCCCGCTGTGGAGCCCTGGCTGCTGCTGCGCTGCCTTCAGTGCAGGCTCAGGGGGGCCTCCCATCCTCCTGCTGCAGGCGGGAAGTGCAAATCTCTGGGGCTGCAGAGACCTGGAGCCCAGGCTGAGGGGTCCCCCCGTGTTCAGCTGTGCTGGCGGCTGTTTCTGGCCTCGGGGCCCCTTGGCATGGGCCACGCCACTTGGCCACCAGTGGTGCTGCTTTGCACTCCTTAGGCAGAGCCCATGTCCTGCTTGGATGTTGGCAGCAGCAAAGTGCCAAGGTGGGTGTGCCTCATCAGTCTCTCCCAGGCTGGGTCTGGAGCTGTGTCACTTGAATGCAGTGCTGGGTTTCTTCCCAGCCCCTCTGTGGGCTGTTCAAACAGGAGGCTGGGTTAAACCCTTCCCCTGTCCTCAGTTCTGAATCCTCCTGTGCCACTGAACAAGTTTCATACTGTAATAACTGAGCACTGCTCATCCATTTAGAGGCTCTTTTAGTTGTCAAAGCTTTAACTTGATGCCAGACTTGAACTATAGAAGATGCTCCTGCTGTCAGTCTTCTGGTCTCAGTTCCCATGAAAGCTGTGGCTGTACAATTCTGCAGACAATGAGGCTGCTCTGGCCACTGGGTGAA
This sequence comes from Lonchura striata, assembly GCF_050655825.1. NCBI lineage: Eukaryota > Metazoa > Chordata > Aves > Passeriformes > Estrildidae > Lonchura > Lonchura striata. The sequence continues at coordinate 2,053,583 of NC_140737.1, forward strand.
ACATTTTAGCAGAAGAATTCCTTTGGCATGGCCCTGTTTAATATCCACATACATTTCAAATTCTTTTTTCCTGTCTAGGAGAGCCAGGGCAGCAACCTCAGTTAAACTTCATTTTAACACTTGAAAATTCTGTTTTCCTTATGACCAGTCATCCATTTTCTTGACTGGCAGGTTAGGAGTGCTGTAGAGAGCCATCCCTGGCTCCAAAAGCCCTGCCTTTACCAGGGACTCAATACCAGGCTGTGAGCCCTTCCTTCCCTCCCCTGGAACAGGGTGTTGCTTTTAGACACCACTTGTCCTGGTTGCTTGAAAGTAATTTGGAGAGGCTCCACATCAAATTTTCCCTCTTTTCCTGTGGCTGCTCACACTTCTGTGTTCACTTCGGCACTGGCTTTGCCACTTATCTGAGTCAAAGGTACAGCATTAGCCTCTGCTTTACCTTTTAGAATATAATTCTGTATTTCCACATTCGCCATCAAATCCCTTCCCAGGTAAATAATGATCACAATCAGGAGGAAGTAGAAATCCATGCATTTCAATTCTGTCTCCCACATCTATTAATAGTGGTTGAAGAATACTCACCTGCTCATTTTTCCCCCTTAGCTCCTGAATGATCAAACAACTTCTTGACAATCTTCCCCCCTTACATCTGAGATTCAAAGGAGATTGAGAGGCCCCTGCGTCCATCAGGAGAGGCCTCTTGATTCAGAGCCACCCTGAATGTTCTCAAGGGCTCCATTGTGGTGCCCTGGTGTGATGGGAGCTGTGACAGCCCTGCCAATCCATGTCCATGCAGGGGTGGACTTGCTCCTGCTGAGGGTGCTGCTGTCTGTGCTTGCAGTGTCCTTGTGGGCTGCAGCTGGAGCCCTGACTCCTTCCCAGGGGCTGTTTGGGTGGGCTCTGCCCTGGCCAGGAGGGCAATGCCTCTGCCAGGTGCTTGTGGCCGACCCCGTCATGCCCTGGGTGCTGGGGCCCCCTTGGGCCCTGGGGTTGATCCCTCAGGGGCTGTGGGAACTCTGCCGTGGCCTTTGCCTTCAGCTTGGCCTTTTGCTCATCCCTTCTTGCCTTCAGCTGCTGTGCCTTTGTGCCCAAGTGCTGCAGGGCTTCTTGTGCCACTCCTGCAGCCCCGGTAACTGCCTGTGGGTGCTCATCCTCTGAGAGCTGCTGAGCTTTCTGCAAAACCTTTCATTTTGCAGTCACCAAATTAAAATCCATAAAAGAAATTTCTGATCCTTCCCTGTGCAATCTGCATTTCCCAGATGTTCCTTTGTTTTCCTCCTTGTGCTCATGGTCCCCTCCACAGCCCATATGACAGAGCCGGTCCCTGTCCTTCTGCGGTGTTCCTGCCGGGGTATCCCCATCCTGAATTAGCTTTGGGAGAATGTGCAAATTTCCTGAACATTCTCTCCTTTTGCACTACGCATTATATTAATGGCTCTATTAAATCTTTGTTCTTCTTCTTGAAGTTCAGGGATTTAGCTGGACTTAAACTGAGCAACAGTCTTTGTGAATTAGTACCTTGTTTCTGAAACTGATGGTTTCTACTGTCAGTTCCTCATCTACAATTTCCTGGCCCTTTCTCCAGTCTGATTCATATAATCTATTTGTAAAGACAAATTGGTTTATTCCTTTCAGCATGAAGGGAAACGGGGAGAGGAGTCATAAAAGGACATTTAGGATTCCTAGAGTGAGTGCAAGAAGGGGGTTGATCACCCCCAAACTCAGCTAGGCAGAGCGGGGATTAGGAGAGATGATGGAAAGGGATAGGAGAGGGGGATTAGGGGAGGGGGTACAGCAAGAGATTGTAGGGGGTCTCTTTATGTCCCCATCACATCATCCCTGGTGTGATTCTCCAGGACTCTAGGAGGGGATGGATCTGCACTGGGGAGGGGGTCCCCAACCCTCTTGTCCATCCCTGGGGGATTTTTGGGGGTTGTTCCCCCCATCCACCAGCCGGTGCTGCAGCAGATGTTGGGCAGAGGGGAGTATGAAAGAGAGGTCGGGTTGGCAGGGAGGAGGCATAGGAGGAAGATAAGGGAGACAGGAGAAGTATGAGGTTTTATCCTGCATGTGGCCAGGGAGGGGGAGGTCGCCCCAGGATCTATCAGGGAGTTCTCAACGGAGTTTTTTTAGTGGGGACCGTTTGGAGTTTGCAGATTGTTGACTCAAGTCCCAAATAACTTTGTGGATCACTGTGAGGGCTTGGTATTTTGCGGGGGGGGATTTTGGATCTTGCAGGACACCAAAGCTGAGTTGCAGTTCCCCCTTTGGGGGATATTTGGGGTCCAGGTACTGGTCAGGGGAGGACATGGGTCTTTGTGATGCCCCAGGAGAACAGTGGACGGAAACCCCAAGACCCTTGGGGTGGGCAGAGAGGAGAACTCACCCAGAGCTGGAGGACCCCTGGCAGCCTGAAGGGCAGGGCAGAAGGGCCTGGAGTGGGGGGATCTGTGGGATCTGTGGAACCCTGGAGCAGAGACCGAGGGGAAAAGGGATCACTGGACTCTCAAAACTCCTGGATCATCCATAAGCAGGACCCTAGAATGGGCCATGCCAGAAGCCATGGGACCCCCATCAGCCCAGGGAAGGGAAACCCCCAGAACCCAAAAAGGAGAGACAAGAGAGACCCCTCCTATGAGAGTTTTTTTGGGGGCTGAATCTTGGTGCTTTGGAGATTTTTATGGACACAAATCATCTGGTGACTGCCTGAGATGGACTTGTTCAGGAGGAACCCCACCCCAAGGCGCTCAACTCCTTGTTTTTTGCCCCAAACCAGGATTTGTCATTCTCAAGCCTTGGCCAGATGGAGGAAGAGGAAAAGCCCTGGAGATCCCCTGCAAAGAGGTTGCAAATCCAGCCCAGAGAGCTCCAAGGAAGAAACACCTTCCCTTTGCTGGGAAGGCTGGAGATCCAGACAGAGTTCGGAGCTGGTAGAGGAATCTGAAGCTTGGGAGAAGCTCCACAAGTGCTTGGAGTGTGGGAAGGGCTTCAGCCAGAGCTCCAACCTGATCCAGCACCAGGCTCAGGTATTATGAGAGTATGGTAAATGGCCTGATGCATACTCATGTCTTTGCTTTGGTTAAGGACCAAAGAGGAGTTTAAAGAGGAAATTAGGAAGGTGAGAAAGAACAGTTCCCATGTGGCAACAGTGCAAGTCACAGGCCCAAACATCAAAGTCCAGTGTCTCCCAGCTAGAAGGAGGGGGTACACCCAATGAGCTGAGCTTTGGTTCTTCCTTGGTGACCGTGGGGAAGACGTGAGAAGGTGGGATGGCAAACCCACTTATGTCCTAGCAGCAGGGATGTCAGCTCAAAGAGGAAAACACTAACCAAGGGAGTTCTCCTAAAGTGAAGGTAGCCACAGCCTCCCATGACCAAGCTGCTAGGTACAACAGAAGGAAAGATGAAATGTCACATCACCTTGAAGGAACCTTCAGGATGTATGTTGAGTGAGGGAATGATAACCAGGGCTAGAGAGGCCCTGCCTCTAGCCAGGTAGAGGCATAGGAAAATGGGGTCTCTTGGACAGTATGGATCCGATGGCCTGGCACAAACTGGTGCTGCCGCTAACGGAGAGTGGCTGCTGCACAACTGCCCCACGCCTCAGGGCCGAGCCGAGGAGGGACTGCACAGGTGGGGAGGACCTCCTGCTGGACAGGGCCAGGACCAACCCCATGGACAGATCCCACGCCCTGGAGCAGGGCAAGGATTCCTGTCCCTGAGGGGGAAGCAGTGGCGTGAACTGATTGTAACCCCCATCACATCTCCCTGCACTGCTGGGCAGAGGAGGGAGGAAACCGGCAATGGTGTTGAATTTTTACATTCATCATTACAAAGCAGAGTCGCAAGGGGAGCTCTGCTTTAAGCTTCAAACGAGGGAATCCAGCATGGGTGCTGGGACTTCTGTAACTTCAAGCTGTTACTGGATACTTGATGCTTTACTTTTGACAATATGAGGCCCTTCAGCAGCAATGTCTCTCCCACTCTGTCTCAGACCCAGCTCACAACTGGGACGAGAAGCCCAAAATCCCAACAGAAAAAGCTCTGCCATCACTTTTTTTTCCATAGTTTTATTTCATTTCATTTAATTTCATTTTAAATATATAGTCTACATTTTTTTTTCCTCTAATCCTGTGTTTATTTACTATTTCCTCCCCAGCCCTTGTCCCCTCCTGGAGGTTTGTGGGGAGGTGCTGTCCCACAGCCCTTCCTACCCTGGCAGCTGCGGGCACTCCAGTGCCATCAGGCCCCAGCTCAAAGGGAAACCACAGAACCCTCTGGAAATAAAGCTGGTCTGGGGGAAAACCCTGCAGGGAGGATTGAATCCCATGAACAGCACTGGCTGAGAGTTGGTGATTCCAAATGCTCCAAGAGGCCAGAGAGAACTGCACTGGGGCCTTGGGACCTCCCTGGGGGCACCTCTGACACTCCCGAGCAGAGTGACCCCTCCCACCCTCGCAAAATCTGCAGGTTGGGGTCAGCTGAGGAAAAGAGCTGGAAAAAGGGACTGGAAAGGGGGTGGAGATTGAGGGGACACCTCAGCCATTGCCCAGAGCAGCCTCAGGAAAATCCCCCAGAAACCAAGGAAATAAATGGAAATAATAATGAATTTTTTAACCCTTTCTTCTGCTGTTTCCAGAAGGTCCTGGCTGGGTCCTGCCAGAAGGACCCAGGGGTGGGGAGGGAGATATCAGGGCTTAATTGTGGAGAAGTTTAACTGGGGTGATGAAACTTTGATTGTGGGGTGAAAATATGAATGGAGGGTATTTGAATGGGAGGTGATGATTTGAACTGGGGAGAGAAAATGAACCTGGGGGAGGAGCCCCTCAGCTCTTGGCTGTGTCCCAAAGGTACTGCCAGTGGTTTCCCTGCTGTGACCCCCGAAGCTGAAAATACACACAGGAGAGAGGCCATTCACTGCCCCAACTGTGGGAAGAGCTACAAACACAACTTCCACCTCATCATGCACCAGTGCATCCGCACTGGGTAGAGCCCCTGTGAGTGTCCGGAGGGTGGGAAGAGCTTCTCCTACAGCTCTGCTTTGGCCTCACACAAATGACCTATGGATAAGGGAAAGCCTGTGAGTGCTCCGACTGTTGGAAGGCCTTTGTCCCTTGCTTCAGCTTTATCACCCATCAGAGTGACCTAGGATGGACAGAGACGTGGTGACCTCCATTCTGGGTGATCCATGTTTAGATCCAGTGTATTGGGTTTGTGTGGCCAGGTTTTGGAAATGAGGGGGGTTTATTAAAGTAACACAAAAGAAATTGTGTAAGGGAAAAGAAAGCAAGCATCAAAGTAGAAAAATAAAGTCACCAGCCCTGGATCCAGCAGTGAAAGATTTGGTTTGATTATTAGCATGTCCTTGTCCTTGGTCTAAGTGATGGTCCCAGGATGGATCGCTTGGGGGTTGGGAAAGCTCCAGAAACACCAATTTCTGTGGATTTAGGTTTAGGTGAACGCCCAGGTGCCTCCCCTGAAGGGAGTTTTACACTGTCTGATGTCACACTGTGGATCCCAGGGTGCTCTGGGGGGCTCTGATGGTTTATGGCCCCTTCTAAGAGGTGGCCCCACCTCTCCCAGCAGCGCAGCTGAGGCAGGTATGGCCCGTGTAAAGACATGAAAACCTCCAGGCCTCTGTGTGAATGTCCTGGGCCTTCCGCAGGGGAGTTTCCACAATTGAGCCAGTTGTGTAAGGGAGGGCATTGCCTGGTCCAAAGCCCTGTCCCACCTGGCAGCATCTCTTTCTGATCGGGCTCTTCCCTTCCCTGGCTCCCAGCCCTGCTCATCCCCTCCCCTCCGGGGTTGGGTGTTTCTCCCCCTCTGCCCCTGGGCACTTCCTGTGCCCGTGGCCAGCAAAGCCCCCGCTGCTTTTGCCACTGGTTTGAACCTTTAAGCCAGGACATTTCAGTCCCCAACAGCTCTGCTCCCCAAAAGCCAGGAGGGATAGATGATGCCTTAAAACAACTCCATCCCACTGAAAATGGCTCAACTCCACCTCAAAACAACTCAATCCCACCTCAGAATTTTGGGGTATCTCCTGAGCCCGAATTACTCCCAGTTGTGGATGTTCCTTGTCCACAAATTTCACCCAGTTGTTGCCATCAAGGAAGTGACAGTGGGCTTTTCCCCCAAAATGGAACACACTGTGTGGGAAAGGAGGCAGGTGAGGGGGTGCCTCCCCTCATCCCCCAACAGATGCCAGCACCCCACATCAGGCTGGGGGCTCAAGGGACCACACTGGATCCCCCATTCCCACCCCCCTCTGCCCCACGGCCACCACAGCACTGGTTGCTGGGTTGGGTCACCCCCACTGTGAGCCCCCAGGGAGGGACATGGGGGGTTTGGGACCCAACAAGACTGAGATGAGAGAGAGAAAAGGGGCTCGCTGTTGCAGACTCACGAGGAGCAGCTGGTCTCAGTGCTCTTTCAGGTCATGAAAGGAACCTCAGAGCAGGAGGCTGGAACAGCAGATGAGAGCACACCCGGGTTGGGAAATGAAGTGTGCCAAAAACTCTGAAACTGTGCCTAGAGCCACAGGGGTCCAATGGACATGAGGTGTGTGAGAAATGAGTGTTGTTCTTTTGCAAAGTTGTAAATGTAAGTTATAAGCTAAGTATTGCTAAGTGTTGTTTTTCTGTCAAGTTGCTAAGTAGAAGGTGGAAGTTATAGCTGTAAGTTGGGTTAAATGCTGTTAAATGCTGTTATTCCTCTGTTGAATTGTTAGGCCTAAGGTATAAGTTAAGGTATAAATTAAGATAGATGTTAAAGTGCTGCTTAGTGTTACTGTTTTAGGCCAAGTTCCTTTTAATCCTTGCCCACACTGTCTTTTGGTCCATGCACATAAATGCAACACACACACACCCAACCACCATCCCCTAGATAGTTCTCAGTTAATTTCTGTTTTGGTTGCCTGAATTTTGTTTGGTTTTGTTGTTGCTTGTTTTCTTTTGTTGTGCCTTAGCTGTCCTGTAGGCAGTAGAGTGAATGTTGCCAATTAACTTTTTGTGCTTTATCACTTAGTTACCGTGATTGACAGGGATCTTGTCTAAATAAATATCTCCCAAGGCTGCAGCCATCTCAGTGGCCAGGACCTGAAGGGGCGTGTAGTTCAAACCAATGAGAGCATCCAGACTGGGTCTTTCAAATGCCCTTTATAAGGAAGGGCTTGGGAATAAATGTTGTCTGTTACTGCATGAACTTGGGGATGTGTGGTTTTTGTCTCCTGCCCTCTCCCCCACCATGTGACCTTGAATAATGATTTTAAAGGGTTAAGATTTTAGCTGAGGATTAGAACCAATTCATATTGAGGTTAGATACACAACGATAGGTTAATGATTATTAGATGCTTAAGCTAAAGCCGATTGTTATGAGGTCATTTGTAGAAAGAAGTGGAGCAAGTGAACCATTACAGGAACATATTGAAACCAGAAGAACAGTGCCCAGCACCCAGACTCTATGTCAATCCATTGCGAAGCAGGGCGCCTTGGGTTGTGCCAGAGGGTCACAGAGCCCTGATGAAGACTTTCCTACTTCATCCCTGGGATCACTGACCCAATTTGAGACCACTGACCCAAATCAAGAGAACAATTGTGCACGTGTGAAGGACTAATAACCTCATTTTATTACAGAGTGAAGATGGGAGGTGCTGGGGTTGTGCATATGTAATATTTCGGGAAATAAATAGAAGGCAAAAATCCTTGTACAGTGTGGTCACACATTTTGGGGACAACCCCCACCCCGTGCCACCCACTGGTGTAATAAACCTACCATTTTCTAACTTTAACTAGTTCGAGAGTCTTTGTCCATGATCTTTGGTTTTAATGACTCAATTGGTGAGCCAAGCCAGGGGAGACTCTGCTCGGCTGTGAGACCAGCCCTGGTCATGGTCCCCCTTGGGGCACCCCTGGGATATTCCTGCAAGAATGGTCTCAGCTGCCTGAACTGTTCATCCAGCAGCAGACAAGGAGCCCTGACTACTAAATCTCCGGACAAAGGGGTATGTTTAAAAATTGAAATAGTTTAAAACAGTGACCTGCAGGGTGTACACATGGTCAGGAAAGGTCGCTTGGTAAGTCGTGGAGGATATCCCACATGCAACTTGTGCCTCTGGAGTGTGCTTGCAAGCTGAAGTTGCAGTTGAAATCTGGTTGTCAGTGGAAAGAGTTGTTAAACTATTGTACCAAGTTCGGGCTTTTGTTGCTGACAGAAAGGGATTTTGTTATTTGTTTTGCTGTATAGGGCTCAGTTTACTAGCAATTTGGGGCTAGCAGTAGTAAGGGCAAGTCCTGGTCTAAAGTTGTTATGCTGTTGTGAATGTGTCCGGACCGAGAGAATGATTGTGAGAGTGTTTGTTGAGACATGCTGTTAGCATGACTCAAGTGGGAGTTTGGACCCACGGTTCCGTTTTCGGGTGACTGAAATGGCTGGGAAAAAACAAAGTGAGTGGGGTTCATGATCCTTAATAAAATCCCCTCTCCTCTGTGATATTTTGTGTGTGTGTGTGTGTGTGTGCTTTGGTTACGGGGACAGAATTTACGGTAACATCCAGTGTTCATGTTAAAAGGGTTTGGACTCAGAAATTATAGGGGCAGTGCTTTGCTGTTCAGCTGTTTCTGTTTGTGGAATTTGAAATATAGAGGTTGAGTGCTTTAGTGTAGTGTTTCCCATGGGAATAATAAGATTGTGATATTGTTAGATTGCACGAAAGAGATTTTGTTTATATGTGAGTATATGTGGTAGTCGTGTTTGGAGCTGCAGTGTATGTTTGAGGCAACACTGACATCTTGTGTCAAAAGTTACAAGTGTAGCACATGTTGAGTGTGAAGTGGTAAAATTGGTTTGTTTGAGAGAGTTGATTCATTTTTGAGAGCTGAGACATGAACATTTAGAAGCAAACTGGGGACAGTCAAAGGACAGGGCCAGTTCAGCAAGAAAAAGTAGAAGCCTTTTGCTGTGTCTCCCCCTCGAATCCACGGGGCGGGCGGAGGGAAAGAACTTCTCCTTGGATCCCAGGGGGCTTGGAGAAGCTCCCTCGTGAGTCCAAAGACAAGCTGGTCCCACAAGCAAAGGAAAGAGGCGCTCTCCCTCAGGATTAGTTCCAAAGTTTAATGAGGGCCTGGAGAGATCCCAGGCCACATCTGACCCCTAAGGACATCCAGAGCAAGAGAGAGGGTCTCCCTGCCCAGAGCAGCCAGCTATAGGGGGGTGCGGGGAAAACCAAACAGCCAACAGGGGAAGGATATGGGAGTGGCTCTCTGGGGGCAAGGCCTCAGAGTGACCACTGAGGAGGGGGTCGGGGAGGAGTCCCAGCCAGGGTCCAGTTACCTGGTGACCCTGGGGGAAGGGTCACCAGGTGATGGACGCAACACCTGGGGGGAGACAGGGGGATGGGTTGGGGTTTGTTGGACATACAGGTACTGATGGGAAAGGTGGGATGAACCAAACAGGTACAAAGAGGGGATATGGAGGGACAAACCATTATGAGGGAATATACAGTGCAAACACAACTCTACAGCCTTTGATAAGAATTTACTTGTGATTTTCAGTATGGAGATTGTGTTTGTAGATGCTGATTGCTAGAATCATAGTAGGAGTAGTTTTGGTCTGAGAATCCAACCTGGCAAGATGGATAGAGGGAACTTCTTTGCCTCAGTGGTTTGGGCTTGACTCGTGGAAGTTTGTGAACTCAGTAAATTGGTGGATAGATGGGGGAAGTGAGAGAGTATATTTAGAAGGTTTATATCAGACATCTGCTTAGGGACTAATGGTTTTGGATTGGGAGCAACAGACTGGAGAATCTAGAAAGCCAAGGAGGAATGAATGGAGTAGCTTGTATTTGTGGGAGTTTTCCTGCAGTTTTTGGTGCATCTAGAGGTTGGCATTGTGCGTGGCTGTTACTGCGGTGTAAGATTTGTGCAGGACATTATTACTGTTCTGCTAACTGGTACAGAGAGTGTGCCCAGTGTCGGTAGGTCCTGGATCGACCTGATTTAGATTTTAAAGCTGGTGTGTGGAAAGCCACATTTAGCACCTGAGCAGTGGGTTGTGTGACAAGGAGACTGGGAAAGGGCTGTACAAATCTATGATGCCAGGTTTGGGTGGAAGCGAGACAAGAAGCAAAGGGATAATAAGGATTGGTGTAGGGTGTTGCTTTTGTTAAGGAGAAGGGGAGTGATGGGAAGCAAACAAAGAGATCCCTAAAAGTAGTCCTTTAGGGTGTATTTTGGCACACTGGAAGGAACTAGTAGGGTATGGTGGCATAGAAAAAAAGAAAAGACCCTTGTGTTGGAGTCCAGGACATCCCTCTGGCTGCCCTGGCTCTCTCGAGACCCTGGCAGGGTTCTCAGAGACCTTGGCAAGAAGTCAAAAACACCTGTGGCTTTGATTTTAGCCCGTGGAAGAAACTGCCAGCTTTGAAGAATAACAAGCCACAAAGGTTTGAGTAGTGTGATATTTGAATTAACATAGGGTGGAAAAGTAGAAATTTGGGGTTTTTAAGAATATAATTCAGGGGGTCAAGATGGAGGAATTTGGGCGTGTCCTAGCCTTCTTCTCCTTTGTCTTGTCCTCTATGTCTTGGTGTGATGGTGACACTTTTCTATTGGTTCAAGGTAGAGATTCACAGTCTAACATAGGTCATAGGTATTGGTAAAGAAATTATAAACATATGACACGTAGTTTTGAGTATATAATGTGGGAGCCACATGAGGCTTGAGGCAGGTGGCCATGGCTTCCTTTCTGGACAGACTTCCAGGTCAGAGAAAGAATGTTATAGATAAGAAGAAATAAACAACCTTGAAAACACAGTCAGACACAGGCTCCTTCTTTGGCTGCGTGAGCTGAGAAAAGGACTTTCACACTGTTGGGGTCCTGACAAGTTGACCCTGACACCCTCGTGAAATTTTCCACACAGTGGTGGTCTCCTTATAGGCTTGAAGAGGGGGTCAGGTGTCCCCCATCTGGAACTCTACATTATGAGACTTTGTTACAGCTTATGTTATTTTTGAGACGGGAGCAAAAATTGAAAGAATTGAGTTTGCTGACATGTTTTTCTTCCTCCAGAGTCACCTTGTGTGGCAGAGGGATTGTGGAATTAGAGTCCTCTCTGACCCCTTGGTACTGGCCCTGGAAAAAGATAATGAGGCTAGCAGGGGGAAGCTGAAACAGCATTGTAGTGCATGCTCCATAAATCAACACTGCACACACCCAGACAAGTACACCCAGCTGAGTCACTGGAACAAGAGTTGGGGGATCAGTTTGGACCACTCCCTAGAAGGTAAGGGGGGCTGGTGGGGGAAGCAAATTTGGGATGGTTATTAACCTCAACTCCAGTTTCAGCTCTTATTCCACCTCCTAAGACAAGCTGACTCAATTCAAGCCCATGGATCCAATTCAAGAGAAGAATTGTGTATGTGTGAAGGACTAATAAACTCAGTTTAATACAGAGTGAAGATGGAAGGTGCTGGGGTGTCACCCTGATTCTTAAGACTTCCTAAAGCCTTCTGAGTTTACATTCCTTTAGAGAACTTTCCCACACAATTTCTGTAAACAACGTATTGTTTACATTCTTTTATGGGGGTGGAGAACACTTGATGTACTGGTGGTTTGTCCAATGTCTTTGGAGAGGTGGCCCATTCACTCTCCAATCCAATATCACCCTTGGGAAGGTATAAAAGACAGAGTCAGATAATAAACGTCCCTTTTTTACCTTGCAAACAGCAGGTGGTCTGCGTAGTGCTTTCACGTGTCCCACAGTGACACTGGGGTTATGAATATGTATTATTTTGGGAAATAAAAAGAACCTTGTCTGGTGAGGTCATGCCTTTCAGAGACAACCCCTGTGCCACCCATGGGTGACATGTTTAATAAACATACCACTTTCTAACTTTGGCTAGTTAGAGAGTCTTTGTCCACAATTGAGTTTTAACAACTCAACCTAACAGCTTGATGTTAAATCTGACTTTTGTTCATGCTCTTGCCACTGATTTTTGAGCAATCTCAAACACTCTCATTCATGACAACACCACAATGTCCCACATCACCGAGGGCTCTGACACGGGCCCATTCACAAAGGGCCACACCTGGCACCCAACAACAGAGGAAGAGACTGGAACGGGCACGGAGCAGCCACGGACTTGTGGCACCGCAGGGACTACGAGGCCACTCCACTGGGAGGCTTTGGCCAGGGACCCAGGGGACAGCCCCAGCCCTGCCCTGCAGAGCCCTGGGGCTGCAGCCCGGGCTGTTCGGGGCAGGAGGAATTGGCTGGCCGGACGTGCCAGGGCCTTGTGGGCAGTGGCTCCATGTCCCACAGGAGGCCGGGGCCGAGGGGTGTCCCTCAGGGCTCGGCCCAGGCCCCGGGGCTCGCCACTGCCTCGGTCAGTGACACCCAGGGGCACCGAGCGCAGCCTCGGCGCCTTTGCAGGGCACGAGGAGCTGAGCGGGGCAGGGGCACCACGGAAACACCGAGTGCCTGCCTGGGGCACAGCCGGGGGAAAGCCGGGCTGGAAAGCCGGGAGAGGCTGCTCCAGGGACTTGGGCACCTGGGAGACAAAGCCCAGCTCTGAACTGGCACTGAGCCTGAGAATACCTGAGAAATGACAGCACGTTCTTCTAGACACCTTCATTATTCTGTATTTTCTGAACATCAGTTTCTATGAGGGAGCATCTTTAATGTTCAGTTTACGTTTTTTACCTTTTAAAAGGTAATCGCTTTTTGTTATGTGTGAGGAGGGATTGGCTGGGAAATATTGTGGACATTTTCTATTCAATATATTTTCAGATCTGATATGTGACAAGTCCAGATTCTGACTCCAACAGCAGTGTTTGGTTCCAGACTGCTCTGCTTTTCACAGCGAGATCTCAGTTCTTTCAAATCCAGCAGTCAAAACCCTTGAAACACAGCAAAGCTGGGAATCAGGTCAAAGCATTTGGAGAGTTTGCTCCATCTGTGCATTCCACATCTCCCCTAATCTCTGTTCAGCCTCTTCACTCCTGTCCTAGCTGCACATTGTATCCAGAGTTGCTGTATCCAGAGTTCAGTATATGCTTTTATAGATTAGATAGATACCTGTGATTATTGTATATACAATTGCGTTGGAGTGAATTATTGTGATGGTGCTTTCCATGGTCCTCTGCTTTGTGCCCAAAGAATGATTATTGTATTTTTAAGCCCTGGGAGCCTGGGACCAGGTGGGGAGAGACTCCTTTCTCACTGCTGTCTTGGTTTACAAGACAGGTTTCTGTTAGGGAAGGCAGAAAAGCCTCCCTTGGAATGGAGAATGTAAACCCCCTCCCTCTGAGTTACGGGAGTTTTGAAATCAAGGGGCTCTCAGGCAAAGATATGGGAATAGGAAGAGCAGTTCGTTACTAGTGTGTATAATAAAGCAAAGAAACAGCAACAGGTACGGCACGAACAGCAAACAGAACAGGAACCCAGTCCCAGCCCTCCGGCCGCGGCACTTTCCCCTTTGGTGCAGTTTGGTGGTGGGGGAGATGTATAGGAAACTCTACGGCAATAGCTGGAACCTGTGGGATGTCCTGGCAGGGCAGGGGCATTCGGGGCCCAGCTGCAGAAGAAAGGCTTCCCGCTGGGTTATGGTGGTGGCAGCGAATTCCATTCTCCAAGCAGCAGGTCTGACTGTCCTCCGAAGCCCAGCAGATAGAGCGTACCCAACTACACAGTCCTCATCTTTTTTCCTGCCTCTATTCTTGTATCTCTGTCCTGTCCCGCCCACCCTCCACAAGAAACTCCCCAAAAAACTAGAGGAGTTCCTCCTCCCCACTATCTTAAGGACACAGCCATTAGTGCTTCTTAGAAACTAAATGGGAAAAAATTCCACAAGTAACAAGGAAAGAAAATTTAAAAACCCAGCCCCTAACAACTGTACTGGTGTCTAGCTGATTTGGTTTTCCTCAGCTCTTTCTGTGCACAGTGGTTTCCTGTTTGGCTGAAAAGCTTTTTTGGGCCAGGTGTTAAAGATAGGTTAGAAATGGTTGTAAAATAGTTGATAATTGGTAAGCTTATACTGTTAGTTTGGTTATGGTAAAAGGGGTTAAAAGGGTAGTTATGAGAAATACAGTACTCTATGTACCATAACAGACCTAAGTGAAGAGCACCACCCCCCAGACAAAACGAGCCAGCCTGGACAGAACTGTAATGGGCCAATCAAGTGCCTTAAACCTTAATGCAAACAAAGGGTCCAAAAAGAAACCAATCCAAAGGGACAAAAAACAGGATAAAAAGGGGCATCTGACTCACTGGAATGCGTGCTGCTCCACCTGGAACATCGGGGACATCGCTGCTCAAGAAGAGCCAGCACCGGCACCACAGCATCCTCGACAGGAACGCTCCTGCTCAGCCCGCGGTCCCCCTTGTTTTAGGCCTTTCTTTTTATTATAATAAATGCTGAAATAACTTTTAGTACCGGGAGTGTGGTCCCTTTTATAACACCAGGCAAACACAGGATTTTCCCCTTTCCTTGGTTCGGAGAGGCTGCAGCGGGGAGCCTCGCAGTGCCTGGGGCGAACTGAGCGGCTGCTTTGTCAGAGCCCGGGGGCTCCGTGCGGGCAGGAGCGGAGCGGCGCCGCTGCGAGCCGGGCCGAGCGAGAGAAAAACACCCGAGGCTTCAGCGCCGCTGCTTCACCTGCCGGGACCGTGCCCGCGGAGCCCAGCTGGGGAGTTCAACGCCGTGCGAGCCCCGGGCTTTCATCTCCTTCGGGATAGCCCCTGGTTGGTTTTTCCCCTGTCGTCAGCGGGGATTTCTCTGGCATTTTGGGTCTTTTGTCTAACGACGTGTGTGTGGGATAAGGTCTGGCATTTTAATATCTAGCATTTATTTACCTCCCCCCCCCGCCACCCTTGCCCTGTTGTCATTCTGTTTGTTAATAAACTGTTGGAGTTTTTTTTTTTTTTTTCACTTTCATCTATTTAAATTTTCGTTTCCTATTGGTGGAAAGGGATTATTAGAACCCTGTAGAGGGGACAACACTCACTTCACAGCGTCCTCTTTTAAATCGTCTCTCAAACTGAGACACCCTACAAGTGCTTGGAATGTGGAATGAGCTTCAGCCAGAGCCCCCACCTGATCCAGCACCAGGAGATCCAAACCAAGGAACATCCCTGCTGGTGCTTGGAATATGGGAAGAACTTCATATGGAAGTCTGACCTGGTCACCCATCTTGGGATCCACCTCAGGGAACAGCCCTACAAGTTCTTGAAATGTGGGCAGAGCTTCAGCTAGAACTCCCACCACATGAAGGACCACAAGATCCACACCGGCACATGGCCCTGCGAGTGTGGGGAGTGTGGGAAGAGCTTCAGCTAGAGTTCCAAGCTCGTCACCTGCCAGCGCATCCACACTTGGGAGAGGCCCTACGAGTGTCCCCAGTGTGGAAAGAGCTTTGTGCGCTGCTTCAGCTCCATCCCCCATGGGAGGATCCGCGTTGGATGATCCCCGGTGACCCTCGTTGGGCACAGCCCTGGTGATCCTTGGTCCTGGTTCCTGGTGATCCCCGTTGAATGGGGAGGAGTTGTTGGAGAGATTTCTTTCCCTTCTCCTTGTGTTGCTGTGGTTTGGTTGGTAAATTCACTCCCTGTGCCCAGGCTGGGTCTGTTGCCCCTGTGCTGGTTGTCGGGGCGTGATTGCTCCCGATTCTTCTTCCACCTCCCCCGCCTCTCCTCAGCCACTCAGAGAGGTACAGACAATATCGATTCAATCAGAGCGCACGGCGCTGGTGACTCCCCAGTTGCCGGGCGGTCCCGCAGCGCCCAGAGCTCCTCACCTGGCCTCCACCCGCGCCCCGCCCTCGCCCCCAGCGCCCCCCGCCAGGGGAATTTGGAGAGGGAGGAGGTGTCAGACCCTGCCCGGCGCTGGCCATGGGGCGTGTGGCGGCAGCTGGGGCCCTGCTGGCGGCACTGGTGGTGCTGGGAGCCTCCTCAGGTGCGGACGCGGAGCTCTCGGGTGAGCAGGAGGGGCGGAAAGGGAAGTGTTGGGAGGGTGGGAACGGTGGGGCGTGGAGGGACAAGGGGGAGGTGGGACCCTCAAAGTGATGTGGGGGGTGGTGCTGGTGACTGAGGAGTTATGGGAAAGGGGGAGGAAAATACGGAGAAGAGTGGAAAAGAGGAAGAGGGGCCGCGGGAAGAAAGAGCCTACGAAGGGTTGCACGTGGGGCACAAGGGGTACAGAGTGGGTGTCCGGGGTGGGCCTCTGAGCTCTTGGTTTTCTGCGGGGTGCTGGGGGCTGCTGGCAGGGCACCCTCTGACTTGTGTCCTGCACACACAGGAGTGTTCCAGGAGATGGTTAAGTCCGAGTGTCACTTCATTAACGGCACCCAGCGGGTGAGGTTCGTGAAGAGGTTCATCTACAACCGGGAGCAGTACGTGCACTTCGACAGCGATGTGGGGCACTTTGTAGGGGACACCCCGTATGGGGAGCAGGTTGCCAGGCACTGGAACAGCGACCTGGAATGGATGGAGTACAGACGGGCTGCGGTGGACAGACATTGCCGGCACAACTACGAGTTGTCCACCTCGTTCCTCGTGGAGCGCAGAGGTGAGCGCGGGGCAGAGCGTGTCCCCTCGGGCCCTGCCCTGGCAATGACCCTGGAGCCCCTCAAAACTCCCCTGGGAATAACCCCAGACATGTCAGCCCTTCCTGTGCCCATCCCCGTGGCCTCTTTCTCACCCTGCAGTGCACCGGAGATCTCCCTGTCTCTCCCAGTCCATCCCAGTCTCTCCCAGTGCCTCCCGGCTGTCCATCTCAGCCTGGCGTGGCGCTGCCGCCCCTCAGCCAATCAGAGCGCGAGTCTCTGATGACTCATCAGTTGCCAGGCAGACCCGCAGCGCCGCGTGCCCCGCGCTGGACTCGGCCTCCCAGTGCCGCGCGCTTCATTCCCAGTTCCTCCCAGTGCCGCCCCAGTCCCTCCCACTCCTTCCCAGCCCATTCCCAGTTCCTCCCAGTGCCGCCCCCGTCCCTCCCACTCCTTCCCAGCCCATTCCCAGTTCCTCCCAGTGCCGCCCCAGTCCCTCCCACTCCTTCCCAGCCCATTCCCAGTTCCTCCCAGTGCCACTGAAATCCCTCCCAGTGCCCGGGAGTCCCTTCCTTCCCAGTCCCTCTCAGTTCATTCCCATTCCATTCCCAGTCCTTCTTAGTCCATTCCCAACTTCCATCCTCTCTCCCAGTGCCCTCCCAGCATTCTCCATCCCCCTCTTAGTCCCTTCCCAATCCCTGTCAATGTTACCCGAGTCCCCGTCCCCCGCGCCCCCCGTGTCTCCCATTTTACCTGCATCTTATCCCAGTGTGTCCCCGCTCTCTCCCAGTGCCCCCCAGCGTGTCCATCTCGCTGGTGCCCTCGAGCTCCCAGCCCGGCCCCGGCCGCCTGCTCTGTTCCGTGGTGGATTTTTACCCTGCCCAAATCCAGGTGAGGTGGTTCCAGGGCCAGCAGGAGCTCTCTGTAGTGGCCACCGACATTTTTCCCAGCGGGGACTGGACCTACCAGCTCCTGGTGCTGCTGGAAACCACCCCCCGGCGTGGGCTTACCTACACCTGCCAGGTGGAGCACGGCAGCCTGGAGCACCCCCTGAGCTGGCACTGGGGTACAGCCCGGCCCCCACAGCACCAGGGAACAGGGAGTGGGACTGGGGGGACTGAGAGGGGAGTTGGTAGTAGCTGGGAGTAATTGGGAGGAAGTTTGAGGGAGGCAGGGGATAACTGGGAAAAGGGTTTGGATGGTCTGGGAGGGCAGAGAAGAGGTTTGGACGATACTGGGAAGACTGGGATGCAGTTAGGGGTTTCCTGGTGGCTACTGAGAGGAAACATCCTGGTGGTGCTGGATGTAACTAGAAGGGAGTCTGATGGAGCTGGAGGGTCTGGAAGCAGTTTGGGGATGTAAAAGTGGGGCTGGGATGGGAGTTGAGTGTGCTTCAATCTACTGGCAGTGATGTTGGTGAGTCCTGGTGGGACTGGGAAGGGACTGGGAAAAGGTTTGGGGGATCATTGGGAAATGGATGCCAACTGGGAGGGGGTTTAGGGTCCTGGAAGGACGGGGAGGGGTCTTGGGTGGTATTAGGGAGTTTGGATGGGGATAGGAAAGAGATCTCATGGAGTCTTGGGTGGGCTGGAGGGGTGTGAGGGTGTCTGGGGGCTTGGGCTTGTGAGAGGTTTTGGGGGTCCTGACCCCTGACTCCTCAGAGATGCCACCGGACACTGCCCGCAGCAAGATGTTGACAGGGATTGGGGGCTTCGTGTTGGGCTTCGTCTTCCTGGCGCTGGGGCTCGGCTTCTACCTGCACAAGAAGGTCAGGGGGGTCCCGGGGGTCGTGTCCCCCCTCCCCCAGAGCATGTGTTCTCCCCCTGGGGCCCCCAGCCCAGTGTCACCCCCTTTTCTCTGCCCACAGAGCTCCTGAGCCGCCGCCGGCCGCAGCCCCTCCCCGTGGCCTCGGGCCTGGCCAGGACCCCCCCATTCTATCCCCACACTGATTTTGGGGGGATCGTGTGCCCCCCGAGCCCTGCTGTCACTCTGCCCCGGATGGCTGCTCCCAGTGTTCCAAATAAAGCTTCCCAGTTCACACCAATCCCATTTACTGGCGAGCTGTGTGGAGAGATTTTGGGGGAGCCCACAGGGATACTGTGATGGGAAGGGGCAGAATGGGCCCCAGGGTGGATCAGGAATGGGGAGCCCTGTGAATCCTGTGTGTCACCCCACTCTGGGTGCTGGGAGCCCACCTCGGCTATGGGCGAGGAACTCTTGGGTGAGAGGGAGAGCAGCACAGGCAAGATGGGAAAGGTCATTGAGAGGGGTATAAGGGGAGGGGGGACAGTGGCAAAGGGGTTCCCCTGGAATCCCTTTGTGTCCCCATCACTGGATCTCTTGAGCTGTTCCCCGGAGTTCTGGGGGGGGATGGGGGGTGTAAGCAGAAACTTACTGGGTGGGTCCCAAACCCCCATCCCTCCCTGGGGGGCTCACAGTGGGGGTGACCCAACCCAGCAACCAGTGCTGTGGTGGCCGTGGGGCAGAGGGGGGTGGGAATGGGGGATCCAGTGTGGTCCCTTGAGCCCCCAGCTTGATGTGGGGTGCTGGCATCTGTTGGGGGATGAGGGGAGGCACCCCCTCACCTGCCTCCTTTCCCACACAGTGTGTTCCATTTTGGGGGAAAAGCCCACTGTCACTTCCTTGATGGCAACAACTGGGTGAAATTTGTGGACAAGGAACATCCACAACTGGGAGTAATTCGGGCTCAGGAGATACCCCAAAATTCTGAGGTGGGATTGAGTTGTTTTGAGGTGGAGTTGAGCCATTTTCAGTGGGATGGAGTTGTTTTGAGGCATCATCTATCCCTCCTGGCTTTTGGGGAGCAGAGCTGTTGGGGACTGAAATGTCCTGGCTTAAAGGTTCAAACCAGTGGCAAAAGCAGCGGGGGCTTTGCTGGCCACGGGCACAGGAAGTGCCCAGGGGCAGAGGGGGAGAAACACCCAACCCCGGAGGGGAGGGGATGAGCAGGGCTGGGAGCCAGGGAAGGGAAGAGCCCGATCAGAAAGAGATGCTGCCAGGTGGGACAGGGCTTTGGACCAGGCAATGCCCTCCCTTACACAACTGGCTCAGTTGTGGAAACTCCCCTGCAGAAGGCCCAGGACATTCACACAGAGGCCTGGAGGTTTTCATGTCTTTACACGGGCCATACCTGCCTCAGCTGCGCTGCTGGGAGAGGCGGGGCCACCTCTTAGAAGGGGCCATAAACCATCAGAGCCCCCCAGAGCACCCTGGGATCCACAGTGTGACATCAGACAGTGTAAAACTCCCTTCAGGGTAGGCACCTGGGCGTTCACCCAAACCTAAATCCACAGAAATTGGTGTTTCTGGAGCTTTCCCAACCCCCAAGCGATCCATCCTGGGACCATCACTTAGACCAAGGACAAGGACATGCAACAATCTATTTTTGTTGCTGGATCCCAGGCTGGTGCCTGTGTATCTTTCTACTCTTACTTTCTTTTCTCTTATAAGTTTTCCTAAGTGCTATTTTAATGCTAATATTATTGTTAATGCTAATGTTATTTTAATATTGCTAGAGATGGTAACCAAAAGGGTTCAAAACCTGCTTTACATGGTAAAGAAATTGTTCTAAAATAAACCCAACAGAGATATATTTATAAACATAGATCAATCACTGTTGTTTCACTTTAATCTATACCAGGGGATCCATGAACCAGAACCTGGATTACCCTTGCCTTCAGGAATGGATAGAACAGGAGCTGGAAATGGGGGAAGCTTCTGGAAGCTCCTCACAGAAGCCACCCCTGGAGCAACCTTGTTTCCAAAACCTGATCACACAAACACAATGTACTGCCCAACATGGATTACCAGGAACATGGGTCACTCTGCCCAATGGGGTTCACTGTGGATCATCCAACGGGTAACTCCAATGGGTAATGGAGTTGAAACAGCATTTGAAGCCCTTCCCACACTTGGGGCACTCACAGGAGTTCACTTTGCATTGAATCCATTGGTGTAAGGTCAAGGTAGAGCTCTGTGTGAAGCTTTTCCCACAGTCAGGACACTCTGAGGGCTATTCCTCAGTGTGGATATTCTGGTGGGAGCTCTGGCTGAAGCTCTTCCTGCCCTTCCCACACTTGTAGACCCATTCCCTGGAGTGCAGGCGCTGGTGGCTGATGAGGTTGGAGCGGTCACTGAAGCTGCTCACACATTCCCACACCTGTAGGGCCGTTCTCCCATGTGAATTACCTGATGGCGGATCAGACAGGAGCTAAAGCTCTTCCCACATTCCAAGCACTTCTAGGGCCGCTCCCCTGTGTGAATCTTTTGGTGCCGGATCAGGTAGCAGCTCCATCCGAAGCTCTTCCCACATTCCAAGCACCTGTAGCGTATCTCAGTGTGAAACCACTCAAGAACCACCAGCTCAGAACTCTGGATGAAGCTTGGCTGTCTATGTCTTTCCTCCTTGGAGCACCGTGGGCTGTGTTTAGAGACCCTCTTCACAGGATACCTCTGTAGCTTTTCCTCCCCATTGTATTCCTGTGCCGTGGAGTCACTCAAAACAGCCTATTCTATGAGATTCTGGTGCAGGGATTTGTCCTCCCTGGTCTCTGTCAGTGTCTGGGGAGGGAGGGAGGGGATTTGCCTCCATGCAAGAAGGAAGGGGAAGGACATCTGTTGCTTCTCTTTCGACCGCCACTTTGCTCTCGGGGGTTTCTCGCCGCTGTCCCCTGTCTCTCCCTGGCCCCCCGGGACCCTCCGGCTAGCTGTCCCCTCCGGGGCCGGGGTTTTCCGCGGTCCCGCTGCCCTGGGCTTACCAGGCAGCGTCTGGGTTAGCACGGTCCGAGCTGTGGCGCTGCCTCAGTCGCCGCAAGGGTTCGAGATAAAGAGACCAAGAGAGACCAATGGTATGCTTGTCCAGATAGATTGTATTGCCTGAAGCATTGCAGTGACCAAAGGCCCTGGGCTATTGCCCAGATACAGTTTTATACAGCAAAATTAAGAGATAAGGTCTTAAACAATAGAGACAGTGTTCAGCTAAGGCACATCAGAACCACCCCAGGGGCCAGGTCCAATGGGAACTGCTCAGGGGTGGGGAGAAAGGGGTCTACAGAGGAATGCTGAAGCGGGACTTTCCCGAAACAGTGGAGCATACATAAATGTATCTTTTACCTCAGTTTACCATTCCCAAGGCCTTTCTAATACAATGGGGCATACATGAATGTATCCTTTTCCTCAGTTTACCATTCCCAAGGCCTTTCTAAAACAATCCTCCATGCTACCATGCCAGCATGACTGCAACAGACATCCCCCAAGTTCATCCCTGGCAGGACAGTGTTGGCACCAGGGTTGTCCTGCGGCCAGGGGCGATGCTGGGCTGGGAGATGGAGCAGAGGAGAGTCTTGCAAAATCCTTCATAAAAAACAAATACTAAGAGACACTCCCCCACTCCCCCCCTATATTTGAGGCCATCTCCCCCTCCCCAGTCACCTGGGGAAGGTGAGGGGGGATGATACTCCCAGGCTGGGGCGGGCTGTAGAAACAGGGAGTGGTGGATCCATGAACTTCCTGCTGTTCCTCCTCCCCTTCCTCCTCCTGCCTAATCCCATCTCCTTTGCATCCTATTTCAATTAGTACAATTACAATTCAATAATACAATTCTACTTCTCCATGGCCCATGGGTGTCTTTCACAGTGATGGACTGGAGCAAAGACCAAGATTTCAGAGAGAGACAATGGGGTGGAAACTCCTCAAAAAAAGTCTCTTCCACCCCCCCAGCCCAACTCCATGGATACTCACACAAAATGCCAACATGTTTTGGCCTTCATTTTCTTTTGAATGCCAACTTTTGTTTTGTCCTTAATTTTATTTTCATTCCTCTTTATCCCTTTAAAACACCTGAAAGTGGGGTAAAAATAAAGAAGTTAAAAAAAACCCCATGTAAACCCCTCCCAATTTTACTGCTATTCGGGGGAGAATTTGTAATTCAAGGGGATATTCCTGAGGATCTGGGGATTCTGTAGGGATGTGGGGAAGTCTTCTCCATTGCTGTGCATAGCAAAAGCCAAGAGGGATTGACCAATTATCTTAAAACAACACAGTCACACTGAAAACGGCTCCATGCCACTCCAAAATGTCTTGATACAAACCCCAAATGGCTTAATTCCAATTTCAAAGTATCTTGATTTGAATGGGGCCTATGGGCAAAGCTTGGGCAGACACAGGACTTCTTGATGTGGATCCTACAGTGGGAGATCAAGTCCATGCTCTGGCCAAAGCTCTTCCCACAGGAGATCAGTCTCTTGCCCTGATGAATCCTCAGGTGGGAGCTGAGGTTGGAGCTGCCACTGAAGCTCCTCCAACACTCAGGCAGGCGTGAGGTCACTCGTGGGTGGATCAGGCTGTGTAAGGACCTGAGCAGCAGAGTTGCCCATCTCAAACACTGCTAAGGTCACAGAAGGACTTTGCCATGAGATAAGCACACAACGGAGTAACAGGAAGGTGCTGACTCCAGGCCTGGCAGAGGCAAGATCTGTGTGACCCATGCTGGGAAATGCATGCTCACAAAAATTCCCACTGTGGCAAAGTGTGTAAAGAAGCAACTGCTTATATGCACATCACCCCAAATGAAGTTCACCCCAAGTTATGGACACACAGAGCCCTGCATGGAGGCTACTGGGCCTGCACGGGCTTTCCATGGGCTCACATCCTTTTCAGGCATCCCCCTGTTCCAGTGTGGGCTCCTCCAGGGGCTGCATGAGAATCCCTGCTCCGGCACTTGGAGCACTCCTGCCCCTCCTGCACTGCCCTGGGTGTCTGCAGAGTTGTTCCTTTCACATGCTCCTACTCTGCACAAGAACTTTATCTTTCTTGAATCCATTATCCCTGAGGTGTCACTGCGATCTCTAATAGGCTTGGTGTTGGCAACTTGTGGGTCCATTCAGGAGCTGGTGCTGGCTTTGCTGGACACAGGGAAATTTCTGACAGCTTCTCAGAAGAGCCACCCCTGTAGCCCTCTACTTCCAAAACCTGGCCACACAAACCCAGGACACCGGCCCAGTGAGGGTCACTGTGAATCATCCAGTGTGGGTCCTCTGATGGGTGATGAAGTTGGAGCAGCAGACAAGCTCTTCCCAAAGTTGGGGCATTTGCAGGGTGTTGCAGCATGTCCACAATGAGCCTCTGTGAGCGACCTGGACTCCCAGAGCCCAGAGCAGGCTTGCTTAACCTGCTGACGAACAAGGCCAGAGATGGGTCTTTGTGTGGAACTCCAAACGCCATTTATTGTGATGAAGAGGGTCCAGGGACAGAGACAAAATGGGGCTGAGAACACAAGGTTTCATATGGGGCGAAAAGAGGTGGATGCGAGGGTCAAGGGCCAATGGGAACTGAGTACAAGTGGCACAGAGGAGGGGCAGCCAAGTGAGGAACCCATGAGATAACAGAGGCGGGGCACTGCAGTAAACTGGGACAAATAGGGGACCGGAGAGGGGAGAACATTCCAGGGGGAGTACCTATAAGGAAAAAACAGCAGTTCAACTGGGTGATACCAATAAAAGCTGTTGCATTAACATGAGCCTGCAAATGCCTGTGAGTGAGAGTGGCAAGGGCTGGTCCTGGACAGTCAGGATGGACAGAGATGAGAGATCTGAAGTCACGTCTTAGGATGACACTGTTGAGGCAGGATGGGAATGAAGAAACTGAGTCAGAAGGCTGAGACAGTGAAACTCTGATTTATTTCAAAATGCATCGCTCTTTATACAGAGCTTCATCCAGGCCAAATCCATTGGTCCTGAAGTGAAAACAACCTGCACCATTGGTGCAGAGTGCATGACGCACAGTGGTAGAACTTTATAACTATAAACAACATGAACAACAAGGAGATACAACTCTTATTTACATACTTTTCCAACAGATTCCCAGGCTTCTGCCTGATTAGAAACTCTCAGTTTCCCTCTTTGAATGAATCTGAGACCGACATTAGGATATACAGTTTATTGTGGGCAGCTGCAGCTCGGAGCAGGCCCCAAGGAGTAGGGGCAGGGCAAGATAGCGAGAGAGATTTCCAAGAGAGGGTCCAAGAGGGCAGAGGGAAGGGGAGGGAGAGAGTGCAGGAGAAGGGGCAGGAAGAGGGGCAGGAGAAGGAGCTCTGGTCTCCGGGGTACACCTTATCAAGGGGGCTTGAGAGTGGGTGCAGAATAAGACTTTGGACCAATGGGATTACAGATACATCATACTTCAGGGGAGGGTTACAGGTGGGGGATAAACTATACAATTTTGAGGGATGAGACAGAACACTTTATCTGACCCTTGGATCTGTCTGTGGCACAAAAAAGGGGGTTACCTTCTACCAGCTACACCACTGTCCACCAGTTGCTTAGCAACCAACATCCAAAATCTCAAAGCTCGTTCTCATCTCAATTTCACTCACAGTCTCTGTATTTGCCAAATCCTTTGCTAAGCAATCATATTCATAAGGCTTTCCCATTTCATCTTCCCCAACAGGTGAGACCATTTTATTCTAAGAGGCGTCTTTCTTTGATCCTGGTCACCTTTGCCCTTCCAGGGCTAAGGTATTACAGCTCCAGTGGAAGGCCCTTGAGCCTCCACAGCAGGGCTTCCCTTACAAGTGGGACTGTTGATGTCGGGTTAAGCCAGTGCTGGAGGAGAAGCTCTTCCCACACTCGGGACATTCATAGGGCCTCTCCCCAGTGTGGATGCGCCGGTGCAGGGTCAGGTGGAAGTTGCGTTTGAAGCCCTTCCTGCAGTCAGGGCAGCGGAAGGGCCTCTCATCCGTGTGAATCCGTTGATGAAGGAGGAGATGGGAGCTGGTCCGAAACCTCTTCCCACACTCAGGACACTCGTAGGGGCGTTCTCCACTGTGGATCTTCTGGTGCTGGATCAGGCCAGAGCTGATGCTGAAACTCTTCCCACACTCCCCACACTCAAAGGGTCGTTCCCTGGCGTGCAGGTGCTGGTGGGTGAGGAGGTTGGAGCGGTCACTGAAGCTTTTCCCACATTCCTTGCACTTGTAGGGCCGTTCCCCCGTGTGAATTACCTGATGGCGGATCAGACAGGAGCTCCGGCTAAAGCTCTTCCCACATTCCAAGCACTCATAGGGGCGTTCCCCTGTGTGGATCATCCGGTGGCGAAGGAGGTGGAAGCTCCGGCTAAAGCTCTTCCCACATTCCAAGCACTTGTGGGACTTCTCCACATCCTTAGGCTTCTTCACCAGCTCTGAGTTAGAGCTGAAGCTCTGGCCACCTTCCTGGCACAGGGTGTCTCTTTCCTCCTTGAAGCACCCTGGGCTGGGTTTGCAGCCCCTCCTCGTGCGGGATCTCTGGGGCTTCTCTTCCCCATCGGATTCCTGTGCTGTGGAAGCGCTCAAAACAGCTTCTTCTGCAATGTTCTCCCAGGAGGATTTCTCCTCCTTAATCTCTGCCTCCAGCTCATTGCCTGGGGGAGGAAGGACAAGGAGAGAATGGGATTTGCCTCCGTGCCAGAAGGAAAGGGAAGGAGATCCCCCTAGTCTGTCCCCAGCAGGACAGCACTGGCAGCAGGGTTGTCCTGCAGCCGGGGGCCGTGCTGGGCTGGGAGATGGAGCAGGAGAGAGGGGGAAAGGGGCACTGACTTCCTCCTCACCTGCCTGGCTGTTCCAGAGCATCTTTCCCTTCCTTGCAGCCTCCTCCTCCATTCAGCCAAGCTTTAAGAATGACAAATCCTGGGTTTGGGGGAAAGCAACATGTGAGTGTGATGAATTCAAGGTTCCTCCTGCCCAAGTCCATTTCTAGAAATCACCAGGCATCTTGTGTCCATGAAAACCTCCAAAACACCATGAAGCAGAATAAAAACCTTTCCAAAATATTAAGATTCAGCAAAGGAGCCCTCCAAGATTCCCCCCTCTCTAGTCTCTCCCTTTTAAGGTCCTGGAGGTCTTCCCTCTGCTGGGTCCCGCTTAGGGTTGCTGGAAGTTTTAGAGGTCCTAGGGGTCCCTTCTCCTCTCAGTCTCTGTTTCGACTGCTGGGGGTCCCAGGGTTCCCACTCTTCAGGCTCGCCTAACTCCAGATTGCCGGGGACGTCTCCCCTCCCAGTCTCCCCGTTTCAGGGTCGAGGGGATCCTGCCCTCCCCGTTAACTCTGTGCTTCCTCCTTTCCAGTCCGCCGGGGGTATTCCAAACTGGTATTGCCCCTGTCTGGTCTCCCACGCCAGGGGCAGCCAGAACTGATGTCCCCTTAAGCCCGTCGGGCGATCTCCGTGCGGCGTGCGGGATCTCGCATCCTCCCCGCGGTATCCCGGGCTCTGCCGACAGGCACGGCCGGGATCCCCCCGAAGAAAACACCTCCCGGGGACGCCCAAGGGATCTGGGGCAAGTTCTCCCTGCCCAGTCACCTGTGGGATGCGGCGGGGCAGATGCTCCACGGGCCGGCAGGGCTGCGGACACAGGGCGGACACGCGAATTTCCTCTTCTTCCACTTTCTTCTACTTTTCTTCTCCTTTGCGGAACATCAGACGGCTGCAGAAGCTGGTCTCCTGGCCCCGGTACAGCGGAAGCCGGGCGACAGATAAACTCAAGGCAGGAACAAAAATGAAGGCCGCTCTCCCTCCTCGCCTTCCTGCCTCTCCTCCTTTTCCTGCGCCTCCTCTTCCTCTTCCCTCCCGCTGCCGGCAGCTCCGCCCGGTGCCGCCCCATCCGCCCGGCGAGGAGCGGGGGGACCCCGGACGGAGCAGGCGGGCCAGCCCCGAGCCGAGATGGGGGCAGCTGGGATTTGGGGGGACGGTGGGAAAGGAATGGGAGAGGGAAGATGACGGGAGGTAGCACAGCGGGTGAGTGCTTCCCAAAGGGGGTCCCTTCGTGTCTCCCTTGTGTGTTCCCTGGAGAGCTTCCCTGCAGCTCTGGGGGAGGCGGATCCTCGCTGGAGGGCTCCTGAGGGGCTCCCCCCAGCCAGCAGCCGGTGCTGCGGTGGCCGTGGAGTGGAGGGGAGTGGGAAAAGGGGGTCCGGCGTGGCCCCCTGAGCTTCCAGCTGGCTGTGGGGTGCTGGTAGGGTGCATGCCATGACCTGTGTCCCTGCCCACAGAGGGGTGTTCCAGCAGACAGGAAAGGCCAAGTTGCCACTTCCAGAATGGCATTCCGAAGTGGAGTTGGACAGGAACAGCTTGTGCACTCTGTTGGGAACCCGCTCTGCATCATCCTCTGGTGATTCTCTACCTCTCACCCAGCTCCAGGCTCTGGAAATTCTCTTCTGTCTGCATTCATCACTCACCAGCACCGGCACACAGGGAAATAGCCTTGCAAGTGTGAGGAATGTGGGAAGAGGGTTCAGATCGTCTCAGATCTCATGAAACATCAGTGGACACTCTCGGGAAAATATCTTCTCAGCCTTGACAAACAGCCCTTGGCTCAATTCCTCTTGAGTTTATCACCAACATCATCTGTTCTAGGAACTGGTGCTGTACAATGAGCTCCAACAGCCTTGGAAACTTTTTTTTTTTTGCCTGAATAACATCCCAAATGGGATCATATTTTAGTTCTCAACCTTTTCCAGAAAGTCACCAACCTGAGCTGCGGCTAGGATGGAAAATGTCTGTGACTAAAGCCCATCCCATCCCTATGAACAGCAGCCCTGAGTGAAACCCTTGGGCTCCTGGGCAGCAGCAGCTTCAACAGCAGCCAGGAACTCTCCCTTTTGCTGCCCTCAGGCTATCCCCGAATGGTCCTGGGCTGAGCCCCCCCACTCCTCGAGGCTCTGCCCTGCACCTGGTGGGGAGATGCAAAGGCATCTGAAGGGAGAATTCCATGGGAATTTCCCACAGCGACCCCGTACAGACTCCTCCTGTCCATGTGTGTGTGACACTGAATATGCCATAGAAATGTCCTGAGAATGCTGCTCTCCTGGAGTAGGAAGTAGGTAAGATTTGTAAGTCAGTCGGGCCTGTGGGTGTGTTCCTGTTGTGGTGTAATAAATTCTATGTGAAGTTACTGATTAAGTTTCAGTTAAGTACTGTTAAGTTTAAGTTAAGTGCTATTGGGCCTTTAAGCATAAACTGTTCAAATCCAGGTTCAGTTCTGTACAGGGGTCTACTCTGACCCTTGTGACTCAACACTGGCGTCTTGCATATTCCTTTTTATCCTTACCCTTTTCTGGGTTTTTTTCCCCCCTCCCTCCTCCCTCCCCCAGAAATTCTTGAGCTACATAAATAGTTTAGGGCTTATTTCAGTTTGGATTTATTGATTTTGGATTTTTGTTTCCTTTATCTTGGTGTGCTTTAACCAAGTAATCCCCTCCTCCTCTATCCCTCCTTCTCCTCCTCCTCCTCCTCCATCCCTTCTCTTCTCCCCAGGACCAGCACCCACCCTTGTTCTCCTGTGTCTCCCATGCATCCTGCTGGAGGTGGAGGGATGGAGCTGGGGCAGGTCCGACTGGGGCAGCGCTGGGCTCTGAGTTGCTCCTGCCCACACTCGGCCCCCACCACAGCTGCCACTGCCAGGACAGCATAGGGGGCCCAGGCTGGATGGCCTCTGTCTTCTCCCTCCCCAAATTCCCCTCCTGGGGGGCACTGAAGGTGAAGGGTTGCAGGTGGGGTCCACATGGGGAATGTTGGGCACTGCGGGTCTGCCTGGCAACTGGTGAGTCGTCAGCCAAAGCCCTGCAGAACTGGGGAGATCCCGCAACCCCTTTAGGAATGGGGTATCCCCTGGCCTCATCATCCCAAACCTTCAGCTGTCTCGTTTCAGACCCCATCCCACCCCTCCCAATTCACGTCCCACTTCTCCCAAATCCCATCTCACCCCTCCCAATTCCTATCCCATCTGCCCCAGTCCATATCCCACCTCTCTCGATTCACATCCCACCCCTCCCTCCCTTCCTTCCCCTCCAGGGTTTGGAGCGCTGTGGGATTGAATACTTTTGGGGTGGTATTTAGTCATTTTGAGGTGGGATTGAGACATTTTGGGCTTGGATGGAGACACTTTCAGTGGCCACCTTCCTTGAGTGGTTTTGAAGTGATGGATAGAACCCCTCACCTTTTGGGGTGCAAAATAATGGAGGAAACTACTCCAAATTCCCTCAAAACCCCCAAATCCTCCTGAATATCTCCCAGACTACAAATTCCTCCCCAGTCCCTGTAAAATGGTGAGGTTTTGCACATCTTTAATGAAGTTCTTCATTTTTACCCAATTTTGGGTGTTTTTAAAAGATGGATCACAAGCAAATAAAGGCCAAAATCAAGGAATTTACGTGTCAGCATTGTTTGAGTATCCATGGAGCTGGGTTGGGTTGGACTGAGTTGGGTGGATGAAAGAGCCTTTCTTGGAGGTGTCCTAGGGTGATGTTATGGTGCTTGTATCCCCAGTCGTGTGTTCTGTTTGTGCTTGATGTTATGTTCTGTGCCTTCAGGACTGGCTCCGAAAAGCGAAAGTTTGTTTTGTCTTGTTATCAGCCGGCTCACCTCCCCCCATGGTCTGTGTCTAGGAGAGAGGATAGGGCTTGATTGCTTGCTTTTGCTTTGCTCTCGCTACTGCATCTTGCTTTTGCTTATTATTTAGTTTAGCTAGGCAGTTCACTTTCTTTCCCTGGACTGTTTTTCTTTCCCTTTCCTGAATACCATCCAACCTGCTCCAGGCTGGGACCTGGGAAACACCGAGAAACACTGAGAGCCTGCGCTCTGTGATCTGCAGCAGCCATCCCCAGTGCCCAGAGCAATCCCCAGCGCCAGAGACCAAGAACTGGGCGACCACTCCCAGGAGAGACTTTCTGAATTTGTCATCTCTTCAGAGTGGTGAAAGAGTTTTTGTCATCTGGTGTTGTTGTTTTTGTGCCGGGGAGTGTTTCTGTCTGTTAAATCAACAGGTTTTTTTCCACGTCTCTCCAAGGAAATTCTTCCTGAACCAGGTGCATGGGAGGGGCTGTGGAGGTTTGCTGTCTGGGGGTGCTCCTCCTGGAAGTTTTCTCCCAAATTTGCCCAAAACCAGGACAGGAGGGATTCCCACAAAATTGTCTCCAAAATCTTGGTCTCTACCAGTTCTGGATTACCACATCTGTGACCTACTTGAATCACAAGGTTGATTCAAGTCCCAGCATGGTCACCATAGATAACACAATGTGTGTCCTCTAATGGGTGAAGTTGGAGCAGTGAACACAGCTCTTCGTGCAGCCAGGGCACTCACAGGACTTCCCTTACCTGTGGGGCTGTTGGTGTTGGGTCAAGGCAGAGCTGCAGATGATTTATTAAAAAAATATGGATATTGATCTAGTACCCATATCCAGCTGTGATGGACAAATCTCTAACAGTTTAAAGTTAGAAAATGTGTGTTTATTCGACGTCAGGTAGTGTGCAGGATAGCTCCCAAATACACACCGCACCTTTCAGGTGATTACAGAGTTCTTTTATCCATACAAGTATTGAATACACAAAATATTCATCATTTTGGTACATCCCATTCCTCGCTTTGTATGTTAATAATTTCAAAAGCTATTAAGCATGTGTAGTTTTTTCCTTGAAATGGGTCAGTGGTCCCTTTCATGGGTCGGGGTCCCAAAATGAGGAAGTAAATGAAGTCTTCGTCCTTCTGACCTTTCTACCTTTTCAATGCAAATATGACAAATGAACTCTTGGTAGAACTCCCATTCCTTGTCTTCAATTGGTTTCAGAACAGAGGAGGCCCACAATTGTCTTATGTTCCTAAAAGCTATTTGTCAGTTTGTATATTCTTCATTATAAACCCAGCTAACTAAACATTGTGCTGACAAGCAATCAATTGTTAGTTAACTACTAACTCCTTACTTCATCAAGGCCTACTCATTTATTTTAATTAACTCTAGTAAGACTTATCTCTAACTAAAATCTTAGCGCCTCTAAAATCTTTAAATTCCTTAAAATTTACGTTTCACAGGAGGAGCTCCTTCCACACTTGGGGTGCTCTTAGAGCCTCCTTCTGGTGTGGATGTTCTGGTGGCAGATCAGGTTGGAACAGTCACTAAACCTCTTTCCACATTTCCTGCACATGTGGGGCTATTCCCCAGTGTGGATGCTCTGGTGGCAGACCAGGCAGGTGCTTCACCTGAAGCTTTTCCTGCATTCCAAGTACATGGAGGACTGTTCCCTAGCATGGATCTCTGGCAGTAGATCAGATGGAAGCAGGGGCTGAAGCTCTTTCTGCATTCCAAGCACAGGTAGGGCTGTTGCCTAATGTGGATCTTCTGGTGGCACATCAGGCTAAAGCTCTGGATAAAGCTCTTCCCACATTCCAGACACTTTTAGGGCCATTTCCCCATGTGCACCCACTGGTGGATGAGGAGGTTGGAGCTGTTGCTGAAGCTCTTCCCACATTCCAAGAAGCACTTGTAGGGTTTCTCCCCATCATGACACTGCTGGTCAACCACCAAGTCAGAGCTCAGCTGCCTTCCCAACACGGGGCAGGTCTTTCCTCCTCAGAGCACCATGGGCTGGGTTTGCAGGCCCTTCTTGTGGAAGGATCTCCATGGCTTTTCCTCCCTTTTGACTTCACGTACCATGGAGCCCCTAAAATCAGCCATTTTCATAAGGTTCTGCTATGGGGATTTGTTCTCCCTGGTCTCCATCCACAGCTCAGTGCTGAGGGGGGGGAAGAAACAAGTAGAAGGAAGAAGGAAGAAAAAGGACAAGGAGAGAGAAGGAAGAAGACCAGGAAGGAGATTTGCCTCTGTGAAAAATGCATATTTTATGATTGGCTTTTTGCAAATATTAAATTGAATATTATATGTATGATGTTATTTTGATTAGAAGTGCTGTATTAACATTTTAATAGTACGGTAAATGTAGTTTTGTAGTTAAAATGCAGCTTTAGTAGTTAAAATAGAAATTGTCCAAGATTGAGAGGCAAGATGTTTTCTAGTACCATCTGTGTAGCAGTTGCCCTCTGGGCAGTTTTCCTTATCTCCTGGTAATGGGCCCATCAATATCTCCCACATGACTCAGAGATAATTCCATCCAGAAGCCATTTCTGTTTTACAGGTGATCAAGGACACACCCCTGACTCAGAATGACATCAGCCCACGGTGAGATGCTCCACCCAGGGGGGAGGAGCTAAGCATGCCCACCTAGATCTATCCTGGGATTTCTGAACAGAGAAGCAGCCTTTCCACAGGTTTCCAGGAGGACACAGCTGGGGTTTCCACTCGACTGACTACACCTTTTCTACAGGACCACTGCTCCAACAGAACCACATCTGCCACTCCAGGAGGACTGCAGCCACTCCAGTTTGGACTGCTACCAGCACGCTGGCCAAAGGGGTGTCAGGTTGTATTCTGACTTTGTCAGTGGTCTTCCTTTTGTATCATTGCATGTATTTTGTCTCTTTTCCCTTTTCCCCAATAAATTGTAATTCTGACTTAGAGTCTCTCACTGGTTTTAAAGAACAAAACTATGTATGTGGTTTTTTTTTTCGCAAGGAATGAGATATTAGCTTTGAGATAACAGTCACAGAACACCTCAATCTTCCAGAGAAGAGGAATTTATGACTCTTTTATCAGAAGAAGCTAATTTCTTCAGGCCTTGCTCAGACTCAAAGATGCCGTGGGAATTAAAATAAATAGTTGACATATAGCAGACAGAGGTTCTTGTTTTAAATAGAATGTATGCATAACCATGAAGTATGTATGAATATGCAACAGTGTGTGGTTTTTAAGGGTTATTCCTTTGTTCACAAGGTATGCTTTTCGTGACTTAGTGTCCAAGAGCATCCGGACACTAAGCATCTATAATTATTTGCTTTTTATTTTCTCGTAATTGTCCTAACTCTAAATTTTATTACTCTAAATTGTATTACTATTTTTTTATTATTAAACTTACAAAATTTTAAGAAACCAAGTGATTGCTGTTTTTCACACCTCCGTACCAGAAAAAGGAAGGAGAAGGAAGAAGATCCCCTTAGTCTGTGCCTGGCAGGATGGCATTGGCAGTGGGGTTGTCCTGCAGCCTGGGGCCATGCTGGGCTGGGAGATGGAGCAGGAGAGAGGGGGAAAGGGCCTTCAAACCCAGCCCAGGGTGCTCTGAGTAGGAAAGACTGTGCCAGGAAGGTGGCCAGAGCTTCATCCAGAGCTCTGACCTGAGTGTCCAGCAGCAGCTTCATGTAGAGAGAAGTCTACAAGGGCTTGGAATGTGGGAAGAGTTTTAGCACAAGCTGCCACCTCATCTATCACCAGAGCTTGTACACTCGGGAACGGCCCTACGCATGTGGGGGATGTGGGAAGACCTTCAGTGATGTCTCCACTTTCACCTCCCACCAGCAGGTGCACACTGGGGAATGTCCCTACAAGTGTGGGCAATATGGGAAGACTTTCAGCCAGAGCTCCAACCTCCTCACCCACCAGTGCCTGCATAGGGGAATGGCCCTTCGAGTGCCCTGACTGTGGAAAGAACTTTGTCTGCAGTCTGACCTGGTCATCCACTGGGGCCTCCACAGAGGGAGAAGCCTTATGAGTGTCTTCAGTGTGGGAAGAGGTTTTGGAACAGCTCAGTTCTCATCAGACGTCAGCAGACACACATGGAGGAGAGACCTTAGGAGTGTCTATGACTGACTATGGCAAGAGGTTTTGGAATAGCTCACATCTCATCAGGCATCAGGGAACACATACCAGGGAGAGGCCCTATGAGTGTCCTGAATTTAGGAAAAGATTCAGCCAGAGCTTTCCCTTGACAAGCCACCAACAGACCCACCGAAAGGGAAGCCCTACAAATGCCATGACTGCAGGAAGAGCTTGAGTTGAAACTCCAAGTTCATCACCCACCAGCACCTGCACACTGGGAAGAAGCCATACAAGTCCTTGGAATGTAGGAAGAGCTTCAGCTGGAGTTCCAGCCTTATCACCTACCAACATCTGCACACTTGGGAACAGCCCTACAGCTGTGAGGAATTTAGGAAGAGCTTTAGATGGAGCTCCTGCCTGATTCAGTACCAGAGGATCCACACAATAGAACTGCCCTACCAGTGTGAAGAATGTGGGAAGAGTCTCATGGATGTCTCCAGCCTCATCACCCACCAGTGCCTGCACATTGGGAAATGGCCCTACCAGTGTCAGAAATGTGGGAAAAGCCTTAGCACCACCTACTACCCGATCCACCATCAGAAGATCCACACTGGGGAACAGCCTCATGAGTGTCCCGAGTGTGGGAAGAGGTTTCAGAATAGCTCAAATCTCAAGGCACCAGGGGATGCACATAGAGTAGAGGCCCTTCTGCTGTACCAGCTGTAGGAAGAGCTTCAACTGTAGCTCCAATCTCATCACCCATCAGGACATCCACAGCCGGGTGAAGCCCTGTAAGTGTTGGGAGTGTGGGAGGAGCTTCTGCAGCTCTGCCTTGACCTTACACTACACCCACCAATAAAGGAAGCTCTGTGAGTGCCCCAGTGGGGTGGGCGGTGGCAGGGGGAAAGAGCTTTGTTTATTGCTCCAACTTCTTCATCCATTGGAGGAAACACTGGATGATCCACAGTGACCCACATTGTGCAAAGACTTGATGATCCATATACAGAACTGGGATGCCCTCAAGAAGCAGCTGGTTTTTTGATGCCTGTGATGAACAGGGATAATTTGAGGAATGAGATGTTCTCCAAGTGACCACCAGAGACCCTTAAATGATCCTTATTCTAATGTAAATGAGTTCCAATAAATGATTTAAATATGTAAAACAATCTGAGGAGAATGTTTGGCATATGAGTTTGGGAAATGTATTAATATGCATTAGTTACATAAATACAAAAAATATGAGAGATAGCTGAGTGTGTGTGTTAGGGGGAGACATACCCTGCACACACCTGGCACTGAAATAAAGCTGCTTTCTAATAGTGAAATTACAGAGTTAAAGAGTTTAGTTCCTGTTTTCAGTGACATTTTCTTGTTACCCAGCCCAACCCCCACACACAATCCCTAGCTCCAAACAGGTGCTGGCACTCCAAAAGCAGCCGGGCTGTGCAGTGGTGGAGGGGTTTGTATCCCCACCTCGCACAGCACTGGGAGCTCTGCTTCTTGAGTGGTGTCCTTATTTCAGGGAAGAATCTCCACATCCTTCTCTCCTTATGTCAGGAGACTCTGCAGTTAAAATTTGGGATGGGGCTGTTAGAGTCTGAAGGCCTGCACTGTCAGGCAGATGTGCCCAGGCTGCTG
Organism: Lonchura striata; assembly: GCF_050655825.1. Classification (NCBI taxonomy): domain Eukaryota; kingdom Metazoa; phylum Chordata; class Aves; order Passeriformes; family Estrildidae; genus Lonchura; species Lonchura striata. The sequence goes on from NC_140737.1 coordinate 2,089,218, forward strand.
TGCCAGCTCAGCAGCTTTGGATACGTTATCATTTGGTTGTTCCTTTATCCCGGTATTTTAACAGATCTCCTGTATCTTATCTCATTGCCATTCAATGCCAAAAACAGTGGAAACCCCCTTCTTCATTTACCTCTGGCATGTTTGCAAGCAGGATACTGTTCGAGTTGTTTGACCCCATTCAGGCAGAGCATCCACGTACAGGACTCCCACGGGATGTCCCTGCTCACTGCCCCGCCTCCAATTTTCTTCATTCTCCCAGTAATTTCCCACTGTCCCTTCAAACCTCGGCTCCCCCTACAGCTCAGTTTCAGGGTGTTCCCAACCTCCTCCCCGGCTCAGTACTGGGAACTCAGACCCTTCACACTCGGTTTGGAAGTGAAAAGATCCTCTTCTCCACCCTCTCACACGCCCTTCCTATCATACCCCTAAACTCCAGGTTTCCCCAGAACTTGGTTTGGGCCTGCCACATACCTCCCATTAAATCTGGGTGTTTGATGTGCCGCTTTCACCGAGTTTTGTGGATTCCATATCCCTCCCACTCTGTTTATGGGTCCCAGACCAAACTTTCCACCTCTTTCTTATCACCCTCAGATCCGCAGCCCACCATTCCCCACTCTGGGTGTGGTGAGGTCCTACCCCACCCTTTTCCCGTCCCTCACTGCTTCCCATTGTCCCCCCCGCCCTCCTTTCCCCCCATTCCACCTCCCGGTCACCTGAGAGCTCCGGGCCCACAGCTGGGGGTGCTTCCAGTGCCACCAGTGTGGCCCTGGCTGTCCTGTCCCCAGTGCCAGCAGTGCCACCAGTGCGGCCCTGGCTGTCCCATCCCCAGTGTCACCAGTGTGGCCCTGGCTGTCCCATCCCAGTGCCACCAGTGTGGCCCCAGCTGTCCCATCCCCAGTGCCACCAGTGCGGCCCCAGCTGTCCCATCCCCAGTGCCACCAGTGCCACCAGTGCTGCCCTGGCTGTCCCATCCCCAGTGCCACCAGTGTGGCCCCGGCTGTCCCATCCCCAGTGCCACCAGTGTGGCCCCAGCTGTCCCATCCCCAGTGCCACCAGTGCCACCAGTGCAGCCCCAGCTGTCCCATCCCCAGTGCCACCAGTGCCACCTGTGCGGCTTTAGCTGTCCCATCCCCAGTGCCACCAGTGCCACCAGTGCTGCCCTGGCTGTCCCATCCCCAGTGCCACCAGTGTGGCCCCAGCTGTCCCATCCCCAGCGCCGGGTGGTGCTGCCAGCCCCAAAGCAGCCGCGTTGTGCAGTGGAGGGGTGCCCAAAGCGGCCCTGGGAGCCCCAGTCTGGACCAGTCCGGACCAGTCCAGAGCAGCGCAGGCGACATCAGCCGTGACCGGCGGGGCTGGGCCCGGCCTGGGCGCCCCCCACCTCCCCAGATTCCCCTGGCGGGGGGCGCTTGGGGCCGAGGGGGGCTGCAAGTGTGCAGCGCTGGGCGCTGCAGGTCTGCCTGCACACTGGGGAGTCACCATGGGCTGAGCCTGCCGCAGGGCTGGGGCTGCAGCAAGGGGACACACCCTGCTCCAGGGGGGATGCTTCGCAATCGGGTGGCCCCCACAAGCCAGCTGTAACCCCTCAGCCATCGGAGGAACCATGGGGTCACCACAACCCCCCCAAAATGAGGGCAGGGGGCCTCCGCAAGCCGGTTATAACCCTGAAAATTGGCAGAAAGCAGCAGGATCCTCTCCAAAATGGGCTCACCTCATCCTCCCATAATGAAGGAGCATCACTGCAGCCCCTGAGAAAAGCAGGGAGTCACCTCAGCCCCTGAAAATGAGCAGTATATTCCCAAAAGCCATTTGTAATGCCCCAAAACCAGCAGAAAGCAGCAGAGTCCTCCCCAAAACAGGTTCCTGTACAATTCTCTATGGAGCCCCCCTTCCATGTGCCAAAGCCACATGTCTACCCCCTCTCCCACCACCCTCCACTCAGGATTCTGGGTACCCCAAAAACTTGCTCAGGATGGGGTTGTCCAAAAATCCCCTCAGGAAAGGGGAATATCCCAAAATCTCTTCAGGAATTGCAGATACCCCAAAACCTCCACAGATTTGGGGGATACGCTTGGAGACATGGTACCCCCATCCTTAACATCCCCTATCTTTTGCTACATTATTTCAGATCCCTTCCCACCCATTCCAAAATTCATTCCAGCCCCTAACCTGCATCCTACCACCCCCCAATCCCAATCCCACCTTTCCCAATCCACATCCCACTCCATCCCAAACCCCAAACCCCATACCAACCCTCCCAATTCACATCCCACCTTTCCCACTCCCCATTCCACTCCTCCTAGGGGTTTTGAGGGTGCTGTGGGATCACATATCTGGGGAGCCATTTTGAGGTGGAATCATGCTCTTAAGGGTGGGACTCAGCTATTTTAGGTTGGGATTGAGCCATTTTCAGTGGGATTGAGTAATTTTGATGTAACAGATTGATCCCTCTTGGATTTGGACTGAAAAACAATGGAGAAAACTCTCCCACATTTTTCCAAATATCCCCCAGAACCCAAATATCTCAGTAAAATGGTGGCAGTTCAGAGGTTTTATTCATTTTTTCATCCCAACCTTAGGTGTTTTTAAGGGAAAACAAAAATTTAAAGAAAATTAAGGCCAAAATAAAAAGATTTACATGTCAGCACAATGTTAGTGTCCATGTAGCTGGCTTGGGTGGGTGGAAGAGCTTTTTTTAGAGGGGTCTGTACCTCATTGTGTTCAAAATTTCGGTCTTTGCTCCAGTCCATCACCATTTGGCTGTGCAAGACACCCATAGGCCAGAGAGAATTAGACTAGTGTAATTATTTAGGTTGGAAAAGACCATAAAGATCATCCAGTGATGCTTGACACCAGAGGAAGAAATTATTGGATGGAGCAGATAAAGAGTTTTTGGGGCCTAAAGTCAACAAATCCACTCTTCCCAATGAATGTCCAGCATCAGTCTGTGTCCCAATGAATGTTTCTACCCCTGTGTTCATCCAGGTGCCTATGGGGAACCAGGAGGATGTGGAGACCACAAGTCAGATGTCTTCCAATGTGGATCGCCAGGAACATGGGTCACCAGGCCTCTGCCCAACATGGATCCTCCAGTGCTCTTCCCGCACTTGCAACTTGTAGGGCTTCTCTCACCAGTGGGTCCGCTGGTGTGAGGTCAAGGCAGAACTCTGGGTGAAGCTCTTCCCACACTTCAAGCACCTGTAGGGCCTCTCCCCAGTGTGGACACGCCAGTGCTTGACTAGGTCAGAGCTGCGGATGAAGCCCTTCCTACAATCAGTGCAGCGGGAGGGCCTCTCCTCTGTGTGCATCCGTTGATGCATGAGGAGATCGGAGCTGGTTTGAAACCTCTTCCCACATTCGTGACACTCATAGGGCCGTTCCCCAGTGTGGACACGCTGGTGGACGACAAGGCTGAAGCTGCGGTTGAAGCTCTTCCCACATTCCAAGCAGTTGTATGGCCGTTCCCCAGTGTGCAGCCGGCGGTGGCTGATGAGATGGGAGCTCTGGATAAAGCCCTTCCCACATTCCAAGCAAATGTGCGGCTGTTCTCCAGTGTGGAAGCGCTGGTGGTACGTGAGGCTGGACCTCTTGCTGAAGCTCTTTCTACATTCCAAGCACTTGTAGGGGCATTCCCCTGTGTGAAGGCGCTGGTGGACCACCAGGTCAGAGCTCTGGCTGAAGCTCTTACCACATTCCCCACATGTGTAGGGCCGTTCCCCAGTGTGGACCTTCTGGTGGCGGATCAGGTAGGAGCTCCAGCGGAAGCTTTTCCCACATTCCAAGCATTTGTAGGGCTTTTCCCTGTCACGAAGTTGCTCATGGATTACCAGCTCTGAACTCTGGCTGAAGCTCTGGCTGTCGTCCCGGCACAGGCTGGGTCTTTCCTCCTCAGAGCTCCCTGGGCTGGGTTTGAAGCTGCGTCTCATGGGGGATCTCTCAGGCTTTTCCTCCTTTTTGACTTCCTGTGCTGTGGAGCTGCCTCTTCCACAAGATTCTGACATGGGCATTTGTCTTCTCTGGTCTCTGTGTGCAGGTCATTCCCTGGGGGAGGAGGGAAGAAGGAGAGGAAGGAAGAAGGAGACAGAAGAAGGAATGAGTGAGTCAAAGGAACAAGGAGAGGAGGGATTGAGGAGGGATAGGAAGGAAGAAGGAACAGGAACAGGGAGAGGAAGGAAGTGAGGAAGGCAGAAGAAGGAAGAAGGGGAGGAATTAAAAAGGAGGAGGAAGGAGAAGAAGGAACAAAGAAGGCGAAGAAAGAGAAAGGAGAGGAAGGAATGAGGAAAAGGAAGTAAGAGGAAGGAACATGAAGAAAAAGGAGGAAGGAAAGACAGGAAAGAACAAGGAAAAGAAGGAAGAAGGAACAAGGAGAGGAAGGAAAAAGCAGAAGAAAAGAGGGGGAGAAACAAGGAGAAGGAAGGAAGAAGAAAGAAGGAGAGGAAAGAGATTTGCCTCTGTGTCAGAGGGAAGAGGAAGGACATCCCCCCCAAATTCATACCCAACAGGACAGCATTGGCAGCGGGGTTGTCCTGCAGCCAGGGGCGATGCTGGGCTGGGAGATGAGGCAGAAGAGGCAGGGAAAGGGGCAATGATTTCCTCCTCACCTGCCTGGGTGTCCCAGAGCATCTTTCTCTTCCTTGCAGTCTCCTCTTCCATCTGGCCAAAGTTTGGGAATTATAAATTCTGGTTTTGGCTGAAGAAAACAAGATGTGAGTGTGCTGGATTGGAGATTCTTCCTGTCCAAGACCATCTCTAGAAGTCACTGGGCATCTTGTCTCTATAAAAGCTCCCAAAACACTAAGACACAGTCCCCAAAACCCCAAGATTCAGCCAAAAACCTCTCTAAAATAGAAAATTCTGCCCGAAAAACTTCAAACAGCCAAGATTTAGCCCCAAAAAAACCAATAAAAATACCGAGATTAATCCCCCAACAACTTCAAAACATCAAGATTCTGCCAGAGAAATCCTATCTGCTTCAAGATGATGGCCACTCCAGAGTTCCCCCCCACCCTGGGTTTCCCACTTTGGCGTTCCTTGGGGGAGCATCTCCAACCTATCCCCTTCCCCTGGCTGCCGGCGGTTCTCCCTCTCTGGGTCCTGGTTTCTGGCTCCCGAGGGTATCCCCTCTCCAGGCTTCTCCCTCTCCGTGCGGCTGGGGATCCCCCAGCTCCGGCATCGCCTCTCCCCGGGGTTCCCCCCAACACCTCGGCTCTTTCGAAGGGCCCCCAAAAGCGGTGTCCCAACCCCGGCAGCACCGGGCGATCGCCACCAGGGCGGGCCAACAATGGAGCGGCCCTGGCCGGTCAGACCAGCCCCACCGGCACCCGGCATCCCCCGGGATCTCCCAAAAACACCCACCCAAAAACACCCACCCAAAAACACCCACCTCCCGGGGACCCTCCGCATTCCTCGCAAGGGGCGTTTCCGGCTCAGCTTTGGACTCCCGGATGATCCGAAGATCCCCCTCCCAGAAAAACTCTACCAGGAATCCCCCATGCTACCTGCGGCGAGCTCCCCGTCCCCCGTCACCTGCGGGATGCGATGGACCGATGCTCCCGCAGCGGGGGTGCCGCAGTTGCAACGAGCTTACAACGAGTTACAAAACAGGCTTGTGGCTCCTCCTTTTCCTGCCCCTCCTCCTGCCTCTCTTCCCTTCCTCGTCTCCGTCTCCTCTATCCTCCTTCTCCTCCTCTGGATACTTTTTTTTCTGCTGAATCCTTTCTCTTCCTCGTCGTCTTTTGCGTCCTCATCCCTCTTCTTCTTGTTCATCCCTTCTCCTCCTCTTCCTCCTCCTCCTCCTCCAGGCGCCCTGGCTGTGTGCATAGACTGGGAAAACAGAGGCTGGAGAGCAGCTGCGGGAAGGGACCCGGGGGTCCCGATCGGTGCCCGTGTGGATCTGAGTCAGCAGTGCCCTCGCAGCCAGGAGGGCCATTGTGTGCTGGGTGCATCAGGCCCAGCATCACCGACCGGCCAGGAACGGCACTCACGGACAAAACATACCGGTGGGGATAGGAATTGAATTAATTACCTATCAAAACAACAGCAGGATAATGAAAATCAAAATAGATTCTATAAACACCTTCCCCGACCCCTCCCTCCTTCCTGGGCTCTCCATCCTCCCTCCAGCAGCACAGGGAGATGGGAGTCACAGTGAGTTCGTAGCACCTTGTTCCTGCTGCTGCTCAGGGAGAGAAGTTGGGACTCCTTCCCCTGCCCCAGGGTGGATCCTCACAGGGCTTCAGGTCCTTCCAGCAAAGCTGCTCCAGCGTGGGCTCCTCTGCCCAGGGATCCACAGAGCCATGCATGGAGGCTACTCCAGCACCGCCTTCCGGTGTCACATCCTTCTTTTTGGGCATCCCCGTTCCAGTGTAGGCTCCTCCAGGGGCTGCACGAGAATCTCAGCCCTGGCATGTGGAGCAGCTCCTGCACCTCCTTCTGCACTGCCCTGGGTGTCTGCAGAGCTGTTCCTTTCACATGGCCCTACTCTGCTTTTCTCTGGACTCAATTCCATCTGCACAAGAACTTTCCCTTCTTGAATCTGTTATCCCTGAGGTGTCATTGCCATCTCTGGTGCACCCTTGGTAGTTGTGCATCTGTTCTGGAGCCAGTTGGTGTTGGTTCTGCTGGACATGGGGAAGCTTCTGGCAACTTCTCGCAGAAACCACCCCTGAAGCGCCCCTGCCACCAAAACCTAGCCACACAAACCCAACACAGGCACTAATGAAAGAACCCTGGAAGCCCCTTGCTTTTACTTTGGGAACTATTGGTCAGGCCACCCCTCATGTCACAGGTCCCACCTGGCCTGCCCCATTTGTCCAGCAGGACAGAAAGAAAAAAGAGAAGAGAAAAGCAGGAGGTAGAAGGAGGTAGAGAAAGATCCAGAAAATGGGGTCCTGGGAACAAAAGAGGGATGGGGAAATGCACCAGGATGGCAAGAGAGACAGAGAAATAGAGAGGGATATCTGTGGTTAGTGCAGGCTCTGCACAGATGGGAACCTGGTGGCACCAAGTTCTGCTGGTGGACTTCTGAAGTGAATGTCAATGCCTTTCCTTGGGAAGTGATGGCTGCCCAGGGGAGGGAAAGGTCAGCAGCAGCTTTCTGTCCTGGCACCTTTTGTGTGGGAGCAATCCCTGGGCTTACTCAGTGTTGGGAGGTAGGCTCAAGAAGAGGTAAGAGCAACCTCAATAACCCACCATCAAAATTAGGAGCCCAGCTTCGTGGTCAGCTTCAGAGCTGGGGCGGTCCCCATGCACAGGAGACACTCCAGGAATGCCCCTCATTACCCCCCTGCCTCCTGCTCACCTTGTACAGGTAGAGGAAGGATGATGAACCTACACATTAATCCCCCCACCCCTGTTGCCATCTGACTTCAGTTACATCCTCAGCACCCCAGGGAACTGTTGGTGGAGGTAAGTGAGGATGTCATGGGATGTCCCTTCACACCACCTCATTCCCTCTTTTCCACCCTTCTCCTATGCCTTTTCCATAGTACTTCCAATCCCCTTGTACTCCATTTGAGGTACCAGCCCCCTCCCATTCCCCACACTGTGGGTCCAAGCTCACCTAAGAGCTCCTCACCCACACCTGGATGTTCTCCCAGTACCATCAGTGCCATGTACAGCCCCAGCTCCCAGGAAATGGAAAGCAAAGAGGTGATTGGTGACAGCCAACATGGCTTTGCAAAGGGGAAATCATGCCTGACAAATTTAGTGACCTTCTATGGCAGGCCTACAGCATTGGTGGATGGGGCAGAGCAGCAGATGTTTTCTGTCTAAACTTACGCAAAGCGTTTGACACTGCCTCTCACAACATCATTGTCTCCAAAGTGGAGAGATGTGGATTTGATGAATTAAGCACTTGATTGATAAAGAACTGTCTGGATGGCTGCATGCAGTGTTGTGGTCAATGGCTCATTGTCCACGTGGAGAGCAGTAACAAGTGGAGTCCATGCTGGGTCCAATACTATTCAGCATCTATGCTGGTGATGTGGACAGAGAGACTGAAGCACCTGCAGCATGTTTGCTGATGACACTGAGCTGTGTGGGGCATCACACACTGGAGGGAAGGGATGGGCCATCCTGAGGAACCTTGACAGGCTTGAGAGGTGGGGTCAATGAAAAAACCTCATGAAGTTCAACAAAGCAATGTGCAAGGTCCTACACCAGAGTCATGGCACTCCCAAACACACCAACAGGCTGTGTGGAGCAATGATCAAGAGTGGCCCTGTGGAGAAAGACTTTGTGGTGATGGCAGATGCAAAAGTCAGCAGTGCTGGCAGTGAGCACTCCCAGCCCAGAAACCAATGGGGTCTTGCTGCATCCAAAGGACTTTGGCCATCAGATGAAGAGATGTGACTCTGCCCCTCTACTCTGCCCTTGTGAGACCCCACCTGGAGTCCTGAGCACAGGTCAAGTGTCCCCAGCATGAGAAGGACTTAGAACTGTCAGAGAAAGTACAGAAGAGGTCATGAAGTTGGTAAGAGGACTGTAGCACCTTCTCTATGGAGACAGGCTGAGAGAGCTGGAGCTGTTCAGCTAGAGAAGGCAAGGTCGTGTGGAGACATCAGAGCACCTGTGCTGGTTCTGTCTGGGGTGGCATCAGTTTCCTTTAGCATGGGTGTGGTGGAGCTGTGTTTGGGGCTGTGCTGAACACAGGGCTGAGAACAAAGACATGAGTTTGTCCTTGCTGAGCTTGGCCAGAGCTGAGGCCTTTCCTGCCCCTCGTATGGCCACAGTGGAGAGGGACTGAGGGTGCATGGGAATCTGGGAGGGGTCACAGCCAGGAAAGGTGACCCCAACTGACCCAAGGGATATTCCAGACCTTATGGCATCATGCTCAGGATAGAAAGTGGGGGGAAGGGGAAGGAAGAGGGGGACATTTACAATGGTGGCATTTGTCTTCTCACGCCACCATTCCATGGGATAGGGTTGTGCTGTCCTGGAGGTGCTGAGCACCTACCTGCCCTTGGGAAGCAATGAATGAATTATTTGTTATAATTTGCTTGTGTGATGGTTTTTGCTTTCTGTATTAAACTGTCTTAATCTCAACTGACAAGTTTTCCATCTTTTACCCTTCCAATTTTCTCCCCAGTCCTGCTGGGGGAAGCCTGAGCAAGCAACTGTGAGGAGTTTGGGAGCTGGATGGGGTTAAATCATAACACTATCCAACGTGTTTTTTTACAGAGAAATACTATAAGTGTTAAGTAATAGATAGCAAATATTTGGGATGGACTTCAGAGATCATTCCTTCTGAATAAGAAAGAAATGGGAAGTGAAGTGCAGTGCCAGCCATCACCTTCTAGGCATATGGAGAATCCAGTCTACATATTTTGGCAAGTGACACCCTTGCAAAGGCCCATGGTTTGCAGGACTCTAAGCAGTGATAATGCTTTAGAGCATTTGCATAAACATATATTTTCTCTTTCCTGAGATCAAACTCCTATAGCTGGAGATGAGAAGGAATTTTCTTTCATAATTTGCATCTTACTCACTTGTGTCCCACTGGTGAGCACCATGATATAGCTGGAAACTTGTCAACAGAAAAAAAATTTAAAATAACAGAGTGACATGGATGGCTGAAACACAGTGGCCTGTGAAATTCATTAATCTCTCCTGTTTGTTCATGTTAGTGCCAATGAATCACTAATCAGTAGACATGGTGAGCCTATATTCCTTCGTTTCCCTCCATCCTATAGACTAACTGGGACATAGAACTGTTAAATAGGGATTTAATCCAGACTGGAGAATTTATAAGATATTTATTATTGTATACAATGGATCAGATAAACTGACAATGCAGCCAGCATGTCAGGGTGGAGAAGAAAAAAGTTAATTACTCAGAATAAGTGCTCCAGCAATGCTCAGGTGATAACCAGTATTTTAATGATCACCTGAGAAGAATTTGAGTAGCCCAAGGGAGCTGAAACCTCCCACTGTGGTGTGATCAGCATCAAAAAAAACCTTCTCAATAAACAGCTCCATCATTTCCAGTCAGAAAAAAACAAGTGACAAGATTTGTACAGTGTGACATCTAATGAAGGCACATTTTACAACACACACCAAAGATTAAGTTTCTCTAAAGTGGCTGTCTTGTAAGAGAGAACTCAGTTACAACTGACAGGAGGAGACATCATTACGTCTTAATGGGGGAAATCTCACTCACTAGTGGAGTGAGCTCAGCTTCAGTTCTATGTTTAGAGGGCTTTCCTTTTTCCTTTATAATACTTATATTAAACTGCCTTGGCCATTCTCCAGCCAGGCCATTCATCAGCCAGCTTGAATGTAAGGAGACGACTCAGGCTTCTGTAGTAACACACCAACCAGAAGTTGCTTCTATGTAATTTTGCTATCAATGAATAAACAGGTCATTTAAAGTGTTACTAATTTCGAAGACAAACCCCTTTGTCGTCACAAAAAATACATGAGAAAGGACAGTGTTGGTGTCATGCAGTGTAGGGCTTAACACTGGATGGCTACAACTTCCTCTGCATTGTCCATGTATTAAGGAAACTTCAAGGTCTGGGAAATGGGTCTTCCTCATTCTGAGACACTCAGGCCGTCATATTCCCACTTCCAGAGACTTTCACTGCTGGGAGCACAGCCCCTTCACAGTGGTGGCTGAAGTGCCCTGACAGTCCCTGCAAGACCCTCCCACAACCCCCATTCTCTTAGTCAGACCAGGTTTCCTATGGCAGTCTCAGATGCTTCATTCCATAAAGCAGTTGGTGCAGTAACACAGAAACAGCCCCAGCTAGTGCCTCCCAGGAGGGACTCCCACCAAAAAAACCCCTTGGCTTTATCCCCTCACAGTCCAAATGTGCCCCAGTCTCAAGTCTCAGCTCTTGCTCCAGGGTCCTCGCTCCTGCAGTGTCTCTCAATGTCCCTCCCTGGGCTGCACCACAGGCCTCTGAGCCCTTTTTGTGCAGAGTCAATAGTTCATGGCCTCTTGTCTCTCTAGACTCCCCCCAGAGTTCAACCTGCAGCTCCACTGCAGCTGCCCCCAAGCCACCTGCACCAGGTGTGTTCACAACCCTGTAGGGTTTCCTGGTGTCCAGGGAACATTGTGACACTGCAGGGCATCATGGAAACAAGGGAACTGTACTGGGTTTTCATGGCCAGCTTTTGGTAGTGGGGGTGGGGGGCTACAGGAGTGGCTAATGTGAGAAGCTGCCAGAATCTTCTCCCACATCCAGTAGAGACAATCCCAGCTAGCTTCAGGATGGACCTGCTGCTGGCCAAGGCTGACCCCATCAGAGATGGTAGTGATAATATATTTAAGAAAGAAAAAAAAAACCTTCTTGTTCAAATGGAATTTGTTGCAGAGAAGAGCAGAATCAGAATATGTGAGAGGAACAGCTGTGCACACACCAAGGTCAGTGGAGAAGGAGGGTCAGGAGGTACTCCAGGTGCTAGAACACAGATTCCCTTGAGACTGGATGCCTAAAAGAGGGCTGTGAACCCATGGGAAGTCTATACTGGAGCAGGTGGATCCTTAAAAAGGATGTGATGACTTGGGAAGACCATGTTGGAGCAGACACACTGCAAGGACCTGTAAACCTGCAGAGAAGAGCCCATGCTGGGACAGCTTTGCTGGAAGGACTTGAGGCCCTATGGGGGACCCATGCTGGGGCAGGGAAGGACTCTGACTCCTTTCCCTAAACAGCAGCAGGAACAAGGTGTGATGAACTGACCGTGACCCCCATTCCCATCTCCCTGCACTGCTGGAGGGAGGAGGGAGAGCCCAGGAAGGAGGGTGGGATAGGAAGGTGGTGTTTTTAGGACTTATTTTTTATTATCCTGCTCTGATTTGGTTGGTAATAAATTCAGTTCCTAGTTCCAGGCTGTCTGTTTTGACCCTAACTGTGGTTGGTGAGGGATCTCTTCTGGTGCTTATCTCAACTCCTGGGCCTTTCCTTATATTTTTCCTGTGTCCAGATGTGGAGAGCAAGGACAGAGCAGTTTTGGTGGCACCCAGCATCCAGACAGGGTCAACCCACCACCAGATCCTACATGGTCCAGGACTGCAGGAAAAGCTTTGGAGGAATCTCCAACCTCATCAAGCACCAGTTGATCCATACTGGGGAGACCCTTTAGATGCCAAAACTATGGGAAGGGCTTCACAGTGAACCTAAAGTTCCTGGAACACCTCTAGGACCTATCTGGAGGAGGTCTCCACAAGTTCTCTCTCTGCAGGAAGAGGCACAAGGAGTCAAGATCCTGACAGAACTAACACCTGAAGTAGAAAGTGGTAACAAGCCTTAAGGCCGGGGCCCCAGGAACACCTGAAGGTTTCCAGCGAGACTCTGCTGAGCCCTAGGAAGGGGCTCACACAGCCTCTCATCTTGCCTCCAAAACGCTTTGGGATCCCCCATCCATCTCTGCATCCCCCCTCCAAGATCTCCGGGCTCCTGAGATGAGCACAAAGGAGTGGAAGTCCCCGACCAGGGAGGCCATAAACCCCAAAATGTTACCTCCATTCACCAATTTTCTGTTTTCCTCTGCTTCTCCCCTTCCCGTGTTCTGCCACAGCGGGTAGGAGCAGCCAAGAGCCCGGCGCTGCCCATTCAGACCTGCACCATCTGCATCCCTGCTCCTCCTGCGGGACAGAAGGGGCTTCGGGGAGAAGCATGGGCGCAGGCTGTGGGAGAAGGAGAAGGAATGGAGGAGGAAGGATGAAGAAGGAGCAGGGTAAGGGACGAAGGTAAGAAGAGAAGGAGGTGGCAGTACAGAGGACGAGGAGGAGGAGGAGAAGCGAAGGTAGAAGGAGGAGCAGGAAGCCGAAAAGGAGGAAGCTCACGGGGCTGCTGCTCAGTGCATCCGCAGCCGCTCCCCTCGGGAGCGCTGCCTCCATCCCTGCATCCCGCCGGTGACTGGGGAAGCGGAGCTCCCCCCAGATATCCTGTGGGGGCTGCCTGGGACCTTTTTTGGGGGGGAGGGAAAATATTTCAAGTTCACCTCAAATATCTTGGGGTGGGTCTCTTGTTTTTTTCGGGGGATGGGGGAATATTTCGTCCTTGCAGGATGCCAAAGCTGAACAGCAAATGCCCCCTGGGGGGATCCTGCGGGGTTCCCAGGAGGTGTTTTCTTGGGAGTGTGAAAAACGCCAGTCGCTTATTTTAAAATTTTAAATGTTTAATAGTAATAAAATAGTTTTAAAAACAGTAATAAAAAATTAGAACAATACGAATTTGGACAATCATCATTAGGACAATAAAGGACAATAAAAAGCAAAGAATTACAGAGGTCCAGGTGCTCTTGGGCACTAAGCCACAAAAGCACACCTTGCTTACCCTTAAAAGTAATAGACTGTTGAATATTCATATAGCTCATACATGATGCAAACATTCTTTCCAAAATTCGTTTCTGCTTAATTTCTGACACCCCCCCCCCCCCCCCCTTCATCTTGTAAATAAATTTTTTGGCTCTTAGAAGTCTGGAAGAAGTCTGAACAGTCCCGATAAGGAGGCCATAATTCTTCTCTTAGGATTTTTGGTGTCTTGTTGCTGTTATCAGTATGCAAATAATTTCTTGGTTATTTTTCCATTCCTTGAGCTAATTACAAAAAGTATCTTATATCACATAGTCTCTATTTTAATATTATGCTATAGCCTAAAAACTATATTTAGCACATTACTTAAAAGAGATTAATACAGCATAACTTTCCAACATAACACATATAGTATTCATTTTAATATTTACGAAAAGCTAGCCATATAATATGCATCTACAACAGCAAGATGGTCCCAGTGGCGCCTGCTGACGGGGGCGGGGGATTGCTCGGCCTGGTGGGTTGTGCCCTCTGGGTCAGGCAGCCTGAACTGGGTGGCGGTCACCGCTGGCGATGGCGGGGTCGGAGGGAGGTATGACACTGGTTTTGGGGACTCTCTCCAGAGAGCCAGATGGGGTGTGGGAGCTCTGGGATCCCCAGAATGGGGACAGTGGAGAGAGGCCATACCGAAGCTTGAGGACCCGTAGCAGCCTGGAAGCAGAGGAAGAATGGAGAGGAGGTGGCCTGGCGAGGAGGGATCCTGAAAAGGGGGAAGTCTCTGGACCCCCTGGGACCCTGAAGTAGGGAACCTGGCGAGGGGAAACCCCTGGAAGCCTGGAGGTGAGGGAGGAGCCTGAAAGGGGGAAGCATGGAGAGGCTGGACCCCCAGGAGTCTGGAGAGGGTCTGTAGCCCTGAGAGAGATGGAAGGAGCCTGGAGAGGTGGGCAGCCCTTGGATCCCTGGGATGCTGAAAAGGGAACCCTGAAGACAGGGGACCCCCAGGGGCCTAGAGAGCAGAGACCCTGTGTTACAGTGAGCTCATGGGCACTCTATTTCCCCTGTCCCCAGGACCCTGTGACTCTGGTCAAGATAACCCTGGACCCCTCCTTCCTGCCCCAACGGGGTTGGCGGAGAGCCAGGGAAGCCCACCCTGTCCAAAGTCTATATAGACCCCTGACATTTCCTGTTCGTTCTCTTTTGCCCTGCTCTCACCTTGGACACCACAGAATAAAGAGAGCTGCACCAACATATATCGGGGTAAGAGCCTCTTTTGGAAATCTTTGCCATCTCCTGATATTCCTCCCCTCACAGCCTCGGACCTCTGGGCTAGCCTGATATTCAGGGAGCTGTGTGAGGTGGGGAACGTCAACCCTGGAGAGGGGTGGTTATGACTGGCCTCTGAAGATTATACTGATGTCTATCTATCTATCTATCTATCTATCTATCTATCTATCTATCTATCATCTATCTTTATGCACTTTTTTTGAGAACTCCCCAGTTTGGATGCAATGGAAAGGAGGTAGGCAACCATTATTATCTCCAGAAATGTAACAATATAAAAGCATAAAAACAACATGTAAGAAAACATATAAGGAAAAGAAAGAAAGAGAAAGAAAGGATAAGAGTAGAAAGGTATAACCATCTGTGGATCCAGACATGGGACTTGATTGTTGCAATTTTGATGTCAGTTGGTTGAAGTGATGGTCACAGTCTTGATTTGTTGAGGGTGGGTAAAGCCCATGAAACACAGACTTCAATGGGTTAATATACACTTGGGCTCATGCAGGAAGGTCCATGTCCTTCCCTTGGAGGGGCAAGTTTGCACTGTCTGTTACAACACTAGATTATTGTGACACTGGATCATATGCAGTCCTCTAGTGGAAGGCTCCAGAAATTAGTCGGGGGCACTTCAGAGATCTCTGATGGTTTTTGACATCTGTTAAGACATGACAAAACTTTCAGCCCTCTGTCTGAATGTCCCAGTATGTCCCTCATGGAGGGGGGAGTTTTACAACTGAGCCAGTTGTGTAAAGGATGAAATTGCCCTGATCAAAAGCACTGTCCCACCTCACTGGATCAGCTGCTTATAGGCTTCTTCTCTTATTTGGCTCAAAGCCCAGCTTCTTGCTAAACCAAGGTTGATTTGTCATGGTGAGCCTCTGGGACTGACACTCTCTGCACCTGGGCTGTTCCCTTGCACATAATCAGCAAAGCCCCCTGCTTTCACAAATGGCCAATTGTTTGAGCCATTAACCCAGAACATTCCATTCTCTGACAGACCTTCAGAACCACTGACAGCTGGGAGAGGGGGAACCCCTGGGACCCCAAGCAGCCTAGAGAGCAGGGAGCTCTGGGATTCTGAAATGGTGGACCTATCGAGGGGGGGACCCCCAGCAGCCTGGAGGGGGGTGGAGTGTGAAAAGTGGGGAGCCCCAGGACCCCTGTCATGATCCACTGGTAGGGGAGTGAGGTATGTTATAAATTCCCATCAAGCTAAACAAAGACCTGGACATATCTAAGAAACTCTTATGTTTTGCTGTTCAAAAGATTTCCATGCATTCTCTGCTCCCACCACAAACTCCTCCAAGGTGCTGGCTTACAAGGTGCAGCATAGCTCCACAATGTCCCCAATCCCATCACAATTCATGTGGAGAATGGGAGAAGCTTCCTTTGTCCAGGCACAGCCAGGAAAGGAAGAAAAGAATATTTCAGTGCTTCAATCCTATGTTGGTGCTGCCATGTGGATGGGCCAGAACTGGGCAGAGAAAAAACAGAAAGAGAGGGGGGAGAGAGAGAATAAAGAGAGGCAGTGAAAAGAGAGAGAGAAAAGAGTGAGGGGGCCTGATCTGCTCCTTTTTCCAATTCACCTGGTGCAGCATCTTGTGTAAAGCAGACTTTTGGTGGGTTTTTTTCCTGTGGGCACAGGCATCCTTCTCCAGTGTGTGAGACAGAGGGGCTGACCACAAGTCTTTGGGCAGTGCAGGGAGTTCACAGAATCACAGAGTAGGCTGAATTGGAAAAGACCCATCAGGATCACCAAGTCTGACTCTGGACCTTGCACAGGACACTCCAACAATCCGACCATGGGCTGACAGCATTATTCAAATGCTCCTTGAGCTGTGACAGGTTTGGTGGTGTGACCACTTCCCTGGGCAGCCTGTTCCAGTACCTGACCAACCTCTGGGGTAAAAACCTTTTCCTGATATCTCACCTAAACCTCTCTGACTCATCTCCAGCTGTTTCCTTGAGTCCTGCCACTGATCACAACAATGGAGAGGTTGGTACCTGCTGTGACCAATAACTGTGGTATCACAGGTATTTTTCAATACTTCCCAGAGTAATATTTTCTGTTATA